>NC_141686.1:358764613-360028079 GCF_964263255.1 Lissotriton vulgaris | reverse complement strand
TGGCCTCTACTTCTCATCAAAGTTTTAGAAAGGATGTCGTTTGTTTCAAATGTGGCTTTCCTGGCCATGTAGCAACAGATAAGAGGTGTCCCGCTATAGGACAATTTTGCAACTATTGTAAGTCTAGGGGTCATTTCTCCAGGATGTGTAAGAGTCGCAACAGATCGAAGTACTCTAATCCTGACCCGAGACGCCCCAGATTCTCTGAAGTTCAACCTGTGGACATCGATGACGATGAGTACGACGACATCTGCAACGTCTATGAAGTTGGAGAAGATAAAAAAGACTCACCCTTTTGTATGCTTCAAATTGGGTCCAAATCTATAAAAGTCATGGCAGACTCTGGTGCTAAATACACTCTAATTGGTGATGACGTATTGCTAAAAGAATTCCCAGATGTCATATCGTTATTTCCCTCTGACATAAAATTAAGGGGGTATGGGAAAAAACCCATTGATGTATTTGGATACTTTCCTTCCACTTTGTCATTTAAGGGCAAGTCAATTCATGCTAAAGTTTATGTTGCTAAGGATGGATCATGCTTACTGGGTTGGCCACAACAGAGAGAATTGATGATGAAGCTTGATCCCAATCACCCCGATCAAGTTTTAGGTTACTCTGACTTCATCAATTCTGTTGAGGTATCTCGTGACAACAAATGGGAAACCACTTTTCCACAAGTTTTCTCCCCTACTTTGGGTCTACTCAAAAATTTTAAGCACAAAATTATTCTCAAACATAACGCTGTTCCCAAAGTACATAAAGTACGCAACATACCCTTAGCCTTACGTGGATCTGTAAAAAAAGAACTTCAGAGGTTATGCGACTTAGATGTAATCGAGGAAATTGAATCCTCCGAATGGCTCTCGCCAGTGGTCGTAGCCCACAAACCCAACGGGAAAATTCGTTTATGTGTGGATATGCGCGATTTAAATTCAAATGTATGGGTGGATAGACATCCTTTACCCAATATAGGTGAAATGTTCGCTAAGCTCAAAGATGCATCTATCTTCACCACATTGGATTTATCTAACGCATATCACCAGATAGCACTTCACGATGATAGCAAGCATCTGACTTCGTTTATAACCACTGAAGGTGCATACAGATATAAAAGGATGCCTTTTGGGTTAGTGTCCGCGTCCTCAGTGTTTCAACGTGTAATGCACAATATGTTTAAGAATGTGTCCAACGTGTTATATTTTCAGGACGACATCTTAGTTTTTGGCAAGGATGAATGTGAACATTCTGAAATTTTGTTTAAAGTCTTGTCTATTCTACAAGACAACGGTCTCACTCTTACCAAAGAAAAATGCAAATTTGGGAAAAGTTCAGTAGATTATTTAGGACATTCCATCAGCAAACAAGGCATCTCTCCCAAATTAAGCTTAGTTAGGGCTATTGAAAACGCACCTGAACCGGGCAACAAGGATCAACTTAGATCCTTTCTCGGTTTAGCCGAATACTATGCCAAGTTTATCCCCTCCTTTTCTGATAAAACCTCTCACTTACGTAATTTGATGAAAAATCATCAAGAGTTTGTTTGGGATGATAACTGCAAATGTCAATTTAATTTCATCAAACAATGCATAATTTCTGCTCCTGCTTTGTCCCCATTTGACACTAATTGTAAATCATTCATCGTCACTGATGCAAGCAATATCGGCATTGGTGCTGTTCTGATGCAAAGGCAACACAGTGGTTTTGTCACTGTTGCTTTTGCATCAAGACCATTACGTGGTGCTGAAACAAAATATTCTACTCTTGAAAAAGAAACATTGGCTTGTTGGTGGGGAATTGAATACTTTCGCAGGTATGTATATGGTACAGATTTTGTTGTACGATCGGACCATCGTCCCCTTGTTGACCTGTTTACGACCAAAGGGTGTGGTAAAGCCACCTCTAGAATCGCAAGATGGCAGTACAAGCTGCAAGATTTTCACTTTTCCGTTGAGTACATCCCCGGTGCAAAGAATGTCCTTGCTGACTTCCTTTCCAGGCTTCCCGTGGAAGACGACAATCATGTTGCTCCCGATAATGACCCTGACAAAGTGGTGTCAATTTGCGAAGTGTCCAATGGTTGTATTCGTGAAGACGATTGGGTTTTGGCTTGCAAAAGTGACCGTGATTATCAAGATGTTGTATCTTATGTCAAAAATGGTTGGCCTCCCAAGAACAGTCTACCTTCTAGTGTTTTGCCTTATTTTCAAGTAGCTCAAGAGCTCTCCGTCCAGGGAGAAACTCTCTTGAGAGGTTTACTGTTGGTGGTTCCGGATAGTTTAAGGAACACCGTATTAGACATGACTCATGAGGGCCACCCAGGCATGTCCAGCATGAAGAAAAGAATAAGAAGTGAATTTTGGTGGCCTGGTGTCGATAAGTTTATCGAGGAAAAAGTAAGGTTCTGTGTTGAATGTTGTGTGAGTGATAAATCCCAAAAGCCTGTTAAATACCACCATGATTCTATCTCAAGACCATCTAAACCATGGGAGTGTGTTTCTGTAGATATTGCCGGCCCCATGTCCTTTGGTCAGGGTCCCATGTACGCCATTGTTTTGATAGACCAGTTCTCTAGTTGGCCTGAGGTGAAATTTGTTCCACATGTATCTTCCAGAGTGGTTATCGACTTTCTCAATTCAATTTTTGAAAAAGAAGGCTTTCCTTCTTCCATCCTTTCTGATAACGGCACACAGTTCACCTCCTCCGAGATGAAATCTTTTTGTTGCAATCATGGCATCCTACACAAGCACTCTTCTGTTTACTATCCTCAAGGGAACGGATTGGTCGAAAGATGGATTAGGGTGCTCAAGGAGGGTCTACAACTTGCTGTGTGCAACGGTGAGAATTGTCTCGAGGCTGTTAAAAAACTTTTATGGAGTTATCGGAATACTCCTAAGGCTAATGGTGAACTGTCTCCCTTTGAAATAATGCGGGGGAGGAAAGGTGTATGTAATTTAAGCCAACCCTGGATGCGAAACCTTGTAGATGGTAAACGTTCTACTTGTCGTTCCCCTGCGGTGTCTTCCAATTCCAGTAATCCATGTAAGGTTGGTGACTGGGTGCGTGTGAGAAAGTCTGGTTTTCTTAGATCTGGTGTATCTCGCTTTTCTGACCCATTGTTAGTCGTAAGAGTAGGCAGGCAGGTTGTAGAGCTGTCAGATGGGAATGTTTGGAGTCTCTCTAAAGTTGTCAGAGTTCCACCTTTTCTTAGCTGTTCTTTTGCCCCCAACCGTACTGGGACCTCTCCCTCTAGTTCCAATTCTCGCCACCCTCCTGTTTTCCCTCGTTCATCTCAGTCCAATCCCGTCCAATCTCCTCATTCAAGTTTTTCCCGTCTGAGGAAACCTCCTGTGTGGCATAAAGATTACATTGTTGGTGAATAACCCTTTCTTCCCAGTTTGTTCTCAATGAATAACCTTTTCTTTCCAATTTATTCTCAATGTGATGTGACTGTATTAATTGCTCTGCTTGTATGTATTAACTGTTAAGATCAATGCTTTTCTTTTCTGGTGAGGAGGATGTGTTGTATCCTCGTGCTGTCTGCTGAGCTCGCCTCGCCGCATGCTCTGGAATGTGGAATCCTGTGCCTAGGCATTCCGGTGATTCCAGTGCAGCGGTTGGCGTGGGCTCTACATGTATCGATCTCGCTTCTCTAATAAATCCATATTTATCACCAAAAAGAGAACTGTCAGTTTCCCTCCTTCTTGGATACTTCAATACTGCAATAAATGGAGGACACTCAAACACAAGAACAAACGTTAGGTAGGCAATGGTGGCACTTGAGCAGGTATCGAAAGCAAACAAAATGTAAGCGGTAGCAAACAGTGTGTTACAAGAGAAAAGTGTCGTGTGCAGGTTACAAAAGAGCACCAGACACAGGTAGAGGGATAATGCTGCAATAAATGGAGGATAAGCCCCTGCCTCAAGCACTGCGTCCTCACACAGCAGCTGCCCTTCCATACTTTGAACCCCTGCCTCAAGCACTGCAGATGCCGCGCAGTCACTGCCCTCCTTGAAGGCTGCCCTTCCATGCTTTGAACCCCTGCCTCAAGCACTGCAGATGCCGCGCAGTCACTGCCCTCCTTGAAGGCTGCCCTGCCATGCTTTGAACCCCTGCCTCAAGCACTGCAGATGCCGCGCAGTCACTGCCCTCCTTGAAGGCTGCCCTGCCATGCTTTGAACCCCTGCCTCAAGCACTGTAGATGCCTTGCAGTCACTGCCCTCCTTGAAGGCTGCCCTTCCATGCTTTGAACCCCTGCCTCAAGCACTGCAGATGCCGCGCAGTCACTGCCCTCCTTGAAGGCTGCCCTGCCATGCTTTGAACCCCTGCCTCAAGCACTGCAGATGCCGCGCAGTCACTGCCCTCCTTGAAGGCTGCCCTGCCATGCTTTGAACCCCCCCCGCCATTATATATTTCGCAGTAGAGAGGCCTACTCCACGTGCCAGCGCTCCCTGTCTCCGATTGGCTGTCTTCGGCCGGAAGGGAGTGATTCTCTTCCGACTTTTGAAAAGAGCTGCCTGGTAGCGCTTACCTTGAAGTCCGGAAGCTCCACTCCCTCCTCACAATGACTGCCGCCGCTTCCAGGCCGTGGCTGATGTCGTCCAGTCCCACGGTCGGAACACCATTGGCGTCAAGGCCCCACTGTACCCGGAATCTACCGCCTGGCTTTGTTTACATCCAAAGCCGTTGGTCTGCCTCCTATGTTGATTGGTGCAGTTACACGCACAGGATGACAAACCATTGGTCGCAGAATATGCCACTTGCCCGGCAGGAAGGACGTTCATAGCAGCGATTGGTTAGAGCCAGTGTACGTCATTGCAGTGGGCGAAGATTAACGCACGACGGCACCTCATTGGCTCCTGTTTTAAATATGGCTGCGTCTTCGCTTCCGCGTTCCAATAGGATGGGATTTGTAGTTTTGCGTTTCAATGCTGTGCTCCTCTCTTTGGAAATCCCAGACACGTGACCTAACAAGCAGAAGCTAATGATGTGGAAGTCGACAATAGCTGCCACTATACAAAGGAAACGACAGAATGCCTAGTTCAAAGCTGCCAAGGGTTCAGATTGCTGTGTGTGATATTTTCACAATTTCAGTGCAAATAAGAGTGACATTTAAATGACTATGAGTGACACTTTCTTATGAGCAAAATCAAGATATGAAGACGAGGGAAACATAGAAATACCAGAAATTACACCCATCTGAGCAACAAGAAACTCCAAGAAATGTTTAAAATACAGCAAACACCAGAAATCCAGAGGCACTGTGGGACCCGACTGTACCACTTTACCACTCAGGATGTGAGAGGTCATATGTCGCCCTTCGCCCACATACAAACGACACAGGAGTCAGAGCTAACCTTTTCACATCCTTCTTTATTCCCTGCCAGGATGTAACTGGCTTACAGACTAGATTCTTGTTCCTGTTCCTGTTTCCGCTTCTTCCTCTTCCTGTCTGCCTGCTTTGTCCCGAGGCAGAGTCAGGCATGACGACATGACATCTCCCCCTTTTGTACAAAGTCCTACTACTTCCTACATTTCTTCAACAAGCCGCCTAGGTCTTCTTACTTGACGTCTTGGACGGCTCTCCTGTTCTGGCGTTTGACTATGTTGACTGGAGCTGCTGACAATTCTTGGAGAGTTGTGATGATGTGGATCGTTGTTATCACTTTGACTAGCTGAGTCGCTCGATACTTGACTCGAGGAGGTTCCTCGGTGGTTTGAGGGAGTGTATCTCTTAAAATGCGATATGTTTCTTGTTATTTGCTTGTGGTCAGCTTTTGCTGTGATCATGGTTCCCTTCCTTTTGTAAACCTGCAGTGGAAGGTCGAGGTATCGGCTATCTGCTTTTGTTCGCCGGTCACCTTGTACTATGACCCAGTCTCCTTCTTGGATGTCGACGTCCTTGGCGTGCCGGCGTCGGTCTGCGTACGTCTTCATTTTCTGTTTCTTCTCTCTGTCTATTTCGACCAGAGTGTTGTGATCAACGGTGATGGTCCGTGATTGGGACGTCGTGTTTATTGTGGGTAGTCGAGTGCGGGGTGCTCTCCCCAGCATTATTGTGGCTGGGCACTGATTCGTGGTGTTGTGCGGAGTGGTCCGGTAGGCCCTTAGCACCTCATTCAGGGTCTGCTGGATGTCTCGGTGTGTTAGTTCCGCTTGCCGGATTGCCTTCTTCAGTGTCCCCATGAATCGCTCCACCATGCCGTTGGCTTGTGGCCATAATGGAGTGATTTTCTGGTGTTTAAAATTGAGGTGTTTCGCAAAGTCTGTAAACTCATGGCCGTTGAACGGGGGTCCATTATCAGATTTAACTCTTGAAGGAATGCCCCATGCTGCAAAGATTTCATCTAGTATGGGGATGACTGCTGTTGCTCTGGTAGATGGTATCATGTGCGCAAAAGGGAATCTTGAGTACTCATCCATGATGACCATGATGTACTGTCCTGATTGCAGTGGTCCAAAGAAGTCAACTGCGACTTGTTGCCACACAGAGAAGGGAACCAGACTCGTTCTCTCAAGGTCTTCTTCGTGGCGTTTATGCCTCTGTGGCCTTCGTGGGCCAGGTTGATGATTCCTTGGCGCAGCTTGTGTGGGATCACAATTCTCCCCCCTCTCAAGAGGAGTCCATTGTCACTGATGGAGAGTTCGTCATGTATGCGTTGGAAGGCTGTGAGATCACGGAGGTGTGCATCCGAGCCTTGAGGTGTATTTTTGACATGTCGCCAGGAGTTCGCACGTATGTGGGCCATGACTGCTTGTATGAGTGGGTCCAGGGCGGATGCTTCTTGAATGGCCTCAAGAGGAACTGTAGGAGGGCATGCTGCATCGATGACAAAATGGATATAGTCGTCAGCTAGGGAATGTGCAGTCGTGGCACTGGACAGGGGGTGCCAAGACATGTAATCAGCTGTATTTTCAGCTTTGCCAGGCTTGTGGACGATGGTGTATATGTAGTCTTGGAGACGCAACCCCCATCGCTCAATGCGTGGCGGCATCTTGGCGTTAGGATTGCCAAATATGGTGATCAATGCCTGGTGGTCAGTGACGATGGTGAAGTGTTTGCCATATACAAACAGGTGGAAGTGTTCGCACTCCCATACAACGGCCAAGCTTTCTTTCTCTGGCTGGGAGTATGCTTTCTCCGTATCCGTGAGGCTGCGGCTGGTGTATGCGATAATATGGCGTTGATCAGAATGTTCACGATATTGAGCCAAGATGGCGCCCAGGCCCACAGGACTGGCATCGACGGTGATCTCTGTTCTCTTGTTCGTGTCAAAATAGGCAAGATTGATGGCTGAACCAACAGCCTGTTTGATTTCCATGAAGGCTTGCTCGCATGCTTGTGACCACTCAAAAGGTTGTCCTTGGCGCGTGAGTTCTCGAAGTGGGTAGCTGATGGTGGCGTAATCGCGGATGTAGCATGCGCAATAACTCGCCATCCCGAGGAAAGAGCGGAGATCACTCACGTCTCGGGGCGTCGGGGTGTCAGCAAGTGCAGCTACCTTGTCAGTATCTGGTTTCATCCCTTCGCTTGAGAAGATGTGTCCGTAGAATTTCAGAGTGTTTTTGTGGAACTCACACTTGTTGGCATTGAGCGTCAAGTTTGCATTCAGTAGCGCGTGGCATACTCTGTCCAATGCAGTGTCGTGTTCGATTTGATCTTTACCGAATACTAGCAGGTCGTCACTATAATTGAATGCATTGGGGATCCCTTGAATGACTCGCCGGATGGCTTCCTGGAAAATTTCGGCGGGTGACGAAATGCCAAAGTTCAAGCGTTTGTAACGGAACAGGCCTTGGTGCGTGGTGAATGTTGTAATGTACCTTGATTGTTCATGGAGCTCTAGCTGGTGGTAACCTTTGTTAAGGTCAAGTTTGTAAAATATTGTAGCGCCGTTGAGTCTCGTAATCATGTCACTTATGTGTGGCCCCGGGTGGCGCTCTCGCTCGATGGCGGTGTTGGGTGCACGCATATCCACACATAGTCTGACTTTATTGTCCTGTCCTTTCTTCGGGACCACCACGACTGGGGACACCCAGGGGGTGGGCCCTGATGTGCGTTCAATGATGTCCGTTTGTAGGAGATATTGGAGCTCGTCATCAACGGCTTGCTGTAGGTGGAAGGGCACTTTCCTGTGATGCTGGGCAATGGGTGTTATACGTTCGTCAATGTGTAACTTCACCTTGAAGTGGTTTAGTTTCCCCAGGCCCTTGAAGAGATTTGGGAACTTCGCCACGATGTCAGTGGCATCTTCAGTCATGTACAGCAGTTCTACTAGTTTCAGTCTTTCGGCTGTTGGCAAGCTAAGCAGACAGTCAGCGACATCACGTCCCTCTACCACATGGACGTATGCTGGAACTTTCCTGTCCTTGAAAATCAGTGTGGTGTGAAAACGACCTAGACAAGGTCAATTCTGACTGCAAACGCACTTTTCCCCCTCCTGAGGCAGAAGCCGGGAGGTCTCTTGCCTTTCCACTTTATTTTTAGCTGTTTTTAAAATCGAATTGTGTACTTTTCATTTTGGCTACATCTGAGCAGTATTGCGTGTGCTGTGTCCCCCTGCGCTCAGTAGCGCTTCAGATCCCTTTCACCCCCTCCCCTCTTGCTCCGGTCCTGCTCTCGGCCGAGTGTTGACGCCGAGAGCAGAGCACCGGTTTTGGCGGCCATCTTGGGTCGGGTTGTGGTTCGTGACGCGATTGGCAGCGTCATAAAAGGGACGCTAGGGTGAGTGCTGGTAATTCTGACTGCAAACGCACTTTTCCCCCTCCTGAGGCGGAAGCCGGGAGGTCTCTTGCCTTTCCACTTTATTTTTAGCTGTTTTTAAAATCGAATTGTGTACTTTTCATTTTGGCTACATCTGAGCAGTATTTCGTGTGCTGTGTCCCCCTGCGCTCAGTAGCGCTTCAGATCCCTTTCACCCCCTCCCCTCTTGCTCCGGTCCTGCTCTCGGCCGAGTGTTGACGCCGAGAGCAGAGCACCGGTTTTGGCGGCCATCTTGGGTCGGGTTGTGGTTCGTGACGCGATTGGCAGCGTCATAAAAACGGGCAGGGATGTCCCCGCGCAGCGGACGTGCCGGATCTGCGCCGGAGTCGTGCCAGAGTCCTGCCCGTCTGCGCCCGTCCGCGACACGGCAGCGACCGGCGCGGCGGCAGACTCTGGCCATAGGCTTACTTACTCTGCAACGGATTTATTATCCTATAACGTGAATACTACGTTCTGTCGGCCTGTCTTTCCAGGCCGCTACAAAGGTAAATGTCGCTGTCCTGGTTGTGGATGGTACCCTAACATCTACCGGGTTTCTGAGGGACCCCACTTACTTCCCGTAAATAATTTTAAGTGTTTATTGTTAAATACCCGCTCTTTGCATAGACACGCTCTGGACATTTTTGAGCTATTGACCATTGAAAACCCACTTTGTCTAATGCTTACAGAAACCTGGCTCAATGAGTCTTCTAACCCTGATATTGCGGCAGCCATTCCTCCCAACTATATAGTCTATAGACAGGATAGGGCACTGGGTAAAGGTGGGGGTGTGGCTCTTGTAGTTCAAAGATCCTTTGCCTGTGCAATCATTCCTTCCTCACCGATTTCTGGTTGCGAATCCCTCGCCTTTTCTATTCCACTTTCCCCACACCAATCATTCTCAGGGTTCTTAGTTTATAGACCTCCTGGTCTGCGTGGTTCCTTCTTTAATGAGCTTCAATCAGCTATTTCCACTCTATGCCTGAAGGTGGAACACTGCATAATGCTCGGGGATTTTAACATTCACATGGATGTCGAGTCGGACAGTGAAGCTATTAAAATCACGGACATCACTGCTCCCCTTGGTCTAACTCCTTACATCTCTAGTGGAACTCATGATAAGGGTCACACTCTCGACCAAGTGTTCTCCACCATTCCCCTCATTATGTCCCGTCCCACTCCTGTTTTGTGGTCTGACCACTCCTTGATCAGTTTTCTTATTCAAGGTAGAAGCAAAATCTCTTGTTCTAACTCTGACCAACTGAGGCACCCCAGTAGACCTTTTCATAAAATTACTCAGGAGAGCCTTGTTCAAGCATATCAAGAACATCCCTGTATCCTATCCGGCCATCTCGAAAGAGACCTTGAAACTTTTCAGAAATGGCTTACGGAAAGGCTTGATGATCTTGCTCCTCTTTCTACGCCTCGCTCATCCATCAAGCGTAGCTCGGCTCCTTGGTTCTCTAAATCACTGACTCTTGCTAGGCGTAACTGTAAGTTAGCCGAAAGACTCTGGCGGAAACAGTATGATCAGGAAGCTAAGTCCGCTTACAAAGCATCTATCAAATCTTATCATGCGGCTATCCTAGAGGCCAAAAAGAATTATTTCGCCAACAGAATTGAAGCTGCGTCAAACTCGTGTAAAGAAATTTTTTCCATCGTCAAAGAGTTTGTTTCTCCTAAATCGAGTTCAGTCCAGCATAAGTTTTCTGAACCTTGGGTAAAGGAGCTGGCCATCTTTTTTAATATGAAAATCAAACTCATCCAAGAATCCTTTCCTCCAGCTGTCCCCAATGTACCTATGATTGATTCAAATATGTTGTCTTTTCCATCTGATACTTGCCCCATTCTATCGGAGTTTCCACCTTTATCGGAATCCACTTCTTTGGATCTCCTACTCCGAATCAAATCAGGCTCTCCGCTTGACCCCTGTCCGGCAAGTTTTCTAGCTAGGAATGCTAAGATTCTAAATTCCCTGATCTACCCTGTCTTGAACTCATCCTTGTCCAGCGGCATGGTTCCGCCAGCCTGGAAGAAGGCAATTGTTGTTCCTCTAATAAAAAAACCAGGCCTTGATCCAGAGATACACGCGAACTATAGGCCCATATCTCTCCTGCCCAGTTTGGCTAAGATCGTCGAGAAGCACGTCCACTCTGTGCTTTCTTCCTTCTTGGAAGATCAGGGGTTACTCCACTCTACCCAATCTGGCTTCCGCTCCAATTTGAGCACCGAGACCGCTCTTTTGGAAGTAAACGAAGCCATTAAGGAAGTTCTCGACGCAGGGGGAAGAGCTATGCTGGTGATGTTGGATCTGTCGGCGGCCTTCGACACCGTCCCGCATGAGGCCCTCTTGAGAAGACTTCACGAGATTGGTCTCCGTGGGACGGTGTTGAGCTGGTTGAGATCTTACCTAGCGGGTCGTCGACAAGTGGTCTGGGCCCCGCCGTACTCCGCGGAGGTGCCGCCTATGGATGTTGGAGTCCCACAAGGGTCGGTGCTGTGCCCGACCCTTTTTAACATCTTCATGACTCCACTGGCGGTACTTGCGGAGTCCATGGGTGCCCAGATCATATCATACGCTGACGACACCCAGCTTCTCTTCACCTGCAAGAAGGGCATGGAGTTTGACGGGGAGAGCATCCGTGGTTGCCTGGGGGCTGTCTTCGACTGGTTTCAGTGAAGCAGCCTCAAATGCAACCCTGATAAATCTGAGGTGCTCTTCTTCGGCTGTCAAGTAGATCCACCGTGGCAGGAATGGTGGCCGGTGTGTATGTCACCCCCTTCCTCTTCCTCTGTGGTTGCTAAAAACTTGGGGATCAAAATAGACAACACCCTTTCACTGAAAACACAGATCACAGGTCTCACCAGCACCTGTTTTGGTCTGTTAAAAATGCTGCGAAAATTTCTTCCTCTGCTCCCTTTAGTCCACAGGATGCTGACGGTACAGGCTTTGATTTGTTCCAGGATTGACTACTCAAATGTCCTCTACCTGGGTTTACCGGACTACCTCCTGCATCAACTTCAGGTAGTTCAAAATTCCGCGGCAAGGGCTATCTTTGGCCTACCTCATCAAGCTCGGGCCTCAGAGCTGCTGTCTTCCCTTCATTGGCTCCCAGTAAAGAAGCGGATTACTTTCAAGGCTCTCACTCTAGCCCACAAGGCACTCCATTTGGTTGGGGCCTCGTACATTCAGAAATGGCTTCTTTTCTATAAACCCACCAGATCTCTCCGATCTGAATGTCTTGGCCTGGCAACGGTTCCTCCCATTAGGAGGGTCAGGATAGGTGGACGTTCCTTTACACATCTTGCCCCTAAACTATGGAACTCCCTGCCTGTGGATCTGCGCCGTACTTCTAATCTGCTTGCCTTTAGAAAGGCCTTGAAAACTTGGCTTTACAAGCAGTAACTTGTTATGTTTGTGTTTTCTTCCATCTCCTTTCTCAGTTTGGGGTCAGAAAGCGCCGGGACACTCCCTGGAGTAGCCGTGCGCTATATAAGCAACCCCAATAACATAACATAACATAACATAGTGGTTTCCGAGACATCCATGTGAATATACGAACCGCTGCTGGCTCCAGTTTGGGTCGATGTTTCATGTTGTAGTACTCCAGCGCACAGATATAGTTTAGCGATGCTCCTGAGTCCAGGACGAACTTTGCTGGATGGTCTCCTATCATGATGTCTAGTTTGGGGTATCATTTCAAGCGGTCCGGGTCAGACACCATGCAGATGTATTCGTCACTGTCTTGCGACGCAGGTGTGTGTGATGATGAGTCACTGGACGTGGATCTGTGCGCTCGATGTGAGCTTGTCGTATGATGTCGAGAGTAATGCGTGCTCGTGGATCAGCTTCGCGATTGGTATGAGCTTGTTGATCGGTTACTTGATCTTGAGGAGCTGGATGAGTGTCTTTCTCTTCCCATTACAGCACGTGCGTGGTGTCGTGTGCTAGGTCGCGGGATGGGAGACCGGCGTGTTGATTGTCTGGCTTGGCATGCTACCTCAAAGTGATTGTCTTTCCCACAGCGGTGACATCGCTGGCCAATTGCTGGGCATTGTCCCGAATGGGGGTATTCTTGTCCACACCGATAGCATGCAGGTGTTGATTTGGTAGGTCTAGTATGTCGTGATTCTCGTCTGGGTGATGTTTTCCGAGAGTTATGGTGGTGTTTGCTCGATCTGTGTGAGTTTGTCACGGATCGGGTGGTCTTGCGTGTTTGTACCCGGAGGGCGTGTTCTTTATGATCGGGCTTGTGAGTTTCCATTCGCTTGGCATGATCTTCCGCTTGATCATTGATTCTTGTTAGTTCTTCGATCTCTTCTAAAGTGTATGGTTTCTTCAAGAGTCGCCTGCATAGTGATTCAGATTGACATCCATCGATGATGCGAAGTCGCAGTGCGTCTTCCGTCTTGAAATTCTCAAATTCACAGTATCGCGTCATCCTTTTAATACGCACGATGAAGTCGCCCATGTATTCTCCTTTTTCTTGGGTGGCCAGGTTGAACACATATCGCTCGTAGTCCACGTTGCGCTTGTGTAAGAATCGTCTATCAAGGGCAGCTTTTACTTCGTCATATATTTCCAACCCCAGCGCAGGAAACAACGACATCACCCCATCGCAAGACCTCTGCAACTCCCTGGCTTCATACTTCCACAACAAGATCGCGGACATACACAACAGCTTCAACAACCAACCAACGCACACCATGACCGAACAACCACCCCCCACCACCACCCTCCACGCCTGGACCCCGATCAGCACCGAAGACACCATCCGCACGATGAACTCCATCCACTCCGGATCACCGACCGACCCCTGCCCTCACCACGTCTTCAACAAGGCCGACGCTGTCATCGCACCCCACCTGCGTGACATCATCAACACATCCTTCGACACCACCATCTTCCCCGAGAGCTGGAAACACGCCGAACTCAGCGCTCTACTCAAGAAACCAACAGCGGACCCCACCGACCTCAAGAATTACCGCCCAATCTCGCTCCTCCCGTTTCCAGCCAAAGTCATCGAGAAGACCGTCAACAAGCAGATGGCCGCTTTCCTCGAGACGAACGGATCCCTCGACCCCTCACAGTCCGGCTTCCGAGCCAACCACAGCACCGAGACCGCCCTCATCGCCGCCACCGATGACATCCGAGCCCTGATGGACAACGGAGAAACAGCGGCCCTCATCCTCCTGGACCTCTCCGCGGCATTCGACACGGTCTGCCACCGCACCCTAGTACGGCGCCTCAGCAACGTCGGAATCCAGGACAAGGCGCTGGAATGGATCATCTCCTTCCTCGACGGGAGAACACAGAGAGTCCGCCTACCACCGTACAAGTCAGAGGCCACCGAAGTCATCTGCGGCGTCCCCCAAGGATCATCTCTGAGCCCCACCCTCTTCAACGTCTACATGAGCCCCCTCGCGGCCATCGTACGCAAACACAACCTCAGCATAATCTCCTACGCCGACGACACCCAGCTGATCCTCTCCCTGACCAACGACCCCGCCGCCGCCAGAGCCAACCTGCACGAAGGGATGAAAGAGGTAGCCGAGTGGATGACGACCAGCCGCCTGAAACTGAACTCGGACAAGACGGAGGTCCTCATCCTGGGCTCCTCTCCCTCCGCCTGGGACGACTCCTGGTGGCCTCCCGCCCTGGGCACCGCACCCAAACCGACAGACCATGCACGCAACCTGGGCTTCATCCTGGACTCCTCCCTCTCCATGACCAGGCAAGTCAACAACGTCTCCTCGGCATGCTTCAACATCCTACGCATGCTACGGAAGATCTTCTGGTGGATCCCCACCGAGACCAGGAAGACCGTCACCCAGGCCCTCGTCACCAGCCGACTGGACTACGGCAACGCCCTCTACGCCGGTACCACCGCCAAGCTCCAGAAGAGACTCCAGCGGATCCAGAACGCCTCAGCCAGACTCATCCTCGACATGCCACGAACCAGCCACATCTCCGGACATCTGAGAGACCTTCACTGGCTCCCCGTCAACAAAAGAATCACCTTCCGCCTCCTCACCCACGCACACAAAGCCCTACACGACCAAGGCCCGAGCTACCTCAACAGCCGAGTCAACTTCTACGCTCCCAAACGCCACCTCCGATCAGCCAACCACGCCCTCGCCGCCGTCCCCCGCATCCGAAGAGCGACTACAGGAGGAAGGTCCTTCTCCTACCTGGCCGCCAAGACCTGGAACTCCCTCCCGACCGACCTGCGCCTGACCCAAGACCACCTCTCCTTCAGGAAGAAGCTGAAGACCTGGCTGTTCGAGCAGTAGCGGCTCCCCCCCCCCAGCGCCTTGAGACCCTACGGGTATGTAGCGCGCTTTATAAGTGTCACTGATTGATTGATATATGGCAGTTGCTGCGTCCGGCATCTCTTTGATGATTTGTGCTATCTCTTGGCCTCCTAGATTTCGCAGTGCAACCAGTTTACGTTTGGGATCTTGTACCAGGGAGCCCTCCATGTAATCTTCAAAGTCCTCACTCCAGGTTTTCCATGCGGGCCCCATGGTGTTGCCGGGCGTCAGCGGCTGTGGTTGTCGCATAAAAGGTGCCCCCACGGACGCCTGAGGCATCATGGCTGCGTTGGCTTGTGCTACTGGGCCCGCTACCGCGTGTCTTCCAGAGGTACTGATAGGCTCGGTGTCAGACATGTGAGGCTTGGATATTAGTTTGGCTAATTGAGAGTTTTATCCACCCTTTGTTGTTTCTCCCCGCTTTCTCGTTGTTGCTGGGGCTTGTTGTAGTTGGGTATCAATCAGTGCCACTTATAAAGCGCGCTACATACCCGTAGGGTCTCAAGGCGCTGGGGGGGGGGAGCCGCTACTGCTCGAACAGCCAGGTCTTCAGCTTCTTCCTGAAGGAGAGGTGGTCTTGGGTCAGGCGCAGGTCGGTCGGGAGGGAGTTCCAGGTCTTGGCGGCCAGGTAGGAGAAGGACCTTCCTCCTGTAGTCGCTCTTCGGATGCGGGGGACGGCGGCGAGGGCGTGGTTGGCTGATCGGAGGTGGCGTTTGGGAGCGTAGAAGTTGACTCGGCTGTTGAGGTAGCTCGGGCCTTGGTCGTGTAGGGCTTTGTGTGCGTGGGTGAGGAGGCGGAAGGTGATTCTTTTGTTGACGGGGAGCCAGTGAAGGTCTCTCAGATGTCCGGAGATGTGGCTGGTTCGTGGGATGTCGAGGATGAGTCTGGCTGAGGCGTTCTGGATCCGCTGGAGTCTCTTCTGGAGCTTGGCGGTGGTACCGGCGTAGAGGACGTTGCCGTAGTCCACTCGGCTGGTGACGAGGGCCTGGGTGACGGTCTTCCTGGTCTCGGTGGGGATCCACCAGAAGATCTTCCGTAGCATGCGTAGGATGTTGAAGCATGCCGAGGAGACGTTGTTGACTTGCCTGGTCATGGAGAGGGAGGAGTCCAGGATGAAGCCCAGGTTGCGTGCATGGTCTGTCGGTTTGGGTGCGGTGCCCAGGGCGGGAGGCCACCAGGAGTCGTCCCAGGCGGAGGGAGAGGAGCCCAGGATGAGGACCTCCGTCTTGTCCGAGTTCAGTTTCAGGCGGCTGGTCGTCATCCACTCGGCTACCTCTTTCATCCCTTCGTGCAGGTTGGCTCTGGCGGCGGCGGGGTCGTTGGTCAGGGAGAGGATCAGCTGGGTGTCGTCGGCGTAGGAGATTATGCTGAGGTTGTGTTTGCGTACGATGGCCGCGAGGGGGCTCATGTAGACGTTGAAGAGTGTGGGGCTCAGAGATGATCCTTGGGGGACGCCGCAGATGACTTCGGTGGCCTCTGACTTGTACGGTGGTAGGCGGACTCTCTGTGTTCTCCCGTCGAGGAAGGAGATGATCCATTCCAGCGCCTTGTCCTGGATTCCGACGTTGCTGAGGCGCCGTACTAGGGTGCGGTGGCAGACCGTGTCGAATGCCGCGGAGAGGTCCAGGAGGATGAGGGCCGCTGTTTCTCCGTTGTCCATCAGGGCTCGGATGTCATCGGTGGCGGCGATGAGGGCGGTCTCGGTGCTGTGGTTGGCTCGGAAGCCGGACTGTGAGGGGTCGAGGGATCCGTTCGTCTCGAGGAAAGCGGCCATCTGCTTGTTGACGGTCTTCTCGATGACTTTGGCTGGAAACGGGAGGAGCGAGATGGGGCGGTAATTCTTGAGGTCGGTGGGGTCCGCTGTTGGTTTCTTGAGTAGAGCGCTGAGTTCGGCGTGTTTCCAGCTCTCGGGGAAGATGGTGGTGTCGAAGGATGTGTTGATGATGTCTCGCAGGTGGGGTGCGATGACAGCGTCGGCCTTGTTGAAGACTTGGTGAGGGCAGGGGTCGGTCGGTGATCCGGAGTGGATGGAGTTCATCGTGCGGATGGTGTCTTCGGTGCTCATCGGGGTCCAGGCGTGGAGGGTGGTGGTGGGGGGTGGTTGTTCGGTCATGGTGTGCGTTGGTTGGTTGTTGAAGCTGTTGTGTATGTCCGCGATCTTGTTGTGGAAGTATGAAGCCAGGGAGTTGCAGAGGTCTTGCGATGGGGTGATGTCGTTGTTTCCTGCGCTGGGGTTGGAAAGCTCTTTGACGATGTTTAAGAGTTCCTTGCAGTTGTGTGCGTTGTTGTCCAACCGGTCCTTGAATGCTGTTTTCTTGGCGGCGCGGATCAGCTGGTGGTGTTTCCGGGTGGCAAGTTTGAAGGAGGTCCTGTTGTCCGGTGTCGGTTCCCTTCTCCAGACTTTCTCGAGGGCTCGGCAGTTCTTCTTGGAGCTCTTGAGTTCGTCGGTGAACCATGGGGCTTTCTTGCTGCCGGGTCTGCTGGGCAGGGTCCTCAGTGGGGCGAGTTCGTCCGCGCAGTTGCTGATCCACTTCGTGAGGTTGTCGGCGGCCTGGCTGGGGTTCGCTGAGCTGGCAGGAGGGTGCTGGCTCAGGGAGGTGGCGAGCTGGTCTGCTGTGATCTTGTTCCAGCTTCTGCGGGCGGCCTGTTGCTGGTGGTGGTGGGTCGTTGTTTTCTTGAAGGTGAAGTGGACGCAGCTGTGGTCCGTCCATTGAAGCTCTGTGGCGTGGCTGAATTCGATGTCCTTGCTGGATGAGAAGACAGCGTCGAGTGTGTGTCCGGCGAGGTGGGTGGGGGTGGACACCAGTTGCTTGAGTCCCAGGTTGGCGAGGTTGTCGAGCAGGGTGCTGGTGTTGCGGTCGTTGTTGTTCTCCAGATGGAAGTTGAGGTCTCCCAGGAGGATGTAGTCAGCGGAGGGGAGGGCATGTGGGCTGACGAAGTTGGCGATGTCCTCGCTGAATTGTGTGCGTGGTCCAGGGGGTCGGTAGATCAGGGTGCCTCTGAGGGTGGTGTTCGGGTTGGTGTGGATCTGGAAATGCAGGTGTTCGGCGGTGGTCAGGGAGTTGTCGGTGCTGGTCGTGAGACGGATGGTGCTCCTGTGGATGATGGCGATGCCTCCTCCCATCTGGTTGGCGTTTCGGTCCCTCCGGACGATCTTGTAGCCCTCTGGGATGGCGATGGCGATGTCGGGAGCTGAAGAGGCGTTCATCCAGGTCTCCGTGAGGAAGGCAACGTCTGGAGCTGTGGTGTCGAGGAGGTTCCAGAGTTCGATGGCATGTCTGTGTTTCTTTGCTTTTTCTTGCCCCTTTTAATTGTTGTAGGCTTGTTTTCCCGCTTTATTTGCTAGCCTTATGTTCTGGAGTAAGTTATGCCTGATTCTAAGATGGCCGCCGCGTTTGAGGCGTGAGTTGTTCAAGGGCCGGCGCCTGACCTAAAAATGGCCACCAGATGGGACGCTGTCTTCTTGGCCCAGACACTTTATTCCACACGCTTGCAATTGCTGCCACAATCACGCTTTCTTTGCTTCTGTCTTTTATTTCACTGCAGCGCGACTCACCCTCGCATCTGCTCTCGTTTCTGTGTCTCCGCGAGTGGGCGGGGCATCCACGCCTGCCGTGGCGCCGCTCGGTACTTGGGCTGCTCCGGGGATCAGTTGTCCGGTGATGCGTGTGTACTTTCCTTGCTCTGTGCACCTTGAGTGGCAGCGCGACGTCGTCTAGCCGGGTCGCGGCTCCGGGCAGTTTCTCGCGCCCATCTGAGCAACAAGAAACTCCAAGAAATGTTTAAAATACAGCAAACACCAGAAATCCAGAGGCACTGTGGGACCCGACTGTACCACTTTACCACTCAGGATGTGAGAGGTCATATGTCGCCCTTCGCCCACATACAAACGACACAGGAGTCAGAGCTAACCTTTTCACATCCTTCTTTATTCCCTGCCAGGATGTAACTGGCTTACAGACTAGATTCTTGTTCCTGTTTCCGCTTCTTCCTCTTCCTGTCTGCCTGCTCTGTCCCGAGGCAGAGTCAGGCATGACGACATGACACCATAGGTACTGCCTGCAAATGACCTCATCTTCTATAACGCCCACCACAAGAACAGGGTAGATCTCCCATGGGTGGACTTAAGGAGAAGCACATGCTTCACCCTCTCCCTGCAAGAACTGATCAAGCTGTGCTGTACCCCCCACCCGTACCATGTGGCACTCAACGCCAGCTCCTGGCACAATGTCACCTCATTTCCTGTATCTCTGCAGAGCTACCCCCAAGGTGTAAGGACCCAAAGTAAAATAAAGCTATTTAAAATTATGTATCGAAAACAATAGGACCAAAAGGTCTTACTTTGAAAGAAATCCTTTTAAATATTTATTTTTACAGAAAAGATCAACTTGTTTTAAGCAAATAGTTAAAAACAAGGATTATTCTCAATATGTTTTGTCATATTGTCGGTTGCATTTACTTTGCTTATCCTGGAAACGTGTAATTTTCTTTTCTAATTTAGTCAGAAATTGTAATCGTTTTGTTGTTTACAGGCAAGTTGAGAACAGAAGAAAGGGAAATTATGAGTTATCTTTTTAATGGGATTAAGCATAAATGCATGTCTATCTGTAAAGCGTTAATGGGAAACATTCTAGAACAAACGATATATAGAAGGTCACAAGATCCTTTCTGGACTGGAGTTACATTTCCTGTTTTACGTGAAGCATGTGAAAAGAGACCCCAGTCCAGACACCGACCTGCAGGCAGCTGATCGTGTTGATTTGGACTCCCCTGACTCTGAGTCTCACAGTGCCACTGTCACTTACTTCACTGGCACTTTAGTTTGTGCGCCAGCCGCCCGCCTTTCTCCTCAGACTCTCGGCCGCTGTAACAACAGTCTCTCCCTCTGCAAACGTGCATGGTGTGTCACCCCCGGCATCCACAGCGCTGCGGTCCCGTGGGGTTAGGTCCGGCGGTAGTAGGGTCATGGGTTCCTATTTACCACCATGCGGCGGTGCGAGCAGTACTGCTGTGATTTCCATTGCACAAACTTACTGCAGCCCGAGCCGGTTGGCAGTGCCTATGACGTCACTCAAAACTATGCCGCGCCGAGGGGGAATCGTAAAGTCTCAATGAAACTTTGTAGCACTTGCAACATCTGACTCAGCCAATCCCCAAGCGGTGCGTGAACAGCTCGCACACCACAGCGCGATGCCAGCCACTCACTCCAGCTTAGTTTAGTCATAATAGAAGCCCACCGGCTTGACAGCAGAGGTGCAAGCTCTGCCTAATATGCGTGACAATGCATTTCAGTGCGGTGATGCAGATCACCACACTGAAATGCGTTTGTCTAACGCGTGATGCGTGATACTTGGCAGGGCTTCTAGTTGAAATTGGCTGTAACGCCCTGCAAATATTTTCTTTCCGAGCTGGGAGGTGGGGCGACAAATGTCGCAAGTTTCCTATTTCCAGTGGTGCGTAGCTCAGCTGCTCCAAGTCTGGTACTGGAAGTCCTGCTGTTTATTTCAGTGCAAAATGAGGACTGCAAGTACCCAATTGCAATTAAACAGACATTGTTCAATGTCGATAGTTCATGCTTTGGTGCAGACCTTTTATTGACGTGAATCTGCAAAAAGTTTTTTTTTTTAAATGCTTGCGGCTGATGCTGTTTAGCAGAGGAGTGGTGGAGAATAGGGAGATAAAGTGAATGCCACTCAGCAGCACCACTGAGAGCAAGTGGGGTATAACAGCAATGGATGCACGTGGAGGCGATGCAAAGAGAAAACATAGAACATGGAGGGACAAGGGAATTAAAGTTGAGGATGTGGCTATGAGAATGTGAAACAACAAAAAAAGCAGGAGAGGGGTGGGATTCACTGGCGGGAGCAATAATTGCAACCAGATGGTCCACGCACGCCCACGAGTGGATCTCCTGGCGTGCATTGAAGGCAATTGAGCGCGTGCACGTGCTTGGCTGAAAAGCCAGAGCGCTCGGAAAAGGTCATTTTCCTTTGCAGCGCAGACACTGCGAAGGCTCGACCTAAAAATCACCCTGCTGCTCTATTTCATTTCAATATTTCTGCAAGCAGAGCCTTGAGCTGGACCAGGCAAGGATGGCAGCCTGCAAAGTCAGATAGAACGTGCGTTAGGGACATTTAATTAGGGAAGACACGGTGTGTTCCACCAGCCAAAAAACATTATCATTGTAAGGACAAGATGGTAACAACTCACCTAACGATAACCGCAATGAATCGTGGGCTCCACGGAAAACAAGCTAAAACCCCCTTAAATGGAAGCCCAAAATCAAACTAACATTGTACCAACTGACAATCGACAGAAAATATTGCAAAAAAACGAATAAAAAATACAAGCAACGGAGCGGGCAAAGGCGCGACAGGCAGCACGAATACAACTGTGACATTAAGAAGAGATGATATGTATATATTACAGTGTAAGCAGCAATGACTCTGAAGCTGAACACAGGTAAACAATAACAGAGAAGGAAAGCAAGAAAAAATAGGCCCCTAAGGAACAGATACAGAGCAACAGAATAATGATACAGTACTTAGTCCCTGTTGCTGGGAAGAACGGAAGAGAAACAAGCATTGGAAATGCAATAGGTCTCGCATTAGGAAAGTTTGAGCTATTGGTCTTATAAATGACATTTTTTTTTATTTATGTGTTTGTTAAAATAGCTAAATTAATAGCTTTGTCATTTACAATGCCAATAGTTATAACTTTTCGCAAATGTGACACCTATAGCATTTGTAATGCAACATGTTATTTATTTACGTGACTTAGATGTAAAAGGTGCCATAATAAAATAACAGGAAACCTCACATCATATTACTTTACCCAGGAGCAGAAGATGGAGGCCTAGGCCACATTCCCTTACAAACAATTGTGAAACCACCACAATTGTTTGGCAATACTGGCTGCTTTTATTGGGCTTCTTGCACTTGTATAAGATTTTCTTTTTTCTTCTGGTTTGCCATTAAATCTTCGCTTTTTCAAAATATTTCTCAAAGTATGTGTACATTCACTTTTCTGAGATGGCCTCCATGGGAGGCAAAGAGGGACTATTTATACTGTGTGATTGATCGACAGCCAGTAGAAACAGATTGCGCGGGACAGTTGAGCAATCACGTGCAGGAGGCAGATTTGCTGATGAAAGCCCTAAATTGGTTTGCTGCTGGACCGGAACGACAGGTTGCAAAGAAGGAATGCTTGGGAGCAAAATGTTTCAAGGCAAGAAAGGGAAATAATATATTACCCCTGTGTCCAATTAAAAAATAAATGTTTCGTTAAAATTTGTGATTTTACGAAGAACAATCTCATCATTACGTTGCATAGTTTTTAAATTCAAAGAAAATCCCCGTTTACAGCACGGATGAAGTGCGATTATAAGAGCGAATTTTTGGGTGTCGGCATGTATAGTCTCAATCTTACATCGAAGCGGACTGGCCGTACTTTCCATGAGAAAAGCAAACTGATTGCCATGTTACTATCTTTACTGACAGGGCCTTTAGCACCGAGGCATTGAATACAAGATACAGACAAGGAAGAAGAAAAATCGGGCGGCACAACAGGGGCAGAGAGGCTGACTAGCTGGCGGCAAAAGTTAAATAAGGAGACACGGCCGGCCGGCCGTGAAACTGAAAGGCCGGCCGGCCAGCCGTGAAAGCCTTTGATGCTGCAGGGGGTGGAGCAGCACCAAGCTGGGCAGACACGGCCGACCGGCCGTGAAACTGAAAGCACAGCCGGCCGGCCGTGAAAGCCTTTGATGCTGCAGGGGGTGGAGCGGCACCAAGCTGGGCAACAGATGGCTGGCGATTTGATGCTGTGCACGCGCATTTTAGGTCATTGACCTAAAAGCGCACGGGCACAGCATCAAATCGCCAGTCTAGGTAAGGTCTGTTTAAGCCCCTATAGTCTCGCTCCGCTCAATGCGCATGCGAGGCGAGACCTAAAAGGAGGGTGAAAGAGGCAGGAATAACCACTGACAAGCAAGGACTTTTGAAGGACACTGAAACAAGCAAATCAAAAGCAGGGGGATGGCTTTAAGCCAACATGAGAAATTACAACAGTTCTTAAAAATGCTCGACCTAAAAAACAAAAGTAATGTCTTTAAACTTGTAAATTGCTAAGCAGGGAAATGGCTGCTCAAAGGGGCCCTATCAGAAGAAAACAGTCTCATACAAATATCTGGGTGTTATGCTGGACTCAAGGGCCTCCTACGCGGCAAAAAAAGGAAGTATTAGAGGAAAAGCAACTGCGCTCAAATTTGCCTTTTAACATTATTGAATAGCGTCTGAGGTCATAACCTTAAATCGTTCATCACAGTGATAAAGTCAAAATTGGTCCCGACTTTATCGTATGGCGGCACAATAATGCTTGGTGAAGATGTACAGCTCTTGCGTAAGCGCATAATAAGGACCTATAATGAGTCCTTCAGTTGCATAGGTCGGCCTCGCCTGAGCACGTCAGACTTGAGTTTCACTGGTAAAGCAATCTTTAGCTAGACAAGGGGCCTTCTGAGAATGCAGCCACAACGAGGAGCGCTCCTAATGACTCGATGGCAACTTAGGTTTGAATTAAATTAACTTCCAAAGAGTGAAAGGATGCTTCAATAAGTATTTACAGGACAGTACTTCAAACCTTGGCGATATGTGGCTCCTGGAAACAGCTTCCTGCCGCTAAAGCAGCGATAATGTTATCGCCGTTCCTTGATAATATGGCCCCAAGTGACAAAATGTATCCGGCTGAAAAGTCGGTTGGAGGATAAAATGGCGCTAGCCAAGCTCCCACATGGGTGGCTATTGTTAAACGCCCACGATGCCCGACAGGAACGGCCCTATCCGAAGCAGCTTATTCTGTGATCATCAAGAGGAAACTTATGTTAATGAGATTTGGGCTGCTCCCTAGCCTGGACTTTAAGCCTAAGTTGCCGGAGGAGGGACACTTGGAGGATAAGAGGTGTCACTTATGCCACCGGACAGAGCAGACATTCGTGCCCATCCTCTGCCAGAGCCTACTGGGCCGCGGAGGGCCCTGCTACCTCATTAATTCTTGGCCTTAGCAATAAGAACCTGCCGGTCAGCGGCCGTGGGGTGTTTAAACCCCTGAAAGATCACGTTAAACATTCAGCTGGTGCAGTTTCTTGGCAATTTTAAAAGCTTAATGAGGGTAAAGGACCTCTCCGAACAGGGTCTGGGTCCGCCTTAATTCAGGAAGGGTGCCAACAGAGGGGCACAGGTGGGCACAGCAGGCTCCTGAAGATGGGCTGCTAGGGGGTGCATGAGGCCTGAGAGAGGAATTCTGCACCCTCTATCTCGGGTGAGGTGGCCCCAAGATCCTACATGTTCTTTGCCCCTGGGTTCAGGAGGGAAACTGGTTGCACTTTGCACCCAGTCACTTTGCACCCTGTCTCTTTGCACCCTGTCACTTTGCACCCAGTCACTTTGCACCATGGCACTTTGCACCATGGCACTTTGCACCCTGTCACTTTACACCCTTTCACTTTGCACCCTGTCACTTTGCACCTTATTATCGTTTTACTTTAATAAACACTTGTCTATGTTTTGACGGGGAGAGGGAATCTTTGGGTGTTTTAATATGATTAGGCTTAAGCCCTCTCTACAATATCTGCTGCTCTAGTCGATGCGCCCAAGTCTGTGTTTGGATTATGTTTTTGCTTTTGTAAATGATTATTTACCCACGTGAGTTAAATACTGTTATGGGTCCCTGCACTTGTCATGGGCAGATATAAGAAGACCCGGGCAGGGGGGGAGCTGGGTGCATCAGAGCTTTGCTATGCACTTTATTTACATTATAATACCTATGTGGCCATGTTCTAGGTTTATTACATCTGCTGCTGTGAGGTATCCATAGGATGCCTTGAATATGTTGTGATAAAGCACTGTGTCAATGATACTCTGAATATAAGCGCTGCTGCTAGAGTTAGACGGATTTTCTTTAGTTTTTAGGCCTGCGCTCGTGTCATGTTGTTAGACTTCTTTAGTCAAGGTTATGCTAATTTGGTTGAGTGAATGCTTTTATGGTTTCGGTTTCTATTAACCAATAAACTAAAGTTAACACAATTGTATGTCAGGAAGCGGAGGCGAGGATTATGCATGTCCTTTCTTCATTTTATTGACAGCAAGTTCAAAGAAAGAAAAAACACACTCAATGAACTACATAACCCATGAGGCTAAGCAGTAGCCATGGGAACCAAGTAACCAATCATAGTCCAGCCAAGTCCATATAGTAACTCCCTCGACGAAGTCCTTCCTCTTTCTTCATTGCTGCCCCGTCAGTTAAGTCCCTTCACACATTTATTTGACTTTGGGACTGACGCACGGGGTAGTTCGTTATTGCTAATTGTGTAATTGTGTTCATTGGCATTTTCTATTGTGAGCGGTTACTCCCGCATTGTGTGGTGACGCGGTAGGCTCCAGCCCGAGCGTCTTTGGTGAATATTAGCGTGAGCGCGCTGAGCGGTGCCGGCTCACGTCGCCGGCGTTTCTGAGTTCCTCCGCAGCGCCCTTTGCGCGTGTGTGGTAGGAACGTGCTGGGACATTAGCGCTTCGACTTTATCAGCTGTTTGTCTCTCCCCCTTCACTGCGTTTGTGGTAGGATTGACGGGCTTTGCCTATTTTTACAGGACTTTTAAGGAACACTTCTTTTTCAGATATTTCCTGCTTATAATTGTGGCATATCTGGATATTTCCCTTCAGGGCACTTGTGTTGGGGGAACGCTTTTGAATATTTACAGGGTGTTTCAGTGTATAGGTACCCGACCCTCATTAATGATGCAGTCTCGTAATGAGCATGACTATGTCGCAGTACCCTCTAGTGAGGAGTAGCCCTCCCAGGGACGCCCTCCTGCAGAGGTTGACAAGCTCCTTTCTTCAGCCATTGCCCAGGCGCTTGCACCTCTGCAGGATAGCATCAATAAGTTGTCTGCACACGTGTTTAAAACTGGTGCTAGTGTCCTGGGTGACGGAGGGACTGGGCCTAGTGGCATGCACTCTGTGGTGCCACTCAAGGCTGTTAAGCATGACACAGGGCACCTCGAAGGCTTCAGTAAATTAGCTGAAGTCTTCCACAGGAGTGCGTGCACGCTGAGAAGCGCACCGTACCGGGAGGAAGACTTACCCGGGTATACTGGTGATGAGGTCACCCAGGATTTTGTCCCTGAGGAAGGGTTTCCCGATGGTGGAGAGGGTGATGAGGATGTTTTTGAGGATGACGATAATTCCTTCGATGATTTACAAGATTCTGGCAGGTCTTGGTGCCCTCGGTCTTCCTGGTCAGAGCTGGGGGATGGGGAACCGGTTCATTCTGACATGTTTGATCCCACTTGTATTTTTCGTCCTCGTTTTGCGGATAGGGTTCCCGATAAGAAAACAGCGGATTATGTTGCCGCTAAGATTAGACAACCCCTTAACCAGGAAGTGAGATCCTGCCTCCGGTCGGAGTGTCCTAAGCCTTCCCTGCCTAATGATGTCACGGCTACCCCTGAGATAAATCCTAAGCTCTGCACATTTTTTGCAAAATATATGAAGGACCCTAAAAAGGGTATAGATCGATCTTGGAGGGCTTGCCAGGACAAGCTCCTGGATGTTGTCGGTCCCTTGACTAAGATTATTGAGTTAGCGGAGCGGTCTCGTGAGTCTGGGCAACCTCTCCCAAAGGATGACGTTGCGGGGTGGGCACAGAGGGCTATGTGCCTTCTAGGTAACGCCAACTGTGCCCTCTCTGCTGAACGTCATCGTTCTCTCTTATTGAAGATTGATCCGAAACTTGGGGAGTTGTCTTCTTCAGTTCTTCAGAGGCTGGCTCAGTGGTGCAGGGTACCCTCTTTGTGATCCCTTTGTTAAAGAACTAGGAAAGTTTGTTGCCACTTTTTCTGCGTTGGATAAAGCTCAGGCTTCTATGAAGAAATTTTTTCCTAAAAAGGTTTTTTGGCGGGGCTGGATGAGGCAGGGGTCGCTCTTCCGGCCGTCAATAGAACCAAGGACCCAATAGAGCACTAGCAAAGCGCAACAACGGATGGAACGATGGTCAGCAAGGGACCTTCTACCACTCCAGCGGCGGCAAGGGTCAAAACAGAGGCCGCAGTGGAGGCCAAGCTAATTCCAGAGGATTCAAGATAAGCATAGATCTCCTCTCTCCTGTTAGATTGGGGGGCAGGATTTCTCTGTTTCTAGCAGGATGGGCAGCTCTCACTTCAGATCATTGGGTGTTGGAGACTGTTCAAGGTTTCCACATAGAGTTCTACGGGTCTCCCGTTCAAACCTCACGCCCTCGCCCTTTGGTTTTTCCGACCTCAGAAGAGTCGCCGATAGATCAGGTAGTTCAGGATCTTCTTTCTAAAGGCGCAATCTCTCTTTCAAGTCTTCATCCGTGGGGCTTTCTAAGCAACATCTGTCTTCTAGAAAAGAAGGAAAAAGGCTTCAGACCGGTTATCAACCTCAGGTCTTTCAAAGAGTGGTTGTTTTATCGACACTTCAAGATGAAGGGTATCCATCTGCTCAGGGACCTCCTTCTCCAGAACGATTGGTTGTATCGGTTGGACCTCATGGATGCCTATCTGTCGGTTCCCATCTTCCCTCCAAATTGCAGGTTCCTTCAATTCCTGTGGAGGGGACAGATATTAGAGTTCAGAACGCTTCCCTTTGGTCTTTTCTCAGCACCTTGGTGCTTTGCCAAACTTCTCCGACCTGTGGTGGAACATCTCCGCACAAAGGGCATCCGGTTGATTATCTACCTGGACGATATCCTTCTGATGGATCAGTCCAGGGAACATCTTCTCCTTCACTTAAGGATTACAATTTCCCTACTGCAGAATCTGGGACTTACCATCAATGCCCAGAAGTCAGATCTGGTTCCCCAGAAAAGCATGATTTTTCTGGGTTTTCGCATTGACACGAGGGACGCTACCTTGAATCTTCCGTCTCAGAAGATTTCCAAGATCAAAAAGGAGATTCGCAAGGTTCTCCGTCGAGACAGGATCTCCCTTCGGCAGCTGGCCAGGATTGTGGGCTTGTTATCATCGTCGATTCAAGCCATTTGTCTGGGGCCTCTGCATTACAGGGCTCTTCAGAGGCTGAGGGCCTCGCATCTTCGGAGGGGTCTCACATACTCGGAGTTGATCTCCCTTTCCTCGGAGGCCAGGTCAGAACTCCATTGGTGGATAGATCACATGGAGGCCTGAAACGGGAGAGCGATCTTCGGTTCCTGTCGTATCTAGTGAAAGACTCGAATGCCAAACGTCTGGGCTCGGGGGCCAGATGCGGGACTTTCTCTGTGGGAGGCAGATGAACGGAGGAGAAACTTCTTCTCCATATCAATTGTCTGGAACTCCTAGGGGGTTCTTTTGCCATTCGTTCCTTCACAAAGAACAGTGTCTCCTGTTGTGTCCTTCTCAGAATGGACAATACGACGGCAGTGCAATATATCAACCGTTTGGGAGGTACTCACTCCAAAATTCTGACAGAACTTGCCAAGGATTTTTGGCATTACTGCCTTCAGTGTCAGATCTCGGTGACGGCAGAGTATCTCCCGGGAGTTCAGAATTGTGTGGCGGATTGGAACTCCAGACACTTCAGGGATGTCAGCGATTGGAACCTGGATCCTGCGGTGTTCCTTCAAACTGTGAACCTTTGGGGCCTTCCTCTGGTGGATCTCTTTGCTTCAAGATGGAACGCCCAACTTCCCCGATTTTTCAGTTGGAAGCTGGACCCGGGAGCGAAAGCTGTGGACGCCTTCCTTCAGGATTGGTTAGGATCCTAGCTTATGCGTTCCCCCCCTTCCTTTTCATCCAAAGAGTCCCAGCCCAGGTCTGTCGGCAGAGAGCCTCTTTGATTCTGGTTACCCCGATTTGGAGAGCCGAGATTTCGTTCCCGTCCCTTCTGGAATTGTCTTGGGACAGACTTCTTCGGTTCCCGTCTTTCAGCTGCATCCTGTCGGATCCCCTGGGTCATCCGCACCCCCTGGTTCTCCAAGGCCATCTACATCTTATGGCATGGAGGATTTCTCGAGATGATGGACTGACGTCTCGCTTTCGAGAGAAGCTGAACTCCTTATCCAACAGGCCTGGGCCCGGGTACTACCAAGCGATACAGATCCGCCTGGAGAAGATGGGTTTGATGGTGTGTGGCGAAACACCTGGAACCCGCGGGCGCCTGCGTTGCTAATGTTGTAAACGTCTTGGCAGAACTTTCCATCAGAAACTGGCTTATTGCACTATTAATTCTTTCAAGTCAGCCATTTCTGCTGGTCATTCTCTGGTGGATGGGTCACCGGTCGGTGAACATCCATGGGTTTGTAAGCTTTTGAAGGGGATTTGGCTTTCGCGTCCTCCAGAAGGAGCGACCTTTGACCCTGTCCTCAGGCAGGTCGCCCCCCCCCAGCCGCCACGCGGTCCTCCCGTGAGGCTACCCCCGCTGTTGCTGCTTGCCGCTGTTCTGCTCCTGCTGCTGCCTGCGGTCTCGTGAGTGCCCTCTGACCTCTATCCCTCGTTCTCCTGCTGCCCTTGACTCTGTATTGTTTGTATTTGTATTGTATTGTATTTTTTAAAACAGTTGTGCCCTTTGTGCCCCTTTGCCTTCTGTGCCCCCTTCCCTTGCATTGCCACTGTGTCCTTCCCCCCTTTTTTCTTTCTGTGCCACTCTTTCCCGCCGCTGCGTCCCTGCGGCCTCGCCCCCCGCTTTCCCAGTCGCCGCCCCGCTCCCGCCTCCCAGCTGCTCCTCCCTCTCACTCCCCCTCAAATGGAGGCTGCGCAGCGGTGAAGGGAGCAGCCTTTGACCCTGTCCTCAGGCAGGTCGCCCCCCCAGCCGCCACAGTGTCCTCCCGTGAGGTTACCCCCGCTGTTGCTGTTTGCCGCCGTTCTGCTCCTGCCGCTGCCTGCGGTCTCGTGAGTGCCCTCTGACGCCTCTGACCCCTATCCCTTGTTCTCCTGCTGCCCTTGACTCTGTATTGTTTGTATTTGTATTGTATTGTATTTTTCAGACCGTTGTGCCCTTTGTGCCCCTTTGCCTTCTGTGCCCCCTTCCCCTGCATTGCCACTGTGTCCTTCCCCCCCCTTTTTTCTTTCTGTGCCACTCTTTCCCGCCGCTGCGTCCCTGCGGCCTCGCCCCCCCGCTTTCCCAGTCGCTGCCCCACTCCCGCCTCCCAGCTGCTCCTCCCTCACACTCCCCCTCATATCGAGGCCGCGCAGCGGTGAAGGGAGCAACCTTTGACCCTGTCCTCAGGCAGGTCGCCCCCCAGCCGCCACGCGGTCCTCCCGTGAGGCTAACCCCGCTGTTGCTGCTTGCCTCCGTTCTGCTCCTGCCGCTGCCTGCGGTCTCGTGAGTGCCCTCTGACGCCTCTGACCCCTATCACTCGTTCTCCTGCTGCCCTTGACTCTGTATTGTTTGTATTTGTATTGTATTGTATTTTTAGACCGTTGTGCCCTTTGTGCCCCTTTGCCTTCTGTGCCCCTTCCCCGGCATTGCCACTGTGTCCTTCCCCCCTTTTTTCTTTCTGTGCCACTCTTTCCCGCCGCTGCGTCCCTGCGGCCCCGCCCCCGCCCCCCGCTTTCCCAGTCGCCGCCCCGCTCCCGCCTCCGAACTGCTCCTCCCTCCCACTCCCCCTCATATGGAGGCCGCGCAGCGGGCACGCAGCGGACGCGCCGAAGGCGCGCCTAAGGCAAGCCCGTCTGCGCCTGGACCGCGCTACCTGACTGAAATACGACTCCGCCACCCTCAACGCACTCAACACCGGACGAACACCCACCTGCTACCGAGCCACCCCAAAGCGAACCCACGGACCCTTCACCTGCCAAACCTGCACCTACACCTGCCTTTGAACCTGCAGACCACCCACCGGGCCTCGCAACAACAACAACCACCTCAAGTGCATCCTCCTCAACACACGCTCCGTCCACAAGCATGCCGTCGAACTATGGAACCTCCTTGACACAACAGCGCCAGACGTCGCCTTCCTCACGGAAACCTGGTTGAACGCCTCCTCGGCCCCCGACATTGCCATAGCCACCCAGGACGGCTACAAGATCACCCGGAAGGACCGCGTCAACCAAACAGGAGGAGGAATCGCCATTGTCTACAAGAACACCATCAACATCACGACCATCGCCGAAGACACACTCTCCACCGCCAAACTCCTGCACTTCCAGATTCACACCAACCCCCAAGACCACCCTTATAGGAACCCTCATCTACAGACCCGGGCCCGCGCACACAATTCAGCAAAACCATCGCCAACTTCATCAGCCCGCACGCCTTAGCCTTACCAGAATACATCCTCCTTGGGGACCTGAACTTCCACCTGGAGAAAAACATCGACAACAACACCACCACCCTGCTTGACAACCTCGGACTCAAGCAACTGGTGAACACCCCCACCCACATTGTGGGCCACACGCTCGACCGCATCTTCTCCGCCAGCAACCACGTCTCCTTCAGCCACTCCTCCGGACTACACTGGACCGACCACAGATGCATCCACTTCACCTTCAAAAAGACTACTTCATACCACCGCACACAACAAATCCTCCGCAGATGCTGGAGCAAAATCACCACGGACCAACTCCACTCATCGCTGAACCAGAACTCACCAGCCGATACCGCCGACACCAACGACGCAGCCCACAACACTGCACAGTGGATCACCAACTGCGCCAACGACCTCGCACCACTGAAGAACCCCCCAGGCACGACCGGCAACAAGAAAACTTCATGGTTCACAGACGCCCTCAAAGAATCAAAGAAAACCTGCCGAACCCTTGAAAAAACCTGGCGCCACGAACGAACCACAGAAAACAGAACAGCCCTCAAGACGGCCACCCGCGAACACCACCAGCTGATCTGCACCACCAAAAGAACATCATTCAAAGAGCGACTAGACAACAACACCCACAACAGCAAAGAACTCTTCAACATCGTCAAAGAGCTCTCCAACCCCAGCGCCAGCAACAACGACATCACACCGTCACAAGAACTCTGCAACTCCCTCACCACGTTCTTCTACCGTAAGAACACAGATATACACGACAGCTTCGGACCCCAGACTCCGCCTCCGGTCACCAAACCAGCAACCCCCACCTCCACCCTCAAGGCCTGGACCCCCACCAGCACTGAATACACCACCAAAGTCATGAACTCCATCCACTCCGGCTCCCCCTCGGAACCTTGCCCCCATCATATCTTCAACAAAGCTGACACCATCATCGTACCCCATCTCCGGAACGTCATAAACATCTCATTCGTGTCAGCAACCTTCCCCGAAAGCTGGAAGCACGTAGAAATCAACGCCCTTCTGAAGAATCCCACAGCGGACCCCAAAGACCTCATGAACTTCCGCCCCATCTCACTTCTTCCCTTCCCGGCCAAGGTCATCGAGAAGACCGTCAATAAACAGCTGACTGCTTTCCTCGAGGAAAACAACTCGCCTGACCCATCCCAGTCCGGATTCCGAGCCAAGCACAGCACCGAGACTGCCCTCATCGCAGCCACCGACGACATCAGGACCCTGATGGATAACGAAGAAGCAACCGCCCTCATCCTCCTAGACCTTTTGGCAGCCTTCGATACCGTATGCCATCGCACCCTAATAACCTGCCTCTTTAACACTGGGATCCAAGGAAAGGCCCTGGACTGGATCACCTCTTTCCTCTCCAACAGAACCCAGAGAGTCCGCCTCCCTCCCTTCCGCTCGGAGGCCACCGAGATCATCTGCGGTGTACCCCAAGGCTCCACGCTCAGCCCGACCCTCTTCAATATCTACATGAGCCCCCTCGCCGCCATCGCACGCCAACACAACATCAACATCATCTCCTATGCCGACGACACACAGCTGATATTCTCTCTCACCAAAGAACCAGCCACTGCCAAAACCAATCTACAGGAAGGAATGAAAGATGTCGCAGAATGGATGAAGCTCAGCCACCTGAAGTTGACCTCAGACAAAACAGAGGTCCTCATCCTCGGACAATCCCCATCCGCCTGGGACGACTCCTGGTGGGCCTCAGCTCTGGGCTCTGCGCCAACACCCTCGGACCACGCACGCAACCTAGGATTCATCCTGGACTCCTCCCTCATGATGACCAAGCAAGTCAACGGCACCTCGTCATCATGTTTCAACACCCTGCGCATGCTCCGAAAGATCTTCCGGTGGATCCCCACCGAAACCAGAAAGACGGTCACCCAGGCCCTCGTCACCAGCCGTCTGGACTACGAAAACGTCCTATACGCAGGAACCACCGCCAAACTTCAGAAATTACTACAACGCATACAGAATGCCTCCGCACGACTCATCCTCGACATCCCTCGCCACAGCCACATATCCGCCCACCTGAAAAACCTGCACTGGCTCCCCATCAACAAGAGGATCACGTTCAGGCTCCTCACCCACGCACACAAAGTGCTCCACGACATGGGCCCCGAATACCCCAACAACCGCCTCTCGTTCTACACTCCCACCCGCCAGTTCTGCTCAGCCAACCTCGCCCTCGCCACCGTCTCATGGATTCGAAGAACCACCGCCGGAGGAAGATCGTTCTCCTACCTGGCAGCCAAAACATGGAACTCCCTCCCCGCACACCTACGTATGACCCAGGACCATCTCACCTTCAGGAAACACCTCAAGACCTGGCTCTTCGAGCAGTAGCAGCACCCCCCCCTTCTCAGCGCCTTGAGACTCTCACGGGTGAGTAGCGCGCTATATAAATGTGTTGATTGATTAATTTATTGAACCTCGTTATTCAGGCCTCTGGGATGTTAACCTGGTCCTTCGTTTACTCTTATCTTGGCAAGATAATGATTTCCTCGGAAGGAGATCTCGGCTAAACTCGCTATGCTCCTTTGTCTTATTTCTTGTACGAGGGCGTCAGATGTCCGAGCTCCTGACATTACTACCCCGGAAGGGGTTACATTTACCATCGCTAGGAGGACTAAGTTGAGTACAAGGTCAGTAACTTATCCTGCTTTCCCGGATTCTCCTAAATTGTGTGTGTTTAGATGCTTAAAATCTTATGAGGATATGACTTTGGAGGTTCGACCTCCTGGTAAAAGGCAACTTTTGATTGCCATTAAAAAACGTTTCAGGCGGTGTCTTCTCCTACCATTGCTAGGTGGGTCAAGTTATTCTTTGACTGATCATTCCTTTACTGTTCTTTTTCCTTTTGCATTGCTATTTTACAGCCTATGCTTATGTACTTCATCTGAGATGGTTCTAGTACTTGCATTATATAGATTTGCCTTATGGTTCTTTTCTGTTCTCATTTATGAGTCTTTTATCACTGGGAGGTTATAAGATTCTCTGTTATCCTAGGTTCTGATCAGAAAGCGGACTAGACTGTGGATGGCTTAACTTCCTGCTGCAACGAAAGAGGAAGGACTTCGTCGAGGGAGTTACTATATGGACTTGGCTGGACTATGATTGGTTACTTGGTTCCCATGGCTACTACTTAGCTTCATGGGTTATGTAGTTCATTGACTGTGTTTTTTGTTTCTTTGAACTTGCTGTCAATAAAATGAAGAAAGGACATGCATAATCCTCGTCTCCGCGTCCTTAATAGAATTGGAACTTTCCTTTGTGCTAACTAGGAAATTTCTCAGTCCTCAGTAATCTCTGCTTCTGTAACCTCCTCCCTCCATGTTTTTCCCATAAACTCCACCTTTCATCCAGCCAATGGTCTTTTTAACACCACCTTTCATCCAGCCAATGGTCTTTTTAGCTCCACCTTTCAACATGCTCTTCTGTTCCTTCTCACTCATTCTGAGCCTCAAACTTTCAATCTTTCTCTCAGTGAAGACACCAGCCCCCAGGGGCGGAGGGGTGGGGCAGCGTGATCTTGGAGCCCTGGTGATATCAGGACAGACGGGGGTGGAGGGAAGGGGGGTGTGAGCTCAGAGCACCGGAGATATGAAGACAGAAGGGGGGCGGGTGGCTTTAGAAGTGACGTCAAACCCGGGTTGGGGGGCCTGCACCGACCTGGAGCGCAGTGGATTCACCAGAGCCGCCCCGGCCGTGGACGCTGTGTGCTTCTGCTGCAGAATAGACCCGCGGGGCGTCTCTGGGGTATTTATAGCACCTCCAGCGAGGGCGAGGGGGTCAGAGCACTTTATAAGGCAACAGAGCCGGCGTGGGTGAGCGGCCATCTTTAAAAGGCTCTGACACAGACATGGACGACGGACTACAGTGGAGCGGCCATCTTTAAAGGGTTCCGACGCAGACATGGAAGACGGACTACAGTGGAGAGGCCATCTTTAAAGGGCTCCGACGCAGACATGGACGACGGACTACAGCCGGAGACCGCTGGTGGAGCGGCCATCTTTAAAGGTCTCCAGCGCAGACATGGACGACGGACTACAGCCGGAGGCTGCGGGTTTGAGCGGCCATCTTTAAAGGTCTCCAATGCAGACATGGACGACGGACTACAGCCGGAGGCTGTGGGTGGAGCGGCCATCTCTAAAGGTCATGTAGCATTATAGAAATCTGCAAAAAAGTATAGGTTTGCAGAAATATAGAAAGATGGTGAAGGAGAATGATGGGTCTGTGAGTCCCCTCAATGACAGGACATACAACACTTCTCAATATGCTGCCTCAGCTTCTGTTCTGTGTATGTTTATAACCACTGAGCTCTAGTAAATGCATAATTAATTGAAGCCTCTTTTGAACGAAAACAGTAGTTTATTGACCACTTCAGCTATCCTGGTCAATAATGTCTTATTTTGTTCACACTAAATTTGTTTTTTTTTTCTGAAAAATTGATACCCATGTATTAAATATTAATTGATTAATTTCATTATAACTATTCAATGACGTTCAGATTAATTTTATGTAAGCTACCAGTCGTAGCTTTACTGCCAAATAATTATTCCAAGTGTGTTAATTTTATGAAACAAAATCCATTGTAGGCATATTTATCTATTGGTTGCTTCCCCTGTGGTGCCTGATATCTTGGTTCTGCCCTTTCTCCTGAGACTTCTTTTTAGGCTAGCTTTCGGCTCTTTTTTGCTGTTTTATTTAGCATTTTGTGGGGTTGCAAATTCTACGGGGGGCGGGGGGTAGCATGGAGCAGAGCGGGCACGCCAAACTCCTGAGGACATGTGTGAAGCATCCGTGCTGTACCCACAGATGACACACCAGGCAAACTACAAAAGAGACACAACACTGGGTTGGAAGTAAAAGAATAACTCATGTATTGTCTCCAACCTGTAAAGGCAAACACAGTAATGCACAGTAGGGCGCCAACTGGCGCCAGGGCAATGTATACCAGGGGGATTATTTACAGGGAAAATGGGCAAAGCAAGAAAAGGTAAGTAAGTCCATTAGTGTCCAGCTGAAATAAAAAGAACGTTATCACTTGGCATGAACCATTAGCAGTATAACGTGAGGGAAAGAAACATTAGGCATGAAAGCCCCTTGTGGATAAGCTCCTCAGGCCAGCAACACTGTGCAAATATAAATGACATCAACAGCGTTAACAACGGGAGGTACCCCTAAAATATCGGGTATAAATCACATTTGCCATTGGGTACATATATTTGGCAGGGAAAACATTAGGCATGACATCCGCACCCCCTGCAAGAAAAAACATTAAGCGTCCCACATTAACCTCAGGCCTAGACAGGCGTAATCACATCTACCATGGGGCATCAACCTGAGCACCGGGGCACAAACTATCTCGTGGGCGTACCCCTCAGCGTGAAACAGTAGGCTTGGTGGCTGTAACCTTTCCTGTAACCATGGACCCCAGCAGGATCAATAAAACACCATCCCATGGGTCTTTAAGCACCAGCACGCCTATGTACATGGCATGACATTACGATTGACTCAACTTCCTGCCTAAAGGCAGGCTACCTAGGACATTCCCCTAGCCAGGGGTTAACTAGCAGCCAACAGTCACTGAGGGCCTAATTCCTGTTCCTGGCCCAGTGCAGGGGGCTGGCAGGCCGGTAGATGCTTTTCCCCTCCCTGTTTAACTCGAGGGGAGGAGGGGGGCCTGCACAGAGTTAAACAGGGCCAACAGGGCCCAACTACCGCTTTCCCTGGGGGAGGGGTGGTCACGGGGTCCTCCTCCCCAGGGGGTTACCTCTTTTCTCTTTGGCTCCTCGAGGAGCCCTTGCGGTGGTGGCTGGCCTCGGAGAGTGATGGGCCGGTCAGGGGAGGCCCGCGGGCTCTGGCGCTCTTCCCGGGGCCTCCCTTCAGCCCCAGTGTAGCTCCGACGCTCTTCCCGGTCTCCTCGTTGGCCAGGGACCAATCTGGTTGCGGCCCCTGGTGGGTGTGGAGCCGGCCGCCAATCACAGCGCAGCCGGCTAGAGGGGTGCGGCCAAGGTCCAATGAAGATGCAGCGCTGGTGGGGGCGGAGTCCAGGACGCGCCCCCGTCACGTGATGCAGGGTGCAGACTTCGGGGCCTAGCGCGGCCCACTCCGAATTCGGACGGCCCTCTCCAGACACCGGGGGCCGCCGCAACGCTGTCAGCCACAGAGAGGGCCTCCTCAGGTGAGCGCCAAGGCCGGGGTAATGTCGACAAGGCCCAGGGCACTCCATAGGTCCCGGGGACAACAGCGGCGCCTCTACCACGCAGTGCCGGGCCGCAGCGGTGAGTTCTCCAGCTAGCGCTTCACTTCTCTAGCGCTTCACTTCTCTAGCGCTTCACTTCCCCACAGCGCTCTACGGGTACCGGGCGGCGGCAGTGATGGCGGGCCACTTTCTTCCTTTTCCGGGGACAATGAGGGGTAGGCTCCCTCCTTAAACAACTCTGCATACAGGCGCCACAGCTCCTTGAGGGCACAATCCTCCCAACACGGCGCTCAGCAGGTACAGCGCTTAGAACACACAACAGCGCTTTGGGGGCAGTCACAGCAGCGCTCACAGCGCTCAGGCCTGCAGCAGGCAGTACAGTTCAGGCAATTTAGGACCACCCAGGGCTTCTGCACCACAGCGCTTTCACGATTATAGCACTTAGCAGGCGCACAGCAGTACAGTTCTTTAACAGGCCAGCGCTTCCCAGATCATAGCGCTTTGGCCCACAGCGCTTCCTCTAGGCCCAACACTTCAGGGCGCACAGCAAAAGGGGGGCAGACAGTCCCAGCAGCAAGCCCCAGGGTAACACTCCTCACCTCCTGGGGGGCGGGTCCAAGGTGCTCCTTCCATTCTAGGTGCTTCTTTGCGCAGCGCTTGCATGGCGCAGTGTCCCGGCAGCATCAGGGACCTAGGGGGGCCCTCCTTCTTTAGGGGCCCTGGGGACAGAGCAGTAGGCAATACTGGGCCAGGTCAGCAGGTAGTGGGGGCATCATCAAAACAGGGTGGTAGGCTTTCACCATCCCCACTGCCGCGTGGCCCTCCTCCTACACAGCAGCCTGAACTCCTGAAGTGGGTCTTCCACTAGCCATGGGGACAGTAGGGGGGTCCTAGATGGGTGCAGGGTCCAGCACACAGGCCCAAGTGGCAGTATCCCCTGGCAGCAGGTCCCCTCACATTCCTGTCCCAGCTCTGTTGCTGCACATGGTGGCACTGTTAGAAATGGCGATTTCCGGTTGGCTAAGGCTTGCGCCAAAGTCAGGCAGAAACCACCACTCTAGTCAGGGCAAGGGAGTTACACGCCAAAGATAACCCCTGCTCACCCTCTAGGTAACGTGACCCGAGCAGTAAGGCTTATCCCGGAGGCAATGTAGGTTAGGTGTTTGCGCGCACACCCAGCAAAACACCCAAGGCCCACCACAAAGGAAACTCCACACAAGGTTATATATAAAAATAGCCTTTGTATTATACCAAACACATTAGATAATAAACACACACTTTACAATGTGCCAACAGGCACGGGCGAAATTTACAGGGGATATATGTACAGGACAGGGCCACATGGACCACTGTCAGGAATAAGCACTTTGTAGAAATAATAACTGTAGCTCAAAAATAGAAAATGTAGCACACAACCAGTAATCACTGATAACAGGTAAGTACAACCTACGCAACCCTAACCACCTTAGGAAAATATCACGCAGGGAACCAGGACCTCACTAGCAACACCTGTACTAGGAGGAGCAACCACCTAAGCATCACAATACATTTAGGGGTATAGGCATAAAAGCATAACACATGATGCATAGAAACACATTCAGAGGTGCAGTTAAGAACAATTGCGCAGAAAAATCATAGGCCACAACCTGTGTCCAAAATGTCAGGTGGGGGGGGGGGGCCTAAATGGAGCAGCTGCCCACTAAGTGCTGGGCAGCTGTGGAGACAATGGGACCAACACGGTGGAGCCTCGTGGGCTCTGAACACAACCTGCCCCCATTGGATGCAGGAGCCTCGCAGGCTATCGTTTCCCCATGAGCCTCGCTGGGTTCAAGAACAACTGTGGGGCAAGGTGGGAGCGGCCCGCTGCCTTCCGGGGCCGCTCTACCAATCCAAAATGCCCTCAAAGACGTTGGAGTCCCTCTCGGGGGACTCGAAGTAGGTAATGCCACGAAGAGTCTCTGCGGCTCTAAAGAAAAGGAGGCCAGACGTTGGATCCCCCTCTGGGGGATCGAGATCACTGAAATGCCCCCGGAGCCCTCGTGGGCTCTAAACAATGGGGCCTCGCTGGGGGAGCGGCCCGACGCCTGCCGGGGCCGCTCTACCCTCAAAGCGCCCCCACAAGGAAGCTTGCACCACTGGGGGGGGGCACCGGCAATGTGCCCCGACACCCCCCTCGCTTCACGCAGGCACTCACCGGGTCTTCCTGCGGTGGCGGCAGGAGAGCTCCCGCTCCTCGGGGCTCTCTCCCTTCCGCTATCCTCGCTCACTCCCCAGGGCTCTTCCTCGCTTCTGGGAGCCTGGGGCGGGACGCCGGCTTCTCTGTTGCTGCGGGCGCGGTTCTCTCCCTCGGGAGAGCCTCGCTGGGGGAAGTGAAACTTCTCTGTGTCCCCGGAGCGCGGAGTGGGCTCCCGTCGGCTTCCGGGTCGGGCAGGAGCACTTCCAGGTCGTCGCGGGCAGCGCGGCGGCCCGGAGGGGGGATGAAGCACGTCACGGCCAGAATCCGGGGTGGGCATCCGGTGGAGGCAAACACGGGGTGAGAACCCATATATTAAGTAAATAGGGGCAATATGCGGCAGGCTGAGCGGGTTGGGCACCCGCGCCACAAAGTACCAGACACCAGGGGGTACCCCACGCCGGGGAGTCCCTCTAGACAGGCGGCTCAGCGCTGCGAGGGAAAACAGCAGCACTGCGCTCCTAGGAAAATAAAGCGCTTTTCCAGCAGTTAAGAAATCCAGCGCCCACAAGATGAAAAAGAGAGCGCTCCCAGGCGCTACAGTTCAAACTGTCCCATGAAAGTCCTTTATTAGGTGGGGGGGCAAGGCTGGGCCCAGGGGCCAGCTCACAGGGTCCTCCTAGGCAGGGAGGCAATCCCCAGTGGCGGTCCTGATGGGGCCCAGCAGCAGCAGCAGGCCCCCCTGAAAGTAGGATCAGGAAGCAGAACAGAACTCATGGGGACACAGCCCCTTTTTATATACACAAATCCTTTGTTGTAAAAGGTGCAGGCAAGGGGCGAACCAGATGCAACTGGTTCCTAAGCACTTTGTTCTGCTCAGCCCCTCTGCCTATTCACAGGATGGGTAGGGTCATCAGTCGCACCACAGGGGGCGGAGCCAGCATTGTGTGAGGGAAAGCCCAGCCCTATTCAGGTCCCAGGTGCACTCCTCCCCAGCCATCAACATGCAGATCTCCCATTCACCACCGGGGCACACCCATCCTAACTCCTGGAGCCTGGCACACCAGCCAGCTCCAGCCAATCACAAGCTAGCACATTCACTGCACAGACACACCAACTTCTAGAAGTGGCACTTCCACACTAGACACAATCATGCCGCACACATCATTGCGCAGCATTTAATCACACGAGTCCGCACATACCAAACTCGAGCTTGCACTCCCCACGCATCAGGAACTAACATGGACACATACATTCCCCATGCATTCCTATGGGAGGGCAGGCCAACCTTTCTACACGCACTTTACCCTGGGACACAGTGGTAAAGTGTGCAGAAACCCAAAATCACTACCATCAATTCACCTTAATAAGCAAAAAGTTCAGGGGTGAACCGGCCAGAAGGCCCAAGTCCAACACAACCCCCTTTCAGCCAAATCGCAGGGTAGACCAATCACCACCGTGATGGGCTTCCCTGCTTGGGGCGATAGAATACAGACGCGGGCCCGCAACTGCAGGGGCACCCTGCTGTTCTACGCCATGGTGAACCCATGGAGTTCCTTCTGGAAACACCGTCTGGACATCTTCATGCTCTGGCAAGGCCCTGAGGAAACTTTAAAAACAGAACTATCTAAACTCAACGACATTGACTCCCGCATCCAATTCACTCATGAAATTCAAACGGAATCCATCACGTTCTTGGACGTCAAAGTCATCAAAACATCAACGGGATTCCAAACAGATTTATTCAGAAAGAACACAGACAGAAATAATATGTTACATTACTCAAGTTTTCACCCACAGCCACTCAAAGAACACCTTCCTTACAGTCAACTGATAAGAGCTAAAAGGATCGTTTCGGATCCCAAAACTTCAGAAACACAACTACAAAACATGTTATTTAGATTCCAACGTGGTTACCCTAATCATACACTCGAACAGGCCCAGCAACGTTGTGCAGGCAAGACACGAATAGAACTATTGTCGACGCGGCAGCCCACCACCAAGGAAATCATTACAGTGGTATCTAAATACTCTACTATGAGTAAAACATACAAAAGCATGATCAAAAAACATTGGGACATCCTTAGAGTAGAACAGGATTTCAACCATATTTTTGATGCAGATCCTATTTTTGCTTATACCAGAGCGAAGAACCTTGGAGAATTAATTAAACACACTGATCCAGCCCACACACAACACAAAGGAACCTTTCCATGCTGGAACTGCAACCATTGCCACAGTATCATAAAAGGGACCACCATCAATCACCCTATGAGGGGCCACAAGATCAAGGTCAGAGCCACAGCTACTTGCGACACCTCCAACCTGGTGTATATGTTAAAGTGTCCTTGCGGAAAAATTTACGTGGGGCAAACCGAAAGGAAAATAAAAATCAGACTTAATGAACACAAGTCTAACATCAGAACGAAACAATTAAAATCGACAGTAGCGCAACATTTTATTGAAGCAGGACACAACATCAGCCAGATGCGATATTATGTTCTTAAAAATGTGGTCAAAGCCGAAGGAAAGGACAACCACAACACTCTTTTGCAGAGAGAAAATTACTGGATTTCTATCATGTCCAGCATGAGACCATACGGACTCAATGATCGTATGGAGTACACCTGTTACTTATGATACACTATCGGTCCTCTGTTCACACAGTGGCGTGGAGTGCACAAGATGTGTATTATTTCAATAATGTCACGTTATACACGCTTCATTTAAGCTGCATATTTTGGATCTTAGTTACTCTTTTTACGGTTCTGGTTTCTAGCCGTGAGCAATTTCCATTGTTATCTTACCAGTGTAGTTATTTTTATGATAGCATTTTTTTATGAGAACATCTTTATTGTTCTGCCATTATCACAAAACGGTGTTCAGTACCGTCTTATACATATTTGCTATGAGCAGCGGAGTATCCGTAGATCAGTGACTCTTACGAACATATTTCGCGTAGTCATAAGCCCGAAGCGCTTTCCACTTACTCTAACAATCAGTGTCACACCACCAGAGTTAGCGGCGCCTAGCAACGAGCACGTCACCTTCCTCATAAAAATACTTCCCGAGTCACGGCCCTCACTTCCGGTTCACCATCGAAAAGAAGGAACGCAGATCATAGCGGTAAGCCCGCCCGGGGTATTATCCTTTCATTTTAGCCCATGTAGCTTTTGAATAACCAGCATGCAATTACCGTTCATTGATTCACCCCCAGGCACACGTCTTTGTCAAATGTAGTTCAGACGATACACACTAACATTTTATGCCCGGTGCATTTAGTTTAGCCCGTGTAGCTTTCGGAATAACCAGCACGCGATTACCTTCATTGATTCACCCCCCCAGGCACGCGTTTTTGTCAATCGTAGTTCACACGATCCACACTAACGTTTTACTTCCTGATAAAGCGCACTGCACTTATTCAACATTTTTATTGCTCCCCAAAGCGCACGAGTCGCCTCGTACATTTTTCTCACAGTCCTTCATAGCATGGCTCACATATCGCGCTAATTAAAGGTAACATTGTTCACGAACAGAATCCTACCAGTATTTAGCCATTATTGTTTTTTTGTTACACGCATTATGTACATCGATTTGCTGAGTGCATTATATACTTTATTTCTTTAGAATCATCCCCGGATGAAGGCAATACCATTGCCGAAATGCATTGGGAATTTGAAAATTTCAAAGTTGCACTGTATGGATGAACCGTCTTTGTTGTTATATCATTGATCACATTGGAGAAACCTCCTTTTGGAAGGACAATAGCGGAGCCCGGGGGACACTTCCAACGCATGTGGGAGTGCAGCCTCTTAGCATTACAAAGTCCAACAGGCACATTCCCCTTATTTATATCCACCTCCCAGACTGTGCCAGCAGCTTCTGGAATGCTCAGGCGAACTGGTTTAAGCTGGCTCAGGGGGAGGAGTAGAGCACCCTGGGTGCCAGGCTTCCCTCCAAAAGCTAGGGGTGGCTGGGTACCTAACAACTAGACCGCTAACCTACTGCAGTTAGGTGGCACAACGCACAGCCATGGCATCCATTGTACAAAATAGCATTTCATCAGGGTACATTTACACACTCGGGGGAATTGACAAGTGCTCACACCATTGCATGACATTACACATTAACATGGCGTCACATTTAACATTAACCAGGGCATCTCATACCTCACATGGCCCCGCCTATACACTTTATTCACCATGGGGGCGACATCCTACAATTAGGGGGGCGAAAAGCGAAATATTTTGGGGAAAAGGGCCAAGTCCAACACAACTCCCCCCCAGCCAAAAGCCAGGGTAGATCAATCATTGCCTTGATGGGCTTCCCTGATTGGGGCGGAAAAAGGTGGTCGCAGGTCCGCAACTGCAGGAGCATCTGCAGGTCCTTCGCCATTCCGGAACCCGATGGTTCCCTCACTCAACCCTCCCTTTACCAACCAAACCACTCCACTGGTGTTCTCTAGTGGGATGTGGCCAGGACTGGCCTCTAGGCCATCCAGAAGTCTCTGGCCCTTGTTCTCTCACAGAGTGGGAGGCTTTAGCCTCAGGCCCGTAGTACCCTTTGACCACTCTCCTCCTACCAAACTGCCACTGGTCCTCCCACCTGGGGTCCGAACCCTCAGGCTGACCAGCACTCAGGGGCGAGGCTCTCCTCCCCCTACCTCCCCATCTGGGGTTCCGCCCTTTCCTTCTCCGCGGGACACCCTCAGAACGCCACTCTCTCCCCAACCTGGAGTCGAAACCCTCAGGTTGAACCGGTGACAGGGGCGAGTCCTCCCTCCCCCTGCACCTCCTCCCAGAGTTTCGCACCCTCCTAACTGGAGTAGTACCCCTGAGAGTCAAATCCGGGGGGACTATGATTTCAGATGTCCCACCAGCCAGGTCTGGCAACTTCCGAACCTGGCCACCCAACCCGGGATCTACGCCCTGTGGCTGAGCCGGGCTGGGCGTAGATCCCGGGCCAGAGGAGAGTCCTTCCTCCCTCTGCACCCCCTCCCAGAGTTCCGCACCCTCCTACCTGGAGAAGTACCCCTGTATGTCAACCCCGGGGGGACACTGTTTACAGACGTCCCACCCTCCAGGTCAGGCAACCCCTGAACCTGGAACCCCAGCCCAGGATCTAAACCCTGCGACTGGTCAGACCCCGAACCACCGGAGCTCCGATTACAGATACTCCGGGTTCTCTTGACACAAGGGGATCCCTTTCACTAGAAGGCACATCCGGACAGCATAGGCTCCCAACCTTGGGTTCCCTTCTGAAACTCTCCAGGCCCTTTGACTGCGGTTGGGGCACCTCGGGACACCTCCCCGTTTCACTCCTTCCTGTAGATAGGATGTGAGGCCCTACAACCCTCTCACTTCCCTGGGACCTAGCTGGGCTCCTCTGCCCTTCTCCCGCCTCGCTGGGTCGGAGCATCCCTGCACCATTCCCTTCAGGATCACTCCCCAATGCCCTCTCAGACTCTCTGGCACTTACCCAAAGGTCTGCCTCCCGTGCAAGTTCCCTGGGGCCTGAGAACCCACACTGCAACAGATGGTGACGCAGACTTAAGAAACAACTCCTCAGCATGTGCTCTCTGATGACTGCATGGCACAGCCCTTCCCAATCCTCCACTGCTCTACTCGCCACCCTATCCTCCAATGCAGTCCAACACTCCTACTCAAACTCCTCCCAGGACTGGTGGGACAGTTTTCCCCTGCCCCTGAACACTAACCCGTCCCCCTCTTCCTGGGAATCAGGCACAGTCTCCTGCGGTCTGGGAGTGGGACGCCCTGCACTGGAACCACTCTCGCTGCCACCACAGGATCCCATCCTCACTGGTGAATCCAGACCACAAAAACAACCACTCTCAGGGGACAACCTACTGACCTGAGCTACTCTCTCCCTGGAGAAGGCCCTCTCCGCCTTCGCCATCCTCTCTTCCGTCTCTAGCCTTTTTTCATCCACCCTCAACTGCGCTAACTCCTTGGCATTTCTGAGCTTCTCCAGCGCCAGCTGTTGCTCCCTTTCCTCCCTCCTATCTATCCACTCTCCTGGGGACAGGGAAAGGGATGGGGCAGTGCCCCCGGGACTGGACCCAGAGTGCGACTCCCTTTCTACGGTGTCCTCATCAGCTACTGGCGTCTCCGCCCTATCAATTTCTTCCTCCTCTTCATCGGAGTAACCACCCTCCAGAGTTATGGACTGGGAGCCCTCCCTCTGGTCTCTACCAAATCCACCCTTCTAATACGCGGAGGGGTAATCAGACAGGTCCCCACCTACCTCTAAGGGTTCCCCCCTCTTGAGGGCTTCGTAAAATAACAACCTCCTTCTAATGTTGCCTACTGGGGGTATCCCTCTCTCTTTGCAGAAATCTATCACTTCCTGCTTGGTGTACTCCAAAAGTTCCTCCTCCTTATAGGTTAACCCCATTGTGGCGAGGTACACCCGGGACACACAACACCCACAGTACAACAAGGGGACACAATTCCAAAAACACTTTTCAGGAGGAAGCAATAATGATAAAGAAAACACAATAATCAGCAAAAATATAATCCCCACAAAAAGAAGACTGTGATTACTTCTCAGAGCTCTATTTGCAGTGTAATCTGTGGCCGCTGTGGTACTGCGAAAACACAAGTCCTATCCCACCGCTTGCCACCAATGTTAGAAATGGGGTTGCCAATTCTACGGGGGGTAGCATGGAGCAGAGCGGGCAGGCCAAACTCCTGAAGACATGTGTAAAGTGTCCACGCAGTACCCACAGACGACACACCAGGCACACTACAAAAGAGACACGACACTGGGTTGGAAGTAAAAGAATAACTCATGTATTGTCTCCAACCTGTAAAGGCAAACACAGTAATGCACAGTAGGGCGCCAACTGGCGCCAGGGCAATGTATACCAGGGGGATTATTTACAGGGAAAATGGGCAAAGCAAGAAAAAGGTAAGTAAGTCCATTAGTGTCCAACTGAAATAAAAAGAACATTATCACTTGGCATGAACCATTAGCAGTATAACGTGAGGGAAAGAAACATTAGGCATGAAAGCCCCTTATGGATAAGCTCCTTAGGCCAGCAACACTGTACAAATATAAATGACATCAACAGCGTTAACAACGGAGGTACCCCTGAAATATCGGGTATAAATCACATTTGCCATTGGGCACATACATTTGGCAGGGAAAACATTAGGCATGACATCCGCACCCCCTGCAAGAAGGAACATTAAGCGTCCCACATTAACCTCAGGCCTAGACAGGCGTAATCACATCTACCATGGGGCATCAACCTGAGCACCGGGGCACAAACTATCTCGTGGGCATACCCCTCAGCGTGAAACAGTAGGCTTGGTGGCTGTAACCTTTCCTGTAACCATGGACCCCAGCAGGATCAATAAAACACCATCCCATGGGTCTTTAAGCACCAGCACGCCTATGTACATGGCATGACATTACGATCGACTCAACTTCCTGCCTAAAGGCAGGCTACCGGGGACATTCCCCTAGCCAGGGGTTAACTAGCAGCCAACAGTCACTGAGGGCCTAATTCCTGTTCCTGGCCCAGTGCAGGGGGCTGGCAGGCCGGTAGATGCTTTTCCCCTCCCTGTTTAACTCGAGGGGAGGAGGGGGGCCTGCACAGAGTTAACCAGGGCCAACAGGGCCCAACTACTGCTTTCCCCGGGGGAGGGGCAGTCACGTGGCTTCCGCTCTTCCTCCGAGCCTTCTGCCCTCCTCCCCAGGGGGTTACCTCTTTTCTCTTTGGCTCCTCGAGGAGCCCTTGCGGTCGTGGCTGGCCTCGGAGAGTGATGGGCTGGTCAGGGGAGGCCCGCGGGCTCTGGCGCTTTTCCCGGGGCCTCCCTTCAGCCCCAGTGTAGCTCCGGCGCTCTTCCCGGTCTCCTCGTTGGCCAGGGACCAATCCGGTTGCGGCCCCTGGTGTGTGTGGAGCCGGCCGCCAATCACAGCGCGGCCGGCTAGAGGGGTGCGGCCAAGGTCCAATGAAGATGCAGCGCTGGTGGGGGCGGAGTCCAGGACGCGCCCCCGTCACGTGATGCGGGATGCAGACTTTGGGGCCTAGCGCGGCCCACTCCGAATTCCGGCAGACTTTACAGACACCGGGGGCCGCCGCAACGCTGTCAGCCACAGCGAGAGCCACCTCAGCCGAGCGCCGAGGCCGGGGTAATGTCGACAAGGCCCAGGGCACTCCAGAAGTCCCGTGGACGACAGCGGCGCCTCTACCACGCAGCGCAGGGCTACAGCGGTGAGTACTCCAGCTAGCGCTTCACTTCTCTAGCGCTTCACTTCCCCACAGCGCTCTACGGGTACCGGGCGGCGGCGGTGATGGCCGGCCCCTTTCTTCCTTTTCCGGGGACAATGAGAGGTAGGCTCCCTCCTTAAACAATTCGGCATACAGGCGCCACAGCTCCTTGAGGGCACAATCCTCCCAACACGGCGCTCAGCAGGTACAGCGCTTAGAGCACACAACAGCGCTTTGGGGGCAGTCACAGCAGCGCTCACAGCGCTCAGGCCAGCAGCAGGCAGTACAGTTCAGGCAATTTAGGACCACCCAGGGCTTCTGCAGCACAGCGATTCCACGATTATAGCGCTTAGCAGGCGCACAGCAGTTCAGTTCTTTAACAGGCCAGCGCTTCCCAGATCATAGCGCTTTGGCCCACAGCGCTTCCTTTAGGCCCAACACTTCCAGGCGCACAGCGAAAGCACAGCGAAAGGGGGGCGGACAGTCCCAGCAGCAAGCCCCAGGGTAACACTCCTCACCTCCTGGTGGACGGGTCCAAGGTGCTCCTTCCCTTCTAGGCGCTTCTTTGCGCAGCGCTTGCGTGGCGCAGGGTCCCGGCAGCTTCAGGGACCTAGGGGGCCCTCCTTCTTCAGGGGCCCTGGGGACAGAGCAGTAGGCACTACTGGGCCGGGTCAGCAGGTAGTGGGGGCATCATCAAAAGAGGGTGGTAGGCTTTCACCATCCCCACTGCAGCGTGGCGCTCCTCCTACACAGCAGCCTGAACTCCTGAAGTGGGGCTCCACTAGCCCTGGGGACAGTAGGAGGGGGTGATAGATGGGAGCAGAGTCCAGCACACAGGCCCAAGTGGCGTTATCCCCTGGCAGCAGGTCCCCTCACATTCCTGTCCCAGATCTGTCTCTGCACATGGTGGCAAATCCCTCTTATTTATATCCCCCTCCCAGACAGTGCCAGCAGCTTCTGGGATGCGCAGGCGAACTGGTTTAAGCTGGCTCAGGGGGAGGAGTAGAGCACCCTGGGTGCCAGGCTTCCCTCCAAAAGTTAGGGGTGGCTGGGTACCTAACATCTAGACCGCTAACCTACTGCAGTCAGGTGGCACAACGCACAGCTATGGCATCTATTTTAAAAATAGCATTTTATCAGTGTACATTTACACACTGGAGGGAATTGACAAGTGCTCACACCATTGCATGACATTACACATTAACATGGCGTCACATTTAACATTAACCAGGGCATCTCATACCTCACATGGCCTATACACTTTATTCACCATGGGGGAGACATCCTACAATTAGGGGGGCGAAAAGCGAAACATTTTGGGGAAAAAGGGCCAAGCCCAACACACTTCCTGAGATCTAAAGAGGTTGGAAAGTTGTTCAGAGCCCCGTACACCACTGATCATGCTGATTTGTGGTGCCAGAGGTCAGGTCTTACTGCCTTCACCGGATTGTGTCTGTTAGGCCTGTCGCATTGGTTAATTTCTAGACCTGATACCAGGTTATGCAAATTCTGCGTTGACGATCCCTCAGACCTCGTGTTTTCCGTGCACTTGGATCTGTGGTTCACAGTTTGTAGCTATGGACTTCCAACTAGCATGCTTCTCTCACTATTTGGGCTAGGCATGTCACAGTGACCAGAGTTTGGAGATTTTAAAAACCTGAAGGAAAGAAAAAAACACCGCCAGGATCATAAGAACATCCAGGAACCCGGGTCCAAGGTTTAGAACCCTCGCTGAACTTTGCCTAGGGATGATGACTGGAAGGGGACTGCCTCTCAATTCTAGGACTTCTGGCTAACCTGGCAAACATACTGATTAACTTGACACAATGCGAGCACCTGTTACTCATTGGTTCTTGTGCGTGTGCTGTGGAGGTCATGGGGTCTTCATTGTCCCAGGCGTACAGGAATCTTGGCTCCCGTCTCTTGAATACAGCTTTGATTTAGATGTGAAAGGGGGCCTCCATCTGGCCAGAGGCTTCTAAATTTTTGGGAGGCACAAGTTGCGGTTACACACTACGAAGGAAACATAGGTCCCGGACCAGATGCCAGAGAAAGGGGACCTTTTGATTTGGTAGTTTGGATGCAAGGAGCAGAGTGCCTGTTTTTAGGTACTTAGCTTGGGAGATGCCCTGCTCCCTCGTCAGACTGCCCTCACCCTCGGGTGTGAATAGTCAACACCGCTCTGAGGGATCAGCAGCAGAGTGAGGCCTTGTCTCCTGTAGGTGCGTTTAATGGCAAACTTTAGTGAGAATACTCTGTAGACAGAACACATACAGCAGCCCTGAATGCCCACATGCAGGTAAAAGTTTGTATTCCCAAAATTGTCTCATTGGTCCTTCTTTTGGTTTTGGTACAATTAATTTTTGGGATGTGGGTGAATGGGGGTATTTACTCTGGGGGTTTTACCTTACTTCACATTTGGACTGTGTTCGTGTGAAGGCATTACCTCCCCAGACAGTTATCCCTCCATGCCGAGGCTGTGGCCCGGCCCCTTTGGGCTGAGCTCTCTATCTGCGGTTGCTGTTTCCACGTGTTTGTCCAACTACTGGATCCTTGTTTTGGTGGCTGACTGACCTCTCTGCGGCTGAATGTAAGGGGCAATCGGGTTTCCCTGGGCCTGGTACTGTGGATGAGAACTTTGTGGTGGCTGGCCCTGGCGATCTCTGTACGTGGTATGCTTTTAGCCGGCATCAGTCTGCCAAGTGGCCCATCCTGTGGCAATAGTAACATTCCCTAGGGTTCAGTTGCTTCCATCTTCCTTGGAATCTGCTGCTATAGCTAGGTTGAAACCCTCTTGGGTTTTGTGGTGGAGCTCCCTTTAAGACCGGTGCCAGTTGCACCCTCGCTGCCAACAGGGTCCCCTCCAGGGCATTCTTTTTCAATTTGTGTTGAATCAATTTAGCAGTGTCTCTCTGGGTTTGTTCCTGTTTTCTGAATCATTCTCTTGCCTTTGTTTGAGTTAATGTAATATGTGGGCTTGTATCTCCCAACAGGTCACCATCCCCAATCTGTTTTGTATCTCGATGGTCAGCCCCTTTTTGGGAATATTGTAATAGAATGCGACTTGTAGGCCTGTACAAGTCCATGGCTGTCCTGTCTCTTGTCCCCATTGTTCCCTCATTCTATCAGGAAAACTGTTATACTCTTCCCCTTGCTTCATAACCTCCACCCTTAACCCTCCCACATCTGGGCGGTCAGGGAACATCTCTCTCAGGGCTATCCATATTCTGTACCTGCATGATTTGAATGCGGACGCATGATGCTCAGTGTTTGTCAATGTAAATCCTGGGATGCAAGCTCAGGCTAGCGAGGCGTGGGTGGAGACTGCAGCCTAGGAGGTTGAGGAGCTGCACTTCCCTGCCTGTCACATTGCTCCACAAGGTCCTGTCTGCTCAGGGCCTCATGGAGTAGGAGCACCTGCTAGAGCACTGTTGGGGGCCCACAGTGAACACTGGCCCCAGGTCAGCATGATAATCTAGATGCAGGGTTGCCACCGGGGGACTGGGCCTCTTTGGCTCCCTACCTTCACCTGGTGTTCTTTTTGCGTTAGCTGTACCAGAGCACCAGAGTTGGGCATGTGGAGTGGGTGACGCCTTACTCAGCTTCAGCACCAAACTGCGGCCAGCGATGTCAGGTGCCGACCGCGCCGACAATGCCTGAGCTTCCTGGAACAGGCAGCAACGCAGGGGGAGGATTCAATTATCCACAAAGCCTTCCCCTCAAGTGTCTTTGAACAGTTCCCCGAACCTGGAACAAATTGTTGCGGATCGCAGACTGCTCAGCCACAGACGATGAGAAAGGTCCACACATCTTTACATATGAGGAGGACCCCAGCACTCGGGAAGCTCCCAGGCCAATTTGCCTAAACCTGCCGCAGTGACTCTACAGATGGCAGATACACTCATGGAGCTGATTCGTGATTACTCATCTGTGCTGAAGATTGCATGGAGATGAAACACTGCAGTACTGCATCCCCTGCGCCTCCGGCAACCTCTCTTTTTAGATATTAACGGGTATTGCACCTACTCTGTATTATGCACACTTTTAGCTCACCCCCCACGATCCACTGGAGCATGCTTCACACATTCTGTTTTGGCGTATCACCGGGTGCGGAAGGCCTAAAGTATTAGGAATAGCCCATCCCCGGTTATTGCAGGTTTACCTTACTCTTTCCATCCCTTCCCTTCTCCATTAGCACTATGGCGGGTGGGTGTCACCAGGCCACAGGGACAGGCGCACTGGTACCCTTACGTGTCTTCCATACACTACTGTCACCTCATCATAGCTTCACCGGCTGACATCCGTCATCTCACCCTCAACATCTGAGGCGCAGCGTTTGCCGGTGGTGGGACCCAGTAGAAGCCAGCGCATCCAGCGCTGACCAGGAGACCAGTGGACCCTCCCCCTTTGTAGAGAGCCACTCGGGCTCTCCACTACAATGTTGCCTTTTCCCCCACGCACGCACGCACAACCCCGGGGCGGGCTCGCGCCGGGGTATAAATAAACAAGCGGAAGACCGCTCGTGGTCTTTCCGGCTAACTTCCATCCAGTGTCCGAGTGTCATTATTACCACAGTATACCAGCACGTGGTAGGCCTCCCCTACCTCACTACACTGGCGACGAGGCGGTCGTATGCCACGCGTGCCCACCGCCTTTTGCACCTCCTGCTGCGTGTGCCCTGGCTACGGTACCCAGCCGATCTGGCTCGCCGTGCCCTGAAACCGAGACCCGCCCACGCGTCACCCGTGAGGGTGCGCCTTCAGCTGGCGGGACTCGCGGCGACGGTGCGCAGCCTTCGCCTCCTGCGGGTGAGTGTTCCTTCTGCCCCGCCTGCGCGCGCTCACCGCGCCCCTTCATCTTGCCGGCCGGCGAGAGTCAAGACACCGGCAGAACCACGTGTTCGCGGCCCGGAGCAGGCCCGCCCCTCCCCCTCTTCAGGCTGCTGCAGGGAGACGCCTCTGCTGCTTGTGCGCGCGGGGCTCCGCGCTGCTCTCTCTCTCTCTTCCCCCTCGTCAAGCTGCCCGCAATACAAACAAGCATTGGCAACCACAATTCAGGCCGACTGCACCCGGGGACAGAGAACACTACGAGGCCCAACAAGCATTGGTCAAGGCAATCCAGTCCTCGCTCCTGCCTGTACTGCATGTCATTTGGAAAGCCTGCAACCCTGTGGTCTCATCAGGTCAAGGCATAAGGGGAACGCTAGTCTCAGTCACTGCACCCAAGGACAACTGACAGCAGCAGTCCCCCGCCACGGCCCCGGAAAGCACCATACCTCCTCACACACAGCGTCACCATGAGTCAGGACGCCGGCGCAGCACAAGACGGCGTTGTCCAGCCACCGCCACCTGCAGTCGTCCCACAGGCCAACGCCCAGGCGGGAAACCAGGCCCCTGCCGGGCCCACTGCCTCTGCTCAGTCTGCCCACCTGCATGCGGGCGCAGCGCCCATCCCGCCATTCAGCGAAACATCGGATCCGGCAACGGCCGCCCTCCGTTGGAGGGCGTGGGTCGGACGCCTCAATCTTTATTTCAAGGGGACTAGAGAAACTGATGGAACGGTGAAGAGATCTCTACTCATCCTCTACGGGGGACAAGAAATCTACGACCTATTCGAGTCACTCCCGAACACTGGTGCCGAGGACGACTACGACGCCGCAGTCGCGGCCCTAAACGCCCACTTTGATCCACAGCTAAATAACGACTTCGAGAAATTCAAGTTCAAGCGCGCATGGCAGACTGAATCTGAGTCCGTCGACATGTATTATGCTCGACTCCGTCGACTTGCGAGCACGTGCCCGTTCACGGACCCCAGGGAAGAAATAAGGGATCAAATAATTGTCGGATGCAAGTCGAAGCTGCTAAGAAAATTGATCCTCAGGCAACCAGGGATTTCACTTGACGAGATCCTCGTCCTGGCCAGGTCGCATGAACTATCGGATGCAAGGGCTGAAGAGATGGAGGTGGCGTTGCGCACTCCAGTCATTGCCCCAACGATGGCGCGAACCCCGACCATCAAGGAAGAGCGAGTGGACGCCATCCACAGGCGATTCCCACCGGCAAGGCAGCGACAAGGCCCTCCACGAACCAACCGCTGTGGGTATTGCGGAGAAGATCACCCGACCGCTGCCACGTGCAGCGCAAGAGGCAAGACGTGCCTCAAGTGTGGGCGCCTCAACCATTTTGCCGCCGTCTGCCGAGGTGGCAAATTCAAATCAGCAGGGCCACGTGCCCGGGCGGTGACGCAGCGGATTCACCAGCTATCGGTCGACCAGGAGCGACCCACGCCGGACACCGAAGCACAAGACCGTCGGCCCAGGTACGAGGACGATGAAGATGACGAGGTATACATCGTCTCCTACGTCAGCCGGGCATCTACAAAACGAAGGCCACCGCCCATGTGCTCCATCACTGTGGACGGGACGGATGTCAACGCATTGATTGATACTGGAGCGTCTGTCAACGTCATGGACTCAGAGCAATACGACAGCATGTCCCCCAAGCCGACGCTAACACCGACCACGGCAAGGATATACACTTATGGAAGCACGGAACCGCTCCCTCTCCGAGGGGTAATACAGACCACAGTCGTCAATGGGGAATACTCCACCGAGACCAAATTCCATATCACCGAAGGCAAGAAAGGCACCCTCCTGAGTTGTCACACCGCGGAGGATCTCGGCCTGGTATTCTTCGCCAACCAGGTGCATCAAGCACACGCGGACTTCATGCTCAAAGACTTCCCCGAACTGTTTAAAGGACTCGGCAAACTCAAGGGGCGGAAGTTCAAACTTCACATAGACCCCACTGTGAGGCCCGTCGCACTCAGGCATAGGCGGGTGCCCTTCAACCTACGGCCACAAGTAGAGGAGGAGCTGCGGAAGCTTGAAGAGCTGGGGGTGATTGAGAAAGTGTCGGGACCGACACCCTGGGTCTCCCCGTTGGTCGTCGCCCCCAAGCCAAAGCAACCAGGAGCCATTCGCTTATGCGTGGACATGAGACTGCCGAACACAGCCGTTAAGCGGGAGAGGCACATCACCCCCACCATGGAGGACATCATAGCGGACCTCAACGGGGCAAAGTGGTTTTCGAAGCTGGACCTTAACTCCGGATATCACCAGCTAGAGTTGGAGCCCGCCAGCCGGTACATTACCACCTTTTCGACGCACGTGGGGCTGCGTCGCTACACGAGGCTCAGCTTCGGCGTATCCTCGGCAGCCGAAGTTTTCCAAAACGCTATTCGGGAGGTGCTGTCAGGACTGACGGGTGTCATCAACCTGAGCGATGACATCCTTGTCTACTCTTCAACCCTAGAAGAGCATCACACCAACCTGAGGGCGACTCTGCAGAGGCTTGCCGACAGCGGGTTGACCTTGCATCGAGCCAAATGTGCCTTCTACCAGGAAGCAGTGGACTTCTTCGGTTACACATTCACCAGGGAAGGCCTCAAGGTGGACCCAAAGAAAGCGGAGGCGATTAAAGCGGCTAGCACACCTCGAAACCCAACGGAAGTACGCAGCTTTCTGGGCATGGCCACGTACTGCGGCCGGTTCATTCCGAACCTGGCTGCCATCGCGGAACCTCTCCGGGCTCTCACCCGCACCGATCAGAAGTGGGACTGGACCTCGGCTGCACACAGAGCGTTCCAAGACGTCAAAGCTGGCCTTCTAGACAATACCACCATGGCCTACTTTCAGCCAAGACGGAAAACTGAACTGATTGTGGACGCCAGTCCCGTGGGACTGGGAGCCGTCCTTTTGCAAGAGTACGGTCCGGAGGAATGGAGGCCAGTCGCCTATGCCAGCAAGGCGCTGACAGACACGGAAACCAGGTACGCACAGATAGAAAGGGAGGCCCTGGCAATCAAATGGGCCTGCCAGCACTTCCATCTCTACCTCTGTGGACAGGAATTCACCGTGGTCACAGACCACAAGCCTCTCCTACCCCTTTTTGCAGGAACCTCAAGACTAGCTCCTCCACGGATCGAGCGGTGGGCCGTCCAGCTACAGGGCTATCGTTTCAAAGTGGTGTTCCGGCCTGGCGCTCACAATCCCGCCGACTACCTGTCGCGGCACCCGGACGTTGCCTCGCGACCGCCACCCACCGAGGACGGAGAGGAAGTAGAAGAGATCGTGCACATGGTCACGCAGGCCGCGTGCCCTGACAACATGACCCTCAAGGAGATCGGAGAAGCCACGGCGGGAGATGAAACCCTCACGAGAGTCCGCCGGGCCCTGGAGGAGAACCAATGGGCCCGCTTCCTTGATAGCGCCGCAAGCCTCCGTCCGGAGGTCAGCCATGCGAGACAGCAGCTATGGCACATTCGCAGTGAACTCAGCGTGGGAGAAGAAGGAGTGATTCTGCGAGGACACCTCCTCGTCATGCCAGAAAGCCTCCAACAACGTGCATTAAGCTTAGCTCACGTGGGACACCAAGGCATGGCGAAGACGAAAGCGCGTCTACGAAGCAAGGTGTGGTTCCCAGCGATGGACACCCAAGTAGAGGCAATGATAAGGTCCTGCCATGCCTGCACGATCACCGGGGGCGAACCCCTTCCAGCTCCTGTAATCACGGAAGATGCGCCCAGGGCTCCATGGACCCAATTGAGTATTGACTTTGGAAGCTTCCCGGATGGGAGGCAGATGTTGGTGCTGGTAGATTCCTTTTCGAAGTTCCCCATTGTGGAAGTCATAGCATCCACCGCCTTCCCACACGTCAGAAAGGTACTCAACCGAGTGTTCGCAACCATGGGACTCCCCGAGGAAATTAAGTCAGACAACGGCCCTCCCTTTCAAGGGCGAGAGTTCCAATCGTACCTAGAATCCCTCCGAATCAACCATAGAAGGATCACTCCGCTGTGGCCTCAAGCCAACGGAGAAGTGGAAAGACTGATGCGGACCATAAACAGAGCACTTCGGGTTGCTGTGGACAACGGGGAAGATCCGGAGACGGCACTAGACCAGTTTCTAGGAGCCTATCGGCAGACGCCGCACTCGACGACAAAGTGCGCCCCAGCCCACGTGCTGTTCAAGCGGGCCCCCAGAGACGGCATACCCACGGTGAGCGAGTGGATGCCGGCGGAGAGAGACGCAGAGGCTACGCAAGCCAGGAGACAGGTCACCAATGCCAAGGCGAGCCTGCACCGCCGTGCCAGAGAGCCGGACATCCGAGAAGGTGACGCAGTGGTCGTCAAGGATCGCTACCCAGGATGGAAGTTTCGAACACCGTTTGAACCAGAGGTGTGGAGAGTCGAAAAAGTACAAGGGACAATGATCACGGCCAGGAGAAATGGGCAAACTGTCACACGGAACGTAGCCTGCTTCAGAAAGGCAACCGAAGCAGCCATGGGACACCAGCGAGCGGAGGAAGCGGCAGAGGAAGAGCCGATGCTGGAAGAGCCAAGCGGTCCTAGGTCCCCGAGTCCTCTGCCAAGATCGGTACACAGAGAGAGTCAACCGAGGCCAATGTCACCAGGCCTCAGCACCGAGCGGAGTCAGCCAAGGGCCTCTGAGTCGAGCAACGATCCGAGTGCAACCCCGGCTGGGGCTGCCGAACCATCAGGGATCAGGAGTCATCGTTACAGCCTGAGGCCTAATCCGGTGCCCAGCCAACGGCTGAGGGACTTTGCATGGACATCTCCCTAGACTGTCAGTCGAATGCCTGAGGGCAGAACGAACTAAAACAAAGGAGGGATGTAGAGAGCCACTCGGGCTCTCCACTACAATGTTGCCTTTTCCCCCACGCACGCACGCACAACCCCGGGGCGGGCTCGCGCCGGGGTATAAATAAACAAGCGGAAGACCGCTCGTGGTCTTTCCGGCTAACTTCCATCCAGTGTCCGAGTGTCATTATTACCACAGTATACCAGCACGTGGTAGGCCTCCCCTACCTCACTACACCCTTGACACCGGGGGTATAATTACTGACCTCGCACCTCCCGCTCCGCCGGAGACGCAGCATTTGCCGGCGGTGGGACTCAGGAGCAGCCAGCGCAGCCAGCGCTGACCAGACCAGCGGACCCTCCCCCTTGATACGGGGGTGATTTAAACAAGCTACACTTCCGGCCCCGCGAGACGCGTGCGGGCGTGCGCCGGGCTAAGCCCGGGACAAGGGCGGGACCGCCTGTGGCCGTCCGGGGTAGGAGGAGGCAGGCCAGGGCCCCCTCCCTAAGCACTGGACAAAGACATCCCACCTGCAGGGAGCAAGGTACTGTGAGTCTCATAAGGAGGAGGTTTCATGAATATACATTGTCTGTTGGGGCTACATTACTGCAGTGAGACTGTTCACCTGGGTAACAGTTTGAAGGTGAGTGATTAATATAAAGTGTGAAGTATGGGCAAAAGGAAGGCAACTGAAGGGGGCCTTACACTTGTGCACGCAAAAAGGGGAAAAAATCCAAGAAATCAGCTCATGCGGCAACTAACTGTGCTCTCGCAAGAATCGAAAGCATTGTTAGCGAATGTGAAGAGGTTCTGGCTGGGGACCCGAATACAAATATGGCTGGGACCCGTGACCCTCTTTCCGATGCCTTAATCTTACACCGTAAAAAAGTAATCCCTGCAATTTTCAGTAAAAAAAACCCATATATCCCCCCCATCTGTGAAGTTCACAATCCCCTTGAAGGGCCATCAGAATCCCAAGTTGATAAAACTATTCAGAACATATTACCAGAGTCATGGCTCCAAGGAAGGAGGCCGAGTTATGACCTAGCACGGGTATTAACCGCAGTTTTAGAAGGCCTTTCGAGCGATCCAGCAGATAATCCAGCAGTTGCTACAAAGGAATGGGAGCTAAGTCCCGCTGGTGTTGTGAGTTGTTTGAACTGTTTCCATCTCAACAGGATACGAGTGCAGAAATTAGAAAAGTTAGAGAGCGAAATGGCCTTCATTAAAAACACTCTGAAAGGGTTTGTTCAGAAGCAGAAATTGGACACGACCAGTGATCCTCTGGATAAAGTTCCCTTACCTTTGCCCAGGGCTGCTAAGAGGAACCAATCGCTCCCACTACTCTACTACAAGGTGGGGAGGCCAGATTGGGAGGGAGCTTAGGGCAAAAGCCTTCAAATGAAAATACTGTAACGGGGCAACCTAAATCGAGCACTTATGTGGGAATGGTGAAATCTAGATTGGAGGAAGACAAGCGCAGGGGCTGCCACAAAAACAAAGAAAGACCGTCAGGAGGAATGAACTCCGGAGTTGGGCAGGTCATTCCATCTAATCATCACACTTCCACCAGAAACAACCCATTAGTTGTTTTCATGACCAAAGTCCCAAAGCTTGGCATAAGTGCTATCAAAGAGGATAGGGAAGCAGTTCATAACAAAGCCATACATTGGCTGCGTCATGTGAGGGGGTGCCGTTCAATTATTAGAGAAGACATGATTAAGGTCGAAAGAATGTCCCTGTTCAGTTCCCAAACTGATTGTATTAACCCCTTCCTTGCTGCAGTCGGCCATTGGCCGACGGCAGCACTACCTCCCCAGTGCTGCCGTCGGCCAATGGCCGACGCTGCTCGCCCGTTTTGCGGAAGTGCTGTAAACGGGTTAAAATTGAGTTATGTAACAGAGAAATTGTGGAGAATTTGCTGGCCCTTGAGTTTCGGTCCTGCCCTCCCAAACATTCAAATATCCAAATTAGACATATGCCACTTTGGACTTTTGATAGGGAACTCGACGACTCCGAGCTCAATAGAATAGATTGACTAGCCAGCGATAGTGACATTGCCCTGATCCCCCTGCAGAAACACTTGCACTCGGGAAGCAAGAGCTTGTATCGTCCATAGTGCAGATGGCCACGAGTCCCTCCTGTGGGGTATCCCATGGCCAAGCTGTTCAGGGCACCCTTGTCGAGGAGAGTAGCCCTGCTAAAGTAATTCAGCTCCTTTCCTGGAACATTGCAGAGCTTGAGAAAAAAATGGTAATCCCGGAATGGAATGGTTTCATCTGACTTATATAGGGGGAGTACGATCCCCCTATATAAATCAGGGTACACTACCTATTCTACCCCGGCGTCGAGCTCAGGGAAAGGCCGGCCAGCAGGGGGCCTCACCTTTTGGGTTAATGTGGCTCTAAATTGGGCCATTACAATGAATGACTCTGGATCGGAAGATATCTTACATTTATCAATTAAAGGGTCCCAGAATAATTATAAGATGGAACTCTTCAATGTGTATGCTAGAGGTACGCCGGGGGCCCAAATATCGGGCACCATATCCCTTTTGGAATCCGCCCTGGCGAGTATCCAGCCACAGTCCAAAGTACTTGTGGGAGGAGATTTAAATAGTACTTTTGAGCCCCTGAGTGAAGATGACTTACTGGGAACCAGTGAGGATGATGCAAAACATTCTATACCCCTGCTGAGTTTGCCCCCAATAAAAAAGTGGTCACACAGGGCGATCCAAATCAATGCCCTGACTATGGAGTTTAATTTGCAAGCACTAAATGGCAGAACATTATCGGACCTAGAAGGTGCCAATACTTTTAACAGAATTGGCAGCCCATCGCGTATCGATTATTTATTGTTGGATATGCATTCATGGGGGGACCTAGTGGATATGGAGGTTCAGCATTCACAGGATAGCGACTACAATCCACTATGCATGAAAATCAGATGGGGATCTACCGGGTAAGCTCCCAAAGTCCTGCTCTTTTCATCAAAAGAAGTAGTCCTTTCCCACTGCAATCGCAGATTGAAATGGAACAAGATTGTGAGCCAAAAAGACACACTAGATAGTATCGGAGATACAGAGCTCCTAGGGAACTCAGACCTCGCCTCTTTCAATGTTTTCCCGGGCATTAAGCAGAGCTCACATCGATGCACCCTTTACAGGGAATTGGTGGAGAAGTTGGGTTTGTTTTTCTCTACAAATGTTCCAAGAGGACACAATAGTAAAGGATTGAAGCAGGGAAATGTATGGTATACTCCCCTATGTAGGAAAAAGAGACAGGCCATATCCTTAGCACTACAGCAAAAAAACATGGAAGCAGTAAGGGAGGCTAAGAAGGACTACAATAACATCTTAAATGTGGCAAAGCGGGAATGGGAGGAAGACCATTGGCAAAACTTAAAAATTGTAGCTCAAGCAAAAGATTCAACCAAATTCTGGGATTTAATTGACATTTCTAATAGGAGAGGTTCTGACCCAATTGTAAACCATATCACCGCACAACAATGGCATGATCATTTTTTGAATTTATATTGTGGCGTTGCGGTCCTGGAGTTATGTTATGTTATGTTATGTTAGGTTATACTGTATTTCTAAAGCGCACAGCTACTCAAAGTGTCCCGGCGCTGCTACACTGAAGCCGTGGAGTTAGAACCAAAGCCAATATCTGTGACTTATCTAGAATCTGGCTCGGAAACCCTTCTCGACCCTGACCCCTTTACCCCAAAAGAGGTCAAACGAGCCATTAAGAACATGGCCCCAGGCAAGGCTGCAGGTCCGGATGGCCTGCCAGGTGACCTACTCTTACATGATCCTATGACCTGGGCCACCTACATTAGTCTCTTGTTGAACCTAATTGTCCAGGGCCAGGATGCCCCTGAGTCGTGGCAGGCGACCGAGGTGGTAACAATTTACAAGAAGGGGGACAGAGAGGACCCTGCCAACTACAGGCCGATTAGTTTAATCGACGTGATGCAGAAGGTAGTTGGCAGGGTCATTGTATCCAGAATGGGAGCATGGTTAGAAGAACGGAACATCTTGTCACATTTCCAGGCAGGTTTCAGGCGGGGAGTGGGTACGATGGACCAGGTTTTCAGATTCTTTGTGTTTTTTTGAAAATCTGTGTCCATCGGGAGGGGATCCCTTTACCTGGCCTTTATTGACCTGAAAACCACATTTGATCTGGTGCCCCGCAACAAACTGTGGCAGGTGCTACATGACATGGGTTTTCCGAGCTATCTTCTTGAACTAATAAAGAGATTACACAAGGGTAACTATGCCAAGATTAGATGGGGGAGCCAGGGAGAGATGACTGAGGGGGTACCTGTGAATAGAGGGGTGCGCCAGGGCGGTGTGATGGCACCGACCCTGTTCTCCCGCTTTGTGAATGGGGTGGTGGACCATTTGAGGGAGGACCCGGCTGACGCCCCAGTCCTGGTGGGGAAAAAAACACCAACCCTCCTCTTCGCAGATGATACCCTCCTGATGTCTAAGACCCCTATGGGCCTTCAGAAACTCCTGGACAGGTTCAGCTTGTTTTGTGAAGAGCGTGGTTTAACCATCAACACCTCCAAAACAAAGCTGATGGCACTGTCCTCATCTAAAAAGTAAAAAGGCTAAACATTTCACTCAATGGGGCCCCCTTGGAGGTAGTCGAGGCATTTGATTACTTGGGAATAAGAGTAAACAACAAAATGACCTGGAATTCCCACATCTCGAAAATGCCCCTGAACCTTAAGAGAGTGTCAGGAGCTATCTCAAGAGACCAGCGAGGCTCGATTAGTAGACCCATAGCCCCGGCCCTGGCAGTTTACGAAGGGAAGGCTTTGGCCTCAGCAGTTTATGGCTCCGGACTTCGAGAATATCTCGGATCTGGTTAGGGCAGAGAATACGTTTTTTCGAGATCTAGTCTCCCTTCCTGTTTCAACCCCTTTAAAGCCGCTTTTTCTTGACTTGGGCAAACGCTCAATTAAGGATATAGTCTGTGTTAGACCTGTCTGCCTTTCGGTAGTCCCTCCAATTTATTATTTATTTTGTCCCCTTTTTGCCCCTCATAACCTTTTAATTTTTATGCCCACTGGATATTTTTGTGGTGGTGACCTGGGGGATAGATGCTCTTTTTGCCCTCATAGTTTTTTTCCAAAGGCCCAGGAGCCTTTTCTGACTAGAAAGGTTGGGCCATGTAAAATGGTGGCTAGTAACTGCCACAACTGCCAACTCAGGGACTGGGCTCATAGGATAGATTAGGAAGCTTCCAGAACCTTCTGGCTAGCTCTGGACCTTGGGAGCTAAGGGTATAAATAGAACACCTGTAGGGCGACCATTTTGTCTTACCAGAGAGGGTTAGCTGGAGTAAAGGCTGTAGCATAAGGTGGGGGCAGGATAATCAGAGGGTTGATCTCCCAGTGTAGGGACGCTTCCTTACTGTTTCACCACCCCTCCCCCCTTGTAGTTACCGACCTGACCCTGCAAGAGGAAATCCTGGAGACCCTGGGCGCCTGTCCCCATCCAGCACCTTGAAGGGAGAGTGGGTGAGGGGGACTGAGCTGGAGTGTAGCTCCGTCCACTGCCCAGTAAGAGAGGTCCTCATTGAGACTCAAGGAGTGGAGGTTTAGACAGAAGAAGGAATTATAGCAGAGGAAAGGAAATTCTGAGAGCCCCTCTGTCAGTCGCCATAAGAACTGAGAGTATAAAGGCTTCATCTGGCATTTCAACAAAACAACCCCCCTTGTACCTGTGGTAACGAACTGCCACGAGAGGGGTAGTGGATTCACCCTGGACAGAGGCTAAAGCCAAGTGCCTGGGGCAGTGTCGCCGGGTGGTTTGGCCGAGTAGCGAAGGCAGCCCCATTCTTCCCAGGCAGGTGACAGGGGTTTGAAGGCTTCGCGTCAAGGAATCCCTTCCCTGAACTGCGCAGGCCCCGCCGAGTGAACACGGGTCCTGGAGCGAGGGCGGAACCAAAGGAGGAGGTTCGCCGGAGCTGAGCAGGCTCTGTCTTGGAGCTGCTAATCCCTCGCGAATGCCCGGTCAGGCCGCTTCCCTCAAGGAAGGCGGAGTCAGCGTCTGAGGAGGAATCGGGCGTGAGGCGAGCATCGGCTCCCTTCAGCCTGTGTGGCCCTTTACCCCGCGCCAGCTCTATCAACGAGGGGCTGGTCTGGCGGGTGAGGAGAGTCAAGCGGCAGACAGATTCACGCTGAGTCCCCCGGTGTGGTCTTCCCTCCCCCGGCGTTCCGAGACTTTGGCCCCGTGGGCCCATCACTGAGAAGTAAGGAGTGTGTGTGGGGGGAAATTAAGGATTGGAGAACTTCCGATCGAGAAACCGAGGAGCGGAACCTAACTATTGGCCTCACTAAGAGTGGACTATTCCAGTCAGAGGCCTCCAAGACTTCCACAAGTGACCCGATCACACCAAAGCTGTTTTTGAATGCTGTTTAGTGTTGTGCTGATAAATAAACCTCCTTGTGACAGGTCTAGAGGAGAGCTTACCCAGAACAGTAAAGAGGGGTTTCCTAGCCATTTGTCCTTGGTGTTGCAGGTGGGGGATAATTGGTATTAACCCTTCTTGAAGGTCCAAAGTTTTCCTGAGCTTGTAAAGTGGTCAGAAACTGCTTTTTGAGAGCCTAAGTATTGTACCCTAATGCTGGTAAATTGAATTGTGAGAACTCTTCTCCGACATTTAGTAATTGATAGAGTCATTGTTTAAATGCATTTTTCTGTACTGACTAAGGATATATAGTGGAAAAGAGAACTAAGTACTATTTTTATAAAACAGCACGTATTTTCCTACAATATTGTGGTGTAGTGTCCTTTTTGTGTGGAAGTGCATTGAGTTACTGCTGGGTGGTGTGCAAACTTTACACTTGTGCTTCTAGTAACTGACTGTCTTACCCTAAGCCAGGCTACCCTATGTGACTTGGTAACCCTAGGTCCAACAGTCTGCCTGCGTCCATTATTGTTCTGGGTGCGTTTGAGAAGATCACCAGATCTGGCCAATTATGCTGCAGTGTTTGACAAACTCATCAGCTTGGGCGGCTGCATTAAGATCCGATGGCTGAGCAAGTTGAGGGAGTTGGTCACACAGTTAGGTTTGGGTGAGCTTTGGCGGACGCAATCCCCCCCACCAAAAAATACTGTCAAGAAAATGTACTGGGATTGGGTGCAGAAGGAGGAATTACAGGGACAAAGGTGGGGACCTCTGACCAACCAATTTTTGAACAACAAATCTGCCAGAAAGCTTGAACCATTTTTGGATATTATCCAATCACCCAGTGATAGAACTCTCTTCCTAATTTAGGTATGGAAGCCTACCATTAAACTCATTCACCGAGAAGTGGAAATCTTCCCTGTCTGATTATGCTAAATGCCCATGCTGCCCATGCCCCAAAGAGTCCTTAGCCCACTTTCTATTCACCTGCAGAGCCTATAGGGGGGGCAAGAAGACGGTGGCTAAGGCCGATTTACAGGGAGTTGGGCTTCAGACAGCACCTTAATGCCCTACGCATCCTTGCAACAGAGGTAACATCACTGTGCATTGTGTGTGGGGAAGAGCCTGGCAGACACGATCAAAACAGATAAAGATGAATTCGAGCGAGAGTAACAAAAGATAAGTTAGGCTATCTGTGTCCGACTCTGCTGCTATTCCATTTTTAATGGTGCTCCTGGCCCATTTACTTTTAATTGTACATATTTCTTTTATTGCATTTGTGATTTACATTCCATTTTGTATGAATTTTTAAGGGTTGTTTGTACTTGAAATAGGCTTATACTTTTATGATAAATGTTTTATTGAATAAAGTACTACAACAACAACATCCGAGGCAAGCACGCTGCTTGGAAATGCTATGCTGTCTACTCCTAGATCAAGCACCTGCAGGTGCAAATAGTCCTTCTGCAGGAGACACACTTTACTGCTGAGTAGCTGCACTGCCTACGTGAGAGATGGAGAGGGATTCTTTGTTCCACTACCTATTTGCCATTTGCCCGAAGGGCTTTGTTGTGGATGCGCCCTAGGGTCGCATTCAAAGTGACTCACCGGGTGGTTGACGATGGGAGGTGCGCCCTCCTTGATGGGCATCTGGACAGCCAGCCGGTATTCCTGTGTAGCATCTATGCACCAAACTCTGATCGGGCACATTCTGGGAAACCCTCTATGGCACGCTGGCCCACTATACAGCATTCCCGTGAATATTAGAAGGGAATACAATTGCGTGTTTGAAATATCCTTGGATAGATCCCACACTCTCCTTCCGCACTCCCCGCCCTACACACAGATGGAGCGCTTCCTTCCCTGGGTCCACCACTGGACACTTACGGATGCTAGGGGGTCCTGACACCCCACATCCAGACTATACTCTTTCTATTCCATTCTGCACAGTCTCGATGTGCGCCTTGAGTGCTTTCTCTACTCACCCCCAACTGTACCTAGATCCAGCACACAGAATATTTAGGCGGGGTAATATCATAACCATGACGCGCACATTATGACCCCTAAGTGGATGCTCCCTGCATGGGAGTCTGCCTATATCATAATCCTCGCGACCTTTATGAGGGCAACCGCAGCAGGGCCCTGATGGGCGCACGCTCCCAAGTAGGCTTCTGGAGGACAAATCCAAAAGGCCCCATCAACAAGATCGCCCTGGCAAAAAATTTCATTTATACCCGCCTCCTATATTACTTCACAAATCTTATATTTGTCTGACCTCACTCTTACTTTAAAGAGCTGGATGCACTCTGTGTACACTCATTTGGGAGATCGGAAGTCAGCGAGTTGCCTTGGACAAGATGCAGCTACCGACGGATCGGGGAGGCATTGGGCGCCATCCTTCAAGGCATATTTCCTGGCAACACAGCTCCAATGGCAGTCTCACTGGATGCTAACTTGGGGAGGCCTCCATGGAGACTGGGCCCCAGTAGCTGCTGCCAATTCGGCATCTATTTCTATTCCATACAGGTGGCGATGGCTAGGATACATAATTTCTCTCTGAACCCTCCGCTCTATACTCCTTTGCTGTCCCTGGTCAGCTTGCCTTGGTCCTAGGGTATTATACAGCCAGGGAACAGCGCGCCTTGACCAATGGCTCACTACTAGAGGTGGAGATCCAGCTTCTCCCCTTCGCTCATCTGGCTGAGGGGAGCAGGCTCCCTCTGGGGCAGTTCCTCTTTCACAGGCAACTTATATTCTCCTGCGAGTAACTCTGGGAACTATCAGGGTGTGAACCAACGACACACACAGTGCTTCAGGCCATGCTGACCATGGGATCAGCTTTTTAGAATGGGACTACATCTAGCCCCATGAAACCAGTTGCACAGCGTCATGCCGCCCCTGGCATGCATGTTTTTTTCGAAGTTTCGTTAACCATTTAACAGTAGTATCCTAAATTTTTCTCCATATTTTCAGCTTCTTTTAAACCATTTTCTTCACACTTTTATCCAAATCCACAAAGTCTGTCTTAAGTCTGTCTGAAGACAAACTTAAGACAACATCCTAACTTCTGTGAATACCAAAAGTAGTAAGTTTAGGATTTTGTCTTAAGTTAGTACTGTGAATCGGGCCTTTCATTTTGTTACCCTTTGGCACTGTTGTGTAACTCCTCCAAACATTTTCACAATTTGCACACGTGTGACCCTCACTCGCTGTGGTGTGTGGAGAGGACAAAGGGCCCGATTCACAGAATGAACTTAAGACTCAATCCTAAATTTACTACTATTTTGGTATTCACAGAATTCACTTACTACTTTTGGTATTCACAGAAGTTAGGATTTAGTCTTAAGTCTGTCTTAAGTCTGTCTTAAGTTTGTCTTAAGACAAACTTAAGACAAATCCTAACTTCTATGAATACCAAACGTAGTAAGTTCATTCTGTGAATGAAAAAAGTAGTAAGTGCATTCTGTGAATGCCAAAAGTAGTAAGTGCATTCTGTGAATACCAAAATAGTAGTAAGTTTAGGATTGAGTTTTAAGTTCATTCTGTGAATCAGGCCCAAAGAGTGGAGGTACATGCAGTCTGAACTGCAAAAGGAGCCACTGACGTGCACTGTGAGAAGCCGACACTGCACTCTGCCTCAAATCCAGAGCGGTCAATCACATCCCATCATAATCACACACCCACAATTTCTACTCAATAACACAACTGGATGCAGCACAGTTTACATTATACACTGCACAAGTGCACTTTGTTGCATACTAAACTACTACTCAACATTTGGAAACACAAATCCTCTTAGGGAAAACAGGGTGAAATAACGTGTCACACATCCACTGCGGACACCTGCAGCACACAGAGCACAGGCTGGAAGGCTTTTAAGATCCCACACGTCCTCGACCCTTCTTTTGTGAAGGCGTCCCCTCCCTATGATGCGGAATACTATACAACACATGGAGTGGAGTATAATGGACATAAAGTGTGGATATTCTTAAAAGGGTGATGCGGGTGTATGTCTGTTTTGTATTTCCAAAACACATGCAGGTAGAATCCTATGTGCTGTTCATCCCACTAAAATCTAACTTTGCCGTTGCATTTAGGAAGCAAACTGTGTTGTTAAATGAAACATACAGGAAACTTATTTTAGGTAGAATGAACTCCTGCATGAACTAAGAAGTGATAGACGAAGGGTTCCTGCTGCTCAGGCGTCGGCACTGCAGTGACTCGTTATAATGATCATTTTATCTGTACATGGTCCGGAGAGATCGACTCTCCTTCTAAAGCGTACAGCAGTCCATCAGTGCTAGCAGGAACGTCCTGCTCGGGTTTATGCATATAACAATAACAATAACATCTGGTCACCTGAATGGTGGCCGCCTTCGTTGGGGACCTGTCCTTCTCCTATGGAGTTGGCACGGAACTTGGGAGTATTGATTGACCCCGCCCTCTCCATGACTTTGCAGGTGAACAGAACAGTTGCTACCTGCTGGGGTATCATTAAAATACTTCAAAAAATAAAACATTATCTGTCTCCTCAGGCGCGGAAGCAAGTGGTGGTAGAACTTGTCGCTTCGCGACTTGATTATTGTAACGCCTTATACACCGGCATGAATAAGAGCCTGATACAGCGTCTTCAGACTGCCCAAAATGCGGCAGCCAAATTTGTTCTGGACGCTCCTAGATTAGCGTCAGCAACGGCAGCCAGGAAGGCCTTACACTGGCTTCCTATTGAATCGAGGATCATCTTTAAAATGCTTTGCCTGACTTACGGTGCAATCTCCGGTAAGGGTGCGGGGGTGTCAAGAAACTGCTGCTACCCTATGTACCGGGCAGAGAATTACGCTCCTCCTCAAGGAGCCTGCTGGTGGTACCTCGCTTCCGTAGGAGTAAATGGGGCGGTAGTGCTTTCTCTTCAATTGTCCCTAAGTTATGGAACACCCTTCCTTGTGAAATTAAATCTCAGTCTTCCGTTTTGCTGTTTCGGAAAGCACTGAAAACATGGCTGATTGAAAAGGCGTACCCGTAGTTACTGTTCATTTGTTTTCATGGATTTGCTGTTAGGCGCCTTGATGCCTTCGGGCTTAGTTGCGCGCTATAAGATTCTTTTCATTTCATGGTGGAAAGACCAGGATGCCATGAGCTCAGGTGCAAGCAAAGGAAATCACCAATTTGACTGTTGTTGGGCTGCTAATATACAGTAATTTACAGGGTCAACGGGCCCCTCACAGTCCTAGTCCCCAGTGCCACTGCACCTGCCGCACCAATGGTAAAGTGCACAGAAAGAAGCATGAGGAGTCAGCAAGCACCAGCAGAAGTGTGTGATGAATGAATCAAGAACAGCAGGAGCATCTGCCGTCCGCTGGGAAAACACGAACATGGACTTCAAACAAAATATTATCTCCAAGCCTAAGGCGGAAAGAGATATCTTCAATTACGAGGAGCACAAACAAATGAATGCTTGCCGAGATTATAAGTGCCGGTGCTCATGCCACCGCTGTTGCTGCACACGTGCAAAGCTGATGCTGCACCATTAGTGTAGTGCCCTATTGGCTAGTTCTCCTGCTGGGGGAGTAAATCATTAGGGGTCACTTGTACGAAGCATTTTTTCAGTTGGAAACGCCCAACCGCAAAAATGCTTTCACAAATGTACCAAATACAAATTGTGATTCAGTAACACGCTACCTACTCACAATTAGTGTTTGCGATTTGGTATTTAAAAGGGGCGTGTTCACGGCATTTCTTCCAATTACTGAATCTGAATGAGCTGTATGAAATGTTTTGGAACCGAAACAAATATTTTTAAGAGCAGGCAGCTGTCCCACGGACTCCACTGTCTACTCTTAAAAACTTTAACGAAAAAGCTTATTTTTTTTCTTTTTAAATGCATCCTATTACCCTTTAAGGGAAATGGGCAGATTAAAAATTTTTTTTTTTAAAACAATCATAGACATGGTGGTCTGCTGACATCAGCAGGCTGCCATCTCTGTGATGGCGGTGATTCCTAATGGGTCTCAAACTGCGACCTACCTCACTAATATGCATAAGGTAGGTCTATTTGTCACTCGCTATCAATTGGTAATGAAACTAAAAAGAGTTTCATACATTAGGAATTCCGATATCATAATTTTGCGACTCATAGAGAATCGCAAATAGGAAATCGGTATTCCTGATGCTAGTACATCCTACCTTAAGTCTTGTTGCATTTTGCATTCTTCGAATGAGGAAAGCAAAAAAGGGTTGGAATAAAAAAAAGAAATAAAAAAATCAGCCTGGACACAATACTTACTGCTGACAAGAGGTAAATTAAGTTATACCTGGCGGCACTCATGGATACAGGGCTGCTCAGTGGGTTCGCTGCTTTCCAGTTGGTTGCGGCAGCACTCTTCACTACCGAAGCCTGAGCGCTGTAGAGCTTACAGAGTGACATAAAAATAAATGTGCGCCCTATAGGAGGGGATCTTAAATGCACAGAATGCTGACCCAACCCATTGCAATGCAAGATACAGCAGGATTTATTTAGGAAAAGAGTCTACATACATCTGCAATAAACACAGTTCAACTATTAACTCTTAATCATTTATGGTGAAAGGTATGATGGGAAGGTAAAAGATCCCATGTTTCTTTCTGCAGCTCCAATGGTAATCATGCACCATAAAGAGCGATCAGCACCTCGGATGAAGATGGAAGCACGTCCATTCCGCGAGGCGAGTAGCGCTGCAGAGGGACATCAGGCTTCGATTTGTTGGCACTTTAGCATCTGCGAATAGGGGCCTGTGCTGAAAGCCCTAGCTGTGAGCTCAAAGTTGTTGGGACGTGTAAGTAGTAGTTTAGTGTGTGTCTTGTAAGACGTTGTGAGAGGGTTGCGGCTGTGCCCTCATGTAATAGCGTGAGAGAGGTGGTAAATTAATCCTATATTCGGTTGGTACAATATAATTAACTAGAAGTGAGAAAGACTCAGCACATTTATAAAGAAATAACACGAGGATGTTATTTCTTACCAATCATATCTCCTTACATTCTTGTATGGCTGCTCGCAATCACGCTTCACAGGTGATCAGAGCTGTAATGACAGAGCCCAGGCCTAGACCGGGAAAATTACTCCTTTGAATGATGCTGCCTCACTGGGGGCACATATGACTTAGCATGCTTGTGGCAGGGTCAGAAATGACTTCTCTAAATAAGTTTTGCACAGGCATACCATTATGCACTAAGTGCTTGCCTTTTGAACACTTTTAACTGGGACTTAAACATCAGTATGCCGTACATCATGTCCTTAAATACCGAACAATGCTACTTAGTGCATGGACTTTTAAAATAAATTAATCTGCAAGGTGCTGATCACGCCCGGAGAGCCACAGCTGCCTGTAAAGCCCTGCAGCCTCTCCCAGAAACTAGTGCAGCAAACGGCATGCGAAGAAGAAAGATGCTGCACAACTTGTGACCCTCTGCAACTAAATACACTGCCATTTAAGAGGTACGATACAACGTTCTCCCCTCTTCCACGGTGGTATGTTGCTAGGCCCAAGATCTGCTCTCTGTGCTCCTTCACGTAAGAGATCTTTTTTTCCACGCTGCTCGCTTTTTAAAAGCAAGAGCTGCAAATGGTGCCTCAGTGATATGTGAAGTGTACACGCTTCGCAACGGAGTTTGCGCACTCAGGGTTATTACACTAAATGCACGTACCCTACAAGGAACACTGGCCATTGGGCATTTTTTACTATAAGCCCTCGCTAAGTTATAACATTCCAGTAAATCTTACTTTGGGGTAAGCAGGACATAGGATTGTTACAGTGAAAATGGATCTATCTTGTTTGTATTAATTGGTGTTGTTGAAACTTTCGTTTTGAGTGAAGTTCTTGGCATAAACTGTGCAGTGATAGGGTTCAGTTTTATTTGATGCCGTTGAACATGTGCCTTTCGAGTAAAGCTCTTCTCGCACCCAGTGCACTGATAATGCTTCTTTCCTGTGTGTAATCTTTTGTGATGTAGTAGAGATGCCTTCCAAGTAAAGCTCTGCTTACACTTGGCCCAGTGGGAAGGCCTCTTTCGGGTGTGTTCTTTGATGCTGTAGAAGGACTGACCAGAGTTTTTTTTTTACTAAAGCTCTTTTCACTCCCAGAGCAATAATAAGCTTCTCTTGTGTGCGTTTCTTAGATGATGTCCAAAACTGGCCTTACCAGTACAGCTCTTCTCACACAGTGCAGTGATAAGGCTTCTCTCATGTGTGTACTCTTTGATGCAGTTTAAGGCCTCTGTTCTGGGAAAAGCTCTTTGAACACACAGTGCAGTGATAAGGTCTCTCTCCAGTGTGTTTTCTTTGGTGCTGTAGTAGATTTGCCTTTTGATTGAAGCTCTTCTCACACATGGTGCAGTGAAAAGGCTTTTCTCCTGTGTGTATGCGTTGATGCTCATGAAGACTTTTCTTTTGAGTGAAGCTCTTGGCACATACAGAGCAGTGATAAGGCCTCGCTCCACTGTGTGCTCTTTGATGCTGTACAAGGTTTCCCTTATCAGCAAAGCGCTTTGAACACACAGTGCAGTGATACGGCTTCTCTCCTGTATGTGTTCTTTGATGCTGTACAAGGGTTGCCTTCTGAGAAAAGCGCTTTGAACACACATTGCAATTATGAAGTCTCTCTCCTGTGTGTACATTTTGATGCTGTACAAGGGTTGCCTTTCGAGAAAAGCGCTTTGAACACACAGTGCAGTGATGCGGTCGCTCTTCGATGTGTTTTCTTTGGTGCTGTAGTAGATTTGCCTTATGATTGAAGCTCTTCTCACACATGGTGCAGCGAAACGGCATTTCTTCTGTGTGTATGCGTTGATGCTGAAGAAGAATTTTCTTTTGAGTGAAGCTCTTGGAACATACAGTACAGTGATGAGTCCTCTCTCCTGTGTGCACACTTTGATGAGGCCTCTCTCCTGTGTGCACACTTTGATGAGGGCTCTCTCCTGTGTGTACGCTTTGATGAGGCTTCTCTCCTGTGTGTACGCTTTGATGCCGTACAAGGCCTTTCTTATTAGCAAAGCGCTTGGAACACACAGTGCAGTGAGAAGGCCTCTCTCCAGTGTGTGTTCTTTGATGCTGTAAAAAAGTTGCCTTTTGAGTGAAACACTTTTTACACGTTCTGCAGGCATATGGCCTGAGGCTGGTGTGTCCTTTTTTGTGCCTCACAAGAAGTGTCTCATTGATAAATCTTTTCTCACACACATTACAAGCAAAGCGTCTCTCCCTCATGTGCATTCTGCGCCGTTTTCTTAAATAGATATTTTGAATAAAATTAATCTTGCCTCCGGAAACTTTATGGCTTTCTTTCCCATTCATACTTTCTAGATGTGATTGCTGTTCTGCAAAATAGAAAAAACATTGAATATTACATGAAGAAAATATTTCTTGAAAAAGCTACATTGTTATAATATGGAGAAGTGAACAGTTACAATTCAGGGGAAAAAATGTATGTTCTAAGAAAAAGTGTCACTTCCCTTTGAAGCACAAATGGTGGCTAGTCCTCCGACACAAAGTGCGGTGACTTACTTCTGCAGCAGGAGCCTGCTGGGAAATCAAGTGATTCATAAGAACCACTGTTGGACATGGGGTTTCTGGTTGGCTATTGTAGGCACCTAAGCCAGGCAGAATCCACCACTTTAGTCAGGGTAAGCCAAATACACTCCTGAGATAACCTGCGCTCACCCTCTGGTAGCTTGCCGCAGCGCAGTCAGGCTAGTTTAAAGAGGCAATGTGCAAAGCATTTGTGAAACACACTCGCGCAGCAACACAGTGAGTAAACCACAAAAGGGAATCCACAAAGGATTATGTAAAAATAGATTCTTTATTGTACATCAAAGAAGACCAAGATGACTTAAATCACACCGTTAGTGCAAATAATGCAGGTTTGATACAGAATAACACAAATTACTTTGAATACATAGGTCACAGCGCACCTGCGCTCCTATTACAATTTCTATGGTAACTGTAGTGAACGTGGTTGAAGTGATTGCATTTAGAAACCAAACGTAGGGCGCAGGAGCACCTACTAAATGCTAAACAGTAATTGAGCTTGAGTCTTCCAGCAGTTCTCCTCGATGGACGGCCCTGCGCCATTCTTGAGGTCATCTCCAGAGCAGAGACAATGCTGAACAAGAAATGCCCCTCATGCTCTTACAAATTTGGAGTCCGTTGGGGCTGCTTGAATCGCGTCTCTTTGCCCAAGAGAAACCAAGCCACCCGTGAAGGAGAGCAGGGCGGCTTTACCACTCTTCTGGACCCAACCCGCCTCTCAGTACCTTTGTGGGTGCAGGGTCACTGTCCGCAGAGCATGTGTAACTTGCTAACAATGTTGTCATGTCTCGGGAGTAGGACCCGACGTTGGGAGCTTCAAGCTCAGTTTCCATCAGCATTCGTCGTTGAAATGCATACGACAGACATCCATTGATTACTCCAAGGAGGGTAGCTGCCTCATCATAAAATAAATACATTTACAGTGCTTTACCAAACATCCAGTCTTTCAATAAACTCATCAATGGTCTTACCTGGTCTCTGGCATTCTTGGCTGAATATGTATCTTTCATAATTCACATTTGGCACTGGCTTAAACTTGACATTAAAGGCCTTTTCGATTAGATCATATTTCTTTTCACCTTCTTGTAAATTCTTTTTCATGGCTTCTTTCACTCATTCACAGGATATGTTTCTCAAGATACTTTATACTCTTTTTCATCTATTGCATCTATGAACTCTTCAAAAGTCTCTATCCATCCATCTATCACCAATATTCATTTTTTTTGCAATATAAAACGCAGTTGACGGTTTTAAGAATGCAGTAGCCGTGTATACATTGGAGGACAGTAGTGGTCTCTCAGGCACTTCCTGTAGAACTTGATCAGACAGAGCGTCTCTAGCGCCTCGTGATGTGCTGGCTTCGACGTCAGCCTTAATGACTTTTGGAGCTTGGATCTCGTCCTGGCTCTCCATCGGAGCTCTGTATGTTATGGCTGTCTGAGGAGTTGTTCGGGGCCCCTTAGGCAGCAGCTTTGGTGGTGGGCCGCTTCGTCTGGGGAAACTCGGCAAACCCAACCCGACCCTCTTTCTGGGACTCCTCTCCGGCATGTTGTGAGACGATGATTTGTTGATGGTTTAGAGAAGGAGATAAATCTTTGTACACTACAAGTACATGAAAGCAGATAACACTGGTCGATTTTGTGCTTAAATGTTTCTTCACAAACACCTGGTTAATCTCTGCTTCATTGCATGTGAATTTCAGTGTAATGTGAACTGAACTATTTCTGTGTGCTTTCCTTGTCCACCTTTAGTTTTCTTACTCCGCATAGAGTAATGGCATTAATTGGCCTAATGGTGCCATATATTCTATTACAAGCTGTTTCGTTCAGTTCCTGTCCAGCGACATGTAGACTTTCAGTGTCGCTGTCTTTATCTTTAAGCATTTTATGCAGGCTGGCATTGCGCTGAGACTCCACCAGGGCCAGCATCGATTCTGCCCTTCAACTGAGGCACATGTGGCACACAAGAGCAGTGTGCTGGACCATGGCAAACTCTCTGGAAGAGCGCTCTCAGTGTACGATCTTCATATCCCCTATGTTGTCACCAGTTATAGTGTCCTGCCAGCCTAGGTACTCGCCAATAACCAAGCCACACACGGAGAGTAGTTGAACACGTCTTGATTACGCTGCGTGTACGCCAGAACTCAACATTCTACGCCGGCCTTTAACTCATCTCTCCTGCGCTTACGTCCTTACGGATGATATACCTTGGAAGTCACTCATAAAGGATCGATGCGACTACTGCAAGATTAAGCTTGTTAGTTGCACTTTTAGAAAACAGCTATTGAATTTGTTTGACTTGGCCCTCTCTACAGGGTCACCCCAAACTGGTGCCTTCACCATTCCTATTTTTGCTGAATTTGTTTCTGTGGCCTTAGGACTCTGTGCACTTTGGCTAACCAGTGCTAACGTGCTTGTGCTCTCTCCCCTAAGCATGGAAGAGCAGGTGGAAGAGGGAGAAAGGAAGGGCAAGAAACGAGAGAAGAAAATGGAGAACGGGAGGAAGGTGGTATGGAGAGATGAATACGAAAGGAAGAGAGAGAAAAGGGGGTGGGCATAAGGAGTCAAAAAAGGAAGAGAGAAGCGAAGGGGGAACTAGAGAGGACGAGAGCAGCTGAAAGGTGAGGAGTGAAAAGCAGGGAAGAGGGCAGAGGGCAGACAGAAAACACAAAATGAAGGGGGGTGAAGATAGTAATTGCGAGAGAGTCAAGATCAGAGAAGAAAGTGGACAGGGAGGATAGGGGTGGAATGAGCGTGGACGGGAGAAGACAAAGCAGAGGAGGGACGAGAGAAGAAAGGTTTCAAAGAGAGGGGGTCTAGTTGGAAAGAAGGGATGAGGAGGGCGTGGGAGGTGAATGAGAGGAAAGTTCAGTTGAGGAAGAGGAGCGGAGAGGGAGAGCGCAGGTTCCGGCAGGACACAGGAGTGGAGACGAGTGAGTAGAGAGGAGTAAAGGAGGGCGTGAGAAGGGTAGTGAGCTTTATGGAGGGAAGGAGATGAAGAGGGAAGGGATGAAGAGGAGGGCTGCGGATAGTCATGTTGAAAGGGCAAGATGAAAAAAATGGGAACAGGTGACAGCAGGGGAACGGAGTGAGGGTCGTGGGTAGCGTGGGGGTGGCTAATGCAGGAGGGAGAGGAGAGAGTAGTGGAGGAGGAGAAGGGATGGTAAGCAAGACAGTAAAAAGTTGAAAAGAAAGTGGAGTGTGGAGGGAACAACTTCTGGCCCTCCATCCACTGGCCAGAAATCTTGTTTTCATAGTTTGCCTCCTACCCTCTCTGCACAGATCCCCAATGCTTCTAGGACCTGAAGAAAAAGTAACATAGAAAATTGGACTGGAGAAAAAGGGCTGGTCTTCAGGCTTTTTCGAGAGCCATAGTTACTTTTCGCACAGGAAGTCGGCTACGGAAGTGAGGAAAGCCCTGAGCGCTGCACGCAAACAAAGCAATGCCCCTTGCAAGACACACTCAGACCTCTGTGAGTGAGTCCAAAGGGGAAAGCCCCAGTTCCTGGGGTGTTCTAGAGTGGAAAGGGGGGTTTGTGGAACCTTTTCCACAAACTTCTCCATTCACTGGATTGTATGTGTTCCTGTAAGGGAGACCGGATGGGCTGTGGATTCCTTCAGGAATGTTGTTTCCGCTGAAGGAAGGCTGGTCTGATCCTCCCCGCCAGCACCCCGTTGCAGCGCATTGAGCAGCAGTGATGAACTCCCCAGCGAGACTGGTCTGATCCTCCCCCGCGGCACCCTGTTGTAGAGAGGCAATAGCAGTTATGGACTCTGGAGCGAGGGTGGTCTGATTGTCCCCCATAGCACACCGTTGTAGCACAGCGAGCAGCAGTGATGGACACGCCATCAAGGCTGGTCTGATCCTCCCCGCCAGCACCCCGTTGCAGCGCATTGAGCAGCAGTGATGAACTCCCCAGCGAGACTGGTCTGATCCTCCCCCGCGGCACCCTGTTGTAGAGAGGCAATAGCAGTGATGGACTCTGGAGCGAGGGTGGTCTGATTGTCCCCCATAGCACACTGTTGTAGCACAGTGAGCAGCAGTGATGGACAGGCCATCAAGGCTGGTCTGATCGTCCCCCGCGGCACCCCGTTGTAGAGAGGTGAGCAGCAGTGATGTACTCCCCAGCCATGCTGGTCTGATCCTCTCCGCAGCACCCCGTTGTAGCACAGTGAGCAGCAGTGATGGACACGCCATCAAGGCTGGTCTGATCCTCCCCGCAGTACCCTGTTGCAGCGCAGTGAGTAGCAGTGATGAACTCCCCAGCGAGACTGGTCTGATCCTCCCCCACGGCACCCTGTTGTGGCACAGCGAGCAGCAGTGATGGACACCCCAGCGAGACTGGTCTGATCCTCCCCTGCGGCACCCTGTTGTAGCACAGCGAGCAGCAGTGATGGACTCCCCAGCGAGGCTGGTCTGATCCTCCCCCACAGCGCCTCGTTGTAGCACAGTGAGCAGCAGTGATGTACTCCCCAGCCAGGCTGGTCTGATCCTCCCCCGCAGCACGCCGTTGTAGCGCAGAGAGCAGCAGTGATGTACTCCCCAGCCAGGCTGGTCTGATCCTCCCCCGCAGCACCCCGTTGTAGCGCAGAGAGCAGCAGTGAAGGACACCCCAGCGAGACTGGTCTGATCCTCCCCCGCGGCACCACGTTGTAGCACAGTGAGCATCAGTGATGTACTCCCCAGCCAGGCTGGTCTGATCCTCCCCAGCAGCACCCCGTTGCAGTGCAGTGAGCAGCAGTGATGGACACCCCAGCGAGGCTGGTCAGATCCTCCCCGGCAGCACCCCGTTGCAGCGCAGTGAGCAGCAGTGATGGACTCCACCCCCCGCTGCCCCTGTGTTTCTGCCCGGTTTTTCCTTCTGTTCCCTTCGCTGCCCCTGTGCCTCTCTGCCCGTTCTGCCTTCTGTTGATAGCTGCCCCTGTATTTCTGTATTCTTTATTTTGCCTCTGTGGCACTCGTTTTTCCAGTATTTCTGTGCCCTTTTTGCCTTCTGTGCCACTCGTTTTTCCCTGGCGAGAGCAGAATGGAGGATTGAGGATTTATTTGCTATTGACGGGGACCAGAGGTGCAGGAGTCGAGATCCCTGCCTACATTGAGAGTGAGCGTATGCGGGTTTGCTGACCTGGTGGTCCGACGTGAATAAAACAAGATCCGAGTGGTCCTATGTGCCAGGTATTCCCGGGCATTTGTGCCCCGGAACTACCTCGCTGTCCTTGAGTTGGAGAGTATTACTCTCCTTTAAGATGTGTTGTTACCAATGTTCCCTCTAATTTATTTCCTCTGTGTGCGGCAGTGGAGGGTCTCTGTGCGCTGCAACCATGGCTATGTGCGCCAGGAACCAAACCGTGCGTGTCTGCGGCGCCAAATGGCACTCAAAATGTTTACTTTAAAAAGGGAAAAGATGGTGCATTTTCACACATACAGCGCCACAATAAGGGACTTAAGGGCAGTTTTCAAAATGGATAATCACGCCCTGACATGAATTGGTTACACAGGCAAGTACACTTCAAGTTTAGAAAAGCACAAGACTTCAATGGTGGTACCATCATAAGATTTTAATAAATATTCTTAACTGGAGCACTGTTCATTGGGTGGGGAAATGTTGCGAGCCTATACAATATCACATATACACAAGAAGGGAGAGGGCAGTTCAGACACGTCAAGTGGCGTCACTAGATGGGTGACAGGGTTGCTTCTCACGGCGATCCTTGCTATTTTTCCAGTGCTGATAAACTCGGTCTAGGTCAACTTTCCCATTCAGGAGGGAGGCCTTTGCCCTCATCAGCTTATCCAAATGCTTCTGCTTTAGTCTATTCCTCAATTTACTCTTGATAGTATTCATGAGGCTGAATCCTCGTTCACAGTCTGCACTAGATGCGTGAAATGTTGCGCAGACCTCAACAACACCACACTATACTAAGCAGCATTGCGTACAGTGAAATTCACCATGTCTTGAAAGGTGGTAAATAACCCACCCTTTACTTGTTCTGCCAGCACACATTTATAGTCTCTGTACTGTTGAACAACATCTTCTGGTGTCCCAAAATCAAAATGTGATTTTGTTGCTATTGCCTGGATCTCAAAACTTGCCCATTCTTTTAGCTCATCTTCAGGGAACCTTTTTTGCATGTGCTCACAAAGAAGGGAAACAAAAGACAAAATAGGCCCACTGCCAAAAAGCTTGCTTTTCTTTGTACAACACCATCAGATCTCTTACATTGCTGCTCCAAAACACAGTGTCCCCAAATATTGTTGTTTAATTTGGCCAATCTTTTCTCTTGCATACTGTACAGCTTCAACAGTAGTCAAAGAACTTTTTTGGAATAGTTTGCACAAAGATGCAAATTCACCCAGAATGTCATTAAGTACTGCAAGGGAAATATGGGCCACTCAAGCTTTGCCCTCTCGCCGAGCAGCTGGCCCAACTGTATGGGCACTCCGCCTGACCCAAAGAAGGAAATTAAGAGCCTGGGGGTCTGGCTGGAGCCTGATCTGTCCTTTAGGACACACGCCAAGAAGATCGCTGGCGTGTGTTATGGACTGCTCCGTTCGGCCCGTAAGGTTCTCCCCCTCTTACCTGAACTCTCCCGGAAGCTGTTAGTCCAAGGTCTAATCTTCTCACGCCTGGACTACAGTAATGCACTCTTTCTCGGAGCACCGGAATCAACGTTCAAAATCCTGCAACAAGTGCAGAACGCGGCAGCCAGGCTGCTGCGGAACGTTCCGGCCAGGCAATCAGCCAGGCCCGCTCTAAAGGCACTCCATTGGCTCCCGGTCAAAGAGAGAGTGACCTTCAAAGCCCTCTGTATTGCTCATAAGAGCATTCAGGGGAAAGGACCTGCTATTCTGAAGGACATGATTCGGCCCTATAAGCCCACCAGAGCCTTACGTTCCGATAATAAACACCTCCTTCAGATAAAGAGAATTAGGAGAGCCCGTTCAGGTGGCAGGAGCTTTTCTATCCATACTGCACACGCCTGGAACTCCCTCCCACTCTCACTACGCTCTGAACCAAACCTGCTCAGGTTCAGGAAACATTTGAAAACGTATCTATTTCCAGAATAATTCTAAATCTGTTCTGCTTCACATAGGCAGCTTGCTCTGATTCTCTATAAGCGCTGGGATGCCTCTGGGTAACCGTGCGCGGTACAAAATTCGTTAATAATAATAATAATAATGGTAGTTGGAGTCCGATAGCTTTTTATAACAATATTTAGCATTTGGATCATTCTCAACTTTCTCATGCTCAAAGTACTTCAGAACAGTCTCACAATTACGAATTAGCGCACCAACAGCAAAATGCATTGAAAGCCACCGGACTTCATTCAGTGGTCGAAAAAAGACAACTTCACATTCAGTGACCGATGCAATTTCATCCAGCTTGGACTTCCTTGCAGGAGATCTGGAGAACACAGTGTAGACAGTCCTCAATAATGTCTCCATCTCTTTAATGATTGGAACCCTCTTCCAGGTATCATCAACTCCCAAATCTTCTCGATGGGCTACACAATGCTGCTCTACTAGATGAGGAATGGACTGTTTAAGGCGAGTAGCAACAGCATTATTCTTTACCCAGCATCACAGATGCACCATTGGATGTGAACAAGACCATTTTCATGAGGTCCAGTTCATTGGCAGTGTAGAATTCTTTCACGGCAGTAGTGATAGCCCCAGCATTACAGCTAGCCAGCTTCACTATGCCCCCAAACTGCGTTTTGTGCTAGAGTTGATGTTACAGGTCAGAACTTAGAGTAGAGGATGAACATTTTTGTAACAGAAATATCAGTGCTCTCATCAATTATCAATGTGTGATACAAAGCGTGCTGAAGTTCTGTCATAGCTTCACAGTGTATCATGCTATTGAGGGCCTCAAGGAACTCAAAGGCATAGTTCTTGCTCCTCCAGCTGTCTGGTATCTTCACATACAAAGCTAGGTGGTCATGGATGTCTTGTTCAGATAACATTGAAGTATTCATCTTGACTGCCAGGAACACATTGATGAGAATCTTTATCTTTTCAGGCATAGATCTTTGGCGTTCAACTACTTCCATTCTATTTGCTTTGTCAGTGGCAGTTTCTGTCGTCAGTGGCAAATCAAGCCCATGTCTGGACTGTAGAAGAAATAGTTCCCCGAGTTGCACGTGAACCTTGTTTTGTGACTTCTGTGTCTCAGCCTCCACAATTTTCTTCATCCACTCTTCTTTGAAAACAAGGCAACATTTCTCCCTTTGTGGTGAAGGTTTGAACCTGCTGTGCCACAAAGCCTGCAAAATAAAGAAACATGGCTTACATTGACGCCTAGCTCATGAATGCAATCTGTTATACTACAATGTACAAGATGCACCACAGTTGAACTCAACCCAACAATTACCTCTTCTGCTTGCACTCACGTACGCCTGTTTAAATGTATGGGGTTCTGGCTGCGAAACCTGCATCAGAAGAAAACCTGGGTAAGTATATATGGTACTAAAATGTTCAAGATGCACCACAGTTTAACTCAACCCAATAATTACCTCTTCTGTGTGTACTCACATACGCCTGCTCAAATGTGTGGGGTACTGTCTGCAAAACCTGCAACTCGAAATGCACTAGTTTAACTCTACCAAACAATTACCTGTTTGTTCTGCATTTACTCACGTCTGCCTGTGCAACTGTCTTTGTAGTACGGTCTCACAAACCTGCAAAAGAAAAAGGGGTTCGGATTGTGAATCTATTTACCCAGCAACCCCCAACCCAACAAGGAACATAAACAGAATTACCTTGTCTTTGTGGTACTCACATCTGACCACTCAAATGCAAATACCTTACAGACTGGAAACCTACAAGTGGAGACAAGTAAGTCAGCAAACGCCCAAAGAATTACAAACTATGCATGGGACCGGTGTAGAGGCCCAATAGGAAAAATGACCAAATAATTACCTGGGATTCCATCCTAGGACATACAGGGGTGTGCCCTTGTGTTCCATTATTAGCATCCATTATCTTAAACTGGTTTATAAATCTGAATCCCAGGGGACGCGGCATCACAGACGGTGTAACACGAAATACAAAATGTGCCAATGGTTGAGGTGGGTGAACAATCAAAAGATCCCACCTGAAGATGTTACAGTTGAAGGACTGGGTTATTTAGAACCCAGCGGTGCCAGGGCACAACACCTGAAACCTTCGTGGGTAACCTGCTCCGGCGTACGAATCACAGAGACACGGGACACTTCCTTCGGCGTCAAAGATTCAAGGTTTATTTGCTGCAGGGAAACACAGAAATCACGGAAGTACAACCAGTGTAGTTCAGGGTAACTGCTTCAAATTGGTTCTGCAGATCGCTCCTTTTATACACAATTTTCCCATAGAGTTACATTGGACACAAAAGTTTATGACCCGGTTCCCACAATTATCCCCCAGAGGGGTCGCTTTGGTCACTTTGATACACACAAGGTCCAGGACATAAGTGCGGAAACATTTGGCGGTTCCCAACTGTAAAAACCCATCTTCCCACCATTAGTGCATTCCAATCAGCAGTAAAACAGATCGAAATAGGAACAAGGACAGGTGCAGAGGAAGATGGAAACAGTGGGGAGATCGGAAAGGGTGCAAAAGGGGAGGTATCAGGAAACACGAGGTACAGGCATCAAAGGGACGTGCCTAATGAGATGCACGGCTGAGACAATAAGCCGATACGGCAAGATGAGCCTCGAGCGGCGCCATCTGCCTTACAGTATCATCCCCCTCATCATAAAGACACTTACAAAGGACACGTGTCTTCCGCAAATATCTTGGGAGTCCCAGGGTCGCGAAGCGGACAACGTCCGTTCGCTGGCTACTTGAGGGCAAGAGACAAAATGGATGCCGTATCTAAGATGGAACCCGTGGGTACAGATAGAAATACCCACGTAGCAGACGAACGGTTTAGGTTAGCACAGCGAAACTGCGTACACCCACTAAACTCGTCATTTGCGGTTCATAGATACCAGACTCGACTATATTCGTGCGAGTCGAAAACACCACTTACAATTGTCACGGAACCTCAGACGCTCCTTTTGCCCTCATGTAGGCAAGCACTAGTCGGAATCATACTCGATATTCATCAGACCATCTAGATGTTGCTGTAGCATAGCTCTGTCCAACCGAGTTCCATTGGTAACAGGCGGCTGTCTCATACATGTTGTAGCACAAAGGCCACATAAGGCAGGACCGCACTGCACACAAAGGCAACACGTGAACAGGAACGCCACGACAACTCCGATAATCATCAGAATCTTCCAACCCCAAGTCGACATTAGGCCCCAAAACCACCCAAGTAGCGTCCAATCCCCTACATCCACGTGTATGGATTCAGAGATCTTATGCAACTTAGAGATGGCTTGATAGACAGTCGGAGCGTTATCAGGAATGAAAATGCAGCAGCTCGAATGGATCACCTTACATACCCCACCTCGATCTGCTAAGATAACATCTAAAACCATACGGTTTTGTAACGTCATAAGTCTATCCGCCTGAAGTTCTGTGGTGATATTACCAAGGGACTTGGCAGTAATATTAGCTGTCGATTCTACCACTCGAGTCAACTGTCTCAGGTTCCTACTATTAACCATAGGTCCCCAAAACGGGAGGAAACCCTTGAAAAAGTCTCCTGCCTCTTGACCGGCAGTGTCCTCTTCGCTAATTACGCCTCTCACAACTCTGGTCTTGTGATAATCGGCATCTACAGTGAACGTCGGAGGCAACAAATTTGCAATGAAGCATGAGCCCATGAAGTCAGAGGGCAACCATGCATACGCACGATCATGACAGATAAAGTATGTACCCTTGGCAGCCAGAAACACAGGGGACGAGACCATCGGCAGAATGTAATTTTCAGTGCAAGCACTCTCTCCAAGTCGGGCTTTCGATCTTCGGCCACGACCCATTAGACAAAAATTACCAATGTGGGGTACGACCCATATCGGAGGTGAGCTTTTAAGCTGCTTTTCACTAGTGAACACACTATACTCGCCTCTACTCAGGACCCTGTAAGCTTGTACCTCTTCTTCTGGAATAAGCGAGGGATCATAGATATCGCTGTCTAAGTCCTCTATTGCCATTGACAAAGGTTTTTGATACGAGGTAGGACCAGAGTAGGGGGAACGTGGTTCTCGAATGGGGTGAAAACCTAGTGCGCTTCGAAACATTGTTTGAAATGCTCGAGCAGACCCTTGGGATCTATACGGTAACACCAGATATGGAATTCCCTTATCCGTAGTATGTGGCATCAACCCACACACCCAACAATTAGTAGTGTTAACCACTAACTGATGCTGGTGAAGGAGCTGAATAAAGGAATTATTGCGGAATTCTGCACGTCTAGCCTGCTCGTGTTCGGGTAGGACATGAAAAGAATGGGGAGAGGCAACAGTGGTAAGTTTAGGATCAGGTGTAGGAGTAGGTAAGACAGGAGATAGAAAACCAGAGATCATATAGTACACCCCACCCGCCAAAAATGCAGAAACAGTCAAGAATAATACAAACACTTGGAATATAAAACATTTGGTACGACTGAGTTGTTGCAACTTGAATCTTTGTATCTGAGCTTCTTCCAAGTCCATCAGCTTCGAAAACGCCATCCCCTACGACCGTCCGCAACGTCTCTTGACGCACTTCGTTCCGTGTAGCCGCAGTCAATCCCCAGGAGTTCCCAGGAATCGACGGTCTTTAACCTAGTGTCAAGACCTGCTAACCAGAAGGAAGTACACGCGCGGCCCTACGGCCTTTATTTCACAATATATATATGCGAAAACAATGTCTCTCGGCTGTGGAAGCAAAAAGTATAAGGAACGAAACTCAATGTATATATATACAGGAATAATCACAGTAATATGAATGTTCAAACTGATCACGGAAAACGGGATAAATGCAGTTGTCAATAAAGCAAAGCAGGATCTTTTATTAGTCTTTAGTGCTAGATCGCAAAAAGTATCGGGTTTTCCCAGGACGTGTCTGCTCGTCAAACAAAGGATCCGTTGAAGAGACAGCGTCCTGCTGATCAGTTGAGTGTTCTGGTCTTGAGTCTTTTGATGACAATTGTTCAACAGTGTCTTTCTGCTGCACTGAGGATTCTCCGACAGGCTGTGCATCGCTAAAAGGTACAAACGCCGGCAATCCTTCGGTTTCAGTTGATGCAATGCCTCTCCTCACCCACGGGTCTGCCGGCAAAGGAATAGGGACCTTTTTGGTGTGGGTGGCGTGCACCCAATTCTTCCGTCCCTCAAGACGAACAGCAGTCCTCGTGGCAAGGAGAACCTGGTAGGGTCCAGTGAACCTCGGATCCAAATTGTTCTTGCGCGAAAAGTTCCGCGTCACCACCCAATCTCCGGGCTGGAGCTGGTGGCCTGGACCCTCCGTCTGCGTCGGCAGTGCGTCGTAAACCTGTTGGTGAATTAACCTCAGTTTAGCAGTCAAGTCATGAAGATAATCGATCAACATTGGGTACTCAAGATCACAGAACGCACCTGGCCTAGGAACCCCCCACACATTCGCAGGGCGGCCGAACACTATTTCATAGGGACTAAGCCCTACTCGGGAGTGTACAGTCGCCCTAGTTGACAGTAATGCTAAAGGTAAAGCGTCAGGCCACGAGAGACCAGTCGTAGCCTGAATCTTTGCTAGTTTCAGTTTAAGGGTGCCGTTATACCCCTCAACCAAACCAGCTGACTGGGGATGATTGGCGCTGTGGAATTTCTGATTAATTCCAAGGCCCTTACACACACTCTTCATCACACTTCCCACAAACTCACTTCCGTTATCTGACCACACGACTCTAGGCATTCCATACCGAGGAAAATATTCCTTCAGTAGGATTTTTGCAGTAGACAAAGCAGTATTGTCTTTAAGAGGATAGGCCTCGATCCATCGGGAGAATGCGCAAACCACAACTAAAACGTATTTCAGGTTATTGCATCGCTCCATATGGATGAAGTCCAATTGAATCACCTCAAAGGGACATGAAGGGGGAGCAAAACTGCCAGGAGGAGTTGGGGTTCCCTTGCCAGGATTGTACAACATACACACCATACAGTTCTTAACCAAGCGTTCAGCACATTTCGTGATACCGTCATTCCTCCACACAGGGGACAGCAACTTACAAATACCTTTTGCGCTAATATGTGCTAACCCATGCGCCATTGTCACAACGGCCAGCACATACGCATCAGGCAACAACCATCTTTTCTGATCCGATAAATCAATCCAACAACCATTCGCATCCAACTTTCCCGTGCTTTCTTTCCACTTCATCTTTTCAGTCTCGGTGGCCTCATTCTGAATTTCTTTCACACTTTCAATAGTGTCTTCACACATGCTCGACTCTGTAGGCCACCTAACCAAACTCGTCACATACATTCGAGTGCTAAGGTTCCGGGCAGTCTCCTTAGCAATCTCATCCGCAAACGCATTACCACGACCAACATCATCCGTCACCTTACGATGCGCACTACATTTAACAATCGCTACCTGCTTAGGCAACGTCAGTGCATCCAGAAGATCATTCACAAGCTGGCCATGCTGAATCTTCGTACCATGCGATGTCAGAAAACCTCTCTCTCTCCACAATCGTCCAAAGCTATGGGCAACGCCAAACGCGTATTGGCTGTCGGTAAACACATTCACACGTTTCCCTTTTGCTAACACACACGCTCTAGTGAGAGCGATCAGCTCTGCAGCTTGGGCAGAATTCTGATTCAACCTTGCAGTCTCAACAACAGTATTCAACGTTACAACAGCATAAGCAGTAGTCACATCGCCATTCGGCAACTTAAAACATGAACCATCCACATACAGTGTTCCATCTGGGTCTTCCAATGGGGTGTTTTTAAGGTCCACTCGACCTTTTGTTTCCTCCTCTGTCCTCAAATAACAATCATGTTCTGTTATTTCATCTGACTCTGAGCTAATTGGTAACAAAGTCGCCGGGTTCAGAACATTGCAACGTTTTATCTGGATATGACTTGCCAGCAACGTCATCTCGTACCCAGACAATCTCGCACTTGTCAAGTGCTGAGTTTTCGTACGATTCAAAAGAGTGTCGACTGCATGCGGAACCATCACCGTAAGCATATTATCCATGACCAGTCCTGCTGATTGTCGGATGGACACCGCAGCTGCCGCTGTTGCTCTCAAACAACTCGGCAATGCTCTAGCTACCGGGTCCAAGGTCGAGGAAAAATATGCACATGGACGTTGCTTACCACCAAAAGGTTGCGTTAAAACACTCAAAGCACAACCTTCACTCTCGTGAACATATAATGTAAACGGCTTACTGTAGTCAGGAGTACCTAACACAGGAGCCGAACACAATGAATCACGCAATTCAGAAAAACTTTTCTGACATTCTTCCGTCCATGGTAAAGGAGTTGAAACATCCTTGCACGTAAGAGCCACCAATGGTTTCGCTAGCAATGAAAAATTAGGAATCCATTGCCTGCAGTACAACGTGATACCTAGAAAGGCACGCACATCTCTTTGGGTTGTTGGTACAGCCATTCGCGCAATCGCTGCAATCCTCTCTGGGGTCAACCTCCTTCCCTCCTTTGACAATAAGTGACCTAGATAGGTTACTTCTTGACAACAATATTGGAGTTTAGAAGGGAACACCTTGTGATTTAACTCGCAGAGATGTTGCAGCAACGACACCGTAGCAATTTTGCAAATGTCCTGAGTATCAGCAGCCACCAATAGGTCATCGACGTATTGGATTAAGGCCGCACCAGCCGGCAACCGAAACGCATCCAGTTGACCCTTCAAGGCTTGACTGTAAATCGATGAACTTTCACAGTAGCCCTGAGGAGCGTGTTTAAACCGGAAGCTGCGTCCACCGAGAGAGAAACCGAAAAGGTCTCTACTCTCCTCGGCAATCGGGATGCTGAAGAACGCATTCTTCAAGTCAATTACCGAGAACCACGATGCAGAAGCTGGAATCAGAGTCAGTAGCGCCGTGATGTCAGGCACAACGGGGAACTGAGGAACCACAATTTTATTCACCTCCCGTAAATCGATAACAAAGTGATAAACAGGCGGTTTTGAAGGATCAGTACGTTTAAGAATGGGCAGTACAGGGCTGTTGCACACGTTTCCCCGAGTCTCTTCAATAACGTCTTTCTCGATCAGATCATAAATGATCGCTAACAGTGCTCGTTCACCATCAAGAGAAATACGATACTGGGGAATACGTGGCAGTCGCACGTTAGATTTCAACTGAACAACATAAGGGGAGATGTCAAGCAGGCCCACATCATTGGGACCTGTTGCCCACAAAGACGCAGGAAGAGAACTCAATTCCGGTGGAAGCTTATCGAGAGACAAGTACATAGGAGAGACAACCCTCTCTCCTAACGTAAGCTTTACACCCGCAGGAGAACAATACAAAGTTGCATACAAACGTTTAAGCAAATCCAGGCCCAAAAGATTTTCACCGCAACCAGTAGTCAAAATCAACGGAGCTTGAAGCTCACGTGGCCCAATTATAAGGGGCAAAGGGCGCGAAACTGGATTGCTAACGGGGGCGCCAGAGAATCCAACGGAAACATTTGTTAAGCCAGACAAAGGTGCGCCAGGGAGTTTTGAATGCATAATAGAACTTTTCGCTGCACCAGTGTCCAACAGAAAAGGCTCAAAGACGCCCGATGTAGCAACTGCGACGTAAGGCCCTCTCTGATCAACCGGAACCGATACCACTCCCTCTCCTTGTCTTTGGCTGTCCTAGTAATTACTGTCGTCAGTTCCCTGATCGACGTAATAATCGTCTACATTGTACTGCGCAGATCGTCCTTGCGATGATCCACGTTGATCGAAACAGTTATTAGAATTAGACGAGTTATCAGAACGATCATTCTGAGCACCACGACCCCTACCGCGTGATACCTGATGCGAACCACCACGACCTCCTTTAGATGAATTACCCCTATTGCGATCATTCAGAACAGGGCAATTGAATTTAATGTGTCCCTCCTGCCTACAATAAGCACATTGATTGTACCCTAACGATGATCTTTGGGAGGAGGAGTCATTACGCGGCTGTGATCGGTTCGATTGCGACTGCGATCTATTCTGTTGGGGTGCATTCTGATTTGAACGTGGAGGATACGCTTGTTGCAGCAACACTTTAGTTTTGAGCTCTTTCGTCTTTTTATCAGCACGGTCGTTCTCCTCTTTCTCTCTAGTCTCATAATATTGCGCTGTGGCCAATATCTGAGCTGAGGTAGAAACGGCCCATGCACTTTCTGAATTCTTTAATTTATTGCTCAAATCGGGCAATAAGTTCAAAACAAATTTATCCACGAACAACCGCTGACCACCCTCAGTACCCATATCCTGTCCACTATGGTCAATGAATGCTTCCTCGAACCTCGTAAAGAAGTCGGAGACACTCTCGTCCTTCTTTTGCTTACAAGCTGACAATTTGTCCCAGTTCACCCTCATAGCTGGCATAAGAGTTTTCATTAACGTTATTATTCTTTGAGGAAGAGCAGCAATCAGCTGGTCGGGTTTTGCACCACCAGTTTGCAACCCATCCGCCGCTATAATGGCAGCCCAATCACCACCTAATTCATTGGGATGATTTTCCTGACGAATCTTAGCCCATACCGGTTGCGGTACAACGTTGCCGAACAACATATCAATATCGGCAAGATTCATTATCGTAGCATCTACGAGCTGCGATAATTCCTTGTAATACCCTGTAGGATTTTTGCGAGGGTCAGGCAAAGATTGCTTCACTTGTAACACTTCTGATCGTTTCCATGGGAGATGTATCCACACTCTCTGGAAGAACGGCAAGATCGGGGGGTTTGCCCCAGGATTACCTGGCATCCATACTGGTGGAACTTCTCGCATAGGAAACTGACCAGACTCATCTCGCTGTCTTTCAATATCCTCAACAAACAATGCTTGGGGTATCGGAGTGGGACGGAAAGATAGCAACCGCTCAACAGCACGTCGAACGTTGGTATCCACTATCAGTCCAGTCGAGAACTGAAGCTGAAGATCAGACAAAGCGGTCAGCACCTCGTCAGGTGCATCGGCCGATATCTGATCGCGAAGGACCTTGCACATTTCCTCAAACACAAATCTCTGGGTTGGTATATTGAATTGACAAAATGTGTCGAGTACAATACGGGGTGGATTTCTAAGAGGATGTGTCATCCAACCCATCGCCATATTGTATAGCGAAGCACGTTCTCTGTTACCAGGAAGCTGACTACGTCTCTGAGGACCATCTGAACCAGCAGACCCAAGAACAGGTCCGAGAGAATGAAAGAAGCTAGCCGCAAGAGGAGTAGTACGAGAACGAGTAGAGGGAGAAGTATAAGACACAGGACTAACAAGTGAAGGGGTAGAAACAGTAGCAACAGCAGGAGTTAACAAAGCAGGAGCAGTAGCGGGAGCAGGAGTATGTGGAAGCGGAGGAGCAGTAGGGATAGCAGTAGGCAAAGGAGCAGGAACAGTCGGAAGAACGGGTGCAGGTTGAGGAACAGGCAAAGGAAGAATAGGCGGAAGAATAGGTACAGGAGGAACCACAGGAGCTGCGGTACCCTGTATGTACGGAGGTGGCGACTTCATAAGATAAGACATTAAAGGATCCTCAACTGCCTCTTCCTTTTTTTCCGACTCCGTAGGCAAAGTAGGATAACATTTATCTATGGTCATACGCTGTAGTCTATCAAACACTTCCTTTTCCTTAACCTCCTTATCACGCTGAAATTGCTCTGCTTTCTTCACAATGGTAGCAACATTATCTCTCTGATTTCGTTTAGTCTGTCTGATTTCTTTCTGTCGGGCTTCTTTACGCCACAACCGAAAGGCATCAAACATGGCCGGCCTAGACTTTCTCTCGAACAATTTAGCCTCTAGGTTGTCTAAAATCGGGGTTTCAAAGCTACCATGAGGTGGCCAACTAAGGACACCATCCTTCTTCGTATATCGGATCCAGTAATCATTAAAAGTAATCGGGCCTAGCCCATGCTTACTGTACAGTTCGTAAGTCGGAGTTCCAACCGGAGGTATCGGACACGAGTCCTCCAGTCGGGAATCCATACCACAAGGTCTGAAACAACTAAACAAAGTACTGCGACCAGGCATCTTGCACACTAGCCGAGTTTCACAAACGTCAAGGGTTACGGGATTTACCAAGTCCCTGCAAAGAACAAAAACCCTCGGTTTTTGGCGGCTGCAGTCGTCAAACAACACAACAAAGTACCAAGAACTACAAATGCAATGGAACCATGCAACCACTAAGCAACCACAACCAAGAACTCTGGGAGCGACCCACCAATACTTAACTCAAAGATCGATGGCGTCACCAGGAAGGCCCGTCAATCGTCTCGCTCTACCAAGGTCTACGCCGGGCACCAAAACAGGTCTACAGTCAGGGCAGCAGTCCGTCGCAGCCGTCAGGAGGCGGGAATCTTCGCGGGAAAAGTCTTCGGGCCACTTGTTTCGACAACAGGATCGATGAAGCGGGGTGCACCTTCCCTCGGAGATTTCACACGAAGTTCCTCACGATCGTCGGGCTTGGACCGGTACCACTGATGCAGCCCCACGTTGGGCGCCAACTGAAGGACTGGGTTATTTAGAACCCAGCGGTGCCAGGGCACAACACCTGAAACCTTCGTGGGTAACCTGCTCCGGCGTACGAATCACAGAGACACGGGACACTTCCTTCGGCGTCAAAGATTCAAGGTTTATTTGCTGCAGGGAAACACAGAAATCACGGAAGTACAACCAGTGTAGTTCAGGGTAACTGCTTCAAATTGGTTCTGCTGATCGCTCCTTTTATACACAATTTTCCCATAGAGTTACATTGGACACAAAAGTTTATGACCCGGTTCCCACAATTATCCCCCAGAGGGGTCGCTTTGGTCACTTTGATACACACAAGGTCCGGGACATAAGTGCGGAAACATTTGGCGGTTCCCAACTGTAAAAACCCATCTTCCCACCATTAGTGCATTCCAATCAGCAGTAAAACAGATCGAAATAGGAACTAGGACAGGTGCAGAGGAAGATGGAAACAGTGGGGAGATCGGAAAGGGTGTAAAAGGGGAGGTATCAGGAAACACGAGATACAGGCATCAAAGGGACGTGCCTAATGAGATGCACGGCTGAGACAATAAGCCGATACGGCAAGATGAGCCTCGAGCGGCGCCATCTGCCTTACAGTATCATCCCCCTCATCATAAAGACACTTACAAAGGACATGTGTCTTCCGCAAATATCTTGGGAGTCCCAGGGTCGCGAAGCGGACAACGTCCGTTCGCTGGCTACTTGAGGGCAAGAGACAAAATGGATGCCGTATCTAAGATGGAACCCGTGGGTACAGATAGAAATACCCACGTAGCAGACGAACGGTTTAGGTTAGCACAGCGAAACTGCGTACACCCACTAAACTCGTCATTTGCGGTTCATAGATACCAGACTCGACTATATTCGTGCGAGTCGAAAACACCACTTACAATTGTCACGGAACCTCACAGTGGCGTGCAAAAAATATGATAACTACGTTCAAGCAATTTTCAGGCAACTATAAATATGTCAAGATAAGTGAAGAATGATGGACCTGCTGCAGAGAGATCTAAGTTTTGTCTACTGGAAGTTGACTCATTAAGTAGCCGAGGAGGTTAAAATGCCTGATGAAAAGCTGGTGAACCATGCAGATCAAAAATCACATGCAATGTAACTAGGTCAGTGCATTACTGCTTCTGTCAGAAAGCTCATTTTGTTACTTGCAGTTTATAATTTAAAATCCTAATATAGAACAGTAACCTATTAACACCTTGGCTGCTAGGCGTTTTCCCCTCTCATGCTGGATCCTTTGCTTTCCCATTGTTTCATGACGAGCTCAGCTCATCATCAGCACAGCTCACCCGTGCATCATGACGAGCTGAGCTTGTCATGAGCATCGAAAGGGTTAACTACCAAACAGCTTCATTTCCATTCATTGCAATGGCAGTGTTGTAATAGTAACCGCATCATGCGCATTTACATTAGTGGTCACAGACTGCAATATTATTAGCAACAATCACCTCGGTGCATCAGCCAGGGTTGCCAGCGGTAAGAAAGGCTTTGTCAATTTGGAATAACAGTCACAGCTGCAATGCCCTTGGCAAGAATGTAGTACATTTAATAATGTATCCCCATATTATTTATCCTTCAACAATAAGCTTAAGAGAGAGGATGGGGTTGATGGCAAGAACAGATGGAAGAGAGTGGACAGTCTCACTCCTCAAACCTGCTACAGGTTGGTGGCTCGTTGCATAGGCCAACACACCTCAGCGCACCAATATGTACATTAATAGTACCCATTATATCAATGATGACGATATACTCTGAGGGCAGGGAATTAGGATTACTTAAACATGGCTGTATTGGTAACAGCCGTTGTATGTACCTGACCCAGATATTGGATCAAAGAAAGCGATGGAGATGGTGGACATGGGCCTCAGGTCCTCTCCCACTAAAAACACGCCTTCGGGTGGATGGAACACCTCTGTTGAGGCACTGAGTTAATAGCTGGCTTAGATTCAGCAGGTCAAGTGGTGAATGAAGTTCAAATGCAGCTTTCCCGAGACGATGAAAGTCAACCAGATGACACCGACCTATGGAACCTGAAGGCTAATAAAGACAGACGTGGGAAAAACAATGAAGAAGGATAAAAACTCATTTATATGAGGCAGCAAATAAAATGCATATTTTACTCTTCGCTCAGAACACTTAACAGGTACTAGTAGTGTTTGTTGGAGCTTTGCAAAATAAGTAGTCCAGCTTATTGATAATGATCTACTCCTGGACCAATACAGGCACCAAGAGCTAAAATAGCTTTTTTTCAATGTGTCTCTAGAAGCTGTTGGACGCAGCAAAAGGAAGCAGAGGGCAAATTACAAAAAAACTGGAATGGAAGACGGCACAAGGCACTTTGTTTATTTTAATTTTATGCGCTGTTAGGTTTTTATATTTCTCTGGTAATATTGCCCCAGAGCGATAGATCTGGCTTTGCTAAGAAGAAAGAAATTCAGCCGAGGTTAACAACACAGAAAGTTGCTTTCACGATTAGATTCGGAAGTGAGTCCAACAAACCTTGCCGATTCAGGAGGGATTTCTTTGCCTTGCCGCCAAGCCTGCTGTACCTGCGGAGAGGTCTTCTTGGGATAGCTGCACTCGGGCACTCGATCCCCCCCGCCCGCCGCATATAAACCACGGCCGCCGAGCGGGGGGACTGCAGCCCCCACAATTCCACCAGGCCCCGCCCACTGACGGTGTCAGACGCGCCCGGAGGTGCACAAAAAGACCAGAGCTCCTCCCGCGTCGCGGACTGAGGAGACTGGACTGGGCCACGCCTTTTGGATTCACTGCGCCCCCTGCTCTCTTACCAAGGTGACTCTTTTGTACTGTTTAGTTAACATTCGTGCCTGAATATTAGGGTCTTTGGATATCTGACATTCTCCCTCTAGGCATAATCATATGTGCTACCTGTTCAATCTATGTAACATGCACTTCCCTTAACAAGGATAAATCTCTATCATAAGCCGGTGTATCATCATCATGAATAAAAGTAAGACTACTCCTATGTCGACTAGGTCCACCTCTAGGCAGAAGGCCCAAGTTACCACCCCCCTCCCAAGCCTTACCGCGATTGACAGAATGCTCCAAAAAACCATAGGAGTTGTCGTCAACACGATAGAAAATACGGAGAGCGCCTCTCACTGCCCCCAAGCATGTGCCTCTCAACGCAGAAAGCTCAGGTCAGGCAGGTCGCAGGGAGTAGAAACGGGGGCATTGCCCGGAAGCCAACCACAACCGGGGCATCACCTTTTATTACTAGGCCTGCAAGGAAACACTATACAACAGTTGGCCGTATTGCCCCTAAAGGAGAGAAGCTCAGTAGCTGTATAAGAAAGCATACTGTCAGGTGGCAAGAACAATATATTGCACACCCGCCCGCACCCGTCCGCCTCCGGGACGCTGACGGGCGCAGACGGGCTTACCTTAGCCGCTCCTTTGGCGCGAAAGAGGCGCGTCCGCTCTACCGGTCCGCTCCGCGGAGCAAAGGGCCTCTAAATTTATGGGTTTGCAGGCGAGAAACCGCACCACTGGACCGCTGACCAGCGTGCCTGGCTCCCCCTAAGATGGCCGCTAGCACTATCAGCAGCCTACAGGTCCCAGAATACCCTGCGGCACCTAATCGGCCGTGCGGGTAGGGGACAATCGCAGAAGACCAACGCAACCCTGTTGCCACCAGGCAGAGGGGTGAGAGAAGGCACAGGCAAAGGTAGGCAGAGAGCAAGATGTCACCTGGCATCCGCCTCAGGTGCCGAAAAATGAAATGAGAGTGAAAGGGCACACAGTAAAAATTAAAGCAGCACAAATGACACTTTTTAAAAAGCGCTAGCAATCAGCGCGAATCACACAGCTAAAAGTAGTGTTTTATCAGCAAGTTATAACCCGCTCGTCTGTACCCTGCATCCTCTTCAGGTATAGCGGGAGGGTTCGAGTAACAGTAACAGTCAAAATGACAATGTATGGTTGTGGTTACCAAACAACTTAAATGGACACATACATGAAAAGACTGCCAAGCTTGCTTTTTAGCAACAGCTCCACTATCGTCTCGTGGAACATAGCGGGTTTAAACCTTGATAAAATACCTTGGTTGCTAGGTATCCGACCTTCAATAGTATGCCTACAGGAAACTTGGTTAGTCCTACTTTGTCTTCAAACCTTCAGCCACAAGGACCAGACGAGGACATTCAAAGGGAGGCCTGGCTATCCTGTTAATAGAGGAATTAAGCTGGGACCTTGAAATAATTCACCTAACTAGCCCTAATGTACAATGTCTTTACCTAAAGCACTTAGATAAAAATGCTCATGCTAAGTCAATATTTCTGTTTAACATTTTTGTTCCTCCTGGGTTTGAACACGATACAATACTCTTATACATATTCGACCAAATAAATATCACCCTAGGTTCAAAAGAAAATGCACAGATACTCCTATTGGGTGATTTTAATGCAAACATTTCTAATTCTTTACTTTTGGCATTTCGGAATTCTGTCCTGCTGTAACCCAGCACCAGTTTTCCCAGACCATGTCAAAACTAATAAAAGAGGGAAAATCATATTGGAACATATCAAGGAAATCAACTGGATAATTTTAAACGGAAGAAAGAGAGGAGATGTGCCAGGTTCATATATGCGGAAGGGTCCATCAGGGTCATCTAGACTGGACTATATTATCAGCAGTTATGACTTATTCAATACATTTCGCAGTTTATCTACACAATCTGTCCAAAGCAGTCACCACGCAATACTTCGTCTGGAACTAGACCTCCATCTTCAGCCAGTTTCTATATGGTCTCTATCACAAGGTAGAGGAGAGGTATTAGTAAAAGCCAGCCCAAATATTTTGGAGTAGCGAAAATTTATTGGCTTTTTTAAAAACAAATAAATTCATTGGTAGCAGTTCAAGCGTTGTAATTAGGGAAATTCGATCACATACATTTGGCAAACAGTGCAGTCGGCCCAGTTGGACTGGATGTGACAATTCCAAAACACTAGACACGTACAAGTGCAGTTAGACCCTCACACAGGCACCATATTGAACCATTTACCCCACACCTAACCGAATAGTTCAGGGCATCCCTGGGCCTCGAAGAGAGGCTCCTCCTGCGCTCCACACCAATCCACCCCCCTCCTCCACCCCCTCACAGTCTGCGCCTTAGCCTGAGACCAGAGCGCGGCTATATCCCTCTTCGCCACCGCTGTCCCCAGGAACGCTTGTCAGCCCTGAAGCCATCGAGGCCATCAAACACTCCCAACAGCAATTGCTTCGTGTCATGGGGAACCTCCCATCTGAGGGCCTGTGTAAGTTCGAGTTCTACCCCTCTCCAGAACGGCGCCAGGGCACTGCCATACCAGGTGATAGAAATCTGCTGGGACAGACTCGCAGCACGTGCAGGTTGGGGAGGGCCGCATACGGGCCCGGAAAAGGCGTGCCGGAGTGAGGTATGCTGCATGGAGGAAGTAAAGTTGGACCAGGCGTAACTTGGAGGGTGTTGTCAAGGTTTTGGGTACCATAAGGACATCCCGCCAATCCGCCTTCCCCAAGGGACCCACCCATCCCTCCCAGCGATCCCGAAGCCGGTACAGGGACAAAGGAACTTTGTTCACCAGTGACCGGTATATTCGGGAGACTCTAATCCCCCCCCCCCTCCACCCCCCTTCCCCAGGTTCCCCATCATCACCTGGGCCTCCAAGGGACTGAATTCTGGGAGAGAGGTGGGGGATGGAATGTGAGTGTGGAGGGCGTGTCGGAGGTACTTATAGTATTGGGAAGGAAGAAGGGCGTGACATTGTTGTAGGTCAGCAAAGGACCGAATGTGGTCTCCCACCCACACGTCTCCCAGTAGCAAGATCCCAACTAGGTCCCATTGACGGAAATACGCCAGGCCGTGAGCACCGTCCTGGTGACAGGGGGAAGAGCCTGCGGCACCGGGCTACCATATAGAAATGCCTGGATCTGCGTGGAGTCCATTGCCCTGAGTTCCACCTGGTATGCATGCTGGGTCGGACCAGCCGCCCGCAAACCAGTTGTTGATAAGTTTTGTGGCCAGGTAGCAGAGGTGGAGATTGGTCACCCCATGCCCCTGTCAAAGGGGGGGATACGACAGTGTGCCAGGGACATTCGCGGCCTACCTCCTCCTCAGAAGAACCGGGTAAGAGCACCGTCCAATTCTCGGAACCAGCTACCTGGGAGGTGGATGGTGACATTTTGTAGAATGTAGAGAAAGCGGGGAGGATCATCATTTTAACCCCTTGCATGCTGGTGACGAACCCCAGCCGTCATGCTCCGCGATGCTCGTGTGCTGATGACGGTTGGGGTTCATCACGGCCCCACCCTGTTCGTTTGTTTACTGCACAGCGGCGTAAACGGGCCAGCAGCGAAGGGGTTAAAGAGCGCACTCCTGCCCTGGGGGTTAAGGGGAAGGGTCTGCCATTTCTTAAGGTCTGCCTTCATCCTAGTGACCAATGGTGTAATGTTCAGGGCCCACTCGAGCTCCGGCAGGAGGGTAACCCATAAACCTAGGTATTTAAAGGATTGCCTTAAGAGCGGGATAGTCGTCTGCCAGTCAAAGCATGTCCGAGAGGGATTCAATGGGACCAGGGTTGATTTTTCCGGGTTAAGTCGCAGCTCAGAAACCCGCTCAAAGGCAGAAAGGGCCACTAGGCATCTGGGGCCATAACGGTCCGGGTCCGCCAGAAAAATCAGGACATTGTCCGCATAGAGGGCTATCATGTCAATCTGACTCTGATCCCAGGCCCAGCCTCGGATAAGAGGGTCTTGGCGGATGAGTGCTGCCAGGGGCTCCATCGCCAGCGCGAATAAGAGCGGTAAAAGCGGCCACCCCTGAGGACACGGGCAATGTGGTTGCTGTAGAGGACTCTGATCAGGCTGCGGAATCCCATCAGTTCCAGCACCTCCTCAAGGTAGCTTCAGTCCACCGTATCAAAGGCTTTTTCAAAGTCGATGAATAGGAGCGCCAGATATGGGGTCAGGTGTTGACGGTGAGCCATAGCCAGATGGAGGCGCCGAATGCAATGCGGGTACTCCTGGCGGGCATGAACCCACACTGATCAGGGCGGATCAAGTCTTGTAGGAGTGGGTGGAGCTGCTGGGCTATCGCGGTGCCAAAAATCTTGACCTCTGTATTGATCAATGAGATCGAGCGGTAGTCCGCATATTCCAGGGAGGGCGGTTGCGTCTTTGGGATGGCCACGATAGTGGCCATGTCGGTTTCAGGTGGGAAGCACCCCTCTTCCACCACATGATTAAATAGCTCCACTAAATGGGGAACCAAATCATCACGGAAGGCGGCGTAGTATTCTTGGGGGTAGCCGTCAGGCCCGGGCGTCTTGCCTGGGTGTAACATTGAGATCGCCCCGTGTATTTCTTCCGGGGTGAAGGGGTGGTCCAAGGTATCAGCGATCTCCCAGGGGAGACACGGTAGCCGAGTACCGGTCTCCTCCAGCAAGTCCGCCAGGGGAGTACACGGAGGGCGAGCGTCATATAGGGTTGCGTAGTAGCCAGCAAAGGTCTGCGCAATGGCAGCGGATGTCACCTGGTGAACCCCAGCGTCCGTCCGAATCTCAGGAATAATGCTGTTAACTTTGGGATAAGACACTAGGTTATGGAGAAGCTTGACATTTTTATCGCCCCATCCATAAATACGTGCCACCGAAGAGCGCCAGAGCATTTTAGCGGACTCCATCAAGATCCGGCGAATCTCTTCGCGGACCATTGGAAGTTGTCGAGAGGAGCCATCGCCGTCATCGGTCAATTGGAGTCTTTCCAACTGCTCTGCCTGAGCCTCCAGCTGGGCGAGCTGGGCGGAGTGCTCCACACGTTTCATGTGAACCAGCCCTCTGGCAACACCCCGCAAATTAATAGGATATTTGAGTTCCTGTCGCTTGAGGAAACCAACAAGGGAGCCAACCCAATCTCCTAGTTTGAAAGTACTAAAATGTTGGTATCGAGTACTATGCGGAGGAAGTCTCTTCCCATTACAAATTGTTCCTTAAAAAAGAAAAACTTGATAATTAACCTCCTTTCTAGGAAATTAAACAAGCTAACCAGTCTGCAATCTACAAACTTCTCTCTGGCTAGGAAAGACGAAATTTCCACCCTGAAGAAAAGACAAAAAAGGCTCTGCATGAAAGAAAATAGAAGAATGGACAGATACTGGGTAGACCTGCCAGAAGCAGTGTGACAAAAAACACCAAGCCCTTCTGGGGCATAATTGCAGAAGCCTGTGTGAATAAAATATCCCTGACAGCAACTCAAGTCACACAAAAACAATGGGTTGCTAACTTATCCAAACTGCATGGAAAAAATCTATCAACTATCCACATAGGGAAATCTCTACGAGATGGAACCTGCAGCAAGATCGATCAGCAGATAAAGTTGCCACTGAAGACCAAATTGCCGTATATATAAAGAAAGCGAGAGATACAGCAGCAATGGGACCAGTCAGGATCCTGGGGAATATCCTAAAGGAAAACATCGAAGGATGGAGTCAATTCTTGTCCCCTCTATTTATGTACTGCTACCAAACTGGCCCAATTCCGAGCTCTTGGACGGGCAGTATAGTGGTTCCTCTTCTGAAAAAAGGTTCCCATTTTCCCCAAAATAATTATCGCCAAATTGCCCTCCTTGATGCTACAGGAAAAACATTTGCGGTCAGCATTTTGAACCATCCGAACGACTGGGCCACAGCCAGGGGGGTCATTCCTATGGTCCAAGCAGGCTTCTGTCGAAATCACTCTAAGATTGATAATATTGCTATCCTGAAAAATATTATTGATAAATATGTAGTTAGTAAAGCTCAGGTTGTCTATAGTTTATTTGTGGATTTCTCTACAGCTTTTGACAAAGTGGATAGGCCTTCCCTGTGGAGAAAATTACAGAAGTTATGTGTTCCTTATTAAGAATAATAATAGCGCTTCATACATCCACATGGTGTAAGGTACAGATGGGAGGAGATAAGGGTTTAACTCAAGAGATTTCCACAGAAAATAGTCTTAAACAGGGATGTTTACTTGCTCCCATCCACTTTTCACTATTTCCTAGCGACTTACCGGATTGTTTCCAGGAGGTAAATCATTTTCCACTTCAATTAGCATCACAAACAATCCATATTTTAATGTACGGTGATGACGTGGTTATATTTGACTTAACCCCAATTGGGCTGCAGCGCAATATGGAGGCTCTTTTTAACTACACAGAGAATTTTTTTTTTTGAATGATCAATGTTAGAAATGGGATCCCTGACTGGCCAAGGCTGGCGCCAAAGTCAATCAGAGACCACCACTCTAAGTCAGGGCAAGGGAGTTACACGCCAAGATAACCCCTGCTCACCCCCTTGGTAACGTGACATGAGCAGTAAGGCTAAACTGGGAGGTGATGTAAGTTAAGTGTTTGCGCGCGCACCCCAGCAACAACAACCAAGGCCCACCACAAAGGAAACTCCACACAAGGTTATATATAAAAATAGACTATGTATTGTAGCAAACACATTAGATAAAACACACACTTTACAATGTGCCAACAGGCACTGGCAGAATTTACAGGGGATATGTACAAGACAGGGCCACCTGGACCACTGTCAGGAATAAGCACTTTTAGAACTAGAAATATTGTTAGAAATAGCACGTGTAGATCATAGAATAATAATCACTTTAGCACACAACCAGTAATCACTGGTACCAGGTAAGTACCACCTACGCAACCCTAACCACCTTAGGAGAATATTACGCAGGGAACCTGGACTTCACTAGCACACCTGTACTAGAAAGAACAACTACCTAAGTATCACCATACATTTAGGGGTATAGGCATGAACACATTGCACATGATACATCACAACATTCAGAGGTGTAGGGAAGAAAATACATGATGCATAAACATACATTCAGCGGTGTAGCAAAGAACAATTGCAGTAGAAATAACATAAGCCAGCAACATGTAACTGTTCCCAGGCCAACTGACCTCTCTGGGGCTAGAAGAAATGCGCCAGGCCTAAACATAGCAGCTGCTCACTAAGTGCTGGGCAGCTGTAGAACGGATGCTGGCACTCTTCTGGGGCTCTCAACAACTATGCCACCACTGAGGGAGCGGCCCGCTGCCAGCTGGGGCCGCTCTACCACCAGAAATGCCCCGCTCGGGGGACTCAAAATATGCAAGAATGCCCCCTGAGCCTCGTGGGCTCGAACAAATGTGGCCCACAACGTTGGAGTCCCGCTCGGGGGACTCAGATCAACAATTGCCTGAGCCTCTCGTGTACTCAGATTACAATGTGCCTGTCATTGGAGCCTCATGGGCTCTGTGCAAGCATGCCCCCGGAGCCCTCGTGGGCTAAGTAAAGATTGCCCCCTAAAGTCTGGAGTCCCTCCCGGGGGACTCGTTAACAAAAGGGACCCCCAACTGCAGCAGCACCACTGTGGGGGACCGGCAATGTGCCCCGACGCCCTCCCTCTTCCCCAAATCAATAACACGGGCCCCCACACACCGGGACCTGGGGCAGGGGCTCCTCCTCGGCGCCGCTCCTCTGCTGATCACTACGGGGCTCTCCCTGGCTCTCGGGAGCCCCGTGGGAGACGCCGGCTTCTGTGGTGACGGGCCGGGGGATCCAATCCCAGCCCCGCCCACGTCCTCGGCGGGGCTGCCTGACTTCCTGCGGGCCGGCCGGGGAGACTCTTGTTCACCCGGTCCTTCCTCTGGGACTGGGACTTAAAAGGGGAGTCGGCGAGACTTCGGGCAGCATCTTGTGGAGGTGTAGTGAATGAGCCACTTTAGTGGTCTGATGATCTGTGATGACCCTCGATCACCACCATTGTGAACTGATTTTAGTGTGCTATGTTACTTTAGCCTTAATGTAGGATGGTCTTGCATTAGAATAATCTTGCCTAAGAATAGAAGGTATGGGATGTCGAGGTGCAGTGTTGTTGGTGATGGTGCACACATGTGCTCCATAGTGGAGACTGAGGGATTAAGGGCATAGTGTTATTTGAGTTAGGTGAATTATGACTTTAGCCTATTGGCTTTGACGTGGTCTGATATCATTCTGCTTTCCAAGTATTAGAGGCCCATGCTTGAGCAACTCCATATTCTAAACTGCAGCCGTCTTCTGAGCCTCTGTAGGTGAGAGGTGATATTTGAGATTACATGTGTTGTTCACCTGCAGTGAACCAGAGCAGACCAGTTCTTATCAGGAGGGATGTGCCTTCTTCGCATTGGCGCCATAACAAAACGCTTGGCCAGCTGCTGTTGGGTGCCTGGTGTGGAAGGGTACAGGAATCTTGTGAGAAAGGTAGGCGGGTTCTTCCAGAAGCTTCGATAGAGGATAGAGTTCTATATTAGAGAAAGGGGGTCCGAGAGAGGGTGAGATTCTGAGAGGCAGAGAGATTCTGAGAGGCAGAGAGATTCTGAGATGCTGAGATGCTGAGCTGAGATGCTGGTCTGGTGTTTTGGCGGTCTGATGATACATCACGGTGCAGATGTGCAGTCGTGTTTGTGCAACAGAGAGTCCGGACCCAACCAGAGAGGGAAAGAGAGACGGACCCTTCTTCAGATGACAAGACGCCTAAGATTATGGTGAGGTGTTCCAGGTGTACTTATTGTATCTAACTATGCTTTTATTTTCAGGTTCTATGTATATGTATGTGTTGATGATTGCTACTAATGTTTACTGTGATGTTTAGTCATTTCTTTCTTTTGTCATCCTATTATCATGTAATAAAAAAACCCTAGAGCATATCATTTGTGAAGGAAGGTCGGGACCCTTTTTTACCAAGTACTTACAGAGGGATGTGCGATTCCCCTCTAATGGGTAATTGTTGATACGGGAGGGAAATCGGCTCCCATCAGGGATGTCTAAATTACATTGCTAGGAGGAGCATGTGCTGTGTACCCTCTTAGATGAGGAGGTGTTGTGAATTTCTGTGTACCCTCTCGGATGGGGAGGTGTTGGACTTGTTGGTATTTGCGAGTTCCTCAGCAATGGTCTTATATGTTGTCAGTGTTTATTCCTTTCTTGGGTAAGTATTGTGAAATGTGGTGTCTTTCTGGATCCTGAGAAAGGATGTGGTAAGTAATGGCCTGGTGACTGACAGAAGCACCAAAACATACAGAGAAGTTGGTCATTACAGGAGGCAGGGTGGGAAGCGGTACTCCTCCCAGCCTGTAGTCTCACCCTGCGGTCGGCGGGGCTCTACCTGACCGGAGCCTCTCTGGCAGGGAACGTTTCTTGCTGACGCCGGAGTGTGTATTAGTTCGTGCTTTAGTAGATGCGCCTTTTGATTGAAGCTCTTCTCGCACACAGTGCAGCGAAAAGGCTTTTCTCCTGTGTGTATGAGTTGATGCTCCTGAAGAACTTTCTTTCGAGTGAAGCTCTTTGCACATACAGAGCAGTGATAAGGCTTCTCTCCACTGTTTATAAGACCCAGAGGTATCAGAGTGCTTTACATGTGTGTGTTCTTTGATGATGTACAAGGCTTCCCTTATAAGTAAAGCGCTGGGAACACACAGTGCAGTGATAAGGTTTCTCTCCGGTGTGTTTTCTTTGGTGCTGTTGTAAATTTGCCTTTTGATTGAAGCTCTTCTCACACATGGTGCAGTGATAAGGCTTTTCTCCTGTGTGTATGTGTTGATGCTCCTGAAGAACTTTCTTTCGAGTGAAGCTCTTTGCACATACAGAGCAGTGATGAGGCCTCTCACCACTGTGTGTTCTTTGATGCTGTACAAGGCTTCCCTTATAAGCAAAACGCTTGGAACACACAGTGCAGTGATAAGGCCTCTCTCCACTGTGTGTTCTTTGATGCTGTACAAGGGTCGCCTTACGAGAAAAGTGCTTTGAACACACAGTGCAGTGATAAGGCTGCTCTCCTGTGTGTGTTCTTTGATGCCGCACAAGGGTTGTCCTTTGAGAAAAGCACTTCTCACACACAGTGCAATGATAAGGTCTCTCTCCGGTGTGTTTTCTTTGGTGCTGTAGTAGATACTCCTTTTGATTGAAGGTCTTCTCACACATGGTGCAGTGATATCGTCTCTCTCCGGTGTGTATTAGTTTGTGCTTTAGTAGAGTTGCCTTATGGTTGAAGCTCTTCTCACACAAGGTGCAGTGAAAAGGCTTTTCTCCTGTGTGTATGCGTTGATGCTGAAGAAGAATTTTCATTTGAGTGAAGCTCTTGGCACATACAGAGCAGTGATGAGGCCTCTCTCCTGTGTGTACGCATTGATGAGGCCTCTCTCCTGTGTGTACGCTTTGATGAGGCCTCTCTCCTGTGTGTACGCTTTGATGAGGCCTCTCTCCTGTGTGTACGCTTTGATGAGGCCCCTCTCCTGTCTGTACGCTTTGATGAGGCCTCTCTCCTGTGTGCACGCTTTGATGAGGCCTCTCTCCTGTGTGTACGCTTTGATGGGGCCTCTCTCCTGTGTGTACGCTTTGATGAGGCCTCTGTCCTGTGTGTACGCTTTGATGAGGCCTCTCTCCTGTGGGTACGCTTTGATGAGGCCTCTCTCCTGTGTGTACGCTTTGATGAGGCCTCTCTCCTGTGTGTACACTTTGATGCCGTACAAGGCCTTTCTTATTAGCAAAGCGCTTGGAACACACAGTACAGTGATAAGGCCGCTCTCCTGTGTGTGTCCTTTGATGCTGTAAAAAAGCTGCCTTTTGAGTGAAACACTTTTTACACGTTCCGCAGGGATATGGCCTGAGGCTGGTGTGTCCTTTGTTGTGCCTCACAAGAAGTCTCTCATTGATAAATCCTTTGTCACACACATTACAAGCAAAGGGTCTCTCCCTCATGTGCATTCTGCGCCGTTTTTTAAAGTAGATATTTTGAGTAAAATTCATCTTGCCTCCGGGACCTTTATGGCTTTCTTTCCCATTCATACTTTCTAGATGTGATTGCTGTTCTGCAAAATAGAAAAAACATTGACAGTTACACATGGAAAATATTTCTTGAAAAAGCTGCATTGTTATAATATGGAGAGGTGAACAGTTACAATTCAGGGAAAAAAACTAATATTCTAAGAAAAAGAGTCATACTTCCCTTTGAGACACAAATGGTGGCTAGTCCTACACAAAGTGCGGTGACTTAGTTCTGCAGCAGGAGCATGCTGGGAAATCAAGTGATTCACAAGAACCACTGTTGGACATGGGGTTTCTGGTTGGCTAGGGTAGGCACCTAAGCCAGGCAGAATCCACCACTCTAGTCAGGGTAAGCCAGATACACACCTGAGATAACCTGTGCTCACCCTCGGGTAGATCGGCGCAGAGCAGTCAGGCTAGTTTAAAGAGGCAATCTGCAGAGCATTTGTGCAACACACTAGCGCAGCAACACAGTGGGTAAACCACAAAAGGGAATCCACACAGGATTATGTAAAAATAAATTCTATATTGTACATCAAACAAGACCAAAATTACTTAAATCACACAGTGAGTGCAAATAATGCAGGTTTGACAGAGAAAAACACAAATTACTATGAAAACATAGGTCACAGCGCACCTGCGCTCCTATTACACTTCATACGGTAACTATAGTGAACGTGGTTGAAGTGTTTGCATTTAGAAACCAAAGGTAGGGCGCAGGAGCACCTACTAAACGCTAAACAGTAATTGAGCTTGAGTCTTCCAGCAGTTCTCCTCTATGGACGGCCCTGCGCCATTCTTGAGGTAATCTCCAGAGCAGAGACAATGCTGAACAAGAAATGCCCCACCCGCTCTTGCGAATTTGGAGCCCGTCAGGACGATTGAATCGCGTCTCTTTGCCCAATGGAAACCAAGCTACCAGTGAAGGAGGACCCACCTCACAGTAGCTTTGTAGGTGCAGGGTCACTGTCCTCAGGGCATCTGTAACTTGCTAACAATGTTGTCATGTCTCAGGAGTGGGACCCGACATTGAGAGCTTCGTGCAGTATATGCGTTAAACCCAGAGGGCAAGGCCGGCTGGAATGAGTCTCAGAATGCTGGCAAGCAAAACATGTTACAGAACAACGTGTCGTCCGAAGGCCTGCCTTGAAGGCTTTGAGCAGCTCATGTAGCTCTGCAGCCTTAGTCGCTGCACTGTACCACCTCAGAGCAGTACAAGTCTTCAGGGGGCTGTTCCTCGAGTCTCACGACCAGAGGGGCCAAACCAGTTTGTTCTTGGTGTCATCTGACGGTGGCGACATGTTGCCAGACTCTGGGGGTGAGGTTCACAATACAATTCAGCTGCAGTGAGCACGCTGGCTCAAGGACGTGTTTGTTTCTCTGGTAACACCTCCAGGCGAAACAACACTGTTCTCACTGGAGAAACAAGCATTTGCAATGCAATAGGTCTCGCATTAGGAAAGTTTGAGCTACTGGTATTACAAATGACAAATTTTGTATTTATGTGTTGGTTTTGAAAATAGCTAAATTAATAGCTTTGTCATTTACAATTCCAATAGTTTTAACTTTCACAAATGTGACTCCTATAGCATTTGTAATGCAATATGTGTTATATTTACGTGACTTAGATGTATTGATATTACAAATAATTTTTAAATAATTAATACTTAAATAAAAGTTATTGTAATTTATAATAGCAATAGCTTAAACTTTTGTAAATAACTTTTGTGAAGTTTATGTTCAGTGTATTTTATCCAAGAACAGAAGTGAAATATTAACATCTTTTTGTGACATTTGTAATAAAGCTTGAAACATTGAACATATTTGAACCAGTTGTTGTTGAATAGTTGCACAGATTGATGCTGTGGTGGCGCTGAGTGATGTTGTGGTGCCCCTGAGTGATGCTGCGGTGACGCGATAGATAGAGGGAGGGCGATAGATAGAGTGAGGGAGGGCGCTAGATAGAGTGAGGGAGGGGGATAGATAGATAAATAGATAGATAGATAGAGTCAGGGCGATAGATAGAGTGAGGGTGATAGATAGAGTGAGGGCGATAGATAGAGTGAGGGCAATAGAGTGAGGGCGATAGATAGAGTGAGGGCGATAGATAGAGTGAGGGTAATAGAGTGAGGGTGATAGAGTGAGGGCGATAGATAGATAGACAGGGCGATAGATAGAGTGAGGGCGATAGATAGATAGAGTGAGGGCGATAGATAGATAAGGTGAGGGCGATAGAGTGAAGGCGATAGATAAAGTGAGGGCGATAGATAGAGAGTGAGGGCGATAGATAGAGAGTGAGGGCGATAGATAGAGAGTGAGGGCGATAGAGTCAGGGCGATAACTAGATAGAGTGAGGGCGATAACTAGATAGAGTGAGGGCGATAGATAGAGAGTGAGGGCGATAGATAGAGAGTGAGGGCGATAGATAGAGAGTGAGGGCGATAGAGTCAGGGCGATAGATAGGGTCGAGGGCGATAGATAGAGTGAGGGCGATAGATAGAGTGAGAGCGATAGATAGAGTGAGGGCAATAGAGTGAGGGCGATAGATAGATAGATAGATAGATAGATAGATAGATAGATAGATAGAGTGAGGGCGATAGATAGATAGAGTGAGGGCGATAGATGGATAGAGTGAGGGTGATAGATGGAGAGTGAGGGTGATAATGAGGGCGATAGATAGATAGAGTGAGGGCGATATATAGATAGAGTGAGGGCGAAGATAGATAGAGTGAGGGCGATTGATAGATAGAGTGAGGGCGATTGATAGAGTGAGGGCGATAGATAGAGTGAGGGCGATAGATAGAGTGAGGGCGATAGACAGAGTGAGGGCGATAGACAGAGTGAGGGCGATAGACAGAGTGAGGGCGATAGATAGCGTGAGGACGGTAGATAGAGTGAGGGTGATAGAGTGAGGGCGATAGATAGAGTGAGGGCGATAGATAGAGTGAGGGCAATAGAGTGAGGGCGATAGATAGAGTGAGGGCGATAGATAGAGTGAGAGAGATAGATAGAGTGAGGGCGATAGATAGATAGAGTGAGGGCGATAGATGGATAGAGTGAGGGTGATAGATGGATAGTGAGGGCGATAGTGAGGGCGATAGATAGATAGAGTGAGGGCGATTGATAGATAGAGTGAGGGTGATTGATAGATAGAGTGAGGGCGATAGATAGAGTGTGGGCGATAGATAGAGTGAGGGTGATAGAGTGAGGGCGATAGAGTGAGGGCGATAGATAGATAGAGTGAGGGCGATAGATAGATAGAGTGAGGGCGATAGATAGAGTGAGGACAATAGATAGATAGAGTGAGGGTGATAGATAGAGTGAGGGGTGTAGAGAGAGGGGGTGTAGAGAGAGGGGGTATAGAGAGAGGGGGTGTAGAGAGAGGGGGTGTAGAGAGAGGGGGTGTAGAGAGAGGGGGTGTAGAGAGAGAGGGGCGTAGAGAGAGAGGGTCGTAGAGAGAGGAGTGCAGAGAGAGAGGGGTGTAGAGAGGGATGTAGAGAGAGAGGGGTGTAGAGAGAGAGGGGAGCAGAGAGAGAGGGGTGTAGAGAGAGGAGTGTAGAGAGAGGGCTTTAGAGAGAGGGGTGTAGCGGGGGTGTGTAGAGAGAGGTGTAGAGAGAGAGGGGTGTAGAGAGAGAGGGGTGTAGAGAAAGAGGGGTGTAGAGAGAGGGGTGTAGAGAGAGGGGTGTAGAGAGAGGGCTTTAGAGAGAGGGGTGTAGAGGGGGTGTGTAGAGAGAGAGAGAGGTGTAGAGAGAGAGGGGTGTAGAGAGAGAGGGGTGTAGAGAAAGAGGGGTGTAGAGAGAGGGGTGTAGAGAGAGGGGTGTAGAGAGAGGGCTTTAGAGAGAGGGGTGTAGAGGGGGTGTGTAGAGAGAGAGAGGGGTATAGAGAGAGAGGGGTGTAGAGAGAGAGGGGTGTAGACAGAGGGGTGTAGAGAGAGAGGGGTGTAGAGAGAGAGGGGGCCAGAGAGAGAGGGGGCGTAGAGAGAGAGGGGTGTAGAGAGAGAGGTGTAGAGACAGGGGTGTAGAGAGAGAGGGGTGTAGAGAGAGAAGGGTGTAGACAGAGGGGTGTAGAGAGAGAGGGGTGTAGAGAGAGAGGGGGCCAGAGAGAGAGGGGTGTAGAGAGAGAGGTGTAGAGACAGGGGTGTAGAGAGAGAGGGGTGTAGAGAGAGAGGGGTGTAGAGAGAAAGGGGGCTAGAGAGAGAGGGGTGTAGAGAGAGAGGGGTGTAGAGAGAGAGAGGGGTAATGATATGCCTTCTCCAGAATAGTCCAGGGAAAAAACGTTTGAATACCAATGTGCATTGGTTGTTGCGCTTACAGTTTCATGGCATTCCCACTAGTGCAACACCCATCTCTCTATAGGAGAATTCAACACACGAAAATATTGCTGCAAATCTTTCTTGAGTGTAGAACACACTTTTTGAATGTCAAGTGGCAGTCCGGCTATCTTCACCTGTACACTAAACAAAGAGCTACATTGTTTTGCACTTAAACTGAGAATTGTTTCAAGTTGTGAAAGGAGGCCTAAGCAGATTCAACATGGAGAGTTCTGCTATATCTAGTACATCGATCCATTTATTAAATACATGATGGCGAGAAGGGGGGGGGAGGGAGAGACTCCAGAGGAGGTGGACATAAAAGAGAATTGAAGGGCTAGTTACACTGCAGAATGGTTACGCCAATGGAGAGAGTGAGGTGGTAGCGGATTGTTACATGTGGAAAATGGAGGCGATCAGAGAAGTAGCGAGATACAGAGGAAGGGTGAATAAAGAAAAAGGAAGGATGGGTGTAAACAGGAAGAATGAGGAATAACCGGTGAGTGAAGGGGTACGGGGGGAGAGGAGGGACAAGGAAGGCAGATGAAAGGGAGATATGCAGTGAGAAATGGAAACATAAGCGGACAATGGAAAGGCACGAGGAGTGTGAAAATTAAGGAAGGGTAATAGCAATGGAGGAGAGGAAGGGGTAGGAGACATTCAGGGAGTGTTACAGGAATACGGGAATAAAGAGATATAGGGGAGCAGGGTGCGGTTCGAAAATTAAAGGACCCTGTAGATGTTGGTAGTGGTATCGCGTCCGGGGGAAATATCGATGGTGAAAAAGAAGCGCCCTCTACAGGGTCATTCTGCAGAACACCCCCCCAGATTGCGAGCTGCGCATTGGCCCCTGGTGAGAATTCCTACTCTTACTGGTCAAGGAGGCGGCAAATGGTCGGCGCAGGAACAGAGGTGCTGTGACGTCACACTACACATCAGTTGTTATAAAACATCAAATTTGAACATATGTTATAGATACATAATGTTTATAAGTAACACATAAGCGCATTATTAAGCACGTCGAACGTTAGAAGCGTAACACGCGCTCTCTATACCATCGCAAAAATAAGACCGTATTCCAAAGAACTAAGATTCTTTGATACAGATAGGTAGTCTCAACAGACTAATATCCAGTAAACTAGAAATGAATACTTGATGCAAGAGTTGAGAATTTCACCCGAGAGTTCTAGTATACTTGATAGCGGCATTGTGTAAGATTACCCCCCTATGTCAAATTAGATGGTTAATCCACAGTGTGCTTCTATATAAATTGAGTACTGTTGTATATAATCATGATGCTGGAATACACTAGAATGTAAAGTTTTTGAAATGTTTATTTGAAGAGATGGTATACAATGATGGTATTAGGTTTAGATTTTACATGTAATTCATGTGCATATGTGTTGGTACATTATTCAATTAGAGGTAGAAGTTCAGGAATCGTATTCTATTTTTCTGCAGATTTCCCTGATGAAGGCATTTTATGCCGAAATGCATTGGAATGATGAAATTATGGAATGATGTATAAGAAATATAAACTTATATATGGAATGGAACTTAATATAAAATCAAAAGCAAGTCGCATTCATGAAGTATGAATAAAATACTTTGAGGATACACATTACGTGTTATATCTTAACTTGAGAGAACTTTCGCTGTAGCATTACAGCATACACCTGTGCCCCAAGAGACACTCGCACATCCAGTGTTGGTGTAACCCTTTGTATTTTGATATTACTCTATCGCAGGGAGTAAACTTGGGAGCACGGACTAAGTGAAGAAAAAAACTTTTTCTTAACAAGTAGCAGTGCGAAGTCACATCATAATATCTTCTACAATCCAACACACGGAAGTCTTAAAATGGACTACATCTTCTACACCACGAAACCCGCCAAATGGAGAGAAAACGTCATTCAACACCTTCATGTAACTAATGCTACCAATGTCCCTTATGGATCAAAACAAACTATATCCATATACCAGAGCTTTAGCGGAGATCTGTCCATAACTATATACAGAAATGGGAACATCCTAATCAAAGCCACTTAACACAATTATCTATTTTCCACTTTCCGGCTCTCTGCGCTGCCATGCCATTTGCTCCCACCACCACCCCTCTACCCTCTCCCATGCAGACCCTCATCTACTAGCTGAACCATCTACTCCCAATCCCCCTCGCACTGCCCCTACCTCTACCCCCCCTACAGCCTCTCTGATCCCCAGACACACTGAAGCTTCTGTTTAGATACCAAAACTATTTGTCCCCTCTGCATGGCACACCTCCACTGCCCAGCTTGACTTATCTATCCCACCGGAATCCTCTCAGTCCTCCAATCACAGCAGGCTGGATACTACATTAGCCCAGGAGCGGCCTGTGCAGGTAAGAGCGGAGGGGGGCCGGGGAAAGCGACAGACGACGACGAGTGAAAATTAAATAAATCATTTCCTCCTCGTTGTCGTCTATTGAATCCCCCCCCCACCCGGTCCCACTGCTTTTACCTGCACCGGCCGCTCCTGCATTAGCCTCCGCCCCAAACTCTGCCGAGCTCCATCACACTCCACTTCCTACCACTGACCCAACGGCCACTCAACTGATCCCTACAACAGCCCAGCTTGAACTCACTATCAACACTATTCTGGATGAAATCTCGTCACTACGTAAGAACGCAAAGATTACCTCCTTCCTGCCCCAGCTTCAGGCATCTATAGCGAACACTGATCCTGCAACAAACATACACTCTGATCCCCTATCCTTTACCCTTAGATAAACTATTCCCTATATCCATCACCAACTCAAACCTAGATGCACCACGACTGAAATCACGCAACGGGAAGCTGAAATGCTGAGCAACACGTATGACAATGCCCCGAGCAAGCCTTGCCGCCACAAGATCCCAGTCATCCTTGGCACGAGTAGAACCCTGAACACCACTCGCCCTCCCAGGTGGCCTACCCAAATAACAACCATTCAACCCTGTCAGCCTGGTCCAACATCACTACTTACGCGTTGCTGCATGCTACTAAACTGTCAGTTAGCAGTCAAGCATGCCACTCAAATAGCCGAAACCATCCTAGGACACAAAATTGACTTCTGCTTTCCAACGGAAACCCGGCTGAACGACCACTCATCCTCTTTTATCAATTTCCTCAACCCACAGGGCTTCTCAATCATCCGTACGACCATTAGGATCGTATTGGCGGTGGATTAACCATCATACACAAAAACTATCTGTGCTTAACTCCATTCCTCAACACGACATACCCTACCTTTGAATATAAAGGAGTTCAACTCTCGTCCAAAGGCCCCAACTCTATCAAAATTCATGTAATCTATCACCCTCCTGGTGAAAAATGACAAATCTTTGAGGACTTAACAAAGCTGTTAACGCAAAACTACCTTAAAGGCAGCACAGATGTTCTACTAGGAGACCTAAACCTGCACTTGAACAACGCCGATGATCCAACAGTACAAGCCCTCTCCACCCTCCTGGAAGCGAATGATCTCACCCAACACTGCAATAAACAAACTCATACCAAGGGCTCTACCCTTGATGCAATCATCTCTAAGCAGAACACCACATCCCTCGGTTCTATCCTACCCACCGACTGGACTCACCACCACCTAATTCTTTTTAATCTCAATGCAATCCAACCAAAGGCCCACCCCCAAAATACCCGGCACAAACACTGAGTGAGGTACATACATTGAATCTCCCAGGCAGAGTTAGAAGCGTTAGTCAGTTCCCAAATTCCAAGGTGATGATCTAACCGCTCACTACAACAGAAAAATGGGAAAACTCCTTGACATAGACGCCCCTTTGAAACTCAAGAACTCAAGAAGTATCCCTTCCAGATCTTGGTTTAACAACGACCTTAACAAAGAGGCAACAACTCCGATTGGCTGAAAGAAACTGGAGACAACAACCCTTGTTAACACATCATGCAATACCGGGAGCTAAATGCATAAAATACAAAAAGCACATCTTCAGAGAAAAATCCCCCTTCTTCTGAGTCCAACTTGACTGTAGGAGAGTAGGGTCTGCTTCCTATGGTCACCCCCACTTTTTGCTGTGATTCTCTGTTTTTTCGACTTTATTGTGGCTGTGGGCTTGCTAATCAGACCCACAGCCCAGCTGTTATCTCTCTAAATTGATACCATGTACTTTAGGTACATACCTTATTGGGTACTGGGTCACCTTTGTGAGCCCCTATATAGTGTACCATAGGTACCCAGGGCATAGGTGCATCCAAGGTCTACCAGGGGCTGCAGAATGTATTATGCCACCCCTGGCTGGCCATCCAAACTAACACCACAGGCTTATCACTCAGCTTGGGTAAGGTGGTGTAATCACCCCTTACTTAGATATAGTATATATATATCTACCTTATATATAAACACATAGTAACCTATAAGTCACTCCTATGGCAGGCCTTAACAATCCTGGAGGCAGAGCGCTTGGTTTTATGTGAGAGGGTGCCCTAGCATGAGCTGAGCCCCTCTGCAGCTTTCGGAAGCATGTCCTAATAGCTGTTCTATAATATAGCCATACCATATACTTTTAAGTGCATTATAATCCTTGCGGTTAATGCTAACTTTGGTTTGGCTTTATCAAAACATGTCGTGTAAGGTGTCAAACACTTTGGAATATGACCCCCGCCAATTCTGGCGGCGGGGGTAGCATTCCACCCTTCTAGAGGGAAAAGACATGTATGCTACTGCTTTACCCGGTTAAAGTTAAACAGAGCCTCAGCATCACAAAATGGATGCTGCTGCCACAGACACGAGTCTGACCTCCTGCAGCTGGGGTAAACTCCAGCAAGAGAGGCCTGGACAATAGGGTTCCTGTCGAGGGAGGTGCTAGCACCTCCCCAGACAGCCTGTAGTGTATTGGGGCAGGGTGGGTTGAATGGAAAGATGCTTTTCCAGACACTGCATGGGGCACACAAGGTGCTCCATGCATAGCCCGTTTCAAACCAGTTGCTGGGGCACTCCAGCTGAGACCCATGGCGGAGACGAGAGACGTGGGACCAGACACCCTGGACATCCTGCATTTTGCTAACTGCATCGACTCCTGAGGTAACTCGCAGTTGTGCATTGGGGTACGAGAAGCCCCAGACCCGAGCGCCATTTGCACCGAAGCTCAGCACTCCACAAGTGCCGTGTTGGGCCCGCTCGTGCATTTCAGCTCAACGCGTCTTCCCGGTTGCTAGACCATTGGCTAGTGAGCCCTCTGAAGACGAACATTTGAAACTAAACTGTTTTCCTGGTTGCTCCAGGCTTGCTCCATCTTCCCTACAAAGGAGAAGCTCCCCAGACCTTGCTGGTCTGGCCTGAAGCCCATCTTCACTTCCTGCGTGGATTGCGTTTGCAAAGGCTTGTTGGGTCCAATCCGGACACCGACACCGCAGTCAACTAGATCCTTCGTGGGACAGCTCGAATTCAGCTCCTGGTTGTCGTCGACACCTCCTGGTACTCGTGGCAGCAGAAACAAGCTTCACCTCTTCACCTGATTGCATCACAACTTCGCCTGGTTCCTTCCTGGTTCCTTCCTGGTCACTGGCTAGTGACCCAGACTCTGTCCCCTCTGCTTTCAGGTTCTTCAGTTCTTCGATCCACCCTTGGATCCACCCGGACACTCTTCCTTTGGCCGCCTGCAGCACTTCTTTTGCAGATCTCCATTGAAAGCATCGATGAAACCCGACACGAAAAGACACCTAGGCACCCGGCTTCCCTGGGTGAGGTACCTGGAGTACTCCGGTGCTTCCGTGGGTATTGACTCTCCAAGTGTCCTAGTTTAAAGGGGTTTTGTCGTAGTCCATCCGGAAGTGCCCTAAAACAGTAACTTTGTAACTTCTTCGTTCTCCATTATAAGTCAATGGTAACTCGCGACTGTGTTCCCACACTGAACGCGTCTCCTGTGGGTCTCCTACTTCCTAACCTTTGGTTGTTTAGTGTAGCCCCAGCGATTCCCTAGGCCCTAGGCATATTCACTATTCCTGTAGTGATCCTTATACCACTTACTTAGTATATGGTTTTTGTGGCCCCCAGGGCAAAACTGTATTTGTGCAACTTATTGTATGCTAATTGAGTAACTTGTGATGTACTTCGATCTCTGACCTCATAAAGAGTGCAGAGGGGTTGTGTTAGAAATAAATGCTTATATATTTGATATATACCTTGTGTGGTGCCTTTCATTTGGTATTCAAGGGATTATAATTGGTAAAACAGCTTGCTTTACATGCTCTCTGAAGTCTTAGCCTATAACTGCTGGTCCATGCTATCACTAGGATAGCTTGTCTATAAGGTTGACGTTACAACCACCATCAATAAGGGTCGTTTAGACTGGTGCAAGGTGCCCACTAGAATAGTGGACATCATATGCCAGGCTAACTTCTCACATTGACCGTTCTAGGAACAGACCTCAAGAGCTTCTCAACATCATCAAACAGCAAACCTCCTCTTTCCATCAACACTCAATAAATGACTCCACCATGCGCAGTGAAGAGTTTGCAACATTCTTCTCTGAAAAAATATCTAATATTGAATCTCTCTTGACCCACCCATCTCTCCGTCCTAAACCAAAGTTGTCCCCCCTACCAAAAAGGGTCTACCCAAGGCCCTACCTCCAACTAATGGTCGTCTCACCAAACACACCCTATGCGCTCGCCCAGGCGCTCGCCCTCAGATCTGAGGAACCGGGTTCGAGTCTCGGTAATGTCGCTAAACCTCCTGTGATTCTGGGCAAATCACTTAATCTAACAAAAAAATGAATGTGTGTCCTCATATAACGTAACTGGTGCTATGTAAAGCGCTCTGATACCCGGTTCGGGTCAAGTTCGCGCTATATAAAACTCCGCAAAAAAAAAAAAGAAGTAGAAGTGCTCAAATTACTCGCTTGCATGAAACCAACATCGCACATTTCTGATATCCTCCCTCCTGAGCGTGTCAAGAATCTCAGTCACATCATATCTCGCCTGCATGAACCAAAATCTTCAACTCCTCCTTTTTGAGAAGCTCCATGCAAACCTCCCTCAAACTCGGCCAAGTCACCCCCTCATCAAACAACACAGACGCCGACTAGACCAACCTTAACAATTACAGACCTATATTTATTCACATTTACCTTCAGAAGTAAGTCTCATCAAAGCACAAGAGTGCCTGATGAACTTAGTAGTCCATACGCTGGTACTTTTCAGACTGGATTATTGGAACTCTTCCTGTCTGGCCTTTCCAGAGAAAATTAGCATCACTAAGAGAAACGCTTCATACAGTTATCCACTTTGAGACAGGTCACAACATTTTTTAATCACATTTCTTCTATACTTCGCATCCTACAATGGCTTCCAATTGAAGCAACAGACCAATGTAACACTGGATGCATCAGCCACAAAGCCCTCCACAACTCCACACCCTCCTACGTGGTTGAAAAACTCAAAATCTCTGGATCTGAACAAGGATCGAGAAATCGTAAAGTCATCCTGCTGGAACAAGCGTCATTCAGGCAAGAACGCTTTATAAAGCTCGCCTTCTCTGCCAGCGCTACAAGCATCTGAAACTCCCTCCCACAACCTCCTTGAAGAACCACAAGTCTTGCCACAGTTATCAAGCATTGGCATAGCCAATGGGTCTCGCTTTTGGGAGCTTATAAGTGTTTAGCCATGCAACAGTTGATGTTGTTGCACCAAGGATCTTGTGCTGCATAATTAAATACTTATAAGGTCCCAAAAGCGAGACCTATTGGCTATGCCAATGCTTGTTAAGGTATGTTGTAGAGAAAAGTAGCTGCTGTGTTCAAAACTGTAAATTTTGTGTGCAAGTTATGCTTAGTGTAGTAACGTTAGGACAGTGGCATGGTGTGGAATGCAGTGGTGAGTTGTGATATGATGTGTGCTGGTGGTACCGACAACGTGCCCCGTCTCTCTCCCACCCCTGGGCCCCGCCTCACCTGGTCGGGCGGTCTCTCTCTTCTTTTGGTTCAAGGAGCGCGGGGTAGGCTCCAGTCCGCTTCCTTTCTCTTTTCTCCACCGGAATCCGGGGTAGGCTCCCATCTGCTTCCGGCTTCTTGCGGAGCGGCCCACCCACAACCAGGCCGCTCTGCCTGGCTTCCGGCTCACCGCGGGCAGCGTGGCGGCCCCTCTTGTAGATCCTCTGTGTACTCGGCGGCGGCCTCACGTGGTGGGCTAGAACAGGCGGGGTGGGCTCCGCTTTCGTTTTTGTTTTTTTTAAAGTACTAATACGTGGAAACAGTGGCAATGTGGGGTGGGCACCCGCTCTTTCAATAAAGATGATTGCAGGTGGGCACCCGCCGGCAGCACACACAAATGCGGGGTGGGCTCCCACTTCAATAAGGAGCTCAGGGGGGAATCCCACATGCAGGAATTCCCTCGCAGCCTCGCACTGCAGCAGGGCCTGCTCCTCCCCCCTTAGGCGATCCAAATATAGAGCTCAAGAGGCCCTAGGGCACAAAAGTCCTCAAAAAGGCAGAAATAAGAGAGTCCTTGGTGCTGGGGAGACCCAAGCAAAGTGCAGACAGGCAGGCCAGCACGCAGCGGCGGTTCCTCCTGGCAGAGTGTCCTCCCAAAGTAAGAACAAGCACAACACTTTCATGGGGTCACAGCCCTACATTTATAGGGACATTTCCTTTATGTTATAGCTTTGGGAAACCAGATACAACTGGTTTTGGAGCACTCTGTTTACCAGGCTCCTCTTCCCTATTGTTAGGTGGGGGCTCAGTGATCAGACGCACCACAGGGGGCATTGTGGAGGGAAGGCACAGCCCTATTCAGGTCCCAGGTGAAATTCCTACCTCCCATCTGCATGCAGCTCTCTCTATTCATCCCTGGGCTGACTCGCCCTGTCTCCTGGAGCCACCCACACCATCCAGCCACTGTTACTCACAAGCCAGACATGCCATTCACATCAGGCAGGCAGACACACAGCAATGCCAACTTCTAAAAGTGGCATTTCTCCACAAGTCACCATAAATCTGTGCACACCATTGCGCAGCATTTATTCTCAAGAGTTCATACATATTAAACTCGCCCCTGCACTCCTCTCATACCAGGAATTACCATGGACACACATATCCCCATGTATTCCTATGGGAGGGCAGGCCAATCTCACCACACGTACTCAGAGAGCGCACAAACTCTACACTGGGCCACAGTGCTAAAGTGCCCAGAGGTCTAAAATCACTACCACCATGTCAGAGCATAAGGCAAAAAGTTCAGGGGTGAACCTGCCAAAGGACGAGTCCAACACAGATGAAAAGAGGAAGAGCGAGCGCCGAACTCAGCTTTAAAGTTACAAAATAAACCTTAAATGGCATGGCTGAAGGGGCGAAAGGAGAGGGGGTTGTTTGTAGTGTAGCCTCTGGTGTATGCGGCAGAAGGGGGTAGGGTTGATGAAGCAATAAGAAAACAAGCATTTGCAATGCAATATGTCTCGCATTAGGAAAGTTTGAGATATTGGTATTGTAAATGAGCAATTTTGTATTTAAGTGTTGGTTTTGAAAATAGCTAAATTAATAGCTTTGTCATTTACAATTCCAATAGTTTTAACGTTCGCAAATGTGACACCTAGAACATTTGTAATGCAATATATGTTGTCTTTACGTGACTTAGATGTATTGATATTACAAATAACAATGGCTTTTATTTTTTTAATAATTAATACTTAAATAAAAGTTATTGTAATTTATATTGGCAATAGCTTAAACTTTTGTAAATAACTTTTGTGAAGATTATGTTCAGTGTATTTTATTGTGACGAAAATCTAAGAACAGAAGTGAAATATTAACATCTTTTTGTGACATTTGTAATAAAGCTTGAAACATTGAGAGAACATATTTGAACCAGCTGTTGTTGAATGGTTGCATAGATTGATGCTGTGGTGGCGACGAGTGATGCTGTGGCATTGAGTGATGCTGTAGTAGCGCATAGTGATGTTGTGGTGCCCCTGAGTGATGCCGTGGTGGTTCTGAGTGATGCTGTGGTGATGCGATAGATAGAGGGAGGGAGGGCGATAGATAGATAGAGGGAGGGCGATAGATAGATGGAGGGCGCTAGATAGATAGCAGTATGCCTGGTGGATAATGATTTTTACCACTGGTGTTTCAAAGCTTAAGACTAATTAAATCCATGTGAACACCAGGCTTGTTATTCTAAGCTGTCGCTCAGATGTTGCATAGAGAGCAGTCAGGACTTACTCCAGGGGGTGGTAAGGGAATTGGAGCTCGCATTCAGTGACAATCGTGTGATCACACTCAAACTCACTCAGTGTGCGGCTGATAAATATCTTTTCAGGTGCACTGATTCAAAGGGGGTTTAGGATAAAACCCCTAAAATGTCTTCAAATGTCTCTGGGCATGCAAAGTGTCACACAAATGTGATAATGGAGAGCTGCCCGCCCTCATCACAAACGTGGGAGGGCTGGCTCTGCACAAGTGGTTCACAAAGAAGGCCAAATAAAATCAAACCTGTGGAAGGATGTGGAGTAATGGTCAGAGCCTCAAACTTTGGACCTGGGGAACTAGGTTCGAGTCTGAGTGTGGGCTCAACATCCTGTAATTCTGGGCAAATCACTTTATCTCCCCGTACCTACTAAAATTATAATGTATACTAATGTAGATGGTGCTCATATAAAGCGCTCCAATACCTTTGGGTCCAGTTCGCGCTATATAAAATCGCAAAAAAAAAGCATTTGTGCGCCCTCCAAAGCAGTAAGTGCACGAGTTTCAAGCTGGCTAGGGCAGCGCCTCCTTTCACCCGTAAGTGGTTGATAGAATGCGTGCCACTAAGCGCGGTGTGTAAGCGCCGATCAGGTACCATGTAGGGGGGCGTGCGTGGCTGTGTGTGTGCGCGTGAGCCCGTGGGGGGGCTCTGTGTGTGCGCACGTGCGCTTGTATGTGCCTGCTTCTGTGTGTGTGCCTGCCTGCGTGTTTATGTGGGAATCTGAGGCAGGGGGTGTGCACGGCACCGGCCTGGACGAGCGCGTCCACAGACACCAATCGCAGCGCGTGCCCGACCCCTGTCTCAGATTCCCAGGAGACGGGAAACTATAGTTGTCGAGCTGGACAAAGCTTCGCATTGTTCTCCAGCTCGACCTAAAAATGTGGACTGACAGCAACATACTGATTACCTTGGACTTCTGTGCATTATATACTAGTATCCCCAAATTTGGGAGGACGGCACAAGAGCATTGAGAGGTGCCTGCCGGGGATACACGCACCACTCAAGATATATAAGGTGGCTACGTAGTTCGCTGATCTTGCGGTGTTAAGCTGAAACCCATGGGAGGACTGTGGGCTGAGACAAACCACACCTTTAAAACAGATGGAAATATTGATGATAGGTCTGCTTGAGCATGGCAGCGCCAAATTACTGAATCTCCACAGCTATATCTACATGCCAGTCCCACAGACAGGAGATGCCTTCAATGGATTGGCTGGCGATCATGAAATACATACAAGTCCAGGATAAACTTAAATAACAAATCACTAATAGGAGGGAGGGGACCGCACCCACACGGTTCCACAGCATACATCCACCTAATAGCACTAGCAATACGCTGAAAGAGTCCTTTTTCTAGGAGTAAGGGTGAGAAGGAGGGAGTTCAATGTTCAAAGCGTTATTGTTCCATGCATGACAATACCAATTGCACAAGGAAACGGCCCCAGCGCTATAAAACACTGACGGGATGTCACAGGTAAACAAAAAAAATGGAACATAAAGAAATTGTTAGAGTTTTACGGCGCGGGCCGCGTCGAAGACATTGACGTGTGGTTAGCGTTGGTCTCCCCAGGTCCATCCACACGCTCCCTTGAATTGCAGAACCTCACGAGGTGGTTATTTTAAGACGCTCCCTTAGTTACGTAAAGGGACGCATTTCCGTGTAAACCATTGCTTGGCTTACTGTTCCGGTACCACGCCCCTTCCTTGCCTCCTTGTTTCAGAACAGCAGCTCTTTTCCAGCGTCGCTGCCCCGTTCCTGCTCGTTCTCATTGCCCGCCTCTATTCCAGCTCCAGGCAGATTTAGGTTCCTTTCCCTGCTTTCCGATTTCAACCCCCATTTGGAAAGCGCTGTGGAACCTCTCGGCAGTTACTACCTAAAAGCCTTTTCTTTCCCTCGCACTCCCGGCCCCCCGCCAGAGTCCCCGACATAGTTGGCGTTCACGGTCTCCTATCTCTCCCTCCTCACAGGGGGCTCTATTGGTCCGCCCTTAAGTACCTTGGAGGGTATCCCGGGTTATTGACTCGGCTCGTCTCGTTCCTTACAGTTTTAACCCTTGTGTTGACCGGATGGTCATTGCTGCTTAGCGTGTTATTTTCTACCTGGTTGAGAGTGTGCGCGCTCCACCTAGGGACTCCCTTCCTGGGCCGGGCGGCACTCCTCTTGAGAGTGTGGCTGCTCCGCTCTTCTTCCCCCTGGAGAGCCGGCCAGCACACCTCAAATCCAATCCCCTTTTTATTTGAGTTTGAGTGTATGGTGTGTATGTGCGTCCTTTGAAGGTCCTGCCCTGTTTTACCTGGCACCAGCATTCACAGGTGCATCTTGCCTGCTAAAGACTTCCATTAAGGCACCATTGGACTTCACTGGGGTTAGTGAGATTAATTATTAAGCACATGTCAATGTAAACTAAAGAGTTGAGTTACAGATTGGTTATTAGTCTATCACATGCCCTATTTTCTTGCAGAGTGATCCTACTGACATATCATCGTCCTCCTGTCTGTCCCCCCCCCCCCCCTTCGTATGGGGAGAGTGGTGGACACTCCTTGGGTTTTTCCCCCCATACTTTTAGAGAACAGCTGACAGAAGTGTTTTTCTCTGGGCATTCCTGTTACTGTTTTTTGGAAGTTAGGAGGATTTATCTTCTCTCCCGTGGAATCTCGCTTGTATCCTTTTCAAACCTGACAGAAATGAGTGAACGTTAAGTGGTTGAAGAATAATTAATACTATTTCCACGACATAAAATGTAAACTGTACAAATACGAAAATTACAATAAAGTTATTTATTAAAAGAATCACCATGTGCCCTAAACGGGTCTCTTTTGGCTCAAGCTTCCGCCGGGGAAGGGAGTTAGTTCAAAGGTCGGGTGAGGGGTGGGGGGAAGATGTGGCGCTACAGAGAGGCCGACTTCAGAACTGGGGGACAAGGTTCGACTCTCAAGTCAACATCCTATAGTTCTAGGCAAATTACTATCTCCCCTAACAAAACAAAAAAATATTCTGTTAACGTGTGTATTGTAAAGCACCCCAATATATTACAGTCGGAACCTTCTATTTAAAAATGCAGGTTAGGATAGGAAAGTCTACAAAATCACATATCGGCCTGTTTTGTTGGGAAAATGGTGACTACCGCCAAACTCTGCGTAACATGCTCCACCAGCGTGGCACTGTGAAACAACGCTTCCAAACACAGTAAACACCAAAGGCAAGGATGAGGAGGAGCACAAAGACACAACACGGGAGACAGAAATGATGGCGGCTGAAAGGAGAGGAAGGGAGAAGGAGCATGAGGGGAACAGAAAGTCACAACAAAGCCACACAGATAAACTTTACACTTATCTGCGCGTCTGTCTGGATAGCACCGGCTTTAAACCTAGACCCTAGGGGCAGTTTTCAAACATTAAAGAGACGGGGGCACCCACGGGCGAGTAAAATAAGAACAAAAGAAATAAATGCTCGAACAGAAGTTGTGAGACTGAAGGGGAGAGGGCGCAAGAGACAGAGGTCGAATCAGGTGCAGTTTCAAGGGTAAAGAATGCCTCAAAGCACAAGAACCAGCCAGAGCCGCCAGTATTCACAAGCGAATCATAAACCACACACAGGAAGTTGTACATTTTGCCACAAACCTGGAGAAGATACCTACAACTTTACACGATCAGGGAGCTTTAACAAAACAGAACAAGTGGAAATGGAGTTGGAAAAACAAAGGGGTAGGGGAAAGGATCCAAGCATTGGGCGCGCGGCAGCGAAAGTTAAAGTGATCGCGATCAAGGGGCAAACGGCAGTTGTGTGTGGATCAAAGAAGCCGCATGCCCGCTGAGGGTAGGAGAAAGCTTTCACGAGCGCAAGAAGCCGCGACAGCTGTGCACGTCGAGCACGCTCTTGTGTGCAACTGGCCAACACCTCCACCCACTACGCCAGCCACACGCTTGATCCCGTCTTCTATTCCAGCAAGCACATCACCTTCAGCCACGCCACCGGACTCCACTCGACCGACAACAGCTGCGTACACTTCAGCTTCAGAAGAACCACGACCCACCACCACCCGCAACAGGTTCCTCACAGGAGCTGGAGCAAGATCACCGCCGAGCAGCTCACCACCTCCCTCAGCCAGAACCCACCCGCCAGCACAACGGACCCCAACGAAGCAGCCCGCAACTTCACACAGTGGCTGTCCGCCTGCGCCGACGACCTCCCAGCAGACACAGAAGCAAGAAGGCCTCCTGGTTCACCGACGAACTCAAGGACTCCAAGAAGAACTGCTGCACCCTCGAGAAAGTCTGGCTCTGGGACCAGACCAAAGACAACATGACCGCCCTCAAACACGCCACCCGCAAGCACCACCAGCTTATCCGCACCACCAAGAAGGAATCTCTGAAGGAACGACTGGACAACAACACCCACGACAGCAAGGAACTCTTTAACATCGTCAAGGAGTTCTCCAACCCCAGCACCGGCAACAACGACATCACTCCTTCACAAGATCTCTGCGACTCTCTCGCCTCGTTTAGTCATCAATGGAGCGCACACCGCTAGCCCCTCCTCCGGATCGCCCCACGGGACTCTGGTGCTTGTAGTTCTTTAGTGGATCACCCAGGTGGGTGCAAGTCGGTACTTGTTGGACTGATGAATCTCTAGACCCGATACATGTCCCGGGTTTTAGGATATCGCCCGAGACATGTCTCGGGTTTCGGGATAACTTCCCTCATCAGTAGAGAAAGATCGTTAGGGGTGGAAGAGAAGGCCGCCACACAACAGTCAAAGGCCTCGATGCCAGAACCGGCACGCAGGTGCGTCGTCCAAGAGCCCGTCGGCCCAAAGCTCAAGGGAGCCATATTGTGTTTAGTCATCAATGGAGCGCACACCGCTAGCCCCTCCTCCGGATCGCCCCTCGGGACTCTGGTGCTTGTAGTTCTTTAGTGGATCACCCAGGTGGGTGCAAGTCGGTACTTGTTGGACTGATGAATCTCTAGACCCGATACATGTCACCAGAGACCCCGACGCCGCCGGAACTAGCCTACACGAAGGGATGAAAGACATCGCCGAATGGATGAAGAACAGCCGCCTGAAACTGAACTCAGACAAGACGAAAGTCCTCATCCTGGGTTCATCGCCCCCGCCTGGGACGACTCCTGGTGGCCCTCCGCCCTGGGCACCACTCCCAAGCCAACAGACCACGCATGCAATATGGGCTTCATCCTGGACTCCTCCCTCTCGATGACCAGACAAGTCAACGCCGTCTCCTCATCGTGCTTCAACACCCTACTTATGCTCCGCAAGATCTTCCGCTGGATCCCGACCGAAACCAGGAAGACGGTCACCCAGGCAATCGTCACTAGCCGACTGGACTACGGAAACACCCTCTACGCCGGAACCACATCCAAGCTACAGAAAAGACTCCAACGCATCCAGAACGCCTCCGCCCGACTCATCCTGGACATCCCCCGACGCAGCCACATCTCCGGCCACCTGAGGGACCTGCACTGGCTCCCCGTCAGCAAGAGGATCACGTTCAGGCTCCTCACCCACGCACACAAGTCTCTCCACAACCTGGGCCCCAAGTACCTCAACAAATGCCTGACCTTCTACACGCCCACCCGTCAGCTACGTTCCACTAGCCTCGCCCTCGCCGCCGTACCACGCATCCGAAGAGCCAACGCCGGAGGCAGATCCTTCTCCTACCTGGCGGCCAAGACATGGAACTCCCTCCCCATCCACCTTCGGCTGACCCAGGACAATTTCGCCTTCAGGAGACAACTCAAGACCTGGCTGTTCGAGCAATAGCAGACCCCCTCCCCCTAGCGCCTTGAGACCCTTCCAGGTGAGTAGTGCGCTATATAAATGGCTTGATTGATTGATTGATTGATTGCGCGTTCTAGCATGCTGATCGCCGGCAAGTAGCTTTTCTCAGAGCCCTACTAAATGTCTCACCCAGGGCAGCTTATGCGCTGGCTCAGGCAAGACCTAAAAAAGGGAAGGAAAGCAACAAATAAGAGTGTCTGGGGTACACGTAGGTACAAGTGTCCACCCGCTATTTTCAGGGTGAGTACGCTTTCTACCCTGCCAAGAAGTAGAGCCCCACAGAAGTATGTTGAACTTGTCTAGGTGTAATTTTTAGACACAGGGACATGTTCAGCAGCGTCAGTACATTGTCTGCTTTCCATTTGCAGCAGTAACGAGTAGATGGTGAGGGAGCTTTTTTTCACCTCCAGCGGGGCCGAAAATAAAGTGGCCGAAGTTAAGTGGCCATCAGGTCTCCTTTTGTTTGAATATGCTGACAGGAACCTGCCTGAAACCTCACATTTAAAAGTATTTGCAACAGAGGAAAAACAAAGGCACACAGCTTGTTATCTCTTCACAGGTACTTAAAAGAGACGTGCTTTTGCCTTTGCTCAGTCTCTGTATATAAGTGCATGCACTGTACGAAAGTCAGATGTGTCTGTTTGTCCCAGTATTTACACAAATATCAATTTCAAAAGCACGGTTTTATTTCTTTTATAGCGCTACGCATCCCAATGCATGGAGTCAGAGCGCTTTACAAAACATACACATTATGCATTGACAATAAATCATGTATGTGTGTAAATCATGTGTAAATCAATGTACATGATGAGTGACATGAGCCAGGGTTACAAGGTGTAGGAGTCACATGTCCATGTCTCACTGTTCTATATTACAAGGATTACAATTTATGGACTGCAGGTAATAGAATGATCTCTGTGTTAAAAGCAGTAACCTACTTTACTAGCTATATAAAATAAATATGTAATTTGCATGTTTCATGATGTGCTTAGCAGGAGCCACATTAACCTTCTATACTACTTTGATTCAAATCTGGGACTTCACAAAACACAGATCTCTCCCACAAATGCGTTAACCTCCACAGTTATCTCACCATTACTACTGTTCCCTGAGATTTCCTGGGCACCGGTACAGCAGATGCCTGAACCCTATCAAATATTTTAAAATTCAGACTTTGGAACCAATTAGGCAGAACAGATCTATTGCCATGCTTCTCCTTGTTGCCAATGTCTTTGTGGCAGGATTTAAAAAAAATAAATGTATTACTTGAGACCCAGATTTTGAGTCAGCATTGCGCAACTTTTTTGCACAACCCCAATGCAAAATCTCATTTCTGAAATCTCATAATGCGCTTAAATGTACACATGATATACCTGATAAACATATATGTGAGGTCTTAATATCTGATGTCACTTCTTATGTGACTTCCTGTGATGTCACGTGCATGGTCACGCATTGTGACATCATGTGCTGTGATGGCATGTGCCATGCTTTCACTTGCATAATACTTAACTTGGTTAATCCCCCAACTTCTTTTTTAGGACTAGCGCCCTGAAGGCAACTAAGACTGACAGAAAAGCCATTCAATCTTGAGCAAGGATGGGCTCTGTGGCGTATTGCATACAATGCTGTCACTGTCAGAATGCTGGAGCAGCCTGTAGAGAGCCTGTGAAAAGGACTGATGACAAGGCATTGGCACACAATCACTGCCACACTTATCTTCTACACAGAAAGACAGCATGCCCCGGAGATGAATCACGAACGATCAAACTACCAAAACCTGACAAAAAACATAATTAATATAAAAACAGACAAGGAAATCTTACAGTGATTAAATATGTGGTGTAAGCATTCTGTAAAGGCTGCCTAACTCTTGTTTACTTTTTGGACATCATCAGGGCAGTAGTAACAGCAGATTGTGGTGATAAAAGCTAGGTTTTTATTTGCGGTGACAGCACTTTGAAGCTGCACTACTATGGAATCAAGGCACAAAAAGTGTTTTGGGTGGTTTACCATTATAGGGGTTTGTCAGGGACCACCCCCTGACGACATATGGAACGGAGAGGATGACGAACACATACCTCTTTACGCCTCTCCTGTCTTTTTTTCCCAGTCGCCTTGGGACCCGATAGACCTTGACAGCAGCGGCCCCTGTAACTCTGCATCCTTCCTGTTTTCCGACGAGTACGAGCCATCCCAGGTGACCAGATCACATGGATCAACCAGGACCTCGGACAGAGAAGAGAGACATACTTCAGCCAGTCCGGAATGAGACGAGGAGGCAACATCCGGAATCCTTGGGAGCAGCGAAACCTTGAGGGACTGGAGAGAGGACGCCACCGAACAGGAGAACGCCGACCTAAGCCTGACAGGACCCAGATCATCGAGGTCATTGGATCGGAGGAGCTGCCATCCGCTGAAGAGACAAGAAGGGGAGCCGGACCCAATCTGGCACTGCGAGTCTGCCAGCCACGCTCACCGGGGAGCGTGGTTTCCACAGGTACGTTTCCGAGTGCGAGGCTGGTTCCACCGGGGGGCTGCTACTACTGTCCAACGTCCGGGGGAGGGAAGAGAAGCGCAAACCCCTGCTACCCCATGAGACACGCCCTCAGGGAACTTCATTTTCCTCAGTTTGTCTCACCCGGGGTATTCTGTTGGTGACGGTTTGGGTGCTCTCCTTCACTCCCCTTCCCTACATTACGGAACGGACCGAAGGTCTCCAAATTGACCGTTCTCCATCTTTTCTTTATTTTCTTTATTTTCCACATCGGTAACCTGCCAGAAACCGAAGACATCAAGAAGGGGCCAAACACTTCCTGCTGACTAAAGGAAAGCACAACCAAAGCAAAGACTTTTAACTTATTTTTTTGCTCAACATTCTGAAAACCCCGATCACGATAAATCTTTTGAAAAGTTAAAAATGATTCCGCCTCTGAGTCGAAACCCACAGGGTTCCTATTGTGAATGTCATTGTTTTTGTATTTGACGAATGCTTTCGTTGTATTTAGTTTTCAACATAACTAAACACTCCGTAGCTACCGTGGGTGTAGTTTGTCCAGCAAACATCAGCAACCCTACCTCACAGAAGCTGCACTTTTCATTTTTGATGCCCCTTCTTGTCTACCTACCACGAAGCCTGGCTCACTCCCAGTGACTCACAAGTAGGCCGGGACCGTAAATTCCGTTCCGCTTGCGAAATTTGCGGAATTTGGGTAATTTCGCGCTCCGCAGAGAATGTGAATTTGCCCAAAATTCAGCATTCGGCGACTTCGTGAATTTCTTTTGCTTGTTCGCGCTCAAAATGCGTGTTCGCAAGATATTTCCCCCGAGCACGCAAACAACAATTGCGAACACTAAAAAAGCATCGTGAACAAGCAATTCCGCGCAATCGCGGAATTTCAGCGTGTTCGGAGATTTTTTACCGTTTCGCGGAGATTTGCGTAACGCGATTACGCACATTCCGCCCACCCCTCCTCACAAGGATAATGCAATGTTACTTGTGGGTCGCAGCTCCGCTCCCTCGCGGAAACACGGCAGCCTTTCAGCTGAGCGCTTAGCTCCAAGCATCCCTTACACATCAGCTGGGTCCAGGGCTGCAGTACAGCGAGAGAATGTTCCAGCTGAGCTCACTTTAGCGGAATTATGTCTCAGTTTGACACGCACCACATGCTAAGAACAAATTTACAGGATAGGTTACAAATCTACTTCTGATTCGATTCTTCCCCGGTGCCCTGTTAATTTTAAGAGTGCTCACAGCTTTGATCTTATATGAACATCAGACTGCCATACCTTCCTAGGGTTGTGTGGTGCGTGCAGGCCAGGAACGGGCAGAAGGAACAGCATGGGCGCTCTCCTTACACATTGACCAAGAAAACGGACAATACATACAAACACACACAAACAAGGAATCAAGCTGGCTGCATTCCAACCCAAAATCTCCACATTTTGAGGAACAAGGCAGTCTTTTTTCAGTAGCGACAGGTCACAAAAAATTACACAATATATATCAAACATAAGAGAAGCCAAAATAACTAAAGCGAAGAATTGTACTAGTGAAAGAAAATACTAAAGGTTTAAACACCATTCACAAGCGCTTACTTACCTCACCATATCAAACTGTGACTGAATCCTAGAAAATTGAGGTGCCTATGTAAACATTAGTTCCATTGGGTTGTCCATTTAGGAGCGCGCACATCTGCCCTTACATACCATAGGGTTCATCGGTTAGAAACGCCTTACATTTATAAAATTTTTATTAAATCCTGCTCTAAATTTCTGTAATGGGGATGCATTTGAAAAAGTACGTTCACAAAATGCAAAAACAGACTAATAATTCAAACTAATAATAAAAAAACAGGTATTAATGCTGCGGAGAAGGGGGATGCCCAAGGGTTCCAGATTCATAAGGAGTCAGTTGTGCCTATCTCCAGTTGTGGCTGTTCACGGGGTACGAGAGGCATGCTAGGCTTATGCTGGTTTCAAAGATCGGCACGTTCACAAAAGTATCTTTACCAGAGAAATAATGCCCATTAATGGTTGAGCGCGTTCGCACGGGCCCTTGACATCGCGCCATGGGCAGTTACTTTATCAAGCGCTGGGCTGATACCCTTGGCGTTGAAACACGATTTCTTTTCTACGCCGACCTCTCACGCGTTTTTCCTGTGATGCATCACTGACGCACCTGGTGGCAGGGGATGTGACCCAGGGGGGCGGAGGGAGAAACACCTTCAAGGCGCCCCGATTCAGCTTTAAACCAAGGAATATCTGTGAGATATTGGAGAATCGGGGTCCCAATCGTTTTGCTCTACCCCACGGCACTGGTGGGAGTTTCTGCTGAAAGGCGCCCCCCTGTTCTTAGAATACTTTAGGACTGCAAGAAGACAGAACTAAACACACACACACACACATCAGCGTAAGTATTCTTGAAGTAGAAACAAGCACAAACACGCACGCCTGGCGCGGCGATCGCGATTCACTTGCAGGAGCGATAATTGCTGCCAGATGGTAACGCGCGCTCCCGCAAGTAAATCTCCTGACGTGCACGCGATGCCATTGAAGGCAATGGAATGCGTGCATGTGTTGGCTGAAAAGCCAATGCGATCGGAAAAGGTATTTTTGCCTTTGCAGCGCATGCGCGCTGCGAAGACGAGACCTAAAAAGAAAATCAAAATCTTCCTATTTGAGAGACGCTTTGAATAATAAATCTGTGATCGCTTTTCTGCATCCACTTTTCCAATGTATCCAGATATTAACTGTTTGAACTTTTTCCCCTGACGTGATCTGTGGGATTAGTCTATTTTCTTTGATGCTTATCTGTTATTTTATGGCACATCTAATCTGCATTTTGGTCTTTCTTCTTTAGAAAAGTGTTTGAATGCCCTTCAGCCAAGATTGTACTATATAAAACCACAAAAATAAACACATTTGGTATAATAAAGAGAAACCAGAAAAAACATCTTTTTGAAAAGTTTGTGCAGATTTGTCAAAAGATTCCAAAGTTATTAGCAAATAAATAATTGCTTTTCAATAGAAACTCCTATAACCACAAACTACGTGGGAGGGAAGGAAGGAAGAGCGAGAGAGGGAGAGAGAGAGAGAGAGAAAGAGAGAGAGAGTGAGAGAGAAAGATAGAAAGAAAGAAAAACAGAGAGAGGAAGAGACAAAGAGGGAGAGAGAGAGAGAGAGAGTGAGTGAGAGAGAGAGAGAGAGAGAGTGAGAGACTATTGTGTAAGTGAGTTTCACATAATTTTTAAACATAAATTAAGATGTTAAAAGCATTCCCAATAATAACCTCTTGTGACCTTTGTGTTTTAGATCCAAGACTGCCAGACAGCGCTAAAGACACCTTGGGGATATTCAGAAAGCATCCCTGGGAATACATTCCACCCATTCCTTACCATTGGATTTGTGGTTTGTAACTCACATCCGTCTCTCCCGCTGCCAAAACGTTGTTTACCGTATTCTTCCACTAGCATGCTTTCTGTAAAAAGGCCTTTAAATCTTGTTTTATCTTGTGACATTTGCTGTGCATTCAAAGACAGAGGTCCAATGTCAAGCTCTCTCTTTGAGGGAGCTTGGTTTTTAGGTCTCGCGACCTATCGATGTGCGCAAGCGCATCGAGCGGAGCGAGAATTCAAGTGGCGAAAACATCTTCAAACCAAAGGGCTTTCAGCCCCGCGGTTTTCATGCAGTGCCCGTGTACATGCACGCGCATCGCATGCAAGCCCAGCCTCTCCCGCCCCCATCCGGCATCAGGCTTATCCTCCCCTAGCAGCACTCCTCCCACACCAGCAACTCCCCCCTCCCACACCAGCACCTCCCCTCTCTCTCCCCGCAAATACAGCCTTGCCCTCTCCCACACCAGCACCTCCCCCCTCCCACACCAGCACCTCCCCTCTCTCTCCAGGCAATCACAGCCTTTCCCTAGCAGCACTCCTCCCACACCAGCACCTCCCCCCTCCCACACCAGCACCTCCCCTCTCTCTCCACGCAATCACAGCCTAGCAGCACTCCTCCCACACCAGCACCTCCCCCCTCCCACACCAGCACCTCCCCTCTCTCTCCACGCAATCACAGCCTTGTTTGTTCCTGTTCTGCTGTTGGAGCTCACAGTCTAGTCTGTCAGTGGTGCAAACCTTGCACCAGGGGTGTGCGCGACCACACACTATGCCGTTTTCTCCAGTATCTGACTTCTGTGGCACTGTACCCTGTGTTAGGGCATTTGCGGAGGAGCGGCGCACTGGGTGCGTTTGGTTACTCGTTGTGTTTTCTAGTCTTCTAAAAATGATTTTGTTTGCTTCTGGTCGTGCTTTAAATGCATATGTCGTGCTACTAACATGGTTGTTGAACAAACGCATAGAGGCTATTTCACTTGAAGCGTGTAAAATGTAATGTTCCTGAAATGTAGCTACTGTGTACAAAGGCCTTCGATGGCGCTGAATGCCAGAGGCTGGAACCAGGCCCTCGCCAGCCATGCGCTATCTCGATGAAGTGATCAGGACAGTCTCTCCCGTGAGTGTGGCCCGGCTGGAGACCTGTCAGCCCTGCAGTGTCCGCGGCTCCCGTGCAGCTGTCCTGTCTCTGACACAGACGTCCAAGCACCCCCACCCCAACTAAATGGAGATTATTGTTCTCCGTGAAGATCTTATCGGCACAGTCTGCTTCAGTGAGCCTGTCCGGGCTGCCCGTCTTCCTGTCCTTTGTAGCCTGTTGCTAGGCCTTTGAAGTGACGCTTGGCTGGATACAGTGCACGGGAGACTGCTAGTGGAGGGTTTAGTGCTGGTCATCTGTCAGCTCGTGGTGGCAGGACCCTTTCCACACGATTTGCGACAAAGCAAACTAGAATAATAAACTTCTCCAACCCCTGCCCCAAAACCACCGCTCCCACTTTCCACTAACCCCGCTCTCGTCTTCTCCTGCCCCCAGCGTCTCCCCACCACTGAAGCCCAAGTTCTACCCTCACCCTCCAACGCTACTACTCACAGCCTACCCACGACCACCACAGCCATCTCAACAGCGCCAAAATAAAGGCCACTTTGTAGGTATTCACGTTAATTTAATAAATTCACTTTAAAACCGGAGATTCAAGTTTTTTAACACCACACAACATTTCTGCAGGCACACCATTTTTTTCCCTCCTTGTTTTGTTTGAGGTCACCACAGAAGCCCACGGAGCTTCAAAGTGAGCGCTCTCACCTTCCGGATTGGTGTTGAGCACTCCCCCACCCTCCGCGCACGAATGCAACGTTTCCCTCAACCCACCCTTCCCCCTGCATAGAGTGCGCAGCCATCCATGTCCTTACCTAGAAGAGGGGAAACTTTTAAGCCCTTTCTGTGGCATCATTGACCAGCTTGCAACACGCACTCATTAAGCTGGACAGGACGCTTTGCAATCAAACTTTTTTAGATGAAGATTTATTTTATTGATAAAGTACCCTGAGCAAAGTTGTATTTGCTATCTATCACTCTATTACTGCATTTGAAGCTTTTATCTCTCCTCCTCTGCGAGCTTTCCAATCGTTCCTGCCCCCCCTCCCTCCCCCATTTAATTTGTTTCCTGTCTCTTCATTGCTTGCCCGTCCCCCAAACCCTGTGCCTTGCTACGGTTTTCAGACTGCCGATTCTGCTGTGAAACCACTGTTTTGCCCTGCCTGTGTTTATGCTGCATGAGTTCTTTCTAACCCTGCAACAACCTTAATTGCTGGGGGTTATATACAAGGGTATGGTCGGTGCTTAGGGGCTACATGTCTGTGGCCAGCTCACCATGACAACAAAAAAAAATATTCATTAAAAGGGAAATCACCCACGCAAGCCCACTATCACCCACGCAACACCACACTCACCCACGCAACGCCACTCAACAAGCAACCCCACTCATCCACGCAACCCCACTCATCCACGCAACCCCACTCATCCACGCAACCCCACTCATCCACGCAACCCCACTCACCCACGCAACGCCACTCACCCACGCAACGCCACTCACCCACGCAACGCCACTCACCCACGCAACGCCACTCATCCACGCAACCCCACTCATCCACGCAACCCCACTCATCCAAGCAACCCCACTCAACAAGCAACCCCACTCATCCACGCAACCCCACTCATCCACGCAACCCCACTCACCCACGCAACCCCACTCACCCATGCAACGCCACTCACCCACGCAACGCCACTCACCCACGCAACGCCACTCATCCACGCAACCCCACTCATCCACGCAACCCCACTCATCCACGCAACGCCACTCATCCACGCAACCCCACTCATCCACGCAACCCCACTCATCCACGCAACCCCACTCATCCACGCAACCCCACTCACCCACGCAACGCCACTCACCCACGCAACGCCACTCACCCACGCAACGCCACTCACCCACGCAACGCCACTCATCCACGCAACCCCACTCATCCACGCAACCCCACTCATCCACGCAACGCTACTCAACAAGCAACCCCACTCATCCACGCAACCCCACTCATCCACGCAACCCCACTCATCCACGCAACCCCACTCACCCACGCAACCCCACTCACCCACGCAACGCCACTCACCCACGCAACGCCACTCATCCACGCAACCCCACTCATCCACGCAACCCCACTCATCCACGCAACGCCACTCATCCACGCAACGCCACTCACCCACGCAACGCCACTCACCCACGCAACGCCACTCACGTTGCCAATAGGTCTCGCAGTAGGAAAGTTGGAACCATTACAATTGCAAATAACAATGCCTTTTATTTTTTTTTCATTTTAAAAACATAAAGGGCTTTGTCATTTACAAAACCAATAGCTCCAACTTTCCTACTGCGAGACCTATTGGCAACGCCAGTGCTTGTTACTTTTCTTCCTAGGACTTCAAAATTATAGAATTGATGTGTCATTTCTGCTGAGTATCCATACAAGAGGAGAAGGTGGAAGATTTTTTTCCTAGCACACAACAAAAAAACAAGCACTGGCAAAGCCGATTGGTCTTGCGAACCTACTGACTTTGCAAATGACTTTTAGCAGTGTCCCACCCCATCAGTCGAAAAAGAAATATCCTACTGCATTTTTCCGGGTTACAAAGATTGACACGTAGTTACTGAGGCCTACCCTTTGAATTTCAATCAAATGTGGTGGATATGATTAATGAAAATAGAATGCCGGGAACTGAGAGTTATTACTGTGCCATCAATAAACTCCTCAGGTGCTGCACCTAAAAATGCTGATATTGTATTTCTTTTCTGAACGCCGGGAAAGGGGACTATTGGTCTGCTCTCTGTTGCATGGAATCCCAGGCCACAATCAGAGCCTGAGATGTCTCTCCCCAGTGTGAGTATGTTATTTTTGAAAAGTAGTTTGGCCACGCCGCCGTACTTTACTTGACTATTTTCCTCAAGATACCACTAGCAAAGCGCCCAATAATTTCCAAATCAGCCTAAGGGCTTGCCGTCTTTCATGGTATTGGGTGTAAATGCCTGAGATGTCCTGATGGTTTTCTGCTTTAATATGGCCACTACGCAGGCAGCAGGAGCCCTCACACACCTTCTTCACAGCAGGCACCAGGTGTGAGTGGGGGGGGTCTCCCCGCACTCAGGTGTGTTATTCATTTATTAATTCAGTGTTTTATATAGCGCAAACATGACCATTCTGGGTACCAGAGTGCTTCACAATTCTATAGCATTGTACTTCTGACATTTGGTTTGATTAGTCCTTTAAACAAACTACCAAGTACATATATTCAATTTAAGTGGAAAGCATTTCTACTTTACAAATAATACATGGCCTAAACATTACTAAAGATCAACTTGCAATACAATAGTATGTGTCCTAAATATTACAACAATTGGCATTTTAGAAATACATGTATAAGAATACCTCATATCATTTAGTACAGCGGAGTGTACGTAGCAAACAGACTGGTTACATAATATATAGATATTATACTATACTGCTTTCTGCCTGGAAACGTTGTACAGTTGTGGCAGGATCGCGTCATGATGCTGCTGGAGAGAGTTGCCAGAAGATGCTTCAATGGCACGGCCCTCTGTACATGCCAATGTCCCCTCCACCCCAAGCCGACCTTCCAGTACCTTAGGTGCCAACTTTACAGTCGACAGTGAAGTTTCTGGTCGGCAGCAGTAGACATGAGCACTTTAGTCGAAACGGCTGCTACCATTATGCGAAGGGGAGGTGGTGAAGGCAAGAAAATAAAGTCATTTGCTTTTATAAATAACAAGCAAGAAGAAGCAAGCAGCGATGAGTGAGACGGTGAGGAACTGGCTCTCTTTGAAGCCAGAGAAAGAACAGGCTGTTTAGGGTAAACATCATCTGACATTTGATCCAGGTCTGTGAATGAACAGCCAATGTGACGAGATATGAACAAGAATTACAGCCATTTACAAAAAAGCTTGGAGCGAGTGAAAAAAGTGCGCATATGAAGTGCTCTTATAAGCAAAAAATGGTTAGGGGTTCTGCCCACTTAACCCTCCTGTACCTGAGCAGGAGACATCCAAGGATGAAAAAGTAGCAAAAAAAGGTACTGAAAGGATTATTCCTTTTTTAATTTTCCAACAAGAAACATCTAATTATCTTGTGAAACACAAATAGAACATTAGAAACATATGTAGGTAAATTCATATACACACATATGAGCGGACATCTAGGGAGGCACGATGATCAACAATCTATATACAAAATATCACATATACATCATATACAAATATACAAAAACATTTACAATATCAACAAACATTTTATCTGTACCCTGAATTCAAAATATATACAAATATATATACACCAATTTAAGTAAATGCCTCCTCCTAATTTGCAATGGAGTGCACAACAAAGTGGTAGTCCCAAAAGGAAAGCACCAGGGGGTTAGAACATCAACCCAATCTCAAATTGTATAGGTGCAAAACAGAGATGAATCAAATCTTTTTAAGTTGTAACAGGGGACTCCATTCAAACAAAAGGTGTTGACGCAGTCGCGGTCGCGTTTCAGCCAGAAGATGTAGGCTTCATCAGGACATGGGTACTCTAATCTTGACGGTCCTGGCCGCGTCTAGGGCTGGTATACCCGGTGAGACCACAGGGCCACCCACACGGATGGGGTGGGAGCCACTATCTTAGCCCAGGTACTATAAAAAATACCTTATATATATAATATGTCCGCTTGAAAAAGGGGTAGACTCCAAACATGCGTGGCTTAAATCACACGGTCTCTCTCAATTATTCGGGTGACACGAACAAACAGTGTTCACCTCGGCGTTATTCACTCTACCGGGAAGTGCTCTTAGGCAAAGAAAAAAAAAAGTGCCTAAAGCAGTTGATATATGGGACCATTGCAAGGACACAAGTAACGGGACGGTGCTCCGTGGGAGGGAACAATCTACGAAAAGGAGGGACAAGTAGGAAAGATTAGCCATTTGGAAGCAAGGCTGTTTAAAGGAGATTCGAAGAAATAAATAAAAAGCAATGGGTGAGCAGTAAGCCCACAAAGTTAAGCGCTGTTGAGGCATGACCTAAAAAAAAGAACCGGGCTGATGTTTCAGAATATATCAGAATTAGTTCAAATGAAGCACATTTGTTTTGTATTACTGAAGTGTGGAGAAAAATATTTGAATATGATTGAAACACATAAACCACATGGCTGCTGGGCGTTTCCCCCCCCCCCCTGTGCTGGAAAATGAGATTTTAGTGGCATCATGACGAGCTCAGCTCGTCATCAGCACACGACACCCGTGGGTGATGACGAGCTGAGCTCGTCATCAGCATCGAAAGGGTTAATACACTAGGGGATGACATTTGCAAACATTATCATTTATGTGCAGTAAAACGATATTTCGGTGTAAATATAATGATCATTTCAATTGAAAATGTGTTGTCTGTAATGGCAGTGCGCTACCACACCAAGTATACTCCACACTACGCCACTCAACTCCACACCACTCCACTCCAATCTATGCCACTCACCCCATGAAACAACACTCCACACCCCTCTACTCCACACCACTTACCCCACACCAATCCACCCCACTCCACTCCAATCCACCCCACTCCACTAAAAAGTACCCAAATCCATCCCGCTCCAATTCACACCGTTCCAATCTATCCATTCCCAATTTACCCACCGCAATCTACCCCACTCTAACTCAATCTACCCCATTCTACTCCAATCTACCCTAATACACTCGATCTAACCCAATCTACCCGACTCCACCCCAATCTACCGCACTTCACTCAGATTTACACCACTCTGCTCCAATATACCTGTCTACCCCATTCAACTCCAATCCACTCCACTCAAATTTATCCCACTCTACTCCAAAGTACCCCAATCCATCCACCTCCAATTCAACCCATTCCAATCTATCCATTACTAATTTACCCACCGCAATCTACCCCACTCTAACTCAATCTACCCCATCCCGCTCAAAACTACCCCACTCCACTCAGATTTACCCCACTCTGCTCCAATATATCCCAGTCTACCCCACTCCACTTCAATCTACCCCAACTCTAATCTACTCCAATCTAACTGACTTCACCCCAATCTACCTCACTCTACTTCAGTCCAATTTACCCAACTCCATTTCAATTTATCCAACTGCAATCTATTCAACTCATCTACACTCCTACCACAATCTACCCACTCCAAACTACCACAATCTATCCAACTCCAATCTACCATAATCTACTGCACTCCACTGTAATCTATCCCACTCTACCCAATCTACCCCTCTCCACTTCATCCAATCTACCCCATTCCACTCCATCCTAATCTACCCCACTCCAATCTAACCAATTCTACTCCACCCAACTCTACCCAAACCTTCCTCATTCCAGTCGAATCTAATCCACTCCACCCTACTCCAATCTACATTACCCCATTCCATCCCAAACTTACCTATTCAATCTACCCCATCCAATCTACCCCACTCAAATCTACTCCCATCAATTCCACCACACTCTACCCCACCCCAACCCAATCTACCCTAAACCATTCTATATAACTCCACTCCATTCTACTCCAGTCAAATGTACCGCAATCCAAACTACCCCAATATACTGCACTCTAATCTACTCCACTCCAGTCTTCCCCACTCTACTCCAATCTACCTCATTCCACCCCACTCTTTCCCAATCTATCCCACTCCAATCCACCCCGATCCATCCTACTCCACCTCAATCTACTCCACTCCACCCAAATCTACCTTAATTCAATCTACCCCACTTGACTCCAATCTACCCCATTCCACTCTACCCCAATCTATCACCCTTCTATCTACCCCACCAACCTCATGCCACTAACTTTTAGCCATTTCGAACAGCAGTCACACAGGTGTACATAATGGCTAAAACTCGTTGCCAAAGCCAATAGCTTTCGGATAGGAGACACCTATTTGTTTTGCCAATGCTTGTTTTCAATGTTTTTGTTTTCATCATATACACACGCAACAGTTCCCTGCAGCCAACTCCAAGCAGGCACAGGTGTTCAACTGTGCCTGGGCACAGCAGGGGATTCCCTAAAGGGCCTGGCTTATGTTTTTTTCTGTATCTTTTTAAGGGTTTCCGGATACTTTCTTGGGGTTCTCGGACCCTTGCAAACTTGTGTATCCTTATTGGATATCGATAGGGTTTCAGACCGAGCAGCAGGTCTCCGAACATCACAAATGTCCACCAGCGTACAAGGCCAATTACTGTGCCTGCGCAGACACCTGCCTAAGGTTTGCGGACCACAAGGGTCATGATGTGGAATCCAACCTCTGCTCAAAATCAGCAATTTCGTTCTACATTTTAACATTAGGCAGCCCCTGTGCCAGGGAGAGACAGGATGGCTTTAATCAACAAAAGAGCGCCCCGGACACTGTAACCATGAAGAACCCTATTCTTCTGTGTAAACAAGGTGGAAAACCTATCCTAAAAGTGAGTGGTCAGATGGTGCATAAGTATATGCATATGTGAAGGAAAAAAAAGGGGAAAATTAATTATTTTCTAAAAGAACCCTCACTCACCCTAGAGGTGACATGCTTCATCATTGGGTTTGTTCACAGGGGGGGCTGACTATCCCCTCCTGTGTGCTACCACGCCTGCAAGTGCAGCGGAGCAGGTGTGTGTGAAAGTGGTGATCAGTGCAAAAAGTGTGTGGATAAAAGATCACAACCGTGCCTCAACAAACTTTTATTCGGGGCCAGTTGTTTCACATTAAAATTGGTATAATCACTGGATGTTTTGATTTTAGTCCAGCGGAACCAATAGGTGACTGGTCAACATGTTTCTGCTGTAAAAAGCTAAAGTCAGCTCAGCTTTCTTCAGGACCAAATTAAAACAAAACAAAACAATCCTACGGGGGTCCAAGCACGCTAAGGCCTGCCCACACCGTTAGGAAATGAAAAGTGAGGTAAGTTAACAATTAGTACTGTCCTCAGGATAACTCATGGTTTACCCATCCAACTCCTGTTAGTCATCAGGCGTTGTATCTGTGAACAAAATGACATATCAAATCTTATTATATATCTATCCCTCACACCTGTGCCCTTTACTCAACATGTATGAACTCATTCAAATACAGAATATTAATTCTACCCTTCATTTATTCTAATGAGGATATTAGTGGTGTCTACCTTATTGTCCACCACAAGTAGGTTCAAGACTACATGCCTACATTTATGAAAAGGAGAAAGTATTCCCTTTCTGTCAAACCAAAGTTTCTTTTCGGTAACTTTTCATGAGTGTTTCATACCAACAGTAGATTTAAAATCAGACAAGGGAGTATATTAAGTGACAGACCAGTAGTAGTTATTTTTTAGTGCAAAGAGGATTTCAGCATTAAATGGGAGGATTAAGCAATAAAATAGGAAATTGTGGCAAACTTACAGTGCTAGGTTTAATGAACCGCTACATGGGCTCAGAGGGACCAGCAGATCTTCACTCGCTGTCAGAATCTGTGTAACCCAAAGGTAACCCATTCAGAGACAGGATGGCACCACAGCTCTTTATGGCTTCTTTAGTATTTTTACAGAATGCGGGGAACAAGTCTCTTCGTCATGTAATGGTTCAAGATGTAGCCAGCCAATCAGGGAGCTTCAGGTCCGCAGACCCAACTTTGGGTTTACGTATCCGAAATGGATGGGCGAAAAAGCTCCCTCATCCAATCGGATCCAATATATTTTTACAATTGGGTCCACGAGTCCAGATGCACGGACCATTCATGGGCTAAAGGTCCCGCTAGCTCTATCTTAAATGACTAGTGGCTTAATTTGAAGACCACAAAAAAACACTGCATGAAACTAGCCAGGCGAATCCCAAATAGTTTTGTGCAGATTCATTGAACTGTTCCAACGTTATTATATGTCTATATATAATTATATCACATGGGATTCTGTAATCCCTGTATAAATGGCAGCCTCTAATTTCTTTATAATCAGGAATTTGTGATGCACCAAGTCAGTGATTATGAAGAAAAAACGTCAGAACTCGGCTTTTATATGTTATTACAGTCGAGTCCTGAGGGCACAATGCCTGCTGCCAGCCCCAGCAGCTGATGTGAAAAGAAGGTCAAGTAACGAAGCATAATTGAAGCAACTGTTTAAAGCAACAAACAGAACTTTGCTTTTATTACTTCTGCTGTATGTTACTAGCTTACTATGAGAAGCAGAGGGAATATGTTAATTAGTTTCCTTAGATAAAGAAAGGGTGGAATCTTTCTGCATGTTTCTACACGTTCCGAGCTACTGCAGCTTTTTTTTTTTCAATAGACATTTATTGAACTGTTTCTAACATCTTTTTGCAACAAATATCTAACAGTTTTTATTTTTACTTTTGCACAAGAGGTTTTAAGTTCATTCTTCATGTTTGCTGCATATATAGGAGCTACGCACCAAAGTTTGAGGGAAAGGTGATGGTGTGACCATGTATTATACGGGATAAAGTACCACCTGGTGCATATAATAAGATTATTGCAAGTCACCTCAGACTTACAAAACCTATTGCAAGTCACCTCAGAGTTCCAAAACCTTTGTGTATCTGTCTATCACGAGGTGGTATGCACTCCTGGAGAACTCTGCAGTGACAACAACATCCCTGGTCAGCCCTGCTGTTGAGGCTGGGGGTCAGTATCGCTCAGTGGGTTCATTCCAAACCATAATCATCCCTTCAGAGACTTTCTAAAATCTGCCAACACGCATTTTGAAGAGGTTACTTGTGTTAGTATGCACTCCGAGAGACCATTTATAGTGAAACACATACCTGGGGTAGCTTCGAACAGCAATAAATGTGATTTTGTATTTCCTCTCTCCATTGAGTCTTCATCTGCAGTATTTGTATCCAGTCCTAGGAATGATGGAGGCACACACTGACCCCGCTCATCAGGACAGAGCAGTTCTGCCTTGCAGTTCTGATGTTGATGCTGTGATTCAGGGTGCAGTGGTTCGAGTATGTAGTTCTGATCTGAACCTTCTGCATCAGTACACGGAGGTTCTAGCTTGTACTTCTGATCTGAATGGTGTGCATCTGTACAGGCCGGTTCTAGATTGTCATTTGTATCTGGTTCCTGTGCTTCAGGAATCACTGACTCTAGCTCTCGGTCCTGTGCCGCAGTGTGCAGTGGTTCTAGCTTGTAATTCTGATCTGAACCATGTGCATCCGTATAGGCCGGTTCTAGATTGTCATGGTTGTCTGGTTCCTGTGCTTCAGGGCTCATAGATTCCAGCTCATAGTTCACGATTGGATCCTGCGCAAAAGGAAGTTCCTGCTTCAAGAATAGATGTTGCTGTAGGCACTGGGTTTGTTGTGACCCCAAATCATCAAAGGACAATAGCCCAGACTCTAAGTGTTCGTGTGATGACATCCCATCAGGTGACATATGTTGTAGGCTGCGGTTCTCCTGGGGATCTTGGAAATCAGAACACATCAATTCTTCCTCCAAGGGATCATCAGGTCCATTCCCATCTGGCAGCGCAGGTTGTATACGGTGGTTTTGCTGTGGTTCGTGTCCATCAGGAAATAGTGGGTGTGGGCAGAGGTTCTGTTGCTGGTCCCAGTTATTATCACACAATGGAGATGGTTCTTGCTTCAGGGGCTCATCTGGCTCCAACTCTTCTGGGAACGCCGTCTGTACGCTCTGTTCTTGCTCTGGTCTCTGCCCATCAACAAATTCCGAGTGAAGACACAGCTTTACCTCCTGTGATCGGCATGGAGGATCTGTCTGAGGGCACCGGGATAGAGGACAATTCTGCTGTACTCCATTTCTATCTGGAAACCCAGGTTGCAAGCACTGGTCCTGCTGTGGGTGATGTCGATCAGGAAACATTGGCTGTAGACAAAGGTTTGGCTCCTCTGGACACCCTTGAACATCAGTTGGCGAGGAGAGCGTACACTCCTGCTTTGGTGCATGCTCATCATAACACACTGTCTGAAGACACAAGCTCGGTTCCTCTGACCTGTCCAGTTGAGGTGTCACAGGAGACCGGCTAACAGTACAATCTCTAATGCTCGCCGGACAGATCATCTGCAAAGACACTGCACCATTATCTAGGGAACCTTGATCCTTTTCTACCCAGATTTTCTTAATCAGCCCAGCGACTCTAGAAGGTACGTCCTCCACAGTATTCATCAAGTTATCCAGTTTTGCTTCCAACTCCTCCAGCATGGATAGAAGGATAATGTGGGGCAGGTTCTCCGAAAGCGGTTCCAACTCATTGTCCCTCTGAGTATCTTTTCGAGATCTTGAAGCTGAGACGTCATGAAGACATAAAGATGGGACTGTGGCTCTTACGGATTCACGTGAACACTGCGCTGTCACTTTCTTTCCTGGAGCCCGTCTTCTCCCCATTCCGGTAAATTGATGTTCAAGTCTCAGTGTCTGCAGAGGAGAGGGAAAGAGAAAAGACAACACGTTATCACAGGACATTTCGGTCAAAATACTCCTTCCTGTCTCACCAACTCCAGTGTGATCAGAGAACATCGCTCATTTCTAAAACCAGAAAAGAATGAATCATTAAAATGTCACAATACCCGCAACGTAGTTCATATATTATGAAAGGCAAGAATTTGAAATGTGTTGTCAACACTATGTCTTGTCCTTGGTCTGCTCAAATTGTGCACTGTGCAACCACAAAAAAAGAGAATATTCTAACAGCCTTGCAGCAATGAAAGGTTTATAGCACCCTAGCAGACCAGAGTGCACTCTCATTCTCACTTGCACTGTACAGCTCTCCTTTGCAATATTCAGTTCAGTGACTGAAGCACGCGCCAACATACCAAACCTCTACAGGATCTACAAAACGCTTGTTATGTCATTGCATATATAGAGAGCATGTTCAACCTGTGGTTTCTTGGAACTGAATCAGAAATACATTAAAGAGGAGATAACAAATCAGACCAGGGAAGAATCTAGTCTGAATAGGCTTGTGGGTTGTCAGCTTTCTGGATGAAAGGAGCATGTACCAAAGCTGCGTCCACCTGATCTGATCCTCTGTAATTTTGGAATAGAAAGTAAATTCAAGCTAGGAGATCTCTGCTTTTGTACGGGTGTATGCATTTCCACCTGGTTTGCAATGAAGTGAGGGGCTTGACCTCTCACCCCTTTAGGGCTGAGGCAGAGGTTCTTAGAGGGGATTTGTTATTTCAATATAGGTGTGGCGCGTGCCCACCTCTGAAGATGATGTAGTACACAAGCTGTGTCGCAGTGAATTACTTGTAGTCCTTGAATGGTGATAGTGGGTATTCTTACATATACACGGTTGGCATTATGCGATCTAAATAGGACTACAGCCGCCGCTATTGACAAATACTAAATCTGGAGTGTTTAAGGATTACTTATGTATAGATGTTATACTGGAATGGTGTGTTTCCAGTACGAATCCTATGCTAGACAGCACACACGCCTATGGTGTAAAGGTTTTGTGTGGCCCTAGGTAGATTGTGTACTAGTGCCGGGGCAGTGTGCAGCAGCGTGCTGTATTTCATAAATCTTGCTCAGCGCGGCTCTCTCCCCCTCGCACATCACAGCGCTGCACCTAACTGCTGAACTACGTTGCACTAAAAAATAATAAATATGCCCCGTAGTGTGCATGCGTGGTCAGCCCAGGCTCAACCCTCACATTCTCTTGTGCACGCTTGGTCTGCCCAGCTTCAACCCTCACATTCAACTGTGCATGCGTGGTCTGCCCAGCCTCAACCCTCACATTCTCTAGTACATGCTTGGTGTGCCCAGTCTCAACCCTCACATTCAACTGTGCATGCGTGGTCTGCCCAGCCTCAACCCTCACATTCTCTTGTGCATGCTTGATCTGTGCAGCCTCAACCCTCACATTCTCTTGTGCATGCTTGATCTGTGCAGCCTCAACCCTCACATTCTCCTGTGTATGCGTGGTCTACCCAGCCTCACCTCAGAGTTGAGTTCTGTGTGATTATAAGATAAACCCCGTCATCTGTAATTCTACGCACTTGGTCACCAGCATTAATGATTGAATGTGTTTTACACCAAGCGCGTAGAATTACAGATGGCGTGGTTTATCTTATAATCACAGTGAACTTTCGCCAGCACTTATTTGGTTGGAAATGACAAGGTGCCGCACATGACGATGCAAAATTAATGCTTTTCGCAAAAGCACGTAAAAAACTCAAGAAAAATGTTTAGGTTAACAGCAATGACGTAATGTTTAATTTACATACTGCATGATGATTTTAATGCAATGTATCATGATGTATCTCCCAACATTGACTAAACAAGTCTGTTTTTCCAGCTCCGAGGACTGTCAAACACCTTCAATCTGTTGTCACTGTCTATTACGTAGAGGTGTGTCACATGATATTGTATAAACACTGTGATTTGCATTGCACTCGTACTCGTGAACCAGGAGGTTTCCTCCGAAATGAGCAGAGTGACTTTGCTTAAAATAAAAACACGCTGAAAAGGAATACTTGTGGCCCGGGTATCGTTTGTGGGAAACCGGCGAAACGATTGTTGAGATTTGGAATTCGCGACCCCGCCAAGGCCCGCCACTGAAAGCGGCTCGGGTTTAGCTGTAGGTTTGGGAAACATCCTTTACAACGCAACTTTTACCAAGCAGTGTCTTTACGACGCAACTTTTACAATGTAAATGTAAATGTGTAAATGTATTGGCATTTATATAGCGCACTACTTACCCGTAGGGTCCCAAGGCGCTTCGACCGCTGCGAAACCCTTCCTGGCTTCCCTGAGAGATGGTCCCTTAATGGGTATCTCCAGGGTGAGACCAGGCATCCCCGGCGGTCTGGTGGGGCCGTTAGTGAAGATGAGGCAAGCTAATGCCCTGAGTTGCCAAGTGTGATCGCTGATCAGAGTGGGCACCGAGTCGAGAGAATTATCGAGTCCGCTGACCCTGGTCCAGAAACCTGCCGCGCCGGGATTCGAACCCTGGTCCCGGGCCGTCCTCTGCTCTCGGTCTGCCGCCTCTAACCAGTGAGCCACACTACTTCACTCGCAACGCAAACCATTACAACGCATTGCGCTGGGGGGCGCTCTAGGATAGGCAATAGGTTTAATTTACTATCCAACACCTTCCCTACTATCCACGGGGACTGGAGTTGGAATAGTAAATTAAACTATTCACTATCCAGCGCCCCAAAGCACTATGCGTTGTAAAGGCATGCGTTGTAAAAACAGCGTTGTAAAGGCATGCGATGTAAAAGCATGCGTTGTAATGTCATACATCCGTAGGTTTACACATATATAGAAGTAGAGATGGACAAGGCAGGGAAAGAGAAATAAAGAGAAAGTTATTCGATTTTCACTAATGCGATGGCGAAAATCCTGAGATCGGTGCTTTGAATTTTGCTGCTGGAGTAGGAATGCCCATGGTGAAAGGGGATATATTTGTAATTACAAATATTAAGCAACTAAAGCTACACTTTCAAGTGCTATATCTATAAGTCTTTTTATTGTAATGTTATGCACTAGTCCATTAAACTTAGAACACATAACCAATAACAGGATTTCCTGCAATAGGAGTAACAAGCTGACTGGACAGCCACATAAAACCTTTTTGCAAGAAAAAATATAGACTCAAACGCAAAAAGAAATATCTTCATCAGTGTCTGTTCAAGCTTCTTTTGATAGTACTTGGCTGGTGGACTCTAGTCAGCTTGGGCTTTTAGATGCTTTTGCCGGCCCCGGGTTCTGAAGGTTTAACATGATTAAATATTTTTGGGGCATCACACGGACTTCAATGACCCTAAAAGCTGTAATAAATTCAAATGTATTCCAAATAGGGAGACCCAAATATGTGTTGCCCGGGCCCCACAAATTATTAGTATATCAATGAACTAGAAGTCAGCTTCATATGCTAGTTATGAATCAAACAACCATCATACTTTATGGAACAAAGTCCGGATATCAAAGGGTTCAACGTACAAAACTGTGGACAAAGGTACCAAATAAAGACATGCATTCTGAGAGAAGAAACTAATACTGTTCTGTAAAAATATGCTTTTGTTTCCTCCTAGCATACCTCTTAATTCATTGCAGAGACAACCTCCCACTGAGTACAAACATCAAAAAACAAGGTCTGAGCAGGTATTCATGAAAATGAGTAACAACTCCACACGGGCCCATTCTGGACGAATGTATGACGTTACAACACATACATTTACAACGCATGCACTTACAACTCAGTTTTTACATCACAACATCCACTACAACGCATTCCATTAGATCGCATGAAACTACATCGCATTTTAAAAAACTACCTTTACAATGCAATCCATTACATCGCATACTACCTTTACAACGCAAACCATTACAACGCATATCATTACATTGCATTTAAGGTAAGGATTGGATGGTATGGGGATACAAATTACTATTCTAACTCCAGGGGGTGCAACAGTAGGGTAAGTGTTGGACAGTGTAGTGGTAAACATTACTATTCTAACTCCGGGGGGTGCAACAGTAGAATAAGTGTTGGATAGTGTAGTGGTAAAAAATATTATTCTAACTCCAATGGCATGCGTTGTAATGGTATGCGTTGTAATGCCTGGTAGTAGTGAATTGCGATGTAGTATCATGCGTTGTAATGCCTGCGTAGTAGTGAATTGCGATGTAGTATCATGCGTTGTAATGCCTGCGTTGTAAGTGTAGTGCGATGTAATGGTTGCGTTGTAAAGGTTGTTTCCCATTGTGGATATAAAGGAGTTAAGACCAAACCAATAGATCAAGACACCTGTTATGAGACAGTTTTTAACTTAAAATGAGTTACAATATTCTCAAAAACACATATACCTTCAGACCAAAAGTTGTATCAAAAAAGTCACATTTATTAAAAATCAAGACACAAGCATTAATATTAAAGACTTCAAACAATATCTTAAGAATACATACATATACTTTTCTTCCAAATGTTACAATATAAAAACATAAAGAGACGAATAAAAAACACTGTTGTCGACGCGTTTCGGTGCTTAGTTGGGTAAAACACCTTCTTCAGGACTAATGATTAGAAACTTCATAAATCTAAAAGAAACATATGTGACATAAATTAATACAAGGTATTGGAGGATTTGTTTTTTCACAGAAACATTTTTGTCTCACTTCATACAGGGTCATTACTATTAGTAGTCAAAATATCTTACTCTTAAAGCATTTTCAATTTGCTATGCCAGTCTTGATCCTGGAGTGGAAAGTTCCTTAATTTGTGCATTCACCTCAGCTTGACAATCTAGAGGATCTAAAGTAACAATAATACTTAGTATTACATGAGGCTCTCCGTGTCGTACATATATTCTTATTTTACATGCACCAATGCTTACTTGGTAGCGATGTGCAGATACCGTGAATTTAGATGGACATTTCTCCAAGCGCCTACTTTTTATCTAGGTCGCCTTAGGGTGTGCAGGAGCCTTCTTACAAGTAAATTGTTTGTTTGTTTGGGCAAACTTCACATCTATAAATGGAAAGCAATGAGCAAAGTCTATTACCATGTTTAATTTGTAGTAAATCTACGTGCATTAAGTCACATAATTCACGGCCAGCACTATAATCAGGCACATATTGGTTATACTTGTAGGACACCCCCGCGCCGCACGGCCACCAGCTGCTGCGTGTGCTCCCTCCGCCCTCTGCCTCGCTGCCCAGCTGCTGCCGCCCGACCACGCCCCCTCCCTCGAGCCTCGAGGTCCGTGGTAGCTCCTGTGCCCTGCTGTCTTCTGTTAGGCTTAAGTAAGATCTGTATTGCTTAATCTGTGTAATATTGTCTTTTTTCCTTTATTGTCAGCATTGTAGTTTCTGTCCCTCTGTTCCCTCCCCGCTCCCCGCTTCCCGCCACCGCCGCTAAGCCCCGCCCCTTTTTTGCCTTCTGTATCCCTCCCCGCTCCCGCCTCCCAGCTGCCCCGCCCACCCGCGCACTTGGCCATATATGGCGACCGCGCGACGCAGGTGAGTGTGACCTACTTGTAGGACACCCCCGCGCCGCACGGCCACCAGCTGCTGCGTGTGCTCCCTCCGCCCTCTGCCTCGCTGCCCAGCTGCTGCCGCCCGACCACGCCCCCTCCCTCGAGCCTCGAGGTCCGTGGTAGCTCCTGTGCCCTGCTGTCTTCTGTTAGGCTTAAGTAAGATCTGTATTGCTTAATCTGTGTAATATTGTCTTTTTTCCTTTATTGTCAGCATTGTAGTTTCTGTCCCTCTGTTCCCTCCCCGCTCCCCGCTTCCCGCCACCGCCGCTAAGCCCCGCCCCTTTTTTGCCTTCTGTATCCCTCCCCGCTCCCGCCTCCCAGCTGCCCCGCCCACCCGCGCACTTGGCCATATATGGCGACCGCGCGACGCAGGTGAGTGTGACCTACTTGTAGGACACCCCCGCGCCGCACGGCCACCAGCTGCTGCGTGTGCTCCCTCCGCCCTCTGCCTCGCTGCCCAGCTGCTGCCGCCCGACCACGCCCCCTCCCTCGAGCCTCGAGGTCCGTGGTAGCTCCTGTGCCCTGCTGTCTTCTGTTAGGCTTAAGTAAGATCTGTATTGCTTAATCTGTGTAATATTGTCTTTTTTCCTTTATTGTCAGCATTGTAGTTTCTGTCCCTCTGTTCCCTCCCCGCTCCCCGCTTCCCGCCACCGCCGCTAAGCCCCGCCCCTTTTTTGCCTTCTGTATCCCTCCCCGCTCCCGCCTCCCAGCTGCCCCGCCCACCCGCGCACTTCGCCATATATGGCGACCGTGCGAACGCGCAGCGGTCACGCGCAGCGGGCGCGCCGATTGTGCGCCGAAGGCGCGCCAAAGGTAAGCCCGTCTGCGCCCGTCCGCGACCGGATCGCGACCAGCGCCAGGACCCCTGGCCCACGAGGACCCCGACCGACCCGCCGGACGTACTCCGCCGCCACCCTCATCGCACTCAACACCGGCCGCCTCCCAGAATGCCATCAAGCCACTCCACGTCGCACCCACGGACCTTTCAGCTGCCACGCCTGCAAGTTCACCTGCATCCGGACCTGCCTCGCACCAGCACCCGCCAAGCCGAACACCAGCAGCACCCACCTCAAGTGCATCCTGCTCAACACCCGCTCCGTCCACAGACACGCCATCAAACTCTGGAACCTCCTAGACGCCACAGCCCCTGACGTTGCCTTCCTCACGGAGACCTGGATGAACGCCTCTTCAGCTCCCGACATCGCCATCGCTATCCCAGAGGGCTACAAGATCGTCCGGAGGGATCGCAACGCCAACCAGATGGGAGGAGGCATCGCCATCATCCACAGGAACACCATCCGTCTCACGACCAGCACCGACAACACCCTGACCAGCGCCGAACACCTGCATTTCCAGATCCACACCAACCCGAACACCACCCTCAGAGGCACCCTGATCTACCGACCCCCTGGACCACGCACACAATTCAGCGAGGACATCGCCGACTTCGTCAGCCCGCATGCCCTCCCCTCCGCTGACTACATCCTCCTGGGGGACCTCAACTTCCACCTGGAGAACAACAACGACCGCAACACCAGCACCCTGCTCGACAACCTCGCCAATCTTGGACTCAAGCAACTGGTGTCCACCCCCACCCACCTCGCCGGACACACACTCGACGCAGTCTTCTCCTCCAGCACAGACATCGACTTCAGCCACGCCACAGAGCTTCAATGGACGGACCACAGCTGCGTCCACTTCACCTTCAAGAGAACGACGACCCACCACCACCAGCAACAAGCCGCCCGCAGAAGCTGGAACAAGATCACAGCAGACCAGCTCGCCACCTCCCTGTGCCAGCACCCTCCTGCCAGCTCAGCGAACCCCAGCCAGGCCGCCGACAACCTCACGAAGTGGATCAGCAACTGCGCGGACGAACTCGCCCCTCTGAGGACCCCGCCCAGCAGACCCGGCAGCAAGAAAGCCCCATGGTTCACCGACGAACTCAAGAGCTCCAAGAAGAACTGCCGAGCCCTCGAGAAAGTCTGGAGAAGGGAACCTACACCGGACAACAGGACCTCCTTCAAGCTTGCCACCCGGAAGCACCACCAGCTGATCCGCGCCGCCAAGAAAACAGCATTCAAGGACCGGTTGGACAACAACGCACACAACTGCAAGGAACTCTTCAACATCGTTAAAGAGCTTTCCAACCCCAGCGCAGGAAACAACGACATCACCCCATCGCAAGACCTCTGCAACTCCCTCGCTTCATACTTCCACAACAAGATCGCGGACATACACAACAGCTTCAACAACCAACCAACGCACACCATGACCGAACAACCACCCCCCACCAACACCCTCCACGCCTGGACCCCGATCAGCACCGAAGACACCATCCGCACGATGAACTCCATCCACTCCGGATCACCGACCGACCCCTGCCCTCACCACGTCTTCAACAAGGCCGACGCTGTCATCGCACCCCACCTGCGAGACATCATCAACACATCCTTCGACACCGCCACCTTCCCTGAGAGCTGGAAACACGCCGAACTCAGCGCTCTACTCAAGAAACCAACAGCGGACCCCACCGAACTCAAGAACTACCGCCCCATCTCGCTCCTCCCGTTCCCTGCGAAAGTCATCGAGAAGACCGTCAACAAGCAGATGGCTGCCTTCCTCGAGACGAACGGATCCCTCGACCCCTCACAGTCCGGCTTCCGAGCCAATCACAGCACCGAGACCGCCCTCATCGCCGCCACCGATGACATCCGAGCCCTGATGGACAATGGAGAAACAGCGGCCCTCATCCTCCTAGACCTCTCCGCGGCATTCGACACGGTCTGCCACCGCACCCTAGTACAGCGCCTCAGCAACACCGGAATCCAGGACAAGGCGCTGGAATGGATCATCTCCTTCCTCGACGGAAGAACACAGAGAGTCCGCCTACCACCGTACAAGTCAGAGGCCTCCGAAGTCATCTGCGGCGTCCCTCAAGGATCATCTCTGAGCCCCACCCTCTTCAACGTCTACATGAGCCCCCTCGCGGCCATCGTACGCAAACACAACCTCAGCATAATCTCCTACGCCGACGACACCCAGCTGATCCTCTCCCTGACCAACGACCCCGCCTCCGCCAGAGCCAACCTGCACGAAGGGATGAAAGAGGTAGCCGAGTGGATGACGACCAGCCGCCTGAAACTGAACTCGGACAAGACGGAGGTCCTCATCCTGGGCTCTTCACCCTCCGCCTGGGACGACTCCTGGTGGCCTCCCGCCCTGGGCACCGCACCCAAACCGACAGACCATGCACGCAACCTGGGCTTCATCCTGGACTCCTCCCTCTCCATGACCAGGCAAGTCAACAACGTCTCCTCGGCGTGCTTCAACATTCTACGCATGCTACGGAAGATCTTCTGGTGGATCCCCACCGAGACCAGGAAGACCGTCACCCAGGCCCTCGTCACCAGCCGACTTGACTACGGCAACGCCCTCTACGCCGGTACCACTGCCAAGATCCAGAAGAGACTCCAGCGGATCCAGAACGCCTCAGCCAGACTCATCCTCGACATCCCACGAACCAGCCACATCACCGGACACCTGAGAGACCTTCACTGGCTCCCCGTCAACAAAAGAATCACCTTCCGCCTCCTCACCCACGCACACAAAGCCCTACACGACCAAGGCCCGAGCTACCTCAACAGCCGGATCAACTTCTACGCTCCCAAACGCCACCTCCGATCAGCCAACCACGCCCTCGCCGCCGTCCCCCGCATCCGAAGAGCGACTACAGGAGGAAGGTCCTTCTCCTACCTGGCCGCCAAGACCTGGAACTCCCTCCCGACCGACCTGCGCCTGACCCAAGACCACCTCTCCTTCAGGAAGAAGCTGAAGACCTGGCTGTTCGAGCAGTAGCGCACCCCCCCCCCCCCAGCGCCAGCGCCTTGAGACCCTACGGGTATGTAGCGCGCTCTATAAGTGTCATTGATTGATTGATTGATAGTGCTGCTACAGCTCTGTTTGGATAATGTTAGCAGAGCATTAGAGCTACTCTAGAAGTTCGTTTGTACAAAAGAGTAGTTTTAGGTTTAGAAGCAGCAACAATATTTATCGAAAAGGGGGGCTAGAGGTCCCCTATAGCTTGGTTCAAGACACGGGTATAAAACTCCGTGTTTACGGGCAGAGTCTTACCTAGATTAAGTTTCATGCGCGCGGTCTGCCTGGTCTCCCCGGTCTCCAGAGTCAGTATGGAGGACGGGGCACGTATTGAATACAGTGCTGCTGAGGCTCTGTTGGGGCAATATTAACACAGCGTTAGAGCTACTGTTAAATTTGGTGAGCGCACAAAACTAGCTGGATGATAAAGTAGTTTTTCGTTTTAAAGCAGCAACAGTATTTAACAAAAGAAGGGGGCCAGAGGTCCGCTGTAGCTGGGCTTCAGTCACGGGTATAGATTTCCATATTACCGAGTGGAGTCTTACCTAGATACAGTTTCGTGCGCGCAGTCTGCCTGGTCTCCCCGGTCTCCAGAGTCAGTATGGAGGACGGGGCGCGGAGGTGGTATTTATACGCAAGAATATTGCAGTAAACAGGGTAACAAGATGCACCTGTTTATCGTTAGATCATGTTAATAAGCCGCGCCATTTTAGTAGTTAAAACAATGGAATCTACGTAAAAATCGCAGTCCGTTTTCACCTTCGGACAACAATTGCACAATTGAATACGTTTCCTTGACTACGAATAGGCATTTACCAAAGTCCGTCTTTTGTATTGAAGGTGTATAGTTGATACCGTAAAACTACTAAAATGGCGCGGCTTATTAACATGATCTAACGATAAACAGGTGCATCTTGTTACCCTGTTTACTGCAATATTCTTGCGTATAAATACCACCTCCGCGCCCCGTCCTCCATACTGACTCTGGAGACCGGGGAGACCAGGCAGACTGCGCGCATGAAACTGTATCTAGGTAAGACTCCACTCGGTAATATGGAAATCTATACCCGTGACTGAAGCCCAGCTACAGCGGACCTCTGGCCCCCTTCTTTTGTTAAATACTGTTGCTGCTTTAAAACGAAAAACTACTTTATCATCCAGCTAGTTTTGTGCGCTCACCAAATTTAACAGTAGCTCTAACGCTGTGTTAATATTGCCCCAACAGAGCCTCAGCAGCACTGTATTCAATGCGTGCCCCGTCCTCCATACTGACTCTGGAGACCGGGGAGACCAGGCAGACCGCGGGCATGAAACTTAATCTAGGTAAGACTCTGCCCGTAAACACGGAGTTTTATACCCGTGTCTTGAACCAAGCTATAGGGGACCTCTAGCCCCCCTTTTCGATAAATATTGTTGCTGCTTCTAAACCTAAAACTACTCTTTTGTACAAACGAACTTCTAGAGTAGCTCTAATGCTCTGCTAACATTATCCAAACAGAGCTGTAGCAGCACTTTAACCAATATGTGCCTGATTATAGTGCTGGCCGTGAATTATGTGACTTAATGCACGTAGATTTATTACAAATTAAACATGGTAATAGACTTTGCTCATTGCTTTCCATTTATAGATGTGAAGTTTGCCCAAACAAACAAACAATTTACTTGTAAGAAGGCTCCTGCACACCCTAAGGCGACCTAGATAAAAAGTAGGCGCTTGGAGAAATGTCCATCTAAATTCACTGTATCTGCACATCGCTACCAAGTAAGCATTGGTGCATGTAAAATAAGAATATATGTACGACACGGAGAGCCTCATGTAATACTAAGTATTATTGTTACTTTAGATCCTCTAGATTGTCAAGCTGAGGTGAATGCACAAATTAAGGAACTTTCCACTCCAGGATCAAGACTGGCATAGCAAATTGAAAATGCTTTAAGAGTAAGATATTTTGACTACTAATAGTAATGACCCTGTATGAAGTGAGACAAAAATGTTTCTGTGAAAAAACAAATCCTCCAATACCTTGTATTAATTTATGTCACATATGTTTCTTTTAGATTTATGAACTTTTTAATCATTAGTCCTGAAGAAGGTGTTTTACCCAACTAAGCACCGAAACGCGTCGACAACAGTGTTTTTTATTCGTCTCTTTATGTTTTTATATTGTAACATTTGGAAGAAAAGTATATGTATGTATTCTTAAGATATTGTTTGAAGTCTTTAATATTAATGCTTGTGTCTTGATTTTTAATAAATGTGACTTTTTTGATACAACTTTTGGTCTGAAGGTATATGTGTTTTTGAGGATATTGTAACTCATTTTAAGTTAAAAACTGTCTCATAACAGGTGTCTTGATCTATTGGTTTGATCTATTGTACAACAATTATGAAATAACCACAGAAAGGAAACCCCCCACTTTTGTTGTTACTATTTCCCAGTCCTTTCTGGGTCCTCTCGGGAAAACTCTCTCCTGTTTTTTTGCTATAAAGGAGTTAAGACCACACACTGAGGCCACAGTAAATCTTTGATGTATTATAACAAGGTCACAAAGTGACCCCCTTGTACAGTACACCTCAAGTCCTGAATTTCAGCAAGGATACATAGCATTCTGGGACATGTAGCTTGGATCTAAACACTGTTAATATGGGTGTTTAAATATCATAATGCAATGTTCTTTAAAGAGCCATGGCTAAATGAAGGGATTCATATATGACAGTGGGCCATGTCGTCTCACAATTAAACATTACACATACACCTGCAGGCTGCATCCCCTGATGATGGTGTGAGGTCAGTACATCTGCCCCCTGCACCCCCTGATGATGATGTGAGGTCAGTACACCTGCCCCCTGCGCCCCTTGTTGATGGTGTGAGGTCAGTACACCTGCCCCCTGCGCCCCCTGATGATGGTGTGAGGTCAGTACACCTGCCCCCTGCACTCCTGATGATGGTGTGAGGTCAGTACACCTTCCCCCTGCACTCCTGAAGATGGTGTGAGGTCAGTAAACCTGCCCCCTCCCCCCCTGATGATGGTGTGAGGTCAGTACAACTGCCCCTACCCCCCTGATGATGGTGTGAGATCAGTACACCTGCCCCCTCCCCCTGATGATGGTGTGAGGTCAGTACACCTGCACCCCTCCCCCCTGATGATGGTGTGAGGTCAGTACACCTGCACCCCTCGCCCCTGATGATGGTGTGAGGTCAGTACACCTGCCCCCTGCACCCCTGATGATGGTGTGAGGTCAGTACACCTTCCCCCTGCACTCCTGATGATGGTGTGAGGTCAGTACACCTTCCCCCTGCACTCTGATGATGGTGTGAGGTCAGTACACCTTCCCCCCTCCCTCCTGATGATGGTGTGTGGTCAGTACTCCCCCAGGCTGTATTCACACCTCTTAGGTTGCCGATGGTTGTGAGAGGCTCACTTACCCCTGATGTGTCTACGATTGAAACTGAAGGTAACTGCAGCCAGGCTCCTCCTTCCACTGGACAGACAGACAGTCCCTCAGTGCTCCTCCTTCCACTGGACAGACAGACAGACAGACCCTCAGGGCTCCTCCTTCCACTGGACAGACAGACAGACAGACAGACAGACCCTCAGGCTCCTCCTTCCCCTGGACAGACAGACAGACCCTCAGGGCTCCTCCTTCCTCTGGACAGACAGACAGACCTTCAGGGCTCCTCCTTCCTCTGGACAGACAGACAGACCCTCAGGGCTCCTCTCCTCTGCAGGAGGCTGGGGCTCGCTGCTGATGCTGACTCTGCCCCCCGTGACCCAGACATTATCACACTCACAGGCCCGAGGAGAGTTCGTCAACATCCGGTACTGACGCTGACTCTGCCGCCGGTGACCCGGAAGCAGACATTACTGAGAGGGAGGGGGCGGGGCTATGGTATCCTGAGAGGAGGCTTCTTTCCACCTCCTCTGCTGATGCTGACGCTGCCCCCCTGACCCGGACACTGTTCCCCTCTCAGGCCTGGGAAGAGTCCATCGGCTCCGCTGCTTCTGCCCCGGGTGACCCGGAAGAGAAACTGATCATGAGTTTCCCACAGTGAAGGAGATGAAAAGTAAGGTAAACTCAACTGACAATACGGCAAAACATATTTAGAATTATCGTTGTTTTTACCTATTTGTTTTAAAAATGCATTATTTTCGAAAAAAATAAATATTTACAAGCATTTATTTCAAGGCAATATCTTTTAGTCCTAATGCTTTGGGTATGTAATTTTACTTTGGCTCCTTACAACTGCACTCTGTTTCCACGGTAGTGGTGACTCTGCAGATGTATAGGAAAGGTCAGGCTGTCTTTTCTGCCATAACAAATACACACTACACAAACCCTCCTAATGAGGTGACATTTGTGTCAGAAGATGGCTTTCTTTGAGTGTCACTTGGTACAGGAGGTGGATACACTCTTTGAGTTGTTTGGTGCTGGGGCTTCTCAGCACAGTTTGATCAGTTCATACAGAGGTGTCATTTCCGGTATATATATATATGTTTCCCTTGTCTTCATTGCTTGATTTTGCTTGTGAGAAAGTGTCACTCATAGCCATTAAAATGTCACTCGTAATTACACTGAAATTATCAAAATGTCACACATAGCAATCTGAAACCTTGACAGCTATGGGTTTGTAGGAAAGGTGATGGTGTGACCATGTATTATACGGGATAAAGTACCACCTGGTGCATATAATAAGATTATTGCAAGTCACCTTAGAGTTCCGTAACCTTATAAAGGAACTCTGCCTTCCTCGTTCCTCTACATGGTTATGGAACACCTTGTTGACTTGCAATATCCTTAGAAGGTGCAGCAGGGGGTACTTTATCTCTAATATATTTCCACTGAATATGGTTAGAGTGAAGTTATAGTTGGCTCTGTTAAAACGCCTGAATGGGTCTTTAAAAAAAATCAGAAATTCACTTAAAAACAAGGGTAAAATGTATATATGGTTAAGACTTAAAGCCGAACAAAGTCCTGAAATTTGCAAGTTATGGTTAGAACCACAATCCGTCAGTCACACTACGGGTGTGCAAACCCCAACTCAGTATGTTACGTGTGATGATGCGATGACATTTTACACAGTTAGTTTATATTTTATTTACTTATTTTATTTAATGCATTTTTATAAAGCGCTGACTTTACCCGAAGGTGCTGCTGTAGGGAGATCATGGCTACTTTTGTCTGCCCGTAATACAATTAACTCTCTTTACTGAGCTAGAGGTTGGGAGGTTGAACTCACAAGTGACACATAACCAATCACTTTGTGTATATATCTACCATGAGGTGGTGTGCACTCCTGGAGAACCGTGCAGTGGCAACAACATCCCTGGTCGGCCCTACTATTGAGCCTGAATTCAGACTAGGATTTTTCTATCAGAAACTGGAGATGACTGCATCTTACCCAATGTAACTGTGCAACTGGAAACACAGTTCCCTCTCTGGACTGCACATGTCTTCTATTCTCAATGAACACCACATCACTTGCATTGACTATTACGTGTGATTCCGGCCAGTAATTCCTCCCATGAATAGCGCTATTTCCAGTTCCTCAGCCAGGAATAGCGACGAACATTGAAGGACGGGAGCTACTGGCCTCCTTGTCTCATGCAGAGTCCCATAACCAGGCCTGTTTCTGCACACGAAGGATGCAGTCCTGTGTGGAAACAGAGAAGAGTGCAGGGATACATCTAAAAACTATTTTTATTATTTGCCTATTAAAAGAGCTTTGCATGTGCAGTTTTGCCTTTATATTCTGCAAGTTCAGTAAACCTGCCCCCCGGCACCCCCTGATGATGGTGTGAGGTCAGTACACCTGCACCCCCTGATGATGGTGTGAGGTCAGTACACCTTCCCCCTCATCCCCTGATGATGGTGTGAGGTCAGCACACCTGCACCCCCTGATGATGGTGTGAGGTCAGTACACCTTCCCCCTGCACCCCCTGATGATGGTGTGAGGTCAGTACACCTGCATCCCCTGATGATGCTGTGAGGTCAGTACACCTTCCCCCTGCACCCCCTGATGATGGTGTGAGGTCAGTACACCCCAGGCTGCATTCACACTCCTTAGGTTGCAGATGGTTGTGAGAGGCTCACTTACCTCGGCTGAAAGCGAGGGTGCCTGCAGCCAGGGCTCATTGCCCATGAATTCAGACCACTCGCTTTGTTATAGCAGAAAAGGCCACTTTATTCAGGATATAAATAATCATAAAATTTCCCAACAGATCATCAATCATGTAACTTTGGCATTTGAACGCAAACCATTTATTTATTTATTTATTTATCTCATTTCATTCAAAATTTGGACTTTATACCGAAACCATCAACTAATCATCAATAACTTCCCCAACATTTTCCTTCCATTTTTCCCCTCCATTGTTGTGTCTAATTCCCCCTATCTAACTAATAACTAGAGGAGCCCGCTCTAGGCTTCTCTTCCCTGGGGATTTTATGCCGCAGCCATCTGTTTGGGAAACGCATCCTGAAGTGGCAACTAAGATTAGAAATCTTAACTCATGAATGTACCAGCCTTCCAACAAGTACATCATGCATTTATTTATTTTTTTTTTTTAAAAAGGGGTGGGTGGGTGGGATTCTGATTTTACTGATAAACGCCCTCTCTATCTACCTACGCCTGCTCTCCTCACTAAAAAACGCCGTCTAATCTGCCCTAAACGCTCTCCCTGCCTCGCGCTCCTGGACCCTACCATCTGTGCAAAAATCCGCAGGGGGAGACGTCTCGAGCCGCTCCCCCTGCGGAGCCATTGCCCATGAATTCAGACCACTCGCTTTGTTATAGCAGAAAAGGCCACTTTATTCAGGATATAAATAATCATAAAATTTCCCAACAGATCATCAATAATGTAACTTTGGCATTTGAACGCAAACCATTTATTTATTTATTTATTTATCTCATTTCATTCAAAATTTGGACTTTATACCGAAACCATCAACTAATCATCAATAACTTCCCCAACATTTTCCTTCCATTTTTCCCCTCCATTGTTGGGTCTAATTCCCCCTATCTAACTAATAACTAGAGGAGCCCGCTCTAGGCTTCTCTTCCCTGGGGATTTTATGCCACCCAGGAAAACCAACGAGTTTTCCTGTCCCCACCTAAAATAGCACAAACATCTTGTTCATAACTTGGAATTGCACCAAACGTTGACCTGTAGTTCTTGTGCAAGCATGTCTCTTATTTCCACTAAATAGTAGGCCATGCCTATCTGGGACAGATGAACCCCGTCATCCCGGAAAAGGTGGCTCTCGCTACCCGAGATGCTCTCATGTCGCAAAACCCCAATCTTCATAACCTTACAAAAAACTTTCATGGCTTTATTTAGTTTCCTCCTGGCCTTTTCGACTGCTCCATGGGACCTGGCCTGCCGCCACGATTGTCTGTAAACGAACTCAGTCCAAAACACACGAGTGGTCGGCCAATTTATCCTTAAAACTGTCAAGTCAAGTTGCATTTGCTTGATGAGCGTGAGTCCTGACATTTTAACCAAGTCATTCTCACCCAGATGTATTACCAGTTGATCCGGGCATCCTCGTACATGGAACATTTGCGATAGAGTAGGAAACAAATCAACCCACTTCATTCCTCCTTTACCCTTCCATACTACCTCGTGCGTCGCGCTAGGGATACCCAATGACCTTCCGTAAATCTGCTTCTCCGCAAACAGGGCTGCCCACTTTATAAACGAATGTCCCACCATCCAGGTCTGTTTCTTAAACTTCGAATTTGCCCCCCGCACTGTACCTGGAATGAAATGAAAATTAGACCCACACAACCTATCAGTTTTATAAAACAACAGCAAAATCATTTTCTAACATAACGTTTGTAGCTGCTAGATTTCCATCTGCCTATGCGCTTTAGCACATCCACACCTAAACCCAACCTGCCAGCCTCTGTAGCCGCCCCTATCCGAAAAGAGTGTGTGGCAAAAAACTGCGGGTTTTCCCCCATAAAGGTCAGCGCTTTTCTTAACACTGCTAAGAATTGAGAACTTGTAATCTTCCTCCCAGATTCATGTATGAAAATCGGTCCCTTCTGAAACTTGTCCCCAGAAGCAAAATGAACCCACTCTTGCACCGGGCAACAATCTGCTACCCCACTCTTGTTCAGAAAGACCCACGTCCCTCGGCCTAGCTGATCTGTTTTCGACCTCCTCACCCAAATTCCTAATCTGTGTTCTCTTACCGAAATCTCAGCACTGGATAAACCTGTGTCCTCTCCCACCCCCAAAACTTCCGACACCCTGAAAGCCCCAAAGAACATCCAAATCATAGCTAACCTAAAACGCCCCACCTCCCAAAGATCATAACAAATTAAACCCAACTGATCTAACAACTTCTGCAATAAGTCAAAAGTGATGGGAGCTCGCGGCTGCTGAACAACACTTGACCCCCTCTGTACACCTTTCAACATTCTTCTAACTAATTGATCCTCAACCGGGTCAAAACCCCAGAACAACTGACCGTAAAATGATAAACCTGACAGTTTTCCTGCTATGGTTGTATGTAACAAACCGTTATCTATGAGAGTCAAAACAAAATCACAGATACTACCTTTGACCTTCCCCGCTGACTCAGATCTGCCCAAACTCTGTGAGTACTGTACAAACTCTTGCCACGCCTGCGCATAGCTTCTTCTAGTCGAAGGGGCAATGGACTGTTCGACTATCTGACGTATCCTCACTCCCCTAGGGCCCATATGTTGTGCGGCACTGTCGTTTTGTGGAAATCTGCCCCAGGCGCCAGCTCGCGGAACTTCTGCCACTGAAATCGGGAAAGAGCATCAGCGATGGAGTTATTAACCCCTGGGACGTGTTTAGCCTTAAACATCATGTTGAAACTCAGACTTAAAAGCATAAACATCCTCAGTAGTTGCAACACTCTAACATCCTTAGCCTTTTGGTTATTTATCAAGTTCACCACTGCCATGTTGTCAACATGAAATAACACTGACCTGTTCTGAAATTCTTTGCCCCACACTAGCAATGCTACAATCAGTGGAAAAAGCTCCAAAAAGGCTATGCTCCTGCCTTGACTCTTCCAATGTACTGGCCAACCCTCTGCACACCACCTGCCTTCCCAGAAGATACCGAAACCAATGGATCCCGCTGCATCTGAGTATATTTGAACTTGCCAAATGAAGTTGTCATCCACAAACTGTAAAGGTACACCATTAAAATTGTCCAGGAAGCACAGCCACACTCGCAAATCTTCCTTGATGTGTTTCGTCACTCGCACTCTGTGGTGTGGGAGATACGCTCCCGATAAAGCCATGCCTAGACGTCGACAAAACGTCCTCCCTGCCCTCACCACCCGGCAAGCAAAGTTCAGATAACCCAACAAACGCTGCACCTGCCTCACTTCAATCTTAGTGGTATCCATAATCGTGAGGAGAAAAGCCTTAATTTCACAGATTTTACTCCGTGGGAGGCGCGCATACATCTGTTTGGTATCCAACTCTATGCCCAAAAAGGTTATGACTGTATCCGGTCCCTCGGTCTTGTCTGGTGCTAACGGGACCCCCAAAACTTCAGCCCATCTCTGAAAATGCATCAATGCCTGTTTACATTGCCCAGTGTTTGCTTTTCCTATGAACAGAAAGTCATCTAAGTAGTGACAACTGACACTTTCAGGACACGTCTGGGAAAAAATCCATTGTATGAATGTGCTGAACATTTCAAAAATCGCACAAGAGGCCGCACAGCCCATTGGCAATACCTTGTCGACAAAATAATGTCCTTCAAAGAACATTCCTAATAGTTCAAAGTCAGTAGGGTGAATTGGCATTAAACGAAAAGCAGATTGAACATCACATTTGGCCATTTCAGCTCCCTTGCCCATTTTTGTCACAAGCTCCATTGCCTGATCGACTGTTGTGTAGGATACTGATGTGTCGACTTCTGATATAAAATCATTGACAGATCCCCCCTCTGGCCAGGATAAATGCTGTATCATCCTATATTCTCCAGCAGCTTCCTTGGGAATAACTCCAAGAGGGGAGACCATCAGATTCGGCAAAGGGCAATGCCGGAAAGGGCCCGCTATTCTACCAACTTCGATTTCAGTTGCAAGCTTCTTACGGACCACTTCCGGCAGTTCCTTCGCCGAACGTAAATTGTCCGCCCACCTCTGGTGCCTGGGTCCCTGGTATCCTAGTTTAAAACCTTTTTGAAACCCCCAGAACAATCGAGCTGCTGAATCAGTATCAGGATATCTATTCAACCAGGGCACTAAGTTGTTCAATTTAATTGGAGTAGGCGCCTTTTGGGAAAGTATGGAAAGGGGCACCTCTACCTCTTGTTGCCCAGCCCCCCTGCTCTGGGAACCGCTGCTGGTCACCGCCTCTGTACCCACCGAAATTCCCTGCCGGTGCATTACATTGCGTAAGCGGATGCCGTCCCCCACAATGGGAACAGTCGTGTTTGAAACGGCATAATGGCCTGTTGCACATGCCCCTGTTGTAATTCCAGCAGGCTCCTGTACCTGAAGAGAAACCTCTTCCCCCTGTACCCGCTCCAAATTGAGCGGGACGCCATAGAAAGGGCCGGTATGGGACTGGCAAGCCACTCGCTGTATGCGTCGTAGCTGACGGATGAGACGTGGACATCCATTGAAGCCACAACTCTGAATCCACATCACCCCAAGGCTTTTCTACAGAGATGCTAATACGAGCTCTAAATTCCTCGTCGTAATTCAGCCAAGAGTATCCACCAAAATGTGAATGTGCCTTCCTGACTATGTCCATATATTTGTACAAGGCCACAGATCTGTCAGGATACCTTTCACAGTAGATGCTCGCATAAATCAAGAAAGCTGAGGTCCAGTTCTCAATCGTGCGAGGCACCCTGGGACGTCGCGCCAACTCCCATTCTTCCTCTTTTGACCCCTCTTTGGCCTGTAGATCTCGGTGAAGCAACTTGAATATATCTACAAACTCGTGATTCCAAATTCGCTGTTTAGTTTTTTCTGATAAGTGGGAACCCAAAGGCATCGCCAGACCCATATAGGGAAGCTTCTGCCTAACGTTAACAGTTACTCTTTGATCGGACGCCGCCTCCTGTGTATTCCCTCCCACCACGACCGGTAACTCCTGGGGTAAATCTAACGTGCCTGTTGCTGTACTGGACTGCAGCTTACCTGGAACTGCCACGGCACGTGGTACCACAATCTTTCTGCCCTCACCTCCCCCCACAAACTCCACCACAGGTAGTTGCCTGACATTCACTCTGTCACTCCTTCCCTCCTCCCACACTGCCCACCATTGATGCTTACCGCATGGTAGCTGTCCTGCCCGCCGCTGTAATTCAGTCGGAGCCATCCGCTCTTGATAGTCCCGTGGTGTCACATTTTGAACCGAAGAGTCCGCACTTGACCTCTGGAACAACAAAGAAGAATTTGTTGCCCCCCCCCCCAATCCTGACCTCTTTCCCCACATTACCCCCAACACTTTGTTTTGAATTTACACTCTTTTTGCCTTTCTTGAAATTCCCAGCCTGACTCCTGGATGCCTGACTAAACTCACCACTCCCTTGAAAACCAGCACTAGTCCCTGGGCAAGCTCCGTCTCCCACCCCCCCATCAAACTGTGACCAAATCAGACTTGAACTCCGCTCTTGAGGCCTATCTGATCGCACAAAATCCGCTCTGGATTCGCTAGAGTAAACTTGATCAAGCTCCCCAGTATACCTTGACACTATAGGGGCAGCCGCATTAACAAATGGCCCATTCAAAGAATTCACCATTTGCGCTTCAACCATGTCGCGCTGTGCTCTCGAGTTAGCCACCTCTCTGGAAACATGGCGCACATTTTGTTTGTCAGTGAACATTGGGCGCTCCACCCAAAGCAACTGACCGTCTCCGCTCTCGCCCTGCGCGCTCTTTCTGTGTGGAATATCATATGGTGAAGGGCGTGCACATGGAAAAACATATTGAGTGTCCCATTGCCCGGCGTCTTGATCCCTAGGCAAAAGTCCATGTCCTTGGTCCTGCTCGCACTCTACTTCTGAGTCAGTCTCTTCATAATATTCTTCTTCTACCTCAGAATCACTCGCATCCTGAGTCCCCTGACCTGGGCCCTCTCGCTGACCTGTCTGATGCCCCACCGCCGAAACCAATGGGGGCTTCCTCGCTCCAGTCTCCACCACTCTTGCCAGCCTGGCACTATTCTGAGGTATAGAGATAGGAATCAGCTGAATGAGGGGGGCACTGGTGGGTTGCGTGTCATAAACTATTTCTTCTTCGCTGTCGCTTGAATATGCCACTAAAGAACCCGACCCCCCTCTCATGATGAAGTTCTGACTGGCAGAACTCTGCATATAGTCCTTGCCCGTCGCATCCCGCACGGGAAGACAGCTAAAGGTGTGGGAAGGTAATGCCAACCCCTGTTCACCTATTCTGTCTTGCGTAAGGGCCACCTTCTTAATCGCTTTTTCTTTCCCTTTTCTCTTCAGGGCTACCTGTGTACCCTTCTTAGCCGCTCCTGAAGGTACCCGCGCCACCTGCACATTTACCTCAGCTCCAAAGTCACTTGCTGCCTTCTGCCGTGTGAGGGAAGACGCTCTACGCTCCTCTGTACCCCTTTCCATCTCCACAGGTCTTAAGGCTGCTTCCGCACCTGCGCTCAAGGAACGAGCTCTCACCTTCTTCCTCTTGACAGAAGCCGGTTGACAGGCTTCAATGGCAATTTGAACCCCTTTTGCCGCTTGTCTCCGTGGTGGGCGCTTCGGGGGGAGCATTTCCTCAAGTGCTGCCTGTGTCAGCATGTCCTCCCTACCTTCCTGCTGTATTACCCTTAAGGCAGCTATTACATTTTCACTCATATCCATTTTTCCCCTTCAACAAAACCCTCCTTTTCTTTCACTAAATACACTATTTTCTACAGTAATATCAATATTAACACTATCTACGCTCACTATTCTGATTTTACTGATAAACGCCCTCTCTATCTACCTACGCCTGCTCTCCTCACTAAAAAACGCCGTCTAATCTGCCCTAAACGCTCTCCCTGCCTCGCGCTCCTGGACCCTACCATCTGTGCAAAAATCCGCAGGGGGAGACGTCTCGAGCCGCTCCCCCTGCGGAGCCACAGGAAGAGAGCGGGCGAGGCTGGGCTCCACTGCTGGTGATGACTCTACCCCCGCTGACCCGGACACTGTTCTACCTGCAGGCCTGAGGAGCTCAGCAGGATCCGGCAATAGAGGAGACTCTGCCACCGCTGACCCGGAAGCAGACATTGTGAGAGGGAGGGGGCGGGGTAATGTTGTCCTGAGACAAATGCTCCCTCCGGCTTCTGCTGCTGGTGCTCTCTGCCGCGATTGACCCGGAAGAAGGACTGTGTCGGTGTAATGTAACTTTCAGAAAACAAAGAGGCTTTAAACATCCTCCGCGCGGAGCTGCCTCCGGTCAGCCGGAAGTGAATCTATTCAAGAGTTCCAGATAGTGTTGCCAGATTGGGCGACATTTTTTCCAATTGTGCGGGAAAAACCCATGCCTGGCGGGGGGCACATTTTTGGGCTGCTATTAAGCTTGTGTGCTCTTTTTTTCTTGCTTGGACGTGCGCCGACCACGATGAAGACGTGGCGTGCGCCTATCACAGTGGCCAGACAGTCCGGTGACAAATGAGCGCGCTGACATCAGAGCAGCTCAATGCTAATCATTGGCCGAGGGCCCAAGACCACACCCACACTCGCGTGAATTGTGAAGTGCTGTACAGCCAAGACACACCTTGTCTAGTATCAATGCGAGTCCCCAGGGACACAGTTAAAAGTTCAGTTATGGTTCTGGCTCCAATGCGTTAAACCCATCAGGGGTAACAAGTGCTATATGAATGCAAACCTTTCTTCCCCTCACTCCAAATAACTGACTAATATCCACCACGCAGATTACTTTCACATTTCACCATATTAATTCACCACTAGGCCTTCATGGGCTTCCGGAGTAGCGTGCTTCAACACCCCAAGCGCTATATAAACACAAACCTTTTTTCCTCCTCTATCCTTCTACTATCCTTCCGAATCCAGATAACTGACTAACATATCCACCACTTAAAAAATGTACTTGCATGTTTAACTATAGATGGGACATGAGTCCAGGGGTGTAGAGGGGAGGTGAGTCCAGGGGGGGAGGTGAGTCCAAGTGTGTAGAGAGGAGGTGAGTCCAGGGGTGTAGAGAGGAGGTGAGTCCAAGGGTGTAGAGGGGAGGTGAGTCCAGGGGTGTAGAGGGGAGGTGAGTCCAGGGGGAGAGGGGAGGTGAGTTCAGGGATGTAGAGAGGAGGTGACTCCAGGGGTGTAGAGAGGAGGTGAGTCCGGGGGTGTAGAGGGGAGGTGAGTCCAGGGTTGTAGAGAAGAGGTCAGTCCAGGGTTGTAGAGAAGAGGTGAGTCCAGGGGTGTAGAGGGGAGGTGAGTCCAGGGCTGTAGAGGGGAGGTGAGTCCAGGGGTGTAGAGGGGAGGTGAGTCCAGGGGTGTAGAGAGCAGGTGAGTCCAGGGGTGTAGAGAGGAGGTGAGTCCAGGGGTGTAGAGGAGGTGAGTCCAGCGGTGTAGAGAGGAGGTGAGTCCAGGGGTGTAGAGGGGAGGTGAGTCCAGGGTTGTAGAGAAGAGGTGAGTCCAGGGGTGTAGATGGGAGGTGAGTCCAGGGGTGTAGAGAGGAGGTGAGTCCAGGGGTGTAGAGAGGAGGTGAGTCCAGGGGTGTAGAGGGGAGGTGAGTCCAGGGGGGGAGGGGAGGTGAGTCCAGGGGTGAAGAGGGGAGGTGAGTCCAGGGGTGAAGAGGGGAGGTGAGTCCAGGGGGGGGGGGGTGAGTACAGGTGGGAGGTGGAGGTGAGTCCAGGGGTGTAGAGAGGAGGTGATTCCAGGGGCACAGAGGGGAGGTGAGTCCAGGGGTTAGAGAGGAGGTGAGTCCAGGGGTGTAGAGGGGAGGTGAGTCCAGGGGTGTAGAGGGGAGGTGAGTCCAGAGGTATAGAGAGGAGGTGAGTCCAGGGGGGAGGGGGAGGTGAGTCCAGGGGTGTAGAGAGGAGGTGAGTCCAGGGGTGTAGAGAGCAGGTGAGTCCAGGAGTGTAGAGAGGAGGTGAGTCCAGGGGTGAAGAGAGGAGGTGAGTCCAGGGGTGTGGAGGGGAGGTGAGTCTAGGGGGGAGGGGAGGTGAGTCCAGGGGTGAAGAGGGGAGGTGAGTCCAGGGGGTGGAGAGGGGAGGTGAGTCCAGGGGTGTGGAGAGGAGGTGAGTCCAGGAAGGGAGGGGAGGTGATAAGCAGCTGTCTCCAAACGTTCATAGTGTCATAGCCTTGTCATTCCCAAGCCTTTTCATCTTTAGTCGAGGATTGTATGCAACATTTCTCTAACATGTTTACTTGTCTTCCTCTGCTTTGCGCATATATACTCCTCGATCCTGATGTTATTCCTTCAGGACCTCTTCTCTAAGTCCTCCTCCTTTACTGAAATATTATATTTATTTTTCCCAACTAAGTTATGTGGCGGGGTTATTGTTCTAGCTCAGAGAATCTGTTTGTTTGTCGCCTCCTACAATGACTTCATCTTGTCATCCAACTCATCCGTGTCCCTTTGTATGTCAGCTTCACAGAAACTTTCAATTTATAATTCACTCTCACACTGTTGCACCAACTGTGTGACACAACAAAATTAAAACCTTAATGGAGGTGATTGATATACGTACCTTCCCCCTGGTAGAGACCACTTCAGCACCTAGTATTATTTGACACAGGGAGCTCTCCACTTTATACCCTGAGACTTCTGCAACTTCCTTTTGGGGTGGCTAGATCTGGTTAGCTGAACAACGTCAATCCTGTAACAAATTTCAAACATCTGAACCTCTAAGTTGGTCCAGTACCTCTGCCATTACTCCCCACTTAGTTGTTAATGGTATGGTTCCTGCCGCTCTTAAAGACACTAAAGTGAATCCCTTGTTCTGGAAGCCAGGAGCAGATTCCTTGGTTTAAAAAAAGTTATTACCAATATCGTTACTTTCTTTTGCTCTTAGCTGGTGTAAAGGTTTGTAGCAAAACCACTTTCTCAAGGACACTAGGGCATTATTGAAGGCCATCACACAATACAACGACAGTGCCTCTACCGATTATGGATGAGCTGAAATGGGAGCAGGAGCCAAAGCTTTGTTCTCGTTAGATCTCTCTGCTGTCGTCCACAGTTGAGTACTCCATCTTGGGGAATCATGTTGAGGCTTTGGGCATCGGGTGCTAGGCCCTAAAGAGGTTCATATCACTCTTTACAGGCTGAACACGTATCGCCAGATTGGGCAACTGTTCGTCCAACATATTGCATGCAATTTCAGAGTGACTCGTGGGTCCTCAATCTCGGCCCATTAGTTCACCAGCTTTGTAATCCCGCTTGCTGAAGCTTTACTTGAGAAAGGTGTTAGAGCATTTATGTGTTCTGACGACACCCAGATCTTGCTGTGTTTAGACAGTTAACTCTCCCCTCACCTCACATTCCACCAAACCTTGCCTGTCTATAGCAGTGGCTGGGTTGCAATAAACTAAAGTGACACGCTGAGAAGACAAACGTTCTGCTTATTAATTGTCATAATGACTAATGGCTTGATGCCTACTAGCCTTCGGAGATGGGCACTCTTCCACTCTTTGCTCAAAATGTGTAGAGCTTGAAAGTAAAGATCAACAGTGCTTTCTCGATCTGGCAAGGTCTGTGAGTCGTGTCATTGTGCATGTATCATATTAAACCCAGAAAGAGATTGCCTCTTATTTGACACTAGAAAGCAGGCGCCTTGTAGCAACAGCATAGATTGGGTCCAGTTTGGACTGGTCGAACATCCTCTACTTACAGTTTCCGACAGTCCTCAAGAATGTTTATTTTGAGAGCCGAAAACATGGCCAAGGCCTTCTTCTCAGTAGTGGAATGTCTACATTCAGCCTCCGGCAAAGCCCTAGATGCAAAGGCAATAATGACTTTCTTTCCGATCATGCCGCTGTTTCAGTTCCACTCCTGGGCCCTTGTCTCTGGCGTCCGTAACAACACAATGGGGCAAAACTATGTAGACTGTGAGCATTCACAAGACTCTCCTTAACATCTGCAAATTCTTCTCGTATTCCCTACTCCACACGTAGTCTGCACTCTTCCTCAGCAGGTCTCACATGGCACAAGAAAATTAGGTACAAACTGAGAATAGAATGTTTCTCACCAAAAACGTGAGTGCCTCTTCTTTCTTTATGGGTCTAGGTATTTCCTGTGTCGCTTTAATTGATTCATCTTTGGGGCAGACCCCATCAGCAGAGAATACGTGGCCTAGGTAGCTTCTGACCAGCACATTTGTATTTTTATCTGGGACTTTAAATCTATTATTCCTCAATGCTCAATTTCATAGAGAATATCTGTTATGGTAATGCTTGCCAAATTTTAATAAAGAATTACAAAAACATAATAAGTCCGTTAAATTATAGGGTTAGGTTTGATGAGGTCATACTGATAAATTTTGAAGCTTAACAGATCAACTCTGGATAGGGAGTCCTCTCTGGCAGGGCAGAGCGGACCTGCATGAAATCTCACCATATCACGTAAGGGCAGCACTGAGCGGGTTTAGATGTGTAGCGGGGTAACTCCTGATGTCCTCGGGGACAGCCTGACCTTGATCAGGGTAGATCCTCTCCAGCTCTTGAGACAATTTAGTTCTTTCGAGCCATTAGCTGGACTGAATAATTTTTACTTAAAGCTTAAACAACGTGTGGTGAGACAGGAAGGAGTATTTTGACCTAATTGTCCTGTGATAATGTGTTGTCTTTTCTATTTTCTTCCCCTTCACAGACACTTGAGGACATGAACATCGGAATTTCAGAATGGAGAAAAGGCGGGTTCCAAGACAAAAAGGAGAAGTGCAGAGTTCACCTGAACCCGTAATATCCACACTCCCATCTTCTCCTATCCATAATGTGCCTTCTTCAAGATCCCAAACTGATGCTCAGAGGGACTGTGAGATGGAACCGCTATCGGGGAACGCACCTAACATGATCCTTTTATCTATGTTGGAGCAGTTGGAAGCCAAACTGGATAACTTGCAGAATACCCTAGAGGACATGCCGTCAAGAGTCGCTGGGCTCATGGAGCAAATCTGGATAGCAAAGGGTCTAGATCACCTTGTGAATGGGGGTTTGTCTTTGGAGATGGTCAGTCCGGTGGTGGTTAGAGATTATCCTCTCAGCAGGTCCCCTCCGATCAATCTTTCAGTCAGGGCCAAGGAGGTGAACCCATGCCTTCAATCGACATCTTCACCTGGTCGTGATCCACAGCCGAATCAGTGTCTTCAACCTACGTCTCCTCATGGGCATGAACCACAGCAGAGCCAGTGCCCCCAACCTCTGTCTCCGCATGGGCATGAACCAAAGCAGAGCCAGTGCCCCCAAACTCTGTCTCCTCATGGGCATGAACCAAAGCAGAGACAGTGCCCCCAAACTCTGTCTCCGGCTGGCCCTGGACCACAGCAGGACGGTACTGTCTCCAGGTGCCCTCCTCCGGATGTTCAAGTCATCCCAGGTGAGCCAAGCCTTCGTCTTCCACCAGTGTTTGATGATGGGCAGGAACCACAGCAGGACCAGTGCATACAACTAGTTTTCCCAGTTGAACAGTTGAAGAAAGAACCATTGTATGCAGATAGTTGGGGCCCACAACAGAACGTCTGCCTGCAGCCACTGTTTCATGAGGGACATGAGCCACAGCGAAACCCCTGCAGACAACCAGTGCTCCCAGATGGGGAGGGAACAAGTGAACTTCTAAAGCAAGAGTTGTTGTGGTTTGAGGGTGAGGATCAACGGCACAACATCTGCAGACAACCAGCATTTCAAGAGGACCAGAGTCTGCAGCTCAACACATGCCTGCAGGTGCTCTCTGATGCACATGAACCACATCAGAACTGCAAGACCGAACCAATGCACCTTGAGGCACTCAGTCCAGATCGTGGCTATAAGCTAGAACCACTGAGTGCTGAGGACTACGATCAGAACTACAAGCAAGAACCACTGGGCCCTGAGAACCGAGATGAGAACTCTGACCTACAACCAACATGTGCTGATGCGCAGGGCCCATCTGGATCCTCATCCTTCCTGCCACAGAATGCTGCTGATACTGATGGAGCTATCGCTAGAGACCCACTGGAGAGAGGAAATACAGACGCAGATGGATTGCTGCCCAAAGCCATCCCAGGTATTTGGTTTGTACTGAATGAACATGCAGAATGTCGAGTAACTTGTACAGTTCTGAGGGAATGTAGCATAAAATATTTCCAAAGTTGATGTTTCCATATTTTTAGTAAGACCTGCAGGGGGCATAATCTGAGTTTTGTGGAGTGGCATCTTTGTGGGGGCCTTGAGTACACCAGAAGCGGTCATGTACCTAGTATCTCCTTTATTTTCGCAAAGGAGTTTCTCCTTCCCGTTATGTGATAGGCTAAGAATTGGGACTCTGCACATGAAAAATGACCTGAATTCTGATCTGTGCATGAGACGCCCCATTCCGGGCTCAGGAATTATGTGGCAGAATCTGTGATTTCAATCCAAGCACCGCAATACTCCTCGTCCCCTGAGTGTGAGATGAAAGTGAGGTGTTATTCACAGAGTGTAATATTGCCCTTTTTTTTGCTAGTGCAAACTAAAGCACTTTAGAGATGGGGCTGGGTCTTTGTGATGTTCGAGTGCACAGAATATAAGAGGATTTCTGGGTCAGTCAGGGTCTGCCGCATAAAAGGGGAGGAAGGCAGTGTGAAGAGGAAAGGTGATCTGTAAGTCAGGTCTGTAGTGGTGGGATGGGTGGGGTAAGGTCCGCTGCACCCCAGAGCCTTCGATAAGAAGTGGTCTATTTCTGTGGTATGTAGGTACAGGTACATAGAACTGGGGGGCCTGCAGGTCAGAGAGGGCTGGCTGTATTATAACATACTACATCATGTAGAACAACGTACAAGGTCAAGGGAGTTTCAAGATTAAGTGTGGTCTGTAGGGTTAGGTGCACAGTACAAGGTGTTCTGAATATCAAGCTGGGTTAGTTGTATTACCGTATACAGGATTGGGAGATATATTTTCTTATGTTTATTTTATCTAATATGGGCTCCATTATAAGGCCTCAGCTGTGTCTCCATAATGTTTCCTATTACATTTCCTTCACTTTTTCCTCCCTTTAAGTCAGCAATATCCGCGAATAAAGAAACTCTGGTGAAGGGTGGGTGAAGTAAATGGTGATTGCTCTGAGTTATGTGGAATTACTGTGGAGATTTGGCATCTGATTCCCTCAGTAATTCCAGAGTACTATGATTGCATAAGATTATTGGCTCTGTGATCATGTCTGTGCGAACAATAGCTTTACAATATCACATGTTTCTTTTGAAGCCCAATTTATCTTTCTTCCTTCTTTATTTAGCTATTGTGTCTCAGCCCCTCTTTAGACATTTCAGTGCACATTACAAGGACCAAATCATGCAAATGTCCGTCTCTCTGCACAAAATGGTGCAGTGCAGTGTGTTGCGATAAGCTGAAAGCATAGCCCTCGAAGCATCTTCCACTTTGAAAAGGGCCGTGAAAAAACCCTGATTGACCAATCTGTTCATCCTCTCTGCTTGGCCATTACTCTGTGGGTGATGACGACTAGCACATTTATCTTAATACCAGTTCCATCCAAATACTGCTTCATCTCGAACAAGACAAACTGTACACCATTATCCGATACCAATTCACACAGAAAACCCTCACTTCCATGTACAAACCATACTTTCAACCAATTTGACATGTACTCCACAAGCACAATGGCAAATTTCTGATGCACAGCAAGCATCTGAACCAGACCTAAAAAATCTTTACATTCATTGGCCTGCACTCTGTCAGGAAAACCCACTTCTGTCATAAGCAGAACACTGTATATCATCCTTTTATCATTTTACAAACAGCTGGTAACTCTCTAATGGATTTTTCCACATCCCTGTCCATGGCAGGCGACCAGTATTGCATTGTCAGTCGTTTGTTGTTGGATATCACACCTAAATGTCCTTCATGGCTCTCCTCTGACAGTATGAACTTGGCCATCGGTCTGCAGTTCACACAACAAATCGCTTTTCTTTTGGCTATTCTTTCCTCATGAAATGAATCACTTTCAATAAAATAGAATCTTCATCCAATGTCTTTTGCCCACAAACACACACACACACACACTCTTTACCCGGCCAACAAATACTTGCTGCAATACATTCCACATCTTCGCAGTCATTCTCTTTTTTTCTCATGTTCCACATCTTCCTGCCCTCAGGGCAGTCAAGGCAAGCAATCAGTATTTTTGACCCTCTCGCCTGCAGTGTGTTCATTCTCAAAATGATGTTTCAAACTTAACCTCACCAACCTGGCAGTAGCCTGCTGGTGTTCACATTATTACCATTCAAAAGAGGTTGATCATCAGTTCATAATCTGAACTTGGTCCCACATAAGGATGACTTAGCCAGGTCATTTATAGATTTATTTCTGATCTAATGAGTGAATTTTCGGTTGAGATCAGTTTTTGTCTGTCTCTGTATATATCTTTTAGACATTTCCCTACTTCCGTCCCACAGCAGGGAAAGGTCATCTGTATCCCCGATCCAAATCAGCGTATGGTTTGTCATGTTTTCATTTCGTGATGTCCAGACCACCCGTAATGTGCCCGGGTTAGGCCCATTTAGCGAAGTGGCTCATTTCATATATTGTCCAATGTTTTACAGGATCATTTCTGCTGTGACCTTTTGCACATATTTGCATGCACGACAATGTTGGATTTGTTTCGCTGAAACTACTTTGTTTACACATCTAGCTTCGCACAACATTATCACGATGCCTCGAACACCATGTACAAGGCCTCTTGACGCACTATGTACAAATGTTATCACGATCTTCATTCACGGAGTGACAGGGCTATCTACATATCGAACGTCCGGTCCTCGGATGCTTGATTCCGTTCTGGGAAGGACATGGCTTTTGTAGTTCGGACTGGACTGTTCCCATGGGGCAACAGGGTCAGAGCTGATTTGCATATCGTCATTGTCTAACCCAGGGTGGTGTGGAGTGCAAAAAAACGATGGAATTGGGCCCAGATCTTTTGACTGGGGGAGTGTGTGACATTGATCCACATTCAGTCCATCACTTGTTGTTTTTGCAATTGCCGCCCTAAGTGCGCTGGGGATGCCCAGACGTGGGTCCCAGGCACTCCACACCACTTGGAGTCAAGCTAGCCGGGCTGATGAGAGGTGTTACCTCGAAACCGGTCCGGTCCTCGGATGCTTGATTCCGTTCTGGGAAGGACATGGCTTTTGTAGTTCGGACTGGACTGTTCCCATGGGGCAACAGGGTCAGAGCTGATTTGCATATCGCCATTGTCTAACCCAGGGTGGTGTGGAGTGCAAAAAAACGATGGAATTGGGCCCAGATCTTTTGACTGGGGGAGTGTGTGACATTGATCCACATTCAGTCCATCACTTGTTGTTTTTGCAATTGCCGCCCTAAGTGCGCTGGGGATCCCCAGACGTGGGTCCCAGGCACTCCACACCACTTGGAGTCAAGCTAGCCGGGCTGATGAGAGGTGTTACCTCGAAACCGGTCCGGTCCTCGGATGCTTGATTCCGTTCTGGGAAGGACATGGCTTTTGTAGTTTGGACTGGACTGTTCCCATGGGGCAACAGGGTCAGAGCTGATTTGCATATCGCCATTGTCTAACCCAGGGTGGTGTGGAGTGCAAAAAAACGATGGAATTGGGCCCAGATCTTTTGACTGGGGGAGTGTGTGACATTGATCCACATTCAGTCCATCACTTGTTGTTTTTGCAATTGCCGGAACCAGTCTAGGCACCTAATCCAAAGTTTATGTTGTCCATCAAACGTGCTGGTCCTACGGATTAGTGGGAACTACACGACACACCTGTTCCTTCCACCAGACCACAAATACATTTGCAGAGCTGGGAGAGCAGGCGCCCCTTGCTGTTCCTGAGATTTGTCTGTAATATCTATCTTTAAATGTGAAAATATTGTTATTTTGTCAAAAGTCGTGGTCCTAAGCATCCACGTATAGTCATATGGAGATATTGGTCTATTGCAAAAAGCGTGTTCGTAGGCTCTTAGACCTTGTGTGTATTGTATACATAATTAGCAAGATCACATCCTAGGTAATTGTCAAATATGATTGTCTCCTGTGTATATCTTTTGTAGAAAATTCTCTCTATCTATACAATGTGATGGGAGGCTCTCCACAAGAATCAGCAATAAATGGTTTTAGTTTATTGCTGTGCTTTTCAGTGAGCTATTGTTGGAGGGCACTATACGCCCCCCTTGTTCTTGCATACATTTGTTACAAGGTAAAAGCATGGTAGAGTAGAGGGTAGTGTTTTACACAAATGAAAATGTTGCCATTCCCATTTCACAACAATCTGTATTTAATAATTATTGAAAAGCCTTTTGTTCATAATTGGAAACAATCATTAAAACCACATTCTTGCCCCTTTTCGTATGACATTGGTACTTATGTTGTCGTTACGTAAATGTTAATGGCCTCCCTTTGTCCATTACTCAAGTCGGATCTGATTCTTCCCTTCTTGCCTTAACTGGTGAACAATTTATTTGAACAAGTCTTTGGCGACCGAGTCACTGAAGCCATCCAGATTATCATGAGGCAAGTTGGAGTTATATGTAGCTTGCTTTTTGAAGCGAGTTAGGCTTCCCTGATCTATCTGTGCCCTCTTTCCAAGCAACGCTTCCCGCTCTTTCGTTGCACATATATTTCCATTATCCAGACCAGCCAATGTCATGAAGTATCAGCGTCTCTTGAACACAAGTCATGTTTTCTGTATTGGGCCCCCTATTCTCAGGTTCATTGGCTTGGATCTGATTTTATGTTGATATCTTAGAAATGGAAATATGTTGATTCTACATGAACTGTAATCTAAGTCCCTCCTGGGGCAGAAATATAAGCCACGGTTCTGGATATTTAGTTCATCCATTGTCAGTTAATGTTGGGATGATTTAATAATCATATCCCGCCTTGCTCTATCACCTTTCTCTTCCTATGGGGTGTTATCTTTTTGTCTTCCATTTACTCTTTCCTGTCTTTCTCTTCCTCTGTTTGTGCCGCTTGCTTTTGTTTTTCCTTTTTTATGATATTCCATTGTCCGTCCTTGTCTGACAAGTAGGTTTTTTTCTAGGTTGTTGCTAGCAGAGTCGTCTGAGTCACCTTCTGATCTTGATTCCTCTGTCAGAAGTTCATGTCGTCTTTGTGTCAATCAAATTTTGACTGGTCTCCTTACTTATTCATATCATCTTACAAAGTTTAAGACTCTTCCAGGACAGTAGTCTTGCTTTTCCCTTTAAAATTTCCTCTTTTGTAGCTATTACCTCTTTCTTATCACTTGTTCATCATTCTCGTTGTCCTTAAGTTCAGCTCTTATTTTCAAGTGCAACAAATGTGAGGTTGGAGAACTCCATCGGACTGCAGACTTAGAACTGTAACAAAAAAAACAAGTTAGCAGGCCTTTTCCATCTATGAACTCATGATCTGGAACAACATCCCTGCATCCATCAAGACCGCCCAACATTGCTCCCGTTTAGGAAAGAGTTGAGGACTTCCTTCTTTAAAATAATTTGTGCTCATCTTTGGCCCTAGCTTTAGGCTAGGTTTGCAGTATAGAAATAACATATACATACATACATAAAGAAGCTGGCCTAGCCTACACTAACGTTTGAATACTTTTGAAAAAACTCCTGTGAAAATGTTCATGGGAGGGTTGAGAATGGTTATCCGACCAGAGCACCCCTGGCATACAGTTAAGATTTTAATGTTGTCTTATCAAGAGTAAAAAGGCCACCTTTTAAGCCACTACGTCACTGCAAACCTTAATGTGGATAGTTGTCTACCTAGTAGCAGTCACTTCCTCAACCAGTTAGCAAACTACATGCCCCATAAGTAGATGAACAGTTCCTGCAAGTTTACAAAGACAAAGTTAAATATGCATCCAGTGTTTTGTGTTTTTTTTTTTTTTTTTTGCATCCAGTGTTAAACATACACTCATGCTCTACATTATCAGAATTGAAAATGTATGAAAAATAAGACTGTTTTTTGCACCGGCACAATTTAGCATATGGTTGTCTACACGAGCAGAGACTAGGGGTGGGCGGAATTTGCGTAGTCGTGTTACGCAAAGCTGTACGAAAAAAATCTCAGTGAGCGCGCAGAATTCTGCGAACACGCGGAATGGCTTCTTCCGCCCGTTCACAATGCTTTTTCCCTGTTCCCGAATGCTGTTTCCATGCTCGGGGGGAGAATATCTTGCAAACACACATTTTGAAAGTGTGAGCAAGTAAACAATCCTGCGAAGCCGCGGATCTCGGAAGTTTTGGCAATTCCACTTTCTCCGAGGAATGCGAAATTACCCAAATTCCACAAATGCCGCAAGTGGAACTGAATTTACCCACCAGGCCTAGCGGAGACTCCACATAGAAATACTACAGGCTGAGTCCACGTGTGATAAAAATGCAACCATGGCTTTTCTACCCAACATACCTCTAGTAGATATTTGTAAAGTAGAAACATGTGGTTCTGTGCATCCTTCTCAAGGCGCTGGGAGGTGGAGGGAGCAGCTCCGGGTCAGTCGAAAAGCCAGATCTTGAGGTCCTTCCTGAACATGTGGAGGGTCGGGGAGCGTCTGATGTAGACCGAGAGCTCGTTCCGGGATTTAGCTGCGATGTAGGAGAAGGCTCTCCCGCCGGTTCTGTTTCTGTGGATGCAGGGACCTCTGCCAGGGTGAGGTCTGTGGAGCAGAGGTTCCTCTTGGGTACGTGGACATCATACTCGGTCATTGAGGTATGTAGGTCCAATGTTGTTGAGGTGTTTCTAGGTGTGGGTGAGGAGTTTGAAGGTGATCCTCTTCTTGACGGGGAGCAAGTGGAGGCTTCATAGGTGTTGGGTCATATGTTTGTGGCGTGGTGTCCCTAGAATGAGACTGGCCACGGCGTTATGGACCTTACCGATTCTTTTAAGTTATGGCACAACCTGTGATGTGCCACAGCTTGCTGCAAATGGAAAATGTTACTCTCTTGCAAATACTGTCAGCTTGTCATGTTGCAGGCTCACATGCATCACCCACTTGCTGTATGGTTGGAAAGTATATAGGTTGCTCAGATTAAGCAGTTTATTTTTTTTATTTTACAATGTAAGCAGTTGTACTCCGATGGAGAAAACAACACAATGATTTTAATTGGAGTCTGCGCGCTGATGCATTATGCCTTTCTGGTATCGGATTACGAGTCGTTCTCCAGATGAAAACTCAATCTTAAATTAATTATTTTTAGTAGTCAGTACCCAACCCATGAGAGGTCACCACATGTGAACTGTAGAACTACAAGCAGCAAATGATTGATTACAGGTAGTAACATTTTCCTTCCTTCCTAGATATTACTGTCCACCTTTCTCATATTATAACCGTGCATTTCTTTCAAGAAATATTTCTCATGTATAATTCTCAGTGTTCATTTCATTCTGCAGCACAGCAGCCGACGACAGAAAGTATGGATGGGAAAGAGAAACGTAAAGCTTCTGGAGGACGGAAGAATTTTGCTTATAAAATGAATGAAAGAAAACACCAAGGAATACAGAAGAGGGAGAATTGTAACAATAAAACACCACTTGCAAGGCAGAAAAGAATACGCACCGGCCTAAGAGCTTATGCCTGTGCTGAGTGTAAGAAGACATTTACTGGAAAGACGCGTCTTTTACTGCACGAGCAAACACACACAGATCGGTATTCCTACACTGAGCATGAAATGAGGTTTGCTGATAAGGCAACTCATGAAAAAACTCACAAAGGAGAGCGGCCCTTTCACTGCAATATCTGTGAGAAAAGTTTTACTCAGAAGGGAAATCTTCTACAACATCAAAGCGTACACACAGGAGAGAAGCCTTATCACTGCACTGTGTGTTCCAAACCCTTTTCTCAGAAGGTGACCCTTGTACGGCATCAAAGAACTCACACAGGAGAGAGGCCTTATCACTGCACTGTGTGTTCCAAACCCTTTTCTCAGAAGACAAACCTTGTACTACATCAAAGAACTCACACAGGAGAGAGGCCTTTTCCCTGCACTGTGTGTTCCAAAAGGTTTTCTCGGAAGGCGTACCTTGTACAGCATCAAAGCGTACACACAGGAGAGAGGCCTTATCACTGCAACGTGTGTTCCAAGGGCTTTACTCTTAAGACAGCCCTTGTACGCCATCAACGCATACACACAGGAGAGAGGCCTTATCACTGCACTGTGTGTGAGAAAAGGTTTTCTCGGAAGGAGACCCTTGTACGGCATCAAAGCATACACACAGGACAGAGGCTTCATCAAGAGCAAGAGCTTTAATCTTAAGGCACGCCTTGTACGCCATCAAAGAACACACAGGTGACGGCCATGACGCCGTACAGGATATGGAAACTGCTGTAAACAAAAGGTGGTGCTCAGCAACCTCAAGTAACACATACAAGATGGAAGCCTTCTTGAAGCACTGCACAAAAACCTTCATTTAAAAAAAGAAATGTGATCTTTTACATCATCTAAGAATCTACAGCTGAAGTTAGACCTCCTATGACATCTAACGATCCTTCCGGGGCGAGATCCTCCCTGTTCTCTGAATGTCAGAAAAGCTTTGAGTTAAAGGACAAACTCTAACGTTCGCAGCGTCTCCAAATAGAATGTAGCTTCTTCAATGTCATTAACGTCCCTTCACCAAGCCACGAACTTCACAGAGGCTGCTTCACTGCGAATTAAACCTTTCCGACTCTCATGAAATGTGTGCAGTGTTGAGGACATGTTATCAAGTGTGGATCATAAACTATCCAGATAGACATAACTTCTGGGATTCAACAAAAAAATATTGAAAGACCTGAGCACATGGGAAAAAGAAACTAGGAGAAGAAATAGGAATCAATAACCACTTGAGGACAAAAAATATAAACTCCTTTCATCACTAAAGCAGGAACATCTACTCCCTATCAGTATCTTCGGACCGGCTGTGTAAATATTCTGTACAACCCATCCAGGCTGAGAGATCAAAAGAGGATTCATGGCTCTCCAGATTCTAACAACTTACAAAGGTGGCACCAACCATAATAATTCTGCAGTTTTAACTGCCAAAACCGTGACACAATTCACAATGTTTTGAGATGGTTTATTCTGGTGAGAATTATTTATTTTTTTTATAATCAATTTTATTATCAAATTGAAGAAAAAAAAAAGGCCGCATACGTCTTACACAGTAAAGCCAATTCCATCTCCAACAGACAGTAAAAAACCTCACTGTTAGGGTAGGAGTGTATATGCAAGCCACCCAAGCTGCAAAGCAGCACCCCGTTACATGGGAGAGCCAAAGCTGGCAATTTAAAACAGTAGGTTCAGCCATTTGCCCCAAACCCTATGGAACCTCGCGGGACAACCATGTGTCTCAAAGAGGGGTTCCTCCTGGGCCGCACACCAATCCACTCCCCGGCGCCACTTTCGCAGGGTATTGGGGTTGGGCTGGGCCCAGGCCGCTGCAATATCTGATTTAGCCACAGCGACCGCCGTTCCCAGAGAATGTTTGTCCGCTTTAGAGTCGTCCAAACCTTCAAATACACCCAGGAGAAGACGTAAGGGATCGTGTGGAACCTGGCGACCCAAGGTCTGTGTGAGCTCAGATTCCTCCTCGGACCAGAATGGGTCAAGGCCTGGGCAAAGCAAACCATATGGTCGAAGTCGGCCGGAGTTTGGCCGCTATTTTGGTGAGAATTAAATACCCAAAAACTAACGTTCACATTTATTACAAAACAAAGCAGATTGTCTGATAAAGACACTGTAAGGCGTATTTCTTTGCATGCTGTGATGTGTTTTGTGGAGTCAGTTGTGTCCTGTCCTAGTGTGAGGGGGAGATTGACAACTAGACAAAGGACACTGTTGCAGGGAGCTGTTTGCCAAGAATGACTTATTTTACGCAATAAAACTTTGCTAATAAACTAATCTGCCTGCCTGTTTCATGTGGTGATGAACAAACAACAATATCACAAAAACCCTGTCCCCAAGGCGTTAAATATCAACACTCGTATAAATGCAATGGAGACACAAACGATCAAAGTCCAATGCTACACCACCGATTTTTGAAAATGTTTCCATTGGTGTGTTTAGTGTATTTCGCCCAAAATTCTCAACATAAAAGTAAGGGAAATTCCTAGTAAACTTCATAAAGACAGTCAAACAGAGCACTAAACGATGTCTGTATCAGTCATGTACACAGGACATCCGCCCACACTTACTACGTGTAAAAAAATGTGTGGAGAAAAGAATGACTCCTCACGGGCGCACCACTCTCGGCGCAACTGGCATGTGTTCACCAGATTATGCCCCTTTTCTCATCATAGGTAGTCATTCAATTCAGAAAAGAAGAAAGAAAAGTGTCCAAGACAAACCAAAAAAGTGTATAAAGTGCAAAGGAGCAACAAGCATTCACTCCCTTTTGTGACCAAAGGTGCTTAAAATAAACAGACACATCTTTCGCACAACTTTTATTCTGAAATTAGGTATATTCTGTTGAACGAAAAAGGCTGGTAGCTAGCTCTGCATACCATTACCTACAGCCAACATGTTTCACTGCCACTGAAACTTCCGGCAGATTCATCAGGGCTTGACACTTTGTCACTGCACCAATGTTGGACACCTTGTACGCTGGGACTGTCAAATGGAAAGAATACAGAGATTAAAAACACACCAGGAGCACCTCTCCGGACACTCTTAGTCTATCCAGCATTACCCTCTTCCAGTCAATTTTTCTCTTACCAGCGGAAGAGGAAGGTATATGCTGGCTCCTCATGTGAGCCTCAACATCAACTTAATGGCCCCTACGATTGTTGCATCAATCTAGGAAAACAAAACACAAAACAGCGTGTCATAGGTCAAATTATATTGTCCATGGTCACTACCTGACACACGAATATGCCCTATCCAAAGTACAATTGTAGATCCAGATAAAGAGTGACACTAACTGCTTTACGCAAACTACTACCTTGATATGCACAGTCTCTCTTAATATCCTGTGACAGCCCGTTCACTCCGTTTTGAAAATGCTGCTACCATCAATTTCCCTTTTCCGATCATGCCATCAGATCATCTTACATCTCATCTCTTAGCACCCAAATTGAACGGTGTAATCCTACTATCCCGTCAGATTTTTCTAGCCCCGCTCCCCCACTCCTCACCATACGGAGCTCTACGGAGCTCTGTCTCTCGTCCAGATGACACGGCGTCTTCCGTTCTCTGACTTAAAATTCACCGCGGAGAAAGCTGCATCTCTATTGCAGGCAAGTGACCTGGGTCAGTCACATGACTCCCTTCTCGGCATCAAATGCCGAGTTTGTACAGGAGAAAGATCTAAACTCTGTTATGGTCATGTGATCAGGGTCAGTCATGTGACTCCCTCATCGGCGTCAAACGCCGTGTTGTGTACACCAACGATCTAATTTACTGCACTAAAGATCGAGGTTATAGTTCAATGAAAAAAACTGTCTCAATGAAAAAACTGGCTCAATGAAAGAACGGCTCAAAGAAAAAACGGCTCACTGAAAAGCGGGGAAATTTTTTAAAAAACAAATTCAAAAACGATATTGCAAGTTGACAAAAACCTTTTTCAGCAGTCCCAACAATTTAAAATACACTGTATTGTCAGGCACCGAACTGTATTTGAAACATGGTTTAGAGCAGGAGCCCCAAGCAATTTGAAGCACCCAACATCGTTATCGCTTACTGGTATATCAATTAATTATAAATTCATCCCAGTCCCAAAACGGGGTATAGAATATCAATAAACTTCACACCTTTGATAAGCACTGTCTTATGTCGTTCAAAATCCAGGATTTTCAATGTAAACATTATGTTGTAGGTCTTACAGCGCAATAGGCATCATCATTATGCCAGTAAACTCTCACCCGGCGGAGATGAGCTATTTACAGAGCCTTACCCATATCAGCAGAAAGGCAACCTCTGGTAACCTAATACCTGATGTAAAGTCACCGCATGGGGTGGGGAGGCCCAGATGGATTCCAAAGACAACTTTTGACGTTTAATAGTGTAATTGCTTTGGGAACACCTTTGTCCCTTGGACCTTTTCCTTCACTGACCGTATTGGTTGGCTTAAAATAGATGATTACTCTGGACTCTGTGCCATCTGTGAGCGCACAAAGCGTGCCTCCAAACCATTATATCGAAGCAACAGCACTAGTGTATGGAGTCGTGAAGAATCCTGGTGAACACTGAGTCCCCCACAAGATCCACCTGTGGTCATCAGTGACCATGTGTGATGAGTTCCCTTTGGGGCCCACTGAGCTCTCCCTCCTTTTAGCCACACTGCATGTGGCCATGCAGCAAGAGACAGGCTGATGCCTGGTGCTAGGCTTGGTGCGAGGGTGATCTGGGGTCACTCAGACTCCAGTGCCCAGATCGACACCCACATTTGGGTGAGTGCTGGAGCTTGCTGTGGCTGGTGGCAAGCCCTGGATCTGCAGTGACGTGTGAATCTCCAGGAATGAACTAAGTCGCAATGGTGGCATGTATGTGTGTGCAATGATGAGACGCCCTGGATGCTAAGAGAATGATGAGACTAGGAATTGGGGGCCTCAGCTGAAGCTGTGATACTGGATTATTGTCAAGAGCAAGTCAGTGGGTCACAAGATTGTTACAGCTGCGTTGGCACATTTACGGCATATTAGCCAGACATAAAACTTTATTCAGCTTACATAGGCTCTAAAAGTACAAGTTACCAGCATATTAGACTCAAAATTCATTTAATAAAACATACATAAACACATTCAAGATCTCAACAAATATAAACATGGAATAAAATGTCGATAACTTAAATCCCCGACCAAGACCAAAGCCCAACCATTAGCAGTATCTTTTCCTAATTATAAGTGACCCTCTAATGAAACTGATCACAGCAAAGCAAATCTCAGGTGCGTTGAGGTGCTGCAGAAATCTAAAACCTCCCTGAAAAGAATTAAAACTATGAGGAAATAAACAAACGGGTTCTCACTGATTTATAAAGTGCTCAGAAAAGAAGAAAGGGCGATGTGCTTTGCCGATCCTGGCAGCAGACCTTCCGCTCCTCAACCTGCCAATCCGGGCATTAGAGGTCCGGTGCCCATCTCACGATTCCTTCGTGGCCGGCTCATCTCAACTCCTGACCCGTCCAACTCATGCAGTCATGACCAATTGGAATCCTATTAATCCTCAATCATTGTGTAGTGACCGAGCGGTATCCTTATAGCAATTCCGCCTGGAATCCCTAGACCTTGGCGACATCAGCACTCGTATTCACCCTCAAGGCATTGTTAATTTTCAGGCGTATGTAAATTTCCGTCCTGATGATGATCTATGTACCTCATTATAGATCTAAACGTTATCGACTCTTTTAGACTGAATGCATGTTAAACACATTCGTTAAAACTTGTGCATTTTTGTCTACGTCTTTACAAAGCTTGCCCTCATGTTTCATGTATTGGCGATGAGCTCTTTTTCATGCCTGAAAATATTTTGTGTACGTGTTATTGTCTCTTTGTTTTGAACCTTGAAGGATACAGGATTGTGTCCCACTCTATGACATTCTGCCTCGAACTTTAGCACTGATTGTTTGTATCTGACTAGAGTCAGCTTGTGCGCTGACTCTAGTCTCAACCTAAAATTCTCTACTTTGGCAACTGGAGGTCCCTCAATGATAACCGTTTTAGATTTACATTTCCTTGTCCCACAGAGCATTACAAATGACTTCTGCTGAATAATCTGCAAATCTAGGGATGACAAACTCCACAAAGGTATCCAGGGCTTTTTGAAGGCTCATTGCTGTCCTAGTTAATAATATTCATAATAATTCTCATGTTGGAAATGGGGGGCTCTGGTTGGCGCAGGTAAGTACCAGCGACAAGCAGGGACCCTCACCTCCTGTCAGGGTGGGAGATTACCCCTGGGAATAACCCTTGCTCACCCTCTAGGTGCGTGGCGCGAGCAGACAAGGCTAAACTTCGGGGCGCTACAGTTAAGCATTTATGACTACACACAGCAAATCCAATGATCCCCCCACAAATGGACACCAGACTGTAAGTTGTATCAAAAATACGGGTACTTTATGCAAAAAGATATAACATATGCTGCAGTAATTATCACAAGACCATAAATAACATTCACTTTGAGATGCACACAATACTTTGGGTTTGAGGATATAGGCTTTTATCAGGGTCTTTAAATCAGGCAGTATGCTTCAAAAAGGTGAAACCAGTCTTTCTTTGGATGTTCCAGTGAGGAAAAACAAGGCTTGCTTATCACGTTTCAATAATGCACAAAAATGAGGCTTTCTAAAAAAAAAATGCTTCAGTGATGTAAAACAATGCTTTCTTTAAACTTTCAATCGATTCAAAATGAGGTGAAGTGAATTTGGCTGCTTGTTGAAATACGTTAACTTTCCCTGAATGTAGGTCGATGTTGTGGGGCGACCCGAGGGGGGTAACAGTACAGCTCTGCCCTTAGATTCAATGAGGGTTGGACTTTACAATCCAAGGCGGGCACAGTACCTGAAAATGTGCTGGCCCCGCGAGTTGCTGGACGGACTCGGGACGCTGGATGTGTCAGGGCCAGTCTGGCTGGTGGCAGACGTCCTCGAGTGCCAGGAGGTTCCCCAAGAGGCGGCAGCAGCACGGGACGGCCTGTACACCGTTACAGTGCGGCTCACGGGTGCGGCGCGGCCTCGGGGACAAGGTGCGGGCAAATGGTACGCTTCAGGCGTACGAGGCGAACTTCACCAGATGCAGGCTAGGGAAAGTCGTACCCGGCAGAGAACCACATGCTGGTACGGCTCGCAGGATCAGGAGTGCTGTTCTTCAATGATTGCAGGCAGGTGCGAGGCGTACAGCCACAAGGCAAGACGGTGCATCTCGTAGGGGCTCAAAAACAAAGGCTGGAGTGATGGCGTACGCTTCTGGCGTATGCCATGAACGCTCCGGGAGTGCCGGGTGAAAGAGGGGAAATCCCTCTTCTTCGGGAGGCATGGCGCACAGGAGATGGTGCGCTTCGAAGTACACTTCTGGGCTTGTCACGGAGGTGCGAGCGGGGAGAGGCGACGTCCGATGCCTCGCCGCGGACCCAGCCTGTCTTTTCCAGCAGTGGGGGCTCTTGGTGGAGTGCAGCTCAGAGGGGAGTCGTGGGCAGGGTGCGGGGCGGTCCGGCCGAGGGGGTACGGCTCCTGGGGGGAGCGGTGGGGGCTCGAGTCGGGAGCGGCCAGGCACGAACTGCCGAGGAGCAGGATGCAGGCGGCCCAGGCGGAGCAGGCACGGCTTCACAAGGAGCGGTGCAGCTCTAGACGGGGGAGGCCGGGCACGAGCTGCCGAGGTGAGAGCGAGGCACTTCTGAGGGGGGCCCAGCAGCGGGTCAGAGAGGATCAGGCAGAGTCCAATGGTTCTGGGACTCTAGTCAGGGGACCAGCTCAGCTACAGGGCCTTGGAGATCGTCAGAGGCCCCGTGGTTGCAGGAATAAGGCCAGGGGGGTCAAAGGGGCCTTGCAGGTTTCTTCTTGTCTTCTTAGCAGCAAGATCCTTTTTCCTCTGGCAGAGATTCTTCTTTGGGCTGACAGGATCTGATCTTTTGGGAGCAGGGCTCCGTCTTTTATACAGTATTTCTTTTGTCTTGCCAGCCTAGGGGGGCCATTGCATAGTTTCTTTCAATCTCTGAGCACTTTGTTGGGCAGGGTGTGCCTTCTGCTTTCAGTGTGTGGGGCAGGGCAGCAGATGCTCCGCAGGAGGTGGAGCCGGCATTGAGATGATAGGACAGCCAGGAGCACTTTGTTGACAGGCTTCCCTCTTCCTGGGCCAGGTGTCGGGCAGAGTCATCAGACGCTCCCCAGGAGGTGGAGCCAGCATTGTGGTGGCAGAGCACAGCCCTATTCAGAGTCCAGGGGCACTCCCACCACCTGTCATCCCTAGCCCTGTCACTCACACAACACAGACAGCAGATACACATCCGAGCAGAGGCGGGCTGAAATGGTTAGGCAAGCAAATGCTAACTTTCTAATAGTTGCCTTTGCAAACACAGTATATTAAAATAAACTTTACTAAAAGAAGTATTTTATTATTCTGAGTTCAGTCATACTAGACTTGACCATCTACCATGTTCCCTGAGCCTGCTGGGATTATAGGGTGTAATAATTCCAGCAGCCCATCCTGGCCTATGAGAACAGGTAGCCTTACAATAGTGAAAAACGAAAATGGCTGTAATTCACTATTAGGACATGCCACACACATCAGGGCTTGTCCTACCTTATGCTTACAATGCACCCTGCCCTAGGGCCTACCATAGGGGTGACTCACATGAAGTAAAGGGAAGGTTTAGGGGCTGGCAAGTGTGTGCACTTGCCCAGCCAGCATGACCGTACCAGACTGCACGCAGGTTCGGCAATGGCAGAACTTAGACACATTTTAAAAGGCTGCTTCTGTGGGTGGCGCAACAAGCGCTGCAGGCCCACTAGCAGTATTTGTATTTACAAGCCCTGGCACCCCTGGTGCACTTTACTGGGGACTGACAGTAAATCAAATGAGCCAATCATGGAAATCAATTAATATACACATTTTGCACAGGGAGAGCATATGCACTTTAGCACTGGTCAGCAGTGGTAAAGTGCCCAGAGTCATTAAACCAACAAAAACAGGTCAGAGAGAATATTGGAGGAAGGCAAAAAGTTCAGGGATGATCCTGCAGAAACGGCCAAGTCCAACATCTCAGATTTGTAGAGCACGGCTTATCACCCATGAGGGTATCCAGGGGCTGGTAATAGGGCTGCGTCATCCGTATAAAGAAGTGTCAGGATAGTGCAAGTGCCTCCCCTTGGGAAATCCAATTTCTTTGAAGCAAATGAACTTCTAGGCCTTTATTTTTTATTTTTTTTGTAGGCATAACTTATTTACACAGTGGTGGTAGCTGCAGTGCATATAGGGATTGGCGGCCGCTTTAGTTATTTACTTTTATTGTGCTGATGTAAGTGAGGATTTCATTGCAAATCCTCCCAGGGATGTCCGTGTCTACATTTTAAATTTTTATTGTATTGCCTAATGTACATTTGGCCTGGGCGGAGTTCAGCGAGTTTTGCTAAGCAGGACTCTGAGAAGTGACAAAATCTCCACCGCGCTATGCGGAGTTCAGCAAGGGGTGGAGTGGAATACGTTGCGCCTTTTGCACTGCTTTTTCTGCGCCAGATGTTTGTCCCGCACTGTAAAATCCGTGTGAATGGCACCACGCACAGTTCAAGAGGGCGCTGCTTCTTACCGCCGCTTGAGTAGAAGTTCTACTAGAGCGGCAGCTTCCTCAACGTGAATGGAAGGTTTCTCAACACAAGTGCTAGTGCCCATCCCCGAGCACCTGCATTGAGAAATCTGGCTGGGAGATGGTCTGGTGCTGGATTTTCCTTGCTCACGCTCTTCAATTTAATGTTGGTGAGCACGAGCAAGGAAATGTTTTTTCTGAACTCCGAGTGCTCTGCAGAGTGTGAAAAACTCCACAAAGTCCATGAACGGAGCAGAGTTCACCGCCCAGGCCTAATGTTTATGTATCTGTATATAATTGTTGAGACTACATTTTTTTTAAGCTATCTCATCAAGAATTAACAATTTTATTAAGCACATATGGGTGAGAAAAAGACTTCTTTTTCTTTTACTAAATTTGCACAGCAACCAATCAAAAGAAAACTTAAAAACAAAATTTCCCATGATGTCAGTAACCACAATCCGCAAAACAACTGTTGTTTTTGCATTTGTCACCCCGAGTGGGATGGGTATGCTCAGACGTGAGTCCCGTGCTCTCCACACCACTGGAGTCAAGTTATCCTGACTGAAGAGGGCTGATAGCCAGAAGCCGGTCCTAGGATGCTTGATTCCGGTCCAGTAAAGACATGGCTTGGCAGTTCGGGTTGGACTGTTCCCATGAGGCACAGGGTCAAGGCTGATTTGCATATGGACGTGTCTGAACTGGGGTGGTGTGGAGTGCAAAAAAACGATGGATTTAGGCCCAGATCTCTGGACTGGGGTGAATGTATGGCATTGTTCTGCATTCTGTCCATCAACTGTTGTTTTTGCAGTAACCACAATCCAGCAATCACTGCCCATTATGCTTCTCAAGTATGGCCAGCACCATCTTACTGCCTCGTCTTTGAGTATGCTCAGTTTCAAACAGTTCAACCAAAGTATCCGGGTCCTAGATGGGATTGCCTTCTTTGTCTAACTTGGAACACTACATTAGTTGTATAAAACGTCCCTCAGATGAACAGAATTGCATTCCAGAAAATCTGAATCCACCAGAAGTAGGACTGCTCACTCTTGCTTCTGTTCCCCAGATAGAAAAGAAAAACATTTGGTAAACTCTGTTTCCCGAAGACAAAGCAAGGGAGCAAAATATTACTATGCGTCAACAGCAAGTGTGCAAACACAATCAAGAGGGCAAAATACACTACATATTCAACATAATATATGAAAAGGTTCCAGGAAATACACGGCACCGCGTAGAGACGACTGACAAACAGTTCTTTATTGTGGCCCTTATCAAGGTGGCGCACGTCCTTGAAAGAATACTTCACTCCATGATGCTTAAGACACGATAGACTGAGACGATCACTGTTCAACTTTACTGACTGCCCTGACGAAGTTCTAAGAACGAAACGCGTTGGCTGTTGTTTTTACACTTTGGAATTATACTAATAAAGACTCTTACAACGAAGAAATTGATTGAGCTTCATTATTACCTTCAGGATATCCTAGTAGTGCACAACTCCATCATCGCCAATAATATATGAAATGTACCTTATCAAGTGGGATAATCCTCGCCTCCATGTCTTTAATAGAATTTAACGCAATAGTTAAAAGGTTTTTCATTCTATGTCGGGACCAGAGGCTGAGATTATGCTTGCTCAAAGCTGTCCCACTGTTTCAGAAGCCACATCAACATCATGCTCATGATAAAAGGTACAAAAAGTAGACTACGCAGACAAATTTGCCGCTTTTGTGATCTCTTCCAGTCGTGAACCTAAAAAAGCCGTAGCTCCTGGCACTGAAGGAGCTCCAAACACAGAAACATCTATTCCAGAGTCCAAAGGCAGCCACTTGTGCCATCTGGCCAACCTGGTAGAAGAGACGGGTCGAAAGGGTTTCTGAAATGCAATCAGCAGCTGCCCTGCAGAATCCGGTCTATTCGTTCTGGCAATATCTTCATATATTACTTGAAACAACCAACCAAACACAACATCTAGTTGTTAGGAAATGCAGGATAATTTATAGTTCTGATATTAAGTTCAGACGTGTGAAAAATCACTCTACTTGTAATATCCCATTTTCAATCATTCTACCACTTCTTGCATGAGATGAGACGTAACAACATGGTCAACTCGTCCAATAATTGTTTGCCTGAAAGATCAGAGTTGTCAGACTAATGTTCCAAGAACTTTAAAACCACGTTCACATCCCACATAAATTAATATCTTGGTCAAGAGGGATTGGAAAAATCTAATTACCCGTAACAGTTTACTGACCATAGGATTTTCCCCACCAGATGACCCTCCACGTGACAATGTCCAGCAGAAACAACAGACTGAGAGGTGCTAACGGACTGTGAAGGGAGACCACAAGTCGCCAGTTCAGGTAGGAAATGTACCACCATGGTTATAGGTGCTTCCACTGGACACACCAAGTTAACCGTCTAGACTAGGCTGAAGGATATCTTCTGGGCACACTGGATGAAGATAGAAGGCGGTTCCGAATGTCCTGCCACTTGCAATCTAGTCCTGAAATTCTCCAAGCCACGAGCTACAGACGAATGGACTGTGCCAGTGGATGGGAAAGAGCCTACTGGGTCCTGGAGCAACAACTAGCGAGTCGCAGGACAGCTGTAGAAGGAATGGGAAAGATACTGAAGTCTTCCAAGCAGTTGTCACCAGAATTAACTCTGCCTCCTGCCTCCTCACCTGAGAGAATACCCTCAGAATCCTCATCTATGGAAGGAAAGCATAACATTCCCCCCAATGTGGAAGAAATGCATCGGTCGCTAGGGCGTCTGGATCCAGCCTCCAACTGAAAAATTCTTTCAGTTGTTGATTCAATCTTGATTCACACATGTCCATGAGACATGGTCCTCGGTGGTAATGGAGCTCCTGGACAATTCGGGCATCCAACATCCAGTCGGTGAAGTCTGCCAGATGTGTGGAATGCCAAGCACCCACTGTCTTCTGGTGGCGCGTCCAGATGTTCCTCTATCACTTAAATACGTTGCTGAAGGCAGAAGCGCCATAACACCTTGGCTATCTCTACAAATGTTCACAATTTTGGGAAACCCAATTTGTTGATATAATGGAAAGCTGAAACGTCGTCCATCCTCAATAAAATGTAGCAACTCACTTTGTTGGGTGCAAATTCTTGATCGCAAAGGAGCCCGCCAACACTACCAGGGAGCTGATATGCATTTTCAATTCCTCTGTGTTCCACCAGCCCCCTGTGGATAGCGTCCCACATCGGGCTCCTCTTCCCCAGCGTCTGACATCAGACTCTATCTTGACCTTTGGAAGGGATCCAATGATCTCCCTGCCAAACCACGCTTCCATGTGCCCACGCAACTATGTCAGTTTCGTCCTAGATTCGATCAATAATGGGACACGATTGGATTATGCCGGGCCACTAAAGGCAGGGATATTGTCTGTCTGCTCAGTGAAAACTGAAGTTCCCGCTTAAATTTTAGTTTGTAGGAGTGAAGGGGTAATTGGATCATCAGTGAATCCACATAAAAGCCCCAAAACTCTGAGGGGCAGACTTACGATAACTGGCGCATCCCTGCATATCAGCAGGGATGCGCCAGTTATTGTGCGCCGCGGCTCCACCACCATGGATGCGCCCCAAGACAAATGTTGCATCACTGTGATTGGCTACCAAGTCAGTATGATAATGTCATCTAGATATATAATAAGACACACTCTGTGTATCCCTAGCTGTTCCACAAAGCCTTGTTATTTTGTGAAACACCAATGATCCCAAAAGGAAGAAGTTTTAATTCAAATCACTCATTTCCCCATTGAAACTGAAGAAAACAATGGTGTGGGATGAAGAATAATCTGATATGCATCTTTAAATCCAGTCCGACCATCAAATTACCAGCCTGAAGGCGATCTCGCAACAAGGGTATCCCTTCCATTTTGAAGTGCCTGTAGACTATGAAATAATTGAACTCCCAAAAGTTCAAGACGAAACAATAATCTGACCCTTCTTTTTCATCAGGAAAATGGAACTGCAAAACCCTCTGGCGTGTGGGCCAAACTGAGATATCTTTTCCCAAAAGATGCTGAATTTCTGCATCTCTAAAATTCTGCTCCGCTTGTGAAAACCCGAGAGGGTGAGGTCTGGTAGCTTGAAGTTGGATGCTGTAAAACTCCAACTTGAAGTCTGTTACCTTGCCTAGTCGCCAGGTGACTTTAGACAACATGTCCCAGTTGTTAAAGAAAAATATCACTCTGCCTCCCGCCCCCAAATGTTTGACTTGGAATGATCAATACCCCAAAAAATCAGCATGGAGGGATGTCTCGCTCTGGGCGGTCCCCCCTTAATTGAATTATTGTAGTCCTTCTCAGTGGTAAGGGCATCAGGGGCTGAGTACCCTAGTACTTGACAGCTACTCTCTGTAGACAAATAGTTTTGATCTTGCTGGTGCAAACTCTGGCCTCATTTCCAAGAGTCCTGCCCGGCTGGAGCGTCCCTTTTTTTTAAAGCTCGGGTGATGCCGGCCTCTGAATCATATCTACAAGGCGACGCAAAACGCTTCATAGATATGGAGTAAGGCTAGGCAGCGCAAAGCGCTTCATAGATATGGAGTAAGGCTAGGCGACGCAAAGCGCTTCATAGATATGGAGTGAGGCTAGGCCGCGCAAAGCGCTGCGTTGGCTTACTCTGCATCAAGGAGGTGTTCCATGGGTGTTACTGTGGGTTCTCCCACGAAACACCCATTTATTTTGACACCGCCTCAGATTTGGACACTCAAGTAAACCTGGGGCAATGCCACAACCATACACCTCCCCAAAGCAGGCATAACGAGGAGAAATGTTTTCATTTCTCCTCTTTTATTCCTCTTTCCATGTGTGCCACGTTCTTCAGCAGACATAGACCCCAGTGCACCATGGTGCAAGGGTGTCTGTGTTGGTGCTCGGCTGCAAAATGTGCGCCTGAAAGGCCAGTAATGCCCTGTGTCCTGTACGGTGCATTCCTGCCCTTTCGATTGGCGCAGAGCAGGGCAACAAAAAAGACTTGCAATGCTGCTGGATGCCAATTCTTGGTAAATGAGGCCCTCAGTGTCCCTCGATCAGTGTATGAGGTGGCATTGAACGTGTCTTGTTGGTCTAATTATCACAGCTCGGCCATGGGCTTATCGCTCGTGCAAAGCGGAGTGGGCACACTGGAGCGCGTGCATCAAAGCAGGCAGTAGAGGGTACGCTCCTCCGATCAGAGAGGGCACACTGGGGCGCGTGCATCAAAGCAGGCAGTAGAGGGCTGCGCTCCTCCGATCAGAGAGGGCACACTGGGGCGCGTGCATCAAAGCAGTCATTAGAGGGTACGCTCCTCCGATCAGAGAGGGCACACTGGGGCGCGTGCATCAAAGCAGTCATTAGAGGGTACGCTCCTCCGATCAGAGAGGGCACACTGGGGCGCGCGCATCAAAGCAGGCAGTAGAGGGTACGCTCCTCCGATCAGAGAGGGCACACTGGGGCGCGTGCATCAAAGCAGGCAGTAGAGGGTACGCTCCTCCGATCAGAGAGGGCACACTGGGGCGCGTGCATCAAAGCAGGCAGTAGAGGGTGCGCTCCTCTGATCAGAGAGGGTGCAGTCTGACCCGAATCAACTGCTCCACAGATGAAAACGCTGTAGCAATTACCCACCGATTGCATCACTCGGAAGACAAGTGTAGCAGCTTCTCTTTCAATTACATTAACAATCAAATAAAAGAATCAATCAAGAAGCAAATACACTGTACATACATAATCGTATATAAGAAGATCTGACCACAAACAGATATATGAATGATAACTGTTGGAAACTGACTCTTTATAAAGTATACCAAAAAGAGGTCTACTGTGCACGGAGCCCAGGGGTTCCCTTATGAGTGGACGGGGTTTGCTTTAGCAATCTCAAGGTGCTCTTCTAGGGAGTAGTGAGGTCGAGCAGCTTTAGGCTTATCAGAGAGGAGTGTCAGACATCTGCGATACACGCACAGAGTCAATTAATGGTACACACGACTCAATAAGGAGAGCCACACCAATTTATAAAAATAACACATATCTTGATATATATTTAGGCACCAGAATCAATACGATCAGGTAACAGTGCAATTTTCATAAGCGTCAATGCTATCCTATGGAGGAAAAACAAATGCTGCATACAAGTTCTTTACAGCGCCTCACCTGATCACTCTATTGGTCTTAAGGTGTGTATGGGGCAAGGTCCAAGGCCGCACCAACAGGTCACCCTCAGGGGCACTAGGGCGGCCGGGTGCAGTGGTGTAATTCAGCATCTGGTGCCCAATGTTCATCTACGGGGATCGGTCTGGTTGAAAAAAGGCTTCGGGTTTGGACTGGGAGGCCAGTCAGGCTGAATCAGCAGGTGGACTCGGCTCTTATGATGCTCAGGGACACCTTTGGTCCTCTTCGCCAACGGTGCATGCCGTGTTGGGTTTTTGGTGTCCGGAGTCCTCTCAGTCCTGTTTGGGTGCCTGCAGGATGCAGGGAAGCAGCTCTGCTGCTCCATGGGCGATCCTGGTTCGTGGGTAAAGTGCTGGCACTTCTCTCAGGCTTCTGAAGACACGGCAGCTGCAGGACAAGTGGTCTTTGTCGCAGTTGTCAAGGACAGCAATCCGGTTGGCACCAAGTCAATTAGTGTCTTATGTTCCTTCTCGCGAATCTTCACAACCGTCTTCTTGTTTCAGGTCATCAGGATCTCATTTCATGTGTAGGAGAGTAGGGTACCCCCGATTTTTGCTGTGATTTACTGTTTTTTCGACTTTAGTGTGGCTGTGGACCTGCTAATCAGACCCACAGCCCAGCTGTTCTCTCTCTAAATTGACACCATGTACTTTAGGTACATACCTGATTGGGTATATGTCCACACATCTAGCATACTGCTCCCTGCCTTAGGGCTGTAAGTCCTGCTGTAGGGGTGACTTACCCACACTGCATGCAGGGTATGCTGGCATGGCACACAGGGAGGTGAGCGATGTGGTGTTTTCACTTTTGTCTGCACCAAGACATGCAGCCTGCAGTGGCAGTGCGTATGTTTTTGCTGAGGGGTCCCTTAGGATGGCACAATATATGCAGCAGCCCTTAGGTACCCTCTTTAGCCTCCTTGCCCTAGGTACCTGGGGTACCATTTACTAAGGACTTACAGAGGGTGCTAAAGGTATTGCCATTTGTGGAAACAATTGAACAGTTTGGGAAAGAGATCTGGCAATGGGAACCTGGTTAGCAGGACAGGAACCCAATGCACTTCCAGTCAAAATCGCATCAAATACTAGATGAAGTAGGGGTGACCATGTCAAGAAGGGGCGCATTCCTACAATAACGTCTGCACTCAAATACTTCCGCATTCATTTTGGCTGCTGAGCAGCAAAAAGAGGCAGTCAAGATGGCGCCGGCCATATTTGAGGAGAATAAAGGGCAGTGATTGGTGGCTGTGGTTACTGATATATAGTATATAAATCTGTCTTTTGAGATTACTGCATTATGATTGGCAGCTGTGAAAATTCAGTAAAAAAAAAGAAAAAGATCAATCAATCAATCAGAATACTTGTAAAGCGCACTACTTACCCGTGAGGGTCTCAAGGCGCTGAGGGGAGGGGGTGCCGCTACTGCTTGAAGAGCCAGGTCTTGAGGAGCTTTCTTTTTTTTTGGATCAAATGTATTTTATTGAGTTCCACCAAGCGATATTATACATACATTAAACAAAATGAGCAAAGCTGCTGCACCCGTCCCCAGGGCTGTACAGTACTCAACCGTATATAACCGTTTAGCGAGGAGTAACCGGGTGTCCATGTATGCTTGCATGAAGGGAGACAAGCCCCGCCGTGCGCACAAGAACTCTTTTCCACCAACCTCCCCAGAGACCCACCCGTCCCAACCTACCCCAACTGTATCCTACCATCAACCCCTACAATCCCCCCCCCTCCCCACTCGGTGTGTTCCTTGTAGCGCCTAGAGGTGACTATTCGGGGTTCAGGCTAAACCTTGTGTTCCACTCTGGTCGTCTCATCACGAAATCCCTCCGCTAGTTTCAGAACCCTGAGATACTTTGGGCATGTGAGCTCCGTGAATTCTTGGGAGAGCAGAGAGATAAGTGGCTGCCATACTTCTCTAAACGTTTCCGATGTCTGTATGAGCGAGGCCTGTATCCTCTCCATCCCCATGACATACCACAATCTGTGTAGCCACCCCGTGTGTGTGGGCTTCCTCGTGGTCCCCCATAGCGACAGGATATGTTGGGTCGCTGCCCCCATCGCCAATCCCATCTGTTTCCCCCGAATTGACTTGAGAGGGAACGTTAGTCCGTTGGGGAGTCCCAGAATCGCATAAGCAGGGAAACGTGGAATGTCGGTGTCAAAGTGGGTGTCTATGTCTTTAAGCACAACCTCCCAATATTCCTGTACCTCGATGCAGTCCCACAGAATGTGTAGCATGGTCCCCGTGTGTCCACATCCTCTCCAGCATTTGGGGTCTTTGCTCGGGTTTCCCTGGTGTAGGCGTACAGGCGTCAAATGCCAGTAATAGGCGATCTTCACTGCCGCCTCTTTGCTAGCTGTATTTCTGGCTGTGTGGTGAGCCCGGTAGTAGATGTCATGCCATTCTTTATCAGAAAGAGTGTGCCCTAGTTCCCTCTCCCAGCGTCTCTGCCCGGCTGATCTCTCCGTAGGGGGAGGCGGGGACAGCATGAGATATAGTTCAGAGATAGACCGTGAGTCCGAAGTTTTGGTCATGATCCACCGCTCGTAGGGGGTAAGAGGACGACTGGCAAGAGGCGCCACATCTGCGTGCGTTAGCCAGTGCCTAAGCTGGAAGTACTGGTATCGGAGCGGCTTATCAAGTGTGTAGTCCGCCGTCACTATGTCCCAAGGCAAAAAGCCTTCCGTATTAAACAAGTGGCCTGCGGAGCGGCATTCAGACTGTCGCCACTGGGGGAACGAGCCCGGAGACCGTCCCGGGGGAACGCCGGGTTATCTAGCAGAGGCATCATGGGGGAGGGAAAGGTCGTCAGGCCCTTCGGGACCGCGGTTGCGTCCCATACTTGTAAAAGAGTCCTGGTGATAGGGGATTTCTTGAGGTCTGTCGGGTCGTGCCAGGAAGGGAACTTTCCAAAGGGGCAGACCCGCCATAGCCCTGTCCTGGCATAACCAGTGCTTTTCCGAAGTCGGCCTGGACCACTCCAGAAGGAATCTGAGCTGCGCTGCCTGGAAGTAGCACCGCAAGTCCGGGACGCCTAAGCCCCCCTCAGCCGTCACCCTCGTGACCAAGTCGCGCCGCAGCCTGGACCTCTTATTAGCCCAAACATAGTGGCTCAGAGTGTCCTGCAGTTTCTTCAGCATCCCCAGTGGGGAGGTGACCGGGATAGTCTGGAATACATAGAGGATCTTGGGCAAAAGGGACATTTTGATGGCTGCCACTCGTCCCAACCACGAGAGCGGCTGTTGTTTCCACCTCGCTATGTCCCCTTGAACGCGTGACAGGAGTTTAGTGTAGTTAAGGTCAACCGTTTGGACAGTCGCTGGCGTCAGGTCTATCCCCAGGTACTGTATTGTGGTGCTGACCTCGAGTCCCCCCAAGTGCAGCGATTCTCTGTTAGCTGGCCGGGTGTTGCTACCTAAAGGAAGGACAACGGACTTTTGGATATTCATTTTGAAGCCCGACACCTCTCCGAACGCGTTCATTTCGGACAGGAAGGCCGGTAAGGAGACCCTCGGACTATTCACCGCCACAAGGATGTCGTCCGCGTAGAGGCTCATGGTCTGCTCCACACCTCCGAACCTGATCCCTGTGATGGAGTTATTGTCCCGAACACGCTGGGCAAACAGCTCAATATAGAGAGCGAACATAAGCGGCGAGAGCGGGCAGCCCTGCGGCGTGCCTCTTTGGATGTCGAATGGCTTGGAGCTAACCCCATTTACTTTGATGGTTGCCCTTGGGGACGTATAGCAGCCTGCCACCCATGAACGGAAGCGGGGACCCACGGCGAATTTCGTCAGCGCGTGGTCTAAGAATCTCCAGTCAACTCTGTCGAACGCCTTCTCGGCGTCGACCGAGAGTAGTGCTGCATCAGAGGCGTTGAAGTTAGCTTAGTGTTGTCTGCACACTGCCGGGAGGGGACGAAGCCTGCCTGGTCCGGTTCGATTATGCCTGGCAGGCAGGGGCCCAGGCGGGAGGCCAAAATGCCCGTGAAGAGCTTGAGGTTGAGGTGGAGGAGCGATATCGGCCTGTACGCCGCGCAGCGCGAAGGGTCCTTGCCCGGCTTTGGCAGGACAATGACCTCTGCCTCCAACATCTCCTTCGGGTTCGAGCCTGGACCCCCGAACGAGTTAAATAGTTTTGTAAAAGCCCGCGGAGAAGCCGTCTGGGCCCGGGGCTTTCAATGGCTTGAGACGGGCAATGGCCGATATAACTTCCTCCAGGCGGAAAGGGGCGTCCAGCGCTTTGGCGTTGGTTTCAGTAAGAGCAGTGACCTCCATAGTCTCCAGGTAGGCCCTCCGCGCCTCCTCCCCCACGGCCTGGTCCACAGCATATAGCTGCGCATAGAAGGCACGAAATGCCTCCGCAATGCGTTCATCCTCCCGGACCTCGCCGCCGTCGTCTCCGCGTATAACAGGGATCTGGGAGTGGACAGTTTTAGCCTTGAGCTTGCTGGCCAGCAGGCGACCCGTCTTGTCTCCCACCCACGTAGTACGTGTGGCGGAGGCGGAGCGCTGCATATTCTGCCCTGTCTAGGTCCAGACTCGCCAATTGTGCCCTGGACGCTTTCAATTTGCGCCAAATCCGGGGAGCGCCCGTCCGGCAGTGAACCCGCTCTAGCTCCCACACCTGCGCCTCTAATTCCCGCCTCCGCTCCTTACGCTCCGTATTGTCCGACGCCGCGATTGCCATGATTTCGCCCCTAATGACCGCCTTAAGCGCCCCCCACAGTGTCGCCTGGGCCACCTCCCCGGTGTCGTTATGATCCAGGTAATTGGTGATGCTTTGGGACAATTGTTGTACCACTCCTTTGCGGGAGAGTAGACTTTCACTGAGTCGCCACCTGCCCCTGTGTGCGTGGGACTGTCAGTTGGAGGACCACCGCGTCGTGGTCTGAAAGCGCCGCTGGTGTTACGTCAATGCCCTGAATCATGGGGATCATGTCTGTGGAGCCCAGGAAGTGGTCTATTCCGGCGTACGTGTGGTGCACATGTGAATAAAAGGTGTATCCTGGGGTGGTATGACGCAAGCCCCGCCATATGTCGACCAGCCCCCTGTCCCTCAGCCACTGCCTCCCGGTCGCCGACAATGCCCCTGTGTACCCAAACCACTTCCCGGACCTATCCATCTCATTGTCCATGACCAGGTTTATGTCCCCCCCCCACCAGCACAAGCCTCGCGTCTCCCGACAGCGCTTCAGACAGCGCCCCCCTCAAAAAGGCCTCCTGTTTAGTGTTAGGTGCGTAGATTGAACCTAGTGTGAAGGAAGAAGGGCCTATATGTATTGTGTGCTCTAGAAGTCTGCCCCTGATCTCAGCCACCTGGCTCCCCACCCGCCCTCTAAAATGCCTGGCTACCAGTATAGCTACTCCCGCTTTTTTCTCAGTGGTCGCGGAGTAAAATTGGTGAGGGAAGGCTCTTGCTTTCATGCTGTGGTAAATTAATTTTACCGAATCATTTTTCCATATAATTATCATTAAAAGACAGCTCATTCAAATGAGAGGCAGAGTCCGTGGGATCTGAGTCATACGGGCTTTAATGGAAAATCCTCGAGGATTGGACATCATGTTCCATCACCTCTAAGGTTCAGGAAGGGACATTCAACGTTTTATTAGCATTACACATTATATATAGTAAAATGGTACAATTGAAACCAATACAGTAGGCGTAACAGGTGAAAAGAGAGAGATAAGAACACATGTGCGTAACAGGAGGCGTATAAAAAGGCGTACACATGGGCGTGCACTGTACATGTCAGAGAAACGTCATAAGAAACGTCACATGTGGGTGGATGCATAGAGAAAGTTGCAGGATCAGCAGAAACCTATGACCTGCATGCGCGCTACTAAGCATGACGTGTAACTGGGCAGAACTGGGGGCTTTGACTTTAGCACTAGTGGAGGAGACTGGTGTCTGGGATGTCAGGGCAACCTGTACCTATAGCATATCTGGTATCTCATGTTTGGAGGATGTAGTGTCTGAAGTAAAAGGTCTCTCGGGCAGAGGCCGTTCAATACTGAATGCTAGTGCGTGCATACGTATCTTGGTGCAACGTGCGGAGCCATGGGCCAACCATGGTAACGGGTTCAGTAAATCACTTGCAAGGAGGACAGGAAGGCCGGGCCCTTTGCTCTGCAGCCGGGAATATGTTTACCTATTTCACTAGATTGGAATGTGTTTTTGAGGAGGCTGAGCAGATAACTGTAGGCACTTGGGCGGCCGCTCCTTCAGTTTGTTGGCTCCACAGATGTGGAATTCACTACCGCTCCCACTGCGGGGGCGACTACTCTCCTTGATTTTAGAAGAGGTCTTAAAACTTGGCTGTTTTCCCAATAGGTTTGCTAGCAGTTCCTCTCTTTTTGTCTGTTTGCTTTTCAACCTTTTTATCTGTGTTGTGTTATGCTGAAATCAGTTCTCCTTACCTAAAGCGCCGGGACACTCTTTTTGAGTAACAAAAGTACAAAAGAATAAATAACATAACATAACATAACATAACAAAATATGATTTTGGCAGGCAGTCCAGGCCGAGCCGGGCACCGCTTCGCTGGCAGGAAGTAAGACAGGGGTCAGGGATGCGTACAGCTTCCAGAGACAGGAGAGATGAGACTCAGGCCTCGTTTAAGGGCCTAGCTCGACTGGGCCAGAAAACATGGAGAAAACGTGTACGAAATTCAAAAGTGCACCATGTAAAGACGTTGGCACCATATGCCTAGAAGCCTAATTAACGGGATTTCTTTGCATGACTGGATAGCTGACATGTTAAGGATGGACGCAAATGTATTTGCGTCTTTCTAGCATGTACAGAACAGAAGTTACACGACATACAAGGAACATGGGTGCATGGATAGGGTGCGAGTGGGGGACACATTAGCTACCTGAAAATTTCTATTACCTCATTCCCTCCTTGGACCCTACTACACCCTTTAGGATATATCTATATTCATAAGACCATCTATCTGTTCGTAAAGCATCATTTGTTCTTCTTTCTTTATTCGGGAACGGGAACGTGTACTTGGACGGGGAATACAAGCTGTGGCGCACAAGCCGCAAATCGCTGGCCCACATTGCAGACAGAGACAACAACTGAATACTATGACCAATATTACTCCTAGGAATGATAACAATTTCCATCCCCAGGCGGATATTACACTCCAGAACCAACCGGACCAAGTCCAGGAGCCTGGATTCTGGTGTATCAGGTGAGCTATTTCATGAAGCCGAGTTATGGCCTTATACACGGATGGCGCGTTATTAGGAATAAACACGCAACAACTGGATCTGATGACTCTACAAGCCCCGCCCCTATCTGCCAGGATGACGTCAAGGACAAGGCGATTTTGAAGAACAACAAGTCTCATAGCGGACTGTTCCTCGGTCAGGTTACCTAAGGCAGAAGTAGTCTCGTTCACTACTGCTTCTAAAGTTCTAGTTAATTTGCGTATCAATTTACTATTCTGGACAGGACCTACAAAGAAAAAGAACCTTTTATTGAAATCTGTATATTGCTCCCATGTTGTTTCAGTCTGGTCGACAATCGGGGTCTTGATCTCCCTTCTATGTCTTACATGCACAAGATGTGGATTTCTGTGATAATCAGGCGGGGCTAGGAAAACAGGTGGCAATAGGAACGCAATATAACACGTCCCATCCCAATCCAATGGCAGACGTACATAGGCTGTCTGACCACATATAAAATAAGAATGGCGGGAAGCTTTGAAAGTAGACTTTCCTTTATCACTGAATTCGGCAACAGTATTACAATCACTGTGTCCTAGATGTACTGAACCATTCTTTCTGACGCATAATTCACCTTTCACTGGCAAAACTGTAATAAACGGCAAGTCCGAATTAGTCTCAGACTGCACATTCAGGATCATAAGGTTAAGCGTAAAATTACCTAATCCATACACTTCATTTTCTAGATCGGTCCCTGTCCTTTGGGGAAGACCCTCTTGGTCCGGAACACATATTTTATTCATAACTGTATTCAGGTTCCCCCATATCCAATTGCCTTGGGAAACCTTGGACTTACTATCTAGGGAGGACATTAAAGTAAACCATGCACCACACCAACCATTATGTGTGAACGGATAAGGAAAGAGGGGCAGAGCTCCCTTGTATTTCTGATAGGGAGGGAGTCGGCCACATACCCAGCAATTGGTGGCATTGCTGGTTTGGTGAGAATGGTGTAACATACGGATGAATGTATTGTTGCGCATGGCTAAGCGATAGGACAATTCATGGGGAGGCAGGTCACTAAAAGTGTGCTCTATAGTATCGTTAGAGGAAGTATGTACATGTGAATCAAGAGGAAAGAAAACGTGTAACATTAGACTAATGCATATAATCGTAAGACTCAGAAGAAACATAGAAATTAAGGCGATGATGCATCTGCTGTGCAAAACTTTACAGTACTTTTTTCTCTTTTCGCTACGCCTATCTCTCTGACTACTTGGGTCTATCTTATTCATGTCAGAAACCTGTCTAACCGCTTCACCCAGGAAGGGACTTAAACAATTAAACGCTGTCTGACTTACTAGACCTTAACTTTGAACGATACTCCTCTTGGGGAGTTTTCTCTAGCAGGGGGAGTTTAGAGTCAGTCTCTGCAGGTGGGCAGTCCTTAATCGGGATTTCTGGACACAGTCCGTGAACTTTTTTAACGTGGCTTGAGTGCAGCCAGCCATTTCTTCCTTCCAGCTTGACTGCAGTTCTCGTTGTCATCAATACCAATTTTGGCTCCTTCCATCTGGGTTCCAGCGGACTTTTCCTATCAAAGTTCCTCACGAAGATATGATCACCAGGGAGGACTTCATGCGGTTTTACTTGGGTGTTGTCCGGAAAGGCAGCCGCGACCTGTGAACGACAAGATTGTAGTGCAGACATCAAGGAAGCCAAGTAATCTGTCAGCATAGTACTTTCAACATCAGTTAGGCGTCTTGGCATAGGCGTACCCCACATGTTCGGGGGACGACCAAAAATAACTTCATATGGAGACAATCCTGTCCTAGAATGGGCTACCATTCGCATGTAAAAGAGTGCAACTGGCAAGGCAACTATCCAATCTACACCTTTCTCTGCACATATCTTTGCTAGGCGTGTTTTCAGGGTCTGATTATGTCTCTCTACGAGACCTGCGGCTTCGGGATGTCGGACGCAGTGGAACTTCCACTGGTAACCTAACAGGAGTGATACCTGTTTCATAAGCTCAGACGAGAATGGCTGTCCATTATCAGAATACACGACACGGGGCAAACCATATCGTGGGAAAAACTCACGTACCAGCTGTTTGGCAGTGGTTGCAGCAGTGTAATCGGGGACTGGATATGCTTCTGTCCATCGAGAAAGAGCACATACAACTACGAGGACATACTTGAATCCTCGGCATCTGTCCATCTGGATATAATCCATCTGGAGGACTTCAAAAGGATGGTCAGGAGGATGAAATCCACCCTGTTCCACGGGGACACCTTTTCCTGGATTGAACTGACAACAGATCATGCAAGTACGCACTTTCTGTTTCACTGCTGCTCGTAAATGTTTGTTGAACCAGAGATTCTGTAAACTGTCTAACATGGCTTTCTCTCCTAAATGTGCTGGACTATGTGCTGTGTTAATGATGATTTGAACCATAGAGTCGGGGAGGAACCATGTGGCTCTTCCCTTCGTCATCCATCCCTGATCTGTTTGGATCCCTCCTTGTTCAGTCCATTTCTTGATTTCATCTGGGGTTGCATGTGTCTGTATGTCGAGTACATCTAGAGTGGGATCCTTAACTGTCAGGCAATGTGTCAGTGACGATACTTCAGTCTTTGTCATGTCAGTCGGTATGTCTGTCTGAGCTGTGAGTTTGGCTGTTCGATCTGCCAGGTCGTTACCCTGGGAAATAGTGTCGGTGACTTTAGTATGTGCTTTGCATTTCATAATGGCTATGGTTGTAGGCAAGTGTATTGCTTCTAACAGGGCTTGAATGAGGGGACCATGCTGGATCTTGGTACCGTGAGAAGTTAAAAAACCTCTCTCTTCCCAAACAACACCGAAGTCGTGTACGACTCCGAATGCATACTGTGAATCTGTGTATATGTTAACTTTCTTGTTCTTGGCTAGTATACAGGCTTGGGTCAGAGCAATAAGCTCTGCAGCTTGAGCAGATAGTGTGTCAATACGGTGTGTTTCTATGACTTCAGTTTCAGTGGTCACTGCATATGCGGCCACTAACTCTCCTGTGCTTGTTCTCATACATGAACCATCCACGTAAAGTGTCAGGTCTGGGTCGGTCAATGCAATGTCTGTCAAGTCTTGTCGGGGCTTTGTCACTGTATTAATGACTTCTACACAGACATGTGGTGCTGGATCAATTGTACTCGAGGGTAACAATGTGGCAGGGTTGAGTATGTTGCAGCGTCTGATTTCTATGTGTGGCTGGAAAAGTGTCAGTTCATAACCTGTCAGTCGTGCTATGGTCAAGTGTTGAGTCTGGGTTCGGTTCAGAAGAACTTCCACGGAATGTGGAACCTGTACTGTCAAAGGATGTCCTAACACTATTGAATCGCTTTGTCTGATAGCTAGAGCTGTTGCTGCAACTGATTTCAAGCACGCAGGCAGAGCCTGGGCTACTGGATCCAATGTACTAGAAAAATAAGCACAAGGCTTGTGATGTCCTGCTTGATCTTGTGTGAGAACAGATAATGCTGTGCCATCGCGTTCTGTGACAAAAAGTGTAAAAGGTTTACTGTAACATGGTGTCGCTAAAACTGGTGCTTGACATAAAGCTGTCTTCAAGTCATTAAAAGCTTGTGTATGTTCCTGAGTCCAAGGGAGGACAGTCGAAGTCGCTGCCTCCTGTGTTGTCAACTGTATGAGTGGCTTGGCTAGAAATGCATACTGGGGAATCCATTGTCTGCAGTACGAAGTGAGGCCAATAAAGGCCCGTACTTCCTTTTGAGTCTTGGGTTGTGGCAGATGTGCAATGAACTGGATACGATCTGGTATCAACTGTCTACCCCTCTTGGACAGCAAGTGTCCAAGGTATACCACTTGCTGGGCACAGAATTGGAGCTTCGAAGGGGACACTTTGTGCCCCTTTTCGGCCAGAAAATACAAGACTGTCAGTGACGCGCGCTCTCAGTCACGTTCGGTCCGTGCTGTGATCAGTAGATCATCAACATATTGCAGTAGAGCTGTGTCAGTAGGCATGTGAATACTGTCTAGTTGTCGTTTCAATGCTTGGCTGTAAATACTAGGACTTTCCGTGAACCCTTGAGGTGCACGTGCAAATTTGAAGCTTCGGCCATTTAAACAGAATCCGAAAAGGTATTGGCTATCGGGACGAATGGGGACGCTAAAGAAGGCGTTCTTAAGATCGATTACAGTAAAGAACGCAGCTTCGGAATCAATGGCAGTCAATAGTGACGAAATATCTGGGACTACTGGGTACTGTGGTACTATGCATTTATTAAGTTCTCGAAGATCGATCACCAGTCGGTAGACTGGAGGTGCATTCGGGTCAGTTCGTTTAAGAATCGGAATGATTGGAGAATTACATACGTTGGAGTCAGTTTCTACAACTACTCCTTGGGCAATGAGTTCGTCAATAATTTTCAGTAAGGCTGCTACGGCCTCGGGGGGCATTTTGTATTGTCGGATTCGGGGCAGTACAACACCTTGCTTGAGCGTGGCACGATAGGGAGTAATGTGCATACAACCTACATCAGTTGGACCTTGTGCCCATAAATTCTGTGGAACATTTTTCAATCTTGCATCAAAATCTCTCAACACATAATGACCCTTAAAGTCACGTAAAAATAATCTCACTCCTTCCGGAGAACAACATATAACAGCTCCTAGAGCTTTTTTTTTTTCAAAACCCTTTTTATTAGGAGTTCAATCAAGTTTCAGTACAGCCCTCCACAATCAGGAGGAGACTGTCAACGGCAGATATGAAAAGATATAGCATTGACATAGCATTGAACCCAATACATAGAGCAAATTTTTGAAACTACTCCCGCCCACCAATCCCAACACCCCACCCAACCCCATCCACTACCCACCCCTTATCCCACCCTAACCCGGTGCACGTGATCACAGTTCAGCCATAGGAGATGGTATACAAGGGTGGAGCCGGCCAACAGTCTAGGGCGTGGGGTCAACATCCTGCGGCAGTGCATCATCCATGTCCATGGGAGGGTCGAGGGTCAAGCCTCTGTAATCCGCCCACCGTTTCCATATTTTGAAATGTTTGCGGGGACATCCCCGAGCTTCAAAAACAGGCTGCTCCAAACCCATGAGGAAGTCCAGGCCCGCCTTCCAGGCACTGAGGGGGGGGGGGCGCGCTCGCTCTTCCAGGCCTGCGCCAGGTCCCTCTTCGCCACCACCAGCCCCAGTACCAACAGATGGCGCTTGTAAATGTTGCCCCCAATGTTTTCTAGAACATGAAGAAGGCCCAGCCTAGGCGTACGGGGCAGGTCCCACCCCAACACCTTAGACAGACAGTCCCAGACCCCGGTCCAGAATCGTGTCAGCCTCACACAAGACCACACAGTGTGAAAGAGGGTGCCCCTTTCAGAACCACATCTCAGGCACTCCGGAGCCGCAATGAGGCCCGCCCGCCACAAACGGTCTCTTGTGAAATAAGCTCGGTGGAGGTACTTGAACTGGATGAAGCGGAGGCGGACCGCAATAGCAGCACCACGGGGGGATTCAAGGGCCTCGCGCCAGTCGTCCTCATCCAGGGGACCAACATCCGCCTACCACGAGGCCTTCAGTGTCGAGAGCGAAGGGGAGCAGTGTGTAACCAAGGAACGGTAGATCTGGGAGACCTTCTTCTCACCCAAATCCCCCATAAACAGCTTCGCCTCCATGGGACTAAAGTCCGGGAGCTGTTCCAGTCCCACCAGGCTAAGAGTAAGAGCGTGACGAAATTGGAGGTAACGAAAGAACTGAGACCTGGGCATGTTGAATTCAGAGCTGAGATCCTGAAAGGATTTAAGAGTGGTGCCAGAGAGGACATGTCCAAGGGACGAGATCCCGATCGCGTCCCAGCCGTCGAATCCCTGCAGAGACGCAAGCGCCGGTAGCAGGCCATTATGCCACAACGGAGTCTCAGCCGTCAGCCTACCCCACCAGCCCATACGGTGCAGGGCCCTCCGCCAGACCGCGAAAACCACCTGGGTGATCCGCGGGAGCAGTCGCCTCCGCCTGGCCGAATACAGCAGCGTGTGGAGGGAGGCGTCGCCCATTAGAGAGTGCTCCAGAGCATAGGCCGGGTCACAGCGGTCCCCATACCACCACTCATTAAGCACTAGGAGATGGGAGGCCTGATAGTAGGACAATATATCCGCGGTTGCCAAGCCGCCGCAGTAAGTCGAGAGGAAGCACGTACGTAGCGCCACCCTGGAGGCACCCCCAGCCCACAGAAACCTGCCCAACACGGAGTCAACACTGCGGAACCACTGCGGGTCAATCCGGTAGGGATGATTCTGTAGTTGGTAGAGGAGACGGGGCAAGGCCACCATCTTAAAGATGGCCGAACGACCGTAGATGTTAAGAGGCATACGCGTCCATGTCTTGATGTCCAACTAGACCCGGTCCCAAACCGGCTGGATGTTCCGGCTCCACGCCTCCGTGGGCGAGGCCGAGAGGAAGACTTCCAGGTATTTCACACCTCCCACTGCGAACTGAAGGGACGCAGCCCAAGGATACTCAACTGCGCTACCTCCCAGCACCCATAGGGTCGACTTGCGCGGGTTAAGGAAGAGCCCCGACGCCCGACCAAAGCCCTGCATCAACTCTAGGACTCGAGGGCCTGTACGCCGCAGGTCAGTCATGAAGAACAGCACATCGTCCGCATATAAAGCGATGCGGTCCGCATGATCCGCACTCCACACAAAGCCACGATAGATGGCATCGTGGCGTACCCTGGCGGCCAACGGTTCCATGGCCAGCGTGAAAAGGTAGGGGGAGAGCGGACACCCTTGACGCGTGCCCCTGGTCACTGGGAATCGAGCCAAAGCCGCCCCCGAGACACGTACCGAGGCTGTGACCTCAGTATAGAGCAGGCGGACGTAAGAGATGAAGACCGGACCGAGGTTCAGCAGCGGTAGAAGAGTGAAGAGGAACGTCCAGCTGACCGAATCAAAGGCACTATCGATGTCGGCCAACAATAACGCCGCCTGATCCCCCGAAGATCCGATCGCATCTATCGCAGCCTGTGCCCACCGTATATTGTGCCGCGTCGCCCGGCGTGGCATGAAGCCTGCCTGATCCGGGTGAACAAGGGCAGAGATATGGGGAAGCAAGCGGTTCGCGAGCGCCTTGGCAAGGAGCTTGGCCTCGAAGTTAATAAGGGAGATGGGGCGATAAGATTCATGGCGGTCCGGCGGCCTTCCCGGCTTCTGGAACACCACGATTTCGGCATGGCGCCAGTCCGGTGGGAGGCGGCCCTGCTCCCGCGCCTGCTCCAGGGCACGGAGGTAATGCGGCCCGAGCTGCAGATGGAATTTTTTATAGAATTCGCTGGGAAAGCCGCTCGGTCCCGGCGCTTTGCCCACATTTAGTTGACCCAGCGCGTCACCGAGCTCTCCAGCCGTCAGGGGAAGATCCAGGGCGTCACGCACCTCGTCAGACACAGCGGATGGGGGAATCGACGTGAGATAGTCTGCAATATCAGAGGGGGAGAGAGTCTCCCGGGAGGCATATTGACGCCCATAATAGTGCGCAAAGCTCGTGGCGAGAGTGGCCGGGTCTGTAATCGCCACACCCGCGGCATCGACCAGACCCGGGAGTGTAAGGGGCTGCAAAGTTTGTTGACAGAGCCTATGGAGCATTGAGCAGGACTTGTCGCCCCACTGGTAGACCCGGCTACGGGTGGCCAACCACGCCTGACGAGCCTCGTCCAATAAGACCTAGGAGTAAGATTGCTGCGCCTGCAGGAGCAGTCGCAGGGCGACATCATTTGCCGCCTCTCTGTGGCGAGCCTCAAGGTCTTCCACACGCCCCGCAGCAGCAGCAATGCCCTCCAGCCGAGTCCGGCGAGCAGATGCACACCATGCAATATCAATACCCCGCAGAGTGGGCTTCATGGCCTCCCAGACGGTCACAGCGTCCATCCCCCTGGCAAGATTGTCCTGCCAGTATTGGGCGATTGCGCCACGAAGATGCTGGGAGTAGTCAGGGCGCTGCAGATGCCACGTGGACATCCGCCACCTGAAAGGTTGGCGCGCTTTATGCAGATCTATCTGGACTGCCACAGGGGAATGGTCGGAGAGCCCGCGAGGCCGAATCGCCGCCCCCTTCACTCTAGCAAGGAAGGCCCTCGGAACAAACACATAGTCCAGGCGCGAAAGGGAGCCATGGACCGCTGAGACGTATGTGTACTCGCGTCGCTCCGCATGCAAGTGCCTCCACACATCCGCCCATCCATCAGGGCCCCCAGCCGCGTGGGGGAGGACACTGGTGCCACCCCAGGCCTCCGCTGTCGGTCCATAGCCACATCCACCACATCGTTCCAGTCACCACCAATCACAGCCAGGGAGTCGGGGAGTTCAGTCCATAGGGCAAACAACCGCTCAGCGAAGGCCCATTGCAGGGGGGGGAGCATACACACAGCCAAACACCACAGGCTCCGCACCAATCTTTCCTTGAATAAACACAAAACGCCCCTGGGGGTCGAGCCACTGACGCTCGTGAGTGTATGCCAGCCGCCTATGAATAAGAATGGCCACCCCCCTGGAGCCCCTAGCAAACCCAGCATGGAACACCTGGTGGAAGCCAAAGCGCTGCAGACTCAGGGCCTTCGTACCCAGCATGTGCGTGTTAGACGGACCGGGAGGGTCGGCCGAGGACAAGGGGAGAGGTCTCCGGGGAGAGCCGTCTCCAGCGATCGTACAGACGAGTAACTTCCCCCCCACAGATGGGCACCACACGAAGATAAGGTTTAACGTTCTTTATATGCAATCTTTAAGTACGATAGAATGGTACAAGGAGGTCTGGACTCAGGGGTCCCCTCGAGTTTAGTCTCTTGGATGGGAAAGGGGGTAGCGGGACAGTCTCATTACCAATCTGGTAGAGGTGATGATACGATGGATAGCTCACAATCCTCGAGCTCGGTGTTCTAGATGATCGGGCCGCGGCGGAGCCAGCAGGTCCCGAGATGATCGAAGGTGACGACGGTCCGCGGCGGTGCCAGCAGGTCCCGGTGAAGATGGTAGTTACAACGGTCCGCAGCAGTGCCAGCAGGTCCCGACAAGGTTGAAGGATTCAGAAGGTTGCGGCAGCGCCAGCAGGCAGGACAATCGTTCGCAAGGTAGGATTACGGCAGCGCCAGTAGTCCGTCAAGGATGAGTTCGTCGCGGTGTCTCTCGACTCCAGGATACAACTGCCTTCCTGCTCTGGAGCTGCCCCAGTTATAGGTCTGGCGCCCTTTGATGTCCGGACCCTCGCACTTGGAGGTCGGGAGGTCCGGGATGAGGGAGTCCAGACACCCAGCAGGGGAGTGGAGCCAGCGCCCGGGGGGAGCGGGGTGCGATCGGCACCTGGCGGGGGAGAGCCATCGACACTTCGTTCTTCCCTTGACCTGCCAAGTGGGCCGCTCACCTCCTGGGTGGATGATGGTGCCGGGATGTCGGGGCCTGGCCAGGCCCGGGGTTTAGGGTCGATCTGAGGCCACGCGGCCTCGTGGTGCAGTGTCCAAGATGGCGGCCGGGCCGGCCGAGGGAGCTGGAAGGGATTCGACCACATGACACAGAGATGTCCGGGGGCAGGAGTCCCGCCTGAGACGGGTTGCGGGTTGCTTCTGTGGGTAACATTTGGAGGACCGGGGCTCGAGCCCTGTCATGCGGGGAGGAGGCAAGCCCCTCACGTGGCCTGTCCAACATGCGTCCCCCCCAGCTGAAGGCGGGGAGAGTCACCCATCCTCTTGGGGACTCTCCTCATCGAGGCGGAAAAAGCGAGACAGGCCATCCGCGTTGGCGTGGTCTTGGCCAGGTCGATGTTCCACAGTGAAGTCCATCCCCTGCAGGGAGATGGACCAACGTAATAGTTTTGGGTTTTCCCCCGCATCTGCATTAGCCACTGCAGGGGCCGATGATCTGTCTGCACCCGGAAGTGGGTACCGAAGAGGTAAGGCCGGAGCTTTTTGAGGGCCCACACCACTGCGAAGGCCTCCCTCTCGATGGTGCTCCAGCGTTGTTCTCGGGCCAGGAAACGTCTGCTGATGAAGGCCACTGGTTGGTCAAGTCCTTCGGGGTTCAACTGGGAGAGGACTGCCCCAATGCCATGGTCGGAGTCATCCGTTTGGACGATGAACTCCCGACTGTAGTCGGGGGCCTGGAGCACAGGGGCAGTGCACATGGCGGCCTTCAGCTTCTCGAAGGCCGTTTGACAGTCTGGGGTCCAGTTGACCTTCTTTGGGTGGTTTTTGGATGTGAGTTCCGTGAGGGGCCCCACAATGCTGCCATAGTCCCTCACGAACCGCCGGTAGTAGCCTGTGAGCCCCAAGAAGGCGCGGACCTCTGTCTGCGTGATGGGGGGCTGCCAGGACTGGATGGCAGCGATCTTGAGTTGAAGAGGGGCTACCAGACCGCTTCCCACCTGGTGTCCGAGATAGGTCACGGACCCCTGCCCGATTTGGCATTTGCTGGCCTTGATCGTGAGGCCAGCCCGTTGGAGGGCCTGCAGGACCTCTCGGAGGTGGTGGAGGTGGTCGGACCAGTGGCGGCTGTACACAGCGATATCGTCCAGGTAGGCGGCGCTGAATTCCTCGAGTCCGGCCAAGACCTGGTTCACAAGTCGCTGAAAAGTAGCTGGGGCATTCTTCATGCCGAATGGCATGACCTTGAAGTGGTAGTGGCCATCCGGGGTGGAAAAGGCGGATCGTTCTCGAGCCCGGGGTGTGAGGCCGATCTGCCAGTAGCCCGCTGTCAGGTCAAAGATGCTGAGGTAGCGGGCAGCTCCCAGGCGGTCGATCAGTTCATCCGCTCGGGGGATGGGATGGGCGTCGGTTCTGGTGACAGCGTTCAAGCCCCGGTAGTCGACGCAGAACCGGAGCTCAGGCGTGGTGCCGGGGGCGGCAGCTTTGGGGACCAGTACCACTGGGCTGGCCCAGGGGCTGTCTGAGGGCTCGATGACCCCGAGCGTGAGCATCTTGGACACCTCCTCTTGGATGCAGGCCCGTACCCGATCTGGCACGCGGTACGCCCGATGTCGGATAGGGGGACTGTCCCCAGTGTCCACGTCGTGCAAGCACCAGGGGGTGACCCCTGGGGTGAGGGAAAACAGGGTCGCAAACTGCCGCAGGAGGTCCCGGCAGCCTTGGTGCTGTTCCGGGGTGAGGGCTTCTGAAAGTCGGACCCCGTCCACGGAACCATCTTTCTCCCGGGTCTTTAGGAGATCAGGGAGGGGCTCGGAGTCTTCTTCTGCTCCGCTGTCTGTAGCCATCAGGAGGCTGAGCTCCGAGCGCACAAAGTGGGGTTTGAGTCTATTGGCGTGGAGGACCCGGAGGGGGTTCCGTGCAGATTCCATATCGATGAGATAGGTGACGGGGCTCTTTCGCTCGATCACTTTGAAGGGCCCCGTCCACTTGTCCTGTAAGGCACACGGTTCAGTGGGGGACATCACCCACACTTGTTGGCCAGGTTCGAATTCGATGGAGGAGGCATTTTGATCGTACCACTTCTTCATGTCCTCCTGACTGGCCTCAAGGTTCGCTTTCGCCATTTCTCTGAATCGCCTGGTCTGATTGCGTAGGGTCAGGAGGTACTTGAAGACATCTGGAGGGGTCTTTAGGGGGGGCATCTCCCAGCCTTCTTTGACTAGGCTGAGGGGCCCTCGCACAGGGTGTCCGTATAAGAGCTCGAACGGGCTGAAGCCGAGGGACTTCTGGGGGACTTCTCGATACGCGAAGAGGAGGCACGGCAGTAGCACGTCCCACTGGCGACGGAGGGGCTCTTCCAACCCCCCAATCATCCCTTTGAGCGTGCGGTTGAACCGCTCAACTAGTCCATTCCCTTGAGGGTGATAGGGGGTCGTGAATCGGTAGGTGACCCCGCACTGTTGCCAGAGGGACTTCATATATTTTGAAATAAAGTTTGTGCCTCGGTCGCTGACGACTTCTCGGGGGAAGCCCACCCGGGAGAAGATCCCCATCAAGGCCCGGCCGACCACCGGGGCTGTCACAGTTCGCAGGGGAACAGCCTCGGGGTAGCGGGTGGCGTGGTCCACCAGTACCAGGATGAACCGATGTCCTTGTGCTGTACGGGGGTCCAGGGGCCCCACAATGTCTATTCCCACCCTCTCGAACGGGGTGGTGACAACTGGGAAGGGTTGCAGAGGTGCTTTAAGTTTGCGGCCGCTCTTCCCGCTGGCCTGGCACGTGGGGCAGGAACGGCAGTGGTTAAGGACGTCGTTTCTCATCTTGGGCCAGAAAAAGTGGGTCACCAGGCGACTGTAGGTTTTGTCTTGACCCAGGTGTCCAGCCAGGGGGACATCGTGGGCCAAGTTCAGCAAGAAGTCTCTAAAGCGGAGGGGTACCACTAGTACTCGACTGGCCCCTAACTCCGCGATTCTCTGTTCACTGTACAACAGGTCGTTGTCCCAATAGATCCAATGGGCTCCGGAGGTGTCCCCTGCGCTCTGGGCGAGGGATTGCTGGCGGAGTCCCTCGAGGGAGGGACAGGTCTTCTGCTCTTGACGGAACTGTTCCTGGGTGGGCCCCCCTTCCTGTCGCCACTGAGCCAGGCTGGGAAGGTCCTGGGGCTGAGCAAGCCCTTCGGGAGTTGGTCCTGGGGGATCGGTCGGGTCGGTGTCTTCTGCTGGAGCGACCGGGGGAGGAGGTGCTGGCCATTCGGGTTCTTCGGGTCGGGGGATGGTACGGGCCGCCATGGCCCGGGTGGTCACGCACGCCCAGTCCGGGAGGCCCAACATCCCCAGGTGCTCTCTTCTCTCTACGGCGGCCCACGGGGAACTCTCAAGATCATTCCCCAGGAGACAGTCCACGGGGCATCATCTCGGACCGTCACCTTCAGCATGCCGGAGACTCCTCCCCATTCGAAGGGGACGCAGGCCATCCGACAAAGACTCTCCGAATTGTCGGCTGAACGGACGGGGCAGAGGATGTTCGGCAGGATCTGTTCTGGTGTCACCAGGTGACAGCGGACGGCCGTCACACTGGCTCCTGTGTCACGTAGGGCTTCGGCCCTGCGCCCATTAATGTTCACCCACTGACTATATTTTCTGGTGTTGGCGGGTAGGGGAGCCCGCGGGACCATGTCTCTTCCCCCTAGGCACGCTAGAACCATGGCGGCCGGTTCCCATTCTTGTTGTTCCTGCTCGCATTCCTCCTGTTCTTCGGAGATCTGTTCTTCCCCCAGGGCGGCGGCAGCTACCTGGCGGGGTCTCGGAGTCTGGTACTGTGGACAGTTCGGGTCACTTGCGTAGTGGCCGACTCGCTGGCATCGGTGACACGTGACATTGGCTCGGTACCCCGGGCGCACTGGGGGGTTGCCCCGGTTGGCCGGGGGCGGTGTGTTGGCAGCGGGGGCGGCCGGGGCGGTGTCTCTTCCTCGTCCCTGGCCTCCCCCTCCTCGGGGACGGTGCTGACCTTGGTGGTTCCGGTGCTGTTCGTGCGGCCCGCTCCAGCCTACTCGGGTGATCTCCCACCGGTCAGCCTCGGCGGCGAGCTGCCGCGGGTCCGTCAATTTACTGTCGAGGAGGTGCTGCCTGAGCTCGACGAAGCAGTTGTTAGAGAGGTGTTCCCACACCATGAGATTAAAAAGTTGCTCGTATGTTGTTACATGGCTTCCCTTGATCCACCCCTCGAAGGCTCGGCTGAAATAGTTTACATATTCCACCCAAGTTGTACCCGGGATCCGGGTGCAGTCTCGGAACCGCTGGCGGTACATTTCGGGTGTGAGCCCATATCGGGTGAGGAGGGCAGCCTTCATGTGGTCATAGGAGGTCATCAGATGGTCCGGGAGCTGTAACAGGGCATCGCGGCCCTCATTTATGAACCTCCCCCATAGACCGGCTCCCCAGTCACTTCGATCGATCCGGTGGGAGGTCATGGCGATCTCGTAGGCCTTGAACCATTGTTGTATGTCGTCGTCTCGGAAATACTCTCGAACGACATCCTTGGGGATGTGTACTTTCTTTTCTGCCGCTCCTGGGGTGCGCGGTTGCTCGGGCACCCCCAGTTCTTTGTTCTGCTTCCGTAAGTCTATTTCTGCTAGTTTGCGCTCGTGGTCATACGCTAGTTTCTTTTCTTCGAGTTCTCTCTGTCTCTGTTTTTCTTCCCGTTCTTCTCGGAGCCGCAGATGTTCTAGGTTCAGCTTTTGTTCGGCTAATTTGAGTTCACCTTCCATTTTGAGCCGGGCCATTTCTAACTCATGAAGTCTGTTTTTTTCTCTCTCTTGGATCTCTTCCTGTGAGAGACCCGTTCTTCGCTCTTCGGGAGCCGTGGCGTTCCTCTCTGATGCTGCAACATTTTGGTCCGGGGGTCTGGCGGCCCCGGTTTCTGCCCACGACTCAATGGCGTGTTTGAAATCGTCTTTAGTACTCAGACCGGTGGTGGCAATGCCTAATTCAATGCAGAATTGTTTCAGCTCACGATGGCTGTATTCTTCCAATTTCTCCATCTGGAATTTCTCGGTGGATCCGCTTTCTTTGGTTGTCATTGTGGTTTCGTCGTGGGTGAGCTACTCTCTGTACGATTACGCGTTGATTTGGATCCCGCCGCTGCCACCAATGTTAGACGGACCGGGAGGGTCGGCCGAGGACAAGGGGAGAGGTCTCCGGGGAGAGCCGTCTCCAGCGATCGTACAGACGAGTAACTTCCCCCCCACAGATGGGCACCACACGAAGATAAGGTTTAACGTTCTTTATATGCAATCTTTAAGTACGATAGAATGGTACAAGGAGGTCTGGACTCAGGGGTCCCCTCGAGTTTAGTCTCTTGGATGGGAAAGGGGGTAGCGGGACAGTCTCATTACCAATCTGGTAGAGGTGATGATACGATGGATAGCTCACAATCCTCGAGCTCGGTGTTCTAGATGATCGGGCCGCGGCGGAGCCAGCAGGTCCCGAGATGATCGAAGGTGACGACGGTCCGCGGCGGTGCCAGCAGGTCCCGGTGAAGATGGTAGTTACAACGGTCCGCGGCAGTGCCAGCAGGTCCCGACGAGGTTGAAGGATTCAGAAGGTTGCGGCAGCGCCAGCAGGCAGGACAATCGTTCGCAAGGTAGGATTACGGCAGCGCCAGTAGTCCGTCAAGGATGAGTTCGTCGCGGTGTCTCTCGACTCCAGGATACAACTGCCTTCCTGCTCTGGAGCTGCCCCAGTTATAGGTCTGGTGCCCTTTGATGTCCGGACCCTCGCACTTGGAGGTCGGGAGGTCTGGGATGAGGGAGTCCAGACACCCAGCAGGGGGGTGGAGCCAGCGCCCGGGGGGAGCGGGGTGCGATCGGCACCTGGCGGGGAGAGCCATCGACACTTCGTTCTTCCCTTGACCTGCCAAGTGGGCCGCTCACCTCCTGGGTGGATGGTGGTGCCGGGATGTCGGGGCCTGGCCAGGCCCGGGGTTTAGGGTCGATCTGAGGCCACGCGGCCTCGTGGTGCAGTGTCCAAGATGGCGGCCGGGCCGGCCGAGGGAGCTGGAAGGGATTCGACCACATGACACAGAGATGTCCGGGGGCAGGAGTCCCGCCTGAGACGGGTTGCGGGTTGCTTCTGTGGGTAACATTTGGAGGACCGGGGCTCGGGCCCTGTCATGCGGGGAGGAGGCAAGCCCCTCACGTGGCCTGTCCAACAGTGCGTTTCTTGAAGAAGGAGCACATCCGCCAGGTCCCTCTTGGCCCAGCGAAGCACTGCCCCTCGTTTAATCTTGTCCAAGAGACCCCAGACATTCCAGCTAAGAACATGCATGGAAGCGCCTGAAGGCGCTAAACGAGGGACATCAACCATCATTATGACACACCCAGCCCCACAATCCCCGGCTCCCGGCGCAGGCCCCAGACCCCTCAATAGCATAGGTCAGAAAGATCACGTGCCCCCCAGAAAACAGTACCCCAATACCCATTACCCCCAGAAAGCAAACCCCCCCAACGAGCCATCTAACAACCCAAGACCCCCCGCCCCCACCCCAATACCTCAAGAAACAATGAAGTATCTGTCGCGGCATACGGTACTTCAGGCCCAGAACAGAGCGCCGAAAGTCAGACATGCCAATGGATCCCAGACAACCCCCCATCACTAACCAAGCACACTCCCAAAAACACCCCCCAAACCCAACAGGAGGAGGCAGCCCTCAGAATCTGCCCCCCCCCCCAAAAGGTTAAGCACAATCAATAACATTGTACAGTATAGTGCATTTGTTCACACGAGTCCCAAACAGAAACCTAAGAGCTAGGTAATACTGCACCAGACGAAGTCCAAATCGTCGAGCAGCAGGCAGTCGCCGCAGCCGGCAGCCACAATAAAGTGCAAAGAGCCAAAAGTCGGTGAGCAGTAGTCAAGGCCCCTTGCCAGAGTGATCCGTCTCCGGCTGTGTGTCCCCCAGGAGGGGGTCTCGAGACAAGGACCTCCGCCTCGAACGAGACTTGCGATGCCGCTTCCCTTTGGCCTGGTGGTCGTTCCGCTCCTGAGAAGAACTGCGTGAGGAGCCGGAGTGCAGCCCCGGTTGGACGTGTGGCCGGAGCCGGACAGCCTCGTCTGTCCAAACAAAGACAGCCTCCGGGGAGTCAAAAAAGTGGGTCCTTGAGTTGTAGATGACGCGGAGGCGGGCCGGGTACAGCAATGAGTATTGAATTTTCAGGCCCCGGAGCTTGGCCTTGGCCGCCAGAAAGGAATGTCGCTGCTGCTGGACCAGCTTGGTATAGTCCGGGAAAATCATAATTTTGCAGTTATCAAACAGCAGGGTATCCTTGAGTCGTGCCTCCCGGAGGATGACGTCCCTGTCGTGGTAATTTAGGATCCGAGCGATGATCGGGCGAGGCCGCTCCCCAGCCGGCGGCTTCTGTGTCAAGGCGCGGTGGGCACGCTCTACCACAAAACAGCGCGACAGGGTATCCGGGGGTAGCCAGCTCTCCAGCCACCGGGTTAGGAAAACATCCATAGGTCCTTTCTCGCAGTCCTCCGGAAAGCCGACAAAACGCAGATTATTCCGCCGTGCCCGCCCTTCGGCATCCTCCACACGGAGCGCCAGGCCCCGCTGCGTCTGCTCCATGTCGGCAACTCTCCTCTTCAGGGCAGCGACGTCGCCCTCCACCGTTGTGACCCTGGTCTCTGCCTCCGTAATGCGAGCGACCGCGTTGCGAAGGTCCTGGCGCAACAGCATCACATCGGCGCCCACCGTGCCGATCTTCGCGTCCAACATATCACGGGATTGTGTGATGGCCGTCAGCAGCTCTGCATTGTCCGGGCACGCCGCCTGACCCCCTCCGGCAGCCCCGGCACCACCCCCGGGGCCGGTGAACTTGTCGATGGGCCCCTTCGTGGCTGCAGTAAGACCGCCTTTGCCTCTCGTCATGGCCGCCGGCGGGGTAGTCCGGTGATAGGCACTCCCCTTTGGTCACCCCGTGGGAGCAGGCAGCAGACGGGGCACGGGGCGTCCGCGGCACACCAGTCCCTCGGGTCCAGCTCGCCCCCAGCTCGTCAAGATATAGGCCAGTTCCAGGGGGGGGCACTCCACCAAGGCACAGGTATCACAAGGCAGGGGCCCAGGGCGGAATCACCGGAATGGCGCCACCAGACCGTCCGCCCCAGGTGGCGCAGCCGACCCACGAGTCTGCTAGGGCAGGCCGATCGGGATACACCTCCGGTCCACACAACCAATTCGTCGGGACCACTCTCCACCGGGCAAGGCCCGCGGGCCCCCCATCCTGCAGCTCCAGCGATTCTGCTCCGGCGGTGCGGGCTGAGATGGATGACGCCCAGCCGGCTTCAGGGCTTCCCGGCGGGCAGGAGAAAAATCGAGGCCCCGGCTCACCACGCGGCAGGTAGGCCCAGCATGCACGGTCCCCAAAGGCCACGCCAGCGGAGGTCTGGGGCTCCAACAACCACACCACTGTATTCCGCCGGGCTCCAGCAAACCCCTGCACTAGTAAAGGCGAGGGAAGAGGGTGTAGGGCAAGGATAAATTAGCGGATAAGGATCGGGCCGGCAGGAGCTCTACAGAGCCGCGTCCGCCATCTTCGCCCTCGAAGCCACGCCCCCCGCTCCTAGAGCTTTTAGCGTTTTAATACCAAGCAAGTTTTCGGGACATGATTTCGTGAGTAACAGATCTGTAGTACGGGACAATGGACCAACTGCAAGGGGAACTGGCTTTGATACTTCGTTAACAATAGGCTTTCCTGAAAATCCAAGGGAAACATTCTGTGAGCCTGAGAGGGGTGCCCCTGGAACCTCGTCATGACTAATGGTAGTTCTGCTCGCCCCTGTGTCAATCAAAAACTTTCTGTCTTTCCCTAATACCTGACTATGTACATAGGGACCATCTTGATCTACAGGAACCTCGATAAGGGGCAAGCCAACCTCCCTCTCTAGGCTGTTTCATGTGTACTGCTGATAATCGGGGTAATCGGACTGTGCATACTGGTACATTTGCTGTGTGACATGTTGCGTTGCGGCAATGGGTTGGGGTACAGCTACTGTCTGTTGCTGTGCACTCTGTGGAGGTTGCGTATTCTGTGGAATATTCTGTGGAATATTCTGTGGAACGTGTTCTGGTCTAGGCGGACGTGGTCTTTCTTTCGTTTTGCCTGTAGCAATATTGTGTCTGAGAACGGCACATTCATTTATAAAGTGACCTGGCTGTTTGCAGTAATTGCAATTCCCTTTAACAGGAGCTGCAGAATGACTAGTCTGTGTGTTCTGCGTGTTACCCCTCTTCTGACCATCTGCTGGAATGGACTGGGCAACTAGTACTTTCATTTTCGTGACTTTCATACGTCTTTGTTCATGATCGTGTTCCTCTCTAATTCTGTTCTGGTGGTACTGTAACATCTGTAACATTTGGGAAGGCGTATTTGCTTGCCATGTGCTTTCGACTTTCAATACTCTGTTTTTAACCTGTGGTAAGGAATTCTCGACTAATTTGGTCACAAAAAGATGTGGATATGATTCGCTACTTGTTTTCAGGCCACTATTAATAATGAAACATTTCTCGAATCTGGAATAAAAATCACTAGTGTCTTCGTCTTGTTTCTGTTTGCAGGCTGAGATTGCATCCCAGTCTTCCTTTTTAACTGTCAATAATCTAGGCAAAACCTGTACTAATAATCCTGGTAATGCTTTAGTTTTGTCCCCAAGACCTAAACCTGGGGTACGTGTTTTTTCCTCGTCTTCTAATTCAGTCCAGATAATCTTTTTATCACCCACCTCCCATTCAGTTTTTCGTAAATCCCTGCTGGCAACAATACTTTTAACATTTTAAGAATGTCGGAATACGTGTAATCTCCCTTGAGTAACATGTCTTTTAATTCACGGTGAAACCCTGCAGGATCTTTATCGTGACAAGGCACTATTTTCTTCATTTCCAATAATTCCATTTTGGTCAAAGGAGTGTATACGAATACGCGTTGAAGCGTACCCCCTGTAGTCTGGACGGGATGAACTTCTCGTAAGGGATTCTGTCTGTCTAGGTGATATGGCTGTCTTACTGGGGGTGGAACAGAAACAAAATGTGGAGTCAGGAAAGCTCTGTATTTGTGACGTTGTTCTAGAATGGTATTAATTAAATCGGTACCTAGGCCTCTCCATCTTCTCAGGAGTAAGTCTTGCAATATATTATACAATGGACCTGGATCGGATTGTTGATTTTCATATAGTGTAACGAGATGTTGGATCATGTATATACCAGCTAGTCGCTGTTCTTCTGGAGTAAGGCTCAAAAACGTTTGCGCTACTGAATCATCTTTATATATACTGTCATTTCCAGCCCATTGGACTGCTGACCGGGCTAGTTCCTGATCACGCATGGTATTAAGTTCATGATAACCTATTCTTTCTTTCAGTATTTTATCAGTATCTTGAAATACATGTTCAAGAGAACATTGCTCTGGTATGGGGGAAAGGAAACGTTTCTTGTTTTCTAGACGAATAGGTCTGTCAAAAGGTCTGTCAAAAGAATACTGTTTAGGGAGCTTCACTCTACCTACGTACGCCATTGTACCTTGATCTTCTACTGCATTCTCTATTTCTTCCTCCTCTGAGGATTCATTCTTGTCTGACTCGGCTTCCTTTTCAGCCTTCTGTCTGTCATGCATCGTTACTATTTCTTTACGGATCTTTCTGGACATGGCATCTATACAATTTAGTTTATCATGTTTACAATCTGCAATATTCTGACTCCATTTTGTCAGTACATCCATCTCTTCTTTGACAACACCTGGCCGATCTCGTTCCCTTATCAAACAATTTATCATGAATCGTAATATTAAACCTTGTGTCTCAGCTTTCTGATATGCCATGGCCTCACGAATACATTCTGGTCTCTCCCCCGTTCTAATAAAATGATATATATTGTCTAGATGGTTTGGCATTTCTGGTAATAGCATTAAATAATCTGTAACACGTCGTAGACGTAACGAGGCTAACATCATGTCTCCTTCCTTGCCAGGTACTGGATCATATCTACAATCTGTAATATAATGTCTAAGGTTTTCATATGTGATCGCTTTCGGTGTACGTTGCATTGCTAAGTCTCTGATTGTCATTCGTTTCACTTGTGGCGGGGTGCGGAGGTGGCCTCCTACGGCACCTCCTGAGGCAGAAGCGAGGGCATGAACTGACTGGGTTGTAGCTGTTGAGGTCATGGCGGGTAGAAGAGGTATATGTAATGGGGGTGGACTCTGGGTTACAGCTGTCGCAAAAGGATTGAGAGGACCAATAGTAGGGGGAACAGTAGCAGTAGGGGAAGTGACAACAGGCGCAGGAAGCAAATCTTGGAGACGTGGAGGGGTCGTGGCTTGAACAGACGGAGCAGGCTGCTGTACATTATTAGCGGGTGGTACGGGTACATTGGTATATGCTGGAGCTACGCCATCTAAATAGGAAGAAAGGAAAATGTCTGCTGCGGTCTGTTTGTGACGGAGTTTAGTCGGAACCAATGGTGGTGGCAAGTTATGGGGTACTTCCGGGGTCGCCTTGGGCAGGCCCTCGGCAAGAACTGGATACATGCCTGTAATGAGTGCATTTCTTTGACGGTCTAGTTGTTCTAATCTGACCTGTTCTCCTTCTTCTAGTAACTCTTTTTCTCTAGCTTTTTCGGATTCCTCTCTACTTTTCTCTGTTTTTCTGATTGCTTTTTCTGTCCTTCTATGCGATTCTTTACGCCACAATTCTATGGCATCTTTCTGAGATTGTCTGGCTTTCTTTTTCCACAATGCTTCTTCTACTCTCATGATGCATTCAGCATCCCATGTCCCTGAGACGGGCCATCTATACTTTTCTTCCAGATCCTTGGTGTAATCCACCCATAAATCTAAATACAGCACGGCATCTAAGCCATGCTTGTGGTACATAAAATATCCTGGAGTGTCCCTAGGCGGGACGGGAACTGCTTCTTCGAGTATCCCTTTCCTAGTACCTATCTGACGTAATTTCGAGAACAGCGGCATGATTGGAGTGATTCAAACGTGAACACAATAAACACAGTAATAAACAGTAAACAATCATTCACCCGACATTAAAAACACATTAAAACATTTCAGACTGAATTACCTAGTACACAGAAAACACATATTCTGAAAATCTCGAGATAACACTGAATAACTAGATGCACTGCTAAAACAGTACAGACAATACCGGTCCCATAAAGAGACACGTCGGACCGTATTCTCCTAAGTGAACACGTCAGGACCAGGTCTGTGTACCCAGACCTGTCTTGACCGGGCACAAATTAATGAACCCGTCTAGATGCGTTCCCAACAACGGTACTCACCGGGAAGCAAGAAACTGAAGGCCTCGGAAACTGGACTGGACTGGACTGGACTGCTACGACATCTGACTGCCACGCATCACGCTACCACGCATGCGCTTCGGAACAGGTGGGCCTCTGGACACCTCGGACCTTGCTCTCTCGACTAGGGCTCTGGTCGGGATCCTCCGCATTCCTCACCGCCTCGTCTGGACGTCGGACCGCAGTCTCCGTCTCCCCCGTGGGCCCGAGGGAAGATAGCAGGAAAACCCGCAAACGTGCACGGTTTCCGTCGCGGCTGTAGAAGGGGTCAAAGCCTGCGTGACTTCACCGGCGAGTGGGGAAGGGGGGGGTTCCTGTTCGGGCGCCAAATTATGTAGTAAATTAATTTTACCGAATCATTTTTCCATATAATTATCAATAAAAGACAGCTCATTCAAATGAGAGGCAGAGTCCGTGGGATCTGAGTCATACGGGCTTTAATGGAAAATCCTCGAGGATTGGACATCATGTTCCATCACCTCTAAGGTTCAGGAAGGGACATTCAACGTTTTATTAGCATTACACATTATATATAGTAAAATGGTACAATTGAAACCAATACAGTAGGCGTAACAGGTGAAAAGAGAGAGATAAGAACACATGTGCGTAACAGGAGGCGTGTAAAAAGGCGTACACATGGGCGTGCACTGTACATGTCAGAGAAACGTCATAAGAAACGTCACATGTGGGTGGATGCATAGAGAAAGTTGCAGGATCAGCAGAAACCTATGACCTGCATGCGCGCGCAACTAAGCATGACGTGTAACTGGGGAGAACTGGGGGCTTTGACTTTAGCACTAGTGGAGGAGACTGGCGTCTGGGATGTCAGGGCAACCTGTACCTATAGCATATCTGGTATCTCATGTTTGGAGGATGTAGTGTCTGAAGTAAAAGGTCTCTCGGGCAGAGGCCGTTCAATACTGAATGCTAGTGCGTGCATACGTATCTTGGTGCAACGTGCGGAGCCATGGGCCTACCATGGTAACGGGTTCAGTAAATCACTTGCAAGGAGGACAGGAAGGCCGGGCCCTTTGCTCTGCAGCCGGGAATATGTTTACCTATTTCACTAGACTGGAATGTGTTTTCGAGGAGGCTGAGCAGATAACTGTAGGCAAAATATGATTTTGGCAGGCAGTCCAGGCCGAGCCGGGCACCGCTTCGCTGGCAGGAAGTAAGGCAGGGGTCAGGGATGCGTACAGCTTCCAGAGACAGGAGAGATGAGACTCGGGGCCTCGTTTAAGGGCCTAGCTCGACTGGGCCAGAAAACATGGAGAAAACGTGTACGAAATTCAAAAGTGCACCATGTAAAGACATTGGCACCATATGCCTAGAAGCCTAATTAACGGGATTTCTTTGCATGTCTGGATAGCTGACATTTTAAGGATGGACGCAAATGTATTTGCGTCTTTCTAGCATGTACAGAACAGAAGTTACACGACATACAAGGAACATGGGTGCATGGATAGGGTGCGAGTGGGGGACACATTAGCTACCTGAAAATTTCTATTACCTCAATGCGGTGCCAGTCTTTCGCTAACAGGTGCGTTTCTTGTAACAGACATATTTCGGCCTCAGAGCGCTCGAGGAATGAGAGAACTGCTCTCCTTTTGATAGGGTTATTAAGTCCCTTCACATTAAGGGAGAAGATACGAATGCTGTCAGCAGCCATGGGTATGTGAGCGTCCTGCCTGCCCTGTCTTTAGCCACGAGCCACCCCTCCCCGGAACGCCCGTCGCTAGTCTGGGTTGAACACACCGAGTTCCCTCCCCCTTGCCCACCCTAACCCCAATTCCCCCCCCAACCTTCACCCTCGTCCCCCCCACCCCAACAGGTGAACATAGCCCCAGGCCAATCATTTGACAGTCTAGGCCTGTGGTAAATGAGTCAATGTATGGGTGTGTGGCAGTGGCGGCTCTCGGCCCCCCCGAGCCCTCCCGGCCAGGAGTCAAAACTTAGCTGATGACGACCTTTGCTGGTGTCGACTCAGGAATCGGCGCCGGTGTCTTTAGATACTACTTGGATCGCTGCGGCCTGTTCCTGGGCCACTGTGTCCGGGTTAGGCTTGAGAGTTTTCCTCCACTGCCTATCTCGACAGACTTTCTGCCAGCCGTCCCCCGTCTTCCCAGGGGAGCCAGATGCGGTCACAGAGGACCGTCCTTCGTCCACGCCATCCTGGTGCGGCTCCTCGCGGGTGATGCTCAGTACAGCACAGGTGTCTCGTAAGGAATGCAGCTCGTGCAGGGCGCCATTCCACTTAAAGACGAGACGGAAAGGGTGCCCCCAGGAGTAGGGGACCCCCTCCTTACGTAGGAAGGCGGTGGCAACCCTAAATGCCCTTCGTTTCTGAAGGTGGTCGCTGCCAGGTCCTGAAAAAGTTCCACGTTGTGGTCTTGGAAACGAAGGGGCTGCTTGTGACGCGCCTCCCTCAGTATGCGCTCCTTTAGGGGGTAATCCGGCAGGAAGGCCAGGATATCTGGTGGGGGTCCCTGGGACCGGCGGGCCAGGCCCACCCGATGGGCTCTGTCAATGCGAATCACAAAGTCGTCCTCCTCCCCCAGCACCATCCGGAAGAGCGCTTGTAGGTACCCTGTCATGTCGTCTCCCTCTGCCTTGGGCGGCACGTTCCGGACTCGAATGTTATTCCGCCTGGAGCGGTTCTCCAGGTCCTCAGTATGGGTCTGGAGGTCCCGCTGCTGGTCGTGGAGGCGAACTATCTCCTCCCGGAGGAGTTCTATTTCTTCACTCCTGGCTTGACCTGAGAGCTCGTTGGCAGCCACTCTCTCCCCCAGATCATCGACATCTCGCCGGAGCTCTTTGTATTCCCCGGTCATCTCCTGCCGGAAGGTTTGGATGTCCTCCTTCAGGTAGGTGAAGAGGGCCTCCATGAATGCCTTAGTCGCCGGTGCCTCGCTTTCTGTGTGGTCCTTCCCCTTGGGGGGGGGGGAGGGCCCCGACGTCGGCTTGTCTGGACTTTTGTCGCTCTTGGGGGGTCCCTTGGTCAGCATCTCAGAGATGTTGCGTTCCCTTTGCGGTTGGAGGCCGCCATGACGATCCCAGTTCTGGCTGCAGGCCTCAGTTAGGTCGTAGTCCCGGGTATGACTGCAGAACTCCTCGGGGTGCTCGAGCCGTGTGAGGGGGGAACGCCTGTGCTCAACCCGCGCCTCGGTTCTGTGCTTTGTCAGACTCCATGCCCCTGGTGCCTCTGCCAAAGGCCCTCGTGCTGCAGCCCCCTCCTGTGTGCTGTGCCGGTTGTGTCACACGTGGTCGAGTACCAGGCTCCCGCCGGCCTGCCCGGGTCTTCACCACCAAGGGCCCACCGCCCTCGCGGTCCAATGCCTCCTCGAACCCCCGCCTGTCCTGGAGCCTTGGGCGTCCCTGATCTGGGCCTCTGCGTCACCCTGCCCCGCCCCAGATGCTCCTACGCTCGGGGACGAGCCGGTTGCTCCGCTGCTAGCTGGGGCCCCAGTCCCACGCGGTCCCACCAGCCGTCTGCACTCCCACTCGGGGGGCCTCCGTCCCCCCCCTGCCCCGTGTTGCTGGTCCCTTGCGGAGGGGGGGCTGGCCGCTACTGCAGGCGAGGTCACTCTGTATGGGGCCCCGTGAGGACACCTGTCGTGGGGCTCGCCCCTCTTGCCAGTGGTGGGGGGGGACTCCCGGTCGTGCCCCCAGCTACTCCTTGGCCGCCTTCCGTACACCTCTCTCCTCCTCGCCCAGATTGTCAAGGCCCAGCCGCAGCCCGGCAACCCCTGTCCTCCACCTGGGCCTCGTTAGCTCTTGTTGCGTGGCGGGGGTGTCCTCCCACCCGACCCCCCGCCTGTACGTGCACCAGCTGTTGCCGCTGCCAACCGGGCCCCGCACTGTGCTGCTGTCCGGCCGCTCCGGCCGTCAAGACGACTAGGCCGCGTCCTCCTTAACCAGGCCCAAGCCGGGGCCTCGTGTAGGTCTGGAGGCCGGCGGACCCGGCACTTCGCAGTCCGCCGCCGATCCACCGGACTCACCGTCAGGTGCTGCTGAACGTCGCTCCCTGGCCCCCGCAGGCGCCGCAGGAACCCCCGACTCCTCCTCTCCTGTGTCAGCGATGCTGCGGGGGGGCCACACCGGCCCGCCAGACACCGGGGCCCGGGTCACTACGTTTCGCGCCTACCGGCGGCAGCAGGGTGACTCCGTGCCGCGGCGCCTCTCGTCTTCTCCTTCTCTGAGCCTCGTCTCTGGCTTCTGTGCCAATTGCTGGGGAGGATCCTGTCCGCTGACGGTGGCCGGCTCGGTCAGGGCGGTGGTCCGCTAAAATCCCTGACGGGGGATCGGGTCCAGGGAGCCACCGTGGAACACGTCCTACCGAGCCGCCATCTTAGCCACCCCTTGAGGAGCTTTCTGAAGGTGAGCAGGTCCTGGGTCTGACGCAGCTGGGCCGGGAGGGTGTTCCAGGTCTTGGCGGCGAGGAAGGAGAAGGATCTGCCACCAGAAGTTGTTCGTTGGAGGCGGGGGGACGGCGGCGAGGGCGAGGCTGGCGGAGCGGAGCTGGCGGGTGGGGGTGTAGAAGCTGAGTCTGCTGTTCAGGTAGGCTAGTACGGTGTTGTGGAGTGCTTTGTGTGCGTGGGTGAGGAGCTTGAAGGTGATTCTTTTGTCGATGGGGAGCCAGTGCAGGTTTCATAGGCGGGTGGGGTGATGTGGCTGCGATGAGGGATTTTGAGGATCAGGCGGGCGATTGCGTTTTGGATGCTTTCCAGTCGTTGTAGGTGTTTGGCCGGATTCCTGCGTAGAGTGCATTGCCGTAGTCTAACCTGCTACTGACGAGGGATGCACTTGTAGATCCTGCGGAGCATGTGGAGGGTGTTGTAGCAGGAGGAGGAGATGGCGTTGACCTGCTACGACATGGAGAGGGACGGGTCGAGGATGAATCCTAGGTTGCGAGCGTGGTCTGTGGGTGACGGTGCCATTCCCAGTGTAGTCGGCCACCAGGAGTCGTCCCAGGCAGAGGGGGTTAGTCCAAGGATGAGGACCTCTGTCTTGTCCGAGTTGAGTTTCAGACGGCTGCTCTTCATCCATTCGGTGACGGCCTTCATTCCCGCGTGGAGGTTTGTTTTGGCGGGTCATTGGTGAGGGAGAGGATGAGCTGGGTGTCGTCGGTGTAGTAGATGATGTGCAGGTCATACTGGCGGGCTACTTGTGCGAGGGTGGCACTGTCGATGTTATACAGGGTTGAGCTTCTCGATGAGCCCTAGGGTACGCCGCAGATGATGTTGGTGGCTTCGGATCGGAAGGGTGGAAGGCGGACTCTCTGTGTTCTGCCGGAGAGGAAGGATGTGGTCCAGTCCAGGGCCTTTTCCTGGATTCTGACTTCTTGGAGGCGTGTCTTTAGTGTGCTGTGGCAGACCGTGTCGAAGGCGGCTGATAGGTCCAGGAGGATGAGGGCTGATGTTTCGCCGTTGTCTAGTTGGTGCCTGATGTCGTCAGTGGCGGTGATGAGTGTGGTTTTGGTGCTGTGGTTACGTCTGATTCCAGACTGGGACGGGTCTAAGATGTTGTTGTCCTCGAGGTGGTGGGCTAGTTGCATGTTGGCGATTTTCTCGATGACCTTCACAGGAAAGGGGAGCAGGGAGATGGGCCAGAAGTTCTTGAGGTCCTTGGGGTCCGCCTTGGGCTTCTTGAGGAGGGCATTGATTCATGCATGTTTCCAGCTTTCTGGGAATGTTGCTGTCTCGAAGGAGATGTTGATGATCTTCCATAGTTCGGGTGCAATGGTTGTGTCGGCTTTGTTGAATACGTGGTGTGGGCAGGGGTCAGACGGTGATCCTGAGTGGATAGAGTTCATGATCTTGCATGTCTCGTCGTCGTTGACATGGGACCAGGAGGTCAGGCGGTTGTTGCAGGTGGTGTTCGTGGAGGGGGCGAGGTCTGCCATGGTCGGGGTGGTCGAGGTGTTGAAGCTGTTGTGGATGTCAGTGATCTTGCGATGGAAGAAGGTGGCCAGTGAGTCGCACAGATCTTGTGAGGGTGGGATGTCGTTGGTGTTGGCGCTGGGGTTGGAGAGTTCCTTCACTATGCAGAATAGCTCTTTGGTAGAGAAGCATAATCTGAGCTTCCGGGCCTCACATAGAATATTGCTCTGAGGTTCCAAATTATCAAATTTCAAACACTAACTTTGACACAAACTATATAACCCTAACTCTTACACTATATAACGCTTACTTACACTAACTATCTAACCCTACCTTTTGCACTAACTATCTAACCCTAACTCTTACACTAACTCTCTAACCCTAACTCTTTCACTAACTGCACTCCATACACAGACACGCCATAGAGAACTGGGACCTGCTCAACACCCTCTCGCCAGATATCGCCTTCTTCACCGAAACATTGACCAATGTCTCCTCTGCTCCTGACATCGCCACTGCCATCCCCGACGGATACAAGATCTAGAGTAAGGACCTCCCCCACCGCCCAGGAGGAGGACTCCACATCGAGCACAAGAGCTCCCTCTGACTCTTCATCTCCAGCACAAGCACCCCCCTCTCCAACAAAGAGCACCTCCACTTCCAGACCACCCCAGAACCACACTGTGCGGGACCCTCGTCTACAGACCGCCCGTGCCTCGTGCCTCCTCCGCCACCACCTTTACCCACCTTGTTGCACCACACGCCATGGCCTACACGGACTACATGCTCATCGGATATCCGGAACTTCCACCTCGACAACCACAGCGACCTGGATTCCACCACCCTCCTTGCCAACCTTGCCAACCTCAGACTGAAACAGCTTGTCACCACTCCCACCCACAGAGATTGACACATCCTCGACCCCATCTTCGCAGCAGGGACAAACATCCACTTCAGCCACGCCACACAGCCCCTCCGGGCAGACCACCACTGTGTACACTTAAACTTCAACACCACCACCGCACCCAAACCCGCCCTGTGCATGCCATGAAGGAACTGAAGTAAGATCACAGAGGAACACCCCAGCACACCCTCCTCCATGACCCCCCCTCTGCCACAACCAATGCCAACTCCGCAGCCAAAGAACTACACAGCTGGATCTCCAGCTGCGCAGACAAGCTCACACCCCTCCGCCACCCTGTCAAACAACGCCCCCTGAAAGCCGCCTGGGTCACCTACCACCTCCCAAAAGCCAGGTGCTCCTGCAGACTGCTTGAGAACCTATGGAGGAACAGGAAAACCACCAAGATCAGAACACCTATAGGAATGCCATGACTGAATACCACCAGCGCATAAGAGCCACCAAGCGAACCTTCATCAAGAACAAAATCCACACCAACACCAGTAACGCAAAAGAACTCTTTAAAGTCATACAGCAATTCACCAAACCCTCCAGCGAAGCCATGGACTTCGCAACATCCGAGGACCTCTGCAACAAGCTCAGCTCCTTCTTCTACCTGAAAATCAAGGCCCTCTATGACAACTTCAGCGAACCCACTCCAGACACCAACCCCCGCCCCACCACCAACAACCAGCCCACCATCATCACCTGAACACCTGCCACCACCGAAGACACCGCCATGACCATGAAGAACACCTACTCAGGAGCTCCCACTTCCCCTACCTATTGCATATCTACCACAGAGCCGCAGCCACCATAGCACCCTAGCTAGGCCGGACCTTTAATGCCGCCTTCGAATCTGGCATCTTCCCCAACATCTGGAAGCAGGCAGAGGACAAACCCCTCCTCAAAAAACCCTTTCCAAGCCGGCGGACCTAAGAACTACTGGCCCATCTCTCTCCTTCCCTTCACAGCCAAAATCACCGAGATATTCATCAATGCCCAACTGACCACCTTAATCGAAGAGAACGCCATCCCCGACTCCTCCCGTCCGGATTTCGCAGCAACCACAGCACGAGACTGCCCTCTTTGCCGCCACTGGCAACATCCGCATGCTACTCGACCAAGGCCACACTGCGGCCCTCATCCTACTAGACCTATCCACAGGCTTTGACACCGTCTCTCACCGCACTCTCGCAACCAGACTCCACGACGCCGGTATACAACGAACCGTCCTCAACTGGATCCGCTCCTTTCTCTCCAGTAGAACCCAAAGGATCAGACTCCCACCTTTCCTCTCTGAGATTAACTGCAGAGTACCACAAGGATCCTCGCTCATCCCTAGGTCTTCAACATCTACATGGCCCTCCTCGCCTCCATCATCAGACAGCATGGACTCAGCATAGTATCCTACGCCGATGATATCCAGCTAATCCTCTCCCTCACGAAGAACCCCTAAGACACCAGACTCAGGCTCCAGGAAGGAGTGAAAGACATCGCAGCCTGGATGAACAACAGCTGCCTAAAGCTCAACTCGGAGAAGACAGAGGTCCTTGTCCTTGGACCCTCCTCCACCGCCTGGGACAACACCTGGTGGCCTCCCACCCTCAGAAACCCACCCACTCCGTCAGACCATGCCCGTAACCTCTGCATCATCCTAGTCTCCTCCCTCTCCATGACCCACCAGATCAATGGAGTCACCTCCACCTGCTTCAACTCCCTCCGCATACTCCGCAAGACCTTCAAGTGGATTCCCCTTCGAAAGCAGAATGATCGTCACCCATGAACTTGTAACTAGCAGACTGAACTTCGGCAATTCCCTCTATGCTGGAATAAACAGAACCCTGCTTCACAAACTCCAAACCATCCAAAACACCACAGCCAGACTCGTCCTCTGAACCCCTTGACACGAGCACATGACCCAGCACTTACGAGACCTCCACTGGCTCCCCGTCGAGAAGAGAATAACCTACAAACTACTCACCCACAAAATCCTACACAGGGTGTATTATGACAGGGTGCGGCTACATCGCATGGGCCGGGCTAGAGACACGAACTATCTAAGATGTGCTCGGGGCAGGGAGACTTCTACCATACTGTTTGGACATGTCCCATAATACAGGCATACTGGGCCGAGGTTCTGGGGGAGCTGGGAGAAGTGCTGGAGGTCGATTTGCTGTTGGACCACAAATTGGTGCTGCTGGGAGTAACAAATGACGTGGACTTGGGTCACCCACTTCTCATATTTGTAGTTTTGGCATTAGTAGTGGCTAAGAGGGATGTGCCCGGGCATGGGGGGACCCCATGCCGCCGAGTCTAGATGATTGTAGAAGGGCCATGGATCTGTACATGGCGGCGGAGTGAGTCACGTACAAGGCTAGAGGATGCCCCAAGAAATTCAACAGAGTTTGGGGGAAATGGCGCCGATACCATGGGCTGGATGGGGATCTGTAAACTAAGGTGGGAGAGGCACCCGGCTACACTGATGACGGGGCGGAATTGGAAGGGGGGTTTTATTTCCACACTTTAGGGATTTGTGCACAAACAAGGTATAGTCCTGTCAAGATGAAGAGGAGATCGTGTGCAGGTGGGAGGGGGGAAGAGGGTGGATGATGGGAGGGAAGTGGAGGGTGATTGTATGTGATATGCCTGTTTTGTTTGTTTCATAAAACTGCAAATAAAAATATTTTTTTAAAAACTACTCACCCACGCTTACAAATCCCTCCACAACATCGGACCAAATACCTCAACGAAAGAGTCGCTTTCCACGTACCCAAAAGGAAGCTCTGTTCCACTAACCTCGCCCTGACAGTGACCCCACACATCCGCAGAACCCAGCAGGTAGAAGAGCCTTCTACGTCGCTGCAAAGGCCTGGAACGAGCTCCCAGTCAGACGGTCCCCTACTCTGCACACCTTCAGGAAGAGCCTCAAAACCTGGCATTTCAACTGATCCGGAGCTGCACCCTGCTCCCAGCGCCTTGAGACCCTCGCGGGTGAGTAGCACGCTTTACAAAACCCTGATTGATTGATTAATGCTAACTTACACTAACTATCTAACTCTAACTCTTACACTAACTATCTAAAGCTAACTTACACTATCTAACACTACCTCTTATACTAACTATCTAACCCTAAATCTTACACTAACGCTAACTCTTACAGTAACTAATGCTAATTCTTACACTAATGCCCACATGCATCAAGGTAATTTGCATTCGCAAACAGTGCGAATCGCAAAATTCGGCCATTTGCGAATGCAATTTCCTTTTTTGGGATGCATTATTTTTTTTCATGTTTTCGCATTTTTTTTTTAAATCTTTATTGTCAGGAAGGCAAAAGATATAGTTACAGTAACGCGTTTAGATATCAGTGTCATGTCAATATTAGTTATCACCAAGAGAAACGGAGACAACAAATCACATTCTGACATAGGGCAGTTACCTTCCTAGTAGGGACACAGATGAATCATGAGCCACTAATATTCTCAGCCTCCATCACACCTTCATACCATACCCAGTATTCATTCCGTGATCCTCCCACTTTCGGTACAGTTATCATTTCCTGGCAAATTCAACTTACAGAAAAAAAGAAAAACAATAAAACCCAACTAAAGTCATCACTCGGTAGAGGGTTATTCCCGTTCCTAGTCATTTGTCAGCCATTGCACACGTTCAGCACGACATCAAAGGTAGCATCACACGCCCGCGCCACCCTAGCATCAACCAGAGTTTATTATGTACGCCCACCCTTCCTAATCCTCCTCCTCCTCTGAGTCCAAGTCCTCATGTTCCGGCAAGAGTTCACACGGTTCTCCCCTGTATTTGTTCCAGGGCGTCCACACCTTATTCCACTTACGCGGGCAGGCCCGCAGCACGTATACCGCCCTTTCCTTCACCATGAGGAGGTCCATATTCCTGATCCATCCAGTTACCGTAGGCAATTCCGGGGCACCCCACTTCTGCGCAATGTCCCTCTTGGCCACTGTCACCGCCAACGTGACCCATAGCTGGCCATACCTGTCCAGGTCATTAGGGTCCCAAATGTTCAACAGGCATTTACGGGGTTCAGGTAGGACTGAGATTTCAATAGCCTGGGAGATTGTGCGCATAATTTGCTTCCAGAAGTCTTGGACTAGAGGGCAATCCCATAATGTGTGGAGCAGAGTTCCCTCCTCCCCGCAGCCCCTGAGGCAGAAGGGGTGTGTCGCCCTCTGTATTCTGTGAAGAAGTGTTCTGGTGTAATAAGTGCGGTGTAAAATCTTGAGTTGCACTAGTCTGAACTTAGCCGAAATGCCTACTTCTCTCGGTGATGCAAGCGCCTCGTTCCACTCTGTATCATCCATTTCGCCTAGTTCCCCCACCCATCTCTCTCTAAGTTTCTGTGTGGGGTCTGTCAGGTTGTTAATCAGTTTTTTATACATGAGAGAGGTTGCCTTTTGTTCCATAAAGTCCGTCAACAGTCTGTCCTCCAGTGGCGACGAATCTGGGAGTGTGGTGTTAGGTGGAATTGCTTGTAGGAGTGCGTGTCGGATCTGCACATATCTAAATGTTTCAGTGGAGCCCAAACCATATTGTTGTTGGAGCTGTGAGAATGCAACCACCGTGTCTTTGTCCCAAAGATCCCCCATTACGGAAATCCCTATGTGATCCCATTGCGCGAAACCCTTACAGGACCTTAAGTTTCCCAGCGTTCTCGTGTCCCACAGTGGCGTCAACTTGGTGATTTTACCCTTCCAGGCCAGCCGAGATTGCGCTGCATGCCATAATGCCGCCGTATGAAACGTCGGTCCGAGTAGGTTCTTAACTTGTGAGAAATTGTATAGCACCGAAAGCATGCCGTCTGTCCCCAGTTGTGACCAATCCGCCTTGTATGCGGGGTCTCCCCGCGGGACGTGGATCCAGTGATTAATTATCTTAAGTTGGGACGCCCAGTAATACAACTGGAGGTTGGGCAACGCGATCCCCCCTTCATACCAGCTTTTCACTAATTTGTCATGCGCTATACGGGCTGGGCCGTTGCTCCACAACAAGCTTGATACTAGCGCAGCGACTTGTTTGAAGTAACGCGGTGCCACCACATAGGGGGTATTCTCAAGCACATAGAGAAATCTAGGGAGAGCCATCATCTTATATAGCGCCGCTCGCCCAAGGAGGGTCAGCGGCAGAGTAGCCCAGTATTTAACGTCTGTACATAGGCGTGCCAGAGGTGGCATCAAGTTCGCGGCATAAAAGTCAGCGGCGTCATTAGTGATGAAAATACCCAGGTATTTAAAGGAGGTGGTCGCTAACTGTAGGGGACAATCGTCCTGTAATAGTGGGACCGGGCCTTTAAGCACGTTTATTACTGATTTGAACCAATTCAGGGTGTATCCTGACGCCTTTCCGTGCTCATCGCACAGAGCCAACAGGGCAGGGATCCCCTCGTTAGGATTAACCATGTATATCAGCATGTCATCTGCATACAGGGAGACTTTATCCTCCCATCCTTCCTCCCAGGTGATGCCCCGAAACAGTGGTGTCGCTCTGAGCAGGATGGCTAATGGCTCTAGTACCAATGCAAAGAGCAGGGGCGAAAGCGGACACCCTTGTCTAGTTCCTCGCCCCAGTAGGAATGGTGGCGAAATGTGTCCATTCGCAACCACCTGTGCCACTGGTGATGCGTACAACAACCGCACCCATGCAAGATATTTCGGGCCGAAGCCCATTCGAGTAAGGACAGCAAACAGATACTCCCACTCCACCAGGTCGAAAGCCATTTTGGCGTCTAGGGATAAAATTACAGCTTGGTCTGAAAGAAGATGTGCCCGCGCCAGCACCCCATGTACCCTCCGCAGATTCATCGCCGTGCTCCTGTGTGGCATGAAACCCGATTGATCGGGGTGTATCAGGGTGTGTAGGTGCCGAGTCAGGCGACTGGCCAGAAGTTTCGCCAGGATCTTCACTTCAACGTTGAGCAAAGAAATGGGTCGGTACGAGGTGCATACAGTCGGCGGTTTGGATGGTTTAGGAATGGCTACTATTGTGGCCGTGCGCTGGTCAAGAGGGAGCTCCGCCCTCTCCACACTTTCAGCATACATATCCAGCAGGGGTTTGGCCAACACGGAGGCTGTCGCTTTATACCATTCTATGGGCAGCCCGTTAGGCCCTAGGGCTTTGCCGGATTGCAACGCCTGTATTGTCAATTGGATTTCGTCCTCCGTCAAGTCCGAATCTAAATCTTGCTGTGCTTCTTGTGAAAGCACTGGGATAGTAATGTGTTCGAGCGATGCCATCGCCTCCCGTTCCGTGACGGTCCGCACCGGGGTGTATATCTCCTGATAGTGGCGTGCTAGGGTGCGCCCTATTTGTTCAGGGTGTGTCTGTAGCTGGCCATCATGTGCGTAGAGTCTCTGTATCCCTCTGTTACTACCGCCCCGTTTGTCCAACCAAGCCAGCATCCTCCCAGCCTTGTCACCCACGTCATATATTCTGTGTGCGGTGTTTGCTAAGTGCCCCTTAGTAATCATCGTGAGGTGAGCCTGGTGTTGCTGCTGTCGGAGGTGCAGTGTATGCATGGTGTCAGGGGTGGGGTCCGACATGTGGGCGGTGTTTGCGGTGTGGAGCACCAACTCCAATTTTGCGAGTTCACTTCTGGAGTCTCTTTTATGCCCTGTGATTGCCGCTATGGCTGCGCCACGTAGGACCGTTTTATACGCCTCCCAGAGCACCGAGGGCGAGGAAACCGTTCCCACATTTTCGTTGAAGTTGTGTGTTGTGGCCAATTTGAGTTTCTTCCTGATTCCAGGGACCGTCAAATAGTTGGGGTATATCGGATACAGTCTGGCGCGCTTCCTCACTTTGGTAGTAAGGTGGAGGGACACGGGGGAGTGATCAGATATGCCTCTGGGCAGAATCTCTAGTTTGTCTACCAACCCCATTCCCATCCCTAAAAAGAAAAAGTAATCAATGCGCGAGAGGCTGTTATGTGTAGAGGAGTAATGCGTGTACTGAGTCGTCGTGGGGTTCAACTGACGCCAAACATCTGTGAGGCCCAGTGCGCTCAGAAAACCAGGAAGCGCGGCCGCCCCTCTCGGGCGGTCTCGTATGGGAAAGGTGTCCAGCAAGGGGTCCGTTATTGCATTGAAGTCCCCCCCAATGATCATATCACCCTCGGGGAGGTCAATGAGAAATTGCCCAAGCGCCGGCAGTGCTGTAGAGTGGAGAGCCGGGGGGATGTACACGGACACCACATTGAGGGGCCTCCCCTCCCACTGGCCAGATACCCCCGCAAATCTCCCCTGATCATCCGTCTTGCGGCTGTCAACCATAAAGGATGAGTTCTTTTTAAGGAGTATCCCTGTGCCCCTGGATCCCGTAGTGAACTCCGCGTGCACTGCCATGGCATAACCACGTCTGTCAAGTGCTTTGCATGTAGACCCTGCCGGGTGTGTTTCCTGAAGCATCACTAACTCAGGCCCATAGCGTTTGACGGTTTGCAGGACCAAACCTCTTTTAATTTTGTCCCCCAGCCCTCTAACGTTCCACGTAAGCAGTTTCAGGGGGGGTACTATTGTCATCGCAGGAGCGCCCTCAGCGGGAGCATCTCGTTCCTGTCGGGCCATCTGGACTCGTGACTAGTGTTACTGATGTGTGGCAGTGTGGTGTAACGCATATGCAATGACGTGTGCTGGGGTTCCATGAGTGTATGGCCTGCGATAGGACCGCGGTCCACAAGGAAGTAGTGATGACTATGAACAAAAACCGTAACATTACAACTTTCCCCCCCCCCCCACCCCCTCCCTGCTCCCCTGCACCACGGACGAAATCCCGCCCGCACCCCCAACTTGGCAGAGTGCTTAATCCCATCCCTATCTATCGTACTTGCTCGTGGGGTTGGTGAGTCCCCTACAGGCACCGGCCGATGCCCGCCCTACTCAGCTCCATCAGCTTCAAGGTCCCAAAGGCTGCAAGCGTGTTGTCCCCTACGCAGCACATTTAATCAAACCCTGACAGGCTGTCCTGAATCGAGGGGGTCCCTCTCAAGATCAGAGTCTAGTCCTGCGGCTCCTTCCTCGTGTGTACTGGGCTGGTGCTCCGCTGGCCTTCCGTTGCGTTGGGTCTGGCGTTCTCTGTGTGGGCGCTGGGGTTGGCCCACCTGCCTCCATCCATCAAGCCATTCTCGTGCCACCTCCGGCGTATCAAAAAAACACGTTTTTCCTTCGGCCACAATCCGCAATTTGGCGGGGAAAAGCATTGAATAAGGCAGGCCTTTGTCACGCAGCGTCTTTTTCACTTCAGTGAACGATTTCCGGCACCGAGCCACCTCTGCCGTTTAGTCCGGAAAGAAGGCCAAAGTCGAGTTCTGAATTTTAACAGGTGGTGAGACCCTTGACGCTTGCAGAATGGCGTCCCTGTCTCTAAAATTAAATAGTCTAGCTAGTACAGGCCGTGGTGTGGCTCCTGGCTTGGCCGCTCCTCCAGGTACCCGGTGTGCCCTTTCAACAGAGAAAAAGTGCGACAAGCCTTTAGGTTGTAACTTGGTTTTGATGAGGTACTCGACGTATAAATCCATGGCACCTTTTCCCTCTGATTCCGGAAGACCTAGGATGCGGACGTTGTTTCTCCGGGAGCGCCCTTCCTGATCGTCCAGCTTTTCCTGCAGTTGCTTAGTGACTTTCTCCATTCGTTCCATCGCTACTTGCAGGTCCGAGGTGTCCTCAATGAGCGATTTTGTAACTACTTCCACTTGAGACACCCTTTCTGACATTTTCTTAAAGTCCGCCCTCAGCAGATTAACCTCAGAAGAGATGGTGCCCACCGTCGTTTGGACCTCGGTGAGGGTTTTCATAATGTCCTCCAAGGTGACCTTTTTAGTTCCGTCTGTGTCTGGAGCTGCACCTGCGGAGTGGCGCCCGCCACCCTGAGAGTGTCCATGCTGGCTGTATGCAAATTTGTTGAGTTTTGCCTGTGTCGACACACTTCTCGTACCCTTGCCTGCCATGGCGTCTTGCTTGTGGATGAATAGCCTGCTCTCTGCGGCAATGTCAGTGCCACGCGTCAATGGGCTGCGTGATCCCCGGTCTTCAGGCTGTGTGCAGCCGAGTGGGCGTCCCACTGGTTCCAAGAGCTCGGCCCGACACTCACAGGGTGCATGCGCGTCCCAGACGGCCGCCTCGATGGTCAGCACGCCGGCTCCAGTGCTGTGTGCGTGCGGCCCACCGCGTGGCTACTCCGGCCTCCCGTGGTCACTTCAGTATGCCTTGCCTCGGTGCTTCGGTGCGTCGTCGGCGATTCCCTGGCAGGGATCACCCTGCATTCGGTGTCAGAACCCTGTTGTGCAGCAGAGTAGCAGCGCTATGGTGCCTCTCAGTGGGTCGGACCCCACTATGGACGCCTCCTCAGAAAGTACCCCCTGCGCCAGGATTCAAGGGCTCCCCGTTAATCTGGAGTGAGACTCTGATTTGCGGCGCTGTGGAAGGACGGCAGGGCCCCTGGCGCACTCCTTCTTACCGCGCAGCGTGAGCGCTGCGACCGATCGTCTGTTCCACCCAATATGGCGCCGTTCGGGACCCAGGGCTATCTCCGCCCGCGCAGGTACCTGCTCTGTGTTTGGGTAATGTACGCAGCCAGTCCTAGATGCGACAGCCCCTTTTTGCCCTCACGGGGGTCCACGCCGGCTATGCTGAGCGCTGGAGCACTTTACTGTCCAAGGATCCGCAGGGGCCGGCTGGAGCCACCGCGCCCAAGCCGAGCAGGACGCACTTCCGCCCGGGCTCGCCAGTCACACCAGGCCGGTGCGGCCAGGCAGTTACAGGCCCCAGCACGTCGCTGCGGAACGGAGCACTTCCCGGCATCCGATGTTTACCGGGATCGGATCAAACAGTGCCGCTCGGGTCCCCGAGCCGATGCTGCTTCTTCGGGCGGGCGATGAGCCGGATAATTGTACGGATATTCAGCGCGGGCCGCTATGCCTCGAGGAGCTCCCGCTTCAAGCTGCCTCCATGCTCGGCAGTTGGCCACGCCCCCCATGTTTTCGCATTTTAAGGAATCGCAATTATGTTGCGATTTCGTAAATTTCGATTGCATTTAAGAAATCGCAATTTGTGATTTCTTAAATGCAATGCATTTACATTTTTTTTGCGAATTCGCAAATAGGAAGAGGTAAATTACCATGAAGTTGAACTTCATGGTAATTTGTGAAAAATTTCAAAAATGCACAAAAGTGCATTTTTGAAAGTTTCATTTTACACACACACATGCCCTTGGGACATGTGTGTGTGAAAATTTTTCTTAAAGTTTAATTTCAGGGTTGCAGGGGGGTCCTTTGGACCCCCCCCTGCACCCATGAAATAGCATTCTCATTTTGCGATTCCTCAATTGCGAATCGCAAAATGAGAATGTCTTCCCATTCATTCCTATGGGCCTCTAGGCCCATAGGAATCAATGGGAAGCGATTCGCAAATTGTGAATCGCAATTAAGGAAAATTAAGAAATCGCAAAAAAAATGCGATTTCTTAATGCATAGCATTTTGCGATTTCTTAATTGCGATTCCTTAATTTTCGCAATTAAGAAATCGCAAAATGTAACAATGATGCATGTGGTCGTAAGTATGTAATACTAACTCTTACACTAACTGTCTAACCCTAACTCTTACACTAACTATCTAACCCTAACTCTTACATTAACTATCTAACCCTAACTCTTACACTAACTATCTAACGCAAACTTACACTAACTATCTAACGCGAACATTTACAGTAAATATCTAACATAAACTCTTACACTAACTATCTAATGGTAACTCTTACACTATGTATCTAACGCTAATCCTTACACTAACTATCTAACCCTAACTCGTACACTAACTATTTAACCCTAACTCTTACACTAGCTAACCCTAACTCTTACACTATCTAATGCTAACTTTTACACTTACTATCCAACCCTAACTCTTAGACTAACTATCTACCCTAACACTATCTCTTAAACTATCTAAGACTATCTAACGCTACCTCTTACACTAATTATCTTACCCTAAATCTTATACTAACTATCTAACCCTAACTCTTATACTAACTACCTAACCCTAACTCTTACACTAACTATCTAACGCTAACACTTACTCTAACTATCTAACGGCTTGCACTAACTGTCTAACCCTAACTCTTACTCTAACTATCTAACCCTAACTCTTACACTAACTAACACTAAATCTTACACTAACTACCTAACCCGAACTCTTACACTAACTATCTAACGCTAACACTTACTCTAACTGTCTAACCCTAACTCTTATACTAACTATCTAATGCTAACTCTTACACTAACTATCTAATACTAACTCTTACACTAACTGTCTAACGCTAACTCTTTTGGAATGTTGACATGGGATGCAATCCAGTTACCTCTTAATTCCATTGGAATACCTCAATACAGAATTATCTTGCCAAACTCATCATGAACAGAACATAGGGCAGAGCACAGTGTATTCAAATAGTTGGAGTTGTACTTTAAAGGTTTACATTTCCTGGTAGTAAAAACCCCACAAATTCATTTTTCACCACTGTGAGGCCTACCTCTTCCAAAGGATAATATTGGATTACCTTTTTACCTTTAATAAGAAATAAGGTTTGTTTGGGAGCGGGTAGGAATCTCATGTTTGGTGTGTGAAGTATTGTAATTTAAATTTAAAACCCTCTGTAGTGGTAAAGTCAGATTATAAGACACAATTTTAGAAATGCCACTTTAAAAAAGTTGCTATGCAACAACAACTGGTTATTTAGGGAAGAGAACAATTTATTTTAAGCTAGAGGAGTCTGGTCCTGATTAACCAGGACGCGTCAACGAATGGTGTGAAACATAAATGATTTTTAAACACAGCAAATTTAAGTAATAAGCACCACAGACTTAGAAAAATTTATTCTCTCAATAAATCTGACCTCATGCGTTTTCTTCTTCAATGGTTCCTTTTTAGGACCCTTACAGAACTTGGATACACTTGATCCTTTGTCCACCTCTTCACTACGTGGAGGGATACTTCCCAGTTCATACTTTGATGAGAACCTCAAGCAACATGATGTTCGTACTTTGAGAGGGCTGTATTCATGTTTTCTAGTCCTTAGGATGACCTGTTGTGATGTTTATGAAGAAACCTATTTGAGGGGGTCGAAACGTCAATGATACAAATAGGTCTTCCATACCAATATCTTACATATGTACTGCCAAGAAATTAGGATATGTTTGAGTTCTAACGGACACCGCATTAAGTGATTTTTGTTTCTTGTATATTGTTAATTGTTTGTTATGTGGTATTACTTTTTATGTCACCACATTTTTCGTATGGTACTGATTTATGCTTATTATTATTATTTTTGTTGAAAAACAGTCCCTTGTCTGTGATGAGTAGCACTTTGTATTTATGCAATATATAATATATATAATATAATCCACATTTGTAAAGCGCACAATCACCCATAAGGGTCTCTAGGTGCTGGGGGCTGTCGGGAAGATTAAGCAAGCTATTGCCCAGAGTCACATGGTGCTGGGCTAATCTGCCGCTGGTCCCTGGGATCGAACCATGATCCCCAGATTCCGGAGGCAGTCGCCCTAGCAACGGCGTACTCCTACTATGTACTCCCTGTTCTGCATGTACCTAGAGTGTGTGTGGGTGTGCAGCCAATATTCAACACTAAGGGACATGACAGGAGAGAATGCAGGTCACAAATTGGTTACAAACTAACACCCCCCCACGGAGATGCCAAACCGCTGCATAGTGAAGTCTCAGCCGCACGGACCCTGGGTGTCAGCTATAGCGCCTCCTCCACTAATCTATTGTGATGCTCATTATTTATAATAGAAAGCATCTTGTGATGTACGTACAGGTTAGACAATGTTATTGATATGTAGAGTGCCCTGTCACCCTGTGGATGAAGATAGAGATGGCATTTGTACATAGTGCGTCAAGAGGCCTTGTACTTAGTGTTCAAGGCATCGTGACGATGTTGTGCAAAGCTAGATGTGTAAACAAAGTAGTTTCAGAGATACGAATCCAACATTGTCATGCATGCAAATATGTGCAAAAGGTCACAGCAGAAATGATCCTGTAAAACATTGGACAATGTATGAAATGAGCCACTACGATACATGGGCCTAACCCGGGCCCATGACAGGTGGTCTGGACATCACGAAATGAAAACATGACAAACCATGCGCTTATTTGGATCGGGGATATAGATGACCTTTCCCTGCTGTGGGACGGAAGTAGGGAAATGTCTAAAAGATTAATCCAGAGACTGACAAAAACTGATCTCAACCGAAAATTCGCTCATTAGATCAGAAATAAATCTATAAATGACCTGGCTAAGTCATCCGTATGTGGGACCAAGTTCCGAATATGAACTGATAATCAACCTTTTTTGAATGGTAATAATGTGAACACCAGCAGGCTACTGCCAGGTTGGTGAGGTTAAGTTTGAAACTTTTGAAACATCATTTTGAGGTTGAACACACTGCAGGAGAGAGGAACAAAAATACTGATTGCTTGCCTCGACTGCCCTGAGGGCAGGAAGATGTGGAACATGAGAACAAAGAGAATGACTCAGAAGATGTGGAATGTACTGCAACAAGTATTTGTTGGCCGGGTAGAGAGAGAGTGTGAGTGTGAGTGTGTGAGTGAGTGTGAGGGTGTGTGTGTGTGTGTGTGTGTGTAAAAGTAGAGAAAGACATTGGATGAAGATTCTATTTTATTGAAAGTGATTCATTTCATGAGGAAAGAATGGCCAAAATAAAAACGATTTGTTGTGAAAACTGCAGACCAATAGCAAAGTTCATTCTGTCAGAGGTGAGCCGTGAAGGACATTTAGGTGTGATATCTAGCAACAAACGACTGACAATGGAATACTGGTAGCCTGCCATGGACAGGGATGTGGAAAAACTCATTAGGGAGAGCTACCAGTTGTTTGCAAAATGATAAAAGGATGATATACAGAGTTCTGCTTATGACAGAAGTGGGTTTTCCTGTTCAGGGAGGAAGGAAAATACCTGCCTATAACGTGCACAGTGGCCTCAGAGGAGGTCCAAAATATTTACACTAGCCTCGAGCCACACAGAAAGTTCAGGGGACAATACTTAACAACATAAAAAAGTATATTGTATTATTTATTATTTATTTAATTATTTTTCAAGGCAATATATTTTCAATTCATACATTTCATAAAAGTAGCTGAGTTACACAAAATTCATAGTGAGGGAAATAACACAGCATGGCAAATAATTCTTAGACAAGAAAATACCATAACATCAATTTAAAAGTTAAAAATGTCCTCACCATGGCCCACACACCAAACCACAGTCTAATCTCACCAAACATTCACATGCATTCTTCTCACATCAAAAATAGATGCAAACAATCACATTCACAGGTCACTCCGCAAGACTATTGAAGTCAAGTATCAATGAGGATAGTTGGAATATTCTCCCAGATCAGTCGGTTGGTCTTCAGGTGGTAAGGGTGGGTTTTCCTGACAGAGTGTGGGGCAATGAATGTAATGATTTTTTAGGTCTGTTTCAGATGCTTCCTGTGCAACCGAAATTTGCCATTGTGCTTGTGGAGTACATGTCAAATTGGTTGAAAGTATGATTTGTACATGGAAGTGAGGGTTTTCTGTGTGAATTGGTATTGGATAATGGTGAACAATTTATCTTGAGGGAAATAAAGCAGTATTTGGATGGAACCGGTTTCAAGATAAATGTGCTAGTCGTCATCACCCACAGAGTAATGGCCATGCAGAGAGGATGAACAGATTGGTCAATCAGGGTTTTTTCATGGCCGGTATCAAAGTGGAAGATGCTGCAAGGGCTATGCTTTCAGCTTATTGCTACACACTGAATTGCACCATTTTGTGCAGAGAGACAGAAATTTGCATGATTTGGTCCTAGTAATGTGCACTGAAATGTCTAAGAGGGCCTCAGACACAATAGCTATATAAAGAAGGAAGAAAGATGAATTGGGCTTCAAAAGATACATATGATATTGTAAAGCTATTGTTCACACAGACATGATCACAGAGGCAATAATCTTATGCAATCGTAGTACACTGGAATTACTGGGGGAATCAGATTCCAAATCTCCACAGTAATTCCACATATCTCAGAGCAATCACCATTTACTTCACCCACCCTTCAGCAGAGTTTCTTTAAATGCTGATATTGCTGACTTAGAGGGAGGAAAAATTGAGGGAAATGTAACAGGAGACATTATGAATGTTATTATGTGGAGAGAATCATTTCTTATGTGTCGTGGTTGCTTATTAATTTATGTTTTGAAATCCTGCATATGTCATGCCATTCATTGGCACATCCTAGTTAATCAGGACCCAAATGCTCTAACTTAAAATAAATTGTTCTCTTCACTACAGAACCAGTTACTGATGTATAGCACTATTCTCCCAGGTTAAGCAGGATGCAGGGTTTACCCATTAGAATTCATAGACTTTTATAAAGTTGCCATTTTGTTGTCTCTTCTGGGCCACTAGACTAGCTGTTGTTGGTACCTGGCTTTAGGTATTCCTCTCAGACAGCAGCACAATAGAGGGCCTGGGTGTTGGCAGGTTGGGCCATCAAAGGCAGGATGGGGACGTGGAGCAGTGAACAGCCCTAATTACACTTCAAAGACATTGCCGCAGCTCAAAACCAAAGAACTTTGCACTAGCCTATGTTGCCTGCAGACAGACTGGGGCTGGGGCAAGGAGGCAATAACTTCCAGACACCTTCAGTGGGAAAGACTCCAGACGTTTCTCCCACTTCTAAGTGGATACCAGGTAAAACAAGCATTGGCATAGCCAATAGGTCTTGCCTTTGGAACTTTATAAGTGTTTAGTTATCCAGCACAATATCCTTGGTTCAACAACATCAACTGTTGCATTGCTAAACACTTATAAGGTCCCAAAGGCGAGACCTATCGGCTATGCCAATGCTTGTTTTGCATAGTTCTGGATCTGACGAGTAACAGAAATCGGTGCATTACAACAAAAAAAAGAAGAAAATTGTCCAACTCAAATGGACAGTTACTAAATTGCAGCAACGTGGAGGGCACTTCGGAAAGGCCGACTCCAACTTTCATTAACATTCCTGTACGATTAAACTAATACGGCGAAACCTGTGCCCAGACATTAAGGTGTTAAAATCGTAAAATAATGAATCGATACCATCACAAAATGTGCCACATGATGCCACATAATTAACATTTCCTTGTTACATAATTTAATGAACCCAGTTAGATATGTTGGTCCTGCCTTGCCGCATAATTCCAGTGGCCTTGCTCATACAAAGTTAAACCGAGAAACAGAGCAATCGGCAACTCTGGGTGTTCAGCATAAGCCCCCTGCCGACACCAGCTGGATTCCCATGGGATTACCGCTAGAGTAGTACAAATAGATACTTTCCTCAGCCCCACCAGCCATGAGCTTCTGGTGACAACACTGCGGCCTCGCCTGCGGTACCGCGGCCTGTAGTTGGGCTGGCGTCCTGACTGCGGGTTCTGGCTACCGCCTTCCTTCATCCCACCTTGTCCACCCTAGAAGAGATGCCGAGCGCAAGCTTTAGGAGATGGGTGCAGTCCAGGCTTTACGACCAGCACACAAACTTGAAAACACTAAAAGAACAAAACTACAGCCACTTGACCGCTAAGACACTGTAGAGATGCCCCTGCCCAAATGGAAGAAACTGGAGCAAACAGGGCAGGTAGCCTCTCACTACCTCCATCAGTCCATACTTCAGAGCAGAGAGGGACAGACTAGTATCCTGCAAGACTGTATGGTATCAGCAGTACCTCCAATAGCGATGCTTCTGCACGCAGAAACGCGCACCCAAAAGATTGCAAAGTCCCAAAGGCAACCCCTGAGTTTTGCGCCCTCGCAAATAAATGCCTGCAATGATGTATCTGGATGAGCAGGGTAACTCATCACAAGTGTATAATAGGTTGAACCAATGGGCTATATGAGCACGGGACCTTCATCTTATCACCTCTGACAGCGACGAGGTAAAGTCACCACTAGGGGCACAGTCCAGGCCAGACTATGCCCCTTTGAACCCACTGCATTTCCACGAAGGCCCCCAAAGTAGATGTGGATCAAGGGATAAGGAAGGCGCCTACCGTTACAACTAAAATAACCCGCCACCAAGGCGCTCAAAACACAGGAACGCATAGTCCGTGAATCTACTTAGGTTCGTGCTGTAAAGAAAGGCTAGGAACGGACAATTGTACACAGTAGGCCCAGGAGGCGAAAACTTGTACAAAGGCAGCTCCACCTTTAGGCCACATTCTCTGAACCAACTAAACCTCTCCTGAGGAGCCAGAATGTAGGGACAGCCCAGGCAGAAAGATGCCTACATTCTACAGTTGAGACCACATCAAGACCAACCTCCCACTTGCAAGTAACTCGTGGTCCTCTTGAATGGTAAGGATCTCAGAGCTTGAAAGGGAAGGCAGTCACTGAGCGCACAGAGGAACCCTCGTGCCCTGCCGCGTGCCAATGTTGGAGCACATGGGCAAGTTGACTAGCTTTCCAGACACACTCACCCCATGCGGTACCCACACATAGCCCAGAGCAGTATCACTAGTTACATTTAGCAGCAACCACCACGACAGCTGTCAGCAAACCCTGCAGAGTAAGCATGCCACTCTGCAATACAAAAAATAATAATAAGTTAGCTTCCAAGAGCAGTCTGATCTTTAAATAATACCACCGCCTCCCTTGAGAAGAGCTCCAAGAAGCTCTTCATTCTGTCTGGATGGTCAAAGTATCCTGCCCAGTTTTTTTTATGGGTTAAACCTAAAATAAATTGGACATGGATGAACTTGAAGCACCCGGAAACAAAAGCCCGATCGTCACAGCTTCTGGCTACTTCAAGTACAACAAGCATTGGCATAGCCAATAGGTCTCGCTTTTGGGACCTAATAAGTATTTAGTTATGCAGCACAGTATCCTTGGTGCAACAACATCAACTGTTGTATGGCTAAACAATTATAAGGTCCCAAAGGCGAGAACTATTGGGTATGTCAATGCTTGTTTCGGTAGGCAGGGGGAGATTAAGTGAGGTGCCCAGGATTACAGGATGTTCAGCCGATGCCGAGACTCGAATCCGGTTCCCCAGCTCCAAAGTTTGGCAGCTCTGGCTGTTGGGAAAACGTCAAAAATACATGATTTGTTGCTAAGGTGTCTGCCAGTACAGAAAACCCCTCCAGACTAAAGTATCAGCACTGTCTACATATGAGACAGGAACAAGAAGGCTGTTTGGCTTAAAAGAGAAAAAATGCATTATGTTTACTTTTAAAATCTATCCACAATGTATACCAAACACCGCTACCATTCGGGTCGAGTGAGGCGGGTCTCTTCAACTCCCTCTAATATATTAGGTTTTCATACTGGCTGGAAAGGTGGGGGCGGGGGTTGTCTTATGACGTTTGCAATTGTGGTCATGTTGTAAAGTCTAATTTTGTTACCCTGTCTGATAAGTTCATGGACGGCCACCATTGTAGGAATTGAAGTTCCTTCTGACGGGCTACTTGTGCCCATCGGATCCGTGCTGGTTGGTCTCTCCAATTTTCATTTCAATGGCGGTGAGACCGAGACAGACGGGCTGTCTGTGGTGGTCCCACCATCATCAGGCCCATGGTCCATGGACCGCCACCTTTGTAGGGATTTAAGTTCCTTCTGGCTGGCTCCTTGCGCCCATCGGGTTCGTGCTGGTCGGTCTCTCCAATCTTCATTTCAATGGCAGTGAGACCGCCACAGACGGGCTGTCTGTGGTGGTCCCACCATCATCAGGCCCATGGTCCATGGACCGCCACCGTTGTAGGGATTGAAGTTCCTTCTGACAGGCTCCTTGTGCCCATTGGATCCGTGCTGGTCGGTCTCTCCAACCTTCATTTCAATGGCGGTGAGACCGCCACAGACGGGCTGTCCATGGTGGTCCCACCATCGTCAGGTCCATGGTCAATGGATGGCCACCATTGTAGGGATTGAAGTTCCTTCTGGCTGGCTCCTTGTGCCCATCGGATCCGTGCTGGTCAGTCTCTCCAAACTTCATTTCAATGGCAGTGAGACCGCCACAGACGGGCTGTCCGTGGTGGCCCCACCATCATCAGGCCCATGGTCCATGGACCGCCACCGTTGTAGGGATTGAAGTTCCTTCTGACGGGCTGCTTGTGCCTATCGGATCAGTGCTGGTCGGTCTCTCCAATCTTCATTTTAATGGCGGTGAGGCCGCCACAGACGGGCTGTCCGTGGTGGTCCCACCATCATCAGGCCCTTAATTACTAACAAATTAAAGATTACTGTTTTACTCCTCAAATTGGAAGATCTCAGCACCACTATTTATACTAGTAATAGCTGCTGGACTACTGCAAAAAAGGTCAAAAGGCCATCCCCTCACAAACTAAAAATAACATTAATAAATTGATGCAGGGGGGTGGAGCTTCGCGCGCATCCGAGATGGCCGCGTGAGCACAGGGCTCCCAAGACCCTCGCCGCCTCCCGCATCTATCCTGAATTATATCCTGATTACGAAGATGGGTTATTGATGATGCGGCCCAGCTGATATAATAGCTGCTTTCAGAAATTGATTTGGACTTCGGGATCCTAAGCTACGACACTTCGAACCTTTGCGGCCTATCCCGTGGGGACACCCGGGGCTCAAGTTGTTACTGTGCCCAGGCAGTTCTTCACCGAGACCGACATTGGGCGCAACTGGACTCCGTGACTTCCACATAGGCCTGGGAACAATGAGTGCGTGGCTGCAGCAATACACTGGCTTTAATCTGCCTTTGGTGACCCCGTGGGTGAATTCTGAGGAGCCATTTTGACCAGGTCTCAGGCGCCCCTTCGGGGCACACAGCCCACCATGACAAGCAAGCCCGAAGGCGAAACAACGAAAAGTCAAGACCGCTTTCCGAGGGGGTGCAACTCAAACAAATGTCATGGATCGTTATACCCAACCTAGGGGGTCCCCCGGTGGTACACCTAGAGCCCGGGAGGAGGCAATTGAAGGTCCTGCTGTGTTGGCAGATTTAACACTACAAGACGTCATGGGCGCCATTGCCAGTATCAAGGCATCCATCGGCCTGCAATACGAGGCTCTTGCCCTGAAGCTTGACACCGTGGCCATTGACGTCAATCTCATCAGAACGGATTTATCAAAGACTAATGAGAAAGTCAAATCCTTAGACTTGAAGACCTCCAGCCTCACAACGGATATGTCCGACTTGCAGACAGAGGTTCGCAATTTGAGATCCTCTAACGATCTTTTTGCTCGTTGACTGGAGGATTTTGAGGGTTGGGAAAGACGCAATAATGTACGTATTATTGGGGTCCCTGAAAATTCTGGAACACTGACCACTGATCTCCTTGTCAAAGACCTCATCCTCAACTACCTCGCCCTCAAGGGACTGAGTAAATTCTTTGTGGTGAAACGTGCACACAGAGTGCCGGGAGGGAAGGCGAAGCCGGGTTTCCCTCCGCGGCCGATCATCGCCAGAATTTTTAATTTCAGGGACAGAGACGCCATTTTGCAGGCTTCACGGGTGGATGGCCCTACGAAGTTTGAAAATACCACAGTGAACTTCTACCCGGACTTCTCCCAATCCGTTCAGAAGCAAAGGATGGGATTTCGGGGGGGAAGCGGTGATTAAGAGATATGGATTTGAAGTATGCAATGCTTTTCCCGGCCCGTTTGCGTGTTGAGTATGATGATCGGACGCTCTTTTTTGATCGCCCCAAGGGGGTGAGTGACTGGCTGGATACGTTGCCTACCCGGCGCGATCACATGGAACATTCTGGCGGAGCTGAAGGTGGCCTGTTGGAGCAAGAATGAGCAGTGGATCCCAAGTTCCGGACAATGTGTACAATAGACAACTGTGGTTTGCTGACTTTTATGATTGTATGCTTTGAAGTATATACCCGGAGGTGGCGGGGGAGAATGGGACCCTTTCCTCCTCTGGGTTTCTTTGTGTAGATTAGTTTTTGTTAGGGCAACAGGCACACTGCAAGTTGGGGTGGATTTTGAGTCTAACGCAGGAGTGCAGGGTGGGGGGAGTTGCACCAGGGTTCTGTTGGGGACAGGGAGGGAGTGTATTGGGTGTGTTCCGTTCTTTTTCAAGGCAACGTATTGTTTTAATTCTGGATCTGGGTGTTGTGTTCGACACGGGGTGGGAGTTCATCGATGGCTGGGATGGGGGGTAGGGGGCTGTGGCTACTGTGTTGGAATGTTAATGGGTTGGGGGATCGGATAAAGAGGGGGGTAGTGTTACAAACGTTGCGACGCCTTTCCCCTGATGTAGTCAGTCAGTCAGTCAAATTGGCTTTATTTCGATATACAAAATATCTTAAAAAGCATGCATACAAGTTACAACAGTAGTAAAAGGATAAAAACATAGCCATACATTACATTTAAACAAGATGCAAGTAAGATACAATTAAAACAGATGGTAATAAATTATTTTACAAAACGGTCAGTCCAAACGACCTAAATTAAACAATGTACAAAAGCCTTTTTGACCTAATTAACCAGGCCCAACTTAAAAACTTCGCCATACCACACACAAACAGGGGCCGTGTATCAGATTTTAAGATTCGCATAGCAACACTATGGTCTCTGGTGCCCAGATCTTTGCACAGTGGTTTTAGCCATCTGTTACGGGGCGCTTTATAGGCAGGGCATTCGAACAAGAGATGGGACACTGACTCAGTCCTGAGAGGGCAGAAACAGCAATAAGGAACAGTTTGCGCCGGTATCTTCCAACGTGCCGTCAGTTATCCCACGGGAAGGATACCTAGTCTGAATTTAAAATATAAGGCCCTATCTCTAGGTTTAGAAATAAAATCGAGATAGGCTTCCCGGAGGGCTACATCTTTTACCATTAAGAAAACTCTAGAGGCTTTACATAAATTGGGGTCATTGTTTCTCTTGTTCATTACCCAGTAAACCGTTTTTAGAGTCTCCTTAGGGGGTGCGGACCTGGAGTGCCTCGCCTCGCTGAGGCCCAGCTCTTCAAGCAAATTCTTTACATCCACCAACCACCTTACTTTTGACCCGCCGTGCATGGATAATATTTCCTTCAGCCCTTCTGCGTAGCTGCCAAGTTCTGGGACCCTCCATATGCGAGCCCAAAGGAGAAGGGGTCTTAATCGGGCCAAATCTTTAATGGGGCGACAACCCATATCCAAGAGCAAGGGAAGAGTGGGAGTACTATTGGGGAGAAACATGAGGTCCTTCAATAATTTGTTTTCAGAACAGGATAGCTGATCTACGTTCTGAGCTCCCCTAAGCTCAGCCCCATAGAGCGCCGCACTAACGCCTCTTGCCATATAAATATCTAGCACCGGGGCAATAGGTTTAAGGGTAGATAGCCTCTGTTCCTTAAGGAGGGCCCCCACCACCCTTTTATGGCTAAGTAACATTTTATGGAGGTGGCTATTCCACCTCATGGTATCAGAGAGGCAAATGCCAAGGTAATCAAACTCCTTAACTCTATCCAGAGGTACCATATTTAGAGTAGGTGGTCAGCCAAGTTTTTAGGAGGATTCAAGACCAGGTATTTAGTTTTTTCTGTGTTGATCTTTAGACCCCTTAGCTCACAAAAAAATTGGAAATTGTTGAGTAGGGTCTGAAGACCTACCGGGGATTTGGAAATTAGAAGGGTATCATCTGCAAATAATAAAGTGGGTATTCTCCTCCCCGTCAAGGATGGTGCGTCAGCGAGGATTTTTAGGAGGTGCTCCACCACTCCTTTTACATAAAATGAGAACAGAGTGGGGGCAAGGACGCACCCCTGGCGAACTCCTCTATTTACTATTATCCGTGCAGTCTTTTGGCCCTGTTTGCCCCACCATATCTGGGCAAAATTCCCGGAATGGAGCTTCATTAATAGTGATAATAGATAAGGAGGCTTTCCCAAATCGAACAATACCCTCCATAGGCGGTCACGGGGCACTAGGTCAAAGGCAGTACGCAGATCAATGAATGCGAGATACAAACTGCCTTTGACCAGTACCACCACCTTCCAATATAACATTAGCAGATCAAAGAAATGACTGCTCAATAATCCCCATACCAGACCTGAATCCTGCTTGAAAGTCGGAAAGAATCTTATTTTCTTCCGCCCACTGAAGCACCCTACCAAGGACCACTTTCCCTGCAACTTTCTGGGAAGAGTCAATAAGGCTTATGGGGCGATAGTTAGCTGGGTCGTCCCTGTTCCCTTTTTAAAAAATTGGGACGACCTCATGATGTAGTGTTATTGCAAGAGACTAACTTGATTGGAAACACTTGTTACGCTATGAACAGGTGGGGATATTGTCTCGCTGCACATTCTGGGTTCACCACTAGTTCTAGAGGGGTGGGTATTCTAGTCAGGAACTCTCTCCCCCTGGAAATCGATAACATAGTCCTGGATGATAGGGGGCGTTATGTCGCCCTTACTGGTAGGTGGGAGGGGAAAACGGTCTCGTTGCTCTCTGTGTACGTCCCACCTGGCTTACAGACCACTACTTTTGCAGATTTGGGACGAGTAGTTTTGGGGCTCTTGAATGGTGTCCTGATACTGGGTGGAGATTTCAACTCAGTCGTCTCCGGGATAGAGGATCGCTACCCCCCCAGAGATCTTACGAGAGCACTGTCTTGGTTGGGTGGTTTCTTGGAAACACTGGGACTTGTAGACTGTTGGAGATTGATGCATCCAGGACAGGCACAGTACACTTTCCATTCGGGTGCACATGGTAGTCTTTCCAGATTGGACTATGTTTTGATGCCGGCTGCCCAGTCCTCATCAGTTGGGGAGGTCAGACATCTGGCTCGTGGCATATCAGACCACTCCCCTCTGTGGCTTCAGATAAATGTGAATGTAGGTGCTGAGGGACGGGTGGCCCCGATTAATCCTTGGCACCTCTGTAACCCTAAAACCCGAGCTGAACTTATTAAGTCTTTAGATTTGTACTTTGTTGAGAATGTGGGGTCTGTGTCCTCTCCTGTTTCATTGTGGGAGGCATTTAAGACGGTCATACGTGGGCAGACACTATCGTTAATTGGGTGCGCCAAGAAAAGCAAAAATGAGGCGGTGGTCCCCCTTGAGACTGAAATTGCTGAGCTGGAAAGTGATTTGGAGCGGGGTGTTACTCGAGATACTATTCATGTGCTCAGTCTCAAGCAACTTGATTATAGGGCCCTCGTAACAGACGCTGCTAAAACGATGTGCAGAGAGCAGCAGGGACGACTGTATGATGTAGGTGACAAGGCTGGGAAACTGATTGCGTGGTTAGACAGAAAGGAGAGGGTGAGTCGTGTGGTTCCGGTGATTGAGAGACCTGATGGGATGCGAGTGACTGACCCTGTTGGCATTGTTGAGTGCTTTGCTGAATATTTTCGGGATGTGTATTTCCCAGTGTCTGACAGACCTGAGGAAGACTCTCATTTGTTGTTACGAGATATTGCATTGCCTCGTCTGTCGGATTCAGAGAGGGAATTGATGGATGCTGCGCTTTCGGTTGAAGAGGTGGCTCTCGCTATCCGCTCTATTCGCTCCGGGAAAGCTATGGGCCCTAATGGTCTTCCCATCGAACTTGACAAGTTGCGCCCTGACGCGCTGGCACCGTAACTTCGTGATATGTTCTTAGCATCACGTGAAATTGGCTCCCTTCCTCGTGATCAGCGTCTTGCGTCCATCGTGGTGATTCATAAGGAGGGGAGACCGCGGGATCGCTGTGCGTCTTACAGGCCCATCTCGCTCCTCAATGCTGAGCCTAAGATTCTTGCAAAGTTGCTCGCAAACCGCTTGATAAAGGTAATCAGTGACCTAATTCATCCGGATCAGTCTGGCTTCATTCCACGTCGCAACACAGCATTGAATTTGCGGCGCTTACATGGTGTTCTCGCGAGGGCGGCGTCACTGCGTGAACCGGCCATCTTGGCTTCCTTGGACGCTACGATGGCCTTTGATACAGTTGAATGGCCATACCTCTGGGCTGCTCTTGCGAAGTTTTGGTTTTGGCCCTGGTTTCATTGGTTGGGTGAAACTTCTGTATGAGGAGCCATTGGCACAGGTTGTGGTTAACGGTCGGGTCTCTAGGCCCTTTGGTCTTGGGAGAGGTACGCGGCAAGGTTGTCCGCTGTCTCCGCTTCTCTTTGCCCTTGCCTTGGAACCTCTTGCTGCCTGGATACGGTGGGAACCTTCGATGAGGGGCATACAATGGACTCCGGAATTTGAGGATCGCATATCGCTCTATGCGGACGATATTTTGTTGTACCTCACGTCGCCTCAAAAATCGCTGAATGTATTATTTGATGTTCTTAATTCGTTTGGAAGAAACTCCGGCCTAGTAATTAACTGGACCAAATCTTCCATATATGTGCTCACGGGCGGCGTCCCCCTTCTGCCACGTGGGTGTCCTATCCAGGTAACGCAGACGGGTTTTAAGTATCTGGGAGTCTTTATAACATTGGACCCTGCGGTTCCCTATGATCGTAATCTGCTTCCTCCGCTTCAACGTTTACGATCTGACGTAGTGGGTTAGTGTAAGTTGCCGTTATCTCCTCCTGGGCGAGCAGCTCTTTTTAAAATGGTGTCCTTGCCGTGGTTTTTATACGCACTTCAGAATACACTCGACGTAATTCCGGCGAGTTATTTCCGGGAGGTGGAGACTTTACAGAGGCAGTTGATATGGGATGGGCGTTCGCCTATCGCTCTTCCCTGGTATGACGGCGGTATCGCACTTCCGGATATCAGGCGATATTATTGGGCTTCTCAGCTTGCAGCAATCAACCATGGGATGTATGGTCTGGCTTTGAATCCAGCGTTCGAAATGGATAAGTGGCTGCTACCAGGTGGTGATTATAACAGAGCTCTCTATTCTGGATCTTCTCGAACACAGCTCTCGGGACCCACTAAGATAGCAGTCCGAGTGTGGCATTGTGCGACCGCGGACATGGGATGGAGGGATACCCGTGCGACTCCGCTTTATGCATCTGCGAAATTAGGTTGCCTGTGGAAGACGAACGGATTTGAGAAATGGGATAGGATTGATATTTGTAGAATGGGAGATCTCTGGGTTAAGGGCAGGATAAAGACTTTTGCAGAATTGAAGATAGAATACAAGCTAAGTGATAGGGAATTCTTCCGCTATGCACAGATTCACCACGCGCTGAGTTCGGTTTTTCCCAGGGGTGGCGACATTCCGGAATCCTCCCGCCTCAAAGATCGTGTACTAGATGGTCATGTGCCAGATAGCACCATTTCTTTGATATACAAGAAAATGATCAACGATCGTTCGAACCTGCTCGAGCACCTAAGGGCGATCTGGATTGAGGATGGTATAGAATTGGATGACGAGGACTGGCAATCGGCGATATCCTCACCTAAGGAGGTCGCGATCCCGGCCCGTCTCCGCCTTGTCCAGCTTAAGATCTTACATCGGATTTATGTTACCGGCCCTCGCTTGATTCGTATGGGTTATTCGACAGATGGTTTATGTAAGCGTGGCTGTGGTCTGCTTGGTACCTTTCTTTACATAATTTGGGAATGTCCGGAGATGGTGATTTTCCGGAATCGCGTGCATGATGTGATGAATGAGGTAACGGGTGTCGCGATGTTGCCTGAAGCTCGACGGTGTTTGTTGAACGTGTGGGAGCCGAATGATTATGACGTGTCACAGACACGATGGGCGACACTTGGAAATATGATTGCTAAGAGAGACATTGCACAGCTGTGGGGTTCCCAGAGGCCCCCTACGGTTGTGACTTGGAAGGAGAACATGGATTGGTGCATGTTTAGGGAGAAGACGGTGTATGTGGCACGGGGTAGACCCAAGAAATGGGGTAAAATTTGGGGCCAATGGAACTCCTACCGAGGAGATATATGCACGCCTCCCCTCACAGAGATACCTGATCCTCCCCATCTATGTAAATTATCTCCTGTATTGTCCTGTAATGCATTTCCCTTCCTCCTTGAGCGCACACCCGAGTATATTGTTTTATTGCCTTGTTTGTTTTTTCATGTTCTTTATTTAACAATAAAAAATTTAAAAATTAAAAAGGCAAATTAAAATTGGAAAAGGCAATAGTACTGGTGTGTACTTGTGAGGGGGAGATTCACGTCGCGGACAGTGAAGTTAGCCAATGGCTGAAGTGGGCTGACCCTCCGCCCCAATACTGTGGTGTCTGGAAGTAACATGTGAAGGGTTGAGTAAATGATATAGGAAAGTATTATAGCTAGAAACTAATATCAATAAAAATTTAGAATATAAGAATACCTCTAGAAAAATCATGAATGATAGTGAGAGATAGACTACCCTAAGGGACCGAGCTGGTCACAACCAGGGGGCTGACGCAACCCAGGGCATAGGGGCTCAGAGGTACCCAGGGTTGGGGGCTGGTTGTGGGACCACACTTAATATGCACCAGGCCACGCTAGTGCTCAGTGTCAGAATCAGGGAGGGTTCATGCACGCCATTAGACGCACCTCAAGAGCTGAGTTTGGGGCGAGGGTCTGCTCTGCCCCAGGGGTTCTAGAGGGCGCTGCCTCTCAGCCCAACCCCTCTGCGGGCATGGGAGCTTGCTCACTCTTGCCAGTCCCTGGGATGTGGGGGCACCAGGCCACGCTTAAGCTCAGTGTCAGCAGCAGGGAGGGTTCATGCGCGCCATCAGACGCACCTAAGAGCTGAGCTTGGGGCGAGGGTCTGCGCCGCCACAGGGGTTCTAGAGGGGGCTGCCTTCCAGCCCAGCCCCTCTGCGGGCATAGGAGCTTGCTCACTCTTGCCAGTCCCTGAGATGTGGGGGCACCAGGCCACGCTAGTGCTCAGTGTCAGCAGCAGGGAGGGTTCAAGCGAGCCATCAGAAGCACCTTAAGAGCTGAGCTTGGGGCGAGAGTCTGCGCCACCCCAGGGGTTCTAGAGGGGGCCGCCTCCCAGCCCCGCTGCGAGCACTGAAGCTTGCTCACTCCTGCCAGTCCCTTGGATGTAGGGGCACCAGGCCACTCTAGAGCTCAGTGTCAGCAGCAGGGAGGGTTAATGCTTGTCATCAGACGTACCTCAAGAGCTGAGCTTGGGGCGAGGGTCTGCACCGCCCCAGGGGTTTTAGAGGGGGGCGCCTCCCAGCCCAGCCCCTCTGTGGGCATAGGAGCTTGCTCGTTCATGCCAGTCCCTGAGATGTGGGCGCAGCAGGTAGGGTGCCAGGAGCCGGGCACTGCCCAGCCTGCCCAGTGGCTCAGCAGACCCTGTCCCATCTAATATAGAGATGCCCCCACATGCACTAGGCCTCGCAGTCATCAGAGCCTTGGACTCATGCAGGGATCCCCCCAGCGCACCCTAGTAGCCTCAGTCTCCCCAGGACAGACTGACGTTTTGCGGGGGTCCGTGGCGATAGAGCGACTTCCCTGGCCAGGGACACCCTCTGGGCTGGTGACATTGGCGGCCTCTGCTCCCTGCGGATGAAGAGAGACGGTGAGAGGAGGACACTGAAGAAAGGACCGGACAGCAGACCCTGGCACCGGAGCAGTGACCCACCCAAGGGTTCACTAGAGAGATTCACTGCGGGGCAAGGCCCTGGGTGGGAACAAGGGCCTGAGAAGCAAACCCTGCCAGCCCAGACAGACCATGGCATCAGACAGGACTGCAGTGGACATCACGGAAAGAAGCGACCCCAAGCTCCCGGTTCCACCAGCTCCACCATGCCACCTGGACTGCCAGGCAGAGCCGGCCTCGCTCTCGGGGGCGGGAGGGACACAAGACACCACTGCTCACCTTCTCTCCTGCGACAACATCGAATTCCACCGTCTCGCCATCTCCTACGCTGCGAAGGTACTTACGGGGATTCTTCTTCTTAATTGCTGTCTAGTTAATCAAGCATTGGCATAGCCAGTAGGTCTCGCTTTTGGGACCTTATAAGTGTTTAGCCATGCAACACATGATGTTGTCTAATCTAGGATATTGTGCTGGATAATAAACACTTATAATGTCCCAAAGGCGAGACCTTAGAGCTATTGACTTTGCCAATGTTCCTAAGCTGTGCTGTAGAGAAGTGTGGCTGCTGTGCAGCAGGCTGAGAAGTTGTCATTAAAAAGTGTAAGAAGCAATGAGTGAGGCTTTGCTGGCCTTGAGTTATGCAGGGGTGGCTTTGAGTGTTGCTGTGCTGGCCCTGAGGGATGCTGTGGTGGTTCTGACTGATGCTGATTGATGCTGTGGTGCGCATCGTGATGCTGTGGTGTCATTGAGTGATCCTGTGCTGGCCCTGAGTGATGCTGTGAATGAATGAATGTGAGTCTTATAATGCGCAAAAACTTAACCCCGAAGGGCATCAAGGCGCAGGTAACAGACGGAAAATCATAACAAAGAGAGATGGTGATGTAGTCATAATTAATTAATTAATACGCCAGGGAAAAAAACGCCATGTCTTTAAAAGTTTACGGAAAACCACCAGTGAGGGTTGGCTAGAGAGTTCAGACGGTAGGGTATTCCATAGTTTAGGCACCAGGAAGGAGAACGCTCTTCCACCCCATCTCACCTTGTTGAATCTCGGGACGGTAAGCAGGTTTTTAGTAGATGAGCGAAGTGGTCTGTTGGGGATATAGGGCCTAACTAGGGATTTGATCCCTTCAGACCCTGGTCCAAAAACCGCCCTGTGGGCAAGACAGAGGAGTTTAAACGAAATTCTGGCCTGTATAGGCAGCCAATGAAGTTCTTTTCTCGCCTTGATGGCAGATGAGCGCCTAGGTAGATTAAGAACCAGCCTAGCGGCGGCGTTTTGAACCACCTGAAGTCGCTGACTCAATTTCTTATTAATACCACCATACAGCGCGTTACAGTAGTCGAGCCTTGAAGATACCAGGGCGACCATTGACTGTTTACGTGCATCCGGGGACAGATAGGGTGCGATCTTTTTTAGAGTTCGAATAATGGTACAGCATGTGGCCACTGTTTTATTGACCTGACGGTCAAATGAAAGGGCCGGGTTAATTATGACACCTAAGTTCCTGGCTGCCTGTGCAGGTTGGGGACATTCCCCTAGAGAGACAGGCCACCAATCCTCATTCCACACTTCGTGGCTACCACCAAAAACCAAGATCTCAGTCTTCTCTCCGTTTAGTTTAAGATGATTACGTATCATCCATACTGATACCTCTTCCATACATGCTCTGAATTTAGGAGCAGAGTCTTGTGTCGGTCGGGAAGTGGAAACAATTATCTGAGTATCATCGGCATATGAGAGTACTTGATACCCAAAAGATCTTATAATTTTAGCAAGAGGTGTCAGATAGATGTTAAATAATACAAGGCTAAGAGCCGAACCCTGTGGGACCCCACATTGCACCGCCTGGGAGGGAGATAGAAATGTTCCCAGTTTTACTCTTTGCCGTCTCTGGTGAAGAAAAGAGGAAAGGAGGTTCAGAGCGTTGTCCTCAACCCTTATCGACCTCAACCTGTCAACCAGGATTGAAGGGGAAAGGGTGTCGAACGCTGCTGTTAGGACTAGCAACACAAGCAGAGCGGTTCGACCTGTGGTGGCCCTGAGTGATGCTGTATTGGTGATGAGTGATTTTGTGGCCCTGAGTGATGCTGTGGTGGCCCTGAGTAATGCTGTGGTGGTGCTAATTGATGCTGTGGTGAAGGTGATGCTGTGGTAGTGCTGAGTGATGCTGTGGTGATGCTGAGTGATGCTGTGGTGATGCTGAGTGATGCTGTGGTGGTACTGAGTGACGCTGTGGTGTTCCTGAGTGATGCTGTGGTGGTGCTGAGTGACGCCGTGGTGGTGCTGAGTGATGCTGTGGTAGTGCTGAGTTGTGCTGCGGTGGTGATGACTGATGCTGTGGCGATGCTGATTGATGCTGTGGTGCTGCAGAGTTATGCTGTGGTAGCATATAGTGATGTTGTGGTCATACTGAGTGACGCTGTGGTGGTGCAGAGTGATGCTGTGGTGAAGGTGAGTGATGCTGTGTTTGTGCTGAGTGATGCTGCGGTGGCGCTGTGTGATGCTGTGGTAGCGCATAGTGATGCTGAGGTGGTACTGAGTGATGTTGGGGTGTTCCTGAGTGATGTTGTGGTGGTGCTGAGTGATGCTGTGGTATTGCTGAGTGATGCTGTGGTGGTGCGGAGTGATGCTGTGGTGGTGCGGAGTGATGCTGTGGTGGTGCGGAGTGATGCTGTGGTGGTGCAGAGTGATGCTGTGGTGGCCCTGAGTGATATTGTGGTGGTGTTGTAGGATGCTGTAGTGAAGGTGAGTGATGCTGTGTTGGTGCTGAGTGATGCTGTGGTTGCGCTGTGGGATGCTGTGGTAGCGCATAGTGATGCTGTGGTGGTACTGAGTGATGCTGTGGTAGCGCATAGTGATGCTGTGGTGGGATTGAGAGATGCTGTGGTGTTCCTGAGTGATGCTGTGGTGGTACTGAGTGATGCTGTGGTGGCGATGATTGATGCTGTGGTGGCCCTGAGTGATATTGTGGTGGTGTTGTAGGATGCTGTAGTGAAGGTGAGTGATGCTGTGTTGGTGCTGAGTGATGCTGTGGTTGCGCTGTGGGATGCTGTGGTGGCGCATAGTGATGCTGTGGTGGTACTGAGTGATGCTGTGGTAGCGCATAGTGATGCTGTGGTGGGATTGAGAGATGCTGTGGTGTTCCTGAGTGATGCTGTGGTGGTACTGAGTGATGCTGTGGTGGCGATGATTGATACTGTATTGGTGTGGAGTGATGCTGTGGTGGCCCTGAGTGATATTGTGGTGATGTTGGGTAATGTGGTGGTGCTGAGTGATGCTTTGGTGGCGCTGAGGGATGCTGTGTTGATGCTGATTGATGCTGTGGCGGTTTAGTGTGATGATGTGGTGGTACTGAGTGATGCTGTGAGGTTCCTGAGTGATGCTGTGGTAGTGCTGAGTGATGTTGTGATGAAGGTGAGTGATGCTGTGTTGTCCCTGGGTGATGCTGTGGTGGTGCTGAGTGATGCTGTGGTGTTCCTGAGTGATGCTGTACTGGCGCTGAGTGATGCTGTGGTGGTGCAAAGTGATATTGTACCACAATATCACGAGATGATGTGGTGGTGCAGAGTGATGCTGTGGTGCTGCTGACTGATGCTGTGGTGGTGCTGAGTGATGCTTTGGTGAAGTGAGTGATGCTGTGGTGATGCTGAGTGATGCTTTGGTGAAGGTGAGTGATGCTGTGGTGATGCTGAATGATGCTGTGGTGGCGCTGAGTGATGCTGTGGTGGTGCGGAGTGATGCTGTGGTGACCCTGAGTGATATTGTGGTGGTGTTGAGTGATGATGGGGTGGTGCTGAGTGATGCTGTGGTGGTGCTGAGTGATGCTGTGAGGTTCCTGAGTGATGCTGTGGTAGTGCTGAGTGATGTTGTGGTGAAGGTGAGTGATGCTGTGTTGTCCCTGGGTGATGCTGTGGTGGTGCTGAGTGATGCTGTGGTGTTCCTGAGTGATGTTGTGGTGGCGCTGAGTGATGCTGTGGTGTTCCTGAGTGATGCTGTGCTGGCGCTGAGTGATGCTGTGGTGGTGCAAAGTGATATTGTGGTGGTGTTAAGTGATGATGTGGTGGTGCAGAGTGATGCTGTGGTGCTGCTGAGTGATGCTATGGTGTTCCTGAGTGATGCTGTGGTGGCGCTGAGTGATGCTGTGGTGGTACTGAGTAATGCTGTGGTGGAACTGAGTGATGCTGTGGTGATACTGAGTGATGCTGTGGTGGCGCTGAGTGATGTTGTGGTGGTGCTGAGTGATGCTGTGGTGCTGCTGAGTGATACTGTGGTGTTCCTGAGTGTTGCTGTGGTAGAGCATAGTGATGCTGTGGTGCTGCTGAGTGATACTGTGGTGTTCCTGAGTGTTGCTGTGGGAGCGCATAGTGATGCCGTGGTGCTCCCGAGTGATGTTGTGGTGGTGCTAAGTGATGCTGTGGTGGTGCTGAGTGATGCTGTGGTGGTGCTGAGTGATGCTTTCGTGAAGGTGAGTGATGCTGTGGTGATGCTGAGTGATGCTGTGGGGGGGCTGAGTGATGCTGTGGTGGTGCGGAGTGATGCTGTGGTGGCCCTGAGTGATATTGTGGTGGTGTTAAGTGATGATGTGGAAGGCTGAGTGATGCTCTGGTGGTGCTGAGTGATGCTGTGGTGGTGCTGAGTGATGCTGTGGTGGTGCTGAGTGATGCTTTGGTGAAGGTGAGTGATGTTGTGGTGATGCTGAATGATGCTGTGGTGAAGGTGAGTGATGCTGTGGTGGACCTGAGTAATTGAGGCTGGTGAGTGGCAGGCTACTTTTAATACACTATGGAGTTTTGTGCAACGTGTGAGTTTGAGCTGCGGCGGGCTGTGTGTATGCAGCAAAAATACGTGTTAGTTTGAAGTGCTAAAAAGTAATATGTGAGAAAGTTATTTAAAAAGTATTGTGTGGGTGAAGGAAGATTGTATGGGTGAATGGCAGAGTAGGGATAAGGAAGAGTGGGGGCGCAAAAGAGGTAAGAGCGGCAACTTGTTGATAGTAAAATTATGGAAGGCTAAAGGAATGTGAGTTTGTAGAGGGAAAATGACAAATTGTTTTGTGGGTGATAATGTTTTGATTTGTTCTGCATTCCTTCCATCATTTGTGTGTCTTTTGGTATTTCAGAATAGAAAGCTTGAAGCATAGCATGGAACCTGCTAAGAAAATTATAAACCTCAACTAATTACAACTAAATTAGGTGAGGCTCTCGTGCTACCACCTCCATCACAATTGTATCCACCGCAATACAAGACAAGATAAAAGCATCTCTGCGGTCATTCAGTTAAGACACCAAGGATGACAACGAACACAACACTCTGCACCAACCGTGCACACCTCAATGGTGTAGGTCCGCAGCTGCGAAAATAGGCCCCAAAACGATATACGAAAAACCATATAAAGGCTACACACTACAATACTAATGTGTCCAGTTTCAAATGTGGCAAAGACTATACCCTCACACAAACATCCTTCGCGATGACCTTTAGTCCCCAAGTGCCTGCGTGCTTGCAGGCCTGTGTGCATTCATTCCTGCGTGCTTGCGGGCCTGTGTGCACTAATGCCTGCGTACTTGCGGACCTGCGTGCACTCATGCCTGCGTGCTTGAGGGCCTGTGTGCACTGGATGCCTGCGTGCTTGCTGGCCTGTGTGCGCTCATGCCTGCGTGCTAGCGGGCCTCTGTGCGCTCATGCATGCTTGCGAGCCTGTGTGCACTCATGCCTGTATGCTTGCGGGCCTGTGTGCGCTCATGCCTGCCTGCTTGCAGGGCTGTGTGCGTTCATGCCTGCGTGCTTGCGGGCCTGTGTGCGCTCATGCCTGCGTGCTTGCGGGCCTGTGTGCGCTCATGCCTGCGTCTTGCGGGCCTGTGTGCACTGGATGCCTGCGTGCTTGCTGGCCTGTGTGCACTCATGCCTGCGTGGTTGCTGGCCTGTGTGCACTCATGCCTGCGTGCTTGCGGGCCTGTGTGCGCTCATGCCTGCGTGCTTGCGGGCCTGTGTACGCTCATGCCTGCGTGCTTGCGGGCCTGTGTGCGCTCATGCCTGCGTGCTTGCGGGCCTGTGTTCGCTCATGCCTGCGTGCCTGTGTACGCTCATGCCTGTGTGCTTGCAGGCCTGTGTGCACTCATGCCTACGTGCTTGTGTGCCTGTATGCATTCATGCCTACGTGTGTGTGGGCCTGTGTGCATTCATGCCTATGTGCTTGCGGGCCTGTGTGCATTCATGCCTACGTGCTTGCTGGCCTGTGTGCACTCATGCCTGCGTGCTTGCGGGCCTGTGTGCACTCATGCCTGCGTGCTTGCGGGCCTGTGTGCACTCATGCCTGCATGCTTGCTGGCCTGTGTGCATTCATGCCTGCGTGCTTGAGGGCCTGTGTGCATTCATGCCTGCGTGCTTGAGGGCCTGTGTGCATTCATGCCTGCGTGCTTGCAGGCCTGTGTGCACTTATGCCTGCGTGCACTTATGCCTACGTGCCTGTGTGCACATATGCCTGCGTGCTTGCGTGCCTGTGTGCACTCATGCCTGCGTGCTTGGGTGTTTGTCTGATAGACTTCTTGAAATCGGGTGCGCATGTCCGTGTGCATGCTCCGTGCGTCCATGTGTCTGTCCTCTGGACCTGGTGTGGGGATCTGGCACTCAGGGAGGGGACCGACAGCCAGCCAGCCCCTGTTGCCCACGGTCCTGCCAGGCTCTATAAAGTCCCCTTGTGTGCCAGCGGCCCTGCCTTGCACACAGGGCCGCTTGTGCCCAGGTACACAGACTCCACCTGAAGACAGAGTGCACAGGCCTGGCATGGGGGCCTCGACTCAAAGGGGTCTTGTGTGGGAGCTCCCAGAGGAAGGCAGGCCGAGGAGCGAGGGTGAGCAGGACGAGGAGCGAGGGTGAGAAGGACGAGGAGAGAGGGTGAGCAGGACGAGGAGAGAGGGTGAGCAGGCCGAGGAGAGAGGGTGAGCAGGCCGTGGAGAGAGGGTGAGCAGGACGAGGAGAGAGGGAGAGTAGGACGAGGAGAGAGGGTGAGCAGGCTGAGGAGCGAGGGTGAGCAGGACGAGGAGAGAGGGTGAGCAGGACGAGGAGAGAGGGTGTGCAGGCCGAGGAGCGAGGATGAGCAGGACGAGGAGAGAGGGTGAGCAGGACGAGGAGAGAGGGTGAGCAGGACGAGGAGAGAGGGTAAGCAGGCCGAGGAGAGAGGGTGAGCAGGCCGAGGAGAGAGGGTGAGCAGGACGAGGAGAGAGGGTGTGCAGGCCGAGGAGCGAGGGTGAGCAGGACGAGGAGAGAGGGTGAGCAGGACGAGGAGAGAGGGTGAGCAGGCCGAGGAGAGAGGGTGAGCAGGACAAGGAGAGAGGGTGTGCAGGCCGAGGAGCGAGGGTGAGCAGGACGAGGAGAGAGGGTGAGAAGTACGAGGAGAGAAGGTAAGCTGTGGAGAGAGGTTGAGCAGGCCGAGGAGAGAGGGTGAGCAGGCCGAGGAGAGAGGGTGGGCAGGCCGAGGAGAGAGCGTGAGCAGGACAAGGGGAGAGGGTGTGCAGGCCGAGGAGCGAGGGTGAGCAGGACGAGGAGAGAAGGTAGGCGATGGAGAGAGGGTGAGCAGGCCGAGGAGAGAGGGTGAGAAGGCCGAGGAGAGAGGGTGAGCAGGACAAGGAGAGAGGGTGTGCAGGCTGAGGAGAGAGGGTGAGCAGGCCGTGGAGAGAGGGTGAGCAGGCTGTGGAGAGAGGGTGAACAGGCCGTGGAGAGAGGGTGAACAGGCTGTGGAGAGAGGGTGAGTAGGCCGTGGAGAGAGGGTGGGCAGGCAGTGGAGAGAGGGTGAGCAGGCCGTGGAGAGAGGGTGAGCAGGCCGTCAAGGAAAGAGAGTGGGCAGGCCGTGTGGAGAGGGTGGGTAGGCCGAGGAGAGGGTGGGCAGGCCGAGGAGAGAGGGTGAGCAGGCCGCCGAGGAGAGAGGGTGGGCATGCCGTGGAGAGAGGGTGAACAGGCTGTGGAGAGAGGGTGAGTAGGCCGTGGAGAGAGGGTGGGCAGGCCGTGGAGAGAGGGTAAGCAGGCCGTCAAGGAGAGAGAGTGGGCAGGCCGTGTGGAGAGGGTGGGCAGGCCGAGGAGAGGGTGGGCAGGCCGAGGAGAGAGGGTGAGCAGGCCGCCGAGGAGAGAGGGTGAGAAGGCCGTGGAGAGAGGGTGAGCTGGCTGAGGAGAGGTGGAGGGTGAGCAGGCCGTGGAGAGAGGGTGAGCAGGCCGAGGAGAGAGTGTGAGCAGGCTGAGGAGAGAGGGTGAGCAGGACAAGGAGAGAGGGTGAGCAGGCGGTGGCGAGAGGGTGGGCAGGTCGAGGAGAGAGGGTGAGCAGGCCGAAGAGAGAGTGTGAGCAGGCCGAGGATAGAGGGTGAGCAGGCTGTGAAGAGAGGGTGAACAGGCTGTGGAGAGAGGGTGAACAGGCCGTGGAGAGAGGGTGAGCAGGCCACTGAGGAGAGAGGGTGGGCATGCCGTGGAGAGAGGGTGAGCAGGCCGTGGAGAGAGGGTGGACAGGCCATGGAGAGGGGGTGAGCAGGCAGTGGAGAGAGGGTGAGCAGGCCGCCGTGGAGAGAGGGTGAGCAGGTCGCCTAGGAGAGAGGGTGGGCAGGCCGAGGAGAGAGGGTGAGCAGGCCGAGGAGAGAGGGTAGCAGGACGAGGAGAGAGGGTGAGCAGGACAAGGAGAGAGGGTGAGCAGGCCGAGGAGAGAGGGTGAGCAGGCCGAGGAGAGAGGGTGAGCAGGCCGAGGAGAGAGGGTGAGCAGGACGAGGAGAGAGGGTGTGCAGGCCGAGGAGCGAGGGTGAGCAGGACGAGGAGAGAAGGTAGAATGTGGAGAGAGGGTGAGCAGGCCGAGGAGAGAGGGTGAGAAGGACGAGGAGAGAAGGTAGGCCGTGGAGAGAGGGTGAGCAGGCCGAGGAGAGAGGGTGAGCAGGCCGAGGAGAGAGGGTGGGCAGGCCGAAGAAAGAGGGTGAGCAGGACGAGGAGAGACGGAGGGCAGGCCGTGGAGAGAGGGTGAGCAGGCCGAGGAGAGGGTAGGCCGAGGAGAGAGGGTGAGCAGGATGAGGAGAGAGGGTGAGCAGGCCGCTGAGGAGAGAGGGTGGGCAGGCCGTCATGGAGAGAGGGTGAGCAGGCCGCCGAGGAGAGAGGGTGGGCAGACCGCCATGGAGAGAGGGTGAGCAGGCCGTGGAGAGAGGGTGAGCAGGCCGCCATGGAGAGGGGGTGAGCAGGACCAGGAGAGAGGGTGAGCAGGCCGAGGAGCGAGGGTGAGCAGGACGAGGAGAGAGGGTGAGCAGGACGAGGAGAGAGGGTGAGCAGGACGGGGAGAGAGGGTGAGCAGGATGTGGAGAGAGGGTGAGCAGGACGTGGAGAGAGGGTGAGCAGGCTGTGAAGAGAGGGTGAGCAGGCTGAGGAGAGACGGAGGGCAGGCCGTGGAGAGAGGGTGAGCAGGCAGAGGAGCGAGGGTGAGCAGGACGAGGAGAGAGGGTGTGCAGGCCGCCGAGGAGAGAGGGTGGGCAGGCCGCCATGGAGAGAGGGTGAGCAGGCCGTGGAGAGAGGGTGAGCAGGCCACCGAGGAAAGAGGGAGATACCCTGGAGATACCCATTAAGGGACCATCTCTCAGGGAAGCCAGGAAGGGTTTCGCAGCGGTCGAAGCGCCTTGTGACCCTACGGGTAAGTAGTGCGCTATATAAATGCCAAAACATACATACATACATACATACAGGGTGGGCAGGCGGCCATGGAGAGAGGGTGAGCAGGCCGTGGAGAGAGGGTGAGCAGGCCGCCATGGAGAGAGGGTGAGCAGGACAAGGAGAGAGGGTGAGCAGGCCGAGGAGCAAGGGTGAGCAGGACGAGGAGAGAGGGTGAGCAGGAAGAGGAGAGAGGGTGAGCAGGACGAGGAGAGAGTGAGCAGGCCGAGGAGCGAGGGCGAGCAGGACGAGGAGAGAGGGTGAGCAGGCTGAGGAGAGACGGAGGGCAGGCCGTGGAGAGAGGGTGAGCAGGCCGAGGAACGAGGGTGAGCAGGACGAGGCGAGAGGGTGAGCAGGCCGCAGAGGAGAGAGGGTGAGCAGGCCGCCAAGGAGAGAGGGTGAGCAGGCCGTGGAGAAAGGGTGAGCAGGCCGCCATGGAGAGAGGGGGAGCAGGCCGAGGAAAGAGGGTGAGCAGGCCATGGAGAGAGGGTGGGCAGGCCGAGGAGAGAGGGTGAGCAGGCCATGGAGAGAGGGTGAGCAGGCCGCCATGGAGAGAGGGTGAGCAGGCCGAGGAGAGAGGGTGAGCAGGCTGTGGAGAGAGGGTGAGCAGGCCGTGGAGAGAGGGTGAGCAGGCTGCGGAGAGAGGGTGAGCAGGCCATGGAGAGAGGGTGAGCAGGCCGTGGAGAGAGGGTGAGCAGGTTGTGGAGAGAGGGTGAGCAGGCCGTGGAGAGAGGGTGAGCAGGCCGCTGAGGAGAGAGGGTGGGAAGGCCACCATGGAGAGAGGGTGAGCAGGCAGTGGAGAGAGGATGAGCAGGCCACCATGGAGAGAGGGTGAGCAGGCCGTAGAGAGAGGGTGAGCAGGCCACCATGGAGAGAGGGTGAGCAGGCCGTAGAGAGAGGGTGAGCAGGCCGCCATGGAGAGAGGGTGAGCAGGCCATGGAGAGAGGGTGGGCAGGCCGAGGAGAGAGGGTGAGCAGGCCATGGAGAGAGGGTGAGCAGGCCGTTGAGAGAGGGTGAGCAGGCTGCGGAGAGAGTGTGAGCAGGCCATGGAGAGAGGGTGAGCAGGCCGCCGAGGAGGGTGGGCATGCCATGGAGAGAGGGTGAGCAGGCCGTGGAGAGAGGGTGAGCAGGCCACCATAGAGAGAGGGTGAGCAGGCCGAGGAGAGAGGGTGAGCAGGCCATGGAGAGAGGGTGGGCAGGCCAAGAGAGAGAGGGTGAGCAGGCCTTGGAGAGAGGGTGAGCAGGCCGCCATGGAGAGAGGGTAAGCAGGCCGTGGAGAGAGGGTGAGCAGGCCGTGGAGAGAGGGTGAGCAGGCCGTTCAGAAACAGACAGAGGAAATGAAAGACACGAGAAAACAACGGTGTAAACAATGCGGCCTATTTACAATGTGACGCATCTAAGGAGATGAGTAACGTTTTAATTCCCGGCATCACATTATACCTGCGTTAGGTATAATGTATGCAGGGTGGGAGTTCCCATGCAGGAAAGCCTCATAGAAGCGACGCAGTAAAATCTACAAGATGTGGGAATCGGCCTCAACACATATTGCTGAAGTTGTGTCGTGCTTGCGACAGGACTCCAGCAATGCCTTACTTTTCCGCCAACAGATGCGTCAGAATTTCTGACGCATCTGTCAATCCTTGTGCCATGGTGTGCCATATTGTAAATACGGCACATCCATGGTGGCACAAGCATTTTCTACTGTGGCGCAAGGAAAGTGACGCATCTCTATAGATGCGTCACTTTCTTGTAAATCTGCCCCTCAGTTTGTGTGGATTACGTCCACTGCACGCTGTGTAAAGACACTAGACTTGCAACAGGGCGGTACCTTGGCGCCACAGTAAATTATAGGTCTCGCCTTTCATTAAGTTAAAGCCATTTGCTTTCAAATACAGTTTCATTAGCAAAGCAAATGGCTTTAACTTAATCAAAGGCAAGACCTATTGCATTTTTAATGCGTGTATAGTAAGGATGCACCAGATACGTCAGGGTGTACGCATCCTATCCTCCAGAAAGGCATGCGCCGTTCTCGCACCCTGTAGCAGACCGCCTGCACCAGCATGAATCCTGAAGGGAAGGCAGAGGGAAAGCCTTGCGGGTCGTGATCAGTCAGAGATCTCTGCCAGAAAATAAACACGCATATACATAAATCTATTTTGAAATATCTTTCCAGGCCCCAGACTGGTGCTGCAGCAGGGTGGTCAGAGGAATGGGTCCTTGGTGGCTGTCAACAGGCGTCAGGAAGGTGCCCCTGGAATGGCTAAGGACAGAGCTGGCTCTGACACGACATTATGTCAGTCCGAGCTCTGGCTCTCCAGGCAGCAGCAGTGAGGTGAGCTGGTGCACTATGGGCAGAGGTCTGTGGCGGCGTGCTGCCTCCTCCTCCAGCAGAGAGAGAACCCGGCTCACCTTCTGCGATCTGCGGCAAGTCGGGTCACCAGTCACCTCAGAAGAGGAGGGGATGTGAGCCGAGGAGGATGGAAACAAGCTCAGCAAAGCAACAGAATGCTTTTGGTGGCACGTGAAGGGGTAACAGACCATTAAAAAGTATGTGTTATCGTGTCTAGAACTTCGTAAGTTAGATATTCACCAGAATTAATATGCCGGCAAAACGGATAGCAATATGTAGAATTATCAATTTTGAATTTCGCTCAAAGTTATCAGCAAAGAACGTGTACCCTGTTAAATCACAGCAAACCAATGTAAAACATATACTCATGCCGGACTGATAATAACAGAACCAACGGAAGGCGTGGACTCATCATGGCGGCGCCTGGGCCGTGTACCCGGGTCAGGTGTGGACTACGGGGTGTATTCGGAGCCGGAGAGGACACCGAACCCGGCCAAATGGAGCACACTTAGGCACGGCCATGAGTGGGGCCCTATGTGGTGTGTGCGTATAGTGGGAGTTGCGGAAACAGCCAATATAACGAATATACAGCAATTTGTGGAAAGCACACTGGTGAGCATAATGGGCAGAGACACTTTTTCAGAGATCTTTGTGGTGGAGCGGGTTCACCATGCCTTGGCCCCGAAGCCGGTCCTGGGGGCCACCCCGAAGCCGATCCTGGGGGCTGCCCCTCACCCGGTCCTGGAGGCCGCCCCTCACCCAATAATAGCCAAATTTTGAAACTATAGGGACCGAGATGCTGCACTGCATAAGGCCAGAGAGATTCGGACTCTGCGCCACGAGGAAATGAAGTAATCCATTTATCCCGACATCACGCAGCAAGTGCAGGACCTTGCCGCCAGTTTGTGACAGTGAAGAGAAAGCTGCGAGAGAAAAAGCTTGAATATAGAGTGACGTATCCCACTAAGCTCACAATTTTAAATGAGGGGAAGACTCTCTTCTTTACAGATCCCAAGACAGCGCTCCAGTCCCTTAAGCAAATATGAAAAGTTAAAGACAAAAGGGACCTCCTCAAAGGTAATTTGAACGAAGATGAGGACGCTCCGGACCTAGAGGAGCAATAAGGTGTTGTTAACATCAGAGCTGCCCCCAACTCTCCTGCTAAGTTGGGGATATGAGATCAGGGTGTGGAGCTGCGCTAAGCGCACTGCAAACATTGTAAGCACACCATGGTTTTATCCTTTGCTGAGAGACGGCAATCCCACTAAGCTCAGAATTTTAAATGAGGGGAAGACTCTCTTCTTTACAGATCCCAAGACAGCACTCCAGTTCCTTAAGCAAATATGAAAAGCAAAGACCATTGCTTTAAATTGAATACGTCGGGTCACTGGCAGCCAATGCAGCTTCCTTAAGTATGGGGAAATAGAGCGGCGGTAGGGGATGTTACCAATTAGCCTAGCAGCCGCATTCTGCACGATTTGCAGCTGATGGATCTGGTATGCTGGAGCCCCAACATACAAGCTATATGAATAATCCAAATAAGAGGTAATCAGGGCATGGACAACCGTCCTACGTGAGTCAAGAAGAAGATATGGAAAAATCTTTCTGATCATGCGAAGTTTACCAAAACAGGCTGAAGTCACTTAATTGATATTGGTTTTACATGATAGGACGTTGTCAAATTGAAAGGCCAGATTACGAGCTGTTTGAGCTGGAGCAGGAGGGGGATTAAGCTCCGCCTGCCACCGCGGAGGGGGGAGAGGGGACTTCTGATTAAAAAACAAGACTTCCGTCTTATCCGTATTAAGATTAACATTGTTAGACGTCATTCAGGAGGAGATGCTAATAAGTCAGCGACGAAAATTGGCCAAGCTGCCATTAGAATGATCTCTAAAGGAAAACACAAGCTGACTGTCATCAGCGTAAGAGATCACTCTGACCCCCCCAGTCTTCAGCCAACTTTGCCAGCGGGGTAAGGTAGATATTAAAGAATACAGGGCTAAGTGCAGAGCCCTGTGGAACACCGCAAAGCAGGGGCTTTGCTTCCGAGACAAAAGGCCGAAGGAAGACTTGTTGAGATCTACCCTCAAGGAACGACCTTAGCCAGGCCAGGGGGGTACCCCCAATCCCAATATTGAGCAAGCGATCCAGTAATATATCATGAGACACAGTATCGAAAGCCGCGGATAGGTTGAGGAGAACTAACATAGCCTCCTTGCCCCCATCCACGCACTCTCTAATGGACTCAGCCACCTCAAGCAGCGCAGTCTCAGTGCTGAAGCCCGGTCTAAATCCAGACTGGGAATCATGCAAGAGATGATTGGATTCCAAATAATTAAGATCCCAGAGAGATAGCGTCTAAATGAAGGCTGGGATTAGGGAAGAGTGGAGATGTGCAACATTCGGCCTCATGTGTGCACCACCTTATATAGTTTACAGCACTTTTAAGTTACCGGGAGGGACATTGGGGGAGGGAGGGGGGTCGCAGAGATGCTATGCAAAGTTTGGGAATGCATAGCGTGGGTGAGATCCATAACGGGGATGGTATTGTCTATTTAGTTTTGTTAGGTAGAAGTGTGTATGTTGACAATGTGGCTACTCGTAACTACACAGCACACAAAGCACTGAGATCATGGAAGATACAAGACAAGGAATGATTGATCCATACACAAAGCCGCAGATTAGACTCCTTGCATGGAATGTTAGAGGGTTGAATGACCACAGGAGAATACGGAAGGTGATAGAATATCTCAAACGCTACAGTGTAGATGAAGACGCACCAGGAGGCGCACCTGGCCCCCAATAGAGATGAATTGACGCAACGTGGATTGCAAGGTCAATCAATCAATCAAAGTACTTTATTCAGCTTTTGCATAAAAAACATAAAAGTCAAGGTAACATTGTAGCGGACGGATCCCGTCCATGAATATCACTGATCAATGGTTTTAATTCATTATAAAGTACATTAAAAAAGGGCATAAAAAATGATCTACATAATATATAAAAATCAAGAATGATCACACTTTCAGGACTACTTCATATATGAAATTTAGTCGCAGCTAGATCTAAGCCTAACTGTAACCTTTAAAAGACTAAAAACATGACATAAAGTGGAACCTGAAAGCATGGCTAAAAAGGTAAAAGCAGGGCGCACTTGCGTAAAATTTGCTTGTTTTAAAATGGGGATTAATAACATTTTCATCAGCACCTCATAACAACTACAAAACATTAAAACAGGAGTCATATCCTGAGGGGATTTGCCATCGCAACCACATGGCAACAGAGTCTCGCCTTTTCTACTCCCCCGCAGGTGGGTGAGGAGAAGGTGAAATAAATCAAAACGTAATCTTGTTAACCCCTTCGCTGCTGGGGTCGACCAACGGCCGTCGCGTGCACTACCTTCGTAGTGCTACGCACATCCGTTGGCCGACGCGGCCCCGGCTCCTGCGCTAAACCACCACACCGCGGCAGAATTGCCAACACGGTTAATCGGTTAATAGAAAACGGTCATGCATTTTGGGAAGCCCTAGGAGATGCGGTTCAATTGTAGGTCCGTCTTAAGAATAATATATTTACGTACACTGGACTTCATTAACTCACGCTCTTCCCGGTTCACCAGCCGCTGTCTAAAAAAAGTCTCCTTGGCCCAAAGAAGATCTTTTCTTTCTTTGAATTCGGATTACAATAGAGATCCGCCCTACCAAGAGTCCTATGTCCATCCCGGATGTATTTTAACCAAGGAATGTAGTAGGCATGGTCCAGAGCCATACAATCCCTTAGGATCTCTATATTTAGGGCGGTACCCTTGTTCAACCAGACTTTGAGCCAATGAGAAAGGGGGCGAACCGACAACATGTCCATTTATTGCATCTGGATTTACCTCACGTGCTAGAGGGGTCCTTATCTGGGCTGACAATAAGGCAGGTGTGACGATAAAAAATGTACGCATTGACCCAAGCAGTAGATTTGTGGTGACCAGTTGTTATAAGGAAGACGTATCAGTCCTGTTGGTTGGACTCTACAGTCCTAACTATGATGACCCGCAGTTTTACCACACACTCGGCACCTACCTGCACCAGGACGTTGGCCTGCCTCAGATTTGGGGGGGAGGAGGGGCTACTTTAATTGCTTCCTGGACCCTGCTAAGGATAGATCAATGGACCCGACCCCCAGACCGGCAGTGGCTGCAAAAACCATCACAGATATAATGGACTGTTTGGGAATGGTGGATATATGGAGACATTGGTTAAATACGGGTCAGGTATATGCACTATTCCACTGTACATGACATACCCACTAGGATAGATTATTGGTCAATCTTTAAGAGCCTAGTGCCTAGGGTTACCCAACGTGAACCTCTCCCCGTACATATTCGGATCACTCGCCAGTGATATTGACCATGGAGCTCTGACAATGCCGGACCTCTGCCTTTACTTGCCGATTCCCACCACGCTCTCTCCTAGACTCCACCTTTAAAGTGGAATTGAGCCAGCTAATAAGTGAGTTTTTCTCAGACAATGTAGGCTCGTGGATTCATTTGCTACGGTGTGGGAAACATTCAAAGTTTATATCGGGGGATGGTTATATCAAAGCACTCAGGGATACTGAAATCCCTCCGAAGTAGGTGAACTCTCCTAGAAAAAGAAATATCAGAGCTAGAAACGGAACATCAATGGTTGGGAGATAAACAAACGTTAAGGTACATCCAGGTTAGACTAGAAGAGTACATTGAAATAGCAGCCTAGGAGTTTCAGCATATGGGACAGTATGTGGTAGCCAGAGCATACGGTGAAGGGAAACACCCAGGGGCAACGCTAGGGGCATTGGTGCGCCCTAGGAGAGAGGTAGAGACTCTGTTGGAAGAGTTAGATGAAGATGACAAACCCCTACATGAGCCGCACCATATAGCGGAGAGATTTCGCAAATACTATGCTGAGTTATATAGGTCTTGAATAACCCCAGATGAGACAGCCATGAATGACCATTTGGAGCATATTAAAATGACGTTGGAGCATCTGATGGCTCCGTTGGACCCGGAGGAGATCCATGCAGCACCGGCGGGTAGGCAACCTGGGAAAGCGCCGGGGATGGACTTTAAGAACGCTGAGGTGGTTCCTATATTAAAAAAAAACAACGCTGATCCCGAGGTTCTGGTCAATTTACGCCCCATCTCCCTGCTCCCCTACTTGAGTAAGGTACTTGAGTCTCACGTAACCAGCGTCCTCAGCTCCTTCATCGAAGATTCCAACTTCCTTGATTCCCAGCAATCCGGGTTTAGACCTGCCCACTCGACTGAGGCGGTCATCCTCTGTGTCATGGAGGAACTCCGTAGAGGCGCTGACTCCAACATCAGCCAAGCCTTGGTCCTTCTGGATCTGTCGGCTGCCTTTGACACGGTCGACCACACCATCTTGGTCGACCGTGTCAAGGAAGCGGGCATCAGTGGGACGGCCCTTAACTGGGTTCGTTCCTTTCTGACGAACCGCCACCAATCCGTCCGACTCTCCCAGTTTTCGGCTGACAGGAGGATGCTTACCTGCGGTGTTCCACAGGGTTCGTCCTTGTCACCACTTCTTTTTAATCTGTACCTCACCCCCCTGATCCGCTCCCTCCGGGAAAGGAATGTCTCCGCATTTAACTATGCAGACGACATTCAGCTCGTTTTCAACCTTGACTCCTCTGATGAAGCGGCCCAAAATTTCCAATCCACCCTCTGCCATATCAGCCATTGGATGGGCGCACACCATCTTAAACTTAATCCCGACAAGACGGAGCTTGTTCTTGTCGGAGGCCCATCCAACCCTTGGAACTCCTCCTTCTGGCCCCTCTCACTTGGCCCCCCTCCCCACCCTGCTGACAAAGTGAAAAGCCTGGGGGTTTACATCTCCCACGATCTCTCTATGAAACATCAGGTCAATGCCACTGTGTCCTCTTGCTTTTTCCAGCTTAGGAAGATCCGAAAAATAGCCCACTTCCTGACCACCAAGCCCTCACTCTGGCACTGCTGGCCCTAGTCATCTCTCGGATCGACTACGCTAACGCTTTGTATGTAGGCATCCCTCAATATCAGATCAAACGACTGCAGTTGATACAGAACCAGGCAGCTCGCCTAATCTATCATCAACCCAAACACCATCACGTCCACCCTCTGTTCCTTGCCCTTCACTGGCTCCCTGTATCAGAGCGCTGCAAGTTCAAACTTGGCTGTCTTACTCATAAATCTTTGGCCGGCATCGGCCCTTCCTTCATCTCTTCCCTCCTACATCGCTATGTCCCCTCCAGGCACCTCCGATCCTCTGACCAAGCACTCCTCCAGGTACCCAGACACAGGCGCAAAAAACATGGAGGTCTCAGATTTTCTTTTCTGGCCCCCTCATTTTGCAACTCTCTCCCATTAGAACTTAGACTCTCCTGCTCCCACCCTCAATTTAGGTCTCTCCTTAAAACCCACCTCTTCCGTAGTGTCTATTCATAGGCTTTTCTCACCCCCCCCTCTGCCTCCCACCGAATATAGTGAACAGCGCCAAGAAACCGTCCGGTGTATGCCGCGCTTTATAAGTAATTTTTACATTACATTACATTACACGGATGGCCTAACGGTGGCTTTTTATAAAGCATATCAAGATGTCCTGATACCACACTTAGTCACGCTCTATGAAGAAATGGTACAGACCGGAGTAATGCCACCTTTGATGCGCGAGGCCCTTTAGTTGCAATACCTAAACCTGGCAAACCTCCCAATGCCTGCTCCTCCTGTGGGCCTTTATCGTTATTAAATGTTGACGTGAAAATATACGCTAAAGTACTTGCCAATAGGCTGGAGTTGATATTACCAAGAGTGGTGGGGCCAGAGCAGGCGGGATTTGTCCCGGGTCGGAGTCTGAATACTAATCCTAAGGACGCTGCTGGATGCACTACAGCACCTGCACCAAGAAACAGAAGCGGCCGCAGTATTTTTGGACGCCGAAAAGGCGTTTGACTCAGTGGAGTGGGCATTCATGAGAGCAACCTTGAGACGGATTGGAGCGGAAGAAGTATTTCAACAATTGGTTAGGACACTGCACAACAAACTGGTGGCACATATTCGTATTGGTGCAATAACCAAGTCCCAAAGTCCGATTACAAGAGGCACCCATTAGGGCTGCCCACTATCGCCCCAGCTAATGCTCTCATAGTAGAGCTGCTGGGCTCATAGCTCTTATGAAAATGGTAGTCCTCCCTAGGTTTCTGAACACACCTATTCTCCTGTCTAAAGCAATTTTTGCGACATTATGCAGTTTTCTGACAAAATTAGCATGGACGGGAAAGCAGCCAAAAGTTCGGTGGGAGGTCCTCACTTTACCTTATGACATGGGGGGTCCTAATGCGCCAGACCTAGAATTGTACTATAAAGTGGTGCAAAGCTCCTTCCCCTACTACTGGATTCATGGCCCACACGATCTGCCTAATCAATGCTTGGAGAGAGACGACGCACACCCCCACACACTCCCACAGTAACCTTCGAGGCTCCAACCCGCCAAATTGGAGTCTTTGATCTACTGAACGCTACATCACATGCACGGTAGAGCTTGTGAGATAAACAAGGGGCACACTCTTGTATTCCCACGTTAAACTAGAGCGGTGCACCTGGCTCTCGTTAGTACTGGTAACAAATATGAGAACTGCCCTGCAAACACAAGGGGTAACAAAGATGGGAGATCTTATTAACAAAGTAAAGGTTGGGAATTGGAGGAATATCTCTGAGCAAATCACCCGCCATCAGCTCTGACTCGATATCACTGCCATGAATTGAGAGAACTATTAGGACAAGACTTGCAAGAGCCACCAGACATGCCGGCACGTTCTGACCTGAAACAGAAGAAGCCCCAGACAAGTTAGTAAGAGTGCTCTATGCTTACACACAGGCAGGCGCAGACCCAGTGCGATTGAAGCAAGATTGGACTAGCCGAGAGACTTGGGTCGGCCCGTAGAAGATAAGGTACGGCAGTCCTGCTGCGCTAGAACGAAGGAGGGATCTGTAAATGGGGACACCAGTTGATACACTTTAAGTACATAAACCGTGTGTATTATACGCTGGAAAGATTGTACCAATATGGCCTACGGGAATCTGCAAACTGCCTGCGATGCAGTGAGCAGGAAGAAGGGTTTATACATGCTGCTTGGTACTGTCCGGCGATACTTCAATTCTGGGAGGGAGTTTTCCAGGCATTGAAGGCTAGAACAGCCTCACTATACAGATGGAACCAATGCTAGCTTTATTGTGATATGATAAGGACCTAGGAAAATCGGTCAGGAAGCTAGTAACTATTGGACTACTATTAGCTAAGCGCAGAGTAGCGATGCGCTGGGCAAGGGACCCTGCCCCAAAATAGGGGGATCGGCACTCGGACATGGCACACTGTAATGAGTAGTTGGACACTTCTAATGAGCTTCAGTCTGTGCAGAACCACCCTAGGGACTACTGGGCCCTTTATATGGCATACTTAGTGGACAAAGGCGAAAATGCCGAGGAGGAAGGGCACACAGAGGGGCGATGCTGGACACAGGATACTAAAAGAGGATTGCAGGCTGCAGCGTGGTGGGCTATGGAATGGGGCTGCGGTAACCCCAGACCCCTGCAAAGGACGAACGAATGTATGCAGTTGAAGAATGTACTGACGACAGGTCCTCTGGGGCAGATGTGTGGGGAGAGGTCTATCGAATTAATATCAGCAGGAGAAAGGTATAATGAAGAGCGCCACTTTCCACTGAATGCTTTGTACTACTTTCTGTATCATACAAGAACTATGTTGTGCAGTGGGACTATGAGGTGGTCAAATGTGCATGTGTGATCTTTAAAATGTTAATAAAAAAAGAATTAAAAAAAACAGCAGAGAGGAGTTGGACAAGAAAAGAAAGGAATCCCCTGAGAGTGTGAAACATTTTTCTGGACTACACAGCTATTTCTGATATTTCAGGAATTGCCTTAAATAAATGGAAGATCCAAACTACCTGCTTGTGGAACGGTTGAGGATGAGTGGAGCCTGCAACCTGCAACCAATTCTCAATTGCATTTTGTTTTCGTTGGACTGGTAATGGTGAGCCACAGCACAGTGAACATGAAATGCAAAGTGCAAAGTGCCACAGAAAGAAAGTGCTTGTAGCTACGAAACAAAAAGGTTTAGGCGATCCTCTAAACCAAAACGTTTGTTGATCCTCAGTTACAATAGACACACATACAGCATTGTTCCTGTGTCTTAGTAAGCATGTAAGGTAGCGCAGATGGTTAAGGCATCCACTGCGGACTTCTGCAGCACGCAGAGCACAGGCTTGAAGCCTTTTAAGATGCAACACGTCCTCGACCCTCCTTTTGTGAAGGCGTCCCCTCCCTATAATGGGGAATGCTATACAACACGTGGAGTGGAGTATAATGGACATAAGGTGTGGATATTCTTAAAAGGGTTCATGAGTGTGTGTGTCTGTTTTTTATTTCCAAAACGCGTGCAGGTATAATCCTATGTGCTGTTCCTCCCACTAAAATCCAACTTTGCCGCTGCATTTAGGAAGCAAACTGCGTTTTTAAATGAAACATACGGGAAACTTATTTTAGGCAGAATGAAGTCCTGCATGAACCAAGAAGAGGTAGATGAAGGGTTCCTGCCGCTCAGGTGTCGGCAGTGCAGTGACTCGTAATAATGATTATTTTATCTGAGCATGGGCCTGAGAGATCGACTCTCCTTCCAAAGCGTACGCCAAGCTCGGGTTTATGCATATTTGTGGAAAGACCAGGATGCCATGAGCTCAGGTGCAAGCAAAGGGAATCACCTATTTGACTGTTGTTGGGCTGCTAATATACAGTAATTTACAGGGTCAACGGGCCCCTCATAGCCCTGGGCCCCGTGCCACTGCACCTGCCGCACCATTGATAAAGTGCACAGAAGCATAAAGAGTCAGCAAGCACCAGCAGGAGTGTGTGATGATTGGACCAAGAACAGCAGGAGCATCTGCCGTCTGCTGGGAAAACACGAACATGGACTTCAAACAAAATATTATCTCCAAGCCTAAGACTGAAAGAGACATCTTCAATCATGAGGAGCACAAATAAATGAATGCTTGCAGTGATTAATTTGTTTTTTTTAAAAACCTAAGTGCCGGTGCTCATGCCACCGCTGTTGCTGCACACGTGTTAAGCTCGCGCTGCACCATTAGTGTAGTGCCCTATTGGCTAGTTCTCCTGCTGGGGGAGTAAATCATTAGGGGCCCCTTGTACAAAGCATTTTTGCAGTCGGAAACGTCCAACCGCAAAAATGCTTTCACAAATCTACCAAATACAAATTGTGATTCAGTAAAACGCTACTTAATTGCATTTAGTGTTTGAGATTTGGTATTTAAAAGGGGCGTGTTTACGGCATTTCTTCCAATTACTGAATCTGAATGGGCTGTATGAAAGTTTTGCGACCGAATTAAGGTCAAGTTTTACTGACTCCCTGCAGGAGGTGGTAACCCATTTGCAAATAGGTACGGGACCTTTGAAGAATGGAAAACAAATATTTTTAAGAGCAGGCAGCTGTCCATCGGACCCCACTGTCTACTCTTAAAAAATTCAACGAAAAAGCTTCTTTTTTTTCTGTTTAAATGCATCCCATTATCCTTTAAGGAAAACGGGCTGCATTAAAAAAAAATAAACAGACTGCTTTATTAACAAGCATTTGCAATGCAATAGGTCTCGCATTATTAGCGCTGGGACGCTCAAGGGCAGCCATGCGCTCTATAAATCCAATTCCATTCCATTCCATTCCATTCCATTATTAAAGTTAGAGCTATTGGCATTGTAAATGGCAATGTCTTTTATTTATGTTTTTGCTTTTAAAACATAAATAAAAGGCATTGTCATTTACAATGCTAATAGCTTAAACTTTCGCAAAAGTGAGACCTATTGCATTGCAAATGCTTGTTTAAAGGACGCCCAAGACACTTCTTCCCCAACCTACCAACCTTCAGCGATAGGACAAAACTGCAAGCTTATCTTAGCAAGTCCATACCTGAATACAGCGTGCTTCGAAGAGCAGCACATGCGCTGCTCAGGATCGACCAAAAAAGTCTCCGTTTTAATAGCATTATACAATATGCTCGGGTATACAGGAAAGAGCTGGCAGTGTTGGATAGTTGTCAGGGGCTATTCATTCGTTTTTGTGTTAAGCGCTACACATGGAACATTGTTTAATGTAATTGATACCTAGTGTTAATTTGTCCTTTTTTTCAGTGACTTTGTGTGCATGCGTGCGTGTGCATATATGTGTGTGCGTGTGTTTATGTGTTTGGGTTTGTTTGTGTGTGTTTGTATGTACGTATGTGTGTGTGTGTATGTATGTGTGTATGTATGTATGTATGTGTGTGTGTGTGTGTGTTTCTCTGCAGATTATAGGTTCACATCTCTGCTGGGCAGCCTCTACCTTTCATCCTTTGGTGTCATTCTCCCTCTGACACGTCATTGGTTTCACACCAGTCTCACTGTGGTGAGAGTGCTTGACCAACCAATCACCTCAGACTGTTTGAGTGTTGAAAGAGGAGTGATCAATCTTAGGAAGCTTGTATAACTTGTTAAAATGAATACAAAACTATAGAAGAAGATACCAAGGAACGCTGTTGTAGACAATTTGATCAATCATGATACTTCTCCAGGTGTTCTATCCATTGAACACCACAAGCATGCAGGGGATGGCTTTCCAGGGCAGACAGGCGTCCACTATGTTGGGCACCTATGAGGATGTTAGCGGGGCCGAGCTCTGGTACTGTGAATTGGTAATGCTGGCCTAATAACAACAGTTATACTTTCTGAACATTTTACTTACTTGTGCGTGTAAGGCGTCAGTAAGTCATACTGCATACGGAATACTGCGCTCTGGATGGGTGAGCCCAGTATCTCCAGTGGCAGTCCAGGAAATTCTTCCTTAGTATCGATTGTTTTAAGGCCATTGGTTCTAGAACTGGGACAAGGACCACTACATATTTTTTTTGAATAAGCAAGGTCAGTCTTGTTATATGTTTTGAATTATTAGTAACAACAGTTACTGCAACAGGAGCCTTCCTAACGAAAAAGGTATGAATTTTCATGGGTATATTCGGTGGCTTGGAGTGAAAAATGACAGCTGTCCAATTCCCCAATGTATCCAATTATTTAAGTAATAGATTTAACACCATCAGGCCACATTATTGCCACTTTACGGTTCTGGAAGCGCCAAAAGAAGTAGATCATTCTTTCCACGTGGCCCACATAGGGTTCCTCCTGTCTCAGGTCAGGGGCTCTCTCACTCAGCACCAGTCAGGAGTGCTCCTCCTGTCTCAGGTCAGGGGCTCTCACTCAGCCACCAGTCAGGAGTGCTCCTCCTGTCTCAGGTCAGGGGCTCTCACTCAGCCACCAGTCAGGAGTGCTCCTCCTGTCTCAGGTCAGAGGCTCTCTCACTCAGCCACCAGTCAGGAGTGCTCCTCCTGTCTCAGGTCAGGGGCTCTCACTCAGCCACCAGTCAGGAGTGCTCCTCCTGTCTCAGGTCAGGGGCTCTCTCACTCAGCCACCAGTCAGGAGTGCTCCTCCTGTCTCAGGTCAGGGGCTCTCACTCAGCCACCAGTCAGGAGTGCTCCTCCTGTCTCAGGTCAGGGGCTCTCACTCAGCCACCAGTCAGGAGTGCTCCTCCTGTCTCAGGTCAGGGGCTCTCACTCAGCCACCAGTCAGGAGTGCTCCTCCTGTCTCAGGTCAGGGGCTCTCTCACTCAGCCACCAGTCAGGAGTGCTCCTCCTGTCTCAGGTCAGGGGCTCTCACTCAGCCACCAGTCAGGAGTGCTCCTCCTGTCTCAGGTCAGGGGCTCTCACTCAGCCACCAGTCAGGAGTGCTCCTCCTGTCTAAGGTCAGGGGCTCTCACTCAGCCACCAGTCAGGAGTGCTCCTCCTGTCTCAGGTCAGAGGCTCTCTCACTCAGCCACCAGTCAGGAGTGCTCCTCCTGTCTCAGGTCAGGGGCTCTCTCACTCAGCCACCAGTCAGGAGTGCTCCTCCTGTCTCAGGTCAGGGGCTCTCTCACTCAGCCACCAGTCAGGAGTGCTCCTCCTGTCTCAGGTCAGGGGCTCTCACTCGGCCACCAGTCAGGAGTGCTCCTCCTGTCTCAGGTCAGGGGCTCTCACTCAGCCACCAGTCAGTCTCAGGTCAGGGGCTCTCACTCAGCCACCAGTCAGGAGTGCTCCTCCTGTCTCAGGTCAGGGGCTCTCTCACTCAGCCACCAGTCAGGAGTGCTCCTCCTGTCTCAGGTCAGGGGCTCTCACTCGGCCACCAGTCAGGAGTGCTCCTCCTGTCTCAGGTCAGGGGCTCTCACTCAGCCACCAGTCAGGAGTGCTCCTCCTGTCTCAGGTCAGGGGCTCTCACTCAGCCACCAGTCAGGAGTGCTCCTCCTGTCTCAGGTCAGGGGCTCTCACTCAGCCACCAGTCAGGAGTGCTCCTCCTGTCTCAGGTCAGGGGCTCTCTCACTCAGCCACCAGTCAGGAGTGCTCCTCCTGTCTCAGGTCAGGGGCTCTCACTCAGCCACCAGTCAGGAGTGCTCCTCCTGTCTCAGGTCAGGGGCTCTCTCACTCAGCCACCAGTCAGGAGTGCTCCTCCTGTCTCAGGTCAGGGGCTCTCACTCAGCCACCAGTCAGGAGTGCTCCTCCTGTTTCAGGTCAGGGGCTCTCTCACTCAGCCACCAGTCAGGAGTGCTCCTCCTGTCTCAGGTCAGGGGCTCTCACTCAGCCACCCGTCAGGAGTGCTCCTCCTGTCTCAGGTCAGGGGCTCGCTCACTCAGCCACCAGTCAGGAGTGCTCCTCCTGTCTCAGGTCAGGGGCTCTCACTCAGCCACCAGTCAGGAGTGCTCCTCCTGTCTCAGGTCAGGGGCTCTCACTCAGCCACCAGTCAGGAGTGCTCCTCCTGTCTCAGGTCAGGGGCTCTCTCACTCAGCCACCAGTCAGGAGTGCTCCTCCTGTCTCAGGTCAGGGGCTCTCTCACTCAGCCACCAGTCAGGAGTGCTCCTCCTGTCTCAGGTCAGGGGCTCTCTCACTCAGCCACCAGTCAGGAGTGCTCCTCCTGTCTCAGGTCAGGGGCTCTCACTCAGCCACCAGTCAGGAGTGCTCCTCCTGTATTGCGATTTATATAGCGCACGTATCACCCGAAGGCATCAAGGCACTTGCCTTGGGAACCCGTCCTGGTATTCCCCTGTGAGATAACCCCAGCAGGGTATCCCCTGTCTCAGGTCAGGTTCTCTCACTCAGGCACCAGTCAGGAGTGCTCCTCCTCTCTCAGGTCAGGGGCTCTCTCACTCAGCCATCAGTCAGGAGTGCTCCTCCTGTCTCAGGTCAGGGGCTCTCACTCAGCCACCAGTCAGGAGTGCTCCTCCTGTCTCAGGTCAGGGGCTCTCTCACTCAGCCACCAGTCAGGAGTGCTCCTCCTGTCTCAGGTCAGGGGCTCTCACTCAGCCACCAGTCAGGAGTGCTCCTCCTGTCTCAGGTCAGGGGCTCTCTCACTCAGCCACCAGTCAGGAGTGCTCCTCCTGTCTCAGGTCAGGGGCTCTCTCACTCAGCCACCAGTCAGGAGTGCTCCTCCTGTCTCAGGTCAGGGGCTCTCTCACTCAGCCACCAGTCAGGAGTGCTCTTCCTGTCTCAGGTCAGGGGCTCTCTCACTCAGCCACCAGTCAGGAGTGCTCCTCCTGTCTCAGGTCAGGGGCTCTCTCACTCAGCCACCAGTCAGGAGTGCTCCTCCTGTCTCAGGTCAGGGGCTCTCTCACTCAGCCACCAGTCAGGAGTGCTGGTCCTGTCTCAGGTCAGGGGCTCTCTCACTCAGCCACCAGTCAGGAGTGCTGGTCCTGTCTCAGGTCAGGGGCTCTCTCACTCAGCCACCAGTCAGGAGTGCTCCTCCTGTCTCAGGTCAGGGGCTCTCTCACTCAGCCACCAGTCAGGAGTGCTCCTCCTGTCTCAGGTCAGGGGCTCTCACTCAGCCACCAGTCAGGAGTGCTCCTCCTGTCTCAGGTCAGGGGCTCTCTCACTCAGCCACCAGTCACGAGTGCTCCTCCTGTCTCAGGTCAGGGGCTCTCACTCAGCCACCAGTCAGGAGTGCTCCTCCTGTCTCAGGTCAGGGGCTCTCTCACTCAGCCACCAGTCAGGAGTGCTCCTCCTGTCTCAGGTCAGGGGCTCTCTCACTCAGCCACCAGTCAGGAGTGCTCCTCCTGTCTCAGGTCAGGGGCTCTCTCACTCAGCCACCAGTCAGGAGTGCTCCTCCTGTCTCAGGTCAGGGGGGCTCTCACTCAGCCACCAGTCAGGAGTGCTCCTCCTGTCTCAGGTCAGGGGCTCTCACTCAGCCACCAGTCAGGAGTGCTCCTCCTGTCTCAGGTCAGGGGCTCTCTCACTCAGCCACCAGTCAGGAGTGCTCCTCCTGTCTCAGGTCAGGGGCTCTCACTCAGCCACCAGTCAGGAGTGCTCCTCCTGTCTCAGGTCAGGGGCTCTCTCACTCAGCCAACAGTCAGGAGTGCTCCTCCTGTCTCAGGTCAGGGGCTCTCTCACTCAGGCACCAGTCAGGAGTGCTCCTCCTGTCTCAGGTCAGGGGCTCTCTCACTCAGCCACCAGTCAGGAGTGCTCCTCCTGTCTCAGGGCAGGGGCTCTCACTCAGCCACCAGTCAGGAGTGCTCCTCCTGTCTCAGGTCAGGTTCTCTCACTCAGCCACCAGTCAGGAGTGCTCCTCCTGTCTCAGGTCAGGGGCTCTCTCACTCAGCCACCAGTCAGGAGTGCTCCTCCTGTCTCAGGTCAGGGGCTCTCACTCAGCCACCAGTCAGGAGTGCTCCTCCTGTCTCAGGTCAGGGGCTCTCTCACTCAGCCACCAGTCAGGAGTGCTCCTCCTGTCTCAGGTCAGGGGCTCTCACTCAGCCACCAGTCAGGAGTGCTCCTCCTGTCTCAGGTCAGGGGCTCTCTCACTCAGCCACCAGTCAGGAGTGCTCCTCCTGTCTCAGGTCATGGGCTCTCTCACTCAGCCACCAGTCAGGAGTGCTCCTCCTGTCTCAGGTCAGGGGCTCTCTCACTCAGCCACCAGTCAGGAGTGCTCCTCCTGTCTCAGGTCAGGGGCTCTCTCACTCAGCCACCAGTCAGGAGTGCTCCTCCTGTCTCAGGTCAGGGGCTCTCTCACTCAGCCACCAGTCAGGAGTGCTGGTCCTGTCTCAGGTCAGGGGCTCTCTCACTCAGCCACCAGTCAGGAGTGCTGGTCCTGTCTCAGGTCAGGGGCTCTCTCACTCAGCCACCAGTCAGGAGTGCTGGTCCTGTCTCAGGTCAAGGGCTCTCTCACTCAGCCACCAGTCAGGAGTGCTCCTCCTGTCTCAGGTCAGGGGCTCTCACTCAGCCACCAGTCAGGAGTGCTCCTCCTGTCTCAGGTCAGGGGCTCTCTCACTCAGCCACCAGTCAGGAGTGCTCCTCCTGTCTCAGGTCAGGGGGGCTCTCACTCAGCCACCAGTCAGGAGTGCTCCTCCTGTCTCAGGTCAGGGGGGCTCTCACTCAGCCACCAGTCAGGAGTGCTCCTCCTGTCTCAGGTCAGGGGCTCTCACTCAGCCACCAGTCAGGAGTGCTCCTCCTGTCTCAGGTCAGGGGCTCTCACTCAGCCACCAGTCAGGAGTGCTCTTGGGAGGCATGTGGGTGTACGGGCCATTTCAGAGGCGGGGGCTGCTTTATCAATGGGAGATTTTTAAGCTCTTCTTGAAATTCAGCATGCAGGACTGTGCACAGTACGTTTTTAGAGACAGGACAGATACCACAACGTAATTGTAATTGCATTTATATAACGCTTACTACCCCTGATAATTATTTTATGTTTTAAGCGATGAAAGTGGTTCTATATGAAGGTTTTTGAAATTTGATAGCATCAACTCTACATCAGACAATGACGACAGACGGTGTCCCTCTGTCCCACTTCACCCCTGCACAACCATCCCTCCGCCACCTCAGTCACACAGTAAACTCGCAGCTGCCTGAACCAAGTAATCCTATAATGCTCGAAATGACATGTCTAATTCAAGCGAATCCAAATGCTGCAGGAATGCAGCCAACCTGGCAGGGGACATTCAGTATAAGCTGGGGGAGCCCTGGCAGGATGGTGCCCTTTTCGAGGGGCGAGAGGCCGAAACATAGCCAAAGGGCAAGTAAGGAGAGCCCTCCTTCCGCCGCTTTACTTCTTCATAATAGAGGACAGCTTAAAGGTATTTTGGTCTAAGGAAAAATCCCAACTCATATATAATCTTGTAAAGCTTTATTCGAGTTATACACTCATAAAAGCGCAACATACATATATATAAAAACATCACACTTAGTCAAAACATTTCATCTAGTACATTAAAACGGTTGCGCAAGCTTAGTCATTATAAAAACAAAAGATATACAAGTTAAAACAATAATCAAGAAACATTAAGAGAGAGAGCTCTCCGCCTGATGGACCAAGCCCACCCCAAGTACTTAGCTATTCCCATAACAATAGGCTCCTCAGAAGTAGTACAAATAATTCTCTGCGCCTCAGCTGCACTAGATGTCCCAAGGTTCTTACAGACAGGAGTTAACCAAACCCTTCTTGGGGAGGCATAAGCCTTACAAGCAAATAGGAAGTGTCCCACACTTTCGTTAATTGCGCCGCACGCTGGGCAGCACTGAGTATTCAAACTCTTCCATCTGCCTGTTAAGTATCTCAACGGGAGGGAACCAGATCTTAATTGGAAGAACAACTTTCTGTCCATAGGGACAGTTATACTGTCCCAGTACTTTTCTAATACAGGACACATTTTACTTTCCAGAAAACGACCTCCCATTGAGTCCGATTTAACCCCCCTCCAAAGCCTCACGTCTATCCATTCCCAATATAACGCTTTAAGTGTGTTTTTACTTGGGAATACTTCCCCCGATGGATTGTCCCAAAGGTTGGAAAGACCTAGTTCACCTAGCAATACCCTTAAGTTTTTCAGCCATGATATTTTATGGAAGGTATCAATTTTGATTATTGCCAGGAAACCTTCCGCATAATGCCTAATTTCAGGGGTGGACCAAAGTCGTCTCCAGTATAGGATGGGACGCAATCTGGCTCGGTCAGTAACCGATCTTCTTCCCAGGTCGAGGCTAAGAGGGATTAATGGGGTACTCTGGGGCAGTCCCGTGATTCCCCTAAGAAACCTGTTCTCTGCTATCTGCAGGGAATTAAATTTGTCAAAACCCCACAGCTCCGCCCCATATAAGGCCGACCCTACGACTAACTCATATATATTCATGAAGCAAGGAAGTGAGTTATATCTCAGGATTTCTTTTATTAAAGTGAACCATTTTCCTCCAAATAGTTCATGTGTGACCCCCATAAGACTATTTACAACATACTATATGTGTTATTACTTACATTGGAGTGATCTAGTCCCACCAGCCAATCCCTTTATTTTCTTCTTCCAACCCCACTCGCTATCACAACCGCAACATTTGAGAAACGTATGCACTCCTGAATCAGACAGACAGATGGGCGGTCAGGCAGGCAGACGGTCACAGAAGAGAGCAATGGTTTTCATCAAACTTTTGACCCTAGTGTTTACCATAAAATGCGTTATTGAACATGCCAGGGGCTCTTGGGACACAAAGGGAGCTAAAGCAATCTGGGAACCCAAGGACCTGACAGCTGACGGATGCAACGAGTTTCAGCTTTGGACTCCGCTCAAGGGTGTGGCCAGACTCAGCAAAGATTTTTCACAGTACACAATACCACAACTGGGACTTACAACGGGGACTTGCCATGGGGACTTTCAGGGAGGCATCGCCATAGTAAGAGCGCAGGCGAGAATAGGTGAACTCCTGCATACCGACAAACGTTGGGAACAATAGGATGGAGAAAGGACTGGCAACAAAAAGCAACCATGCACAAATAAATGTTCAAATCAGCCATTCTTCCTTCCCAAAGCTTAACCCCCCCCCCAACCCCCCCCCCCCATCTCGCCCTCTGCTGTATTTACCTCTGGAGGAAGTGACAGGGGTCTCAACAGCAGGCCCCTGTCCTAAAAGCAGCCACCAGAGGCTCCATCTCGCCGGGGAAGTGCCCTGAGGAAGCCAAACGAGCATTCCAGACCTGGAAACTGGCCCTCACTCTGTAGGTGTCATGGGAGAGCGGTCTGTTAGTTACAAAGGGAGAGCAACCCCTGATTCAGTGCAGCGGGTACCTCCATTCAGCACGGGTAGGAAGGGACCCTCATTTATTGAATAAGGCCACCTCCCCATTCACCAAAGCAGTCATATGTACCCACGTCTAAAGGAGTAGGGAACTGGGTTATATGTTGAGCCCAAATTAGAGGAGTGATCCCCACAGTCAAAGTAGTACTGAAGGGTTTTACCCATTCTGTGCAGCAGTATTTGAGGTCAAACAATAAGAGTAGCATGGATGAGCATCCACGGTTAAACGAAGAATAAATCCAGTGCTTAATTTGAGCCGGTGGATTACGGTACTCAGCACCATCGCTAAATTGTCAACACCGGCGCTGGAGAAAGTCTGCCTCAATGTGGCGCTGTCCGGATAATTTAGAGATGACCACAACCTCAGGTAATTTTTAATTTAATATACATAAAAAATGACTATTACCTGTCGCTCAAGCCATTCTTACAGCTTTTGGGGCCTGGAATAGTCTGAATTGTCATACTTGCAGAAATGTGATGGCTAGTAGTTGGCAGGATGACAGGGGCAATGTGTAGTGCAAGCAGCAGTATTCTCCTGACAAGAGCCCCGGCAATTATATATATATATTTTTTTACAAATTAAGCACTGAAAAAATCCCAATGCAGTAACGGGGAGTGGGGGCGGAGGGGTGGGAAGGATGCATCAGTGGTGCAGCAAGGGTGCACTAGACCCTAAAACAAGCACCAATAATGACCGCCCACCTCCTAATTTAATAATTTAAAAAGGTACTAATTGCAACTGCAGCTCCTATGATAGCTACGCCCCAGGGGAGCATTCGGTGCAGTAGGAAACGCACAATTTTCCCGCGCTGCACATCTCCACTGCACATGGAGAGGCTGCACAACCAGTGCAGCGGCAAGGGCCGCAAGCTATGCCGATTAAATAAAGAACTCCCCATGGAGAGTAGGATGTGAAATTTGTGCTGACGTGAATGGTTCAAGTCGACCAGTTACTTCTTATATCCACTCGGACTCAGGGATTCTCTGGATGCACATTCGATGCATTGGCTAAGGACCGAACATTACAGTACGTTCAGCACAATAGTCAGTCTACGTAAAGCGCTTTGAAGCTTCGTCAGAGCTAGTAAGCGCTATATAAATGCAATTACAATACAATACGTACATTCGGTGCAGTGGCCATACGGTACACATTCTGTGCGTGAGAAGACCAATTCAAAGTAAATTGCAGAGAAACCAACAGTCAATGACGTAGAGCGCGTTTCCCTAAAGAAACATCAGAACATCAGGGCGCCCAAATGTCACGTGGCACGCGTGTGCAAACGGCGCAGCAAAGGTGTATTGGTTCTAATGCAAGGGAGGGAAATAGGCCCCGTACCCCGGTTTGGTTAGTAAATCGAGGGTGGGTTTGAGATTCAATGGTACAGAGATGGCGTCATTCTGATTCAGGATAGGAAGTATAATGCCAAAATGTGGTGCCGCGGGTAAGCAAGACTGGGTGCAAGGCGCTGAGAAGACCAGCTGTACTTCACAATGCGCTACAGGAAGGTTTCCGCATGTATCCACCGAGAGATCGGCGCATACACCAGCGAGTACGGAAGTCTGCAGAAACGACTGGGGGCACTGGCTCTCGGGAGCACAAAGCAGCCATTCTCATTGGCTCTCAGGCGTGACGCGCTTTAGACAGCACCTGCCTGAGAGGTGTGCGAATCTGCCATCGCCTCGCATCAAGATTCAACACCTACGGCCGACAGCTCATGGTAATCCGAGGATGATGCTGGTGGCGGGTTTACGAAATATGAGTACGGCTTCTCAGGGTCTTATTCAGTACACGAGCCCAGGCTGCAGTCAGTGCGTGTCACGACTGTCGTGCTCGCGAGGCGCAGACCGCCGATCGGCGATACAGGATTATTTAAAGTTTCCATGCAGAGGGAGGGATGGTGCAAGGTGCCGATTTTTAACACCATGTTGCAAGTAACCTCAAAGCACCGTCAAGATAAAGTGTACCCGAAAATGCTACCCCTCGTGTGTCCCCCCGCATCACCGCCGCAGCCCGGTACAAACCGAAGATCGCCGCCGGCCTGCGACCAGGAAGTCAGGCAGGCCGGGCGGGACAACCGGAAACAGGAAGTAGGAGGGCGGGAGCCTACCCCGCCTCCCACGGAAGAGCCGCGGCTGTTTTGAGCATCGGAGCAGGCAGGAGCCTACCCTGCGCCCCGGTGCCGAAGGAGGGAGGAAGAGTCCTGCTGCCGGGCCCTGCAGCTGCCGATGAGAGGAGAGCCGCCGCCGCACCAAGGAAGCCGGTGAGTGGGGCTTCGCCTTGTTGCTGTGCTGCGAGGGCGGGGGGCATGTGTGTGTGTGCGCGTGCGGCGGCGGGGGGCTGTGTATGTTTGTGAGCGTGCGTGTGTGTATGTGTCTTGGAGTCTGTGTGTATGTGTGTGTGTGTGACTGTGGGGGGGGAGGGGGTGTGTGTGATCGAGTGTCTGTCTGTCTGTGTATATGCGCGCGCATGTGCACGGCGCGGGACGGAACGTACGCGTTCGCGCACCCAAATCTGGCAGCAAAAGCTCGTAACACTTTCTTGTCCCTCATTCCCCCGAGTCAGGCAGCTATAAGTCTCCGCCTGGACGCATCCTTCGGATGCTTATTCCAGGATCGACCTAAAAACCAATCATAGACATTGTAGTCTGCTGACCTCAGCAGGATGCCATCTCTGTGATGGCTGTGATTCCTAATGGGTCTCAAATTGCGAACTACCTCACTAATATGCATGAGGTAGGTCTATTTGTCACTTGCTAGCAAATCGCTAATGAAACTCAAAAGAGTTTCATACATTAGGAATTCCGATTTCAAAATTGCGACTCATTGAGAAAGGCAAATAGGAAATCGGTATTCCTGATGCTAGTACATCCTGCCCTAAGTCTTTTTGTATTTTGCATTCTTCGAATGAGGTAAGCAAAAAAGGGCTGGGATGAAAAAAAGAAATTAAAAAATCAGTCTGGACACAGTACTTACTCCTTACAAGAGGTAAATCAAGTTATACTTGGCGGCACTCATAGATAAGGGGCTGCTCAGTGGGTTAGCTGCTTTGCAGTTGGTTGCGGCAGCACTCTTCACTACCGAAGCCTGAGCGCTGTAGAGTGACCAAAAAATAAATGTGAGCCCTATAGGAGGGGATCTTAAATGCACCGAATGCTGACTCGAACCCATTGCAATGCAAGATACAGCAGGATTTATTTACGAAAAGAGGTCTACATACATTTGCAATAAACAAAGTTCAACTACTAACTCTTAAACATATGTGGTAAAAGGTATGATGGGAAGGCAAAAGACCCCATGTTTCTTTCTGCAGCTCCAACGGTAATCACACACCACAAAGAGCGAGCAACACCTGGGCTGAAGATGGACGCAAGTCTGTTCTGAGAGGCGAGTAGGGACTTTGGCATCTGTGAATAGGGGTCTGTGCTGAGAGCCCTAGCTGTGAGCTAAAAGTTGTTGTGACGTGTAAGTAGTAGTTTAGTGTGTGTTTTCTAGGCAGTGTGATAGCATTGCGGCTGTGCCCTCATGTAATGGCGTGAGCGAGGTGGTAAATGAATCCTATATTCGGTTGGTACAATAGAATCAACTAGCAGTGAGAAAGACTCAGAACATTTATAAAGAAATACCACAAGGATGTGATTGGTTACCGATCATATCTCCTTACATTCTTGTACGGCTGCTCACAATCACGCTTCACAGGTGACCAGAGCTGCAATTACAGAGCCCAGGTCTAGGCCGGGAAAATTACTCATCTTAATGATGCTGCCTCACTGGGGGCACATATGACTTGGCATGCTTGCGGCAGGGTCAGAAATGACTTCTCTAAATAAATGTAGCACAGGCATACCATTATGCCTGCCTTTTGAACACTTTTAGCTGGGACATAAACATCAGTATGCCGTACATCGTGCCCTTAAATACCGAAATATGCTAATTAGTGCATGGACTTTTAAAATAAATTAATCTGCAAGGCCCGGATCATACCCGGACAGCCACTTCAGCCTGTAAAGCCCTGCAGCCTCTCTCAGACAGTAAGGCAGCAAATGGTTTGGGAAGAAGAAAGATGCTGCACAACTTGTGTCCCTTGGCAACCCGATACACTGCCGTTTAAGAGATACGCTGCAACATTCTCCCCTCTTCCACGGTGGTATGCTGCTAGACCCAAGATCTGCTCTCTGTGCTCCTTCACGCAAGAGATCTTTTTTTCCATGCTGCTCGCTTTTAAAAAGCAAGAGCTGCAAATGGTGCCTCAGTGATGTGTGAAGTGTATGCGCTTCGCAACGGAGTTTGTGCGCTCAGGGTTATTACACTAAATGCACGCTCCCTACAGGGAACACTGGCCATTAGGAATTTATGACTATAAGCCCTCGCTAAGTTACAACATTCCAGTAAAACTTACTTTGGGGTAAGCAGGACATATGATTGTTACAGTGAAAATGGATCTATCTTGTTTGTATTAATTGGTGTTGTAGAAACGTTCATTTTGAGTGAAGTTCCTGGCATAAACTGTTCAGTGATAGGGTTCAGTTTAATGTGTATTATTTGGTGCTCTCCTGTGTGTGTTCTTTGATGCAGTACAAGGTTCCACTTCTGAGCAAAGCGCGTGGAACACACTGTGCAGTGATAAGGCCGCTCTCATGTGTGAGTTCTTTGATGCAGTACAAGGTGTGCCTTACGAGAAAAGGTTTTGGAACACACTGTGCAGTGATAAGGCTTCTCTCCTGTGTGTGTTCTTTGATGCAGTACAAGGTTCCCCTTCTGAGAAAAGGTTTTGCAACACACTGTGCAGTGATAAGGCTTCTCTCCTGTGTGTGTTCTTTGATGCAGTACAAGGTTCCCCTTCTGAGAAAAGGTTTTGGAACACACTGTGCAGTGATGAGGCCACTCTCCTGTGTGTACTCTTTGATGCTGTACAAGGGTCGACTTATTAGAAAAGCGCTTTGAACACTCAGTGCAGTGATAACGCTTCTCTCCTGTGTGTACTCTTTGATGCCGTATAAGGCCTCTGTTCTGGGAAAAGCGCTTGGAACACACAGTGCAGTGATAAGGTTTCTCCCCTGTGTGTTTTCTTTGGTGATTTAGTAGATTTCCCTTTTGATTGAAGCTCTTCTCACACAAGGTGCAGCGATAAGGCTTTTCTCCTGTGTGTATGCGTTGATGAGGCCTCTCTCCTGTGTGTACGCTTTGATGAGGCCTCTCTCTTGTGTGTACGCTTTGATGAGGCCTCTCTCCTGTGTGTACGCTTTGATGAGGCCTCTCTCCTGTGTGTACGCTTTGATGAGGCCTCTCTCTTGTGTGTACGCTTTGATGAGGCCTCTCTCTTTTGTGTACGCTTTGATGAGGCCTCTCTCCTGTGTGTACGCTTTGATGAGGCCTCTCTCTTGTGTGTACGCTTTGATGAGGCCTCTCTCCTGTGTGTACGCTTTGATGAGGCCTCTCTCCTGTGTGTACGCTTTGATGAGGCCTCTCTCCTGTGTGTACACTATGATGCCGTAAAAGGCCTTTCTTATTAGCAAAGCGCTTGGAACACACTGTGCAGTGATAAGGCCTCTCACCTGTGTGTGTTCTTTGATGCTGTAAACATGTTGCCTTTTGAGTGAAACACTTTTTACACGTTTCGCAGGGATATGGCCTGAGGCTGGTGTGTCTTTTTTTGTGCCTCACAAAAAGTGTCTCATTGATAAATTCTTTGTCACACACATTACAAGCAAAGTGTCTCTCCTTCATGTGCATTCTGCGCCGTTTCCTTAAGTAGATATTTTTAGTAAAATTCATCTTGCCTCCGGAACCTTTATGGCTTTCTTTCCCATTCATATTTTCTAGATGTGATTGTTGTTCTGCAAAATAGAAAAAACATTGAAAATTACATGAAGAAAATATTTCTTAAAAAAGCTGCCTTAATATAAATGGAGAAGTGAACAGTTACAATTCAGGGGAAAAAAATTTAAGTTCTAGGAAAAAGAGTCACACTTCCCTTTGAGACACAAATGGAGGCTAGTCCTCCTACATAAAGTGCATTGACCTGGTCCTGCAGCAGGAGCATGCTGGGAAATCAAGTGATTCACAAGAACCACTGTTCGACATGGAGTTTCTGGTTGGCTAGGGTAGGCACCTAAGGCGGGCAGAATCCACCACTCTAGTCAGTGTAAGCCAAATACACACCTGAGATAACCTGCGCTCACCCTCTAGTAGCTTGGCGCAGAGCAGTCAGGCTAGTTTAAAGAGGCAATGTGCAGAGCATTTGTGCAACACACTCGTGCAGCAACACAGTGAGTAAACCACATAAGGGAATCCATGCAGGATTATGTAAAAATAAATTCTATATTGTACATCAAACAAGACCAAAATGACTTAAATCACACCGTTCACGTAAATAATGCAGGTTTGACAGAGAAAAACACAAATTACTATGAAAACATAGGTCACAGCGCACCTGAGCTCCTATTACATTTCATACGGTAACTGTAGTGAACGTGGTTGACGTGATTGCATTTAGAAACCAAACGTACGGCGCAGGAGCACCTACTAAATGCTAAAAAGTAATTTAGCTTGAGTCTTCCAGCAGTTCTCCTCTATGGACGGCCCTGCGCCATTCTTGCGGTCATCTCCAGAGCAGAGACAATGCTGAACAAGAAATGCCCCTCGCGCTCTTGCGAATTTGGAGCCAGCCGGCGAGGCTTGAATCGCGTCTCTTTACCCAAGGGAAACCAAGCCACCCGTGAAGGAGAGCAGGGCGGCTTTACCACTCTGCTCGACTCAACCCGCCTCACAGTACCTTTGTGGGTGCAGGGTCACTGTCCTCAGGGCATCTGTAACTTGCTAACAATGTTGTCATGTCTCGGGAGTGGGACCCAACGTGGAGAGCTTCGTGCAGTATACGCGTTAAAACCAGAGGGCGAGGCTGGCTGGAATGAGCCTCAGAATGCTGGCCCGCTACATTTTACAGAACAACGTGTCGTCGAAAGGCCTGCCTTGTAGGCTTTGTGCAGCTCCTTTAGGTCTACAGCCTTAGACGCTGCACTGTACCACCTCAGAGCAGTACACGTCTTCAGGGTTCTGTTCCTCAAGTCTCACGGCCAGAGGGGCCGCACCAGTTTGTTCTTGGTGGCATCTGATGGTGGCGATATCTTGCCAGTGAGGGTCACAATACAATTCAGCTGCAGTGAGCACGATGCTCAAGGACGTGTTTGTTTCTCTGGTAATGCCTCCAGGCGAAACAACGCTGTTCAAGCTAGAGAAAAAACGCTCACCACATGCTGGTTTGTAAAACATGGAACACTTCCCTAGAATGCACAAAGGCACTCCCCTGGTCAGAGCGCTGCACTGTAGTCCCATGGTGCACTGTCCTGTAATGCACAAAGTTTTACCTTGGTGCAGAATGGAGCACTGGTGACATGCTAGCCCTTGTAAAATGGGCTCACCCAGCAGAAGTCTTGGAGAAAAGAGGCAACAAGGTCTTTGATGGACCTGAGATCTCGAGAGAACAGAGGGCAAGTAAACAAGCCTTTGGAGAGCACTTCGGGGCACAAAAGGAGGTGGCAGGCAGCAGACAGCACATACAGTTAGGTTGCAAATTGGTAGTCCGTCCTGCAGCCCAGTAGCAGCAGGTCAACACAACAAGGCAGTTAGTTGAAATGGTGGTTGCTCCTGGCAGCACAGCAGTCCTCATGACAATGCGCAGTTTGTAGAGCCAACAATGTCTGGCTACAAGTCCAAAGCAGTGTCTAAAACCATGTGATCAGAGCTCGAGTACATATACTCAAAAATGTCTTTGATGAACGGGTGACTTCAAAGGAACCCTCAGAAGTGTGCAACAATCCCTTGCAGCCCATTCCTGGCTCCAGACGATCAGTAGGGGGTAAATCAGCCCTTTGAGGGAGGGCAGGACACAACCTATTCAAATTCAGGGTGCAGATGAATGCAGATGTATCCCCTGTCACACCCAGCCCCCCCCCCCCCATTGGGAAAGCTTGGTTGTCATGACTCTTCCAAACATGATAGTTCCAGGGGTTTCCTCTGTGGTTGAGTGAGGGGGTCAAACAGTAACCTCAAAGAATAGTGTTCAAAACACCTTCGAGGTCGAGCTTCCCCAATGTAGAATACTGAACAGCTTTCTTTAGAGTACTCATGAGGCGTTCTAACAGATCATTGGCCTGGGGTCAAAGGGGAGTGCTTTTTTGATGCTTCATATTGCGGTGATTTAGAACGTTTTTGAATTCTCGACTATTAAAAGGTGGGTCGTTGTCAGATTTTAAGATTGCAGGTACAAGTCATGACACAAAGATGCCATCTAGGTTTTGAATAACCCTGCTCATGTGTAGTGGATGAAAGGTCTTCTACCAATGAAAAATGTGAGTATTGATCAACAATAACTAGAAGATGATGTCCAGTCTCTGGAGGGCCATATAAAATCAATAGCAATTCTCTCCCAAGCATGATGGGGCAATTCTGACATAATCGAAGGTTGCTGACTAACTTGAGATGAAAGACAGTTGCATATGTGACAAGTCTTCAATTCTTTTTTGACCCTTTTGTCAAGATACGGAAACCAGACTCGATCACGGAGAGCTCTCTTAGTGGCAACTATTCCTCGATCTCCTTTTTGGGCAGATTCGACTACTTGTTGTCAGAGACTTTGGTGAATAACAATCTGTGTACCTTGCAGAATGAGGCCTTCCTGCGTTACTGAAAGTTCATCTCTTACATTTCTGAACTTCATATACTCGCTGTCATTAGTGAGAGGTCTAGAATACTGGTTCCACAACTTTTAATCTTGACATGCCACAACCTTAGCTCGTGGCAGTTGCAATTTGCTCTAAAGACATGGCAGTTGGTGTACTCGATTTCACAATAAATTGGATGTAATCCTCCACTGTCTTACATGGGGTACCAGGGCATAATCAGCCAGTTTCTGATCTTTCCCTGGACGATGAAGAATCTTTTAGTTGTAATTCTTGTGACCTCAAACCCCAATGCTCAATTCGAGGAGGCATTTTTGCTGTGGGATTCCCAAATACCATTTACAATGCTTGGGGATCAGCCACTAATGTGAAGGGCTTTCCATACACAAACACATGGAAATTATTCACAAGCCCAAACCAGTGCCACACTTTCTTTCTCAGGGTGCGAGTATGCACGTTCAGTTTGTGACTGGCTCTTATTGGCATGTACCACGATATGTCTCCAGGCAGTTTGCGGTCCCTTGTGCTGTGCAAGGATTGCGCCAAACCCTACAAGGCTAGCATCAACTACAACCTCTGTATGGAGTTTGAGATCAAAGTCGGGCATTTCAATGGCGCTCTCAATGGCTTGTTTGATTTTTTGGATGCTCTTCTCACACTCACGTGACCAATGAAAAGACACACACTTTTTGGTTAGTTCTGGTGCAATGACCATAGCAAAGTCTTGTATGTATCTAGAACAGTAATTGACCTTTCCAAGAAATGACTGTATCATAGAAATGCATTGTGGGGGATTTGCAGTAGACAATGCTTGCACGCTAGCTGGATCAGGTTTCATACCCCCATCACAAAAGACATGGCTGAAGAATTTCAAGCTTTTCTTGTGCAATTCACATTTGTCAGCATTCAGAGTTAAGGCTGCATCATTCAGCAAATGATATACTTGCATGAGAGTTTTGTAATGCTCTTTCTGTGCAGCCCCATAATACCAATATATCACTATAGTTAAATGCATTTACTACAGGCTATATGATAAGTCAAATGACGACTTGGAAAAGTTCTGCAGCAGAGGATATACCAAAACTCAATCGCTTGTAGCAAAACAAACCAATATGCGTAGAAAAGGTTGCAACGTACCTGGATTTTTCTTCAAGTGCCAATTGGTAAGATCCTTTATTTAGGTTGAGTCGAGAGAAAAACTCTGCGCCATTCAATTCAGTTGTTATATCAGCAATGTGCGGACTGTGAGGTTTCTCTCGCTCAGTTGTCTTGTTGGCCTGACGCATGTCAACACTTATGCGTACAGCTCCTTCCCTGCCTCTTTTAGGCACTGTTACATTGGGAGAAAGCCATGGTGTCGGACCAATGGAGCTTTCAATGATGTCATGTATAAGTAAAAAATGAAGTTTCTTTCCAACAGCTTCTTGTAAGTGAAACGCAACTCGTCTATGTTTTTTTTGTCAAAGTTATGTTTATTATTATTTAAAACAGAAACATGTGACAATCCCGCTCATCTTCACACGCTCGGGGGTAGCAATTAAACCAAAACGCCCAAATGCAACATGGTGGAGCAAAACAAAACCCTAAATAAGCAGGACCCCTATCACACAAGCTAGCTCTCTGAAGGATACAGCTTCTGACAGAAACGGGGTATACCATGCGACCTGCCAAATGAAGAGGAGAAGTTGCGAAGGCTCAAGGCAATCGCACTCCCGGCGGCTCGTATAGTGGCCTACAGTCCCAAGGCTAAAATGAATAGCCACCGCATTGCGGAATGTCAATCGGAGTGCGTCACCAAGTAGTTTCCCTTGTGGGCATTGTCGTAAAAGAAATGATAAGAAGGAACAAACACACAAACAACAACAACATATGGAACCCCCTCTCCACCCAAAACCCTCCCCCCTCCCCAGTGGTGGTAGCAACTTAAAAAAGACGGAGGTCAAGTACACATATTGCCAGGGATTCATAGCTGGAAGAGGTGGAGGGCTCTAACACTAGCAGGACACACTGCAGACGGAAGACCCTTGGAAAGAAAAGCGACCAATGGGCCCCAGTGGAATTCAAAGTTCTTAAAATCATCCCTAAAGATGTCAGCCATCCGCTCTAGACTCAGTAGCTTCCATAGGCGCGAATGCCAGAGGGAGGTGGCCGGATCCTCCTTCCTTTTCCACGCCGCAGCCAGGGTGAGCTTGGCCGCCCCAATGCAGAGCCACACAATCTTTTTTATCTGCCTTAGTCTGATGTTCGAGACTTGGATCACGGAGACCTAGTAGGATAGTAGCCATCGATGTTGGGATGGAGTAACCCAGCATCTCTTTAATATGGGCAAGAATTTCCTCCCAGAATGGACGGATGCTGGGGCAGTCCCACCAGATATGGTGAAAGTCCCCTAGTCGCCCACATCCCCTCCAGCATCTGTCAGAGGTACCAGGGAATATCTGTCTCAGCTTGGCTGGGTATAGGTAGCAATCAATCATGGTTTTCATGTGCACCTCCCTAAGTTCCAAGGAGTGATTAAACTGTGCAATATCTGACCATAAATACGTCCACTCCTCGTCGGTGATTTCTTGTCGAAGGACTCCCTCCCACATGGACATGTATCGGGGTCTAGGAGAAATCACAGTGGAAAGTAAGAACCCGTATATGAAGGAGATGACACCCTTCATGGAGGAGGTCTTGGTGAGAAAGGCCTCAAATTTCGTGAGGGGCCGTGTAGCTGCGTCTCTCACCTGAGGAGATAGTGCCCAGTGAAGTAGTTGTGCGTGATGATACCGTTCATTGTCCCCAACCCCATAGTTCCCCCTACAATTGTCAAAGGTGAGCGGATCGAAGTTATGGAAGAGATGTGTTAATGCAAGGCAGCCTCCCTTCTTCCAAGCCTCAAAGGGACCCTCTTCTAGCGCTGGGGGGAAAGCAGGATTGAAGTGTATTGGCGTAAAAGGGGAGGGAAAGGTAGTCCACCTGTCATCCTTGGAAACCGAGTCCCAAACCTTCAAAGTAGTGCGGGTGGGGGTGCTGATATAATTTTTTTTAGGCCTGTCACTCTTGGGCCTCCATACCAAATCCCAAATCGTCCTCCCTGCAACGCTCCGATCCATATGTAACCAGTGTTTTTCTGACTCGTGTTGTGTCCATTCTACCGATACTCAGAGTTGCGCTGCTTTGTAATACAATTGAATGTCGGGAAGCCCCACGCCCCACTCCTTCCTCGGTGTGCGCAAAATAGAATGTTTGGATTTTCCCGACCCATGAAATAATGAAGGAAATTGACTTACAATTTCACGATGAGCATTCATAGTGTAGTTCACTGATATCAGTCCCATATCAGCAGCACTATGGAAACTCAGCAAACACTTGAAGCTGTTCCTTGAAGTACATGAATAGGTGCATTCACCACAGTTTTCTTAAGTTTCATCGTGGCTACAAATTTTTTATTTGACTTTTGAAGAGCGTTGAGGCAGTCAATGAGTATATTTTAGTCTTTGAATTCGTAAAGTTGTGGTACCGGAGATAATTCGTGATACATCTCCAGAGGCATAATATTTATCGACGCACAGCTGTCTTCATGTTGAATTGTCTTCACTTTGGATTTTTTCTCACATTCGACTAGCCCCAAATGTGCATGCCTTTTTGCAGTAAACATTAATATTGCACAATTGTCATAGTCCATTTAATTGTAAACACACCCAGAGGAATTCTTTCTCGATGATTTAGACACAATCATTTTGCGTCTATTTGCCTCAATTGGTGTGACCGCTTAGCCTTGTGGGAGTACATCGAATGTCACTGATGTAGCGTTTGGTCGGCCATTTTGTCTTCACGCTGCAACACACTTACTTTTATCTTCGCTTTGCAAGTCGTCACGAAATGATTCGCTTTACCACAGTCTATGTATATCTGTCCAATGGGGGGACATTTACCTTCGTGTGGAAATGACAGCCCGTATCTGTAACACGTTTTGTTTTTCTGTGGAGACAGGATCTTGTGTCCCTCTGCCTTGTACCTTGGCTTACTTTTCATGCTCATGACCGATGCACTTTGGGCACCTACGGCTCCATGTCAGTCACTTGGCGATATGTAAGCTAGTCAGCGCAAGCAGCCTTGAGGACTTGATACAAGCTCAGTTTCCATCAGCATTCGTCGTTGAAATGCTTACGACAGACATCCATTGATCACTCTGAGGAGGGTAGCCTCCTCATCATAAATTAATTGAATTTACAGTGCTTTACCAAACATCCAGTCTTTAAACACACTCATCAAGGGTCTAACCTGGTCTCTGGATGAATATATATCTTTTATAATTCACATTTGGCACTGGCTTAAACTTGACATTAAAGGCCTTTTCGATTTGATCATATGTCTTTTCACCTTCTTGTAAATTCTTTTTCATGGCTTCTTTCCTCCTTCACCGGATATGTTTCTCAAGATACTTTATACTCTTTTTCATCTATTGCATCTATGAACTCTTCAATAGTCTCTATCCATCCATCTATCACCAATATTCTGTTTTTTTGCAATATCAAACACAGTTGGCGGAATTAAGAATGCAGCAGCCGTATATACATTGGAGGACAGTAGTGGTCTCTCAGGCACTCCCTGTGGAACTTGATCAGACAGAGCTTTTCTAGCGCCTCGTGATGTGCTGGCTTTGAGGTCAGCCTTAATTACTTTTGGAGCTTGGATCTCGTCCTGGCTCTCCATCGGAGCTCTGTATGTTATGGCTGTCTATGGAGTTGTACTGGGCCCCTTATGCAGCAGCTTTGGTGGTGGGCCGCTTCGTCTGGGGAAACTCGGCAAACCCAACCCAACCCGCTTTCTGGTACTGCTCTACAGCATGTTTTGAGACTATGATTTGTTGATGGTTTAGAGAAGGAGATAAATCTTTGTACACTACAAGTACATGAAAGCAGATAACACTGGTCGATTTTGTGCTTAATTGTTTCTTCATAAACACCTGGTTAATCTCTGCTTCATAGCATGTGAATTTCAGTGTAATGTGTACTGAACTATTTCTGCGTGCTTTCCTTGTCCACCTTTAGTTTTCTTACTCCACATAGCGTAATGGTATTAATTTGCGTAATGGCGCCATATATTCCATTAGAAGCTGTTTCGTTCAGTTCCTGTCCAGCGACATGTAGACTTTCAGTGTCGCTGTCTTTATCCTTAAGCATTTTATTCAGGCTGGCATTGCACTGAGACTCCATCAGTGCCAGCATTGATTCTGCACTTCAACTGAGGCACATGTGGCACACACGAGCAGTGTGCTGGACCACGGCAAACTCTCTGTAAGAGCGCTTTTAGTGTACGGGCTTCGTATCCCCTATCTTGTCACCAGTTATAGTATACTGCCAGCCCTGGTACTCACCAATAACCAAGCCACACGTGGAGAGTAGTTGAACACATCTTGATTACACTGCGTGTGCGTCAGAACTCAACTTTCTACGCCGGCCTTTAACTCATCTCTCCAGCGCTTACGTCCTTATCAATGATATACCTTGGAAGTCACTCATGAAGGATCGATGCGACTACTGCAAGAATAAGCTTGTTAGTTGCACTGAAGAAAACAGCTATTGAATTTGGTAGGCATTGCCCTCTCTACATGGTCAACCCCAAACTGGTGCCTTCACCCTTCCTATTACTGCTGAATTTGTTTCTGTTGGCCTTAGGACACCCTCCTGTTCTACGCCACTGTGAACCCATGTGGTACCCTTTGTAAAAACTCTCATGACCAACTAGGCTACCCCACTGGTACTTCCTAGCTGCCCGCGGCCAGGACCCGGCCCTAGGCCACCCAGAAGCCACTGGTCCTTGCCTATCCACAGAGTGGGGGTAGTTGCCCCTGGCACATAGTACCCATTCTCCACTCTTCCCCTCATAAGGGCAGTTCTAGACTGACACTGATCCTCCAGCTTAGGGTCAGCACCCTCAGGCTGACCAGAAGTCACGGGCGAGGCTCTCCTCCCCCTACCTCTCCTACTAGGGTTCAGCACTCTCCTCCTTTGAGAGGCCCCCCCAGAACACAACTCTCCCACCAGTTCAGGACCTCTCTCCAGCAACTGGTCTCCAAACCTAGGGTCTAAACCCTCAGGTTGCACCGGGGTCAGAGGCAAGGGCTCCCTCCTTCTGCACCCCCTTCCAGAGTTCTGCACCCTCCCAACTGGAGCGGTACCCCTGAAAGCCAAACTGGTCAAGACACTGGTTACAGATGTCCCTCCAGGTCAGGCAGATCCTGAACCTGTCCTTCCAACCAAGGGACCAACCCCTGCGGTTGAACACTTGCCTGGACTTCTGGGGACGCACATAGCCTCAACCCCATGAGGGTAACACATGACTTATGTGTCGTGTTAAAGTCTGCCTGGCGCAGATCTCCTGACCCCTGTTCATCTGACAGCACGCGAAGATCCCCCAGGACAGAAGTGGTGGCACCATTGCCATTCAATGGTGACTCAGTCCTTCTGGCTGGCCCCTGACCCACTGGTTTTTCCACTGGGGAACACATCCCCCATTCACCCCTCACTTCGGACGTCTGTGCCCTCCCAACTGGAGCAGTACTGCCAGACACCAGAACCACTGGAGCTCCGTTTACAGATGCTCCAGGGTCTCCTGACACTAGGAGATCCCCTCAAATGGATTCCTAGTACAGCCTAGGCCCTCAACCTGGTGTTCCCTTAGAGAACCCTCCAGGCCCATAGACTCGGTTTCGTGCACCTGGGGACACACAGTCCCACACTTACTCCTACCCCACTGAGACAGGACGTGAGCCCCTACACCCCTCCCACTACACTGGGACCTAGATGGGCTACACTGAACTTCTTCCCCCACGCAGGACGCGAAGATACCCAAGCCACTACTTTTGGAATCACTCTCCAATGCCTTGGCAGAACTTCGGGCACTTACCCAGAAGTCTGCCTCCTGTGCAAGTTCCCAAGGATTAAAGGACTCATACTCCAACAGGTGTTGGCACAACCCCGGCAAACAACAACTGCGCATGTGCTCTTTGATAACCATATTGATCAGTCCCTCAAAATCATGCTGCGGGTTAAACGTCACCCAATCAACCAGTGCATCATAACATTCATCCGCAAACTCCCCCAAGACTGGTGAGACTGTTTCTTACTGCCACTGAACTTCAACCTGTACTCCTCTTCTTGGGAACAAGGTACCATACTTTGGGAACTGGGAATGGGACTTCCTGCACTGGACTCCATATTGCTGCCACCTCTGGACCCCACCCTCACTGGTGAATCCAGAAAACCACAACTGCACTCAGGGGATAATCTACCCTCTGGAGCTAATTTCTCCCTGGCGAAGGCCCTCTCAGCCTCTGCCATCTGCTCCTGCGCTAAGACCCTTTCGGTCTCTAGCTTTTTCTCCTCTACCCTCAGCTCGCTATCTCCTTGGCATGCTCTAACCTGAGCTTCTCAAAGCCAGCTGATGCTCCCTTTCTTCCCTCCTATCTACCCACTCCTCTGGGGATAGGGAAAGGGATGGGGCACTGCCCCCGACACTGGACCCAGCTAGGGACTCCCTATCTATGGGGTCGTCACTATCGACTAGCGTCCCTGTCCTGTCATTTTCTTCCTCCCCTTCAAACTCCACAGGGCCCCCCGCAGACCTACCACCCTCTTGGCGGGCGGCCAGGGTCCTCATCTCCTCATTGCGCACACTTTCTCATTCATCCTTCTGCCATTGGATCAGGTTTTCCCGAAGATTTGACGTGGTGTCTGACCCACTCACTGCTATGTCTCTCTCCTCACAGAACCCCAGCAACTCCCACATACTGTATCTAAGCAGCGGTTTGCGGTTTTGCTGTGACTGGGAGCATAATCTTTTGCCTTTTTAAACTTGCCACCAACCTGTTACTTCGACTAGGACGTTTGGAAGTGGAGCTGACATCGGAAGAGGCGCGGCGGGACTGCGAGATCCAGCAGCCCTACCGCCGGACCATTGGGTGCAGCTGGGACTCTTCCCGCCCTTTCTTGCCTGCAGTACATAACTGCTCGCGGCCCCTGCTTTGCGTGTGCCGCTCGCAGCGGTTTGCGGTTTTGCTGTGACTGGGAGCATAATCTTTTGCCTTTTTAAACTTGCCACCAACCTGTTACTTCGACTAGGACGTTTGGAAGTGGAACTGACATCGGGAGAGGCGCAGCGGGACTGCGAGATCCAGCAGCCCTAGCGCCGGACCATTGGGTGCAGCTGGGACTCTTCCCGCCCTTTCTTGCCTGCAGTACATAACTGCTCGCGGCCCCTGCTTCGCGGGTGCCGCTCGCAGCGGTTTGCGGTTTTGCTGTGACTGGGAGCATAATCTTTTGCCTTTTTAAACTTGCCACCAACCTATTATTTCGACTAGGACGTTTGGAAGTGGAGCTGACATCGAGAGAGGCGCGGCGGGACTGCGAGATCCAGCAGCCCTAGCGCCGGACCATTGGGTGCTGCTGGGACTCTTCCCGCCCCTTTCTTTGTTTCCCTCATCCGGTCCCTATATAGTAACACCTATTGCCCGCGTTACGCGGGATGCACGCGTGCCGGGCGAAGCCCGGGCCAAGGGCGGGCCCGTTTGAGCCCGTTAGAGACCGGGTGAGACCGGATCGGGCCCTCCCTCCTTCGCCTCCTTTGTTTACAACAGAGTAAATTGTATGTATGCCTGTGTGACATTAATTAAGTACATTTGAACTGTGGGTATATATCACGTTAACTAATAATTATGTCTACCCGAGGTAGCAGGAGTAAAACTGCTGCAGAGGGAGCAAACTTAACAGGCACCTTAGACAACTTTATAATACGAGCAAATACTGTAATCGATCAGGGTATCAGTCTAATGGAACGCAGGGTATCCCAAGACTTAGCATTTACTAAAAGGTCATCTATGGGGCACCTTGCGGCGGCTCGCACCCCCGAACCGATAAAGGGAGTAGCCCTCTTAGAGGTTAATGCGGAGGTGCATAGTATGCCGCTCTGGGGAGATCAATCAACCTCGTTGTCCCTATCAGACTCATCGTTGAATTCAGATACAGACCTGGAAAAACCTCATCACTCATTATGGAGTACTCACAAGAAGAAATAAGCACCAACTTATCCAGGGAGAGGAGGGAGGGTGCAATCCCTAAAAAGAAAAGCATTAATTTTAACATGACTATCCCAGGGGCAAAAAAATCTAAAGTAGCTAAATCCAATGGCATTCGTAATACACCCAATAAACAGGGGATGGGCCAAGAACAGCCTAGTAAGAAAGGGCATGAACGATTAACAATAGAAGCAGTAAACATGGTTTCGGACCCTAGTGGAGCTGAGGTTTTAACAAGCATAGATGTGGAAATTAAGGAGGACTCCAAGGGTCAACTTTTAGCCAATATGGGGAAACTATTTAAAACCCTCCTCGCACCACTAGAAATTAGATTAGTAAACATTGAAAAACAGCTTAATGAATTGCATAGTTTGATCAAGAACCCGGTGAACCCTGGGGCAAAAAAAATACCTAATATTAAACCCCCTAAGGTTGGTCAAGCAGGACTACCAACAAAAAAAACCTTAACACCAGAGAAAAAAGTAACCCTGTAACTGCAACTGAGAAGAAAGTAGCAGATAGACCTCTTGGCCCGATTCAGCAACCTGGGAGGGAGGAGAATCCATCTATTACTCCCGTTGTTCACCCTAAAAAACATGGGGGAAGGGAGGCTACTGAGGGCAGATTTGTTGTGAACTTGCCCCCAGAGTCGAGTCCTTACGTAGTAGTCCTGACAGGGATACCGGAACTGGAAGAGTTTGTCGAGGAACCAACTTGGACTTTGAAAAATAAAGTTTCCCATTGGCTGAACATAAATCGCCCCCTACCACTAAATATGTCAAGCAAGATTTTAATGGTGCGTAGGGTGCCATGGGTAGGACACGAGAGGAAATCAATAAAAGGGGACTGCGTGCTGGTTAATTTTGAGGACCGGTGCACGGTTGATTATATTTGCACATGGAGCACACAAACTAGTGACGTAGGGATAGAAACTAGACGGCTCTCATACTTCTACCCACTTAGGAATTATCAAGGCTTTGATTATGGAGGGCATTGGGGTAATGCGGGGAATGCAGGACACCAAGAGTGGGGAGGATATCCAAACAGGAACCTTTTACATATGGAAAATTGGAGGGGGATTCCCACCACCAATAGGTTCAGATGTCTTGAGATGGTGGACTGACTGGAAATGAGATCAGGGAGCATAGATGAATGCAGGAGGGGGTAAACTAATACAAATACACCTTTAAGTAGGGCCGCCCATCCCATAATCAATCCATCACTTGAGCAAAAGCCGGATAACGGGGCAGATAACTTCACTATCGATTGTCCTTCAGTAAAGGGGAAGGCACTCAATGATTGTACTGGAACAATCCTTGCCCATGAAGACCCGAGCAGTAGGGCTCACTGCCCAACGGTCTTAATTCATGGGTTGGGGGATCATGGTGAACTTCTAGAACCTAAATCTCAGGATAACGGTAGCCACATGCAGGTGGAGGCAGGGGGAAATGTAACCCTCCTGTCTTGGAACTTAGCGGGACTATCAAGCAAAGTTAATAACCCCACATTCCTGTCATTTGTAGATCATTTTAACGTCATTTGTTTACAGGAATGCTGGGAAAAAAAGGAGATACATATAAATGGCTATCGTACATTCTTCACAGCAGCGAAACAGACTATTAGGGGCAGGAGTTCAGGTGGTCTTTGTATTTTTATATCAAATATGTTGAACGCGGTGGTAAAAACTCTAAGTACAGGGGGAGACTACTACCAGCTACTCCTACTTATGGTGGGAGGAAAACAACAGGTGCTCCTGATCAATCTATATAACAACATCCCAAAGGATGTCGCAGATAAGGTCCTTAGGGACCTAAATAGCATCCTGCATACTCAACAGGATCTGGGGCAACAAGAGATGTGTGTCATTTTGACTGGTGATTTTAACTGCCACCTATGCCCTCACAGTGAGCTTGGCACATGTGGGCTGATTAATCTTAAGGGAGATCCCTGTACCCATTTTGAGCACTCAAAGATTGGGAATATTTTTAATAACTTGATTTATGAATGGGATTTAGGATTCGCAAATGAGTTTTGTAGCCATCAGGTGGCCTTTCAACATACCTTTAATGGGCGAGGTCTTAGGTCAGTGATCGACTTCACACTAGTAACAACAAGCTACCATCACTGTGTCCTGAGTTTTAAAACGGAGGACAACGCAATGAGCGATCATTTTCCACTTTCTTCATCTTTTAGCTTTGGGGCGGACAATCCCCAGAACATAGATGTGGCTGAAAATATTTACCACCATTTGATTTGATTTGATTTGATTTATCAACTTGTATAGCGCGCGAATGCCCGAAGGCGTCTTGGCGCTTATGACAGACAGCAGTCCTCTCTGAGAAAACGGGCACCTAACAGGCCTAAAAGAGACTAGAGATGGGCTATTTTTTATATTGAGTGGCAGCAGGTTCCAAGCCTGTGCTGTATGTACAAAAAAGCTCCTTCCACCCCAATTGGCCCGTCTGATTTTCGGGACTCTAATTAATTTCAATTGGCTCAATCTGAGCAATCTGGAAGGTTCATACAATTTCAGATTAGTTCTCAAGAACTTTGAGCCTCATCCCTGAACAGCCTTGTATGCCAAACATAGTGATTTAAATCGCACTCTTTTTGCAACTGGAAGCCAGTGTAAGCTTTCCAATTTATGTGCAATTGGCTCATGGGATTGCACCATGGGATTGCACTGTCTAGAGTTAACGGTTATTCCATAAAATAGAATAAGCTGGACCCAGTTACCTTTCTGCGTACCTTAATATCAGGCAATTTAAACAATTTTATGACCTGCCTGGAGCAAGAGGTCAGTCCAGCACTGGTTGTATCCGCCTTTCAAAAAATAACAGGTCAAATCTGTAATCAATTAACACGCAGGTCAAGGGAAGGCGAGAGACTTAAGATTGAAGGCTAGTTTAACTCAGAGTGTAGCAAAGCGCACGCTTTTTTAATGTCAATTCTTAAAAAAACACCCAAAAATATTCCAGACATAAGGTCAGCTAGATTAGGTTATAAAGAATATCAGAATATCTTGGCCACCAGACAATTGAGGAGCCCGATACCCAGGGATTATTCCCTCTGGAAATAGCATTCTCCTTAGCGGAAGTAGAATTAGCTATTACAGAAAGCTCCTCAAATAAAGCTCCGGGACCAGACGGAGTACCGATAGACATTTATAAGGCCAATATCTCCCTTTGGGCACCCCTCCTGACAAATGTACTCAACAGCTGTATTAAAAATGGATTTCCATCGACCTGGCAGGAGGCGATTGTAGTGCCAATCTTTAAAAAGGGAGATCGAAGTGATCCTAAGTCTTACAGGCCAATATCACTACTAGACTCATTAATGAAAGTGGCCGGCAGAATCGTACTGATAGATTACATACATGGGCCAAGGAAGTAAATGCCCTTTCTAAATTCCAGTATGGTTTTATGTCTGGCTTAGGTACTGTCGAACAAGGTCTTAACTTGGCCATGATCACGGGAAAGTATGTAGTGGCCAAAAAGGGAAATTTATTTATGACCTTCGTTGATTTGAGTTCAGCGTTTGACTGTCTGAGTCATGAAGTGATGTGCGACACCTTAAAAGATATCGGCATTGACCCTAATATCCTTAACTTTATAAAAGAATTATATAGAGGGGCAGGGGCGAAGGTGCGTTTCGGTAAAAACGGTGAATGCACAGCCAAATTTCAAATTATGAAAGGTGTACGGCAGGGCTGCATTTTGGCACTCTTTTTATTCAATTTGTTTATAAATAGTGTGGCAACTTTTTTAATTGACCAAGATCTGGACTACCCCTGCATTGAAGGTGTTGCGGTACCCATACTTTTGTACGCAGATGATGCGGTTATAATGGCAAGGACCCAAGTAAGCCTCCAGAAGGCGCTAACTAGTTTTTCAGAATACATGGGCGCAAGAGGTTTAAAGATTAACATCTGGAAAACCTTTATCATGTGCTGCTCATCTAAAAAGAATGTACCTTGCAACATTTTCTTAAAACAGTCAAAGATAGATGTTACGAATACCTTTTAATATTTAGGGATCGTTTTTAATAAAAAAGGTACATGGTCTACAGCAGTAGGAATGCATGGGGAATGTCTGTGTCCCTGGTACTTCCTGATGCGTGAGGTGTGCATGCTCGAGTTTGGTATGTGCGAACTCGTGAGAGTGAATGCTGCGCAATGGTATGTGCGGCGTGTATGTGTCTAGTGTGGAAGTGCCACTTCTAGACATGGCTGTGTGTGTGCTGTGAAGGTGCTGGAGCTGGCTGGGATGCCAGGCTCCATGAGTCATGATGGGTCTGCCCGGTGTTAAGTGTGGAGATTAGCATGCTGATGGCTGGGGAGGAGTGCACCTGTGTCCTGAATGGGGCTGGGCTTTTCCCACACAATGCTGGCTCCGCCCAATGTGGTGCGACTGATGACTCTAGCCTGCCAGTGAATGTACCTTGCAACATTTTCTTAAAACAGTCGAATATAGATGTTACGAATACCTTTTAATATTTAGGGATCGTTTTTAATAAAAAAGGTACATGGTCTACAGCAGTAGCTTCAAGGAAATTGGCTTTTTGCCGGGCCATTGGAGCGGTAAAACAGTTTGCAAACAAACTGGGGGGAAGGCCGGTACGCATCTTGCTGGATATAAATAAGGCTAAATGCGTGTCAACTGCCATATATGGGGCGGGCATCTGGGGGGCTGCTGACTGCTCGGAAATTCAAATATGTGAAATTAGTTTTCTGAGATATTTGTTAGCCGCCCCAAAATTTACCTCCACTTATGTATGTCATAAGGAGCTTGCCTTGCTCCATATATCAGATCTGGTAAAGACTTCTCCAGTTTTGTTGTGGCATAAAGTATTGTTGGACTTGGCCCTTCTGGCAGGTTCACCCCTAAACTTTTTGCTTGTAATGGTGACCTGGTGATAGTGACGTTTGGTTTCTGCGCACTTTCACTGTGTCCCAGTGGAAAGTGCGTGCGCACTCTGAGTGCATGTGGTGAGATAGGCCTGCCCTCCCATAGGAATGCATGGTGAATGTCTGTGTCCCTGGTAGTTCCTGATGCGTGAGGTGTGCATGCTCGAGTTTGGTATGTGCGAACTCGTGAGAGTGAATGCTGCGCAATGGTATGTGCGGCGTGTATGTGTCTAGTGTGGAAGTGCCACTTCAAGACATGGCTGTGTGTGTGCTGTGAAGGTGCTGGAGCTGGCTGGGATGCCAGGCTCCATGAGTCATGATGGGTCTGCCCGGTGGTGAGTGTGGAGATTAGCATGCTGATGGCTGGGGAGGAGTGCACCTGTGTCCTGAATGGGGCTGGGCTTTTCCCACACAATGCTGGCTCCGCCCCCTGTGGTGCGACTGATGACTCTAGCCTGCCAGTGAATAGAGAGGGTGGTTGAGCACATCAACAGTGCTCAAAGACCAGCTGCGACTGGTTCTGCCCCCACCCTGCACCTACAGACAAAGGAATTTACAGTATAAGAAGGGGCTGTGTCCCCTAACAAAATGTTCTCTTCCGGGATCCTGAGGGGGGGCTGCTGCTGCTGGTGGGGCCCAGGAGGGACCGCCATGGGGGCTTTCTCCTGCCCTGTGCGCTGGCCCCTGGGCCCTGCATGCCCCTCCTGATGCCCAGGACCTTCTGCTGTGCCTTTGTCCTTGCCCCAGGGCTGTGGCTGCCCCTAGCGCCCAAGAGCGCTTTATTTTGTCCTAGCGCTGGGAGCGCTGTATTTTGTGCCCACAAGCGCCTGTGAGCGCTTGATTTGTGCACTAGCGCAGGGAGCGGTTTATTTTTCACGAGCGCTTTGGGAGCGCTTAATTTATCTTTACCGCCGGTGCCCACCCGGCATTGCCCGGTGAAATTGTCCCTGTTGCCGCCCGGCCGCGACCAGGAAGTCAGGTAGGACGGGGGCGGGACTGCGGGACATCCCGGGACATCATCCCCTGGGCCGCGCTCTGATTGGCTGCCGGCCCGTGACAGGAAAGAGGAAGTCGGGAGCTGCCTGCCGGGGCTCCCATGTGAAGGGAGAGCCCCGGGGAGAGAGGGAAGAATTCGCCGCCTTTTGCAGTACTCGGTCCCCAGGAGCGGGATCGGGTGACCAGGAGGGCGCAGCACAGAGGGAGCAGCCGCGGCTCCAGAGAAGGAGAGCCCCCGCCAGCCGACCCAGTGAGTGCGTTGAGGGAGAGGAGGGGCGTCGGGGCACATTGCCGGTGCCCGCCCCTCCCGAGCGATTCTCTTTGCGCAAAAAGGCCCGTGGGGCCTTACCTGATGCAGAGTCCCCGAGAGGGACTCCCCCGACCCGGCCCGAATTAGTGAAGAGCCTCGAGAGGCTCAGGCGGCATTCCGGTGATGACAGAGCGGCCCCAAGAGGCAGCGGGCCGCTCCAGCGGGCATCGTCAATTCGAGCCCACGGAGTTCTAGAGCCCAGCGAGGCTCCAAAGGGCCCACTCATTTCTTGAGCCTGCGAGGCTCCCACGTTGGCCCCCCATTGTGTTGAAGAGCCCCAAGAGGCTCTAAAGCGCCACAGCTCTAGATCAGAGCCACGAGGGTTCTAGAGGGCATTACTTGTTTGAAGAGCCCACGAGGCTCAAGGGGCCATGTTTGTTTCTCGAGCCCTGAGAGACTCAGCCCCAGCATCATTGCTCTCGAGCCCTGGGGGCTCCCCCCTTTGCATATTTGTTCTTGAGCCTAGAGAGGCTCCTACGTTGGCCCCATCATCTACAGCTGCCCAGCACTTCGTGGGCAGCTGCCACGTTTAGGTCATGGCGCAATGGTGCAAACTGGACCCTGGACTTTTGATGTAAGTTCTGTGTTAATGTGATTCATGCGAAGTGTTCTTTGCTGCACCTCTGAATGTGTTGTAGATGCATCATGTGCCTTGTTCCTTACACCTCGGAATGTGTGTTTATGCATCATGTGTTTCTCTTACACCTCTGAATGTTTTTAGGCATCATGTGTTCTCCTGTGCTGCACCTCTGAATGTGTTTTGATGCGTCATGTGCCTTGTCCTTACACCACTGAATGTAGGTTCTGCATCATGTGTTTTCCTCCCTTACACCTCTGAATGTATGTTATGCATCATGTTTTATGTGCTTATACCCCTACAGGTATTGTGATACTTAGGTGGTTTTTCTCCTAGTATAGCTGGTACTAGTGAGGTCCTGGTTACCAGTGGTTACTGGTTGTGTGCTATTTTGTGCTACAGTGATTTATATTCTATGTTCTAAGTGCTAATTCTACTTAGTGCTAAGTTCTGAAAGTGCTGATTCCTGACAGTGGTCCATGTGGCCCTGTCTTGTACATATCCCCTGTAAATTCTGCCCGTGCCTGTTGGCACATTGTAAAGTGTGTGTTTTTATCTAATGTGTTTTGGTATAATACAAAGGCTTTTTTTATATATAACCTTGTGTGGAGTTTCCTTTGTGGTGGGCCTTGGGTGTTGTTGCTGGAGTGAATGCGCAAATACTTAACTCACATCGCCTCCAAGTTTAGCCTTGCTGCTCGCGCCACGTTACCTAGAGGGTGAGCAGGGGTTATCTTGGCGTGTAACTTCCTTGCCCTGACTTAGAGTGGTGGTCACTGACTGACTTTGGCGCAAGCCCTGGCCAGCCGGGGATCCCATTTCTAACAAGTATGGTCATCCACTGAAACTGAGTTTAATAGGGCCATTATTCAGGACTGTGTTAAACACCACGGCGCAAAACATATCCAGTGGTTAAGATATGTGAAAGCTTTTCTAACAGACATAGGCCACCCTGAGCTCTACAATGACCCGTCTTCTTTATCCGGTATCTCTAGAAAAGCACTGAAGGAGGCCTGCTTTGAGTATCTGGAAGATAAACGCTGGCAGTCAGAGGGGAAGAAGGTGCCTGTTATCCAACACCAATATCTATTGCAGGGCCCGGGCATTCAGTTGTACTTATCATCTAACTGGTCCAGCTATAGTAGAATGTAACACGATTGAGAACTGGTACTTTCTTTCGACTGGCCACTTTTCCAGACATAAATGACTGGTCAAAAAACTTAATACCATGCCCTTGTAATGATTCCTCTTTACAATCACCCATACACTGTATCCTATTTTGTAAATGCTACTCACATAGTAGGAAGGTATACTTGTTACCCTTGTTAAAAGTATGGGGATTGAGACAATGTAGACCTGCCTTTCTTAGGATTCAGTTATTACAAGATGAAATGTCCATAACTACGGTCTCTATGTTTTTAAAAAGTATTATTAGATGCCGATCCTCAATGTGTTAAAAACTTTATAGAACTTTATTGAACTGCATAGAGGATTGCTTTTTGATTGATCAATTAATTACTGAATTTTATTGTATATACGTAATTTTATGTGCTTTTATGATTTTTTAATGGAATCGAATAAAGCTATCTTTGACTTGACTTTGACTTGTATCTAAACAGACCATAGAAATTAAAGACAGACTCTATTTTGGCAGGACGCTCAGAGACACGAGCAACACAGGAAACCTAGGTGCAAGAGCTGCAACAGGGGTACGTAATTGTAAAATGACACTTTTAGGAGAAAAAAATAAAATAAAACTCAAAAACAATAATCCCCAAACACGTGATTATCTAAATGTCGGGTTGTAGAGTAACCAGTTGTCGCTGTGGTACTTGCCAAACGCAGGTCCTATCCTCACCGCTGACCACCAATGTTAGAAATGGGATCTCTGGTTGGCTAAGGCTTGCGCTAAAGCCAGGCAGAGACCACCACTCTAGTCAGGGCTAGGGAGTTACATGCCAAAGGTAACCCCTGCTCACCCCCTTGGTAGCTTGGCACGAGCAGTCAGACTTATCCCGGAGGCAATCTGTAAAGCGTTTGCGCAACACACACATACACAGCAGCAACACCCTAGGCACACCACAAAAGGAACTCCAAACAAGGTTATATAAAAAAAAGCCTTTGTGTTGTCATAAACACATTCAAAACATAGTCACATAATATACACTGTGCCAACTGGCACTAGGCAATATTCACAGGGGATTATATACAGGACCAGGCCAATCGGGCCCTGGTCATAACCATCAGAACAGGTAAGTAAAACACAAGTAATGAAACAACCAGTAACTACTGGTACCATAATGACCTCAGCATTATCATCTGTAATAAACACATTATGTCTGCATCACTTTGGGCATTCACACATTACACTATCTCATTGGGCATAAACACATTAGGATAGACCTCATACTCATAAATCACCTTAGGGCCTGGCGCCCTACAAACCTATTAGTCCCCCTGGCCAACTGGCCTTCTCAGGGGCTCTAATGCCCTATGTTCCAAATGTCAGGGCTGCTGCCAATGCAGCGGAATACGCAGTGTGCAATTACGCTGGGCAGAGGAGTGCATATCACTCCTACCTCATTCAGAGATGCCCCCAAAGGAATGCTGGCCTAAACGTGGCAGCTGCCCTCTACCTGCTGGACAGTTGTGAAATCCAAAAAGATGGGCACTGGCACGGCCACTCTTGTAGTTCCTCTGTGTTCTCGGCGGCAGCCTCATGCGGGGGGCCAGAACCGGCGGCGTGGGCTCCCGCTTCGTTTTTTTAAATAGTACTAATCCGTGGAAACAGCGGCAGTGCGAGGTGGGCACCCACTCTTTCAATAAAGATGATTGCGGGGTGGGCACCTGCCGGCAGCACACACAAATGCAAGGTGGGCTCCTGCTTCAATAAGGAGCTCAGGGGGGAATCCCACACGCCAGGATTCCCTCGCAGCCTCGCGCTGCATCAGGGCCTGCTCCTCTCCCCTTAGGCACCCCAAATACAGCGCTCACGAGGCGCAGGGCCACAAAAGTCTTCAAAAAGGCAGAAATAAGAGACTCCTTGGTGCTGGGGAGACCCCAGCAAAGTGCAGCGAGGCAGGCCAGCACGCAGCAGCGGTTTCTCCTGGCAGAGTGTCCTCCCAGAACAAGCGTAGCACTTCATGGGGTCACAGCCCCTACATTTATAGGACAATTTCCTTTGTGTTACAGGATTGGGCTTGGGAAACCAGATGCAATTGGTTTTGGAGCACTCTGTTTACCAGGCTCCTCTTCCCTATTGTTAGGTGGGGGCTCACAGGAGGCGGAGCCAGCATTGCGGAGGGATGGCACAGCCCTATTCAGGTCCCAGGTGCAACTCCTCCATCCCATCTGCATGCAGATCTCTCTATTCATTACTTGGCTGACTCACCCTGTCTCCTGGAGCCACTCACACCATCCAGCCCATGTCACTCACAAGCTAGACATGCAATTCAACTCAGGCAGGCAGACACACAGCAATGCCAACTTCTAAAAGTGGCATTTCTCCACCACTCACCATAAATCTGTGCACACCATCGCGCAGCATTTATTCTCATGAGTTCATTCATGTGGAGAAGTGTGGCTCAATGGTTAGAGCGGCAGACCCTGATGCAGAGGTCTAGCCCGGGACCAGGGTTCAATTCCCGCCTCGGCGGGTCTTGGGTTCAATTTCCGCGGACCTGATAATTCTCGCCTCGGTGCCGATTCTAATCATGGGTCCCACTCTGCAACTCTGGGCAATAGCTTGCTTTATCTCCACAATGGCCCCAACAACGCTAGGATGCCTGGCTTCACCTTGGGGGTGTCCAGGAGTGGGCACCTCACAGGGAAAAGCCAGGAAGGGTTCCACAGCGGTATGCGTACAAGCACCTGAGATACCCCTCCGGGGGTCGATTCGGTGCGCTATACAAATACTACTACATTTACATTTACATACATACTAAACTCGACCATGCACTCCTTTCATACCTGGAATTACCATGGACACACATATCCCCATGCATTCCTATGGGAGGGCAGGCCAATCTCACCACAGCACTCAGAGAGCGCAGGCACTCTACACTGGGCCACAGAGCTAAAGAGCACAGAGGTCTAAAATCAATACCACCATATCAGAGCTTAAGGCAAAAAGTTCAGGGGTGAACCTGCCAAAAGGGCCGAGTCCAACACAGATGAAAAGTGGGTGGAGTCTAGGGAAGAGCGAGCGCTGCACTCAGCTTTAAAGTTACAAAATAAACCTTAAACGGCACGGCTGAAGCGGCGAAAGGAGAGGGGGTTGTTTGTAGTGTTGCTTCTGGTGTATGCAGCAGAAGGGGGGTAGGGTTGATGAAGGAATAAGAAAAAAATGTGAGTAGACTGACAGCAACATACTGGTTACCTTGGACTTCTGTGCATTATATACTAGTATCCCCAAATCTGGGGGGATTGCTGCCATACAACATTTTTTTTAAATCGGAGACGCAATTCTACTTGAGCATTCTGGAATGCTAATAGATTTGATTACTGTTGTTTTGGCTAACAATGACTTTATCGGGATGTCGGAGGGATGGGCGGGAATGGAAACTAGGAGGCCGGATTGGGGGTTGAATTGTGAGATTTATTGGGTATACAGTACAGAGAATAAGATGGGTGATGAGTATAGCGGTTGGTCAGATGGCTGTATGGATGTTCCGGTAGATGTCTGGTCCTGTTGTTGCTTCCTTCTTCTGGGGTCTGGGTTCTGGTATAGAGTCCGCCGTCCCGGAAGGCTCAGGCTCAAAGGAAAAAGAAAGAGCGGTCAGTGGACTGTTTTAGGGTTTGAAAAGTGTATCACCTTCTCCACAACCCGGAGTGTCAAAACATCGAGGGTTTGCGGTCTCAAATGCTTTTAACAAAATCCAGTTTAGAGGGTAGGAGTGTGCTGTGGGCAAGGGCTTTGGGCGGGGTTGCTCAGGAGTACGGACGTGCAATGAAAGGGATTAGCTAAGTACCACAGGCTAAGGCTACCCGTGCCTCTCCCCTTCAGGTCCCTTTCTCCCACAGACACTCACCGCGTCTGCCGTAAATCTCCGGAGTTACGGCGGCCTTCCAGCAACCTCCGGTGGGGTCCACCAGTCCTCCGACCAACACTCCACTTCCTCCCCGTCAGCGTCTTCCGCCGTCGTCGTCCTTTGGAGCTTCTTCTCGGCCCGTAGATCCTTCTCCTCCAACTCCGCGGCGTCTTCCGGGTTGGTGCTCCCCGTCTTCCTTGGTGTCCGCTTCCATAGAGGGGTTAGTCCCGCCTCTTCCGATGAGTTGTTGCCCTCGGATTGGATCCTGTTGCCCTCCTTCTCCTCAGCTTCCTGTAGAGAGGAGGGAGGACCTATTGTTAATTCTTCAAGTCCCTTGTTTTCCTGCGGAGGAAGTACAGTCGAACGCTGTGAGTTCTCGTTCTCCGCAGGCTCCTCTGCACACGGGAGTAGTATGATTTTACAGCAAGTTGCAATAACTTAGAAGGGCCAGATTATCAGGCACAATCTGTTTTAGGATTTCACCCGATGCACTTGGCTCTTCACAGGGTATCCTTCAGGATCACAACGGTGTTCTTCTGTTTCTATCTGCTGGTGGTGACTTAACAGCTGCATTTCTAATCCCTATGTCATTGTTACAATTGTGTAAGATACTTTCTATATCCTCTTGCAGCCTTGAAAAAGTCTCTATGACGAAACACGTGACGGCTGCCTGTCTGTAATGGATTTTACGTCTCCAACGCAAGAAAGGTGAATAATTGTGGAAACAATAAATCTCAACAAACATCTCTGATCTTGCAGTACTTCTTTACGGGCCACAAGGCATGGCCATTGGACTACGCTGAGTTCTTCAATATTCCTCTGCTCATTAGGAAGCGAGTTGTAGGCAAGATAGGCCTCTTTGACTTAACGAGAGGGAGCAGCTGTCACTTATCACAGTTGCACATCACAAAGGCTCTGCACGAGCACTCTCACAAAGGTATTATCACTGGTCTTTTGTGACTCCAGACAAACTGGACCCAGGGCAAGGAGGAAGGGGATGCCTGACATGTCATGGCGGTGGAAGCCTCTAGAAACTCCTACTAGTGGGCACCAGGTATAAATATTGGACTCCAGACCGCAAAAGAATAAATGAGGTCCCAGTGCCACCCACTGTCCCTTCTAATACTTCATGCCAGTAAAAACAACTCTAAACAAAGTCCCACACAATTATAGTGTCAGACAATTTACATCAATGACACCTAGTGACCCCTCCTAACATATCTCACCATTAAAATGAACTCTCAACAATGTTCCACAATGCTAAAGTGCAAGATGGTATTTTGCGAGTATACTGTGTCTTTATATTGACACTGTTATTCTAAGCGTACATGGTGATTGTTTTGCCCATCTTATTCCAATATTATCTCCTGCATATACTCTCATCTCAAGTTGATGCTGCTTCCTATCCTACCTTGTGCCTATAACAGTGACCCATCCTTTGTGTTGTCTACGAGTCTATGCTGATATCATATACTACCCATGATGTGGGTGTATAACTTGTATATATGCTGTCGAATATAAAGGACGTTTCTGCAGACTGACCAATAAACTCCATCACAACCACCAGCTCCTAGATACCGTGGCCACTAAGAACCCAGTGACATCAACAAGCCCTAGGCGCTTTTCGGCATTCAATGCCCCCTTTTCCTCAAAGGGATCCTACCAGATCGCCTTGGTGACCTTTTTCACACGCCTCTGACACCCGCATCCCACTCTTCCAAAGAAGTGCCCACCAACCGTCCATTGAAAGGGCCCATGTTACAATCAGGCAGCCATCTCAGCTGTTGGAGGCTGCCTCTTGACCACTATGCACACCTCTGAATGCTTCTCCTGAAATCTACCTTTGGTTATCCCCAGAAACAACTTCTGAGTATCACTTCAACTCCGGGAGGGTGGAAAGATACGCCCCCAACTCATTCCTGCAAAACCTCTCCAAACACGCTGCTAAAAAGTACAAACACAAAATCCTTAAAGAACACCCAGAGACACTAATACCAGACATTTCTACAATCCAACACACGGAAGTCTTAAAATGGACTTCATCTTCTACACTACGAAACCCGCCAAAAGGAGAGAAAACGTCATTCAACACCTTCATGTAACTAATGCTACCAATGTCCCTTATGGATCTAAATAAACTATATCCCTATCCCAGAACTTTAGTGGAGATCGGTCCATAACTATATACAGAAATGGGAACATCCTAATCCAAGCCACTGAACAAAATTATCTATTTTCCACTTTCCGGCTCTCTGCGCCGCCAAGCCATTTGCTCCCACCACCACCCCTCCACCCTCTCCCATGCACGCCCTCATCTACTAGCTGAACATTTTACTCTCAAACCCCCTTGCACTGCCCCCACCTCTACCTCCCCTACAGCCTCTCTAATCCCCAGACGCACTGAAGCTTCTGTTTCGATACCAAAACTACTTGCCCCCTCTGCATGGCACACCTCCACTGCCCAGCTTGACTTATCTATTCCACCGGAATCCTCTCAGTCCTCCAACCACAGCAGGCTCGATACATTAGCCCAGGAACAGCTTGTGCAGGTAAGAGCAGTGGGGGCCGGGGGAATGCGACAGATGACGACAAGGGAAAATTAAATAAATCATTTCCCCCTCCTTGTTGTCTATTGAATCCCCCCACCCGGCCCCACCACTCTTACCTGCACGGGCCGCTCCTGCATTAGCCTCCGCACCGAATTCAGCCGAGCTCCATTGCACTCCACTTCCTACCACTGACCCAAATGCCACTCAACTGATCCCTACAACAGCTCAGCTTGAACTCACAATCAACACTATTCTGGATGAAATCTCATCACTACGTAAGAACGCAAAGATTACCTACTTCCTGCCCCAGCTTCATGCATCTATAGCAAACACTGTTCCTGCCACAAACATACACTCTGATCCCCTATCCTTTACCTCTAGACAAACTATTCCCTATATCCATCACCAACTCAAACATAGATGCACCACGACTGAAATCACGCAACGGGAAGCTGAAATGCTGAGCAACACGTATGACAATGCCCCGAGCAAGCCTTGCCGCCGCAAGATCCCGGTCATCCTTGGCACGAGTAGAACCCTGAACACCACTCACCCTCCCAGGCGGCCTACCCAAATAACGACCATCTCTCGTACGGGACCTACATGCTACTTGCCGCTCCGGCTGCTTTGGAATTGGAAACTCGGTCCTTATATACGGGACCGGGCCAGGAAAACATACCGACTCTAAAGAGAAAACACTAGCCGTCATTTCATCGAGGATCTTTCTAAATAAAGACTGGCCTTTTTGATTACTCCACGCCGTCGATACTTTATTGACGAAGGAACTACAATAAGGGAACACGATTTTCTGCTGTACACCAGTGCATAGTTTGATGCCCAACTGTACAACAAAGCTAAGACCACGGCTGACTGACGTTATTCTCATCCCAGGCCTAGGACATACTGAACACTATACTTCAATATACTCTACTTATCTTCATCTCTAAAGAAATCTATAAATTTATATGCCCTGAGGAAGCTCCCCTTGAGGGAGAGAAACGCGTTGACGGATTTATTTGATAAATGAGAAGCTGTTTTATGATAAGAAAATGTAAATAAAGAAGAAACTTTTTGTACACAAATATCATTCTCCTTGGACTCTCTTTACCACGTGCACCCCCATCCAAATCCACAAACATTTTATGGTTTAAATATTTTATTGGGTTTTCAAAACAAGAAAAACAAACAGACCACAGTTCCCCGTCAAACGTGATAGCATTGGCTTTTGCTTTAAAACCCCCAGGGCATACGGTAACAAATATGTTGACAAAGTCATAAATGTAGGAGTCTTGCAGCGGGGAAACCCAGTCCGTAACCCCTTCCCACCTCCCCTCCTTGTCCACAAAGCAAAAGAATAAGTAAAGGAATATCCCCACATCCCTAACAGTAGGCCATAGGTCAAACATCAGCCCTTAGTCTTGCGCCGGTGCTGCTGAACCTTAGGTTCCTCGAGTGGTGTTTCTGCAATGCGAAGCAAGCTGGACCGGAAACAAGCTTCCAAACAAACTTTGCCACTGGATTCAAGCAAGCTGGGCTGAAGACGGCTGGAATGCCAGAAACCGGTCCTCTGAAGCTTGTTTCCGGTCCAGGGAAGGCATGGCTTGGCAGTTCGGGCTGGACTGTTCCCATGAGGCACAGGGTCAGACTTATTTACATATAGCCATGTCTGAACTGGGTTGGCAGAGTGGGCTAAAGAACGGTGATGGATTAAACTCAGATCCTTTGACTGGGTGTGAGTGTTTGATTGATTCAGATGCTCGGTCCATCACCTCCCCCTTTTGTACAGCTTTTGGCTGCCATAGGTGTGGCAGGGTATGCTCAGACGTGAGTCCCTTGCTCACTTTGCCATTGGATTCAAGCAAGCCGGGCTGAAGACGGCTGGAATGCCAGAAACCGGTCCTCGGTGCAAGATCCGACTGCGTCCGCTGAAGCCAGCCCGTGGGTGGGGTAAAAGGGAGGGTCTGAAACACATATAGGATCTGTGGTAGCAGAGTCATTTTGACGGCCGCTATCCGTCCAAGCCAGGAGAGCGAGTGTCGTTTCCACCTTCTGAGTTCGTCGCTGAGGCGCGAGCGGAGTTTGGTATAATTGGCTTCGGTAGTGGCCTGAATGGTAGGGGCCAGCAGAACTCCCAGATAGGGGATAGTAGTGTCAGACCATTGCAGATCAAACTCGCTCTTGGCCTCCACTAGCGTGTCTGATGCGAAGGTATGAAGCTCGATAAAGAGCGCCTGGAGGGATTGCATCGGGTCTGTCAGGGACAGCAGGATGTCGTCCGCATGTAGGCTGATCTTGTGCACATCACCACCGAAGGGAATGCCTTTGATGAGGTTATGGTGCCTGATCCGCTGCGCCAATGGCTCCATATAGAGGGCAAACAGGATTGGGGAGAGCGGGCACCCTTGCCTGGTGCCTCTACTAATTGGAAAGCGCGGGGAGGTATGCCCATTGACCCGGACCGTGGCGTTAGGCTGGTGGTAGCAGTTCATTATGCGGTTACGGAGCGTCTCTCCCATCCCGACCCGCTGTAACACCAGCTTCAGATATGGCCAGTGCACTCTATCGAATGCTTTTTCGGCATCGATAGTCAGCAACATGCAGTCCGGCCGTGTCCGCGACCCAGCCTCAATGAGGTGGAAGACTCGTTTTGTATTGTCACTGGTCTGTCTCTGGGGGATGAAGCCTGCTTGGTCAGGTTCCAATAGCTGCTGCATATAGGGTGCCAGTCGATTCGCGAGGATGCCCGTGTAGAGTTTGAGATCGATGTTTAACAGGGAGATCGGCCTACACCGGGTGGGGTCACGGCCGAGATTGGGTATAACCGATATCGCCGCTTCCAGCAGATCCACCGGGCTGGTTGAATGTATTGAAGAGGTCCCGTAATAAAGGGGCCACCTGGTGGCATAGAGTTTTATAAAAGGCCGCCGAGTAGCCATCAAGGCCCGGCGATTTCCCCAGTTTGAGGAGAGATATCGCCCAGATCACCTCCTCTAGCCCAATGGGTCGATCAAGGAACTCCGCTTGTGCCTCGTTCAAGGTCGGCAGCGGCGCTCCTCCTATGTAAGCTTGGCCCGTTTGCGTGTCAAGCGAGTCTGCGGCATATAAGTCGCTGTAGAATTCCCCGAAGGTCGCGGCGATGTCGGCGTCGTAAGTGACAAGGTCACCCACGACTAGACCTGATTGTTCGAATGCCCTGTCTTTGGCGTTGCTCTCGCAATTTACTCGCCAGGAGTCTCCCGCAGCGATCTCCCCCAGAATAATACGCGTGCCGTAGGTGTAAGGCTGCGTATTCGGCCACATCTTGGTCCAAGGCCGCCAACATCTTTCCCTCCGTACAAAGCTGGCGCCACGCTCGGGCCGCCCCGGTGCGCTGATGCATCTGCTCCAGCTCCGCCACACGCTGGGTGAGTTCCGCCCGTTTCTGGGCACGATCTCTATTGTTAGCTAAGGCGATGGAGATGAATTCCCCGCGGAGGACCGTCTTGAATGCGGCCCACTGGGTGGCCTTGGTTGTGTCTGTGTTGGCATTATGAGTAAGAAACTGGGCGATGGCGGTCTTGATCTGCTCCACTACAGCAGAGCTCTGGAGCAGGGTGTCTCTTAGGCGCCAGTGCCGCTGCGGGCCAGGTGTGGGTGGGAAAAGAAAGGAGGCCAGCACCGAAGAGTGATCCGACAGAGAGGCCGGGAGGATGTCGACATCCTTTACGCGGAGCATCAGTTGTGAGGAGCAGAGAAAGTAGTCAAGTCTCGCTTAAGACTGTGTGCGGCTGAGTAGTAAGTATATGCTGTGGTTCGTGGGTGGAGGTGCCTCCATAGGTCAACAAGGCCCAGGTCGGAGAGGTGAGTGTGGCCTGTCCCAGAAAGTGGCCCGACTTGACCACTACGTTGGACTGAACGATCTGCTGTGTTATGGAAGACCAGGTTGAGATCGCCTCCTAGCAGCAAGTGTGGTTGCGTATTAGCTGTGGCCGATTCTAGTGCTGTGTGTAGGAATTTCTCCTGCCCTTCATTGGGTGCATATATAGTGTCCACTAAGAGTGTGTGCCCAGCAATGAGAAAGCGGTGGATCAGTAACCTGCCTTTGATCTCCGCTTCCTTCTGCATAACCCGCCCCTCGAAGGATTTGGACACTAGGATCGCCACCCCCGCTACCCTCCTAGTTGCCGACGAGAAAAACTGCAAAGGGAAGGACCGCGACCTAAGTCGATGATGATCTTTGGGCAGTAAATATGTCTCCTGTAGGAGGCAGATATCTGCAGCCGAGTGCTCCAGGAGGGAAAGTATCGCCCGGCGTTTGATTGGGTTATTAAGGGCCCTCACAATGAGAGAGGGATAGTCAATGGGCGTGACATCCTAAGTAGTTAGCCGGGGCGGCACCGCGCTGCACTCGATGTGTGGTGTACAAAGAAAATCTGAAAAATCAAGGTGGACCCCCCCTTCCCTCTCCCCCCTCTTGAAACACAACACCCCCCCTCCCGGAGCCCTCCCTAACCCAACCACAATCCCCCCCCCCAGAACTCCCTAAACCCCCCAACAATCACAATAGTCCTGAGCCGGTTATGTCCTTGTACAGGCCCTCGGAATGAAGTGGTGATGGGAAATGTGGCACTGGCGATCCCAGCGGCCTCCCTTCCGGTCCCACTCAAGCCCATATGATATCAATGCTAATAGAAGAAGACCACCCTCCCCTTCCACTGCGCATGAGGAAGAGACTCAGTCTTGTGTTGCAGTATCCTTGGACACCTCCTCGATGGCTGCCGCCTTCTCCTGTGCCACTGTCTCAGGGTCTGGCCTACGGGCCAGTCTGGACGCTCGTCGACGCTGCACTTTCTGCCAACTCTCCCCTGAGGGGCGGGGGGTTCTCTCCTGCGAGGGGTTGTCTCCATCCTCCCTGGCCTCGAGGACTCCTCCGACTCTATTCCTAGCAGGGCGCACGCGTCCGTCAGAGATCGGAACTGATGAAGTGTGCCGTTCCATTTGAAAACCAGGCGGAAGGGGTGACCCCAAGAGTAAGGGACCCCCTTCTCGTGGAGGAGCGAGGTGACCCCTTTGAATGTTCTCCATTTTTGTAAAGTAATAGCGGAAAGGTCTTGATACAGCGCAATCGGAAGGTTTCGATAGCGTAGAGGTTGCTTTCGCGCGCTTCTTGCATTATTCTTTCCTTCAGTGGGAAATCCGGCAGGAACGCCAAAATGTCCGGCGGAGGGGCGGGCGCCCTTCTTGCTAATCCCACTCTGTGTGCCCTGTCAATGCGTATCACAAAGTCTTCCCCTTCCCCTAAAACGTCCCGAAACAGGCCCTGCAAGAACTGGGTGATGTCACTCCCCTCCGCTTTGGACGGTACACCTCGGACGCGTATGTTATTCCTCCGGGAGCGATTTTCTAAGTCCTCCGCGTGGACCTGTAGGTCCAACTGCTGTTCCTGCAGACGCAGCACCTCCTGCTGTAAATGCTCCACTTCCTCACTCCGCGTTTGGTCGGCCTCTTCGACAGCGGCTACCCTTTCTCCCAGTCCATCGACGTCGCGTCGAAGCTCCCGATACTCGCCCGCCATTTCCTGTTTTAGGGTCTGGAAGTCCTCCCGTAGAGAGTTGAACAGGGATTCCAGGAACACCCTGGTGATCGGGGCCCCCTCGTCTTCTCTCTTCACAGAGTCCGCGGCCGCCGCCGGGCCCAAGGGGCTTTTGGTCCCCTTAGGTGCTCCCATTGTCAACATGTCTGTGATAGTGCGTCCTCCCTTGCGTGATCCCCCGGGACATGGCGGGGCCCGCCGGATAAGTGCCGCCCGGGGCTCCCTTCTGTGGCTTAAGGTTGCCTCCCTCCGTCTCCACCACCAACTCTCAGGCCCACCAGACTCGCCCAGGCCGCCCGTGCAGTGGTATCTTCAGGTGGTCGCCCAGCTCTCGGGCTCAAGGGGCCCTCACAGTTCAGTCTCAGTCCGCTTACCACTGGGTGCTTGAGGAGCTCGCCTGCGCAACACTCCAGGCGTCACGTGTCTCTGGTGCCCCCTCACGAAGGCTGTCGCCCGTCCATCAACCAGGGCTGCAAAGAGGGGTCCCCCCCAACTTGGTCTCGAGGGCGTTGGTACACTCTAAGGGAAGGTCGGCCGTCGGCGCTGGGTTCCCACTGCCACTTCAGGGGTGTCTCAAGTCTCTCCAAAGCTGCCAGGTAAGTTCGAAGCTACAGCAGAGACCCCACACTGTGCGAGGGCAGGCCCTACCGTCGCAGGCGTCCCACTCTATGTGCTGTTCTCGGGCCCCAGCGCTCCGACCCCGTCTGCCGCCAGATCTCCGCACTCACCCGGCTCGGTTAGGCGCCTCTTCAGCAGTAGGCCTCCAACCCCCGGCCTCGATTTTCACTGCACCTGCCGGGCCTCAGATCGGCTACGCCCGCCCTCGCTGCTCTTTCGGTGTGCCTCGCCGTCTCCCTCTGTGCCCCGCACCCAGGGGGGTCTCCCGGCGTCCCCTCCTGGCGGCCCCGGGGTAAAGGCCACTCTGCTCGCACCCGGCTTCACTGAGAGTAGGCCTCTGGGCCCGGACCTCGATTTTGGCGCTCCCCGGGTGCATGCGTTCACCGCCCCAGGGAGCCTCTCTCCTCGGCGACTGCTGTGTACGTCCCCGCTGAGGGGCCCTCGATGACCGGGCCGCCGCCCACCGCTCACGTCCTGCGGCTCAATTTGCACCCTCTAGCTCCGGCACACCACAGCCCACGGGCACACGGATCGTGGCCCGCGGCCGCGCCGCTGCGGCTGGATCTCTGGTTTCAAGTGCCACCGCGGCTCCAGCCGCTTTGTCGAGAGGTGCACTGTGGTTTCTGCGCCGGGGGCCCCCAACTGCGGGCACTGGAGGGGGGTCTAGTGCTGCTGATCGGGCGTTTACCAGGGCCGGGGTCGGGAGCCTCTTCAGCAAACGCCCGCTGTGGTCGCCATCTTGGCCACGCCCCCCCACAAACATTTTAGTGATCTGAAGCTCTGTGGCGCCATTCAGCAGCTGACGCAGTGGTTGTTTGCACGAAACTATATAATTGTTGTTGAACTGGGACTAAGGTGCGGCGTCTGAGGGCCCGCTGCTGCTTTCTGTTCTTGGTGGATAACAACCATTCAATCCTGTCAGTCTGGTCCAAGATCACTACCTACACGTTGCTGCATGTTACTAAGTCAGAAGTTAAGCATGCCACTCAAATAGCCGAAACCATCCTAGGTCACAAAATGTAATTCTGCTTTCCAACTGAAACCCGGCTGAACGACCACTCATCCTCTTTTATCAATTTCCTCAACCCACAGGGCTTCTCAATCATCCGTACGACCGCTAAGATCGTATTGGCGGTGGGTTAACCATTATACACAAAAACTACTTGTGCTTAACTCCATTCCTCAACACGAAATACCCTACCTTTGAATATGTAGGAGTTCAACTCTCGTCCAAAGGCCCCAACTCTATCACAATTCATGTCATCTATCACCCTCCTGGTAAAAAATGACAAATCTTTGAGGACTAAACAAACCTATTAACGCAAAACTACCTTAAAGGCAGCGCAGACGTTCTACTAGGAGACCTGAACCTGCACTTGAACAATGCCGATGATCCAACAGTACAAGCCCTAACCACCCTCCTGGAAGCGAACGATATCACCCAACACTGCAATAAACAAACTCATACCAAGGGCTCTATCCTTGTGTTGTATATGACTCTAGGACCCTAGTGTAATTTTCCCGATTCATGCCCATATATAGGTATAAATTACCCTATCCTTATATAGGCATAGAAATCATAACCATATTTAGACTTAGCCTATGCATCCCAAATATGGCATGGCTACTTCCACTAGTTCTGAGAATCCACAACGATTTCCTGGAAAAACCCGCCTTAAGCAGCTAGGGACTTCCCCTTGCTTGAATACTAATTTATCTAAGAAATCATGGAGTTTTCAAAGATATGAGTCTTTGATGACGTTATTATGTCCAACCGAACGTCAAACTCGGCACCTTCAAGGTAAAAATATGCACACATTTGCCCAGACAAACACACTGTGGTTTGGAGCAGTTCGACTATCTACTTGCCCGACTCATCACGCCGCAGCAAGTGCCGAAGGAAGCCGACCCTCCAGCAGACGCACTGAGAGACGCTGTCTTTTCTCTGGCCGAGAAATCCAGTTCCAGTGTTTCCAGGCCACCCTTGCGGGTTGCTGGGAAATCGAGTTCTGAGAGAGAGATACAAGACCTCCTTCATTCTAAACCAAGGTACAGAGCTGATTAGACCCATAGAGAATTCTTGGAATAGATTCTTGGCAAAAAGAATACTGAAACTAAGCTACACTTCACTTACTTCTTCCCTTGTACTAGACCTAGGTTAGGTACATCGGGGTAGGCGTATTTTAGAAGCACCAGTTGAGTACTTTTAGTCATTATTTATTAATGTATGTATTTTATGTTTTTTTATATGGCTTAGAAACCATACCCATGCTTTTACAGTACTACTTTATAATACTCTTCGTATTATATGCAGTGTACTTTATAACCAGTATTACGATTGTAGCAGTTCATTTCTTGTGCTTGAGAAAGAAGACTGTTCAATAAATACTTTTATTGAAAATGCCCGTCTCTCTATTTTCTCTGCACCTCTGGTGAAACGAAGCATGCACGATTGACTGAGTGAAATAACTATCTATTGTTTCTGCGACTCTAGAGATTGATTTCTTATTCTTGCGAAACAAAGTTGTCATGTTTATGCGGTTGTCAGAAACGAATCCCTTCTTGTCTATTCAAGAAAGTTTCTAGTGACCTCTGAGCTCGCTGGCACTCACAATTAAGTCTAATATATTCGATAGAGACCTAGTCGACCTCAGTCCTACGTCTAGACTATAGTATATGTGATTCCAATGTACAGGTCCTATTGGGAATATAGGAACTACACTACACTTGATGCAATCATCTCTAAGCAGAACACCTTATCCCTCCGCTCTATCCTACCCACTGACTGGACTCACCACCACCTAATTCTTTTCAATCTGAATGTCATCGAACCAAAGGCCCACCCCCAAAATACCCGGCACAAGCACTGAGAGAGCAACATACACTGAATCTCCCAGGCAGAGTTAGAAGCGTTAGTCAGTTCCCAAATTCCAAGGTGATGATCTCACCGCCCACTACAACAGAAAAATGGGAGAACTACTTGACATAGACGCCCCTTTGAAACTCAAGAAATCAAGAAGTATCCCTTCCAGATCTTGGTTTAACAAAGACCTTAACAAAGAGGCAACAACTCTGGTTGGCTGAAAGAAACTGGAGACAACAATCCTTGTTAACACATCTAGCAATATCGGGCGCTAAACGCATAAAATACAAAACACACATCTTCAGAGAAAAATCCCTCTTCTTCTGAGCCCAACTTGACCATTCTAGGAACAGACCTAAAGACCTTCTCAACATCATAAACAACAAACCTCCTCTTTCCCTCAACACTCAATAAATGACTCTACCATGCGCTGCAAAGAGTTGCAACATTCTTCTCTGAAAAAATATCTAACATTGAAATCTCTCTTGACCCACCCATCTCTCCGTCCTACACCAAAGATGCCCCCCCTAACAAAGAGTGTCTACCCACGGCCCTATCTCCAACTAATGGTCATCTCGGAAAACTCACCCTATGCCAGCTGGACTGAATTCGACAATGTCCCTTAAGAAGAAGTGCTCCAATTACTCGCTTGCATGAAACCAACATCGCACATTTCTGATCCCCTCCCTCCTGAGCGTGTCAATAATCACAGTCGCATCATATCTCGCCTGCATGGACCAAAATCATCAACTCCTCCTTTTCGAGAAGCTCCATTCCAACCTCCCTCAAACTCAGCCAAGTCAACCCCCTCATCAAACAACGCAGACGCCGACAAGTCACCCCCCTCATCAAACAACACAGACGCCTACTAGAACAACCTTAACAATTACAGACCTATATTTATTCTCATTTACCTTCAGAAGCAAGTCTCATCAAAGCACAAGAGTGCCTGACGAACTTAGAAGTCCATACGCTGGTACTTTTCAGACTGGATTATTGGAACTCTTTCCTGTCTGGCCTTCCCAGAGAAAATTAGCATCACTGAGAGAAATGCTTCATACAGTTATCCACTTTGTGACAGGTCACAAAGTTTTTATATCACATTTTTTCTATACTTCGCATCCTACAATAGCTTCCAATTGAAGCAACAGACCAATGTAACACTGAAAGCATCACCCACAAAGCCCTCCACAACTCCACACCCCCCTACTTGGTAGAAAAGCTCAACATCTCTCGATCTGAGCAAGGATTGAGAATTCCGAAAGTCCTCCTGCTGGAACAAGCGACATTCAGGCAAGAACGCTTTATAAAGCTCGCCTTCTCTGCCAGCGCTACAAGGATCTGGAACTCCCTCCCACAACCACCTTGAACAACCACAAGTCTTGCCACAATTATAAACTCAAAATCCCCCTATTTGAGAGACGCTCTGAATAATAAATCTGTGGTCACTTTTCTGCATCTACTTTTCCAATGTATCCAGATATTAACTGTTTGAACTTTCTCCCCTGACGTGATCTGTGGGATTAGTCTATTGCTTATCTGTTATTTTATGGCACATCTAATCTGCATTTTGGTCTTTCTTCTTTAGAAAAGTGCTTCAATGCCCTTCAGCAAAGATTGGATCATATAAAACCATAAAAATAAACACATTTAGTACCCATGTAGGGATCCAGCCTTATTTATTACTAGAAACACGTTGTTATTCCCGTATGTTGTTGACTAGATTTCGCACTGACTCATTTTACAGACTGGTAACTTTTCCACAATGTAATGACTGGTCTAAAGACCTGGTAATGTGCCCATGTGACGACACCTCCCATCAATTTAACATTCATTGCATTTTGTTTTGTAAATTCTATCAGATCCCCAGGAAAAGGTTTTTAAAACCTATACTTACAAAGTGGGACATAAGGGGTTGCAGAGTGGCGTTCTGTAAAATTAAAACAATTAGAATCTGAATATGTTATAAAGGCAGTATCTTCTTTTCTAAAGATACTTATCAGATTCCGGAACACCATATGATGTATGTATTCGTTCATTCTGTTTTTAACAGGAATATCATCTGAACATATGTACACAATGTATATCTAGATTATAATATTCTGAATTGTTCATGTATGTATATGAGTGCTCCCCCCTAACCTTGAGACTGGTAAAAAAAAAAAAATCAATTTGGAGATTGGTAAAAAAAAGAAATAATCCATTTGGAGCGATGATTATGGTGATTGACGGGCTTGCATAAATTGTACATCAGTTTTTAAAATATTTGTATGTCTTTTTAAATCATATAGGGCCAGATGTAGGAGCCCTAATACCGGTCGGTAACGGCCGAATTCGGCCGTTACCGACCGGTATTAGGGTTTCCTGATGTAGGGGGCTATATTTTACTGATTCTGTAAATTTACAGAATCGGTAAATTTACAGAATCGGTAAAATACCGAATCGGTATATTTACTGATTCAGTAAATCCATATGTAGCTGACGCTCCTAAGAGTGCCACAGGCTCTTAAGAGTCAGTATTTTACCACACAATCCTATTGTGTGGTAAAATACCGAATTCAGGTGTGCATGCACATCTGTGCATGCACACCTGTGCAATGTGACACACAGACATGCCCTTAGGGCATGTATGTGTGCCACATGTCACACAAGCCTGTACTTCGGGTGCTAGAGGGTGTCAAAGTGACACCCCCTGCACCCTTGCAGGATTCGGTATTTACCGATTCGGTAAATACCGATTCGGTATTGCCCAATGATTCCTATGGGCTTCAAGGCCCATAGGAATCAATGGGCAATACCGATTCGGTATTTACGGAATCGGTAAATACCGAATGTTACAGATTCTGTAAATTTGATTTTTGATTTACCTACATCTGCCTCCTTCTAATTTACCCATTCATAAATACTGAATCTGTAAAATTCAGTATTTATGAGTCGGTAAATTAGATTTACCTACATCTAGCCCATAGACTTTTTAAAAATTGCTTTTAATATGTGCTTTTATGATTTTGTAAACCAAATATCGAATAAAGGTTATTTGACTTGACTTGACTTGAACACATTTGGTATAATAAAGAGGAACCAGAAAAAAAATCTTTTTGAAAAGTTTGTGCAAATTTGTCAAAAGATTCTAAAATGATTAGCAACTAAATAATTGCTTTTCAAAAGAAACTCTTATAACCACAAACTACGTGGGAGGGAAAGAAGGAAGAGCAGAAGAGAGAGAGAGAGAGTGAGAGAGAAAGAGAAATAGAAAGGAAGAAAGATTGAAAGAAAGAGAAACAGAGAAACAGAGAAAGAGTGACAGAGAGAGAGAAGGAGAGAGAAAGAGAGAGACAAAGATAGAGAGAAAGAGAGAAGGATAGAAAAAGAGAAACAGAGAGAGACAAAGAGAGAGACACTATGGTTTAAGTGAGTTTCGAATAATTTTTAAAAATAAATTAAGATGTTAAAAGCAATCCCAATATTAACTTCATTGTGACCTTTGTGTTTTAGATCCAAGACTTCCTGACAGCGCTAAAGACATCTTGGGGATATTCAGAAAGCATCCCTGGGAATACATTCCACCCATTCCTTACCATTGGATTTGAGGTTTGTAACTCACATCCGTCCCTCCCGCTGCCCAAACCTTGTTTACTGTATTCTTCCACAAACACACTTTCTGTAAAAAGGCCTTTAAATCTTGTTTTTATCTGGTCACATTTGCATTGCATTCAAAGACAGAGGTCAAATGTCAAGCTCTCTCTTTGAGGGAGCTTGGTGTTTACTTTTCTTCCTATGACTTCAAAATGAGAGAATGTATGTGACAATTCTGCTGAGTATCCATACAAGAGGAGAAGGTGTAAGATTTTTTTCCTAGCACACAACAAAAAACAAGCACTGGCAAAGCCAATTGGTCTTGCCTTGCGAACCTACTGACTTTGCAAATGACTTTTAGCAGTGTCCCACACCATCAGTCGAAAAAGAAATATCCTAGTGTATTTTGCCGGGTTGCAAAGATTAACACGTAGTTACTGAGGCCTACCCTTTGAATTTCAATCAAATGTGGTGGATATGATTAATGAAAATAGAATGCCGGGAATGGAGAGTTATTATTGTGCCATCAATAAGCTCCTTAGGTGCTGCACCTAAAAATGCTGATATTAAATTTTTTTCTGAATGCCGGGAAAGGGGACTATTAGTCTGATAAGAAGCCTGAGATGTCCTGATGATTTTCTGCTTCAATATGGCCACCACGCAGGCAGCGTCAAGGGTGCTGGCATTGCAGGGCATGAAGGTAATTTTTCAGCCCTCACACACCTCACACACCTTCTTCACAGCAGGCACCAGGTGTGTGTAGAGGGGATCTCCCCACACTCAGGTGTGTTATTTATTTATTAATTCAGTGTTTTATATAGCGCAAACTTGACCCAACTGGGTATCAGAGGGCTTCACAATTCTATAGTACTGTACTTCTAACATTTGGTTTGATTAGTCCTTTAAACAAACTATCAAGTATATATATTCAATTTTAAGTGGAAAGCATGTCTACTTTAAAAATAACTTCTGGATATCGGGTTGTGCACCTGATAGGCAAAGCTAGCCGTTAGTTACGGTTAGAGCTGAACACCAGTAGGGGTATAACCAACAGACACATAATGTAGCATAATGTAACAAGCGCGTAACTAACAACAAACTAACAGCGAGTGTTAACAAACATAATAGATACTCGATACAGTTGCCTGTAACGGATAGACTAAACATAGCGACATTAGCCACATTTCACACTACAGCTGAGATTTCACTTACACACACAGCGCGCAAGAACAGTTCTAAGTAAAGTTACATGGATTTAGAAAATGTTTTGTTTGTTTAATTTTAGACGTTCCCTGACGAAGGTGTAGTTACACACCGAAATGCATTGGAACAATGGATTGTCTTGAATTTTGAAAGGAATGAAAAGTGAATAAAACACCTTTAGTTTTTGAACAAAAACATCGTATGGAGTATACATTTCTGAGCAATATTGAAGTTGAACTTTGAACTGAAACCATAGCTGGAGATTCCGGCATTAAATTACTGGTGCCTAGGGCGACACACTTATGAGGCAATAAGTGTGCAACTTGAAGTTACTTTACAAATAATACATGTCCTAAACATTACTGGAGATCAACTTGCATTACAATAGTATGTGTCCTAAATATTACAACAATTGACATTTTAGAAATACATGTACTAAGAATACCTCATATCATTTAGTACAGTGGATTGTACATAGCAAACAGACTGGTTACAGAATTTATAGCTATTATCCTATACTGCTTTCGGCCGGGAAACGTTGTACAGATGGGGCAGGGTCGCGTCATGATGCTGCTGGTAAGAGCTGCCAGAAGATGCTTCAATGGCACGGCCTTCTGTACATGCCAATGTCCCCTCCACCCCAAGCCGTCCTTCCATTACCTTAGGTGCCAACTTTACAGTCGACGGTGAAGTTTCTGGTCGGCAGCAGTAGACATGAGAACTTTAGTTGAAACGGCTGCTACCATTATGCGAAGGGGAGGTGGTGAAGGCAAGAAAATGAAGTAATTTGCTTTTATAAATAACAAGCAAGGAGAGGCAAGCAGCGATGAGTGAGACGGTGAGGAACTGGCTCTCTTACTTTGAAGTCAGAGAAAGAACAGGCTTTTTAGGGAAAACATTGTCTGACATTTGATCTCGGTCTGTGAATAAACAGCAAATGTGACGAGATAAGAACAAGAATTACAGCTATTTACAAAAAAGCTTGGAGCGAGTGAAAAAAGTGCTCATATGAAGTGCTCCTAGACAAAGAAAAAAGAAAAAGTTCTTAAAGCAGTTGATAATATGGGACCATTGCAAGGATACAAGTAATGGGACGGTGCTCCATGGGAGGGAACAATCTACGAAAAGGAGGGACAAGTAGGAAAGATTCGCCATTTGGAAGCAAGGCTGTTGAAAGGAGATTCGAAGAAACAAATAAAAAGCAATGGATGGGCAGTAAGCCCACAAAGTTAAGCGCTCTTGCGGCAAGACCTAAAGAAAAGAACTGTGCTGATGTTTCAGAATATATCAGAATTAGTACAAATGAAGCACATTTTTTTTAATTACTGAAGTGTGGAGAAAAATATTTGAATATGATTGAAACACATTAATACACTAGGGGATGACATCTGCAAACATTATCATTTATGTGCAGTAAAACCATATTTCGGTGTAAATGTAATGATCATTTCAACTGAAAATGTGTTGTTTGTAATGGCAGTGCGCTACCACACCAAGTATACACCACACTACGCCACTCAGCTTCACTCCACTCCACTTCAATCTACCTCAACTCCACTCCAATCGATGCCACTCCACTCCAATCCACCCCACTCCACTCCACTCCAAAGTATCCCAAACCATCCGACTCCAATTCACCCCATTCTAATCAATCCATTCCCAATTTACCCACCGCAATCTACCCCACTCTAACTCAGTCTACCCCATTCCACTCCAATCTACCGTAATACACTCAATCTAAACCAATCTACCCGACTCCACCCCAATCTACCGCACTCCACTCAGATTTGCAATATACCCCAGTCTACCCCACTCCACTTCAATCTACCCCAACTCTAATCTACTCCAATCTAATTGACTTCACCCCAATCTACCTCACTCTACTTCAGTCTAATTTACCCAACTCCATTTCAATTTATCCAACTGCAATATATTTAACTCATCTACACTCCTACCACAACCTACCCAACTCTAATCTACCATAATCTACTGTACTCCACTGTAATCTACCTCACTCCACCCAATCTATCCCTCTCCACTTCATCCAATCTACCCCACTCAATCCAATCTACCCCACTCCATCCAAACCACCCTACTACAATCCACCCAATCTACCCCATTCCACTACACCCTAATCTACCCCACAATACTCCACTCCAATCTACCCTAATACACTCAATCTAACCCAATCTACCCGACTCCACCCCAATCTACCGCACTCCACTCAGATTTACCCCACTCTGCTCCAATATACCCCAGTCTACCCCACTCCACTTCAATCTACCCCAACTCTAATCTACTCCAATCTAACTGACTTCACCCCAATCTACCTCACTCTACTTCAGTCCAATTTACCCAACTCCATTTCAATTTATCCAACTGTAATCTATTCAACTCATCTACACTCCTACCACAACCTACCCAACTCTAATCTACCATATCTACTGTACTCCACTGTAATCTACCCCACTCCACCCAATCTATCCCTCTCCACTTCATCCAATCTACCCCACTCAATCCAATCTACCCCACTCCATCCAAACCACCCTACTACAATCCACCCAATCTACCCCATTCCACTACACCCTAATTTAATCCACTCCACCCTACTCCAATCTACCTTACCCCACTCCACACCAAACTTACCTATCCCAATCCACCCCATCCAATCCACCCCACTCAAATCTACTCCAATGAATTCCACCACACTCTACCCCACCCCAACCCAATCTACCCTACACCACTCAATATAACTCTACTCGAGTCCAATGTACCGCAATCCAAACTACCCCAATATACTGCACTCTAATCTACTCCAATCTATACCCCTTCTATCTACCCCACCCGACCTTGTGCCACTAACTTTTAGCCATGCCGACCAGCAGTCACACTGGTGTACATAATGGCTAAAACTCGTTGCCAAAGCCAATAGCTTTCGGATAGGAGACACCTATTTGTTTTGCCAATGCTTGTTTTCAATGTTTTTTTCCCCCCCATCATATACACACGCAGCAGTTCCCTGCAGCCAACACCAAGCAGGCACAGCTGTTCAACAGTGCCTGGGCACAGCAGGGGATTCCCTAAAGGGCCTGGCTTATGTTTTTTTATTTTTTATTTTTAAGGGTTCCCGGACACTTTCTTGGGGTTCTCGGACCCTTGCAAACTTGTGTATCCTTATTGGACATCGATAGGGTTTCAGACCGAGCAGCAGGTCTCTGAACATCACAAATGTCCACCAGGGTACAAGGACAATTACTGTGCCTGCGCAGACACCTGCCTAAGGTTTGCGGACCTCAAGGGTCATGATGTGGAATCTAACCTCTGTTCAAAATCAGCAATTTCTTTCTACATTTTAACATTAGTCAGCCCCTGTGCCAGGGAGAGACAGGATGGCACCACAGCTCTTTATGGCTTCTTTAGTATTTTTACAGGATGCAGGGAACAAGTCTCTTCATCAAGTAATGGTTTAAGATGTAGCCAGCCAATGAGGGAGCTTCAGGTCCGCAGACCCAACTTTGGGTTTACGTATCCGAAATGGATGACGGGAGAAAAAGCTTCCTCATCCAATCGGATCCAATATATTTTTACATTTGTGTCCGCGAGTCCAGATGCACGGACCATTCATGGGCTAAAGGTCCCGCTAGCTCTATCTTAAATGACTAGTGGCTTAATTTGAGGACCACAAAAAAACACTGCATGAAACTAGCCATGCCAATCCCAAATAGTTTTGTGAAGATTCATTGAACTGTGCCAAAGTTATTATATGTGTAAATATATATAATTATATTACATGGGATTCTGTAATCCCTGTATAAATGGCAGTCTCTAATTTCTTTATAATCAGGAATTTGTGACGCACCAAGTCAGTGATTATGAATAAAAGACGTCAGAACTCAGCTTTTATATGTTATTACAGTCGAGTCCTGAGGGCACAATGCCTGCTGCCAGCGCCAGCAGCTGATGTGAAAAGAAGGTCAAGTCACGAAGCATAATTGAAGCAGCTGTTTACAGCAACAAACATAACTTTGCTTTTATTACTACTGCTGTATGTTACTAGTTTACTATGAGCAGCAGAGGGAGTATGTTTATTAGTTTCCTTAGATAAAGGAAGGGTGGAATCTTTCTGCATGTTTCTACACGTTTTGAGCTACTGCAGCTTTTTGTTTTAAATGGACTTTTATTGAACTGTTTCTAACATCTTTTTGCAACAAATATCTAACAGTTTTTATTTTTACTTTTGCACAAGAGGTTTAAGGTTCATTCTTTATGTTTGCAAACATGTTAGCTGCTGCATATGTACGAGCTACGCACCAAGGTTTGTGGGAAAGGTGATGGTGTGACCATGTATTATACAGGATAAAGTACCACCTGGTGCATATTATAAGATTATTGCAAGTCACCTCAGAGTTCCATAACCTTTGTGTATCTGTCTATCATGAGGTGGTGTGCACTCCTGGAGAACCCTGCAGTGACAACAACATCCCTGGTCAGCCCTGCTGTTGAGGCCGAATACAGACTAGGATTTTCATATCAGGAACTGGAGAAGACTGCGTCTTACCCAATGTAACTGTGCAACTAGAAACACAGTTCCCTCTCCAGACTGCGCATGCCTGCTATTCTTAATGAACACCACATCACTTGCATCCAACTATTACGTGTGATTCTGGCCAGTAATTCCTCCCATGAATTGCGCTATTTCCAGTTCCTCAGCCTGGAATGGGGACGAACAAGGAACGAGAAGAGCTACTGGCCTGTTTGTCTCATGCAGAGTCCCATTACCAGGCCTGTTTCTACACAGGGAGGATGCAGTCCTGTGTGGAACCAAATCTTCTCTAATTCTGCGTGTTCTGATATCCATACCTTCAAACATGGAGTCCCACAAGGCTCAATTTTAAGTCCACTACTTTTTAATTTATATATGAGCCCCCTTGCAAAAATAGCTAAGGAAACTGGACTGATAATGTTCTCCTATGCTGATGATTCTCAGCTTCTCTTTTCCCTTCCACCAACAGGCAATAACGATCCGTCTACTTTAAGAGTAGGACTTACAAAAATCGCTGGATGGATGAAAAAAAACTTCTTGAAGTTGAACGGTGAAAAAACCGAACTTATAATCCTGGGAAGAAATAAAGAACTCTGGGGACCCCAACACTGGCCCCCGGAAATGGTCTCTCCTCCAATTCCAACTAACCAGGCCCGGAACCTAGGCTTTGTTGTTGACGACACACTCAGTATGCACCAGCAGGCCATCAAAACATCAGCCACTTGCTTCGTCATCTTAAAGTGGCTAAAGAAAATCTGCTGGATGTTACCGGATCATACCAAAAGAATTGTCATTAACGCCCTAATAACATCAAGATTGGACTATGCCAATGTGCTGTACTTAGGGTCCAACAATGCCACAATCCGCAAGCTGCAGACTGTGCAGAATGCAGCTGCAAGATTGTTGGGTAAAATTCCTATCCATGCGCCCACTACCAAGCTCATACGTACATTGCACTGGTTAAAAATTGAGAACAGAATCAAATTCAAATCATTATGCTTCATGCATAAAATCTCAACAAATAAAGCTCCCAAATACCTACGAAGTTTGGTACATTGTTACCTTCCATCTAGGACGCTGAGATCTGCAACAGCGAATAAATTTGTTGTGCCCAGAATAAGACTATCACGCATGGGAGGCAGATCCTTCGCATACCTTGGTCCCTCCCTGTGGAACTCCATGCCACAAGCTCTGCGCTCAGAGGTTAATTACATCAGATTTAGAAAAGCCATAAAAACCTGGCTGTTCAACGTCTAAGTCAGCTGTCCAATTACTCTCCATTGAATCACAAGCGCCGGGAAACCCTTTGTTGGGTAGCTGTTTGCGCTATACAAAATAAATAAATAAAATAAATAAATAACCAGAGGAGGAGAATGCAGGGAAACATCTGCACCGTGTGTTCTCGTACTCTGGGGGTCAGTATCGCTCAGTGGGTTCCATCCAAACCCTAATCCTCCCCTCAGAGACTTTCTCAAATCTGCCCATACGCATTTTGAAGAGGTTACATGTGTTAGTATGCACTCCACAAGTCCATTTATAGTAAAACACATACCTTGGGTAGTTTCGAACAGCACTAAATGTGATTTTGTATTTCCTCTCGAAATTGAATCTTCATCTGCAGTATCCAGTCCTAAGAATGATGGAGGCACACACTGACCCCACTCATCAGGACAGAGCAATTCTGCCTTGCAGTTCTGATGTTGATGCTGCGATTCAGGGTGCAGTGGTTCGAGTATGCAGTTCTGATCTGAACCCTCTGCATCAGTACAGGGAGGTTCTAGCTTGTACTTCTGATCTGAACCATGTGCATCTGCACAGGTCTGTTCAAGCTCGTCGTTCTGATCTGGTTTCTGTGCTTCAGGAAGCACTGACTCTAGCTCTCGGTCCTGTGCCACAGTGTGCAGTGGTTCTAGCTTGTACTTTTGATCTGAACCATGTGCATCTGTACAGGCCGGTTCTAGATTGTCATTTGTATCTGGTTCCTGTGCTTCAGGGTGCATAGATTCTAGCTCATAGTTCACGTTTGGATCCTGCGCATAAGGAAGTTCCTGCTTCAAGCATAGGTGTTGCTGTAGGCACTGGGTTTGTTGTGACCCCAACTCATCAAAGGACAATAGCCCAGACTCTAAGTGTTCGTCTGATGACTTCCCATCAGGTGAAACGGGTTGTAGGCACTGGTTCTCCTGGCAATCTTGAAAATCAGAACACATCAATTCTTCCTCCAAGGGATCATCAGGTCCATTCTTATCTGGCAGGGCGGGTTGTATACGGTGGTTTTGCTGTGGTTCGTGCCCATCAGGAAATAGTGGGTGTGGGCAGAGGTTCTGTTGTTGGTCCCAGCTATTATCAGACAATGGAGATGGTTCTTGCTTCAGGGGCTCATCTGGCTCCCACTCTTCTGGGAACGCTAATTGTACGCTCTGGTCTTGCTCTGGTCTCTGCCCATCAACAAATTCTGAGTGAAGGCACAGCTTTGCCTCCTGTGATCTGCATGGAGGATCTGTCTGAGGGCACCGGGATAGAGGACAATCCTGTTGTACTCCATTTCTATCTGGAAACCCAGGCTGCAAGCCCTGGTCCTGCTGTGGGTGATGTCGATCAGTAAACATTGGCTGTAGACAAAGGTTTGGCTCCTCTGGACGCCCTTGAACATCGGTCGGAGAAGAGAGCGTACAGTCCTGCTTTGGTGTATGCCCATCAGAGAACACCGGCTGAAGACACAAGCTTCGTTCCTCTGACCTGTCCAGTTGAGGTGTTGCAGGAGACCCGCTAACAGCACAATCTCTAATACTCGCCGGACAGACCAACACCAAAGACACTGCGCCATTATCTAGATAACCTTGATCCTTTTCTATCCAGATTTTCTTAATCAGCCCAGCGACTCTAGAAGGTACGTCCTCTACAGTATTCATCAAGTTATCCAGTTTGGCTTCCAACTCCTCCAGCATGGATAGAAGAATAATGTGGGGCAGGTTCTCCGAAAAAGGTTCCAGGTCCTGGTCCCTCTGAGCATCATTTCGGATTCTTGAAGTTGAGATGTCATGAAGAGGTAAAGATGGGACTGTGGCTCTTACGGATTCACGTGAAGACAGCGCTGTCACTTTCTTTTCTGGAGCCCGTCTTCTGCCCATTCTGGTAAATTGATGTTCAAGTCTCAAGTGTCTGCAGAGGAGAGGAAAAGAGAAAAGACAACACGTTATTACAGGACAGTTAGGTCAAAATACTCCTGATCAGAGAAAATTGGGAATTTCTTAAACCTGAAAAAAATGGAATCATTAAAATTTCACAATACCCGCAACATAGTTCATATATTATGAAAGGCAAGGATTTGAAATGTGTTTCCAACACTATGTCTGTTCCTTGGTATGCTCAAATTGTACACTGTGCAACCACAGAAAAAAAAAGAATATAGTAACAGCTGTGCAGCAATGAAAGGTTTATAGCACCCTAGCAGACCAGAGTGCACTATCATTCTCACTTGCACTGTACAGCTCTCTTTTGCAATATTCAGTTCAGTGACTGAAGCACGTTCCAACATACCAAACCTCTACAGGATTTACAAAACGCTTGTTATGCCATTGCATATATAGAGAGCATGTTCAACCTGTGGTTTCTTGGAACTGAATCAGAAATACATTAAAGAGGAGATAAAAAATCAGACCAGGGAAGAATCTAGTCTGAATAGGCTTGTGGGCTGTCAGATTTCTGGATGAAAGGAGATTGTACCAAAGCTGTGACAAATAGTCATTCTAAACTAATAAGTTGTCATGATAGCTGCACCTGTCAGTCAAATGACGACAGTCACCACCTTCCCCCAGAATGCCCTGATTGCAGCCGCAGCCAACATACCGCCTGCGCTGCGACAAAAGCTCACCATGCACTACATCCAGGCCCCAGTACAGCCTGCCATATTATACGTAGAGACCCAGCCACAACAAGATGTACAATACGTCCAGGCCCAGCGACAGCCAGCTGATCAGTACATACAGCCACAGCCCCCAGAACAATACATAGCAGCACAACATGCCTACAGAAATGACCAACAAAATTATTATATAAATAACAGAAGGAATGCCCCCAGAAAATGGGGTATACAGGGAAGAGTGAATGGAATGGTACAACTGAGGTTCCAATCACAGCCAACACAGCGCACTTGTTATTATTGCTACAGAATAGGTCACATGCAAAGACAGTGCCGTACTAGACTTCGACACCAAGGCCAGCAACTTATGAGTCCAGCCCAAGGACTAAGCCCCTTTGAATGTGGCCCAAGTCCAACAATAGCTCCTGTGAATGCACGTTTCCATGCAACAGCAACAATAGACACCTATATACAAAATGATGCCCCAAAAAGAAAAATAACTGCAGCACCCAGGTACTAAGTACAAAATAATTTACTCATACCTGCGTCCGAATTCAGTACCAGTTAAAGCAGGCAAGGCATTGGTCTGAATGCAAGAACAGATTGGGGAGGGTGTCACAACAGAGCACTGACAGTTGATGTTCGCGATTACAAAATGAGGTTTTCGAAATTATGGCTCGCGTTCAAGTTGAATGATGCCACTAGCCTTAGAGCAACGTAGATATCGGAGCAGATAATAATAAACTAAAAGAATCTCCCCCAATTTCTTATGCACAGAAATAGTGAGAGAATAGGGGGATAAAATGATGGAATGGAATACACACTAGCATGTAGAGGTCCAATACATTATTGTAGGCCCTTAGGAGCAAAGGGCTAGAATATACGGCGTTTACTCAGCGTGCACGACATACAGAGAACATGAGCCTGTGTTTAATGTGATATTAAATATTCTGGTCAGCATAGCCTACAATTAAAAAGCACATGTTTTTAGATATTACAAGGTGACAAAAGAGTTAACAGGCTTTCTCTGCCGTTGGAAGTAGCACTCTTTGGCCGACCACACATTCTGGGCGTTGAGCCAGGCAGGAAATACACTTCCTGTGGTTTGTAACGAGAGTTTTAGGCAGTTGGAACACCGATCGCAGGATCACACAAAATGAGAAATATACACATATATATATATATAAGTATATATATTCCAAAAATACGGCGTTCCAACGAGCACTAGGAAAACAACACCAGGACTCCGGTATAGTGCACCAGAGCAAAAGGGTTTATTACGTCATAAACCTTGCGGCGCGTTTCGCGCTTGAAAATATATGTGCATAAAAGAAGTAATATGTATGTATATGAATTGTTTTGTTTCTAGGTTCTTCAAAGCTGCAGGAAATAGCGTGTACTTATACTGTATCGTGAATGTGCTAAAATGCTTCTTAAGCAGTACATAAGCCAGGGACTAAAATATTGATTGTGCATTGACAAAGCCAAAAGGTTAACAAAATATTTGAGGCCTACTGGTTTTGGCAAGGATTGTTTATTTTTATGTTGCAAAGAAATAGTACGTACCTGATTCAAGTAGTTTAGTGAAATGTTTTAGCATTTCGTTTTATTAAACTGGGGCAGGTTGTGAACAGGTGTCACTGTGACAGAGATTTTCAAATATGTTTGACATTGAGACAAACTATAGCCCAACATTTTTTAAATTCCTTCTTTTAGATAATGGATTTTTCCTTAAAATATCTTATAGAAAAGGCAATATAATTCCCAGATTCTTTCCTTCATTTGGAGTTCCCTCCATACCCCAGCTAGCCAACATACAGCATACAGCAGTGAATAGTACTGCTATTGCCAGGCCGGTTGAAGTACAGTTGCAGACTTCAGATGGTTGAGTATATGTTTTACCTGCTTTAAAAGTTTAAATACCCTTGGAATTATGACAGTATCATGTTTTTGGTGCTTAGTGCATTTTTTAAGTTAATGGATGTTCCAAGGTTTCACAAAATTATTATTTATGCATCAACACAAGTGAAAACTCTTCTGAAATAATGAAAAATATTAAAAACAAAAAAAGTTTGTATACACTAACATGCACTGCTAGGTTTTCTTTTAAAGTCAGGTTTCCAGGAAGTGGGGCCACATCAGTTCTGGCCTTTGACATATCAATAATGGAACACAGATCTTGGACCAAAGACTTTTGGAAATAATAGACTACTAACCAGCAGTTGTCCCCATTACCAAGAGGAAAGAAATAACAGAACAGACTTCAGGGTCAACCCTGCAAACTAGAGAAGATTAACTTGTTTCCATTTGACTGTCCAAGAGGAAGAAGGCGGTGACAGCTTGGTCGTTTATGGATTCAGACGTAGCCACAACACCTGCCGCACAGAAGTGTCTTATCTAAAGTTATGTATTTTGTATTATAATATTTTGCAATACTGGCAGAAGCGGCATTAGGTAGATGGAATTGGTTTTGTCTCATTGTGTTAATAGGAAGACTTGTATTGCTCATATTTTTGAAGTTGCCAATAGCAACAAAGTCACCTCCAATATATCTGTTAGCACATGGAGTAAATGGCCCTTGCAAGCATGCAGAAAGGTTCAACAGTCCCTCTACCAGCACAGTTAGCATCCCAGAATAATTGTATTTGCAACATGTGTCCTCATCGCCCTCCCCTGATGGAAGTAATAATGCAATAATAAGAAATAGTGCCCAAGCAGCTAGACAGCATCCTGCTCACGATTCTCTATACAGCATGTGATACAGTCAGATGACAACAATAGGTAGACAGAAGACTAAGGCGCACGGTTACATGACTCGTACACACCCCATGCAGGGAGAACAGATAGATTTTCTCACCTAGGCAGATACGACCACAGACTATAGAACACCTCCTGCAGGATACACAAACTAATGTCAGATTATTGAGGCCACTGTCTCTAAAGTGTTTATACATAGAACAGGAAGGGACCACCCCTCCACCTCAATGATGCATGAGGTCATCACTGACACATGCAGAATAGAAGTGAAGGCAACAAGGCTATTATAGATGACTGTTCATGATATGGCCCATAGTGTAGTTTTTTTTTTTGCGGCATCAATGGGTTTATGATAGCAGGTTCTATGTCAGACTAACGTTGCTCCGTCCCCCACACCCTACATTGCCCATGACAGATTAGAACGGCGTTGTTGTTATTCGCACAAAGTTACGCCCATGGCATAATTGAGTGCCCGAGGTTAGTTAAGGTATAAAGAAGCGCTATTAGGGCAACATAGGGTAGACTAGGATTATAAAATAAAATAGACAGGTTGTCTACTTAGGGTATATAAAGGGCAGCATAGGGGAGACTCGGATTATAAAATAAGATAGACAGGTTGTCCACTTAGGGTGTATAAAGGGCAGCATAGGGTAGACTAGGATTATAAAATAAGATAGACAGGTTGTCCACTTAGGGTGTATAAAGGGCAACATAGGGTAGACTAGGATTATAAAATAAGATAGACAGGTTGTCCATTTAGGGTGTATAAAGGGCAGCATAGGGTAGACTAGGATTATAAAATAAGATAGACAGGTTGTCCACTTAGGGTGTATAAAGGGCAGCATAGGGTAGACTAGGATTATAAAATAAGACAGACAGGTTGTCCACTTAGGGTGTATAAAGGGCAGCATAGGGTAGACTAGGATTATAAAATAAGATAGACAGGTTGTCCACTTAGGGTGTATAAAGGGCAGCATAGGGTAGACTAGGATTATAAAATAAGATAGACAGGTTGTCCACTTAGGGTGTATAAAGGGCAACATAGGGTAGACTAGGATTATAAAATAAGATAGACAGGTTGTCCACTTAGGGTGTATAAAGGGCAACATAGGGTAGACTAGGATTATAAAATAAGATAGACAGGTTGTCCACTTAGGGTGTATAAAGGGCAACATAGGGGAGACTAGGATTATAAAATAAGATAGACAGGTTGTCCACTTAGGGTGTATAAAGGGCAGCATAGGGGAGACTAGGATTATAAAATAAGATAGACAGGTTGTCCACTTAGGGTGTATAAAGGGCAGCATAGGGGAGACTAGGATTATAAAATAAGATAGACAGGTTGTCCACTTAGGGTGTATAAAGGGCAGCATAGGGGAGACTAGGATTATAAAATAAGATAGACAGGCTGTCCACTTAGGGTGTATAAAGGGCAGCATAGGGTAGACTAGGATTATAAAATAAGATAGACAGGTTGTCCACTTAGGGTGTATAAAGGGCAGCATAGGGTAGACTAGGATTATAAAATAAGATAGACAGGTTGTCTACTTAGGGTGTATAAAGGGCAGCATAGGGTAGACTAGGATTATAAAATAAGATAGACAGGCTGTCCACTTAGGGTGTATAAAGGGCAGCATAGGGTAGACTAGGATTATAAAATAAGATAGACAGGCTGTCCACTTAGGGTGTATAAAGGGCAACATAGGGGAGACTAGGATTATAAAATAAGATAGACAGGTTGTCCACTTAGGGTGTATAAAGGGCAGCATAGGGGAGACTAGGATTATAAAATAAGATAGACAGGTTGTCCACTTAGGGTGTATAAAGGGCAGCATAGGGGAGACTAGGATTATAAAATAAGATAGACAGGTTGTCCACTTAGGGTGTATAAAGGGCAGCATAGGGTAGACTAGGATTATAAAATAAGATAGACAGGTTGTCCACTTAGGGTGTATAAAGGGCAGCATAGGGTAGACTAGGATTATAAAATAAGATAGACAGGCTGTCCACTTAGGGTGTATAAAGGGCAGCATAGGGTAGACTAGGATTATAAAATAAGATAGACAGGCTGTCCACTTAGGGTGTATAAAGGGCAACATAGGGTAGACTAGGATTATAAAATAAGATAGACAGGTTGTCCACTTAGGGTGTATAAAGGGCAGCATAGGGTAGACTAGGATTATAAAATAAGATAGACAGGTTGTCCACTTAGGGTGTATAAAGGGCAGCATAGGGTAGACTAGGATTATAAAATAAGATAGACAGGTTGTCCACTTAGGGTGTATAAAGGGCAACATAGGGTAGACTAGGATTATAAAATAAAATAGACAGGTTGTCCACTTAGGGTGTATAAAGGGCAGCATAGGGTAGACTAGGATTATAAAATAAGATAGACAGGCTGTCCACTTAGGGTGTATAAAGGGCAACATAGGGTAGACTAGGATTATAAAATAAGATAGACAGGTTGTCCACTTAGGGTGTATAAAGGGCAACATAGGGTAGACTAGGATTATAAAATAAGATAGACAGGTTGTCCACTTAGGGTGTATAAAGGGCAGCATAGGGTAGACTAGGATTATAAAATAAGATAGACAGGTTGTCCACTTAGGGTGTATAAAGGGCAACATAGGGTAGACTAGGATTATAAAATAAAATAGACAGGTTGTCCACTTAGGGTGTATAAAGGGCAGCATAGGGTAGACTAGGATTATAAAATAAGATAGACAGGCTGTCCACTTAGGGTGTATAAAGGGCAGCATAGGGGAGACTAGGATTATAAAATAAGATAGACAGGTTTCCACTTAGGGTGTATAAAGGGCAACATAGGGTAGACTAGGATTATAAAATAAGATAGACAGGTTGTCCACTTAGGGTGTATAAAGGGCAACATAGGGTAGACTAGGATTATAAAATAAGATAGACAGGTTGTCCACTTAGGGTGTATAAAGGGCAACATAGGGTAGACTAGGATTATAAAATAAGATAGACAGGTTGTCCACTTAGGGTGTATAAAGGGCAGCATAGGGTAGACTAGGATTATAAAATAAGACAGACAGGTTGTCCACTTAGGGTTTAAAATAAAAAATGTCCAAAAGTATGAACTGATTTCAAACTGAAAGACACCTCTTCTCTGTTTTCTAGAATGGCATGTTACCTGTGGGACGGCACCCACATTGCAAACAGCACAATGAATATGGCACCTCGGTCGAATGGACTTTTTCTGGGCCTGCAGTGAATGGCTCTATCTCCAACAGCCCTCACGAAGGAGCAGCCTGAGCTCAAGAGAACATTGCACAAAGTCTCCATGATGGCTCCAGCAGCAAATATCTCCCACATCGATGCCCATCTCTGGCTCTGTTATCTGGCTCCACGACAATGGCAGTGTGCTGAGTTCTAAGGGTGGACAGCATTCAAAGCCCCACCAAAGGAGGTTTGCCGGTTGAACAGAGTCCAGCTCTTTTTCCTACAGCATCATTGTGATGCTCCACACCAAGGCAGAAGGACTTTGGATAAGGAGTGAGCTGTACATTACTAACAACGAAGAACATGGCTCACTGACCAATGCCATCAACAACTTGAAGAAGATAGAAAAGAAATGGATTGCTGGAGGAGGTGCCATAGTAGATAGCCACTGATTTGTTGAACTTTGACTGGATACCTTTGTGGCAGTTCTAAAAAGTTTTTATTTTTTGCGGTTTCTTTTTGTGTTGCATCCCGCCGGTGAATGTCATTGTAGGAAAAGAAAGTTAGCACCAAGATAGTAGGGACAAACTACACTAGCATAGGGATTTACAGTTAACTGAGTATGAGGACAAAGATCGTGTTCATTGGGATGGGACTGGAATACAAATGGAGATGAGCGAGTTAGCAGCACCTAGCACCTAGCACCCACTAGCCCCCTTTGCACAGTACACCTCCACTTCCGCTCGTTACCGGATTCAGGGCACCGACGGACAGAGCGGGGCCTTGCACTCCCGAGCGGTCGCCGGGCGAGGTGAGGCCATCACCCACACAAAGCTGGGAAGAAGACGTATACCTTCCCCCTCAGTGGACACTTAAGTATCTTAGTTTAAGATATAGATGTAACTCTCTAGTAGTACATTCCTGTTACTTGTAAAGCAATATATCATATGTGACTGCAGTAGCTACTTTTATCTAAGGTCCTGAAGAAAGCCGGGCTAAATGTCCATTAGGCTGAAACATGTCGACCGTACTGCACAGCGCCATAGGTCAACTTTATCACCTGGCGTGTTTTTAACCCTTGTCACTTAGCCTCCTGTGTAAACGCTATCTGGAGTCTGAGTAGTCATTTTTATTCACCTTCACCACATAAGCACTGCACTTTTTTCATACCACTTTAGGATGTACGTTATTAGGAGAACTCCTGACATCTTGTCCGTACCGACACTTTACGGTCGGAGTCAGCATGGTATGATCAGCAATTTCCACGTGATGTAACACTCCACCTGTGTGGGGTCTGATGGAAATTGTCTCAGCCTTCTGTCATCCACAGTTGCTGTTCTCAACAACTTCTTCAACGCACCCACCTTCTCTGTTTCACAGTAGCTGTGTTTAAGGATTACTCTATGTATAGGTTTTATACTGGAATTGTGTGTTTCCAGTACAAATCCTATGCTTTACAGCACACACACCTCTGGCTTATGGTGTAAAGGTTATGTGTGGCACTAGGTAGACTGTGTTCTAGTGCTGGGGTAGTGAGCAGCAGCGTGCTGTATTTCATAAATCTGGCTCAGCGCGGCTCTCTCCCCCTCGCACATCACAGCGCTGCACCTAACTGCTGAACTATGCTGCACTAAAAAATAATAAATCTACTCCGTAGTGTGCATGCTTGGTCTGCCCAGCCTCAACCCTCACATTCTCTTGTGCACGCGTGGTGTGCCTGGATTTAACCCTTACATTCTCCTCTGCATGCTTGGCCTGCCCAGCCTCAACCCTCACATTCTCTTGTGCATGCTTGGTGTACTCAGCCTCAACCCTCACATTCTCCTGTGCATGCTTGGTCTGCCCAGCCTCAACCCTCACATACTCTTGTGCATGCGTGGTCTGCCCAGCCTCAACCCTCACATTCTCTTGTGCATGCTTGGTCTGCACCCTCACATTCTCTTGTGCATGATTGGTCTCCCAGCCTCAACCCTCACATTCTCCTGTGTATGCGTGGTCTACCCAGCCTCACCTCAGAGTTGAGTTCTGTGTGATTATAAGATAAACCACGTCATCTGTAATTCTACGTGCTTGGTCATCAGCACTAATGATTGAATGTGTTTTACACCAAGCGCGTAGAATTACAGATGACGTGGTTTATCTTATAATCACAGTGAACTGTCGTCAGCACTTATTTGGTTGGATATGGCAAGGTGCCGCACATGACGATGCAGAATTAATGCTTTTCGCAAAAGCACGTAAAAAACTCAAGGAAAATGTTTAGGTTAACAGCAATGACCTAATGTTTAATTTACATACTGCATGATGATTTTAATACAATGTCTCATGATGTATCTCCCAACATTGACTAAACAAGTCTGTTTTTCTAGCTCCGAGGACGGTCAAACACCTTGAATCTGTTGTCACTGTCTATTACGTAGAGGTGTGTCACATGATATTGTATAAACACTGTGATTTGCATTGCACTCGTACTCCTGAACCAGGTGGTTTCCTCCGAAATGCGCCGAGTGACTTGGCTTAAAATAAAAACACGCTGAAAAGGAATACTTGTGGCCCTGGCATCGTTTGTAGGAAACCGGCGAAACGATTGTTGTTGAGATTTGGGGTTCGTGACACCGCCAAGGCCCGCCACTGAAAGCGGCTCGGGTTTAGCTGTAGGTTTACACATATATAGAAGTTGAGATGGACAAGGCGGGGGAAGAGAAATAAAGAGAAAGTTATTCGATTTTCACAAATGCGATGGCGAAAATCCTGGGATCGGTGCTTTGAATTTTGCTGCTGCAGCAGGAATACCCATGGTGAAAGGGGATTTATTTGTAATTACAAATATTAAGCAACTAAAGCTACACTTTCAAGTGTTATATGTATGTCTTTTTATTGTAATTTTATGCACTAGTCCACTAAACTTAGAATACATAACCCATAACAGGATTTCCTGCAATAGGAGTAAGACGCTGACTGGACAGCCACATAAAACCTTTTTGCAAGAAAAAATATAGACTCAATCGCAAAAAGAAATATCTTTATCAATGTTTATTCAAGCTTCTTTGATAGTACTTGGCTGGTGGACTTTAGATGCTTTTGCCGGCCCCGGGTTCTGAAGGCTTAACACGATTAAATATTTTTGGGGCATCACACGGACTTCAATGACCCTAAAAGCAGTAATACATTAAAATGTATTCCAAATAGGGAGCCCCAAATATGTGTTGCCCGGGCCCCACAAATCATTATTATATCAACGAACTACAAGGCGGCTTCATATGCTAGTTATGAATAAAACAACCATCTTACTTTAGTGAACAAAGTCCGGATATCAAAGGGTTCAATGTACAGAAGTGTGGACAAAGGTGCTTAATAAAGACATGCATTCTGAGAGAAGAAACTAATATTGTTCTGTAAAAATATGCTTTTGTTTCCTCCTAGTGTACCTCCTAATCCATTGCAGAGACAATCTCCCACTGAGTACAAACATCACAAAACAAGGTCTGAGCAGGTATTCGCGAAAATGAGTAACAACTCCAAACGGACCCATTCTGGACGAATGTATGCCGTTACAACACATGCACTTACAATGCAGTGTTTACATCGCAACATCCACTACAAAGCATTCCATTACATCGCATGACACTACATCACATTTAAAAAAACTACCTTTACAACGCATTCCATTACATCGCATACTACCTTTACAACGCAAACCATTACAACGCATACCATCTCATTGCATTTAAGGTACGTATTGGATAGTATGGGGATACAAATTACTATTCTAACTCCAGGGGGTGCAACAGTAAGGTAAGTCATGGGTAGTGTAGGGGTAAAAATTACTATTGTAACTCCAATGGTATGCATTGTAATGGTATGCGTTGTAATGCCTGCGTAGTAGTGAATTGCGACGTAGTATCATGTGTTGTAATGCCTGCGTTGTAGTGGCATGCGTTGTAAAGAACCTTGCGATGCAATGCCTGTGTTGTAAGTGTAGTGCGCTCTAATGGTTGTGTTGTAAAGGTTGTTTCCCATTCTGGATATAAAGGAGTTAAGACCACACACTGAGGCCACACTAAATCTTTGATGTATTATAACAAGGTCAGAAAGTGCCCCCTTTGCACAGTACACCTCAAGTCCTGAATTTCAGCATGGATACTGGCACATGTAGCTTGGATCTAAACACTGTTAATATGGGTGCTTAAATATCATATTGCAATGTTCTTTAAAGAGCCATGGCTGGGGGGCGTGGCCAAGATGGCGGAGTGAGAGGTCGCACATCCCGGGTGCTCCTCCGTAACTGCCCTGCCCGGACGGTAATAATAACACTTCTCCCTCTCACGAAGCTTTAGCAGGGGCAGGAGACGGTGGTGAGCCCCCTGACTACCGAGGCGGCCGCTCCTTGAGCGACAGTGACAGGAGCGCGACGAGGTCCATCACAGCAAAGAGTGCCGGAGCGGTGGCGGAGGCCGCGTGAGCTGGCGGTGCACAGAGAGAAGTCCCGGTGGCAGCGGCGTCTGGAGCAAGCCGGGGGAGCGACGCTGACTCCTGCATTGCCTGCTACCGGTCCCGGCGGCCAGCTGCTGTCTTTGAGGGGCCGCAGCCGGAGGCGGGTGGCAGGCGGCAGCCCGACGGTGGAGGCGCGCCCGGAAGTCAGAGGCACCAAAATCGAGGCCAGGGACACGGCCTAGTGCTGGGTGTGCCCGGGCCTGCCGGCGCTACACTGCCCCGGCGGTCGGCCTTCAGAGCATCGTAAGGGGACCGAGATAGCAACAACGGAGCAGCGGGGCGACCCCCTCGCGGCTGTCCGCTCCCCCCCAGTGGCCCAGAGAAAGGGAGAGCCCGGATGGAGAGGGCGGAGAGGCCAGAGACCAGTGGCCGAATCGAGGGGCCTAGAGCCAAGTGGAGGGAGGGCGCCGGACCTGCGCCAGGCACACCAGGGGCCCTATAGCCCCCAGACCCAGAGCGGCAAGCGAGGTGAGGAGCAGCGGGAGGAGCCATAGATGGAGTAGCCCATAGGCATCGCCTGAGGTGGGCAGAGTAACAGAAGATCCCCATGCAGGCAGCTTACTCGCGGCCGCCTACACCCTTAATGGCCGGCGGGGAGAGGTGAAATCGAGGCCGGAGACGCGGCCTGCATCTGTGGGCGCCCAGGCCTGCCCGCGCTGGCATGCTTCACGGCCTGGCCCCACGAGACACCGGAAAGGGGTCACAGAGGCAACAGGGAGAGGCGGAGTGTCCCCCCTGCAGCCGCCGGCACAACCGGGGGCCGAGAGAGACCGCTGAAATCGAGGCCGAGGTCGCGGCCTAAGACCGGGACTGCCCGGGCCCACACGAGCTATCTGGCCCCACAAGTGGGCTCCGCCTGGTGATGGAGCAAGGCCACGATGGCACCCAGGGGGGGACTGGTAGTCCCCCACGCAGCCGCCTGACCCCTTAGCGGCCAGAATAGGACGGCGAACCGAGCAGGAGGTGACAGGAACCCAGGGGCTGGCGGAGGTACCGGTGGCCCGGTAGACTCATGGTGCACGACCAGCCGGCCAACACAAGAGCACCCCGGGGGTCCTTGTGGCCCCAATCACGGATCGAGGAGAAGTGAGATGGGGGAGGTCTTCGAGGGGGTGGCAACCCCGCACATGCACTCCAGGCCGACACTGGACAAGAGGTACTGCACCTGAGAGCCCGGTGCAGGGGCTGTATCCACAGCGAATTTGGCGTGAGGGGTGCCAGGAGTTGCCAGGAGAAGAGGTCCGCGTCAGGCCCCCCTACACGTGTAGTAGTGAGCAACCACGGCGAAAGACGCCAGGTGGAGTGCCCGCGTGGAGAAAGGGGGGTTGAGGTGCCATAAACCACAACCGGGGACGCACAATGGCGGGCCACAGGAAGAAAAGGGACCTCCCGGAAATGTTAAGCAAAGGCCAGACAAAAGGAGACAAAGGTCAGTCTCCCCCAGCGGCACCCAAGCTCCAGCATGATTCCAATGAAGGAGAGGTGCCCATTACCAAATCCTTCCTAGAGTCTCTCTTCAACTCCCTCTGTGAGGTCTTCCACACCCTGAAACAGGAAGTCGCCGGGGAGGTACGGGAGATCAGGAGAGAGGTGGACAAACTCGGCGAACGAGTGTCCACCATCGAAGACGCGGATCGCGCAGGAGACGAGGAGGTGGAACAGCTGCAGCAGGACATAATACGCCTGTAGGAACAACAAGTAGACCTACAATCCCACGCCGAGGATTTGGAAAACAGGTCCCGGCGGAATAACATCCGGGTCCGGTGGGTCCCGCCTAAAGAAGAAGGAACGGACATCACAGGCTATTTGCAAGCCCTATTCCGGGATGTTTTGGGGGAACCGGCGGACTTTGCGATCAGAAGTGACAGAGCTCAGAGAGTGGGGCTGGCGAGCCGTGCATCTGCCCCACCTCCGGATGTTCTACTCTTCTTTCCTGGACTATCCTCTCAAAGAGTGCATCCTCAAGGAAGCACGGCGGCAGCTACCACTGCGGTTTCGGGGACACTCAGTGGCCTTATTCCAAGACCTTTCAGCGATCACACTTCAAAAGCGTAAGACCTTCAAGGTTGCGACAGACTTTTTAAGAGGAAAAGAGATCCCATACGCCTGGGGGCATCCTTTCCGCCGGATTTTTAAATGGAACGGTGCCCTGCACCAGCTTCGCTCCCTCCAAGAGACATGCGCACTGCTGGGCATCACCCAGGCGGAGGAGGGTACATCACCGAAACCACCCCGACGACAGTCCAGGGATGGCTTGCAGCAAATTGTTAGATGGCGCTTGCCGGTAGCGAGCTCAAAGCCCGACGCACACACCATCAAGAAAGAGATGGACAACGCCATCCACAAGGTGGCCAAGGACACCACTTCTTCAGATTGATTGAACTCCAGGGGGAGTACCCATTAGCATCAATCACTATGCGAGTCCGGGGGGCAGGGGGGAAACCATGGGGAGCGACGTGGCGGAACGTCAATACAGGTAACTCACCACAGCCCTGCACTTCATGAGGGCAGGACTGGGACTATGTTCACTAGTTGGGGTACAACACGGAGCTGGGGGGAGCGGGAAGGGATGGGAGGGGGGGAGTTGGGGTTGGGGTCTGGGGGGGTCGTTGGGAGGGGTTGTTGGGGGTGGGGCCGCCCCTCTGTACACCTTTCTTTTCTGTTTTATTTTCCACAGGCTACACAGAGCTCTGGAGTTAACCTTGAAAGACGATGACTCACTCCAGACTTAAAATTCTCTCCCTTAATGTGCGAGGGCTCAACAACCCCATAAAACGGCAAGCGGTCCTTCTGGAGCACTCTACAGCTGATCTCTGCCTCCTCCAGGAGACTCACTTACTACCCAAAGATCAGCACAGACTTAAATCTCGTGCCTTCCCCACGCATCTTTTCTCGTCCTCCTCCAAGAAGGTGGCAGGGGTAGCAATATTGGTATTCAAATCTTTTAATGCCAAGGTCCTCCAGCGAGAGGAGGAGATAAAGGGGCGACTATTGGTATACCACTTCTTAATAGCAGGTCAGACAATAGTGGTGGGTTCTGTATACGCACCCAACGAAGGGCAGGAAGCCTTTCTCCAGAAAGCATTAACAGCAGCCACAGCCAACACTGAACGACATTTACTGTTGGGGGGGCGACCTTAACTTAGTATTCCATAACGCGGCAGATCGCTCCTGCCAAAGGTCAGGTCAAGTGGGATCCTTTTCTAAGTCCGGACACGCACACCTCCGGGATTTGGGCCTTATTGACCTGTGGCGACAACTACACCTACGCAGTACCGCATACACCTACCACTCAGGGGCCCATAAACCCTACTCCTGGCTAGATTACTTTCTCTGCGCCTCCCCGCTAGTGTCGCGAGCACAGGAAGTAGACATCTTGCCAGCCTCCCTCTCTGACCATTCCCCGGTGGTGGCCACATTCCTCTTCCCAGCCGCACCGACCCCACAACGACACTGGCGCCTCAGAGAATCCCTCCTTCATACCCCATCGACAGTGGATCGGATCAAATCCGCCATCACACACTTTTTGACCCACAATGACAACACTGACACTACACGGGCAACGCAGTGTAGTGTCAGTGTTAAAGCTGTCTTACGAGGCAAATTTATATCTATCGCTGCGGCCAACAACAAAGAGCGAGCACAGAACCGGGCCAAAATAGCGCAGGGGGTAGCCGAGTTGGAGCAAATGCACCAACGCACGGGGCTGCTCGGGCTTGGCGCCGACTGTGCGCTGAGCGGAAGATGTTATCCGCTTTGGACCAAGACAAAGCGGAGTATGCGGCCCTCCGTCTCCGACAAGCCTATTACACAGGGGGGACAGATGTGGAAGACTGCTAGCAAACAAGCTGCGTGAGCAGTGGCAGAGACAGGGGGTACAGACCATACGGACTGCCCAAGGTGACTTAGTATCAGATGAATTGGCGATAGCGGAGGCCTTTGGGGCTTTTTATGAGGCCCTCTACTCCGGCGATGCCCTCGACCGGCAAGTAGGTCAGGGATACTTGGATTTCTTGGATAGACCCATCGGCCTTGAGGTGGTGGTGTCAGCGATTTCACGCCTGAACATTGGGAAATCCCCCGGCCCCGATCGGAACCCGGCGATATTTTACAAAACATTCTGTCACTAGGTGTCACCCCTGTTACGGGATCTTTTTAACTCCTTTGCCCAACCTGGCGCGACCCCAGAATACCTTTTGGAAGCAGCAATTTCGGTCTTACCGAAGCCTGGTCGGGATGAAACCCAGTACACCTGCCCCCTGCACCCCCTGATGATGGTGTGAGGTCAGTACACCCGACCCCTGCACCCCCTGATGATGGTGTGAGGCCAGTACACCTGCCCCCTGCAGTACCTGATGCTGGTGTGAGGCCAGTACAGCTGCCCCCCTCCCCCTGATGATGGTGTGAGGCCTGTACACCCCAAGGCTGCACCCCCTGATGATGGTATGAGGTAAGTACACCTGCCCCCTGCACCCCCTGATGACGGTGTGAGGCCAGTACACCTCAGGCTGCACACCCTGATGATGGTGTGAGGTCAGTACACCTGTCCCCTGCACCCCTGATGATGGTGTGAGGTCAGTACACCTGCCCCCCTCCCCTCTGATGATGGTGTGAGGTCAGTACACCTGCCCCCCTCCCCCCTGATGATGGTGTGAGGTCAGTACACCTGCCCCCTTCCCCTGATGATGGTGTGAGGTCAGCACACCTGCCCCCTGCACTCCCTGATGATGGTGTGAGGTCAGTACACCTGTCCCCCGATGACGGTGTGAGGCCTGTACACCTGCCCCCTGCACTCCCTGATGATGGTGTGAGGCATGTACACCTGCCCCCCTCCCCCCTGATGATGATATGAGGTCAGTACACCTGCCCCCTCCCCCCTGATGATGGTGTGAGGTCAGTACACCCCCAGGCTGTATTCACACATCTTAGGTTGCACGATGGTTGATGAGAGGCTCACTTACCCCTGATATGTCTACGATTGAAACTGAAGGTAACTGCAGCCAGGGCTCCTCCTTCCACTGGACAGATAGACAGACCCTCAGGACTCCTCCTTCCACTGGACAGACAGACAGACCCTCAGGGCTCCTCCTTCACTGGACAGACAGACAGACCCTCAGGGCTCCTCCTTCGACTGGACAGACAGACAGACCCTCAGGGCTCCTCCTTCCACTGGACAGACAGACAGACCCTCGGGGCTCCTCCTTCCACTGGACAGACAGACAGACAAACCCTCAGGGCTCCTCCTTCCAGTGGACAGACAGACAGACCCTCAGGGCTCCTCCTTCCCCTGGATAGACAGACAGACAGACCGACCGACCCTCGGGGATCCTTCCAATGGACAGACAGACAGACCATCAGGGTTCCTCCTCCCTGGACAGACAGACAGGCAGACCCTCAGGGCTCCTCCTCCCTGGACAGACAGACAGACCTTCAGGGCTCCTCCTTCCCCTGGACAGACAGACAGACCCTCAGGGCTCCTCCTGCCAATGGTCAGAAAGTCAGACAGACCCTCAGGGCTCCTCCTTCCAACGGACAGACAGACAGACCCTCAGGGCTCCTCCTTCCAATGGACAGACAGACAGACCCTCGGGGCTCCTCCTTACCCTGGACAGACGGACAGACCCTCAGGGCTCCTCCTTCCACTGGACAGACAGACAGACCTTCAGGGCTCCTCCTCCTTCGAATGGACAGACAGACAGACCCTCAGGGCTCCTCCTCCTTCCAATGGACAGACAGACAGACCCTCAGGGCTCCTCCTCCTCCCTGGACAGACGGACAGACCCTCAGGGCTCCTCCTTCCACTGGACAGACAGACAGACCTTCAGGGCTCCTCCTCCTTCCAATGGACAGACAGACAGACTCTCAGGGCTCCTCCTCCTCCTTGGACAGACAGACCCTCAGGGCTCCTCTCCTCTGCAGGAGGCTGGGGCTCGCTGCTGGGGCTGACTCTGCCCCCTGTGACCCGGACACTATCACACTCACAAGCCTGAGGAGAGCTCGGCAACATCCGGTACTGAAGCTGACTCTGCCGCCTCTGACCCTGAAGCAGACATTACTGAGAGGGAGGGGGCGGGGCTCATGTTATCCTGAGAGGAGGCTTCATTCCGCCTCCGCTGTTGGTGCTGACGCTGCTCCCGGTGACCCGGACACTGTTCACCTCTCAGGCCTGAGGAGAGCTACATCGGCTCTGCTGCTTCTGCCGACTCTGCCCCGGGTGACCCGGAAGTGAAACTGTTCATTAGGTTCCAACAGTGAAAGAGAAGAGAGGGTGAGACTGGGGGGGGGGGCGCAGAGGAGGAGGGCGAGGGGGGGGGGGGGGGCAGAGGAGGGGGTAGGAGTAGAGGAGGAGGGGGAGGAGGAGGAGGGAGGAGTGGGGGGGGAGGGAGGAGTGGGGGGGAGGAGGCTGGGGGGGAGGAGGGGGGGAGGGAGGAGGGGGGGAGGGAGGAGTGGGGGGGGAGGAGGGGAGGAGGGGGGGAGGGGGGAGGAGGGGGGAGGAGGCGGGTGGAAGGGGGGAGGAGGGGGGTGGAGGAGGGGGGGAGGGAGGAGTAGGGGGGGAGGGGGAGGAGGAGGGGGGTGGAGGGGGGGAGGAGAGGGGGGGAGGAGGGGGGGGAGGAGGGGGAGGAGAGGGGGGGAGGAGGGGGGGGAGGAGTGGGGGGGAGGGAGGAGGAGGAGGAGGGGGGGGAGGAGGAGGAGAAGGAGGGAGGAGGAGAAGGAGGGGGGGGAGGAGGAGGGGGGGAGGAGGAGGGGGGGAGGGAGGAGAAGGAGGGGGAGGAGGAGGAGGAGGGGGAGGGGGAGGAGAAGGAGGAGTGGGGGAAGAAGGAGGAGGGGGAGGGGGAGGGGGAGGAGGGGGAGGAGGAGGGGGAGGGGGAGGGGGAGGGGGAGGGGGAGGGGGAGGAGGAGGAGGAGGAGGAGGAGGAGGGGAGGAGGGGGAGGAGGGGGACGAGGGGAGGAGGGGAGGAGAAGGAGGGGGGGGAGGAGGAGGGGGGGGGAGGAGGAGGGGAGGGGAGGGGGAGGAGGAGGGGAGGGGAGGGGGAGGAGGAGGGGAGGGGAGGGGGAGGAAGAGGAGAAAGAGGGGAGGAGGGGGAGGAGGAGAAGGAGGGGAGGAGGAGGGAAGGAGGGGAGGAGGAGGAGGGGAGGGGGAGGAGGAGGAGGAGGGGAGGAGGAGGGGAGGGGAGGGGGAGGAAGAGGAGGAGGAGGAGAAGGGGGAGGGGAGGAGGAGAAGGGGGAGGAGGAGGAGGGGGAGGGGAAGTAAGGAGGAGGAGGAGGAGGGGAAGTAAGAGGGAGGAGAGAGGGTGAGACTGAGGGGGAGGGGGCAGAAGGGGGGTGGTGGGGGGCAAAGGGAGGGCGAGGGAGGGGGAATGGGGGGGAGAGGAGGGGGGCAATCAATCAATCAATCAAGGCATTTAAAGAGCGCACTACTTACCCGGAGGGTCTCAAGGCGCTTGGGGGGGGGGGGGGGTGCCACTACTGCTCGAACAGCCAGGTCTTGAGTTTCTTCCTGAAGGAGAGGTGGTCTTGGGTCAGGCGAAGGTCGGTCGGGAGGGTGTTCCAGGTCTTGGCGGCCAGGTAGGAGAAGGACCTCCTGTTGTCGCTCTTCGGATGCGGGGGACGGCGGCGAGGGCGTGGTTGGTCGATCGGAGGTGGCGTTTGGGAGCGTAGAAGTTGAGGCGGTTGTTGAGGTAGCTCGGGCCTTGGTCGTGTAGGGCTTTGTGTGCGTGGGTGAGGAGAAGGAAGGTGATTCTCTTGTTGACGGGGAGCCAGTGCAGGTCTCTCAGATGTCCGGAGATGTGGCTGCTCCGGGGGATGTCGAGGATGAGTCTGGCTGAGGCGTTCTGGATCCGCTGGAGTCTCTTCTGGGGCTTGGCGGTGGTTCCGGCGTAGAGGGCGTTGCCGTAGTCCAGTCGGCTGGTGACGAGGGCCTGGGTGACCGTCTTCCTGGTCTCGGTGGGGATCCACCGGAAGATCTTCCTTAGCATGCGCAGGATGTTAAAACAGGACGCGGAGACGGCGTTGACTTGTCTGGTCATGGAGAGGGAGGAGTCCAGGATGAAGCCCAGGTTGCGTGCGTGGTCTGTCGTTTTGGGTGCGGTGCCCAGGGCAGGGGGCCGCCAGGAGTCGTCCCAGGCGGAGGGCGAGGAGCCCAGGATGAGGACTTCTGTCTTGTCTGAGTTCAGTTTCAGGCGGCTGGTCGTCATCCACTCGGCTACGTCTTTCATCCCTTCGTGGAGGTTGGTTCTGGCGGCGGCGGGGTCGTTGGTCAGGGAGAGGATCAGCTGGGTGTCGTCGGCGTAGGAGATGATGTTGAGGTTGTGTTGGCGTGCGATGGCCGCAAGGGGGCTCATGTAGACGTTGAAGAGGGTGGGGCTGAGCGAGGAGCCCTGAGGAACGCCGCAGATGACTTCCGTGGCTGCAGATCTGAATGGTGGTAGGCGGACTCTCTGTGTTCTTCCAGCGAGGAAGGAGATGATCCACTCCAGTGCCTTCTCCTGGATTCCGATGTTGCTGAGGCGCTGCACTAGGGTGCGGTGGCAGACAGTGTTGAACGCCGCGGAGAGGTCTAGGAGGATGAGGGCCGCTGTTTCACCGTTGTCCAGCAGGGCTCGGATGTCATCGGTGGCAGCGATGAGGGCGGTCTCGGTGCTGTGGTTGGCTCGGAAGCCAGACTGTGAGGGGTCGAGGGATCCATTCGTCTCGAGGAAGGCGGCCAGCTGCTGGTTGACGGTCTTCTCGATGACTTTGGCTGGGAACGGGAGGGGCGAGATGGGGCGGTAATTCTTGAGTTCGGTGGGGTCCGCTGTTGGTTTCTTTAGTAGAGCGCTGAGTTCGGCGTGCTTCCAGCTCTCAGGGAAGGTGGCGGTGTTGATGATGTCCCGCAGGTGGGGTGCGATGACAGCGTCGGCCTTGTTGAAGACGTGGTGGGGGCACGGGTCGGTCGGGGATCCGGAGTGGATAGAGTTCATCGTGCAGATGGTGTCTTCTGTGTTGATCTGGGTCCAGGCGCTGAGGGTGGTGGTGGGGGGCGTTGGTGCAGTCGTTGGGAGCATTGTTTGTGGGCTGAAGCTGTTGTGTATGTCAGCGATCTTGTTGTGGAAGTAGGAGGCGAGGGAGTTGCAGAGGTCTTGCGACGGGGTGATGTCGTTGTTTCCGGCGTTGGGGTTGGAGAGCTCTTTCACGATGTTGAAAAGTTCCTTGCAGTTGTGTGCGTTGTTGTCCAGCCGGTCCTTGAATGCTGTTTTCTTGGTGGCGCGGATCAGTTGATGGTGCTTCCGGGTGGCGAGCTTGAGGGTGGTCATGTTGTCCGGTGTTGGCTCCCTTCTCCAGGCTTTCTCGAGGGCTCTGCAGTTCTTCTTGGAGCTCTTGAGTTCGTCGGTGAACCATGGGGCCTTCTTGCTGCCGGGTGTGCTAGGCGGGGTCCTCAGTGGGGCGAGGTCGTCTACGCAGTTGCTGATCCACGTTGTGAGGTTGTCGGCGGCCTGGCTGGGGTTCGCTGAGCTGGCGGGAGGGTGCTGGCTCAGGGAAGCGGCGAGCTGGTCTGCTGTGATCTTGTTCCAGTTTCTTCGCGCAACCTGTTGCTGGTGGTGGTGGATCGTGGATCTTGTGAAAGTGAAGTGGACGCAGCTGTGGTCCGTCCAGTGGAGTCCGGTGGCGTGGCTGAAGACGATGTCCTTGCTGGATGAGAAGACAGCGTCGAGTGTGTGTCCGGCGAGGTGGGTGGGGGTGGTCACCAGCTGCTTGAGTCCGAGGTTGGCGAGGTTGTCAAGCAGGGTGGTGGTGTTGTGGTCGTTGTTGTTCTCCAGGTGGAAGTTGATGTCCCCCAGGAGGATGTAGTCAGCGGATGGGAGGGCGTGCGGGCTGATGAAGTCGGCGATGTCTTCGCTGAATTGTGTGCGTGGTCCCGGGGGTCGGTAGATGAGGGTGCCTCTGAGGGTGGTTCTGGGGTCCGTGTGGATCTGGAAGTGCAGGTGTTCGGCGGTTGTCAGGGTGTCGTCGGTGTTGGTCGTGATGCGGATGGTGTCCCTGTAGATGATGGCGATGCCTCCTCCAGTCTGGTTGCCTCGGTCTCTTCGGGCAGTCCTGCCAAGCGTCTCGCATCAGGTGTGACTCTCACGCATTTCAGTGCGGTGATCCGCATCACCGCACTGAAATGCATTGTCACACATTTTGCCACCTGCCAGGCGTGCCACCAGCGCGCCTGGCAGGTGGCAAAATGCCTGGGCTCTCTGCTGCTCAGAGAGAGAGACGTGCTGCTTGTTGAGCTGAGTTCCTAAGTAGTTAAATGATATGCGGCGCGCTCAGCTCTGTGGAGTGGCTGAGAGCGCTACAATGTAGCTCTACACTCTGCGCAGGCAGCTGCCTGCTGTGTTGCCTGGAAACAATGAATGCAGGCAATAGTGGTTGTGGCGCCAATGCGCCGCGTGGCTTACTCAGACTCACACTGCTCTAATTAGGGGGGGCTGCCCTCTTAGTCGATACTGTGCTGCCAATCACTGTGGCACCATGGGGGCCGGGATTAAAATCCAGATGTCATGTCCGGAGAAAGTAGGCAGAAGTGGCGGGGCAATCCGAGTCAGTGGAGTGCACTGCAGTCAGCACGAGACTTGAGTCTCTCTCATGGCCGCCTGCCATTGCACAAGAGGGAGAATAAATGATCGATTGTGTTGGGCGGACGGCTGCGGTGCGCAAAACACTTTAGGCTGCGCACCTTGACCTGGTAGCTGAGCCGGTGACAGTCATCTCTGGCCAGGACTGCGAGCGGCCGCGCTGGGGCCGGGGGCCGAGGAGTGTTGACTCCAGTGTGGCCGGCAGCTGCCTGGATCATGAAGACAGGCAGAGTGCACATCGTGGCTGGGCAGCAGTGCAGTAAGTGACCAGCGGTCGGGTCGTTACTCTATAAATAAGTGAAAGTCCAAGCCGGTGCCACTTTAGTATAGCCAATTGCTGTCGGCTCGGGCTCATTTCAGTAAAGTAATCTGATCTCCTAGGCCTAAACTGTTAACAAACCTTTTCATGCATAAATAGCAAAGTGAAAGCGCGGGCGTTAGAGTAGAAGCCATCAGCGGTGATCTGACTTAGCATATGTTTATGATATTAGGCTGCTGCTTATCCCTTTTGACCGCAGAACTGCACAGTAGAGATGAAGCCTGAGTGAGGGGGGAAGAGGGGGTAGCGGTAGTGTCCAGTCAGTGAGTGAGTCAGTGTCAGTGGACCGGCCCAGAGCTTCAATTAAGCCGAAACTACTGCCCTTGTGTCACTTAGTATTATTCGCGCCCACTGGGTACAGCAGGCAGCTGAGACCATGGTGATTTTACCCCTGAGACACGGATGTTACAGGTTAAAGCTTTCCCTTCCGTTGCTGTTCCGTCACCAGTCTCGAGACAGCAGGTCAGTATATATATGGGGTGATTATTTTAGTCTATTTGTGGGCCTGTCGGGCGTGTGTGGGTGTGCTGGGTTCAACTCATGATTTTTGTTCGGATAAAAAATAATTATGGCAGCAAGCTTAAATTGTCGGAGAGTGCAACATATGCAAAACACGTCTCCTTCAGCTCCGTCTATACTGACTGATACAGCAGAGTTACTTACTCTAGATGATCAATGGTGCCTCAACTGTTTTATATAATCAACTCAGAAAGCGGTTTTCAGGAGTTTTGCATTAGTTTCAAGTCATTTTTAAACCTTCTCCCTTCTTAATAGTTTGAAGATTCTTGTATTTTAGCTTTTCAATATCACTGTCAGTTTCACTTATTTGCAGTTTAATGCCACTCAGAAGTGCATTGAAACAATGGAAATGTCATACACAACCAATCTGAAAACTTGGAGGTAATGGTGTAAGTCATGATCTCCTACCGGTGCACTGACTTCTTATGCTGTGAAAATGTACCTTTCCTGGCGCAGTCACTTTGTTCAAATGGGTGTAATTTATGATATGTATATACTTCTATCCTCTTCGTTGCTTGATTTTGCTCACAAGAAAGGGTCACTCATAGTTGTTGAAATGTCACTCATAATTACACTTAAATTATGAAAATGTCACACATGGCAATCTGAAACCTTGACAGCTATGTAACAAACACCCACAGGACCGGATGAAAAGACCCCCCCCCAGAGGTCCCTGGATAAAAGAGCCCGGCTCCTGAAGGAGATTTCCTCCAGGATTATTCAGTCTATTTCTACAAACACAGCACAAGGTGCTGACAATCTCCTACCGGAGCAGAAACCTGTGCAGACATTTCCATGCTCTCTCCTCCTCCTATGGCTGGGGTGGGGCAGGTGCAGATTTGGGGTCTGGGAGAGGTGGTGGGGGGGATGTGAGGGTCTGAAGATGAAGATAACTGCATAGACAGCCAGAGCGTTCTTCCTCCTCTGCAGCAGGCTGGACACAGAAGGAGAGGCAGGAAATGATGTCAACATCTGCTGCTTGTACTGTCTCTGCCACTGCTGACCTGGAACAGGAAACCCTTCTCCCTTTCATACAATGTGTGCAGTGGATTCATTTCAGCAGTCTCGAGTGAATATACACAAAAAAGCATTTTGTGGCAGGAAATGCCTGGGTTTTTAGATGTCTCAGAAAGTATTTACAGCTTCACTTCACATGAGCATCTTCAAAACACTGATACAGAGGACTAAAGAGTATTTACAGAAAGTTGTCAACTGGAAATGACAGTTTATATTTCATTAAATATATGAGAATATGTGTTAGTGGTGCAATTAAATTGGACAGCTTATTAATTTTTTATTTAATTTTTTTTAACGCTTTATTTATCAGGTTTTTCAGATGCATATCATGGTACATAGCAAAGTAAATACCATGCAATTTCATACACCAGACCAAATACAGCCTGGCATAAGTCATATGTCTAAGCGAAAATTAATATAATTTTTTTTTTCTAATCTTCCTGTGTTGTTGGGTTATTCCTTATCATAGCTGTCAAGGTTTCAGATTGCTGTGAGTGACATTTCAATGACTATGAGTGGCACTTTCTGGCCAGCCTAATTAAGCGAAGAAGAAGAGGAAAGCATATAAATATCAGAAATGACACTCATCTGAGCAACAAAGAACTAAAAAGTTGAGTGCTGCAAAGCACCAGAAATGGGAGGGCACTAACCTAGTGCCCATGTACAGTCAGAGGAAAAACACTACTGTTAACTGCTGCAACTAGTTAAAATATCTGAAACAATCCTAAACCCATCTATAAGCAATAGCTGTGTCACCTATGGTTTCACCATTAATTTTAGCTATGCAAGCCATGATGTAAAGCTGTTTCTGTGATATCGACTGATGGAGCTAAATCTGTTTGTCTATATCTACATTACACATGCAGTACAAATGGTGTAATTCATAAGGATTCATGCGGACTGCTGTGATTTTCGTCTCCAATCAGGAGGCACGCTGGACGTGAGAGGAGCTCTCTGAACTGGTGGATGTCACCAGCTTCAAAGTACTAGTGTTGCCAGGCCACAGCAACAATTCCAAGGGGCCCGGGCAGGTAGGCAATTGAACTAGGGACATGTTGCCACAGCCTTAGATGGGGGATGGGCCGGTGTTCTATGGGCACAAAAGACAGGGAGCTCATATCAATGTTACACCCGCAGAAAAGCAATTATTCATTCCAGCTTTCACCAGCCTTAGTACACCCACTGAGCCCTAGGCTTCTTGCTGGCAATCAAGCGAGGCAAAGGAGAAACATCACTGGCCAGGCGGCTCTCTCTGTCCCCGGTCCAGTCTTGTAGGATGTGAGAGGCCAGACACAGATTTCCGCTGCCTCACCCTTCATAATTATAGTCAGCTAACAGTAGTCAGGTCACAGCCTGGCCGGCTGCTGAATTTCAAAAAACACACTCACTGACAACTCACAGAAGCAAAATAAATATCATTCATTATAGCTGAAGTTCAGACTTGCATGTGAGCCGGCACCCCACACCCATAACCTCAGTTTAGTGCATCAGTATTATCAGCCCTGCCACGTACCATGCATCAGGCGTTAGACTAACGCATTTGAGTGTGGTGGTCCGCGTCACCGCAATGAAATGCGAAGTGACGCATTATAGTACCTTATCAGCTGCTATAATGCACCATGACCGAGTGGCAATGCATGTTGTGCGCTGTTCCTGCTAGGTTTCAGGGGCGCGGAGTACCGGGTTTTTATGGACCCGGCGGTGCCAGGGGACACACCTGAAAACTCTGAGTTCTTCCTGTTTCGGACCACAGAAACACGAGTCTTCTAGGTGAAGTCAAAGATTCAACCAGTAACAGGTATCCTAGAAGTACAACAGCATGTAGGTTCTCAGGAGACTGCTCAAAGATACAAAGCCAGTCTTCTTATTTATACGAAATATTATGCTTTAGGCTCAAATTCCCTATTTTACAATCGGTTATTCACATACTTTACTACAAAGAAAGAACAGAATCATGATGACAAGCCCACATTCTGATAATTCCAACCCATGATCAATTACCCGGCGAGGTCCAGTATTTCCATCAGATAACGGCGGACCCCCAATAAAACAGGGAACCTCCTCCTCGTAAAGTAAGTCATAAAGCAAGAAACAGGGACAGGTGTGTGTAAGATTAGGCGTGGTTTGCGTGCGATGAAAGGTTTATGATGTGTTGTGTCCTGATACGAATCTAGCTCGGCCACTGGGAAAAGGACCTGGCCGAACAGGTTTGGCTTCGGGCAGTGGAGTCAGCTTGCCCAGGTCACAGAGGAGTCAGCTACGGTGTATGTGTCCTTTGGACTGGGTTCTGGCTTCTAGTTATTTGGCTATGTGAGGGCAATCGCAAAATGGATGCCGTTCACAAAATGGAACCCGAGGGTTCAGAACGGAAATGCTGAATTCAAGGTGATTTCGTCACTCGATCGTGACGAAAATGCTTGTGCATAGTATACTTGTCATTTCCGGTCTGCTGATACCAAAATCATTTCGATACGATGAGGTTTATGACACGGGTCCAGAATTTCAGTACCACATACCCTCCTTTTGCCCTTACATAGGCAAAACAACCAACACTCATGCGAATCTGAGTCTAGGTCTATGTCCACAAAGTCATTGAGATGTTGCTGTAGCATCATCCTATTACTGAGCTCGTTTCTTGATACAGATTTCCTTACACATGATGTGGCACAGTGGCCACATATTGCAGGAGCACACTGTACACATAGGCAGAGCAGGAAAAGAATGGCTAAGGCCACCCCAATGACTATCAGGAGTTTCCATCCTCAGGCCAATATCAGTTCCCAGAACCACCCCATCAGTGACCAGTCTCCCTTATCCACATGAATTGTTTCAGAGATTTTGTGCAGTTTGGAGATGGCCTGGTATACTGTCGGAGCGTTATCTGGGATGAAAATGCAGCAACTTGATTGGATCACTTTACATACCCCACCTCGGTCTGCAAGTATGACGTCCAACGCGACCCTGTTCTGAAGGGTCATAAGGCGGTCTGACTGGAGCTATGCAGTTAAGTTACTAAGGGCACTGGTAGTTTCAACTATTTCAGATTCAACTATCCTCGTCAATTGGCGAATGTTCCTGCTGTTCACCATAGGCCCCCAAAACGGCAGAAAACCTTTTAAGAAGTCGCCAAACTCTTGACCCGTAGTGTCGTCTTTACTCACAACACCTCTAACTATCCCTGTCCTATGGTAATCTGCCGCGGCCGTGTAGGTGGGTGGCAACAAGAACGAGACAAAACACGTGCCCGAGAAGTCAGGGGGGAACCATGTGTAGGCTCTATCATTGCAAATGAAATAGGTACCCTTAGTTGCTAAGAACGGAGGAGAGGTCTGTGATGAGAAGACATACGTTTCAGTACAGAGACTCTTCCCTAACTGAGCTCTGGGATTCTTGCCATTTCCCTGCAGACATAGGTGACCCTGATGGGGTACGATCCAGATCGGGGAGGATCCCTTCGCTATCATGTTCTCACTCAAGGCAGCTCCGCACCCCGACGTGTTCCATCTACTGTAAGCCTTCAACTCATCTCTGGGAATCCTATATGTATCAACATTTCTGCTCATGTTTGTGATTCCTCCCACTAATGCCTTATTGCTTGAATTACTTCTCGTGGAACGTGGGGGATATGGTTTGATGGCAAATAGGAACATTGTCTGAAATGCCCATAAAGAACCGTAGTAGCTGAATGGCAAGACAAAATATGGGATACCTTTATCTGTTGTTTGTGGCATAAGACCACACACCCAACAATTTGTCGTGTTCATTATCAACTGGTGATGGTGTAGGAGCTGAACGAATGAATTATTTACAAACTCCAATCTTCTGGCAGATTCGTGCTCAGGCAGAGGGTGAAAGGAATAAGGTGAAACAAGAGAAGGAGGAGTGGGCTGCGTAGTGTGTGCAAATGATACTCGGAAAGTAAATAAAGCATAGCCTATTAAAAACGTCATTATGCTACACAACATAAAAATGCATATTATCACAAATCGTGTTCTTGCCATCACTGTGCACATTCTCGTTTCAAAGTTCATCGATTTGGCAGGTCTCTCCGCCTTGAAAAATTCCATCCTCTAGAATTGCAGCCCGCGGCGGTAGGGTGTTCTATGCTAAAGGATGCTTCTGTCAGTCCAGGGCAACTCCCTTAGACCAACCAGAACCGTTGACCTAACGTCTTCGGCTGCACCCCAAAGACTTGGGCAGCCGCGACCCTAGCAGCAGAACCCGGATGGCGGTTCGAAAAACAAAAAATAAGCAAGTTTCTCAGAGGGGAGAGAGCTGCACTTTCAAAAATAGAAAAGGAATGATTTTATTTGTCCATAGTCATAGTTCTTGGCCTCAAATTGTAATGTGTTCCTCCAGGCGTTGTCTGGTCCTGGAATAGAAGTTCAGGCACGGTGGTGTTCAATCGCATAGAGGGTGGCACAGATCCTTGCAGAATGTCGTCACTCTTGCGTGCAGAGTTTGTTCCTTTTATCTGTGCATCACTGAAGAGCAGGTAACGAGGCATGCTTTCGGTCTCAGAATCAGCAATCCCCTCTTGGACCCATCGGTCATGTGGCAAAGGTAACGGGACCCGCTTACAATGGACGCCGTGCACCCAGCTCTTCTTGCCGTGCACTCGGACTGCGGTGCGGGTTGCCAGCAGCACCTGGTGGGGTCCCGTCCAGCGAGGCTGCTTGTTCTTGGTTCGCTGGAAGTTGCGCACCAGGACCCAGGTGCCAGGTTCAATAGCGTGGACTGGATCGTCAGAAGCTGGTGGTAGGGAACTGTGAACCTGTTGGTGTAAAACACGCAATTTAGTTGTAAATTCATACAAATAGTCAAGCAGCACAGGATTTTCTACCTCACTGAATTTCGTGAGCCTTGGCACTCCCCATATGTTGGCCGGATGACCGAACACGATCTCGTAGGGACTAAGTCCCATTTGCGAATGTGCAGTCATTCGTGTTGATAGGAGTGCCAAGGGTAGAGCGTCAGGCCATTTAAGAGCAGTGCTCGCTTGGATTTTTGCCAGTTTTAGCTTCAGGGTGCCGTTATAGCATTCTACTAATCCAGCTGATTGGGGATGATTTGCAGTGTGGAACTTTTGATGAATGCCTAGCCCTTCACATAATCTTTTCATCACTTGACCGACAAATTCAGTCCCATTATCACTCCACACCGTTCTTGGCATTCCAAATCTAGGGAAGAATTCTTTGACAAGGGCTTTAGCTGTCGATAAGGCACTATTGTCTTTCACAGGGTATGCTTCTATCCATCTTGAAAAAGCACAAACAACGAGTACGTATTTCAGGTTGTTGCACCTTTCCATGTGGATGAAATCTAGCTGCAAAACCTCGAACGGGTACGTAGGAGGAGCAAAATGACCAGCTGGAGTTGGGGTTCCCCTACCAGGATTGTATTTCAGACATACCATACAGTTCTTGACTATATTCTCTGCATATTTAGGGATTCTAGTGTTCTGCCATACTGGAGCCAACAACTTGCAAATCCCTTTCGCACTGATGTGTGCCATTCCATGCGCCATTGTAACCACTGCAGGCACATACGCATCGGGTAGCAACCAACGCTGATGTTCCGACAATTCAACCCAACAACCATTTGCATCCATTTTACCCGTTCTTTCTCTCCACACCTTCAGTTCTTTCTCTGTGGCTTCATTTTGGATTGATTTCAAACTTTCAATCGTATCTTCGCACATTCCTCTATCCGGAACCCATCCCACCGGACCTGCAACATACATTTGACTCATCACATCCCTCGCAGTTTCTTTCGCGACTTCATCCGCGAACCCATTTCCACGACCAACGTCATCTGCAATCTTTTTGTGTGCACTGCACTTCACGATTGCCACTTGTAACGGCAAGGTCAGTGATTCGAGAAGCTCATTCACCAATTGACCATGCTGAATCTTAGCAACGTGTGAAGTCAGAAAACCACGTTCACGCCACAATCGCCCAAAACTATGAGCAACACCAAAGTCATACTGACTGTCGGAGTACACATTCACTCGTTTTCCTTTCGCCAACACATATGCTCTCGTGAGTGCAATCAACTCTGCTGCTTGCGCAGAGTTATGTGGGATACGTGCGGTCTCGACAATGGTATGCAAAGTCGTAACAGCATATGCCGCAGTCGTATCACCATTCGGCAACTTGAAACACGAACCATCAACCCACAAAGTACCATCACATTCTGTGAGAGGAGTGTCCCTAAGGTCCACTCTCCCTTTCGTTTCTTCCTCTGTCCTAAAGAAACAGTTGTGTTGCTCTTCAGCATCCTCTGTCTCAACTGGGGTTGGCAACAACGTGGCTGGGTTCAGAGTAGTGCATCTTTTAATGTGGACATGACTTGCTAGCAAGGTTAACTCATAACCTGACAGTCGAGCACTAGTTAAGTGCTGTGTCCTAGTTCTATTCAACAAAGTGTCTACCGCATGCGGAACCATCACGACTAGCATGTTATTCATCACCAACCCAGCGGATTGTCGTATAGAAACAGCCGCTGCTGCTGTGGCTCTTAAACAACTTGGCAATGCCCTAGCTACCGGATCTAAGGTCGACGAGAAGTACGCGCATGGACGTTGCTTGTCCCCAAAGGACTGTGTCAATACTGATAATGCACAACCTTCCTTCTCGTGGACATAAAGTGTAAAGGGCTTACTGTAGTCGGGAGTACCCAACACAGGAGCCGAACACAATGCATCACGCAATTCAGAAAAACTTTTCTGACACTCTTCAGACCATAGAATGGGATCTGGTGTATCCTTACGAGTCAATGCCACCAAAGGTTTGGCCAACAATGAGAAATTCGGTATCCATTGCCTACAATATGATGTAATGCCCAAAAAGGCACGCACTTCTCTTTGTGTCCTTGGCACACTCAATTTCGCAATTGCCTGAATTCTTTCTGGGGTCAGTTTCCTTCCCTCCTTCGATAAGAGGTGACCTAAGTAGGTCACTTCTTGTCGACAATATTGTAACTTAGAGAGAGACACTTTGTGATGGAAATCGGACACATTACGCAACAATGACAATGTAGTCTCCTTACAAATCTCCTCGGTATCTGCAGCTACAAGCAAATCGTCGACGAACTGAACAAGTGTAGCGCCATCAGGTAAAACAATTGTGTCGAGCTGTCTTTTCAAAGCCTGACTATATATTGATGGACTTTCACAGTAGCCCTGCGGAGCGCGCTTGAAGCGGAAACTTCGGCCTCCTAAACTGAAGCCAAAAATATCTCTGCTCTCCTTGGCAATTGGTATGCTGAAGAAAGCATTCTTCAAGTCAATCACCAAGAACCAAGTGGCTGAAGCTGGGATCATTGTCAATAGGGTAGTTATGTCGGGCACAACTGGAAACTGTGGCACAACGATCTTATTTACTTCCCTAAGGTCAATCACGAACCTATAGACAAGTGGCTGAGAAGGATCAGTGCGCTTCAAGACAGGCAGAACCGGACTATTACAAATGTTGCCCCTTGTCTCTTCAATTACATCTTTTTCAATCAAATCATAAATGATCGCTAACAACGCCTTTTCACCTTCGCTAGAAATCTTGTATTGGGGAATGCGTGGCAATCTGACACTGGCTTTTAATGTCACAACATATGGTGATATTTCCAAAAGACCCACATCATTAGGACCAGTAGCCCAAAGAGTATCCGGAAGAGAAGACAATTCTGTCGGAATTTTATCCCTTGATAAATACATCGGGGAGACCACTCTTTTACCTAATGTCAGTTGTACTCCTGAAGGAGAACAGTACAAAGTCGCATATAGTCTTTTTAACAGATCCAATCCCAACAAATTTTCACCACAACCTGTTCCTAACCGGGGCGCCAGAAAAACCTACTGAAACATTCATTTCGCCAGACAAAGGTGCGCCAGGGAGTTTCGAGTGCATAATAGAACTCTTTGTAGCACCAGTATCCAACAGAAAAGGCTCTGACACACCTGATGTAATCACCTCGACATAAGGTCCATTCTGATCTACTGGAACTGAAACAACTCCCTCTCTTTGTCCGTGGCTGTCCTAGCAATCATTGCCTACCATATTTTCATCCTCTGTATAATAGTCATCAGCATAGTACTGTGTCGTCCTTCCGGACGCGTTATTCTGTTGGTCAAAACTGTTCATTGAATTTTGCGGTGGAAACGGACGTGCGTTTTGTGGGAACGCACTGCGTCCCCTACCTCTAGGCGGTTGTTGAACACCACGGCCTCGTACGCCAGTAGCACCATTCGTACGTTGTAACAAAACCGGGCAACTATTCTTAAAATGACCTTCCTCTTTACAATACGCACACTGATTGGGACCATACGGTAAACGCTGTTGAGAAAACTCGTTTCTCTGCGAGTTCCTCGAATATTGCTGAGGCTGCTGATAATCGCGCTGACTATTAGTGCGGGGTGGATAGGCTTGCTGCAACAGAACTTTAGTTTTTAACTCTTTAGTCTTTTTATCCGCCCTCTCTAATTCATCTTTGCGCCTATTTTCGTAGTACTGGGCTGTAGCTAAGATCTGTGCTGACGTTGAGACAGCCCAGGCACTTTCGGAATCCTTCAACTTAGCGCACAACTCCGGAAGTAAATTATGCACAAACTTATCGACGAACAACCTCTGGCCACCTTCAGTAGCCATATTCTGACCGCTATGATCTACAAACGTTTCTTCAAATCGTGTGAAGAAATCGGATACCATTTCATCTTTCTTCTGCTTACACGCAGACAACTTGTCCCAATTTACGCGCAGTTCAGGCATTAACGTCTTCATGTAAGAAATTATTCTACCAGGGAGTTCTGCAATTAAAGGATCGGGTTTGGCACCACCAATTTGTCTGTTATCTACGGCGGCAATATTAGCCCATGTGTCACCTAAATCCTGATCGTGGTCGGTGTGGCGAATCTTTCCCCATAGAGGCTGTGGAACCACATTCCCAAACAACATGTCTATATCGGCCAAATTCATAATGCACGAGCTTGCTGTCTGTGACAATTCCTTATAATACCCTGCAGGATTTTTACGGGGATCAGGCAATGTCTGTTTCAGGGCCAAAACTTCAGATCTCTTCCACGGAACATGTACCCATACACGCTGAAAATGTGGTGGTATGGCTGGATTAGCATTTGCGTCCCCTTCCCTCCAAACCGGTGGAACCTCCCTCATGGGGTACTGTAGCGCCTTTTTCCTACCGGGTGCGTCATGCTCAGATAGTGATCGAGAAGTTGCCCCTTTACTCCGATACAACAACAATATCTCAATCGCTCTTTCAACATCTGGACCTACGATCATGCCTTCTTCAAAATTGAACCGCACATGACACAATTCAGGCGGACTGCATTCTGATCGTTTCCCTCCAAATCTTCCCAGAGATAAATCCACATTTGCTCAAAAACATATCTCTGCTTCGGTGCTTCCCACTGTCGGAAGACTTCCACGACAGACTGTACATCATACTTTACAGTGTCGAGAACCTGTTATGGGCTAACCGATCCAGTAATTCTCTCTCTCGACGGTCGGGCAGTTGACTCTGCAACTGTCTTCGTTCCATATTAGGGGTCGTATTAGGCGACCCGAAGAAAGGTGAGAGAATGTTAGCGACAGTGTCAGCCATTCTCTGTCGAAAGGACGGAGAAGCTGATGGGAGAACAGTAGGAGAACGAGATTGAGGAAAGGGTGGAGCAGAGGAAATAGCGGAGGAAGTGTCAGGGGAAATAGTCGGGATAGCAGGCAAAGTTGTGGAAATTGGCAGGCCTTGAGGAGGCTCCACCAGAGGAGTAGAAACCAGCGGAGAAGAGGCTGGTTGTCGTGAAAGAACTGGGGTCTGTGCGGCGGGACGTGGTATAACAAAGCGTTGCGGAGGTGCAGAAGCATTTTGTGCATAGGGGGGTGGTGAACTCAATAAGTGGGACATTAAAGGGTCCCTTTCAGGGTCTTTCTTTGCTTCCTGTCCCTTATGCGGCAAAACTGGGTAGCACTTATCTACCGCTAACTTCTTTATTCTAAGCATTTGTTCGCTCTCCTGTTCTTCCTCATTATCCCTAAACGCAACGGCAGCTTGTACCATTGACATACCTCGTTTATTTCTCTTTGCTAATTTTATTTCTTTCTGTTTGGCTTCCTTGCGCCATATGCGAAAAGAGTCAAACATTGCCGGCCGGGCTTTCTTCTTAAAAAGTTTAACCTCTAAATTATCTAATATCTCTGTCTCAAAGCTACCATATTGAGGCCATTTTAAAACACCGTCTTTTCTGGTATAACGGGTCCATACTTCATTATATGCGATAGGACCTACGCCGTGTTTTACATAGAGTTCATATGTTGGAGTTCCAATCGGAGGAACCGGACACGAGTCCTCCAATCGGGAATCCTTATCACAACCAAGACAGAACAAATTTCCAAGTCTGCTAAAACCAGGCATCTTTGCTCTCTAGTCTAGCTTCAAACTTCGAAGGATAATCGAATACGATAGTCTCGTGAATACACGAGTCCTTCGGTTTTGGCACTTGCAAGTTCCAATACAAAATAATCCCGAAGGATACCAAGAACTAAGAATCAAACTAAGGACTGGGAGACGCTCCACTTATACTTAAATGAGGTATCGATTACGTCACCAGAAGACTCGTCTATCGTTTTGCTTTACAAATCATCAAGGGTCCAAAACAGGGCGATAGTCAGGGCAGCAGTCCTTCGTAGCCGTCGGGACGCGGGGAACCTCGCAGCAAAGACCTTCGGACCACGTCGATATACAGGGGTCGCTGAAGTGGCTGGCCGTCCTCCGGAATTTTCACACGAAGCTCCTCACGAACCTCTGGCTTGGACCGGTACCGCTGATACCGCCCCACGTGGGCGCCAAACTGGAGTACCGGGTTTTTATGGACCCGGCGGTGCCAGGGGATACACCTGAAAACTCCGAGTTCTTCCTGTTTCGGACCACAGAAACACAAGTCTTCTAGGTGAAGTCAAAGATTGTATTTATTGGCTGCAACCAGTAACAGGTATCCTAGAAGTACAACAGCATGTAGTTTCTCAGGAGACTGCTCAAAGATACAAAGCCAGTCTTCTTATTTATACGAAATATTATGCTTTAGGCTCAAATTCCCTATTTTACAATCGGTTATTCACATACTTTACTACAAAGAAAGAACAGAATCATGATGACAAGCCCACATTCTGATAATTCCAACCCATGATCAATTACCCAGCGACGTCCAGTATTTCCATCAGATATCGGCGGAGCCCCAATAAAACAGGGAACCTCCTCCTCGTAAAGTAAGTCATAAAGCAAGAAACAGGGACAGGTGTGTGTAAGATTAGGCGTGGTTTGCGTGCGATGAAAGGTTTATGATGTGTTGTGTCCTGATACGAATCTAGCTCGGCCACTGGGAAAAGGACCTGGCCGAACAGGTTTGGCTTCGGGCAGTGGAGTCAGCTTGCCCAGGTCACAGAGGAGTCAGCTAAGGTGTACATGTCCTTTGGACTGGGTTCTGGCTTCTAGCTATTTGGCTATGTGAGGGCAATCGCAAAATGGATGCCGTTCACAAAATGGAATCCGAGGGTTCGGAACGGAAATGCTGAAATCAAGGTGACTTCGTCACTCGATCGTGACGAAAATGCTTGTGCATAGTATACTTATCATTTCCGGTCTGCTGATACCAAAATCGTTTCGATACGATGAGGTTTATGACACGGGTCCAGAATTTCAGTACCACAGGCGTGCTCATGATCTGCTCCTCGCAGCTCTCTACTTTGTTACAATGTATTGGGACTGGACACACCACAGGCATCACTGAGGAGTCCCTACCCAATGGCTTGGCTACTTAGATACTTAAAATATAAATGTGAAGCCTTGAGACATTTTAATAAGTGGGGGTTGAGTCACGGGGTCAGTCCTGCAGTGCTGCCGGCCCGAGCTACCCGCAGCATTGCGAGTGCGTGGCATTTCAGGAAGTGTTCACTGACACCTGTCAGTGTGTTGGGCAAATTATTGGTAGCTCAGGTCCTCTTTGTCGCTCGCACCATGGCATTGTGGATGAGGATCAATACCCGGGCCCAGAGTTGGCCCGCTTGACTTGCCATTTTGGTGAAGCTGGTCAGCACTGCCATATGCTCCCCAGTCCAGCGGTATGGATTCCATGAGTTACCATGTCACACACAAGCTGAGACCACCAGCGCCGGCAATAGAGCTGATGCTAGTCCGAGTCACCAGCCTGTCCCCCTGCCAGAGTGAATACTGTCACCACAACAAACACAAAGGAATAGGAAAGTGGATAATAAAAGTTGGCACGCGATCAGTGAGAAAAAACTGCCCTCACTCACAAAATTGTGACATGCTTCATCATTGGGCTTGCTTATTAACAACCTTGTGTTCCATGATGCCACCTTGCCCCATGAGCATCTATCTGTGAATAAAACTAAATAAAATATGAGAAATACAAACAAATGAACATGCTGTGTGGCTATAGAAAAAAGTTGATGAACTAAAACGTAGGAGAGACACAAGTTAATGTGAACCTTAGTTGTAACCACACAGAAGTACCATTAGATGCCAGAATTCCAATACAAAGTTTACTACACACTACCTAGAGGAACACCACACAGTAAATGACCTATCCTGGACGGTGCTGGACTAACCCAGAATCAGACCATCTACAGAGGATAAAAAGAGATTACTCCTGATGAGGGAACAGAAGTGGGTGTACAGAATAAAAAGCCATGTGGTGGGATTGAATGATGATATCACTTGGAACACCCTGAATATATAAAGTTGACAACTATATAGACTCCAGTTTTGATAAATGGCCCCTTGCCCCATGAGCATCTATCTGTGAATAAAACTAAATAAAGTATAAGAAATACAAACAACTGAACATGTTAGGCGGCAATAGAAAAGACTTGATGAAGGAAAACGTAGGAGAGATACGCGTTAATGCGAACCTTAGGTGTAACAAGGTACCCTACATTTAACATTATCTATGTATTATATCGGGTTAAACATGTATAGCAATTACCCCCTTGTTAGTTCGACTAATAGACTTAATTACACATCAGGTACTGTTCTTATAATTTATAACACTACAATGGGTCACCCCCAGCCAGAAACAACATTCCTCCCGAAGGGAATCTGTATATTACATTCACGCTTCCAGCTGATCATAATTTATCGGCAATGAGCTGGGGTACATATATGTTTATATATCGCCATGCAATCTTGAGTAATAGACAAGCATTCAATATAGTTATCTTTCCAACAACCTGTAAAAAAAAATCACAGTATAGATCTGAAGATCGGACGCATAACGCCATAAACGTTGAGATCATTTGACGCCTACGTCCCCCACGTGACCAGCACTTCTCCCGTCCTAGGGTAGGAAGAGGACAGCAACTCGCCACCTACATGGAAAGAGTTGGAGAATGTCCAGGAAGTGTACCCACCTTGACGAAGTAAGGAGCTAGGGGTAGGATTCTGTGGGATGGAACATCTACAAGATGTGGACATAGATTACGGTACTGGGTGTGCAGATACACAGACAAAGTAAATACGTGATATTAATTATGACTATGTGTGGTAGTATACACATGTATATCATGAACTGGAGCATTTCCAATGTAATCTAGGCATTTTTTCAGCATCATGACCCTTACGACTGTGTGAAATGACACTATGAGTTGCTTCCGAATTAATTTATTTTCCACATTTATACTGTGTGTGCAGTTACACCGACAAAGTATAAAAGTGATTGCTTACTTTAATTTTGACTAAGTATGGTGGTATACACATTTATATTGTGAACTGGAGCATTTCCACTCTAATTTGGCCGCTTGGTGAAACCCAGTAAGTGACATATTCTTGCTCAGCGTTAGTGGGTGCATTTGATTGAAAAAGATTTTGGTGATGGTAAAAGCATTTTCCTGAGTGTTATGTGGTGCGAACACTGTTCCACGATGAATGTTTAGACCGATTTGGACGCGATACTTGAAATATTATTCCAGTAGGGTACTGTGAGCTTTAAGGGAAGAAGCACCCAGGGGTTTGGATTTTCCACTCCCTTATACTTTGTGGAGGATCAAATGGTAATCTAGTAATAATTCTCTCCCCTCCGTGTGTTTTTACTAAAGATTACGAAGTGTGCTTGAAATAGGGAACCCCATGTTGGAAGGAATGCATTCCATGGATACCTAAACCAGGATCAGAGGGTACTACGTTTTGGGATCCGGAGGGTCCTGATGAATGCCGGAGTGACCTGACAGTGTGGGCACGATTTAAATGGCAGAAACATGTAGACGCCTTGGCAGTAAGGAGGGGTGAAGGAATCTTAATCTTCTCCTGTAACCACCATCCTTCACATTTTAAAAACCAGCCAGATGACCCAGGAATAAAGTTTCGAGTGGGCACACAACCAAGCTAGTTTTAACTTTCGCTAGCTGCACTTTTCTTCGGTGAGCCCAAATTTTCATTGTTTTACCATCCCCTTTGCTCCACACCAGGCTTTGGTGTGCACAGGGGTGTTAGTAACCAACCCAATGATGAAGCATGTCACAATTTTGTGAGTGAGCAGCTTTTTCTCTACCTGAGCACGTGCCACCTTTTATTATCCACTTCCTCACTCCTTTGTGCGTGTTGCAGTCATAAATTGGGGAGGTCGGAATAGGGATGTCACCTCTCCCCCCTTCAGGTTGTGTTAAAGTGAGTGCTGTCACCATCAGAGTGTGTACAGTGGCTCATGAACATGAATCATGCAGGGGTGGTGCTGGTTGCACCACAGGCCCGGGAGTCCACGGCGAGTTGTTGCAGGCTGGCCATGCAGCGAGTCCGTCTGTTGCAGCAGCGTCAGTGTTCCGTTGTAGAAGTAAGTACCTGAGAGCGAGCCAGCATTCATTCCTCTTCGTGTAAACTTGTGCCATATCTGTTATTTGCTTTTAAAAGACTATCCATACATAGCTACCAAGGTTTCAGGTTGCTATATGTGACAAATTTCATATTTTCTGTGTAATTATGAGTGACATTTCAATGACTATGAGTGACACTATCTCCGTCACCACTGACCAGAGTCACCCGACGTCACCGCCGCAGCCAAAGACACTTCTGATGCAGATAGACAAAAAATGTGCATTTGAACGTGGTATTTCTTGAGACCAGTTGTGAGTAGCCCCGTAGCTTGTCCCATTTCTCCTCAGTGAATTGTTTCCACTACGTTTCCTCCTATGATCTGCATTTGAATCACCTGGTATAATTCGGTCACAGCCTTACATCCAATGACCATCCTACAAGTGGGCTTACTGGTGGGATTTTAGTAGGGTTTTTGTCACACATTAAATAAAGGCATTTTTGCTTAAAAAATCATTAGTATTCCACCAGAATCAGAACTGTCGATATGTATGTTTCTGTTCATTGGACAGCGCATTCTGCCTTAGCGTCTTCCGTTAATTTCGACCTTCCTTGAAGCATTCCATGGTACTTGTGTGTCCTTCCACTGTTTGGGTTGTGGGATCTACTTTTCCCTGCTCCCTTGATGTCTGCTTACAAACACTTTTACCTCACAGGGATACTCTGTGTGAATGTATTTAGTTACCAGATGCTTTATTTCTCTTTTTAATAATTCATTTTATAGTTTTCTTTTAATGATATTCATGCATATATTTTAATCTTGCCTTGTAACTAGCCCTTAGCAGATGCACATCCAGACAGCATATTTTAAATACTTTTCTCAACATTCTTTGTTTAAGTCTTAATTTCAATCAGACGTACATATTAAACTCTACCTGTGACTGTATGTCATTGACAGATGCACATCCTGGACGCATACATTTCTGTCAACAATTTAAAATAAATGTTCATATTATATATTTTTACGGACTTGAATTGCAACAGATTTTTACTTTTAAATATATCTACTTACCCAGCTAACCAGACTTTTAATGCTTCATCTTACCCCAACAACCATACTACCAACCTGCCGTAAGAAAATAAAGAGCTATGACGCAGCCAGTGCTTGCCACGTCAGAGCTCTTTTTTTCCTAACTGTACTATTTGGTTTAGTTTTTCATGAAATCGGTTGATGTTTTCGCACTTTCGAGACAACAGTGTTGCGTAATAAAAGTGTTTTTCATAAACTGATATATGGTTTCTTTGCTGCTATATGATAACTTAAGGTTGTTTGACAAACTAAATATATTTTCAAAAGCTCACAAAGTATTGCAATCTGTTCTTTCACAAACTTTTCCTTTCATTATTTTAACTGACCTTACTGCTGCAAAGAGCCTGAAATATAAGTAAGGGCACTCGTGAGAGGCCCCTGCGGTGAGCGGGCCTGAGACAGTTTTATGAAACTGGACAGAAATCAACTAGTTGTGCAGACAGTCCATGACTGCAGAGCTCTGAGCTGTGTAACGTTCACAATTGCTTTAGGATCTCCCAGCTGTGAAGTTACTTTGTGCAGCTGCCTGCATACAAGGAAATGCAGAGCAGCCTCTCAGTTAAACTAACTCTTACAGGCCGAATAACGAAGTGGATTTGGCATCCCGTGCTGCAGGAGACAGTACGGGCTACAAATCAGGTTGAAGATGCAGTCCCTCCTCGAGCAGACAACAGGTCTCCTGGGATTTGTAGTCACTTTACCAGGCAGCTACAGTGGTTTGGCATCCTGCGCTGTGGGACATAGTCCAGCGCTATGTAGCGCGTTGAAGATATGGTCCCTTCTCCTCCCCCAGCAGACAACAGGTCTCCTGGGATTTGTACCCTTTACCAAGCAGCTGCAGTGGTGTGGCGTCCAGCGCTGCATTTTTTAGTCCGGCCCTATATAGCATGTAGAAGATGTGACCCATCTTCCTCCAACAGCAGACAAACAGTTCTCCTGGGACTAACAGTCCCTTTAGCATGCAGTCTGTTCACAGTGTGCATGGCTCTTTGTTGATAATTAATGCTTGCCACAGTGGGGTGCTCTCCAGACCAGGCCGAATGGTGCTTTACGGGTAGTCAGTCACAGCTCCGATTGTGTGCTTTCCTGTCTCCTCTGATTCCGTACTCTTGCATGGACACATACTGACTGGGTTACTACTTTGTCTCTTTACCGTAGGAGAGCAGAGCCACAGAAAGCACAGTCCCTAGAGACTGCCTGTGCCTAGGGGCGATAGCCAGGCTAAGGTGTCAAGCACAGGAACTACATGCCTTTAAGAAACACTTTGCTTCGGGGGTCGTTCCCACCACTGGTCCAAGGGGTTCCTTTGCGTTCAGTCCACTCTCTCAAACTCAGATGCCTTTTTCAGCAACTTATGTACTACAGCTGCCTCCAGGCATCCTTCCTGTCATGCGGGTTCTCTCTCTTTTCCCACAATGTAGGATACAGACTTGGTATACATAATAACCTACCAAGTGTCTTTTCAGACACTGAAAGTCTCAGTCTTATTAAAGACAGCATTACTATTCAACTAACGTGACTTATAGTGGTAATGCAGTCCTTGTTGTTCAGAAATAAAGACTTGATAATATTTCTGTGTTCGTCGGAAGACTGCGGACGTTATCCTGACAATAAATGCGTACATTAAATAAAGGTATACTTATCTACACTAATCGTAGGCTGAGACATAATGCAATAATTAATTATACACAATATAAGTTTGAGACTCTTACATTAATTCAGCACAAGTCCGTCTCCAATAAGAGTAGGAGTATTGTCAATTAAAATAACCTATAAGAAACAGGTATAGGATTTTTCTTTTAGCGGAGTTTACATTTTTTCTCTAGAAGTTAGGAGTAGGAATTCAGAAAACTCCCAAAATCTTCGATCACTGAATTCTTTATTATTTCAATCTTTAAAAAAGCCTCAGCCAACGCGCTTCGTTCCACTGGAACTTCGTCAGGGCTCGATAATCACTTGAAGTTTAGTACATGAGATCCCAGGTCAGTCTTTTTCTGAGTTCCCGATACGATCGCTCGCATCTTCAGATTGAGATTGAATGTTCACATGACTGGGGGGCCGCCCGGGTGTACACATCTTTGGGGATTATAAATACTTCTACTCTTATTGAAGACGGACCTTATTTACTATTTCCTTGAGGGCTTACTATTGCTCTTGGAGGACCACGGGCCAAATTGAACACTACAGCTCATCAGAGTCTTTTTCTTGAATTATAACACCTCATCAGTTCTCACAAGATTGCCAAAGGTCTATGTGCGAGAACTTGTGGTACCTATGATACGTGCTGATGAAATAGATGCAACCTTCCTTGTTTACCAGTAACAAGACTTGAGAGAATATGAATATGTATGGTCTAATCTGACCTGGGATCTCATGTACTAAACTTCAAGTGATTATCGAGCCCTGACGAAGTTTAAGTGGAACGAAACGCGTTGGCTGAGGCTTTTCTAAAGATTGAAATAATAAAGAATTCAGTGATCGAAGATTTTGGGAGTTTTCTGAATTTTGCGTCTTGGTGCACCGTCCTTTTTGGAAAACTTCTGTTATCTGTTGATCAGTGGAGCATATGTGTGGCAAGCTCCGGACGTGCTTTGCACATAACAAGGACTAATTTGGTGACTGTAAAATTGAGGTGCCTAACCAGGGTCAGCCACACGGTTTGTTTTTTGAGGAGTAGCAATTCTTATTCATTCATAAATTCTTTATTTCGGCTAGTTTTGCCATAAATGAGAACAAGATAAAAACATTGATTAAAAGGAGATTATGCATAGTTCATTTAAGTTGGCACAATAAGTTATACATTTCATACAACGTATAATACACGTATTCACAGTACAATAATCTTATAAATATTTAGTCATTAACATTCATTTGCGGTTAAGTGCCGTCGCTTAAACCACATGGCTAACAAGTACTTAGAAAGTGCAAATACAATGTGTCCAGAAGTATTAGTTTTAAGAATTCTAAAAGCATATATACAATGTAGAAAACCCAGATTTTTACATAAAGGTACTAGCCAATGCTTCTTGGATTTACTGTACGCTGGACAAAAGAAGAGGACGTGGAGTTCATCCTCTACGTCACAGCTACATCCTGGGCAAGACTTATTTATAGAGGCTGACCATTTGCTTGCAAAAGCTCTTAAGGGTAAAGTACCATATCTCCATTGTTTAAAAGTTTCCTGGCTAAAATCGGATAAACAACATCCATAAAATCCTCAAAAAAGTACGAAACCTTAAATAATAAAAGGAATTGGTCAAAGTGCCAGCATGGGAGTCGTACAAAACAGAATTACGTTTTTTGTCCATAAAAATCCTAGTAAGGGACTTATCCGAAACCTCGCGACAGCCCCTTTCCGGATCATGCCACAGGGCAGGTAATCCCAATCTCTCAAATTCATGTTTAAGGAACATCAACCAGGGGATTTTTGCTGCACTATTATAACTTAGTATTTGCTTAAGCTCTAGCCTATAATTCAGCAGATCTGGCGTTGTCCAGAGCCTGCAACAGAACCTAAGAGGTTTGAGTGACAGCTCATCTTCTATGGGATTCAGCCCTAGATCTAGCCTTAGGGGGAGAAGCGGGGTGCTTTGCGGAAGTGTAAATAACTGTCTGATGAATTTAGTTTCCGTTTTAGGGATTTAGACCTGCATGAGTGCCCCCATAACTCCCCACCATAGAGAACCGCAGCCCTCGCTTGAGTCTTATAAATCTCCAGTGCGGGGTTCACTGGTTTAAAGGTCGAAGTGTTGGAGACTCTAAGAATGCCCTCCGCTAGCAGGGACAGTTTCATTTGCGATTTTACTTGTTGGGGTCCCCAGGACAAATTTTCATGCCGTGTAACCCCTAAGTACTGGAAAGTCGTAACCCTTTGCAATCTCGCAGAACCCAGAATAGGATTAGGACGGGAGGATGCCGGAGGATTAAATATCATAAATTTTGTTTTGTCAACATTTATCTCCAATCCACGGCATTGACAGAAATCCCCAAAGCCGTCCAATATTAGTTGGATCCCCATAGGGGACTTGGAAAGCAGGAGGGTGTCATCAGCTAACATAATCCACGGCACCCTCCTGCCTGCCAACCTTGGCGCATCATTATTAGGGACATCATCCAGATGTGAGATTACGCCATTTACGTAGAGGCAAAACAGGGTTGGTGCCAAAACGCTCCCCTGCCTCACCCCCCTGCCAACTGGGAACCTAGATGACAGCGCCCCATTCCTCCCACATCTTACCTGTGCATAGTTCCCCGTATGTAACCTCATCAATACATTCAGGAGTTGGGACGGAGTCTGTGTCTGCCCACAGGAGCGGGCAGATCAGAATGACAGGCCGGCTCCCGCGGCAGCACGCAAGCGGGCAGGCCAGTTGGGAAGTCAGCAAGAGCAGCTGGTGGTGGGCACCAGAGCTGCTCTCCAACTTACCTGGATGCAGGGTGCCCGTGTTGGAGTGGGCCCCCGAGAAAGTGGAAACGGGGCATGAGGCCACCATCGGAGTCTGTGTGGCTCTCCCCGGAGCCGCAGGAGAGCTGCTGCTCAGATATGCATGTGATGGGGTGGAAAGCATCCCATATAGCCTTGCAGGGCCTGGCAAGGCCTGAAGTGAAAACCTGCTAGTTTTCAGTGCATGATGGCACCAGGAAGATGGGGTCATCACTATTTGTTGGCAAAAGTGCAGGGGGAGCTGCAGAAGCAACGCAGCCTCCCCCAGCACAAAAGTAGAACGTCTCCACCCTCAGTCTCTGGGGATTGAAGGAAAGAACCCCTCAAGGGTTATTCATGTTTAATAAAGCCTCCTAATGCTGGAACTTTTGTTCTGCAGCTGGGAGCAGATGCTTATGACTACACAGAGGAGTTAAAGGCTAAACATGGATTGTCTTTGTGGAGACATCCCCTAGAGGTGTAAAGGTGCAATTGCACAAGTGGTGCACTTACATAATGTTGTTTCCCTTAGGGATGGGAAGTCACATGCAATATGCGAAATGATAAGTAAATTGGAAGTATTTTGCCATGCATTCTTGCCATGGTGCCTGGTTGTAATATTATAATCAAGTGATTATAAATACGATGCCTTTTAGGGGCTGTGATTGACTTGCATTGATCATGTTACCAATTATGATATGTACCTGTCATTCCAAGTGATGCTTAGGCATGTATTCTTGCTAATGCGTTAGTTCAACAACCAGAGTGACAGCCACTGTGATTTAAATATGTATACTGTATGGTCAGTATGAGACGCTCCTCTGAAGACCCAGGGATAGCCAGGTTGGTGGAGATCACTAAATATGGTGGATGGTGGTCCAACGGGGTAGTGGAAGTTGTTACTCCTGCTCCTCTGGGCTACCTGTCAAACTATAAATGAGGGGGACAGTCTTCAAATGTAACTCAAAATAGACGGGCTGGATTCAGGGTGTGGTGGACAGGGCACTCTATCAAAAACACAACTAAGCATTATATCAGCCAAACCAATGGTCCACCCACCAGCCCTGTTTAGAGGTGGACGGATTGTCAACCTTTAATCAGAAATCCCATTGGGTCTGTTGATGGAAAACTTCTTCCGAAGGAGAAAGGGCTTTCGAAGAAAACCCATCAGACATTAGATACAGAACCTTAAAAATTTTTTTTAAATGTATTTGACAAATTCATGTTTAAAGCCCTTGTATGGCAGACTGCTTTCAAATACTAAACATTCTGTGGTATTTTTATGGATTATTAACAAGAGTAGGGCCAGGATACAGACATATTTTCAGCACCTCTCACTCTGAGAGAAGGCACACTGGCGAGAATAGTCCCCGCTAATACCACCTGCGGCAGACTCCTGCTGAAAGCAGTCATGCTATTGAGACTAGGCCCCTCTAATGCCACCTGCGGCAGACTCCTGCTGAAAGCAGTCATGCTATTGAGACTAGGCCCCTCTAATGCCACGTGCGGCAGACTCCTGCTGAAAGCAGTCACGCTATCGAGATCAGTTGACCACTCTAGGGCCAAATAAACTAGGCTCTTTGCTGACATCACAAATTATCTTTATAGTTTAGGAACTAAATCACATTTAAGATTTCTTATACAATCAACAGTCAAATACCATGTATTAAAATAAATGTGTTGTTTTATTACATATCAAAAAACATACATTTCTTAGTAATAAGTAAAATCTAGTCATGATTGTGTACATTTCATAGCATCATGATTGTTCTTGCTGTATCAAAATTTAGTTCATGTAAATGTTAAAGTAAATCCTGGTACACACCTCTGTAGTGTGGTTTCAAAAAGGCTCTTGGATGTCCATACATGGGTGGTGTTTGGATGTTTGGTTATGTATCAGTAAATCAGATCTATAAATTACTGGGTTTCAAATGTATTATGCCACTAATGGCCGTACAAACCCCTTGTTCCTGAATATAAATTGTTCAGTTTAGAACTTGTTGCTGTTGACGTGAAAGTAAAGTGAGTTTGACCCTGGAGCAAACCCCTGTAGCGTGTTATGTATAGGATGGGTGTGCTGAAGAGCATTCTTCTTGTTGTTCCTCACTGGTTGGGTGGTGGTGGTGATGATGATGGTCGGCAGCAGGAAGAACTTCCCAGACTCAGCACTTTGTTAAAATGAACTCAGTGTAAAGCATTAGTTTCTACTATCTTTGGCTACTGAAGATGTATCCTTTCTTCTGATGTGCATATTATATCGGTGAACTCCTTCCTCTACACAAGGCTGGGCTATCAGAGCACTGTATTTGGCAGCTCCAGCAACACAAAAGCACCTTACAGATGATTCAGAATGCTACGATCTATCTTATTTGTGGTCTGAAGACGTCCCAACTGCATTACAAAGTTTCACTGTTCGCTCACGAGGCAGCACATACTTTTTATATCCATTCATTCACTGGCAGTTTCTAAAACGAGGGTTTCTTTTTGCTTGTTATGTTATGTTAAGGGGTTTTATAAAGCGCTCAGTTGCCGCAACAACGGGCATAACAGCGCTAAAATGTCACTGCCATAAGCAAGCCAAGAACACCCAGGAGGCAATTATGCAGGGAAGAGGTGAGTTTTGATGTTTTACGGAAAAGAGAATGTTTTTTAATGTTTCTAATATGTGCACGGAGGGAGTTCCAAAGCTTAACCGAGGAACTACCGCCAGATGCTGGTCCTTGGAGCGCAGCTGACGGGTAGGTCTATAGGATGCCATGAGGGTAGCCAGATAGCAGGAGATTGGAGAATCATGATTCTGTGGGCAATACAGAGAGTCTCGGATGCATTTCTCCACCGGCAGCAAATGTAGTTTGCGGATGGAATTTGCGATGGAGCAGATTCTCGGCTGACAAAGGAGGGCCTGGGCTGCTACATTTTGTGCCTTTTGTAAACACAGTATCTCTGCCCTATTGGTCCCGATATATAGGGAGATCGCATAGTTCAGTCTAGAGAGTACTGTGGCCTGAATGATTACCTGATGGATGGTAGGGTCGAAGAAACCCAGCAAAGGAACAAACTCCGGCTACTACCTTAGTCTGGGTTTGAAAAGAAGGTCTATCCAGACTCCTAGATTTTTTACTGCCGTTTTAAGAGCCGGCGGAGGGCCCAAAGAGGACGGCTACCAGAGGTCACTTCACAGATGGATATCTTTGCCCACCACCAAGAGCTCCAATTTGTTGCCATTGAGCTGATGACAATTGGCCGTTATCCAATCTGCAGTAGCTTCCCAGAGTCGTCAGATAATGCCACTACCAGCTGTGAGTCATCCGCGTAAGATACCACAGCTAATCCTTTGCTCCTGGCCACTGTTGCCAGAGATTGGATATAGATGTTAAAAAGAGTTTGGCTTAAAGCTTGTAAATGAAAACCTGAATATCATTTGTATCAAAACTCAGTATCTTTTGTGTTCCTTTACTTATGAATCCAGATTTCTTTTCCAGTGCAAAGGATCAAGAAATGTAAAGCAGCGAGTCGATATTTCTGGATTCCAAGAGCTGAATTATTTACTGCTCAAGATTCAATCTTTACCTAACCGTGAAGCTTTCAGAAACCTATTAAGAACTAAACTTTTCAAATGCTTTCTCTCTGATCAATAATGTTGCCATCATGCACGCATTTTGTCCTTTCACCAGTTAGGTGTTGGTTGGGTAAATAAGAAAGGTCTAAAATATATTCATATATAATTAATCGGGCCGTGAATCATTTACAGTCAGTGGTGAGCCAGCAAATTTCCCAAGGCTCGATATTGGACACCTCTGGGGAAGTGCCACTATGGTGGGTGTATTAACAGATGCATGTGATGATCGAAATGAGCATCTTTTGCCCCGCGTCAGGGCTTCGGATCTAAATGTTGTGTACTGCAAGTACTATTTCTCACAGTTACAGGTCACAATTTACTTTTACTTCTTCTGCCTTTGAACGTTGTTCTCTAGCAGCTGTCATTGAACCGGTTGTTGCACAAAAGGACCAAACACCAAAACCAGCTAGAAATATTCTCCAGTCTGTGCTTGTTAAACTTGTTCAAGTGTGTTGTGTTTATAGGTTTTATCACTAATCCCTGTAGTTTGTTGAACATCCTTCCCACAACTACTTCCAAATCCACTGCAATGGTATGGTTTTTCCCCTGTATGTGTTTGCTGATGTCTTCGTAGAATTGATAATCGACTAAAGCACTTTGCACATTCACCTCACTTGAATGGCTTTTCCCCAGTGTGTGTTCGCTGATGTGCTTGGAGATGTGATAACTGACTGAAGCTCTTCACACATTCACTGCACTGGAACGGTTTTTCCCCTGTGTGTGTTCGCTGATGTCTCCTGAGATGTGAGGAATCAGTAAAACTACTTCCACATTCACTGCACTTGTATGGTTTTTCCCCAGTGTGTGTTCGCTGGTGGCTCCGGAGGGTTGATAAATGACTGAATTTCTTCACACATTCAGTGCAATAGTATGGTTTTTCCCCTGTGTGTGTACGCTGGTGGCTCCGGAGGGTTGATAACTGACTGAATTTCTTCACACATTCATTGCAATGGTATAGTTTTTCCGCAGTGTGTGTTCGATTATGTTTTTGTAGGTCTAATAAGCGACTGAAGCTCTTCACACATTCACTGCACTGGAATGGTTTTCCCACTGTGTGTGTTAGGTGATGAATCCTGAGATTTGAGGAATCACTAAAACTACTTCCACAATCATTGCAATGGTATGGTTTTTCCCCAGTGTGTGTTCGGTGATGTGATTGGAGATGTGATAACCGACTGAAGCTCTTCACACATTCACTGCACTGGAATGGCTTTTCCCCTGTGTGTGTTCGGTGATGAATCCTGAGATTTGAGGAATCACTAAAACTACTTCCACATTCATTGCAATGGTATGGTTTTTCCCCAGTGTGTGCTCGCTGATGTCTTTTGAGTTGTGATGAACGACTGAAGCTCTTCACACATTCAGTGCAATGGTATGGTTTTTCCCCTGTGTGTGTTCGCTGATGTGTTTGGAGTTGTGATAACCGACTGAAGCACTTCACACATTCAGTGCAATGGTATGGTTTTTCCTCTGTGTGTTCGCTGATTATCTTTTAGGAGTGCTAACTGACTAAAGTTCTTCATACATTCATTGCAATTGCACGTTGCTTCTCCTGTGTGTATTTGCTGATGGCTCTTTAGTAGTGATGACAAACTAAAGCTTTTGCTGCAGGTGTATGATTTTCCTTTCTTTGTCAGTGACTCTGGGTCTTGTTTATATTTGTCTGCATCCCAGGACTGCTTTTCCTGAAGAGCTAACATAGTTTATAAAGCACGTGTGTTATTCTCACAATCCCTGTATGCATGTGGTATTTTGGATGGTTAATATCAGATTTCACAATGAAATACAAAACTCACCAACTACATATATTATAATTGTGGCAAGTACATTTCTTTGTAGGTGGTTATGTCTTTAGATTACATAATGGGTTTGCATGTTTACGGGTAATGATTAGTCTTTCTTCAGGTCGATGCAAATTGGGACAGTCTGTTGTAGATCAGAGACCCTCTCTTCCCTTTACCCTTCAGTTGTCTGACTCCACTCCATTGTGCTTTTCTCTTGCTCCTGTGGATGGCCTGAAAGAGTTTACAATACACCTAGCACGCTGAATGGTGGTCTGCCATCATTATAGGAAGCAGAGCAAAGCTGGATCCACCTCATACCGAACACATGATCAAAGCTGATGGTGGAGGCCTGTTTATTCAGGAGGTGGTTTGTCAGTGTTGTTGCCTTAATTTTCTAGAGGTCATTTCTTAGTCCTGTTGCATGGAGGTGCACAGCTCAGGCTCTTAGATCCACTGAATTGCTCTTCACTGCTTCTTCCAGGATCTATCATTTTATGTTCAGGTTCCTCAGTCTCTGACTGTGCAGATCTTTTCCTGAATATTGGAGCTCATTTTTTCTAACCGTTTTTTTTTAGATTTGCACGATTACTGTCATTATTCACGATCATTTGTGCATTCAAGGCTGGTTTCCTATTGGATGTAAAGAGATTTAAAATCACTAAATGAAAATGTAAGAGAATGTGAATACACAATATTTAACTAGTTGTAAAATACATCTCTTCTTTACCATTTTTTAAAGTTACCAAGGGCTATTTCACCATACACAGATATTTAACTAAATCTTCCATTGAACATGTCACTCTTACCTAATTCAGAAAAGGAGGTGATTTTCAGAGTAACTTAGTACAGAAAGAGCACTCACGGAGCGCCCTCTTGCTAGAGGTACAGCTTTACGAAGACGCACATGGCTAAGATTTCATTTAAACAAGAAGTGATTGTGGAAAAAGAGGGCTCAGGATGTGCTGCTGTCACTTCAGTTTCAGTAAGTGTATAACAGCAGTAACGCTTTCAAGACTACATGACAAAGAAAACTCTTCATGAAGTATATAATAAAGGTATCGCTTCAGGAAGTATATAATAAAGGTAACGCTCTAGGAAGTATATAGTCAAGGTTACGCTCCAGGAAGTATATAACAAATGAAGCTCCATTCACACTCTTCTTGACAATACTTTCCAGTTCACACTGGAGCAGATGAAGTTCCAACTCCTATCTTTACTTTTCTGTTTGTTAAGTTATCTTTGCCACATTCCTAGAGATGGTTCAAGCATTTGTTGGAAGATTGCAGCATTTATTATAGAGATTCCATCACAACCAGTAATATACCTGTGATATCTCTGCTGCCAATGCATGTCTGCTTTTTGTCTTTTTCTACCTTACCATGGTTTCTGACAATGTTTTGCGTTTGGTGCCAGCATGCTTCTCTGTCGGTGGATGGAGCATTGGCAGAGTGGGACAAGATGTCCGTTGCTTGAGGGTGAGTGCAGCATTTACACCCCTGCACATTTCTTACATTCAGCTTTAACATACTCCCTGTTCATCACCTTCCATACTCCCTTATGTCTGTGTACTCACTCAGCAGGTTTCATTGGCAGCTAAAGCAGGGGTGTGACTCGATGCACACAGCAGACATCAGGTAATGGTCTGATAGTCAAATGCCATGGTTGGCAGTACGAGGATCACAAGCGTAATTAGAGAAGCTCGCCCAGGGCATACAAACGGAGGAGGTGCACAGGTAGATGCATATGTGGTACAAACAGAGGAGGCGAACATGTAGGTACACGCTCCTTTAATTGGGTCTGTTTCAGGCCTTTACTGGGCTGGGAATTTGTGTGCACTGTCTCTTATTTCCTCTGCAGATAATGGCACTTACTGCATGGGTAAAACCACTTTGACCCTTTACAAGGGGGGAGCAGAGCCTTAGAATGCACAACACCGGGAGACCTCCTGCCTTGAGGGGAAGGTGAGGGTCCAGGTGTCAGACAATATCAGCAAGGGACATAAAAGGATCCTAAGAAAAACAGCGGCAGAAAGGCGAAATCATCAGCCCAGATGGAGAAGAGCCGGGTCTTCCACTGTTTCCGAATCAGTAAGTGATATTGAATCTTTCTAAGGTTAGGGGGCATAGAATTCCATCTGGTCAGAGCTAAGGCATGAAAGGAGCAACCTCTCATTCTGGCTCTGCTATGATGAGGGATGTGGGCCAGGTTTAGATTAGCGAAGCGCAGTGTAGTGTTCTGGAGGGCATATAAAATTGCATCTAGGCAGCTAGGCTGGGTACTCCTTGGATCTCAGTTTTTTTGGAGTTAAGTTTTAAACAGTTGTCATGCATCCATCTGGGCAGCACTGTGTTAGACTTGGCATCTTTTGGTGTGTTTCCACCGAGTTTTTGCTTTCTGCCCTCTTGGTTTTGACTTTGTTTTTGCTGGTATAACGTTTCTGCGCACTTTTCGCACTGCTGATCAGTGGTAAAGCGCAGTTGGTCCTGTGGTAAATTGTGTTATGATTGGATGTGTGACTTACTTGTCAGTCCCCAGTAACAAGCACTGCGGGTGCCGGGGCTTGTGAGCCCACCGCTACTCGTAGGCCTGCAGCACGGATTGTGTCACTTGCGTACGTAGCCCGAGAAAGGTATAAGTGAAGGAAGTTTGGTAGGCCTGAACTCAGCCTCTAAAGACACAGCCTTTAGCGAGGGTGTCCTTTTCATTCTGAGTTCATAAAGGCCACTTTTAGAAAGTGGGTCATCCCATGTGCCTCTGCTGGAATGTGGATTGCCTGTCTGGTTTTTGGACGACAGATGGCTAGGGAGCATGGGTCTCCCGATAGTTTAGGTAGGTCAGGAAAAGGCAAAATAGCCCTGAGTTACGACGGGGGAAGAGGGAGGAGATTTCCTTACACCTCAAAGGGCCTGGTCTGCCTCTGACAAAGCCGTCTCCACTCCTGCCAGGAATTCACGCAAGAGAAGGCCCAATTGGTTCTGGCTGGACACCAACACCCGCTGCCTTGCAGGTCAAAGGATTTTTGTGGACAAATTCGGGGTCCCAGACCCCTGAACTTTAGAACTCATTTGGATCAAGAAGACTGCACAGAAGGAGAGCCGAAGAAACTGTGAAAGGACAGACCGCTTTGCTGCGTGCTTTGCTGGGCTGACCTGCAGTGGCTGCTTTTGTCTTGGGCAGTGAAACGCCTGGACTGGATTTCTGCAACCAAATTGTTGAGACTCTCCAAGGGCTTGAGTAGAGCTTGCCCCCTGTTCACGAAGTCCCAGGAACAGCAAAGACTTCATGTTCTTCGACCCGCAGCAATGGGGACTGTGTGTTTTGTGCTGCCACCCAAAGAACGCCACCAAGATCCTACTGAACCCGTGTCCTGAAAGCACCGCAAAAGGCACCGTTGCAATGCCGCACCACGACCCTGGTCTCACCGATGATGCCTGCTGACGCCATCACTGAGCCGCTGCTTGCACCGTGACCTCTGGGCACCGCACTCTGCACCGCCTTGCTTCACGCCAAAGCTTTGGCACCTCAGAGGGCACTGCCGCCACGCCGCACCACAAACCTGGTTTCACCGACGATGCCTGCTGATGCCATCACCGAACCGCTGCTCGCACCTCGACCTTTGGGCCCGCACTCTGCACCACCTCGCTACACGAGGACATCGTGCCCTTCCTGACGCTGCCACTTCCAGCCGAAATCAACGCCACTGCCTGCACTGTGGTTTGGGGGCACCACTCGTAAGTTACACGATGCACCACCCTCATCCCACACCGCAGCCTTGGCCTACCGACGCCGGCGCCATCGACTCCAGTTCGTCAGCCGACGACAGTGCTTCAGTAACAACAATGCCGCTGCTTGCACCATGACCTGCTAGCACCGTGACGAGCACCGCCTATATAAGCCACATATAATATATAATCCACATTTGTAAAGCGCACAATCACCCGTTAGGGTCTCAAGGCGCTGGGGGCTGTCAGGAAGATTAAGTAAGCTATTGCCCAGAGTCACATGGTGCTAGGCTAATCTGTCGCCGGTGCAGGGGATCGAACCATGATCCCCAGATTCCGGAGTCAGTGCCCTAGCCGCGGCGCCACACCTCTTCCTCCGCCTCCATCTTGCACCGCGACCCTGGTCTCACAGACGACACCATCTGAGGCAGCCACCTACCCGCTGCTCGCTCTGCGACCTGAGGGCACCACACGCTGCCCTGCTTCGCTTCACACCACAGCACCCAACGCCTGTTGGCGCCAGCGCTCCGGATCCCATCTGAAAGGAGCTCAACCTGCAACGCGAGTGACTTCAAGGGCCCCATCGCCCTGCATCACTGAAAGGCACTGTTTGAGGGTCTTCCCGACCCTGTAGTTGGCCTGCGACCCAGCGGTCAGCCAGAACTGTTTTTGGATTTGTTGTTCATGACGTCGTGATAGCACCGGATGGAGCTATCGACAACAAGGAACTATTTTTAAAGCATATTTGGATAAGTGGCGATTTCGAAGTATAGTATTGTGGATTTGTATCGTATTTGGTCTTGTCTTAAGTATATAAAAATTGAATATTTTTCTAAACTGGTGTGGTGTCCTTCTGTAGTGCTTACACTGCTTTACCGTTGGTTATGTGCAAATGCTTTACACACTGCCTCTAAGATAAGCCTGGCTGCTCGTGCCAAGCTACCAAGGGGGTGAGCAGGGGTTATATTAGAAGGGTAACTCCCTTATCCTGACTAGATTGGTGGTTTCTGCCTCGCTTTGGCCCAAGTCTGATCTAGCCATTAATCCCATTTCTATCACTAGTTGTCAGCGGTGAGGATCGGACTTGCATTTGCACTTGACTTACAGTGATTGGTGTGCACTACTGCCATATCGCAGACCATTACGTGCCACATACTAACCTGTTTTCTTATTGCCCAATTTTTGTTATCTTGCCAGGTGAACTTTCTGCTTCATCAAGCCGGAATCAATAGCATCATCCGTTGCATCCATGGACATTGCCTTTGAGGAGGATAGGTTGGAGCTCTACTCAAAGAGAGAATTGAAGTCTTTGTGCAAAAACCTCAAAGTCCAAGTCAGAGGTCTCACTAGGAAGGACGAGCTACAAAAGGCGCTGAGGGCCTGGGTAGCAGCCAGAGATGCAAGTGGGCAATCTGGTGACCTTAGTGGAGAGGTGGGGGAGTCTGGTTCTAGGTGGGATGAGATTTTGGGTGGGGGGAACCCTTCCGGCCAGGCAGCAGTGGCCTGTCCCCAGAGGAACTGGAGGACAGGTGGGAAGCAAGGAAGTTTGAGTTGGAAAAACTCAGGATGGAAAGTGAGAGGGAAAACAAAATACTAGCCATGGAAGAAGAGAAAATATTGCTAGACCATGAGTGAGGTCTTATGGCGCTGGAATTAAGGAGTAGACCCGGCTCAGATGGTGGCGGCAACTCGTCAAGACAGGCAGACAGAATCATGCACATCCCTAAGAATGTGGGCAAGGAATTCAAGCAGGGGGATGACATACAAAGGTGGTTTCAGGGGTACGAGGCAGCAATCCACATGAATGAAGTCCCTGAGGAGAATTGGGGAGCAGGATTGTGGCCTCTCTTCCCTGAAGAAGCGAGGGGCACTTTAATAGCTTTGGGTAAGGGGTATCACCTCACCTATCCAGACATGAAGCTTGACCCCCTGTTCACGAAGTCTCAGGAACAGCAAAGACTTCAGGTTCTTCGACCCGCAGCACTGGGGACTGTATGTTTTATGCTGCCACCCGAAGAACGCCACTAGATGACGTCTACGATGATGCTGCCGAACCCGTGTCCTGAAGGCACCGCAGAGGGCACCGCTGCAACGGCGCACCGCGACCCTGGTCTCACTGACAAGGCCTGATGACGCCATCACCGAACCGCTGCTCGCACTGTGACCTGTGGGCACCGCACTCTGCACTGCCTTGCTTCATGCGAAGCTTTGGCACCTCAGAGGGCACTGCCACCACGCCCCTGGTCTCACCGACGACACCTGCTGACGCCATCACCGAGCTGCTGCTCGCACCGCGACCTGTGGGCCCGCACTCTGCACCACCTCACTACAAGACAACGCCGTGGCCTTCCTGATGTCGCCACTTCCCACTAAAACTGATGCCACTGCCTGCACCACGGTTCGGGGGCACTGCTCGTAAGTTACACAACGCACCGCCCTCATCCCACACCACAGCCTTGGCCTACCGACGTCGGCGCCATTGACTCCAGTTCATCAGCCTACGACAGCACTTCAGCAACGACAACGCTGCTGCTTGCACCGTGACCTACTAGCACAGTGACGAGCACCACCTCCATCCCGCGCAAACGTGGTCTCACCGACAACACCATCGGATGCCGCCACCGTGCCGCTGTGTGCACCGAGACCTGGGGACACCGCACGCCATACCGCTGCGCTTCACACCGCAGCACCTGACACCTGTTGGCGCCAGCGCTCCGGATTCCATCAGAAAGGAGTTCGACCTGCAACAAGAGTGACTTCAAGGACCCCATCACCCTGCATCTCTGAAAGGTACTGTTTGCTGGTCTTACCCACCCCGTAGTTGGCCTGCGACCCCACTGTCAGCCAGAATTGTTTTTGGATTTGTTGTTCACGACATCGTGATAGGCCCGGATGGAGCTATCGACACCAAGGAACTTTTTTAAAGGAAGATTTGGATAAGTGACAATTTTGAAGTATAGTAATGTGGATTTTTATCGGATTTGGTCTAGTCTTAAGTATATAAAAATTGGATATTTTTCTAAACTGTGTGTGGTGTCCTTCTGTAGTGGGTACACTGTTTTACTGTTGGTTATGTGCAAATGCTTTACACACTGCCTCTAAGATAAGCATCACTGCTCGTGCCAAGCTACCAAGGGGGTGAGCAGGGGTTATTTTAGAAGTGTAACTCCCTTATCCTGACTAGAGTGGTGGTTTCTGCCTCGCTTTGGAGCAAGTCTGAGCTAGCCAGAAATCCCATTTCTAACACAAAGTTTTTAGATTTGGCACAAAAGCCAGTCGACTGCTGACAGGGAAATAATTACACAATACTTACACTAATCGATCCTTAGCCATATCTACACTTGGGAGAATGCATTTAGCTCTGTGTGAAGTGAGTGATGTTTCTTCACATACTGAACCACTGATAATTCACTGTATCAGTCGGGTGGGTGTGGTTATCCTTAAATCTCACCTTTCATTCTCCTACGCCCATGGCAATTAATTAATTAATATTGCTGAGTTTTGCGCCTTCTAGTGCGCTTTTTAACTTTTGTAATATATTATCTATTGATTCAATTTCCTCTTTTATAGAACCACTTGCCCCACTTCACTCCCTGCGTCCTGATGAAGACCCCGTTTTAAGGTCTCATGTGTACCTAACCTTCTAATTGGGGGTCGAAACGTCGACGGATACAACCGTCAACTAGCTTGCGCTCCCAGCATTGAATATATTAATATATGTGCTGCTGGCATGGCATTAATTGTTTATTTTGCACAATTGACCAATTCTGCACATTCCTTTTCTCACATCACTTTCCCTCTCACCCTTCCCACCCCTGGGGCACCATTACGATAGTATGATTATAAATGATGTGTCCTGGACAGGGAAATAATTAGCATACAACACTAGTGAGATATTCCAAAAGATTTCACTACCTCTGCTAGGGGTCTGACAGAAATATTAAAAAGGGCAGGACTGAGGTCCGAACCCAGAGGGATGCCAGGAGCCAGTCCTCTTTGGGATGAGGCAAAGGGAGTGGTGTGGGGCATACATTGAAAGGACCGCTCCTTTAAAAAGGAGGTAAACCAGGCCAGACCTTTGCCCTGTACCCCCAGGTCAGTGAGAGAAGTTAATATTATTGCATGTGAGACAGTGTCGAAGGCCGCACTTAAATCCAGAAGGTACAGAGCCTGGGGTTTGCCAGCATCTGCTGTACAGCAAAGGGATTCAATAACTGTGAAAAGAGCGATTTCAGCTGTATGATCTAAATCCATTTTGCGAACAATCTAATATTTCATTAAGGTAAAAAATGTTGGTTAAGAGATTGTTTACATGTTTCTCCACAACCTTGGACAGAAACAACAGAACAGAAATGGCTCGATAGTTTTCTGGATGAGTGGCATCTAGCACAGACGTTTTTTAGAAAAGGGATAACCTTGACATATTTCCATGATATTGATACTTCTTCAGTGGCTAATTCTAGAAATATGGGTGTGACGCTCTACTGAAATTGAAAAATATAATCAGGTTTAAATGGGTTATCCGGAGATCCAGATTTCACTTGACGCATTAAGGTGTAAATAGAATCTGTGTCAAGTAGAGCCAATTGCTCCAAGGTAGCCCATTGAAAGTGGTAGGTCCCTGTCTCAAGAGAGACAGGTTTGACTGTTTTCCCACCCCTGTTAAAGTAAAGATAAAGATCATTGACCAAGCTTGTTGCAATGGTTATTAGAAGCTTCCGCTAATCCAGGACTGGAGGTGGGTTTAATCAGGTTGTTCACAATAGAGAAGATTTCCTTAGAAGGCTTACAGTTGTTTTTGATTTATCTGCAAATAATTCGACATGCGCTCTTTCAATCAGTTTCTTGTAGCATTTAATAGCTCTCATGTATTGCATTCATACTGCAGCATCATAGGATTTATGCCAAGGGCGCTCTCGTACTTTGAATCCTAAGGGCGTAACCACAACAGATCCAAGGTTCACTCTCTCAAACTCAGATTCCCTTCCAGTGCCTCTGGGACTGCAGCTGCTTCTAGGCCCCCATCCTTTAATGCTGGTAGTTAGATTTTGGGGTGTCTAGTTGGCAGAGGTAGGTACCTTTGATCAAATAGGGACCCTTGCGTCTAGTCAGGGTAAGGGGCTACACTCCCAAAATAACCCCTGCTCACCTCCTTGGTAGAATGGCACGAGCAGGCAGGCTTATCTCAGCGGCAGTGTGTAAAGCATTTGTGAACACATACAGTAGTACAGTGACAACACTACAGATGGACAGCACACAGGTTGTACATCAAAAATAAGTACCTTTATATAGATTTAACACAAGACCAAAAACGACAAAAATCCACAATACTGTACTTTAGAATGGTAGAAATAGCTTAGTTCTCTTTAGATGGTAAATGCAACACTTTACGTTACCTTCAATGTACCTTTGGATGCGTAATGCTATACAACAAAAGAGTTGCAGGGAAGGTGATGCGTCAGTTCCCTACTGCTGCGTAGGGGACGGTGATGCGTTGGTTCTTATCTGCGTGTAGAGGTGATGCGTCGGTTTCTTACTGCGCTTCTGTGGAGATGCGACCCGCAATGCCGTGATGCGATGAGGATCCGATGCAATGAAACAAAATGCGTCTTCTTCTTGATGCAACATCCATGAGGCGATGCGTGCACGCCTGACGGCCGTGCGGCAACTCAGTGAATCTTCTGAGCCGCGACAGGCCCTGTGACATGCTTCTCTGGTGATGCGACGGAATCTGTTGCAACGGCGACACTCTTCTCCGTTGATGTGAGGCACTTCAGTGATGCAATGAGACAGCGGCAGCCGCGGCACCCTTCTTCAGTGATGCGACGACAGCAGCGGCGACACGCTTCTCCCGTGATGCGACGGCGTATGCTGCAACGGCGACACCCTTCTCTGGTGATGCGAGGCGCTTCGGCGATGCGACAGTGGCGGCACCCTTCTTCAGTGATGCGAAGACAGCGGCTGTGGCGGCATCATGCTTCTTCTCCACGAGTCGTGCTTCCAGCTCCCAGCGACACGTAGTCTCTCCGAAGGCCCAGCACAACAGCAGGCACTTCAAATTCCCAGCAAGGGAACTCAGGGGAGCTGGTTCGTGAAGTCTGTTTTCCCAGAGACTTCAGGAGGAGAAAAGCTCAATTTCCAAGCCCTTGGAGATCCTTTACAAGTTGAAGAAAGTAACACAAAGTTCCTTTCTACTTTATTTGGTAGTCAGGCAACCACTGCATACCAATCCACCAAACAGCACTCAGCTTAGGGATAGTCTCCTCCTTCAGTTTCTCTCTGGTTCCTCTCCTCAGCAAAGGTTCTTCCTGTTTCCCAAAAGTGATCTACATTTCTGGGCTCTGAGTCCCCTCTTTTATACACCTATTTTCTTTGTTCTCTGAAGGCAGAGAGTGTCTGTACCTAGTCCAAACCAGTTCTGGTCAGTCCTGAAGCACTTTGTTGACAGTGTGGGCCAGGGACATCAGACGCACCACAGGAGGTGGAGCCAGCATTGTGGAAGGCAGGCACAGCCCTATTCAGGTCTCAAGGTCATCCCCATTTCTCACTCTACATGCAGATGGGTCTCTTCAGCCCTGTGCTGACTCACCCTGTCTTCTGGAATCCTCCAGTCCCTGTCACTCAAACTCCAGACAAGGAATACACAACCTAGCAGAGGCAGGCTTGGATAGTTAGGCAAGAAAATACCTACTTTCTAAAAGAGGTATTTTCAAACACAGAATATTAAAACCAACTTCACTAAAAGATGTATTTTATCATTCTGAGTTCAGTAATCCGAAACTCAAATTTCTACCTAGTTCCCTGAGTCAGGTAGGATTACAAAATGTTATAATCAAACTGCCCATTCTGGCCTATGGGGAACAGGTAGCCTTGCAATAGTGAAATACGAAAACGGCTGTAATTCACTATTAGGACATGCCACACACATCAGGGTATGGCCTACTTTTTACCTACAATTGACCCTGCCCTAAGGCCTACCAAAAGGGTGACTAATATGCAGAAAAGAAAAGGTTTAGGGGCTGGCAAGTGGGTGCATTTGCCAGTCAACATGGCAGTACCAGACTGCTTCTGTGGGTGGCACAACCATTGCTGCAAGCCCACCAGCAGCCCTGGGCACACACAGTGCACTGTACTAGGGTTTGGCAAGTAAACCAAGTAGGCCAATCATGGAGTAACTAATCCATACATTAATTTATAATAGGCAGAGCATATGCACTTTAGCACTGATCAGCAGTGGTAAAGTGCCCAGAGTCATATATAACCAACAAAAACAGGTCAGACAGAATACAGGAGGAAGGCAAAAAGTTCAGGTATGACCCTGCAAAAAGGGCCAAGTCCAACACTGGTTCTCTCTGCTACAAAATTGGTTGCAGACTTGAAGATTGATTTGAATTTTAGCAGCCTGGTTATTGCATCACAAATGTGACAGATATCCCAGTCCATCTTACTACAACTGTCACTGGATTAAATGCACTTCTAATGTGGCGGGCGGGATAATCGTCATGCTTGTGAGAGAGTAACCTGTCCACCAAAATCTAAATGAGACCCTTGGTGTACATCATGTCCAGTGTCATTTAAGTGTCAGACCAAGCAGAGACCACCATCTAACCGTCCCCCTTTCAGCTAGTCACTGGTAGATCAATTCCGAAGCCAATACCTCAGAGCAGAACCAAACTAAGCGCAGAGTCCAGCTCCGAGGCCTAAGGTAATGAAATGTATCTATATCTCTCTGAACTGACCAAAACTTGCAGACTCCTCTCTAAAGTGGTTACCCAAAGGAAGGCGGTGTGCACCTCTGTGGGTCTACTCTACACCATACCGCAGCCCGGGGACCGAGTACTGATCCACAACTTTCATCGCCAGGGGAAAGAACGCAAGTTTGAACAGCTCTTCAAAGTAGTCTTTTCAACCCCCAAATCTGTCAAGGTCAAAGGGAAAGAGTCATGGTACCCCTTGTCAGATATTCGCTTGTACTCATCACTACAACAACCATCAAAGGAGTCATCATTACAAACTTTTTCTAATATAAACTATTTACACTTTGGGGACAGAAGCGCCTGTGGGGCTTCCACTGGACTTTGCGAACACTTTTCAGATAAGAGCGCCCCAAGGGCTACCCCCGGACATTACATCGACTCTTTCATATCCCGACTAAAAATATTCACTGTAGGAGAGTAGGATCTGCTTACTATGATTACCCCCATTTTTTGCTGGTGTTTCACTGTTTCTCGACTTTAGTCTGGCTGGGGCCCTGCTATTCAGGACCCCAGCCTAGCTGCTTCATCTCTAAAATTATTGCATGTACTTTAGGTACACTCCAGATTGGTTACTGGGATACCCTTGTGAGTACCTAGTATATGGTACCTTAGGTACCAAGGGCATAGGTGCCCCAGAGGCCTACCAGGGGCTGAAGCATGTATTATGCCACCCCTGGGAAGCCTTCCAAAATGGCACCATAGGTCTGCTACTGCAGCCTGGGTAAGCCTGTTCTCTGAGGCTGTTCTGTGATGCAGCCAGACCATATACTCTTAAATGCATTATAATCTCGCGGTAAATGCTAACTTTTGAATGGCTGCTTGGAAACATGTCATGTTTGGTGTCAAACATTTTGGAATCCTACCCCCCCCCCCATCCCGGCCAGTCCTAGTTTAAAAGAACCCTAGCATCACAAAACGGATGCTGCAGCCACAGACACAGGTCTGACCTCCTGCTGCTTGACGAAACTCCGGACTCCGGCAGGGGAGGCCTTGGCAATATGTTTTCTGTCACAGGGAGGTATAACCACTTCCCAGGCAGGCTGTAGTGTATTGGGGTTGGGTGGGTGCATTCAGAGAATGCTTTTCAGACAGTGCTGGGGGCACACTTGGTGTCCATGTGCACACCCCTGTTCAAACCAGTTGCAGGGGCACCCAGCCCCTGCTCTGGTGCGAAACTGGACAAAGGGAAAGGGGTGTAACTACCCCTTTTCCTAGACCCTCCCATAGGTGGGTCCCCAGAGTATGTCCAACCCCTTTCTTTAGTATAAGTAAGGGACCCCTGGCAACAGGACTTTAGATTACACCTGGATGAAACTCTGATACATATATCCTGGAATTTCGACATTCTACACGACTAGAAGACGGAAGAATCTCCCTTGGGGTCAAGGAGTGACTCCCCTGTTCAAACAGGCACCAAAGAAGCATCTTGCCGATCTGCATTTTCGAAGCTCCTGCCGGAATTCAAAGGATTTGTGACTCAGGACATAGACTTCCAGACTTCTCTGAGGCCGACACGAGATCCCAGTAAAGCTGAGACCTTCAGCCCTCACAAGTGACGTGGGACCGGAACTCCTAGACACTGTGCACATTTGCTAGTACATCGACTTCCCGAGCTTTCCTGAAGTTGTGCATTGGGCTACCTGTAGTCCTAGCCCAGAGTACCATCTGCACCGAAGATTGTGGGCCTACACTCCAAAAGTGTTCCGTGAGCCCGCTTCTAGCATTTCTGCTCGAGGCCGATGCGCGATCCCTGGTCCGTTGACTGGTGGGTCCCCATGAAGGTAACTCTACTTTCCTTTGGGCTTCCCAGGTTGCTCCAGACATGCCCTGACTCCCCACCAAGTGGTGACTCCCTCAGACCATGCTGGTCTGCACCAAAGCCAATCTCTGCTTTTAGCGTGGGTTGCTGTTGCCAAGGCTTGTTGGGTCCAATCCGGAAACCGACACCGCAGCACTCGACATTCTTCGTGGGACAGCACCTGGTTGTTGTTGACGCCTCCTGGTCCTCGTGGCTGAAGAGGCAGCTTTACCTTCTTCACTTCCAAGTACCCGACATCGGTGGACGTACGCTCATCGCCTTCCTGGTCACTGGCAAGTGACCCAGACTCTGTCCCCTCTGCTTTCAAGTTCTTCACATCTCTGATCCAGCCTTGGAGTCACCTGGACACTTTCCACTTGGACGCCAGCAGCACTTTGCAGCAGATCGCCATTGAAATCGACGGCGAAACCCAACACGAAAAGACACCCAAGCACCCGGCTTCCCTGGGTGAGCTAACTCGAGTACTCCGGTGCTCCTGTGGGTGTTGACTCTAGATCCTCCTAGTTCTAAGAGGTTTGCTCCAAGTCCTCTTCTAAGTGTCCATTATCTCTAAAATTCCAACGGTGACTTTCCCCATAGAAGTTAATGGTGATTCGCTGCTGTGTTCAGACACTGCACACGTCCCCCGTGGGTCCCCTGTGTCACTACCTTGGGTGATTCCTGGTGGCCCCAGGAGTTCTACAGGCTCTAGGCCTGGTCTCCATGTCAGTCGTGGTTCTTATACCACTTTCTTAATATATGGTTTGGTATGCCCCTAGAGCACAACGTATATTGTGCCAATTTACTGTGTGCTAATTAAGTTTACTGAATGTACTTTTGCCTCTAGCCTCATAAAGAGACTAGAGGGTTGTGTTTAGAATAAATACATATATTTTATATATATACATGGTGTGGTTCTCCTTTCATTTGGTCATTCACAAGATTATAGACTGGTAAAACAAGCTGCTTTACATTCCTTCAGGACTTAGCCTGAAGGTTGCTCTCCACAGCTAACACTAGGATAGCTTTCTATAAAGGTTGTTTTAAACCTACCATCAATAAGGGTCGTTTGGACTGGTGCAAGGTGCTCACTCGAATAGTGGACAGCGTATGCCAGGCCAACTTCTCACATTCACTTGTGTATTGTTTTTTGCCCTATGTGCTTATATGTTTCTTCAGCTATGTGTCACAGTACAGGAACAGGTCAAGTTTCAGCAAAGGAAACCTGGTAAAGTGATAAGACGTGTGTCCCGGGATCTAAACTGTTTAATATAGAACTTCACCACATACAACGATTACATAGCGCACTACTACAACACACCTGGTATCAACACATGATCTCAGTGGGAAGCAAAGCATCTCCCCAACTCCTGCTATGTTTGCCCATTCACACCCCATGCAGTGGGTTCAGACTATACCTGTCCCAGGAGGTACCTCCCAACACAGCCTCATGCTGAATAAAAGCCAAACTCCAGCCCAACACTATAGCACCACAGGAAGTCACAGTGAACCTAGCCAAGTACGATATCAAACCTGAACTCCTTTACATCCTGACACAGCAGGATGAGATCCAATCCAATGTAGACAAACTCAGGAAAAAGGGGCAGACATGGTCTTAGAACACAGGGCCTAAACCCAGGGTTTCTTGGAGTTCACAAGCCCTCAGCCCGATGCAATAACAGATCTGCATAAGTACCAACCTGTGGACCAAGGCTAGCCCTTAGTGTAACTGGAAGTGTATTTATGAACAACATGTGGAATCCCAATGTTGAGTTTATCTGCAGAGCCATAAATTTGGGGAACAAAAGTGACAACAGGTCCTGTGGAGTCAGGTTGAATGACACTTTCCTGACCTCATTCCAAGACTCTTGGAAATCAGAGGCAGGAGTTACACATGGATAGAAGGTAAGAAGAAACCCAGTATAGTCACGAAGCGACCAGTGTATTCCTTGTGTTTTAGGGGAAGGGGCAATACCTGTCGGGGTGAAAGAGCAAAATGCAAGAGTATAACCGATAATAATGATATGCAGTGGGGCACCTCCACCTTGATGGGTTACTAATGGTAATGCGGCGACCACGCCTACACCCAGCTGAGCCAGACTGGAGAGGGGTCTGCTCACTGGTCACTCTCTACATGCCAAAATTGGTCATACCCGGAAAAGATCTTTCTGCACTGCATCCCCACCCCATCAGCAAAGGCACCACGCTTCTACACCAAGTATGCAAAAAAAGGTCAAAAGAATGATTAGGATTAGGATTAAATCCTAGATCCAAAGCTATAAAGTTGGTTCAAGTTATGGTACCACTAAACAGCACATTACACCTATAACACTTGAAGACTCATTCACGTCAAACTTAAATCAAATTTATAGCTCCTAAAATATAATTCAACTTTTGGCAATCTACAAATAATGTTCATTACATTTCTTTTCGTGGCCATCTTTTAGAAATCTCATTCCCTCCCATACAATGTTCTTTCTTTCATATTTTGTCCGATATCTATTAATTACTTTACCCTTCGTGTATTTTCTCTCTGTATCCCTCTTATTTCTCTTCTCTGGCCTCTTCTTGCTTTTTCTGCTCGCTCATCTTGTTCTCCCCTTCCTGCTGAAGTGACAACTAGAGCAGAATGACTTCAAGAGTCTCTTGGAATCCTTCATTAGGCTTCACATCATAGCAAAATCCTCATCAACACACCCTTGATGAGAGAGTGCAGCATCCCCTTGTAGCATTGTCATACAAGTAGCCCTAGGTGCTTGGGTCACTCACATATTTGGAAGTCGTGCTGAAGTCTCACTCAAAGCTGCCTAATTCTTCCAAACTATGGGGAAGAACTAGAGCTTCACATGTGACTTTGCTCAGACATCTGCCGTGTGCCGAGTAGCACCTGACTATTCTGCACAGAGAAGACCCTCTTAGATACAGTGATCCTAAAGATTCCTGTACAGAGAGGGGAGGCCAAGAAGAGTGACTGACAGTCCCGCCAACATCTGCTAAGACAGACGCCCTGCAAAAAGACTCACTGTAGACGCACCTCATAGACACACACACACAGCCTGCAAAGACAACTCTACCCTGTTCAAATGCACACACATCCAACCTGCAGATGTTCATCAAAAACACAGACATGTATGTTCCACTGCTTGAAAGGTCTCCGACCTGACAGACCCAAGGTCAGTGCGCACACACACACAATCCCTGCAGCAGACACATAACCTCTGCAGCAGATAATGCTGTAAGCCAACCTATGCCGCTGGAAGCTATTGCAATGACTGAGGTTTTACCTAGACTGAGATATGAAAACAGGGGCAAAGGGGCATGGGGCAGCACAGAAACCTTAACGTTCAGCTGCCTGGGGGACAAGCTTCTGGCACAGGGGTACAGTTGGGCAAGTCAACAAACTGATAGCGAGAGCCGAGCAAAGAGTGTGCACAGATTTCTCATAGAGAGCTAAGATGCAGTGCAATGTGAACAGATTTTTCACAGTGCAGTAAGATGCAGTGCAGTGGCACAAATTCCTCATAGTGCATTAAAGTGCAATGTGCACAGATCTGTCACAGTGCATTAAGATGCAGTGCAGCGTGCACAGATTCCTCTTAGTGCAGCAAGATGCAGTGCACAGATTCCTCACAGTACAGTAAGATGCAGTGCAGCATGCATAGATTTCTCATAGTGCAGGGAAATGCAGTGCAGTGTGCACATATTTCTCACAGTGCATTAAGATGCAGTGCACAGATCCTCTCTTTAAAACAAATGATGACCACAAACGCCCCCAGGGCCGGACGGAAAGGCCCCCAGAGGTCCCTGGATAGAAGGGCCCGGCTCCTGGCAGAGAGTTATTTCAGGATCATTCAGTCTATTTCTCCAAACACAGCACAAGGTGCTGACAATCTCCTACCTGAGCAGAAACCAGTGAAGACATTTTCAGGGTCTCTCCTCCTCCTATGGCTGGGGTGGGGCAAGTACAGACTTGGGGTCTGGGGTAGGAGGGGGGTCTACGAGGGTCTGAAGATGAAGATAACTGCACAGAGGGCCAGGACATCCTTCCTCCACTGCAACAGGCTGGACACAGAGGGAGAGACCGGAAATGATGTCAACATCCGTTTCTGGTGCTGTCTCTGCCACCGCTGACCTGGAACAGTAAACCCTTTTCCCTTTCATGCAATGTGCTCAGTGGATTCGTCTCAGGAGGCGATGCGCGCCCTCTGCTGGCCACTTAAAGAACCTTCACATCCAGTCCCTAGGAGTGAATAAACACAAATAAGCATTTTGTGGCAAGAAATGTCTAGATTTTTAGATGTCACAGAAATAAATGTTTTTAAGAAACACACAGTCCTTGGTTGCTGCTTTAAAAAACAATTTACAGCTTCACTTCACATGAGCATTTTCAAAACACTGATGCAGAGGACTAAAGAGTATTTACAGAAAGTTGTCAACTGGAAGCAAGTTTATATTTCATTAAATATATGAGAATATGTGTTAGTGGTGCAAATAAACTGGGCATCTTATTCATTTTTTCATTTTATTATTTAAAACGCTTTATTTATTGTGTTTTTCAAATGCACAACATGATACATAGCAAAGTAAATAGAGAAAAATACCATTCAATTTATGCACCAGACCAAATACAGCATGGCATAAGTCATATGTCAAAGCGAAAATTAAAAGAACAGACTTTTTCTAATCTGCCTGTGTTTTTGGGTTATTCCTTATCATAGCTGCCAAGATCAACAAGAAACTAAAAAGTTAAGTGCTGCAAAGTACCAGAAATGGAAGGGAACTAACCTAGTGCCCTTGTAAAGTCAGAGGCACAACACTACTGTTAACCGCTGCAACAATTTAAATGATCTAAAACACTCCTAAAACCATTCATAAGCAAAGTTGTGTCACCTATGGTTTCACCATTCATTTTCGCCATGCGTGCCATGATGTAAAGCTGTCACTGTGATATCGACTGATGGAGCTAAATCTGTTTGTCTATTTCTGTATTACACATTCAGCACAAATGGTGTAATTCATAAGGATTCATGCGGACTGCTGTGATTTCTGTCTCGAATCAGGAGGCACGCTGGACGTGAGAGGAGCTCTCTGAAGTGGAGGATGTCACCAGATTCAAAGTACTGGTGTTGCCAGGCGACAGCAATAGTTCTAGGGGCCCAGGCCGGTAGGAAATTGAACTAGGGAGATGTTGCCACAGCCTCGGATACCTGCTGGAGGAAGGGACGGTGTTCTACAGGCACAAAAAGATGGGGAGCTCAAAACAATGTTACAACCGCAGAAAAGCAATTAGTCATTCCAACGTTCATCAGCCGTAGTATACCCACTGGGCCCAAGGCTTTTTCCTGGCAATCAATCGAGGCAAAGGAGGAACATCACTAGCCAGGGGGCTCTATCCCGGGTCCAGTCTTGTAGGATGTGAGAGGCCCGATACAGATTTCCGCTGCCTCACCGTTCATAATTATTGTCAGCTAACAGTAGTCTGGGTCACAGCCTGGCAGGCTGCTGTATTTCAAAACACACTCACTGACAAGTCACAGTAGCAAAATAAAAATCACTCATTACAGCTGAGATTCCGACTGCCACGTGAGCCGGCGCGCCACGTGCCCACAACCTCAGTTTAGTTGCATCACTATGGCCAGCCCTGCCACGTACCACGTACCATGCATGAGGCATTAGACTAACTCATATCAGTGTGGTGGTCCGCATCACCGCACTGAAATCCGAAGTCACACATTATAGCGCCTCCTCAGCTGCTATAATGCACCATGACTGAGGGGCAATGCATGTTGCGCGCTGTTACCGTTATGTTTCAGGTGCGTGCTTGTGATCTGCTCCTCGCAGCTCTCTACTTTGTTACAATGGATTGGGACTGGACACACCACGGGCTGGGGGGTGGGGGGATGAGTCACGGGTTAACCCTGAAGTGCTGCCGGCCCGTGCTACCCGCAACGTTGCGCGTGCGTGGCATTTCAGGAAGTGTTCACTGACACTTGTCAGTGTGTTGGGCAAATTAATGGTAGCACAGGTCCTCTTCGCTGCTCGCACCACAGCATTGTGGATGAGGATCGATTCCCGGACCCAGAGTTGGCCAGGCCTGACTTGACATTTTGGTGAAGCTGGCCAGCAATGCCGTATGCTCACCAGCCCAGCAGTATGGATTCCGTGAGTTACCATGTCACACACAGGCTGAGCCCACCAGCACCAGCAATACAGCTGATGCCAGTCCGAGCAGCCTGCCCCCCTGCCAGAGTGAATACTGTCCCCCCAACACACACAAAGGAGTAGGAATGTGGATAATAAAAGTTGGCACGCACTCCTTGAAAAAAAATTGCCCTCACTCACAAAATTGTGACATGCTTCATCATTGGGCTTGCTTACTAACAACCTTGTGTTCCATGATGCCCCCGTGCCCCATGAGCATCTATCTGTGAATAAAACTAAATAAAAAAATGAGAAATACAAACAACTGAACATGCTGTGTGTCTATAGATAAAACATGATGAACGAAAACGTAGGAGAGACACAAGTTAATGCGAACCTTAGTTGTAACCACACAGAAGTACCATTAGATGCCAGAAATCCAACAACAAGTTTACTACACACTACCTAGAGGAACACCACACAGTAAATGACTTATCCTGGACGGTGCTGGACTAACCCAGAATCAGACCATCTACAGGAAATAAAAAGAGATTACTCCTGATGAGGGAACAGAAGTGGGTGAACAGAATAAAAAGCCATGTGTTGGGATTGAATGATGATATCCCTTGGAACACCCTGAATGTATAAAGTTGACCACTATATACATTCCAGTTTTGATTAGTGGCCCCCTTGCTCCATAAGCATCTATCTTTGAAAAAAACTAAATAAAATATAAGAAATACAAACAACTGAAAATGCTAGGCGGCAATAGAAAAAACTTGATGAAGAAAAACGTAGCAGAGATACGCGTTAATGCGAACCTTAGTTGTAACAAGGTTCCCTACATTTAACATTATCTATATATTGTATTGGTTTGAACATGTGTACGAATTATCGCCTTGTTAGTTCGACTTATAGACTTAATGACACATCAGGTACTGTTCTTATAATTTATAACACTAAGATGGGTCACCCCCAGCCAGAAACAACATTCCTCCAGAAGGGAATCTGTATATTTCATTCACACTTCCAGCTGATCATAATATATCGGCAATGAGCTGGGGTACATATATGTTTATATATCGCCATTCAACCTTGAGGAATAGACAAGCATTCAATAAAGTTATCTTTCCAATAACCTGTAAAAAAAATCACGGTATAGATCTGAAGATCGGACGTATGACGCCATAAACGTTGAGATCATTTGACGCCCACGTTACCCACGTGACAGAAAATTCTCCCGTCTTAGCGTAGGAGGAGGACAGAAACTCGCCACCTACACAGCAAGAGTTGAAGAATGTCCAGGAAGAGTACCCACCTTAGTAAGGAGTATGGGGTAGAGTTCTGTGGGATGGAACATCTACAAGATGTGGACACAGATTACGGTACTGGGTGAGCAGTTAAACCAACAAAGTAAATACGTGATCGCTTACTTTAATTATGACTATGTGGGGTGGTATACACATGTATATCATGAACTGGAGCATTTCCAATGTAATCCAGGCATTCTTTCAGTGGTCATGACCCTTAGGACTGTGTGAAAGGACACTATGAGTTACTTCGGAATTAATTTATTTTCCACATTTATACTGGGTGTGCAGTTACACCGACAAAGTATAAAAGTGATCGCTTACTTTAATTTTGACTATGTGTGGTGGTATACACATTTATATTGTGAAATGGAGCATTTCCACTCTAATTTAGGCATTTTTTCCTGAGTCATGACCCTTAGAACTGGGTCAAATGGCACTACGAGTTGCTTCCAAATTTATTGATTTTCCCCATTTAAACATATCAAATAATCATGCCTATTTATAATACCAATATGTATATGTTTTATCTCCTTATAGAGCTTGACCATAGAGGGTCCCTCCCAACCCCTCACTAATTCTAGCAATCCGCTTGGTGAAACTCAGTGAGTGAGATTTTCTTGCTCAGTATTGTGGGTGCATTTGATTGAAAAAGATTTTGGGGATGGTAAAAGCATTTTTATGTAGAGTGGACACTGTTCCACGATGAATGTTTAGACCGATTTGGACGCAATGCTTGAACTATTATTCCAGTAGGGTACTGTGAGCTTTGAGGGAAGAAGCACCCATGGGTATGGATTTTCCACTCCCTGATACTTTGTGGAGGATCAAATGAAATCTAGTAATAATTCTCCCCCCTCCGTGTGCTTTTCCCACAGATTATGAAGTCTGTGTGAAATAGGGAACCCCTTGTTGGAAGGAATGCATTCCATGGATACCTAAGCCAGGATCACAGGGTACTATGTTTTGGGATCCGGAGGGTCCTGATGAATGCCGGAGTGACCTGACAGTGTGGGCACGATTTAAACGGCAGAAACATGTAGAAGCCTGGGCAGTAAGGAGGGGTGAAGGAATCTTAATCTTCTCCGATCACCACCATCCTTTATGTTTTAAAATTTAGCCAGACGAACCAGGAATACAGTTTCGAGTGGGTACACATCCGAGCTAGTTTTAACTTTCACTAGCTGCACTTTTCTTTGGTGATCCCAAATTTTCATTGTTTGTATTGTTTCCCCCTCCCCTTTGCTCCACACCAGGCGTTGGTGCACGCAGGAGTGTTAGTAAGCAAACCCACTGATGAAGCATGTCACAATTTTGTGACTGAGGGCAGTTTTTTCTCTACCTGAGCACGTGCCACCTTTTATTATCCACTTCCCCACTCCTTTGTGTGTGTTGCCGTCATAAATTAGGGAGGTCGGAGTAGGGATTTCACATCTCCCCCCTTCAGGTTGTGTTAAAGTGAGTGCTGTCACCATCGGTGTGTGTACAGTGGCACATGACCATGAATCATGCAGGGGTGGTGTTGGATGCACCACAGGCCCGGGAGTCCTTGACGAGTTGTTGCAGGCTGGCCATGCAGGGGGTACGCCAGTTGCAGCAGCACCAGTGTTCAGTTGTAGAAGTAAGTACCCGAGAGAGAGCCAGCATTCATTCCTCTTCATGTAAACTTGTGCCACATCTGTTATTTGCTTTTAAAAGACTATCCATACATAGCTACCAAGGTTTCAGGTTGCTATGTGTGACATATTTCATATTTTCAGTGTAATTGTGAGTGATATTTCAACGACTTTGAGTGACACTATCTCCGTCACCACTGACCAGAGTCACCCGACGTCACAGCCGCAGCCAAAGACACTTCTGATGCAGATAGACAAAAAATGAGCATTTGAACGTGGCAATTCTTGAGACCAGTTGTGAGTAGCCCCGTAGCTTGTCCCATTTCTCCTCAGTGAATTGTTTCCTCTACGTTTCCTCCTATGTTCTGCATTTGAATCACCTGATATCATCATTCAGTCACAGCCTTACATCCAGTGACCAACATACAGGTGGGCTTACTGGTGGGCTTTTAGTAAGGTATTTGTCACACATTAAATAAAGGCATTTTTTGCTTAACAAATCATGAGTATCCCACCAGAATCAGGTTTGTCTATAGTTATGTGTCTGTTCATTGGTCAGCGCATTCAGCCATGTCGTCTTCCGTTAATTTCGACCTTCCTTGAAGCATTTCATGGTACTTGTGTGTCCATCCACTGTTTGGGTTGTGGGATCTACTTTTCCCTGCTCCCTTGATGTCTGCTTACAAACACTTTTAGTCTCACAGGGATACTCTGTGTGAATGTATTTCGTCACCAGAGACTTTTTTCTCTTTTTAATACTTCATTTAATAGTTTTCTTTTTTTTTAAAAAACAGATTTTATTTATAGAGCACATAGAAATCAGAGAGCTCTGTACCCCAGAGACAGCTGCCAATCATATAAACATACATAATGCTTTGCGATCCATCATGTCTTTTACATCAAAAACCATTAAATGAATGCAGTTAACTCCCCTCCCTCCAGCCCACCCCCAACCCCCCCAAATCCCCATCCCTCCCGGAATCCTCCCCCCTTCACGGTTCCAAGCAGTGTCAGCAATTTGAGTACACACATCCGTCGGCACAGCGCACTCAAACATCCAGTATCGGGTCCTGTTCTGGCAGAGGCTCGAACCAAATGCCCCTGAAGTCAGCCCAGCGCTTCCAGATTTTATAATGTTTCCGAGGGCAGCCCTGGGCCAGAAATATGGGCTTCTCCATCCCCATACAAAACTCCAGCCCCCTCTTCCACGCTACCGATGTCGGAGCCCTCGGGTCCTTCCATGCCTGTGCTATGTCTCGTTTGGCAACTGTGAGTCCCACTAACAATAAATGCCTCTTGTATAGGTTTCCCTCCACTCCATCCAACACATGCAACATCCCCAGCAAGGAGTGCGGGGAGCACCCCCCCAAGAACCTCATCTAAGCCATTCCAAACCCCATTCCAGAACTTATGTAGATTACCACAACTCCATACCGTGTGAAAGAAAGTGCCCTCCTCATGTCAACACCCTGTACAGTTTGGGGACACAATGAGGCCCGCCTGCTACAGCCTCCGCCGAGTAAAATATAACCTGTGCAGGTATTTGAATTGGATCAGCCTAAGGCGGACAGAGATGGCCGCACCTCTGGGGCCAGCTAGAGCCTCATTCCAGCCCTCCTCTTCCAACGCACCAATATCATCCTCCCAGGTCCGCTTCAGCTTCTGCAAATTGGAAGAGCAATGTATAATCAGGGATTGATATATGCGTGATATTTTTTTGGTTTCAATATCTCCTATAAAGACCCGAGCCTCCAGTGGGCTAAATTCTGGGAGAGATGTCAAGCCCTTCAAATATGGGGCGATGGCATGTCTGAACTGCAAATAACAGAAGAACTGAGTACGGGGCATCTGAAACTCTGCACTCAAGTCCTGGAACGACTTGAGCGACGTCCCGACCATGACATCTCTCAGTCTAGAAATTACGACATCGTCCCACCCTACAAAACCCGGAAGGGCCGCCAGGTCAGGAAAACGGCCATTTCGCCAAAGAGGAGTTTCTTATGTCAGGGTCTGTCACCACCCCATTCGCCACAAGGCCTGCCTCCAAACATCAAATACTACCTGTGTCACTAACGGCAGCGTCCTAAGCTTTTGCGTCGCATATAGCAATGTGTGGAGCGTGTGAGGCTCCATAAGGAACCTCTCCAGCACATAGGCCGGGTCTCCCAGTCCCCGTACCACTATTCATTCAATACGAGGATATGTGAAGCTTGGTAATAGGAGCGAACATCGGAAGTCGCCAAACCCCCACTGTATGTCGATCGGAAGCACGTGCGCAGTGCCACCCGGACCGAACCACCCACCCAGAGGAATTGTCCCAGAACCGAATCTACTTGACGAAACCAGGAGGGTGAGATGGAGTAGGGATGATTTTGCAACTGATAAAGTAGTCTAGGCAGGGCCACCATTTTAAATATGCCCGATCTAACGTAGATTGTCAGTGGCATGCGGGACCATACTTTAATATCCACCCGGGTGCGCTCCCAAACTGGCGCCACATTACGTTCCCAGGATACAGCGGGGACCTCGGACAGGAACACCCCAAGGTACTTAATGCCTCCCACCGCGGTCTGAAGGGCCAACGCCCAGTCTCCGACTGCCGGGCCATCCCCCAGCACCCAGAGGGTAGATTTGCGCGGGTTAATATAGAGGCCCGACGTCTCGCCGAAAATTTGTAAAATATGCATCAGGGCCCCGATCTATATAGCGCCGGCAAGAAGAACAGGACATAGTCCGCATAAAGCGCAACTCTGTCTGACAAACCACGCTCCCACTCAACCCCCTGCATCTGTGCATCTATGCGGACCCACGCAGCCAGCGGCTCCATGGCCAAGGCGAATAGGTAGGGCGAAAGGGGGCAGCCCTGCCTGGTTCCCCTCCCTATGGTGAAACTCAGGGACGATACCCCCGCCACACGAACGGAAGCCGTCAAATCCGTGTACAGCAACCGCACATAGGACACGAAAACGGGCCCCAGATTCAGTTGGGGCAGGAGCGGAAAAAAAATATATCCAACTAAGCGAATCAAACGCCCTGTCCATGTCGGCCATGAAAAGTGCCGTCTGCACCCCGGTGGAGCGAATCGCCGTCACCGCAACATGAGCCCGCCTAATATTGTGCCGCGTTGCCCGTTTAGGCATGAAGCCCGCTTGATCGGGGTGTATGAGATCAGAGATATATGGCAGCAACCGATTGGCCAACGCCTTGGCCAAGACCTTGGCCTCCACGTTGAGAAGAGAAATTGGACAGTACGAAGCATGTTGCTCCGGGGGTCGACCAGGTTTGTGGAATACCACCACCTCAGCATGTCGCCATTCTGGAGGTAAGCAGCCACGCTCCCTAGCCTCTTCCACTAGTGCTCTATAGTAGGCCCCAAGTTGTAAGTGAAATTTCTTAAAGAATTCGCTAGGAAAGCCATTGGGACCCGGGTCCTTGCCAGAATTCAGCTCCTTTAAAGCAACCCCCAACTCATCCTTCGTCAGCGGGAGATCCAGGCGGTCACGAGTCTCTTCCGAAACCGCTCGCGGCGGCAGATCAGCTATAAATTTGTCAATCAGCTCCGTGGAGATGCATTCATTAGGGGCATACAGATCGGCATAGTACGTCGTAAAGCTCTCCGCCAGCGCACCAGGTTCTTTAATCTGGGATCCTGAGTCATCTACAACCCTTGGAGGGGTCTGGGCCTGAGTCAGGCCCTGACAAAGTCTATGAAGCATTGTCCCTGATTTATCGCCCCATTGGTATATTCGACTGCAGGTCACCATCCACCATCTGTCGTGCCTCATCCAATAACAACGAGGTGTAAGACTACTGAGCATACAACAACTGCCCCACTGTCTGGCCCTCACTTTCTAGGCCGCTGCGCCACTCCAGGTCCCGAATCTCTACCTCGGCCCGATCCAAGTCCTCCCTTCACCTCCTCTTAGCCGCCGCGCACCAAGCAATGTCGATGCCCCTCAACATGGGCTTCATGGCCTCCCATATCGTCGTCTTGTCGGCTACCGTCCCCACGTTCTCAGCCATATAATGGGCGATGGCCTTCCTCAACTGCATTTGATAGTCTACCAGTTGCAGATGCCATCCAGACGAACAGTAACGGTCGTTGGGGAATGGTCCGACAGTCCCCGCGGCAGTATAGCCGCGGTCTCAATCCGACCCTAAGTTGCCGTAGGGACAAATAAATAATCCAGTCTGGAGAAGGATTTATGGACCGCGGAAAGAAAAGTATACTTGCGCCGTGTACCATGGACGTGCCTCCAAGTGTCTACCCAGCCCAGATTCATGATCATATCACTCAACTTGGTACTGCTGGCTGCTACCGTTCCCCTCCCCCCCCCCCCCCCCCCCCCAGGCCTGTACCTATCTCGTGCACCATTTATCTTTTCATAATATTCACGTATATATTTTAATCTTGCCTTGTAACTAGCCCTTAGCATATGCACATCAAGACCGCATACTTTAAATACTTTGCTCAACATTCTTTGTTTAATTATTAATTTCAATTCACCCTGAGACTGTATGTCATTAACAGATGCACATCCTAGACGCATATATTTCTGTCAACCATTTAAATAAATATTCATATAATATATATTTTTACAGGCTTGAATTGCAACAGATTCTTACTTTTAAATATATCTACTTACACAGCTAACCAGACTTATAATGCTACATCTTACCCCAACACCCATACTACCAACCTGCTGTAAAAAAATACAGAGCAATGACGCAGCCAGTGCTTGCCGCATCAGAGATCTTTTTTTTTAACTGTACTATTTGGTTTAGTTTTTCGTGAAATAGGTTGATGTTTGCACACTTTTGAGACAACAGTGTTGCATGATAAAAGTGTTTTTCATAAACTGATATATGGTTTCTTTGCTGTTATACGATAACTTACGTTTGTTTGATGAACTCAATATATTTTCAAAAGCTCACAAAGTATTGCAATCTGTTCTTTCACAACCTTTTCCTTTCATTATTTTAACTGACCTTACTGCTGCAAAGAACCTGAAATATAAGTAAGGGCACTCACGAGAGGCCCCTGCGGTGAGCTGGCCTTAGCCAGCTTTATGAAACTCTTGTTGTTGCCTCCCCGGCAAACTATCGCCCTATATCTCTATATCCCTTCTCCCTTATCTGGGAAAAGTAGCTGAGTCCTATGTCACCCAGGCGCTCAGCTCCTTCAAAGAGGACAGTAACTACCTTGCACCCTGCCAGGCGGGCTTTCGCCCCCGCCACTCTACTGAGAAGGTGGTTATTTCGGTCATGGACCAACTCAGGGAGGGGCTTGATACCAACACCCCTCAGGCCCTAGTCCTCCTGGATTTGTCTGCCGCTTGTGACATGGTGAACCACTCCATTCTTCTGTCCCGTGTCAGGGCGGCGGGCACAGGGGGACAGATATTGGCCTGGATAGGCTCCTTCCTGTCTGACAGTACCCAGGCTGTCCACCTGGCCGAATTTTCTGCCCCACCTCGCAGGGTCCAATGCGGCGTCCCTCAGGGCTCCTCACTTTCCCCCCTCTTATTTAACCTTATTTTTGCACTGCAACAAATGGAGGTCACAGTTTACAACTACGCTGATGACCTCCAACTTATTTTTAATATCTCCTCCCCTTCATTAGGTATCACTAGCTTCCAGTCCGTCATGCTGTTTATCCGGGATTGGATGAATGCGAACCACCTTAAACTCAACCCGGATAAAACAGAGCTCTTTCTGACTGGTGGCAGTGGTAACCCTTGGTCTCCCTCGTTTTGGCCCCCTTCTCTTGGTCTACCTCCCACTCCTTCTCACTCAGTTAAGACCCTCGGCATCACACTCAATCATCATTTGACACTTCACTCCCACATTAGTTCTGTTGTTTCTTCTTGTTTCTTTACCCTGCGTATTATTAGGAAAATATCCCGTTTTATTTCTCCCCCTGCACTCAAACTGATCCTAATGGCCATGGTCCTATCTAAGATCGACTATGGAAACATTATTTACAAAGGTGTCCCCGCCTATGCACTCCAACGCCTTCAGCTGGTGCAGAACCAGGCAGCTCGCCTGGTATATGGGCTATCTAAATCTCACCACTCCTCTCCCCTCCTTATTGCTCTTCATTGGCTTCCTATCAAACAACGGGCCCTTCTCAAACTTGGATGCCTTACTTTTCAAGCTCGGGCGGGCACGGCTCCTGCCTTTATCAACTCTGCCATCACCAACTACTGCCCTCCTAGAGATCTACGCTCATCTACTAAATCCCTATTAGTCACTCCCCGCTTCAAGAAACAAAGATCGGGAGGCCAGAAATTCTCGGTCCTTGCGCCCACCTTTTGGAACACTCTCCCGCCCCCTGTCAGACTCTCCCCCTCCTATATGGAGTTTCGTAAGGCCCTTAAAACTTTTCTGTTCCAGCAAGCCTTCAGTCCCTAGTCCACTGTGTCCTCCCTTGCTCAGTATTCCCCCCAGCGCCAAGAAACTGCATAGTGAGCGTGCGCTTTATAAATTCCTAAAAAATTCAAATTCTAAAGTTGTGAAGACAGTCCATGACTGTAGAGCTCTGAGCTGTCTAACTTTCACAATTGCTTTAGGGCTCCTGTGGAATTTTAATTTGCGATCTGAACATCATCTGCGCCAGCTTGTCACCTATGTACTACGTGCACGGCAGCCATTTTAGATATCATGGTCTCCCTGTCCACGATCGATCGCCAGCGCGCCCCTCTGACCCAGCAAGCATCCTCCGCGCACCCTGGCTCCCCCTCCCTCCTCCTTATGAGCATGACCCTTCTGCATGACCCTGTCCTTGGGAGTCACGCCAGCGCCTGACCAACACCTCCTCTCCTCCCATGAATGCCCCTCTGTTGATAAACCTCCCTCCTGCGCTGGATTGTCCACGCAGCATGAATACCACTCCATTGATGGCCCCTCACCCCGTGTCCGACTGTCCACACAGGTCCGAGGCCATTGCCTAAGCCGGGAGATATCATTTACTGCCCTTTATTGTATGAGGTCGCTCTCCTTCAAAGGACCCTCTATTGATCCAGGCCTCCCCACCCCCTGTGATATGATCAGGCGCACACATCCTAAGACTCGACGGAACACTCAGCTGCGTGATGGCCCCCTCCTCTTATCAGCAGGTTGAGGACCTCTATTGTGAAGGTATATGGGGGTGGGATTGACACTAGGATTACGGGGATGTCTTTTCCTTGCTTTACAAAGTTCTGATTGTAGTAAAGGAAGGTCACATGCCATAAACCAGTGTATAAGAGGCCAGGCCTCCGAGAGGCTGTTAGAGCACCTCGAGACGATACCTTGTTGTCTGATCTGATGTGTTCTGCTCCGTCGGAATAAACTTCTGTTTCCTGCCTTCTGGTCTCCGGCGCCTGCCTCATTGCTTGGTAAATTTGAATGGTACAAGGGCGGTTAGCGCCGGGCAAATCTTGAGAAAGGTCCTAGCCCTACCTTTTTCTACAATTGGCGTCCCAAAGCGTGGGGCCCATCAGCGACACGTGGATCCAGTGGGAGAGGTCCCGATGACAGAGTGAACGACTGCAACGATCGGGAAGAGCTCGTGTCCGATAGACCCTCGTCTGACAGCCGATCATCCGACCTTCACTAGTTCTGAACAGACCTCTCTCGAGTGATCTACGGTCCTGACTGGGAACCATCAGGAGTGCCGCGAACATCACGAAGGAGAGAGGACGATCGGGCGCTGGATCCAGAAGACAGGAAACCGTCCATGCGGTCCGGGTAAGGTCGTGTAAACACGACGAATTGAGGAAAATTGTTTTTGTTTGGATAATACTAGTATTACGCTTTGTTGAAACCCTCTGGAGATTCACTGTCTGCAAACGGGGAAAAACAAACAGGCTCTCTCTTTGCAAGCAGTGAAGGATAGGTAACGCAGACTTTTGTCCCCGTTGTAATCCGTCGTGCCTATCTTCCTCCCCCACTGTTTCCCGAACTGTCGTTCGTGGATTATTGTCTGGAGATTCTTTGTCTGCAAACAGGGAAGAACAAGGTCTCTCTTTGCAGGTAGAGAAAGAGTGGGTAACGATAACTTTTCGTGCCCACTTATTCTCCCCACTGGATTGTTTGATTGGCCGATTATTCGGTATTGGTTCTTTTGAGGTATTCACGGCCTCCAAACAACGTAGAATAGAAATATTCTGTCTAGTCTTTGTCCGCCGTGATAAGATAGGTAGTGCAGACTTTTGTCCCCGTTGTAATCCGTCATGCCTGTCTTCTCCCCACTGGTTGGTAGCCTGTTTAGCCCGGACCGCTTATTAGAGATGAACCATCCAGCTCCACTGGAGGGCACCCCTAATAAGGACATGTTCACTAAGTATGGACTAGTCGCTATAGCTTACACTAAACTATGGCATAAATATACGAAAAAGGACCCTGAAAGTCAGTGGCCACTGATAGGTTCCTTTGACGAAAATAAAATAAAAACATTAGAAATAGCGCTCCAGAAGAATAAGACCACGCCCACTATGCTCGACAGTATCGGCATGTGGCGCAAAGAAACGGAACAACGAAAGAAAAGAGAAGAAGCAAAAATAGGGAAAGAATTACGAAAGGCAGCCCACCTAGCCGCGAAGCAACTAGAAGAAGAAATAAAGGAAAGAAAAGATACTATGCAAAACCAAGAATCAGGGTCGACAGGCCAATGTCCTGTTAGGACCCCCTCTGCGCTCTACCCTGAATTGCCCTCCAAACAACGGGCGAACGATGAGTTACTACTAGGTCCCCCAATCATCTACATGCCCCCTCCATATGCCCCCTGCCGACAAAGCTTTCACGCTCCGAGTGTGAGCGAAAGCGATCTCAGTGCTAGTGCACCAGCCCTCACGGCCTTTGCACCAGCCACATTAACAACCTCATCAGACGACCCCGAGTCTAGCAAACAATCATCAACCAGACTAAATAGGTTGAGCAAAGATGAGCGGGATGGGATCGACAAAATAGCAAAGACATTGGTAGAACGAAGGGAGAGCGAAGAATACACAATGAGCATATATAATTCACATGCCGACAGCCACAGACGGCATTTCATCTTGCGATTCAGCTACCACACCCTGAACGCGTATGAAGATAGGTATCAGAGCAAGGGTCCCGCTAAACTAACAACACTGTATAGGAAAATTGATGTCGGAGATGGGACTGAACGTGAGGCGACGGAGCTCTTCATGCAAATGCTTGAGGTCTTCCGCCACCTCGCGGAACAGAAACCAGAAGCCAAGGTTACGGTCCCTGAAACAACCTCGGCAGAAGTAACCAATACTATGATGCCTATCAGAGAAGCGGCTCCTTACTGGATCCCGCCACGGGGCCAGGGAACGAGCGATGATATTAATAATGAAAATGCAAAAGGGAGGGTTGTGTACAATTGGGTTTACCAACCATGGGACCGACAGGATATCCTAACCTTCAAACAAACCCTGCCCGATTTAAGAAAGAACCCGACGGCATTTTATACCGAATTAGGCACAGCCTTGGGTTCGACAATAATGACTTTAGCGGACATTGACTTGTTCTTTGGGTTATGCCTGCCAGCTGATGTGTGGAAGCAAATCCGGAAGGCTGATCACACGGATCTGTTTGGGCATACCTGGGACCAACTCGGTAAATTAGATAGACAACGAGAACCTGGAAGGAAACCAGTGAAAGACATACTAGAACTCCCAGACAAAATAGTTCAAAAATTAAAAACACTGGTCCCGGAAAGAAAGGTAGACTGGTCGATAGTTACGGCCTGTCGACAGAAACCGCAGGAAGATGTGTCAGAATACTTCTCCCGATTTGAGACAGTGTTCTCCGACTACAGTGGCCAAGACATGACCACCGCAACCGGACAGCACCTGTTTGTACAAAATTACGTAAAGGGTCTAACACAAAAGGTCTCCCAAAAGCTGCAGACAAGTGAGAGTAGTTGGGGGGCCTCCAAACCTGCAGCTATCCTTCAGATGGCTCAGTATTACGAGCACCAAAAGAATGAGATTGATAGGGCGTCCGAGAAAAAGAAGAAAGATTTAAAGGAAAGGGTAATGATAGCCCAGATACAAGGTATAACGATGGGACGGGAACCTCAAAGAGGGAACTACCAATCAGCCACCCCCAGAGATCCACCTCCTAAAGATCACGCTCCCACACCCCACCCTGGACGTAGAGACATTAGCAACGACCAATGTGCCTTCTGCAAAGGGTTTGGCCATTGGAAATACCAGTGTCCGGTTATGCTAGAGATGAATAGAAATAGGGACTCCAGGGATGTGGCAAGTGGTCCAAGAAATGGGGTACAAGGACGAGGGCACGCCAACGGCACCAACAATGACAGATCAGGGAGGCTGAACACATTTGACCGTCCCCGGCAGAACCAATATCAGCTGTCCGAAGGTGCAGCAAGCCATCCCCGATGTCTCCAGGGGCCCCGGCCATGACATCCAACCGGGAGATTTCGTGCTGATACGAAATTTCCAGCGAACCAAGAGTCTGGAACCTCGGTGGACGGGCCCCTGGCAAGTGCTGATCACCACCCGAACGGCACTCCGAGTGGAGGGGAAGAAGCACTGGCTGCACGCGCATCATTGTCGGAAGGTCTCTGCAAACCTGGCCACGACAGAAAACGTCAGCACCCAAGAAGAGCTCCTGAGCAAAGACCGACCGATATTGGACTGTTATCCCGATACTGAGGCACTCGAACATGCAAAATTCTCTGATCCCACTGTGCCATCCAGAGAAGGGTATTTCCTGCGTCGAAAGGAGGGAGTTTCGGCTAAGTAGGCCACGGACTAAGTTAAATCTCAGAGCGGTGACCTAAACACAATCAAGGGTTGCCGGGATAGAAGCTAAACGAAGTCTGTGGTTCTGCCCGCTACCGAGCCCCCTTGAAGGTGATGGAAGCGCCAGACAAGAAGATGATGGAAGCGCCAGATAAGAAGATGATGGAAGCAACAGGAAATACCCAGTATAGAAATCCAAAGACTGACAACTTGCACAAATCAAAGACAATCGCACTCTTCATTGTCTTCCTCTTCTGCCTCCTCCTCATGACCTCCTTCTGGATTCTGGAGGAAAGCACACCGGCTCATGAGGCATTGCTACCTACTGCACAGCCGACCCCCCTGAAAGAGCATCACCTAATCTCTCTGTCGCCTCAGCTCCGAGAAAGGCGCAGGGAATTCTGGAACAATTCCTTCGTGCAACTGTTGCACCAACACAACCTTGCTGCAAATGCTACGAACTGCTGGATCTGCGGGTTGCTCCCGCATGCTACAGGACACTCCATCCCCTTCATTCCTTCTCCTTTCTCAGTTCACGGCTCCTGCCTCGCCTGGCTGATCCTCATGCAAGAGAGCCACAAGGACAACGCCACCTCCAGCCGGACAGTGTCGCACTTCTACTCTGGGTTCTGGCTGAACAAAACCGAAAGGACCTCTGTTGCTCTGTGTCCAGCGCTTACGGGCGCCACCTTCCTTAAAGACATTCCTGCCAAAGAACGAGTTGAAGTACAGGTGCTCCACAACCCAGCCAGGACCACCTTCTCTCATCTGCAAAAACAAACTACCGCTACTCTGACTGTGGCCCTGTCTGTTATCAATGTCACAGGTCTTGTGTGTCTCGAAGGCCATGGAACGCAGCTGGTGGGTCACAGTGCCTGCCGAATCACCAGAACATTGGACTCAGTTGACCCCCCTTCCTTTGTTGCTTCTCCGAATATGTACTTTGTGTGTGGCACCAAAGCTTACACCTGGCTCCCGAGAGGTTGGAAGGGCGCCTGTTACATTGCCTTCGTTCTTCCACCCACATATGTAGCCCCTGCCAACCATCACCGGCAGAGGCGTGCAGATGACATTGGACAAACCGACTCCACCGGAGCACAGTTCCTAGATGCTGCAAAAGGACTTGTTCCCCTGTGGGGCCCAATGGCAAACAGCCGCGCTATCCGACACCTGACCCAGGCAGTAGAAACAACGATCAACATCACGGCTGGCATCCTCGCAAACAACACGGCGGAGCTTCAGGCGGTCCGCCTTGTGACCCTCCAAAACCGCCTTGTCTTAGACGTGGTCCTAGCCGACCGAGGAGGAGCATGCCGCATCATCGGATCCAGCTGCTGCACATACGTGCCTGACAACTCGCCTTCAGTCTACAAAGCCATTGAACACCTCCACAGACTTTCCTCAGAGGTTCACCAAGAACAAGAAGGATGGTCGCTTGGGAGCTGGTTTTGGGACACTTTGAAGAATTGGGGTTGGAAGCTGTTTTCCTTCGTGCTGATACCTGTTGTAATATTATGTGGGTGTTGCTTAGGTATCCAATGTCTGCCACCTTTGTGCGGCCTTGTTTCTAACTGTATGTGCCCAAAGACTTTGGACTTCCGAAATGAGCACATGAGCCCCCTCTATGAAGTAGAAATACGTGGCCTTATGGGGATAAATCCAAACTGACAAGTTGGCGAGACATGTTAAAAGGGAGGACTGTGGAATTTTAATTTGCGATCTGAACATCATCTGCGCCAGCTTGTCACCTATGTACTACGTGCACGGCAGCCATTTTAGATATCATGGTCTCCCTGTCCACGATCGATCGCCAGCGCGCCCCTCTGACCCAGCAAGCATCCTCCGCGCACCCTGGCTCCCCCTCCCTCCTCCTTATGAGCATGACCCTTCTGCATGACCCTGTCCTTGGGAGTCACGCCAGCGCCTGACCAACACCTCCTCTCCTCCCATGAATGCCCCTCTGTTGATAAACCTCCCTCCTGCGCTGGATTGTCCACGCAGCATGAATACCACTCCATTGATGGCCCCTCACCCCGTGTCCGACTGTCCACACAGGTCCGAGGCCATTGCCTAAGCCGGGAGATATCATTTACTGCCCTTTATTGTATGAGGTCGCTCTCCTTCAAAGGACCCTCTATTGATCCAGGCCTCCCCACCCCCTGTGATATGATCAGGCGCACACATCCTAAGACTCGACGGAACACTCAGCTGCGTGATGGCCCCCTCCTCTTATCAGCAGGTTGAGGACCTCTATTGTGAAGGTATATGGGGGTGGGATTGACACTAGGATTACGGGGATGTCTTTTCCTTGCTTTACAAAGTTCTGATTGTAGTAAAGGAAGGTCACATGCCATAAACCAGTGTATAAGAGGCCAGGCCTCCGAGAGGCTGTTAGAGCACCTCGAGACGATACCTTGTTGTCTGATCTGATGTGTTCTGCTCCGTCGGAATTAACTTCTGTTTCCTGCCTTCTGGTCTCCGGCGCCTGCCTCATTGCTTGGTAAATTTGAATGGTACAAGGGCGGTTAGCGCCGGGCAAATCTTGAGAAAGGTCCTAGCCCTACCTTTTTCTACACTCCCAGCTGTGAAGTTACTTTGTGCAGCTGCCAGCATACAAGGAAATGCAGAGCAGCCTCTCAGCTAAACTAACACTTACGGGCGGAATGAAGAAGTGCACTTGGCGTCCCATGCTGCAGGAGACAGTACGGGCTACGAATCAGGTTGAAGATGCAGTCCCTCCTCCTGCCCCAGCAGACAACAGGTCTCCTGGGATTTGTAGTCACTTTACGAGGCAGCTACAGTGGTTTGGCGTCCCGCGCTGTGGGAGATAGTCCAGTGCTATATAGCGCGTTGAAGATATAGTCCCTTCTCCTCCCCCAGCAGACAACAGGTCTCCTGGGATTTGTATCCCTTTACCAAGCAGCTACAGAGGTGTGGCGTCCAGCGCTGCATTTGTTAGTCCGGCACTATATAGTGTGTAGAAGATGTGGCCCATCTTCCTCCAACAGCAGACAAACAGTTCTCCTGGGACTAATAGTCCCTTTAGCAGGCAGTCTGTTGACAGTGCGCATGACTCATTATTGATAATTAATGCTTGCCACAGTGGGGTGCTCTCCAGACCAGGCCGAAAAGAGCTTTTCAGGTGGTCAGTCATAGCTCCGATCCTGTGCTTTCCTGTCTCCTCGCATTGACACGTACTGACTGAGTTGTTACTACTTTGGCCCTATGGGCGATAGCCAGGCTAAGGTGTCAAGCACAGGAAATACATGCCTATAAGAACCACTTTGCTTCGGGTGCGTTCCCACCACTGGGCCAAGGGTTCATTTGGTATCAGTCCACTCTCTCAAACTCAGATGCCTTTTTCAGCACCATAAGTACTACAGCTGCCTCCAGGCCTACTTCCTACCATGCGGGTTCTCTCTCTTCCCACAATGTAGGATACAGACTTGGTATACATAATATCCTACCAAGTGTCTTTTCCGACACTGCAAGTCTCAGTCTTATTAAAGACAGCATTACTACTCCACTAACGTGACATACAGTCATAATGATGTCCTTGTTGTTCAGAAATAAAGACTTGATAATAATTCTGTGTTCGTCGGAAGACTGAGGACGTTATCCTGACAATAAATGCGTACATTAAATAAAGGTATACTTATCTACAATAATCTTAGGCTGAGACATAATGCAAAAATTAATTATACACAATATAAGTTTGAGACTCTTACATTGATTCAGCACAAGTATTGTCAATTAAATTAACCTACAAGAAACAGGTATGGGATTTCTCTTTTAGCAGAGTTTACATTTTTTCTCTAGAAGTTAGGAGTAGGAATTCAATTTTAAGATTCAAAGACCTCTTTTTTTAATGAGATAAATTAACAAAATGAAACTGTTCCGTTTAATAGAACTTGTATCGCTACTCTAAAGAGGTAGTGGATATTTAGGGATTGGGCAAAATATATTATTGTTTAAGTCAATTACTTTATGGAGAAATATTAAATACGAATGGCTATATATTTAACAGAGACAAATCCTGTGACATAACCTTTAGAGCCATATTGTACTAAGAAAATAATTTAATTAAATGTGCACAGGTTTAAAAGAATATCATTTAAGTGATCAATATAATCATGTGGAAATTTATTGTGAAGTTATACTATATATTTGCAATGTTATTCTTATTTACAATTGTTTTGATATCTTGAATAGTTTTCATTTTCTCTTTTTTGAGTGATAATTGACGTTTTAATTAACAAATGTTTTGTTTGTGTATGTATTATGGTCTCGAAGATACGGTCTTATGTGAAGTAAGGTAAAACTTATGATAACTGTTTGTCTATCTATATTTTTTGGGATAGAAAATATTGATTATGTGTGGAACGGAACCGTCCCCTACCTCCCTTGGGCGATGGCTCAGTACGAACTCTCTGGGCTCCGATAGCGATCCAACAGCGTCCCTGGCAACACGGTCTCCTCCCCTTTCTCTTCCCGTGCAGGAACCAATCGCGATAGACGGAAGACCGGAAGGACCTGACGCTGACCCCGGAAGTCCCGCCTACGATCCCGGCCCGGAATCCTGAAAAGGCGACAGCGGTGATGGAGGAGCGTTCCTGACGGCGGACTCGTGGCAGGAGACAGCATACAGAGAACCGGAGGCGGTGGACGGAGATAGCGGAGGCCCAGGAGAAGAGAAGACTGGAGGCGAGGACGAGGAGATCTGGAGCGAGGACTGGTGGAGTCCCCAGGAGGTGGCTGGAGAGCGGCCGCAACTCGGAGAAGAGTTGCGGCGGGGCATGTGAGTACCCTGTCTCCCGGCTCCCAGGTCGACCTGTATATTTGTGTAAATAGAGCATCCCCTCACTGTATAGCACTCCTAGGAGCACTGTATATAGAACACTACCCGAGACACAGTACGTAGAGAACCCCACACCGGAACCCTCACTTCCGAACCCTCCTCACTCTCGCTTTTTCCCTACCACGAACCGGGTGTTGATGACATTATTCAGAGTCCAAAGTGGAGGACTAATTGCCCTGTTCTCTCTCCCTTTAACTCCGAGGGCCACAGGACCAACAGCAAAGAAGAAGAAGACGCACAGCCAGAACTCCTCCCGGACATTTCCTCCCTGACGACTGCATCCAAGAACCCTTCCTTCTTCAATCCTCTGTTATCTATACCTTCCTCAAACCCCGACTGTGTGTGTAACAATAAAGAAAACTAAGACATAGCTCACTACATCCGGCCTCCACGCCTGTTATTCCGGTCCGCCCAAACCCCAGCCCACAGGTGGTGTCAGAAGTGGGATATACCGGAAGCATGGAGGCGGCAGTAAAAAAGCTGGCTGAATCCCAGGAGCAGATGGGGAAGCTCATGGAACAATTCCTTAAGACTGCAGAGGAGGATCGGGGGCAGTTACATGACGTCCTGAAAGGCCAAGGCACAGCGCAAGACCAGGCCTTGGGAAAGTTAACCGATGTGTTGGGACAACAGAGACCAGTCACCTCCCTTCCGTCGGTGGTACTGCAGAAGTATGTCCCGGGGGAAGACCCGGACTTCTTCTTTACAAACTTTGAGCGCCTGGCCCAAGCCGCTGCTTGGCCACTCGACCATTGGGGCCACTATCTGGGTCCCCTGCTTACCGGTGAGTTACAGGCGGCCTACCAGCAAGCCAACATCCAAGGACAGACCCCGTATAATGATATAAAGACCTGTATTCTAGAGCGTCTGGGGATCGACGAGGAAACATACAGGATTTGTCTCCGACAAGCAAAGGAAGGCCCACAGGAGAATCCCAGGGCTCTCTCATTCCGTATTCAGGATTTGGCTAATCGCTGGCTGAAGCCCGCCACCTCCTCCAAAGAAGATATTCTAGCGAAAATATATTTAGAACAATTTCTGGCTTCCTTACACCCCTCCACCCAGAAGTGGGTACGCCAACACGCCCGCCTGACGCTGGATACGGCGGTGGAAATTGCCAGTGCCTTCAGCCGTGCCCAGGAGACTCAGAAGATAAAAGAAGAACACCTACCCCGAGGCCATCATCCCAATCACATCCGACCCCAAAGGCCGTCCCTACCCAGAAAACCAGACCCTGTCCCCCTTTTTCCCTATCCGGTCCTACCCCGACAACCGCCCCCTGGACCTCAGTGCTATCATTGTGGGGGTTATGGTCATATTGCCCGAGTATGCCCGCAGAAAGAGGAACCCATGGAGGTAGGACTGGTTCGCAACCTTGTTTGTGATACGTCGGAGTTGGATCCTCCTCGCTTTCACTGTCCGGTGAGGATTGACGGACAACCAGTAAGGGCTCTTGCCGATTCGGGGTGCCTGCAAAGCATATTACGCCCTCAGGAGATTCTTACCCGCATAGGACCGGTGACCGGTACGGTTGCCATCCAATGCGTACACGGCGACACCAAGAGTTACCCCTCTGCCAGGGTACGGGTACAACATCATGCAGATCAAGGAAGCCTACTGACTGTAGGTTTGGTTCCCAATTTGCCGGAACAAGTAATCCTGGGCAGTGATTACAGTGGACTCCCTCACCTCCTCCAGAAAACGACAGACTCACTGGAGAAATGGTGGGCAGAAGCACCATTTCCCCAGACCAGTACAAGCACGGAGATGCCCGTTAAGCCCTACAAGACCAAGAGCCAGAAAAAGAAGGAGAAACGAAACCACGCTACCGTCTATTCAATACAACTGAATGATCATCCCTGGGAAACCGATAGGGAATTCCGGGCGGCTCAACAGGAAGACCTCACGTTACAGAACGCTTGGAGCCGGGCTCTGGATAACGAAGACCCTCTTCAAGTAGTTCCATACTTCTTTAAACGGCATGGACTATTGTACAGAAAGGGCGGACCTCAGCAGGCCTCACAGTTGTTAATCCCCGGCCCATTCCAGGAAAAGGTGCTGTTCCTGGCCTACAGCCACTTGCTAGGGGGACACTTCGGCGGTGTAAAAACAGGACAATCCATCCTCGACCGGTTCTATTGGCCGGGGGTGTATCAGCAGATAAAACGATACTGCCAGGAGTGCCCCGTCTGCCAGAAAAACAGCTGATATCGCCCTCCTCGAGTACCCCTCCAACCCATGCCCCTCATAGATGTTCCCTTCAGTCGAGTCGGCATGGACCTCATAGGCCCCCTACTTCCTTCTAGAAGTGGGTGTCGATACGCCCTTGTCTTGGTCGATTATGCCACTCGTTTTCCTGAGGCAGTCCCCATGCGCCAGCCTACCACCCAGAACATTGCCAAAGCCCTTATCTCTATATTCTCACGTGTAGGTTTCCCTCGAGAGATCCTAACTGATCAAGGGACCCCCTTTGTCTCCTCCCTTATGAAACAAGTATGTTCCCAGCTTGGCGTCAAACAGATAAGGACCTCTGCTTACCACCCCCAGACCGATGGACTAGTCGAGCGCTACAATGCCACCCTAAAAACCACCCTAAAGAAACTGTTAGCCTTAGAAAGTAAAAGATGGGAAGAGATGCTACCCCTAGCCTTGTTTGCAATCCGCTGCAAGGTCCAAAGCAGCACTGGTTTCTCCCCCTACGAACTGTTATATGGGCGGGCTCCCCGAACCCTGTTGGACATGGCACGAGAAGCCTGGGAGGCCGAGCCCGACCGCACCAAACCCCTCCTGGAATATGTTGCTAATTTAAAGACACACTAGAGACAAGTAAGGGAGATCGTGCGACAAAACCTTTTGACGGCTCAAACCTCCCAGAAACGTCAATATGACAAAGGAACTAAGCCCCGTTCCTTCGTCCCTGGTAATCTCATACTCCTCCTCCTACCGTCTTCAGACCACAAACTACTGGGTCAGTGGCAGGGCCCTTTTGTTGTCCTACGACAGGCAACCCCAGTGACCTACGAAATAGAACTAGATCCTAAACGAGGGGTCACCCAGATTTACCATGTAAATCTCTTAAAAAAATGGGAAGGACCCCGGCCTGTTCTGTCCAATGTCACAACCCAAGCACCCCTCCTTTATGAGGTCTGTTTTGATCCCGACTTACGGGAACCACAAAAAGAAGACCTTCGAACTGCCTTGACCTCCCTACAACAGGCATTTTCCTCCCTACCAGGCCATACCACGGTCATAGAACACGCTATCCTAACCGATCCTGGAAAAACCGTGAGACAACGTCCCTATCGAGTTCCAGAGGCTCGCCGGACGGTTATTAAGAAGGAGACTGACACGATGCTGCAAATGGGCATCATAGAGCCGTCCATTAGCAATTGGAATTCCCCTATTGTTTTGGTACCGAAGCCGGATGGCTCCGTACGATTTTGTATAGACTTCCGGGAGGTCAACAAGATCTCCTGTTTTGACACATACCCGTTACCCCGGGTGGATGAAATGGTGGAACGCATAGGCAAGGCCAAGTACATTAGTACCCTTGACCTATGCAAGGGTTATTGGCAAATCCCCCTCCGCCCGGAGGATAAAAAGAAAACGCCTTTTCAACACCCGATGGTCTGTTTCAATTTAAGGTAATGCCCTTTGGGCTTCATGGTGCTCCCGCCACCTTTCAGAGGGCCATGAATCAGGTCCTACAACCCCATTCCCAGTACGCAGGGACCTACCTAGATGACATTATCATCTATAGCGACGATTGGGATCAACACCTACACCATTTACAGAAAGTCATTTCCTCTCTGGGGGGCCATGGGTTCACCATAAACCCCTCCAAGACCACCCTGGCCGCCCAAACAGTGAAATATCTGGGGTTTTTACTAGGCGAGGGAGTCATCAGACCACAGAACAAGAAAATAACTGCCATACAGTCCATCCCCTTTCCACAGACACGCAAAGAATTACGGGCTTTTCTGGGCCTCCTGGGCTACTACAGGAGGTTCATTCCCAACTTCTCCCACACCGCTGCTCCCTTAACCGACCTCCTCAAAAAGGCCACGAAGGCCGAAGAGGCCTTACGCCATCTAACACCGGTGTTGCTTCAAGCCTTCACCCGACTTAAGCAGTCCCTTGTCTCCGAACCCGTCCTTGTTAGCCCCGACTACACTATGCCATTTATCCTTCAAACTGATGCTTCGGATCAGGGTATAGGGGCAGTACTATCCCAGAAAGACAGAAACGGTGACGAAAGACCAATTCTCTACCTTAGCCTACGATATTATCTGGACGGACGCGAATTCACCTTATATACAGACCATGCGCCACTTGAGTGGATGGCGAGAAACAAAGGACACAATGACCGTGTTCTGCAATGGTTCCTTACCCTTCAACCCTACCGGTTTAAAACCCTACATCGAAAAGGGGTGGAGCAGGGAAATGCCGACTACCTGTCCCGTTACCCTCCCCCAACAAACCCTAGTACAAAGATTGCTAGGGGAAAGGGATGTGGAACGGAACCGTCCCCTACCTCACTTGGGCGATGGCTCAGTACGAACTCTCTGGGCTCCGATAGCGATCCAACAGCGTCCCTGGCAACACGGTCTCCTCCCCTTTCTCTTCCCGTGCAGGAACCAATCGCGATAGACGGAAGACCGGAAGGACCTGACGCTGACCCCGGAAGTCCGGCCTACGATCCCGGCCCGGAACCCGGAAAAGGCGACAGCGGTGATGGAGGAGCGTTCCTGACGGCGGACTCGTGGCAGGAGACAGCATACAGAGAACCGGAGGCGGTGGACGGAGATAGCGGAGGCCCAGGAGAAGAGAAGACTGGAGGCGAGGACGAGGAGATCTGGAGCGAGGACTGGTGGAGTCCCCAGGAGGTGGCTGGAGAGCGGCCGCAACTCGGAGAAGAGTTGCGGCGGGGCATGTGAGTACCCTGTCTCCCGGCTCCCAGGTCGACCTGTATATTTGTGTAAATAGAGCATCCCCTCACTGTATAGCACTAGCCCACATTATGATAACCCAATAAACATGTAAACAATATTGTTGTGTTGCATAAACCAGGGCTCTGGCCAAGCTCAATAGGCTTTGGCTTTCCCACCCACGGGGGCCTGAACTAAGTTCAGTGCTCCATCGCTTAAACTGAATTCCAAGTTATTGTACCCCCCACACTACCCCACTGGGCATACGTGCCGGTGTGGTGTCCGTGCTTTCTGGGTTACTAACAGTTCTGCGAAGGGTCAGGGATGCAGCCGTAATTCAAACCCAATTTTGTTCTTTAGCATAGCACTCACAAGTACTGTACTAAGAAAAGACACTATATATGTTTAAGAGTGTTTATTTCAACTGTCTAAGCCTGTTGCTTAGTACAAGAGTAATAACCACACAGAATATAATTAGAACAGCACTCATGTATGTTACTAGCAGCAAGAATAGAATAATATGAACATTTGTAACAAGAGTGGGATGTTCCTAGGAGCTTAGCAACTGGAAGACTACTTCTATGTGCTACACTATGAGAGTTTGGAGTAGCTAACTTGCCTCTAAAGTTTCTTGAGACTCGGTACACTGCATACCTGTTCACATTGGAGAAGCTGTGACTATCAGACATAAGTCGAGAAAGAGTGTTTCCTTGGAAGAAAAACACATTCAGCTGGACTTAGCTATGCTCCTCTCTGATTGGCTCTCAGCATAGGAACAGATGCTGCAGCCGTCTGGCAAGAGCTCTTGCAATAAACTGGGGGCGAAGACCTCCCTAATTCAGGGGTCAAATCATGAGGTGCATTTAGTGTTAACCACTGACTTTTACTCTACCTTGGGGGAACTTAACTGCTATGAACCAGCATGATGAAAATATGTCAAACAAGACTACATGTATATTTTTTACATTTACTGTCAGACCTTGAAAGACAGATATCATGGAGCTGGTAGCAGATTTGTGTTGCCTTCAGTGGTTGCAAAGTTATTGTTTGGATAAATTGAAACATTCATGAGTTCTCCGAAAGATAATGACATGCTGCATATCGGCCAAACAAAGACAGGATAATGTGTTGGGAGTTCACAACAGTTGTGCGTCTAGTTATCTATTTGGGAAAATAATATTGTCTGAGTATGTAAACAATGTATAGGTAATATATGTATTTGTATTTTTGTGATTGAAGATTGTTCTAATGAAATATATGTGCTTTCAGAACGCTATCTATTAAGTTTTCTCTGTAAATTGGACCTTACATTGTGAAGCACGTAAAAAAAACAAAATAGACTCACCAAAAAATACTTTAGAACATTTTTTAAGGCTCCAACAATAGATGTAACACGGTTTGGAACAAGACAGTAGGGTTATACTGGCTGGGTTGATTGAAGTACATGCAGATCACTGGCTCTGCCAGTCTGTTTCTTTCATTTCCCTAAATAGCCTGTTTTCTGAGTGAAATGTTAAAGACACAATACATTAGACCAGCGGTTCTTCATCTTTTCAATTCTGAAGCCCCCCACTGAATGATTACTGCAATCCAGTCATTATTGATCCTCGGCCTAAGCTATTTATTTGACTCGGACCTCAAAACAATCCTCAAAAATATAGATACAGGAATACATGAAACAAGTTCGCAAATGTTGAAATATTTTGTTTAATTCCCAATGAAATAATGAAAAAGGTTCACAATTTTCAGTTTTGCTTCTTCATTCAAACATACTTTATTAATTTGTATTTATTAATTTTAATATTATTTAATTTTGTAAAAACTTTTGCAGACCCCTGAGTAAGCCTCGGAGACCTCCAGAGGTCCTTGGATCACAGGTTAAGAACCACTGCATCAGAGAACTAATTAGTGAGGGACAATACATATAAAAGAGTCAAACCACTATCCCCAAAATTAATGATAGTGAGGTAGTTTCAGTTCCCTTGGAATAAGGGGGGAGTTCTGTCGTACTCCTCCGAGGCCCCGCCTGACCGGCTGTGGAGTCCGTGTCTGCCCACAGAAGCGGGCAGACCAGAATGGACTATAGAACTGCACTGCAGGACGCACAGAGTATAGCACAGGGACTTTTCCCTTTTTAATTGCCGCGATCGTTGTTGGTTTAATTTTTCTGTTTTAAGGGCTTTCTGACTGATTGTCACAGCATAACTCATTTTGCATACCCACACTATAAAAAAAAATTAAAAAAAGGAAACTCACTTCACCGCCCGCTGCTTTGGCGTGGCTGCAACTCCCGTGTGGCTACTGCGCCAGCTTGGTTGAGAGAGGGTGGGGCTTGCTGCCATTCTCAGGCGCCATCTTGAGAGGCGCTCTAGTTGTTTGGCAGCTCCTACAGGCCACCATATTTAAGTGAGGGATGCAAGCGCGTAGCACGCACACCGAAGCCCGTCTGCGCCCGTCCGCACTCCGGAGGCGCACGGCGCCGGTAATGCTGCCCGTTTGGGCGATGATCGAGGGCGTCTAATCTATGACAGAGAACAACTGCTGAGGCTAAGTAAGGTAGAATGTAAAGCGACATCTGCCCTGGCTCATGTGAGAAAGGTTGGAAAGACCTTTATCGGGGGACTGATTAATAGCCGGTCTCTTGTTAAACATTCTACGGAGGTATCAGGCCTGATAGAGGATATGGGACTGGACGCCTTGTTCTTAACGGAGACCTGGATTAATGCAGAGTCAGCTGTAGAGCTAGGATGTGCCTGCCCTAATGGCTATAAAATTCATCACCACCCTAGAACCACGGGTAGAGGAGGAGGTGTGGGGCTGATTTTCAAAGAGGAGCTGGATTTTAGACTCCTACAGGTAGATGAAGTAGTGGGGATAGGAATGCTGGGGTTCTCTCTACACTCCTCCAGTGGGAACCTCCCTACAGGATTGTTGTGCTACAGACCTCGAGGTGGGACCACACACTATTAAAATCTCTTTGACACTATCACCAACCTGGCATTGGCACATTCCAAAGTGATCATTTTAGGAGACTTCAATCTCTGGGAAGATGGGAATGTCAGTAGCCAATTGCGTGATCTGAGGGATACATGCACAAACCTGAATCTTTCCCAGCTTGTCAAGGTTCAACACATCAAGAGGGACATATCCTTGATTTGCTTTTTTCCAACCAGTCCACTACCAGGATAATAAATATAGTACCTCAGACCTGGTCTGACCACTGTCTTATCCATTTTAGCATTCGGATGCTACACTCTGGGAACAGTGCTGGTCAGCAAAGGTCTTACAGGAGAGGCAGGGAATGGGCTAAAAAAGATAAGACTGGAACTCCTATATTTGACCTGGACGCCACTCACTTTGCACCCACGTTGACCGCAGAAGAAAACTATAGAGTGTTTACTAACCACATAGCTGGCATCCTGGACCAGGTAATCCCCATAAAGGAAATAAGAAGCAAAATCTCGGCTTCATGGTATAATGAGGAGCTGAAACAGCTCTGCATGCTCCGCAAGAAGGCGGAAAGGAAATGGAGAGAATGTTATGGTGAGGAATAAAAGAAAGATCTAAGACGGATACAACTGCAATATAAAGAGGGAATCCTTAGGACTAAGGCAGATTTCTATGCCAGTTCTATTATACATGCGCCTAATGGGACTAAAGCACTTTTCAAAAATTATCAAGGACCTTTCCCCCCTATATGCATGGAAAATAAAGTGGCAGTATCCCAAAAATTATGTGTTGAAATTGATATACATTTTCAGGATAAGATTGCAAAAATCGTGAATACCCTGCACGTTAATGATAATGGTGAATAACTTATTCCTGAACAATGGATTGAGGCAGATTTACAACAGCCTGTATTACTGGATAACTTTCAGGCTTTAACAGAAGCGGCTTTTGCCAGCTTGGGAGATAATGTATCCTAAGGCTCTCCCCTTGATCCTTTCCCTCATAAAATGTGTCAATCCTTTGGGCGAAATACCTTTCCATGGCTGAGGCAGATATGCAATCAGTCTCAGGAAGAAGGAATGGTCCCGGAATGCTGGAAATTGGCAGTGGTGACTCCACCGATTAAAAGGTGTTCCTTGGACCCGTCAATACTGGCAAATTTTAGGCCCATCTCTCTCCTTCCTTATCCGGTGAAGATTCTAGAGAAAGCAGTCAGTAGGTCCCTGTCGTGCTTCCTGGAGGAGAATCATTCACTAGATAAAGACCAGTTCGGCTTTCGCCCTGGGCAAGGGACCGAGACGGCTATAGCCACTATGCTGGACAATTCGCGTATGCGAGCCGACAACGGGAATGCCACTGTTCTAGTGCTTCTCGATATGTCGGCTGCATTCGATACGGTGAACTATCCCATACTAGTGGAAAGATTGAAGAAGATAGGAGTGAAAGGCCGGGCACAGCAATGGCTTCAATCCTATCTAGAAGGTCGACAGCAGGTGGTAACCTTAGTACCATTCTCCTCTGGCACATCTTCAGTCACCCATGGGGTGCCGCAGGGCAATGCATGCGGCAGACGACTGACTGGCTCAGAAGGAACTCATTGCAATTTAATAGCGGAAAGACTGAGGTAGTGTACTGCTCTGCAGGTAGGATGTCCAAACAATTTCCCTCCGACTTCAGACTTACACAAGAGGAGTAACCTCTAACCCCGGTCAGGAAGGTTCGCAATCTGGGGGTAATGTTTGATGACGACCTCCAGATGGAATCACAGGCAAATAAGAAGCCAGCGTATGCTTCGCCCTAATTCGCATGCTACGGAAAATAATCCCTTTACTACCTAAAGAGGCACGTCCTTTAGTAGTAAGCAGTATAGTGGGAAGCAGGCTGGACTATTGCAATTCCCTATACCTGTGTACATTTTCCAGGGACTGCAAAGAATCCAGTCTGCAGCAGCCAAATTGGCCCTTGGTAGGCCCCGGAGCTCTTCTACTACCTTGGCTCTGAGAGAGCTACGCTGGCTGCCCATTAGGGAAAGGGTCTACTTTAAAACTCTGAGTATGGTTTTCAGAGCAGTGCATGAGCTAGGTCCTGTCCCCCTACAGGAAAGTTTTACATGGTATCGTCCTACAAGGCAGCTCCGCTCCTCCAGTGCTGGCCTGCTGATGATTCCCCTGTTTAAACAGTCTAGGTTAGGAGGAAGGGCTTTCAGCGTGGCTGGCGCCCATTTATGGAATGAACTCCCTCAGAACCTCAGACAAGTTAACTCTCTGTTAGCGTTTCGCAGGAACCTAAAAACATGGCTTTACCCCAAGGCCTAAGTTTCCGGTCCTCTCTTCTCTCTCTACTGCGACCTGTTTCCACTCTGCTCATAGTTCATCAGTCTGAAGTGCCAGGATACCCGTATGGTGACAGTATGCGCTATATAAGATCTAAAATCAATCAATCAATCAATGACAGGCCGGCTCCTGCGGCAGCAAGCGTGCAGGCCAGTTGGGAAGCCAGCAAGAGCAGCTGGGGGTGGGCACCAGAGCTGCTCTCAAAGTTACCTGGATGCAGGGTGCCCGTGTGGAAATGGGCCCCCGAGAAAGAGGAAACGGGGCATGAGGCCACCATCGAAGTCTGTGTGGCTTTCCCCGGAGCAGCAGGAGAGCCGCTGCTCAGACATGCATGCGATGGGGTGGAGCGTCTCAAATAGCCTTACATAGCCTGGCAAGGCCGGAAGTGAAAACCTGCTAGTTTTCAGTGCATGGTGGCACCAGGAAGATGGGGTCACCACTATTTGTTGGCAAAGGTGCAGGGGGAGCTGCAGAAGTAGCGCAGACTCCCCCAGCACAAAAGTAGAACGTCCCCACCCTCAGTCTCTGGGAATTGAGGGAAAGAACCCCTCCTGTTTCTAACTCTCCGTACTATCCGCAAAATTTCCCGGTTTTTTTCCTTTTCAGCCCTTAAACTTATTCTCTTGGCCATTGTCATGTCTCGACTTGACTATGGCAATGCCCTGTATTCCAGCATTCCTGGTTACGATCTCCGTCGTCTCCCACTCATCCAAAATCATGCAGCCTGACTTCTTTACAAACTTCCCAAATCCCATCACGTTTCCCCTCTTCTTTAAACCCTACATTGGCTCCCCATCCAGGACCGTGCTCTCTTCAAAATGGGTTGTTGGACCTTTCAGGCTTTAGCGGGCACTGCACCCGCTTTTATAAAATCTCAAATCAAAGCCTACATCCCCGCTCGGGACTTACGCTCATCCACTCAGCTTCTGCCTTCTGTCCCCCGTTTTAAAAAGAAAAGATCGGGTGGCCTGAAGTTTTCTATATTGGCCCCACTCTTTTGGAACTCCCTTCCTCTGCTCATTAGGTCCTCTTCCACCTACCCCGACTTCTGCAAAGCCTTGAATACCTTCCTTTTCTCACGAGCCTTCTCGCCCTAACCATCTCCGTTCCACATCTCCGAGTCTACGTCCTTAGCGCCATGAAACTGATCGGTGTCCGAGCGCTTTATAAGTCTCTTTAACCTCAACCTCAACCTCAAGGGTTATTCATGTTTCATCAAGCCTACCTAATGGTGGAACTTTTGTTCTGCAGCTGGGAGCAGATGCTTATGACTACACAGAGGTGTGAAAGGCTGAACATGGATTGCCTTTGTGGAGACATCCCCTAGAGGAGTAAAGATGCAATTGCACAAGTGGTGCATTTACGTAATATTGTTTCTTTTGGGGTTGTGAAGTCACATGCAATATGCGAAATGATAAGTAAATTGGAAGTATTTTGCCATGCATTCTTGCCATGGTGCCTGGTTGTAATTTTATAATCAAGTGATTATAAATACGATGCCTTTTAGGGGCTGTGATTGACTTGCATTGATCATGTTACCAAATATGATAAGTACCTGTCATTCCAAGTGATGCTTGGGCATGTATTCTTGCTAATGCGTTAGTTCAACAACCAGACTGTCAGCCACTGTGATTTAAATATGTATACTGTATGGTCAGTATGAGATGCTCCTCTGAAGACAAAGGGATAGCCAGGTTGGTGGAGATCACTAAATATGGTGGACGGTGGTCCAACGGGGTAATGGAAGTTGTTACGCCTGCTTCTCTGGCAGACCGCGGGCTACCTGTCAAACTATAAATGAGGGGGACAATCTTCAAATGTAACTCAAAATAGACGGGCTGGATTCGGGGTGTGGTGGACAGGGCACTCTATCAAAAACACAACTAAGCATTATATCAGCCAAACCAATGGTCCACCCACCAGCCCTGTTTAGAGGTGGACGGATTGTCAACCTTTAATCAGAAATCCCATTGGGTCTGTTGCTGGAAAACTTCTTCTGAAGGAGAAAGGGCTTTCGAAGAAAACCCATCAGACATTAGATAAAGCAGTACCATATTAGAACCTTAAAAAAAAATTGTATTTGACAAATTCATGTTTAAATCCCTTGTATGGCAGACTGCTTTCAAGTACTCAACATCCTGTGGTATTTTTATGGATTATTAACAAGAGTAGTGACAGGATACAGACATATTTTCAGCACCTCTCACTCTGAGAGAAGGCACACTGGCGAGAATAGTCCCCTCTAATGCCACCTGCATCAGACTCCTGCTGAAAGCAGTCATGCTATTGAGACTAGGCCCCTCTAATGCCACCTGCGGCAGACTCCTGCTGAAAGCCTTCATGCTATCGAGATCAGTTGACCACTCTACAGCCAAATAAACTGGGCTCTTTGCTGACATCACAAATTATCTTTATAGTTTAGGAAATAAATCACATTTAAGATCTCCTATACAATCAACAGTCAAATACCATGAATTCAAATAAATGTGTTGTTTTATTACATATCAAAAAACATCGATTTCTTAGTAATAAGTAGAATCTAGTCCTCATTGTGTACATTTCATAGCATCATGAGTGTTCTTGCTGTATCATAATTTAGTTCATGTTAATGTTAAAGTAAATCCTGGTACACACCTCTGTAGTGTGGTTTCAAAAAGGCTCTTGGATGTCCATACATGGGTGATGTTTGGTTATGTATCATTAACACAGATGTATAAAGTATTTGGTTTCAAATTTATTATGCCACTAATGGCCGTACAAACCACTTGTTCCTAAATATAAATTGTCCAGTTTAGAACTTGTTGCTGTTAACGTGAAAGTAAAGTGAGTTTTACCCTGGAGCAAACCCCTGTAGTGTGTTATGTATAGGATGGGTGGGCTGAAGAGCAGTCTCGTTGCTGTTCCTCAATGGCTGGGTGGTGGTGGTGGTGATGATGGTCGGCAGCAGGAAGAACTTCCCGGACTCAGCACTTTGTTAAAATGAACTCAGTGGAAAGCATTAGTTTCTACTATCTTTGGCTACTGAAGATGTATCCTTTCTTCTGATGTGCATATTATATCGGTGAACACCTTCCTCTAATCAAGGCTGGGCTATGAGAACACTGTGTATTTGGCAGCTCCAGCAACACAAAAGCACCTTACAGATAATTCAGAATGCTACGATCTATCTTATTTGTGGTCTGAGGATGTCCCAACTGCATTACAAAGTTTCACTGTTTGCTCACGAGGCAGCACACACTTTTTATGTCCATTCATTCACTGGCAGTTTATAAAACGAGGGTATCTTTTTGCTTGTTATGTTATGTTAACAGGTTTTATAAAGCGCTCATTGCCCCAACAACGGGCATAACAGCGCTAAAATGTCACTGCCATAAGCAAGCCAAGAACACCCAGGAGGCAATTATGCAGGGAAGAGGTGAGTTTTGATGTTTTACGGAAAAGAGAATGTTTTTGAATGTTTCTAATATGTGCACGGAGGGAGTTCCAAAGCTTAACCGAGGAACAACCGCCAGATGCTGGTCCTTGGAGCGCAGCTGACGGGTAGGTCTATAGGACGCCATGAGGCTAGCCAGAATAGCAGGAGATTGGTGAATCATGATTCCGTGGGCAATACAGAGAGTCTCGGATGCATTTCTCCACCGGAAGCCAATGTAGTTTGTGGATGGAACTAGCGATGAAGCAGATTCTCGGCAGACCAAGGAGGGCCCGGGCTGCTACATTTTGTGCCTTTTGTAAATGCTGTATCCCTGCCCTATTGATCCCGATATATAGGGAGCTTGCATAGTTCAGTCTAGAGAGTACTGTGGCGTGAATGATTACCGGACGGATGGTAGGGTCGAAGAAACCCAGCAAAGGATTAAGCCCACGTAGGAGCCCGAAACAAACTCCAGCTACTACCTTAGTCTGGGTTTGAAAAGAAAGTCTATCCAGACCCAGAGATTTTTTACTGCCATTTTAGGAGCCGGCGGAGGGCCCAAAGAGGACAGTTACAAGAGGTCACTCCACAGATGGATATCTTTGCCCACGACCAAGATCTCCGATTTGTTGCCATTGAGCTGAAGACAATTGGCCATCACCCAATCTGCAATAGCTGCCCAGAGTTGTCAGATAATGCCACCACCAGCTGTGTGTCATTTGCGTAAGATACCACAGCTAATCCTCTGCTCCTGGCCACTGCTGCCAGAGTTTGTATATAGATGTTAAAAAGGGTCTGTATCTTTTGTGTTCCTTTACTTATGAATCCAGATTTCTGTTTCAGTGCCAAGGATCAAGAAATGTAAAGCAGCGAGTCGATATTTCTGGATTCCAAGAGCTGAATTATTTACTGCTAAAGGTTCAATCTTTACCTAATCTTCAAGCTTTCAGAAACCTATTAAGAACTACACTTTTCAACTGCTTTCTCTCTGATCAATAATGTTGCCATCATGCACGGATTTTGTCCTTTCACCAGTTAGGAGTTGGTTGGTTAATTCTCTGTAAATAAGAAAGGTCTCAAATATATTCATATACAATTAATCTGGCCGTGAATTATTTACAGTCAGTGGTGAGCCAGCAAATTTCCCAAGGCTCCAGCTTGATGTTGGACACCTCTGGAGAAGAGCCACTATGGTGGGTGCAATTGACAGATGCATGTGATGACTGAAATGAGCATCATTTGCCCCGCGTCAGGGCTTCGGATCTAAATGTTGTGCACTGTATGCATGATCTCACAGTTACAGGTCACAATTTCCTACTTTTACTTTTTCTGCCTTTGAACGTTGTTCTCTAGCAGCTGTCATTGAACCGGTTGTTGCACAAAAGGACCAAACACCAAAATCAGCTAGAAATATTCTCCAGTCTGTGCTTTTTAAACTTATTCAAGTGTGTTGTGTTTATGGGTTTTATCACTAATCCCTGTAGTTTGCCAAAAATCCTTCCCACAACTACTTCCAAATACACTGCAATGGTATGGTTTCTCCCCAGCATGTGTTTGCTGATGTCTTCGTAGAATTGATAATCGACTAAAGCTCTTCGCGCATTCAGTGCACTTGAATGGCGTTTCCCCTAAGTGTGTTCACTGATGATTTCCTAATGTTGAAGGGTCACCAAAACTACTTTCACATCGTAAATTGTAAATTGATACTTGTATAGCGCACTACTCACCCGCAAGGGTCTCAAGGCGCTTGTACGAATACCGCTGTGGAACCCATACTGGCTTTCCCTGTGAGGTGTCCACTCCTGGGCACCCCCAAGGTGGAGGCAAGGCATCCTTAGCATTGTGGGGGCCGTTGTGGAGATTAAGCAAGCTATTGCCCAGAGTTGCAGAGTGGGACTCCATGATTGGAATAGGCACAGAGGCGAGAATGATCAGGTCCGTGGAATTTTGAGCCCAAGACCCGCAGAGGCGGGGAATTGAACCCTGGTCCCGGGTTAGACCTCTGCATCAGGGTCAGCCGCTCTAACCATTGAGCCACACTTCTCCAGTGCATTCAATGCAATTATATGTGTTTTCCCAATTGTGTTTGCTGATGTCTTTGTAGATTTTCTAATCAACTAAATCTCTTCACACTTTCACTGCACTTAAATGGCTTTTAAACTGTGTGTGTTCGCTGATGACATTGTAGCTGTGATAACCAATTAAAGCACTTTGCACATTCACTGCACTTGAATGGCTTTTCCCCAGTGTGTGTTCGCTGATGTGTTTGGAGTTGTGATAACTGACTGAAGCTCTTCACACATTCACTGCACTGGAATGGTTTTTCCCCTGTGTGTCTTCGCTGATGATTCCTGAGAGTTGAGGAATCACTAAAACTACTTCCACATTCACTGCACTTGTATGGTTTTTCCCCTGTGTGTGTTCGCTGGTGGCTCCGGAGGGTTGATATCTGACTGAATTTCTTCACACATTCACTGCACTTGTATGGTTTTTCCCCAGTGTGTGTTCGATTATGTTTTTGTAGGTCTAATAACCATCTGAAGCTCTTCACACATTCACTGCACTGGAATGGTTTTTCCCCAGTATGTGTTAGCTGATGTGATTGGAGATGTGATAACCTGCTGAAGCTCTTCACACATTCACTGCACTGGAATGGCTTTTCCCCTGTGTGTGTTCGCTGATGAATCCTGAGATTTGAGGAATCACTAAAACTACTTCCACATTCATTGCAATGGTATGCTTTTTCCCTAGTGTGTGCTCGCTGATGTCTTTGGAATTGTGATAACCGACTGAAGCTCTTCACACATTCAGAGCAATGGTATGGTTTTTCCCCAGTATGTATTCGCTGATGTGTTTGGAGATGTGATAACCGACTGAAGCTCTTCACACATTCACTGCACTGGAATGGCTTTTCCCCTGTGTGTGTTCGCTGATGAATCCTGAGATTTGAGGAATCACTAAAACTACTTCCACATTCATTGCAGTGGTACGGTTTTTCCCCTGTGTGTGTTCGCTGATGTCTTTGGAGTTGTGATAACTGACTGAAGCTCTTCACACATTCATTGCAATGGTGCGATTTTTCTCCTATGTGTGTTCGCTGATGTCTTTGGAGTTGTGATAACTGACTGAAGCTCTTCACACATTTATTGCAATGGTGAGATTTTTCTCCTGTGTGTGTTCGCTGATGTCTTTGGAGTTGTGATAACTGACTAAAGTTCTTCACACATTCATTGCAATTGCACGTTGCTTCTCCTGTGTGTGTTTGCTGATGGTTCTTTAGTAGCGATGACATACTAAAGCTCTTGCTGCTTGTGTATGATTCTTCTTTCTTGGTTCGTTTCTCTGGGTCGGGTTTACATTTGTCTGCATCCCATGACTGCGTTTCCTGAGGAGCTAACATGGTTGATAAAGCACTTGTGTTATTCTCACATTTCATGTATGAGTGTGGTACTTTGGATGCTTGATTTCAGATTTCACAATGAAATACAAAACTCACCAACTACATATATTATAATGCGGCAAGTAAAGCTTCTTTGTAGGTGGTTATGTTTTTAGATTGCGGAATGGTTTTGCATGTTTACAAGTTAAGATTAGTCTTCCTTCAGGTCGATGCAATTGGAACAGTCTGTTGTAGATCAGAGACTCTCTCTTTCCTTTACCCTTCAGTTGTCTGGCTCCACTCCATTGTGCTTTTCTCTTGTTCCTGTGGTTTGGCCTGAAAGAGTTTACAATACACCTAGCGCACTGAATGGTGGTCTGCCATCATTACAGGAAGCAGAGCAATACTGTATCCCCCTCATACCGAACACATGATCAAAGCTGGTGGTGGAGGCCTGTTTACTCAGGAGGTAGTTTGTAGTGTTGTTGCCTTAATTTTCTAGAGGTCATTTCTTAGTCCTGTTGCATGGAGGTGCACAGCTCAGACTCTTGCATCCACTGATATGCTCTTGACTGCTTCTTCCAGGATCTATCAGTTTATGTTCAGGTTCCTCAGTCTCTGACTGTGAAGATCTTTTCCCGAATATTGGAGCTAATTTTTTCTAACCGCTTTTTTTTAGATTACTGTTGTTATTCACGATCATTTGTGCATTCAAAGCTGGTTTCCTATGGGATGTAAAGAGATTTAAAATCACTAAATGGAAATGTAAGAGACTGAGAACACACAATATTTAACAAGTTGTAAAAGACATCTATTCTTTACCATTTTTAAAAGTTACCAAGGGCTTATTCACCATACACAGATATTTACCTAAATCTTCCATTGAACATGTCACTCTTACCTAATTCAGAAAAGTAGGTGATTTTCCGGTGTTCACAGGGTAACTTAGTACAGAAAGAGCACTCACTGAGCGCCCTCATGCTAGAGGTACAGCTTTAGGAAGAAGCACATGGCTAAGATTTCATTTAAACAAGAAGGGATTGTGGAAAAAGCGATGGATCAGGATGTGCTGCTGTCACTTCAGTTTCAAGAAGTGTAGAACAACAGTAACCCTTTCAAAAACTAAATGACAAAGAAAACCCTTCATGAAGTATATAATAAAGGCAACGCTTCAGGAAGTATATAATAAAGGTAACTGTTGCGGGGGTGAAGGGGGTGAAGGAAGGGCACGGAGACCAGACCTTGGTAAGTAGGGTTTTATTTTTATGAAAGTTTTCTTTTTTCGTTGCGAGAGTCTTTCTCTGGCCAATATCGTTGGGTTGACTCCTCCTGCACTCGTTTGGGGTCTTCTATTTTCGTTCTTTGGGTCCTCTGCTATCCACTCCTCCTCGGTTGCACCACCGTAGGACATGCGTGGGGAAGAAATGAGGACCAGTTAGGTATTGTCCTTCTTATGCTGTTCCCATGGGTAAACCAGGTGTGTTGGGGCACCGTGAACTGTGTATGTTACAAGTATTTACACGGGGTGAGGGTACTGTGAGGAGAGGATGTGTAAGGATTCAGGGATAGAAAAGGGAGGGGAGCACACAGAGTATTTACAATGCCTGAAGTACAGGCAGTACTCTGCAACGCGCTCTTTTTACTACTGAAGGGCGCCTCCCCTCCTCCCCAGCCAGCCCGATACGCTCTGCCATTCCTGGTTAAGCCACACTCCGCTGTGAGTGTGGCTGGGCGAATCACAGTGACGGTGGCCTCCTGGCTCTGGAACCTCCTCTTGTCGACCCTCGTCTCGTCCTTCTCCCGTCTCCTTTTCCCGATATGATTCTTCTCCCGACTCTCCTGGAACTCGACTCCAGTCCAAATGCGCTCTCCCGGTGTCATCACACGCCGGTCTTCTTGCTTCCTCCATTTTGACCAATCCCGCGGAGTAAACGTCATTCTGGGGCGTGACTTCATCCTCGACATACGCCCAATTAAAGGAACCCTCCTGTTCTTCGTCGATGTTTTCTTTCCATAGGGACTGGGAGTCCGAACTCCAATCATTCTGATGTGAATGAAAAGAGGGAGGGGCAGTCATGTCAGTGACCCACCAGTCCACATTTGGGGCCACCCCTTCTGTCTGCATGTTCTCCCCGCTACATTAACACTCTAGGAAGTATATAATAATGGTAACGCTTCAGGAAGTATATAACAAATGTAGCTCCATTCACACTCTTCTTGACAGTACTTTCCAGTTCAAACTGGAGCAGCTGAAGTTCCAACTCCTGTCTTTACTTTTCTGTTTGTAAGTTATCTTTGCCACATTCCTAGGGATTAATCAAGCATATGTTGGACGATTACAGCATTTATTATAGAGATTCCATCACAGACAGCAATATACCTGCGATATCTCTGCTGCCAATACATGTCTGCTTTTTGTCTTTTTCTACCTTATCATGGTTTCTGACAATGTTTTGCATTTGGTGCCAGCATGCTTCTCTGTCGGTGGATGGAGCATTGGCAGAGTGGGACAAGATATCCGTTGCTTGAGGGTGAGTGCAGCATTTACACCCCTGCACATTTCTTACATTTAGCTTTACCATACTCCCTGTTCATCATCTTCCATACTCCCTTATGTCTGTGTACTCGCTCAGCAGGGTTCATTGACAGCTAAAGCAGGGGAATGACTCGATGCACACAGCAGACATCAGGTAATGATCTGATAGTCAAATGCCATGGTTGGCAGTACAAGGATCACAAGCGCAATTAGAGCAGCTCGCCCGGGGCATACAAACGGAGGAAGTGCACAGGTAGACACTTATGTGGAACAAACAGAGGACGCAAACATGCGGGTACACGCTCCTTTATTTGGGTCTGTTTCAGACCTTTACTGGGCTGGGTATCGGTGTGCACTGTCTCTTATTTCAGGCCTCACGATTAAGGCCAGTAAGTGCCAAATCGGGAAAGGGTCAGTGGTGTACTTGGGACACCAGGTAGGGAGCGCCAGGTGGCACCCCTACAGACCAAGATCAACACCATTCTGGCTTGGGAGCCCCCCAAGACCCAGACCGAGGTGAGGGCCTTCTTAGTACTCACCAGATACAACCGGAGTATTGTTAAGGGATATGGTATAGGGATATAACTGAGCTGACTTCCATGAAGCAGCCGAAAAAGGTGATCTGGACTGAGTCCTGCCAGAAAGCATTTGATACCCTGAAGGCTGCCATGTGCACGGCCCCCGTGCTCAAGGCCCCCGACTTCTCCAAAGAAATTGTTGTGCAGACCGACACATCAGAGCATGGAGTGGGAGCAGTGCTCTCACAACTGAACGAAGAGGGCCTAGACCAGCCAGAAGTCTTCCGTAAAAGAAGACTACTCCCAAGGGAGCAAAGGTGCAGTGCCATAGAAAGGGATGCTTTCACAGTGGTCTCGGCACTGAAGAAGCTGAGGGCCTACCTGTTTGGTACTCACTTCCAAGTTCAGCCCGACCACAGCCCCTCAGATGATTAATGCAGATGAGGGGGGAGAATCCAAAACTGCTGAGGGAGTCCATCTCCCTACAGGGAATGAACTTCACGGTGGAACACCGTCCTGGGACAGAACACGCCAACGCAGATGGCCTGTTCCGATTCTTCCGCCTTAGTGAGGAAAACTCCCAGGAGTGTGGGTAGTTCCCCCTACATTCAGCTGGAGGGGACGTGTGTTAGACTTGGCATCTTTTGGCGTGTTCCCCCGAGGTTTTGCTTTCTGCCCTCCCAGTTTTGACTCCGTTTTTGGTGGTATAACATTTCTGCACGCTTTTCGCACTGCTGATCAGTGGGAAAATGCTGGAGCTCCTGTGGTAAATTGTGTTATGATTGAATGTGTGACTTGCTTGTCAGTCCCCAGTAACGAGCACTGCGTGTACCGGGGCTTGTGAGTCCACCGATACTCGTGGGCTGCAGCTCGGATTGTGTCACCCACGTACGTAGCGCGAGAAAGGTATAGGTGAAGGAAGTTTGGTAGGCCTGGACTCAGCGTCTAAAGATGCAGCCTTTAGCGAGGGTGCCCTTTTCATTCTGAGTTCATCAAGGCCACTTTTAGAAAGTGGGTATTATTTTACTCGGTCATCCGGCTTGCCTCTGCTGGAATGTGGATTGCCTGCCTGGTTTTTGGACGACAGATGGCTAGGGAGCAGGGTGGCTCCTGATAGTCTTGCACCTCAAAGGGCCTGGTCTGCCTCTGACAAAGCCGTCTCCATCTCCTGCCAGGAATTCACGCCAGAGAAGGCCCAACTGGTTCTGGCCGGACACAAACACCCTCTGCCTGGAAGATCAAAAGATTTTTGAGTACAAATGCTGGGTTCAGAACTCAACAAGATCAAGAAGACTGCACAGAAGGAGAGCCAGAGAAACTGCTGAAAGGACCGATCGCTTTGCTGCGGGCTTTGCTGGGCTGACCTGAAGTGGCTGCTTCTGTTTTGGGCAGTGAAAGGCCTGGACTGGACTTTCTGCAACCAAATTGGTGAGACTCTCCAAGGGCTTGAGGTAGAGCCTGTAGGAGAGTAGGGTCTGCAATCCCATGATGACCCCAGATGTTTGCTTTTTGCTTCACTGGTTTACGACTTCCCTGGCTGTGGGCCTGCTAATCAGACCCACAGCCTAGCTGTTCTCTCACTAAATTGACACGTGTACCTTAGGTGCATTTACCAATTGGTACTGGGCCACCTTATCAGACCCTGTAACTCAGGGCATAGGTGTACCCAGGGCCTACCAGGGGCTGCAGCATGTATTATGCCACCCCTGGCTGGCCATCTAAATCTGACACAACTGGCTGCACGACAGCTGGGGCAAGGTGGTGTAATCACCCTTTGCTTTAGATATAGTATGCCTATATCTAACCCTAAAATGGACACAGAGACTCCTATCAGTCACTCCTATGGCAGGCCTTGACAATCCTGAAGGCAGAGGGCTTGGAATCATGTGAGATGGTGCTCTGGCATGAGCTGAGCCCGTTTGCAGCTTGCGGAACCAAGTCCTAATAGCTGTTCCATGATAACGCATACCATATACTCTTAAGTGCATTATAATCCTCGCGGTTATATGCCAACTCTGGTATCGCTTTATCAAAACATGTGGAGTAAGGTGTCATACGAATTGGAATACTAACCCCTCGCCAATTCTGGCGACGGGGTTAGCATTCCACCCTTCTAGAGGGACACGACATGTATGTAACTGTGAACCCCGGTTAAAGTTAACTCGAGCCTCAGGATCACAAAATGGATGCTGCCACCACAGACACAAGTCTGACCTCCTGCTGCTGGGAGTCCTTCCAGCGAGGAGAGCTTGGACAAAGGGTTTCCTGTCAGGGGCGGTGCTAGCACCATCCCAAACAGGGTTTTGTGTATCCTGGATAGGCAGGGCTGAATAGGAAGGTGACTGCAAGTGGCACCCCGGTGCTCACTATGCATAGGCCGGCTAGAACCAGTTCCAGGGGCACACCAGCCCCTGAGCTGGGGAAAGTCCGGCATGGGAGAGGGGTGTAACCACCCCCCTTCCTGGTCCCACCCATGGGCAGGACCTAGTCCCGTACCAGCCCCTTTCTTTAGTATAAAGGTGGGAGCGGGGACCCTTCCAAATTAGATCATCTTTGAATCCTGAAACTACTTTCTACGAAAGGAACTCAAGACTTCTTCCTAAGATTTCTCCCTTGTGACTAAGGAGTAGTCACCCTGCATCTGCGGGCACCAACTAAGTAACCTGCGGTTTGCTGCACGTCCTTCCTCCGGAATCAGACCGACCAGCACGACGAGACCCGGCTTCCCTGGTACCTCTGGCCTCTACCTGCATCATCAGCCCAGCTGAGATTCGTGGGTGTGACGAGACCTCGAGGGACCGGCCATCTTCAGAACTGCACTACGCTTATCCAGCACGACCGCCGAGGGATCCTCGAGTGAGTGCTTTGGGGTTTGAGAAGCCCTAACCCTGAGCAGCTCCAGCACCGAAGTCCAGCCCCCCAGCATTCACGAGATCTGCGTGGGGCCCTTCTGCTCTTTTCTGCTCACCGCGTTGTCCGGCCACTTGCCTGCTGGCTTGTAGCCCTCTTGACGACGAACAACGACATCTCCATCGCTGGTCTGGTTGCTCAGGCTGGCCCTTGCTTCCCTCCAACAGAGGAGCACCCCGGACCCTCCTGGTCCACTCCAGATGCCATTTTGAGTCCACCGCGTGGGCTTGCATTTGCCAAGAGTTGTTGCCCCAATCCTGGGTCCAGCATCGCCGACAGCAGATACCTTCGTGGGACAGCTGGCACCTCCATCCTGGTCGCCGACAACGCCTCCTGGTCCGAGAGACTGCAGAGCCCAGCGTCGCCCACTCACCTGGTCGAGGTGACTCCATCCGGTGCCATCCTGGTGCCCATCTAATCACTGGCTAGTGATTCAGAACTTGGTCCCCTCTGCTTACAGGTACTCTCTTCAGCTGATCCAGTCCTTGGATCGGCCCGGAACATCTTCACTGGTCGCCTGCCAGCAACTTCCACTTCAGGCTCCTGGTTCGTCAACGAGGATTCCCGACGACACTTGAACCCTATGCAGCCGCAGCCCCTGGGCTAGTAAACCGAGTACCACGGTGCTCCAGCGTAGTCCAACTCTCTAAGTGTCTAGATCCACTTTCGTTTTTGACCTACCTAGTCGAGTTCGCCCGAGAACACTAACTTTGTAATTTCTAGCAACCATAGACTTTGTCCCGCATTACGCGTGAGAGTTTCCTCTCTGCACACGACGTCCCTAGGCCGCCTGCTTCTAATCTAAGGGTTCAGCATTGTAGGTCCAGCGTTTCTAAAGTCTATGAGAGTAGTACTTACATGCTAGTAATTTCGCATTCCACTTGTAGAGTATATGGTTTTTCGTGCCCCTCGGGCATTGGTGTAAATTGTGCAACTTTCAGTATTTCTTTAAGAGCTTTGTATTGTGCTTAGCACCCTGTCCTCATAAAGAGTCCAGGGCTGTTGTGTTATAATAAACATCCTTTTATTTTCATAACAACTTGTGTGGTGTCCTTTCACTTGGTGTTCAAGGGGTATATGTGATGGTATAACAGCTGGCTTAACACACCCTCTAGAGTTTAGCCTAAAGACTGCTCTTGTCCATGCTACTAGGATAGCTGGTCTAAGGTTGACTTACAACCAATCATCAATAAGGGTTGTTTGGACTGATACATAGTGATCACTAGAATAGTGAGCACTGCATATCAGGCCAACTTCTCACATTGGTGAGCAGCGGTTGGGATGGCGCCAGCGCTCCGGATCCCATCAGAAAGGTGTTCGACCTGCAACACGAGTGACTTCAAGGCCCCCATCACCTTGCATCTCTGAAAGGTACTGTTTGCGGGTCTTACCGACACCGTAGTTGGCCTGCGACCCCGCTGTCAGCCAGAACTGTTTTTGGATTTATTGTTCACGACATCGTGATAGCCCCGGATGGACTTTTTTTAAGGCAGATTTGGATAAGTGACAATTTTGAAGAATAGTATTGTGGATTCTTATCGTATTTCGTCTAGTCTTAAGTATATAAAAATTTGATATTTTTCTAAACTGGTGTGGTGTCCTTCTGTAGTGGGTACACTGTTTTACTGTTGGTTATGTGCAAAAGCTTTACACACTGCCTCTAAGATAAGCATCACTGCTCATGCCAAGCTACCAAGGGGGTGAGCAGGGGTTATTTTACAAGTGTAACTCCTTTATCCTGACTAGAGTGGTGGTTTCTGCCTCGCTTTGGAGCAAGTCTGAGATAGCCAGAAATCCCATTTCTAACACAAAGTTTTTTGATTTGGCACCAAAGCCTGTCGACTGCTGATAGGGAAATAATTAGCTGAACATACAACACTAGTGAGATATTCCAAAAGATTTCACTACCTCCGCTAGAGGTCTGACGGAAATATTAAAAAGGGCAGGACTGAGCTCCGAACCCAGAGGGATGCCAGGAGCCCGTCCTCTTTGGGATGAGGCAAAGGGAGGGGTGTGGGGCATAAATTGAAAGGGTCCACTCCTTTAATAAGGGGGTAAACCAGGCCAGACCTTTGCCCTGTACCCCCAGGTCAGTGAGAGAAGTTAATATCATTACATGTGAGACAGTGTCGAAGGTCGCACTTAAATCCAGGAGGTACAGAGCCTGGGATTTACCAGCATCTGCCGTACTGCAAAGGGATTCAATAACTGTTAAAAGAGCAATTTCGGAGCTGTGTGATCTAAATCCATTTTGCGAACAATCTAATATTTGATTATGTTAAAAAATTTTGGTTAAAAGATTGTTTACATGTTTCTCCACAACCTTGGACAGAAACAACAGAACAAAAATGGGTCGATAGTTTTCTGGCTGAGTGGCATCTAGCGAAGACTTTTTTAGAAAAGCGATAACCTTGGCATGTTTCCATGATATTGTTACTTATTCAGTGCTCAGCAAGAGTTTGGCTAATTCTAGAAATATGGGTGTGACGCTCGACTGAAATTAAAAAATATTATCAGGTTTAAATGGGTCATCCGGAGATCCAGATTTCACTTCACGCATTAGGGTGGAAATAGAATCTGCGTCAAGTAGAGCCAATTGGTCCAAGGTAGCCAATTGGGAGTAGTAGGTCTCTGTTTCAAGAGAGACAGGTTTGACTGTTTTCTCACTCCTGTTAAAGTAAAGATAAAGATCATTGACCAAGCTTGTTGCAGTGGCTGTTAGAAGCTTCCGCTAATCCAGGACTGGAGGTGGGTTTAATCAGGTTGTTCACAATAGAGAAGATTTCCTTAGAAGGCTTACAGCTGTTTTTGATTTGTCTGCAAATAATTCGACATGGGCTCTTTCAATCAGTTTCTTGTAGCATTTAATAGCTCTCATGTATTGCATTCACGCTGCAGCATCATATGATTTATGCCAAGGGCGCTCTCGTACTTTGAATCCTAAGGGCGTAGCCACAACAGATCCAAGGTTCATTTGTTATCAGTCCACTCTCTCAAACTCAGATTCCCTTTCCAGTGCCTCTGGGACTACAGCTGCTTCTAGGCCCCCATCCTGTAATGCTGGTTGTTAGATTTGGGGGTCTCTAGTTGGCGCAGGTAGGTACCTTTGATCAAATAGGGACCCTTGCGTCTAGACACTCCCAAAATAACCCCTGCTCACCTCCTTGGTAGTTTGGCACGAGCAGGCAGACTTATCTCAGAGGTAGTGTGTAAAGCATTTGTGAACACATACAGTAGTACAATGACAACGCTACAGATGGACACCACACAGGATGTATATCAAAAATAAGTATATTTATATAGACTTAACACAAGACCAAAAATGACAAAAATCCACAATACCGTATTTTAGAATGGTAGAAATAGCTTAGTTCTCTTTAGATGGTAAATGCAACACTTTACGTAATGTTCAATGTACCTTTGGATGCGTAATGCTATACACAAAAGAGTGGCAGGGAAGGTGATGCGTCGGTTTCCTTACACACAAGAACAGTGATGTGTCGGTTCCCTACTGCTGCGTAGGGGACGGTGATGCGTTGGTTCTTATCTGCGTGGGGAGGTGATGCGTCGGATTCTCACTGAGCTTTTGTGGCGATGCGACCCGCAATGCCATGAGCCATGATGCGATGAGGATCCGATGCAATGAAACAAAATGCGTCTTCTTCTTGATGCAACAACAGTGAGGCGATGTGTGCATGCCCGACAGCCGTGCGGCAACTCAGTGAATCATCTGAGCTGCGACAGGCCCTGCGACACGCTTCTCTGGTGATGAGACGGAGTCTGTTGCAACGGCGACACTCTTCTCCGTTGATGCGAGGCACTTCGGTGATGCAATAAGGCAATGGCAGACGCGGCACCCTTCTTCAGGGATGTGACGACAGCGCGGGGACACGCTTCTCCTGTGATGCGAGGCGCTTCGGTGATGTGATGCGACAGCAGCGGCACCCTGCTTCAGTGATGCGGAGACAGCGTCTGTGGCGGCATCACGCTTCTTTTCCACGAGTTGCGCTTCCAGCTCCCTGCAACACGCAGTCTCTCAGAAGGCCCAGCACAACAGCAGGCACTTCAAATTCCCAACAAGGGAACTCAGGGGAGCTGGATGGTGAAGTCTGTTATCCCAGAGACTTTAGCAGGAGGCAAGCTCAATTTCCAAGCCCTTGGAGATCCTTTACAAGTTGAAGAAAGTAGCACAAAGTTCCTTTCTACTTTATTTGGCAGTCAGGCAACCACTGCATACCAATCCCCCAAACAGCACTCAGCGTAGGGATAGTCTTCTACTTCAGTTTCTCTCTGGTTCCTCTCCTCAGCAAAGGTTCTTCTTGTTTCCCAAAAGTGATCTACATTTCTGTACTCTGAGACCCCTCTTTTATACACCTATTCTCTTTGTTCTCTGAAGGCAGAGAGTATCTGTACCTAGTCCAAACCAGTTCTGGTCAGCCCTGAAGCACTTTGTTGACAAGACTTCTTTCCTTTGACATTGTGGGCCACGTACATCAGACGCACCACAGGAGGTGGAGCCAGCATTGTGGAAGACAGGCACAGCCCTATTCAGGCCCCAGGTTCTCCCTTCCCTCACTCTACATGCAGATGGGTCTATTCAGCCCTGTGCTGACTCACCCTGTCTCCTGGAATCCTCCAGCCCCTGTCACTCAAGCTCCAGACAAGGAATACACAACCTAGCAGAGGCAGGCTTGGATAGTTAGGCAAGAAAATACCTACTTTCTAAAATAGGTATTTTCAAATACAGAATGTTAAAACCAACTTCACTAAAAGGTGTATTTTATCATTCTGAGTTCAGGCATACTAAACTCAAATTTCTACCTAGTTCCCTGAGTCAGTTAGGATTACAAAATGTTATAATCAAACTGCCCATTCTGGCCTATGGGGAACAGGTAGCCTCGCAATAGTGAAAAACGAAAACGGCTGTAATTCACTAATAGGACATGCCACACATATCAGGGCATGTCCTACCTTTTACCTACAATCCACCCTGGCTTAAGACCTACCATAAGGGTGACTAATATGCAGAAAAGAGAAGGTGTAAGGGCTGGCAAGTGGGTGCACTTGCCAGTCAACCTGGCAGTACCAGACTGCACACAGGTTCTGCAATGGCAGGCCCAAGACACACTTAACAGGCTGCTTCTGTGGGTGGCACAACCAGTGCTGCAAGCCCACCAGCAGCAATTGACTTACAAGCCTGGGCCCACGCAGTGCACTGTACCAGGGTCTGACAAGTAAACCAAGTAAGCCAATCATGGAGTAACTAATCCATACATCAATTTATAATAGGGAGAGCATATGCGTTTTAGCACTGATCAGCAGTGGTAAAGTGCCCAGAGTCATAAAACCAACAAAAACAGGTCAGACAAAATACAGGAGGAAGGCAAAAAGTTCAGGTATGACCCTGCAAAAAGTCCAACACTGGTTCTCTCTGCTACAACATTGGTTGCAGACTTGAAGATTGATTTGGATTTTAGCAGACTGGTTATTGTATCACAAATGTGACAGATATCCCAGTCCATCTTACTACAATTGTCACTGGATTAAATGCACTACTAATGTGGCGGGCGGGACACTCGTCATGCTTGTGATGGAGTAACCTGTCCACCAAAATCTAAATGAGACCCTTGGTGTACATCATGTCCAGTGTCATTTAAGTGTCAGGCCAAGCAGAGACCACCATCTAACCGCCCCCCTTTCAGCTAGTCACTGGTAGATCAATTCTGAAGCCAATACCTTAGAGCAGAGCCAAACTAAGCGCAGAGTCCAGCTCCCAGGCCTTAGGTAATTAAATGTATCTTTATTTGATATTTTGATATTTATTAAAATTTGTATAGCGCGACTATCGCTCCGGAAGGAGCATCTTGGCGCTGAGCACACAGAGAACCAGCAATGGAGAGCGAGGATCCGATAGCTGCGAGGACCGATGAGTCAGACTGAGAGAAAATCCAGGTCTTCAGAAGTTTCCTAAAAAGGCTTTCTGAGGGGGCATGCCTAAGGTTGGGGGGGGAGACAATTCCATGCCTTGGAAGCCAGAAATGAAAAGGTCCTTCCACCTTTAGTTTTTAGTTTTATTCGGGGTACAGTAACTAAATTAGCTCCTGACGACCTCAGGCAACGAGTTGGAATGTAACGCGAAAAGCGCTTAGTCAGGTAAGATGGGCCAGTATTCCTGGTGGCTTTGAAGACCGTGACAAGAAGCTTAAATAGAATTCTCTTATGGAGGGGCAGCCAATGGAGAGTGTTAAGGGCTGCAGAGGCCGAGGACCTGCGGGGGAGTTTCAAAACAAGCCTGGCTGCTGCGTGTTGAACACTTTGCAATTTCTTAAGGGAAGATCTCTTTATGCCTGCTAGGAGGCCATTACAATAATCCAGCCGGGAGAGAATAAGAGCCACCGCGACTGATTTCCTGGCTGAGATGGGCAGAAAGTCAAAAAATTTCTTTAGCTGCCTGATCAGGCTAAAACAGCACCCCGCAGTAATGCGCACATGCTCGTCAAAGCTGAGGGACGAGTCAAATTGGACTCCAAGATTGCGGGCTGAGGAGACCGCGCTCGGGGGTGCTTCGGAGTTATGAGGCCACCAGTCTTTAGGGGAAAAGAGGATGCCTTTGCCTAGGGGTATTATTTCGGTTTTGGCACTGTTACATTTAAGATGATTCAGGTTAAGCCAGGAAAAAACTTGGGAAAGGCAGTTTTGAAATCTAAGGGCAGCGTCAGGGTGTCTTTTGTCAAAGGTGACGACAAGCTGGGTGTCGTCAGCATAAGAAGTCACGAGGATCCCGTGGGATTCAATCAACGTGAGAAGGGGAGCCATATATATATTAAAAAAGAGAGGGCTCAGTATGGATCCCTGGGGCACACCTGAGATGGTGGGTCTTTCGCCAGAAAGAAAGGGGCCTAAGGAGACAGTTTGCGATCGATTGGATAGGAATGATGTTATCCAGGCCAGGGCGAAACCCGCGACACCAATCTCACGCATTCTGTTGATGAGAATGGCATGTGAGATGGTGTCGAAGGCCGCGGTTAAGTCGAGCAGGATGAGAACAGCCTGTCTGCCCTCATCCTGCAAGAACTTAATGGTGTCCGATAATTCGATCAGTGCAGTTTCTGTGGAGTGGCCCGGGCGAAAGCCGGATTGCTGTGGGTGCAAGATGCGTTTATTTTCCACGAAGATTTTTAGTTCCTCGTGAACTAACTGCTCGGTGATTTTGCCTAATGCTGGGAGAAGGGAGATTGGGCGCATGTTGGATAAATCAGTTGGGGATTTATTTTGTTTCTTCATGAGGGGCTTAACTATGGCCTTCTTCCATTCAGCGGGGACAATGCCGGAGTTAAGGGATTCATTAACAATGGCATTGATTGACGGGTTGACGACCTCGATAAGATGGTGTAGAATAATCGGGGGACAGGAATCCGTAGGGGCTCCTGATCTACAGGTCAAAATGGCCTTTTGTGTTTGTGCCAGGGAGACTGCTGTAAAGTTATTCAAAGAGGGGATAGTTGTGTGGGTATCTTGTGTGAGAGTTGGTGGCGGGGGGAAATCCTTATGAATGTTATTGATTTTTTCAATGAAGAAGTCTGCTATTTGGTCGCAGAGGGTTTGTGATGGGGGGATTTCGAGTGCCAGTGCCTTTGGGTGGGTAAAGGACTTTACTATATTAAAGATAGTTTGCTGTTTCTGTTTGGCTGCGTCTATAGCTGAAGTGAAGTATACCTTTTTTGCTTTTTTTATGTTAGAGAGGTATTGTTTCCTCTGAAGGATGTATATGGATCTGGATGTGGGATCGTAAGTTTTCCTCCACTCTCTTTCCAGGACCCTACACTTTAGGTGACAATCGGTGAGGGCCTGAGTGTACCAGGGAGCATTGGGCTTCCTTTTGCCTTGACCTGATTTTTGGTTGGTGGGGTTGGAGTTGGCGGAGACCACTCCGTCAATCCACAAATGAAAGTTTATGGAGTCTTGTGATGCCTCTCCCACGATAGGAGGGGGGGGGACAGAGAGCTGGGGGTTCAGCTTGATGCGCTCGGCTACTTTCTTCCAATTGATGGGAAAGGGGGTGGGAGGGTATTTGATGTGCGGTAACAAAGGGGGTTTAGTCTTAATGGAGAAGGGAATAAAACAGTGGTCTGTCCATATTTGCGGTAATGGGGGAGAGACATCTAAGGAAGCCAGGTTTGTGCAAATGCCGTCCAGTGTGTGCCCGGCCCGGTGAGTAGGATGGGAGACCGATTGGGAAAGGCCAAAGATCTCAAGTGAGTGTAGGAAGTTGAAGGTGTAGGGGTCTGTGCAGGATTCCAGATGAAGATTGAAATCCCCGAGAAGGGTGAAAGTGGGATAGTGGGTCATGAGTGATCCCAAAGTCTCGTCGAGGGAGTCCAAGAATGGTGTGGCGTTCCCAGGGGGACGATAGACGAGTCCTCCAGATAGGGAGGAGGAGGGGTTAATGTGGATCACAAAGCCAATGCTCTCACAGTCCTTGAGAGAGGCCAAATCGAATGTGTGGCACCTGAAGAGTTTCTTAACGATGATAGCCAACCCACCTCCCCGACCGCTGGGCCTATCCCGCCTGAGGATGGTAAAATCAGGAGGGAGGGCGGTTGCCAGGTCGGGGTTAGAAGGATCGTGTAGCCAGGATTCAGTAATGAATAAGGCGTCAAGATTGTGTGACAGAATTATGTCATGGATGTCTTGTCCGTGACAAGCTAGAGATCTGGCATTAATGAGACCGCAGTTAAAGGAGACCAACTTATGAAGGGGAGGGGGAGGAAGGGGAGGAATAGGGATGGCGGGTCTCAAGGATGACCATCCGCATGAGCGGCAGGAAAAAGGGCCCCAGAGGCGGTCTGTGGGGGGGTGAGCATTACAATTGAGGCTAGCTATTGTCGGGCGCATAGAAAGCAGCGCGTTGGAGTCATACCTGAGAACTGGGAGGTTTAGGGCAGCATGGCCCGCGCCCGGCGCGATCCTGGCGCGGACGGGCGCAGACGGGCTTGGCTTAGGCGCGGCTTCGGCGCGCAACCGGCGCGCCCGCTGCGCCAGCCCGCTGCGCCGTCTGGGTGGATGACACATTATATAGGAAGGAGGGAGGGTGGCGCGACTAGAGCGCTGACCTCACCTTCCTCACTCAAGATGGCGCCCACCGCCGAGTGATGTTGCTTAAAAGCGGCTGGGCTGAAAGAAGAGGAAGAGAAGGTGTAAGGAGTGTCAGAGTGCCTGTATTCTCAATTCCCCTTAATCTAACAGCCCCCAAAGTTAAAATACGGCGGTTTTAAAATAGGTATAAAAACGCTCCAAATGTCATACAGGAAAGCTAAAATCAATGCGCCTCAGATCGTTTATCTCTCCGAACCGACCAAAACTTGCAGACTCCTCTCTAAACAGGTTACCCAAAGGAAGGCGGTGCGCACCTCCATGGGCCTACTCTACACCATACCGCAGCCAGGGGACCGAGTCCTGATCCACAACTTTCATCACCAGTGGAAAGAAAGCATGTTTGAACGGCCATAAAAAGTAGTCTTTTCAACTCCCAAAGCTGTCAAGGTCGAAGGGAAAGAGTCCAGGTACCACTTGTCAGATATTCGCTTGGACTCATCTCTACTTCAACCATCAAAGGAGTCACTATCACAAACTTTTTCTAATATGAACTATTTACACTTTGGGGACAGAAGGCCCTGTAGGGATTCCTCCGGACTTTGCGAATACTTTGCCTCTAGGAGCGCCCCAAGGGCTACCCCCAGACATTACATCGACTCTTTCATATCCTGACTAAAATATTCACTGTAGGAGAGCAGAATCTGCTTACTATGGTTACCCCCACTTTTAGCTGGAGTTTCACTGTTTCTCGACTTTAGTCTGGCTGGGGCCATGCTATTCAGGACCCCAGCCTAGATGCTTCCTCTCTAAAATGATTGCATGTACTTTAGGTACACCCCAGATTGGTTACTGGGTTACCCTTGTGAGTCCCTAGTAAATGGTACCTTAGGTACCAAGGGCATAGGTACCCCAGAGGCCTACCAGGGGCTGAAGCATGTATTATGCCACCCTGGGAAGCCTTCCAAAATGGCACCACAGGTCTGCTATTGCAGCCTGGGTAAGGTGCTGCATGCACCCCTTACTAAGATATAGGCTACCGATATGTACCTTAAATCACTGACACATATAAACCTATCAGTCACTGATATGGCAGGCCTTATCAATCCTGCAGGCAGAGTGCTTGGTTGTGTGCGAGAGGGTGCCAATGCATGAGCTGGACCCCTCTGCAGCTTTCAGAGCCTATTCTCCGAGGCTGTTCTGTGATGCAGCCAGACCATATACTCTTAAGTGCATTATAACGTCACGGTAAATGCTAACTTTGGAATGGCTGCCTGGAAACATGTCGTGTTTGGTGTCAAACACTTTGGAATCCTACCCCCCCCCCCCCACCCCCTAATCGGTAATAGTTTAAAAGAAGCCCAGCATCACAAAATGGATGCTGCAGCCACAGACACAGGTCTGACCTCCTGCGGCTGGCCGAAAATTCGGCAGGGGAGGCCTTGACAATATGTTTTCTATCACAGGGAGGTGTAACCACTTCCCAGACAGGGTTAAGTGTATTGAGGCAGGGTGGGTGCATTCAGAAAATGCTTTTCGGACAGTGCTGGGGGCACACTTTGTGTTCATGTGCATACCCCAGTTCAAACCGGTTGCAGGGGCACTCAGCCCCAGCTCTGGTGCGAAACTGGACAAAGGGAAAGGGGTGTAATTACCCCTCTTCCCAGACCCTCCCATAGGTGGGTCCCCAGAGTATGTCCAACCCATATCTTTAGTATAAGTAAGGGACCCCTGGCAACAGGACTTTAAATTACACATGGATGAAACTCTGATACATATATCCTGGAATTTCGACATTCTACACGACTAGAAGACGGAAGAATCTCCCTTGGGATCAAGGAGTGACTCCCTTGTTCAAACAGGCACCAAGGAAGCATCTTGCCGGTCTGGTATTGCAGTTACATCGCAACTTTTACAACGGACTTCCATTACAACGCAACTTTTACAACGCTGGATCCATTACATCGCATGCCTTTACAACGCATGACATTACATATCAGATGATAGTACAACGCATGCCATTACAACGTAAGTATAGGTAAGTATATATTTTTTTTAAATTTTATTTAATATTATTTAATTAATTTAATTAATATTAATTATAGATAAATATATTTATTTATGTTTTTTTATATTATAAATTAAATATATTAATTTAAGTAATTTTAAAAATAAGTATGAGTATAGGAGTATATGTTTTGGGGTACTGAGGTATATGTTTGGGGGTGTTTGGGTATTTTTAGGTTTCAGGGCTGGGTTTGGGTTTTGGGGTACAGGGGTATTTTTAGGTTTCAGGGCTGGGTTTGGGTTTTTGGGGTACAGGGGTATTTTTAGGTTTCAGGGTTGGGTTTGGGTTTTGGGGTACAGGGGTATTTTTAGGTTTCAGGGCTGGGTTTGGGTTTTGGGGTACAGGGGTATTTTTAGGTTTTAAGGCTGGGTTTGGGGTTTGGGGTACAGGGGTATTTTTAGGTTTCAGGGTTGGGTTTGGGTTTTGGGGTACAGGGGTATTTTTAGGTTTTAGGGCTGGGTTTGGGTTTTGGGGTACAGGGGTATTTTTAGGGTTCAGGTTTTTTTAAAAACGACTTTAATTAAATTAAATTAATTAAATTAATTAAATTAAATTAATTAAATTATATTATTTTCGAGTTATAAATTAGTTAAATTAAATTAATTACAATTTTAAAATTAATTAAATTAAATTAATTAAATTAAATTAAATTATATTAATTAACATTTTTACTTTGTTTAAATTAAATTAAATGTATTAATATAAATTAATTTCAATTTTAAAATTAATAAAATTAAATTAATTAAATTATATTAATTGAATTAAATTAATTACAATTTTAAAATTCATTAAATTACATTAATAGAATTAAATTTATTAAATTAAATTTATTACAATTTTAAAATTAAGTAAATTAAATTAATTAAATTAAATTAATTATTTTAACTTAATTACATTTTTAAAAAAAAGATATACTTACCTATACTTACGTTGTAATGGCATGCGTTGTAATAGCATCTGCTATGTAATGACATGCGTTGTAAAGGCATGCATTGTAATGGATCCTGCGTTGTAAAAATTGCGATGTAACGGTCTGCGTTGTAAAATAACGCGTTGTAACGTCATACAGCCATCTTGCCGGTCTGCATTTCCGAAGCTCCTGCCGGACTCCGAAGTATTTGCGACTCAGGACATAGACTTCCAGACTTCTCGGAGGCCGACACGAGATCCTAGTAAAGCTGAGAACAGCAGCCCTCACGAGTGACGTAAGACTGGAACTCCTGGACACCGTGGACATTTGCTAGTGCATCGACTTCCCGAGCTTTCCCGAAGTTTGCATTGGGCTACCTGTAGTCCTAGCCCAGAGTACCATCTGCATCGAAGATTGTGGGCCTACACTCCACAAGTGTTCCGTGAGCACGCTTCTAGCATCTCTGCTCGAGGCCGATTTGCGATCCCTGGTCCGTTGACTGGTGGGTCCCCATGATGGTAACTCTACTTACATTTGGGCTTCCCAGGTTGCTCCAGACATACCCTGACTCCCCACCGAGTGGTGACTCCCTCACACCTTGCTTGTCTGCACCAAAGCCGAACTCTGTTTTTTGCGTGGGTGGCTGTTGCCAAGGCTTGTTGGGTCCAATCCGGAAATCGACACCGCAGCACTCGACATCCTTCATGGGACAGCTCGAATCCAGTACCTTGTTGTTGTTGATGCCTCCTGGTCCTCGTGGCTGAAGATGCAAGCTTCACCTTCTTTACCTCCAAGTACCCGACATCGGTCGGCGTACGCTCATCGACTTTCTGGTCACTGGCAAGTGACCCAGACTCTGTCCCCTATGCTTTCAAGTTCTTCACATCTCCGATCCAGGCTTAGATCCACCCGGACACTTTCCACTTGGATGCCAGCAGCACTTTGCAGCAGATCGCCATTGAAATTGATGACGAAACCCAACACGAAAAGACACCCAAGCACCCGGCTTCCCTGGGTGAGGTAACTCGAGTACTCCGGTGCTCCTGTGAAGTTGACTCTAGAACCTACTAGTTCTAAAGGGGTTTGCTCCAAGTCCACTTCTAAGTGTCCATTATCGCTAAAATTCCAACGGCGACTTTCCCCATAGAAGTTAATGGTGATTCGCTGCTGTGTTCATACACTGCACACGTCCCCCGTGGGTCCCCTGTGTCACTACCTTTGGTGGTTCCTGGTTTCCCCAAGAGTTCTACAGGCTCTACGCCTGGTCTCCATGGCAGTCGTGGTTCTTATACCACTTTCTTAATATATGGTTTGGTACGCCCCTAGGGCTCAAATTATATTGTGCCAATTTACTGTGTGCTACTTAAGTTTACTGAATGTACTTTTGCCTCTAGCTTCATAAAGAGACTAGAGGGATGTGTTTAGAATAAATACATATATTTTAAATATATATACATGGTGTGGTTCTCCTTTCATTTGGTCATTCACAAGATTATAGACTGGTAAAACAAGCTGCTTTACATTCCTTCAAGACTTAGCCCGAAGGCTGCTCTCCACAGCTACCACTAGGATAGCTTTCTATAAAGGTTGATTTAAACCTACCATCAATAAGGGTCCTTTGAACTGGTGCAAGGTGCCCACTAGAGTAGTGGACAGCATATGCGAGGCCAAATTCTCACATTCACTTGGGTATTGTTTTTTGCCCTATGTGCTTTTATGTTTCTTCAGCTATGAGTCACAGTACAGGAACAGGACAAGTGTCAGCAAAGGAAACCAGGTAAAGTGGTCCAGCTTGTGCCCCAGGATCTAAACCCCTTAATATAGAACTTCACCACATACAACGATTACATAGCGCACTACTACAACACACCTGGTATCAACACATAATCTCAGTGGGGAGCAAAGCATCTCCCCAACTCCTGCTATGTTTGCTCATTCACACCCCATGAGTGGGTTCAGACTATACCTGTCCCAGGAGGTACCGCCCAACACAGCCTCATGCTGAATAAAAGCCAAACTCCAGCCCAACACTATAGCACCACAGGAAGTCACAGTGAACCTAACCAAGTAAGATATCAAACCTGAACTCCTTTACATCCTGACACAGCAGGATGAGATCCAATCCAATGCAAGAGTATAACCGATAATAATGACATGCAGTGGGGCACCTCCCCCTTGATGAACTACTAATGGTAATGCAGCGACCACGCCTACACCCAGCTGGGCCCAGACTGGAGAGGGGTCTGCTCACTGGTCACCCTCTACATGCCAGCATTGGTCATACCTGCAGAAGATCTTTCTGAGCTGCATCCCCACCGCATCAGCAAAGGCACCACGCTTCTACACCAAGTCTGCAAACAAAGGTCAGCAGAATACTTTGGATTAAGATTAAATCCTAGATCCAAAGCTGTAAAGTTGGTTCAAGTATTGGTTCCACTAAACAGCACATTACACCTATAACACTTGAAGACTTACATTCACAAATAATGTTCATTACATGTCTTTTCCCGGCCAACTTTTAGAAATCTCATTCCCTCCCATACAATTTTCTTTCTTTCATATTTTGTCCGATATCTATTAATTACTTTTCTCCACCCTTCGTGTATTTTCTCTCTGTATCCCTCTTATTTCTCTTCTCTGGCCTCTTCTTGCTTTTTCTGCTCGCTTATCTTGTTCTCCCCTTCCTGCTGAAGTGACAACTAGAGCAGAATGACTTCAAGAGTCTCTTGGAATCCTTCATGTAGGCTTCACTTCATAGCATAATCATCATCAACACACTGTTGATGAGAGAGTGCTGCAACCCCTTGTAGCATTGTCATACAAGTAGCCCTGGGTGCGTGTGGCACTCCCACATTTGGAAGTCGTGCTGAAGTGTCACTCAAAGCTGTCTAATTCTTCCAAACTGCGGGGAAGAACTAGAACTTCACACGTGACTTTGCTCAGACATCTGCTGTGTGCCGAGTAGCACCTGACTATTCTGCACAGAGCAGACCCTCTTACAGCCAGTGATCCTAAAGATTCCTGTACAGAGAGGAGAGGCCAAGAAGAGTGACTGACAGTCGCCAACCTCTGCTAAGACAGACGCCCTTTAAAAAGACTCGCTGTAGACGTGTCTCAAACACACACACAGCTTGCAAAGACAACTCTACCCTGTTCAAATGCACACACATCCAACCTGCAGATGTACATCAAAAACATAGACATGTATGTTCCACTGCTTGAAAGGACTCCTACCTGGCAGACCCAAGGTTAGTGCACACACACACAATCACTGCAGCAGACACATATCCTTTGCAGCAGATAATGCTGTTAGCCAACTTATGCCGCTGGAATCTATTGCAATGACTGAGGTTTTACCTAGAATTATATAAAAACAGGGGCAAAGGGGCATGGGGCAGCACAGAAACCTTAACGTTCAGCTGCCTGGGGACAAGCTTCTGGCACAGGGGTACAGTTGGGCAAGTCAACAAATTGACAGCGAGAGCCGAGGAGAGAGTGTGGACAGATTTCTCATAGAGAGCTAAGATGCAGTGCAATGTGAACAGATTTTTCACTGTGCAGTAAGATGCAGTGCAGTGGCACAAATTCCTCATAGTGCATTAAAGTGCAGTGTGCACAGATCTGTCACGGTGCATTAAGATGCAGTGCAGCGTGCACAGATTCCTCTTAGTGCAGCAACTTGCAGTGCACAGATTCCTCACAGTGCATTAAGATGCAGTGCAGCATGCACGGATTTCTCATAGTGCAGTGAAATGCAGTGCAGTGTGCACATATTTCTCACAGTGCATTAAGATGCAGTGCACAGATCCTCTCTTTAAAACAAATGACGACAACAAACACCCCCAGGGCTGGGCGGAAGACCCCCAGAGGTCCCTGGATAGAAGAGCCCGGCTCCCAGCAGAGAGTTCTTTCAGGATCATTCAGTCCATTTCTCCAAACACAGCACAAGGTGCTGACAATCTCTTACCTGAGCAGAAACCAGTGAAGACATTTCCAGGCTCTCTCCTCCTCCTATGGCTGGGGTGGGGCAGGTGCAGATTTGGGGTCTGGGGTCGGAGGGGGTCTACGAGGGTCTGAAGATGAAGATAACTGCACAGACAGACAGGTCGTCCTTCCTCCTCTGCAGCAGGCTGGACACAGAGGGAGAGGCCGGAAATTTTGTCAACATCCGTTTCTGGTGCTGTCTCTGCCACCGCTGACCTGGAACAGGAAACCCTTTTCCCTTTCATGCAATGTGCTCAGTGGATTTGTCTCAGCAGGCGAGGCGCGCCCTCTGCTGGCCACTTAAAGAACCTTCACGTCCAGTCCCTAGGAGTGAATATACACAAATAAGCATTTTGTGGCAAGAAATATTTTTAGATGTCACAGAAATAAATGTTTTTAAGAAACACACAGTCCTTGGTTGCTGCTTTAAAAAACAATTCACAGCTTCACTGTACATGAGCATCTTCAAAACACTGATGCAGAGGACTAAAGAGTATTTACAGAAAGTTGTCAACTGGAAGTGAGTTTATATTTCATTAAATATATGAGAATATGTGTTAGTGGTGCAATTAAACTGGGCATCTTATTCATTTTTTCATTTTATTATTTAAAACGCTTTATTTATTGGGTTTTTCAAATGCACATCATGATACATAGCAAAGTAAATAGAGAAAAATACCATTCAATTTTATGCACCAGACCAAATACAGCATGGAATAAGTCATATGTCAAAGCGAAAATTAAAAGAACAGACTTTTTCTAATCTTCCTGTGTTTTTGGGTTATTCCTTATCATAGCTGCCAAGATCAACAAGAAACTAAAACGTTAAGTGCTGCAAAGTACCAGAAATGGAAGGGCACTAACCTAGTGCCCTTGTAAAGTCAGAGGCAAAACACTACTGTTAACTGCTGCAACTAGTTAAAATATCTAAAACACTCCTAAAACCATTTATAAGCAATAGCTGTGTCACCTATGGTTTCACCATTCATTTGCCCCATGCGTGCCATGATGTAAAGCTGTTTCTGTGATATCGACTGATGGAGCTAATTCTGTTTGTCTATTTCTGCATTACACATGCAGCACCAATGCTGTAATTCATAAGGATCTATGCGGACTGCTGTGATTTCTGTCTCGAATCAGTAGGCACGCTGGACGTGAGAGGAGCTCTCTGAACTGGTGGATGTCACCGGCTTCAAAGTACTAGTGTTGCCAGGCGACAGCTACAGTTCCAGGGGCCCAGGCAGGTAGGAAATTGAACTAGGGACATGTTGACACAGCCTCGGATACCTGTTGGAGGACGGGCCGGTGTTCTACTGGCACAAAAAGATGGGGAGCTCAAAACAATGTTACAACCGCAGAAAAGCAATTAGTCATTCCAACGTTCATCAGCCGTAGTATACCCACTGGGCCCAAGGCTTTTTCCTGGCAATCAATCGAGGCAAAGGAGGAACATCACTGGCCAGGGGGCTCTCTCCCGGGTCCAGTCTTGTAGGATGTGAGAGGCCCGATACAGATTTCTGCTGCCTCACCGTTCATAATTATTGTCAGCTAACAGTAGTCTGGGTCACAGCCTGGCATGCTGCTGTATTTCAAAACACACTCACTGACAACTCTCGGTAGCAAAATAAAAATCACTCATTACAGCTGAGATTCCGACTGCCACGTGAGCCGGCGCGCCACGTGCCCACGACCTCAGTTTAGTTGCATCAGTATGGCCAGCCCTGCCACTTACCACGCATCAGGCATTAGACTAACTCATATCAGTGTGGTGGTCCGCATCACCGCACTGAAATCCGAAGTCACACATTATAGCGCCTCCTCAGCTGCTATAATGCACCATGACTGAGGGGCAATGCGTGATGCGCGCTGTTCTCGTTATGCTTCTGGGGCGTGCTTGTGATCTGCTCCTCGTAGCTCTCTGCTTTGTTACAATGCATTGGGACTGGACACACCAACTTTGGAACGGCTGCTCAGAAACATGCCGTGTTTGGTGTCAAACACCTTTGAATCATGCCTCCACCCCAGGACTGGGATGGGAGGCATGATTCCTCCATTCCACTGAGACATGCTTGGGCCACTGGTACACCCAGCACCAGCTTTCCAGAACCCTGGCATCATAAAATGGATGCTGCCAGCCACAGACACGCGTCTGCCCTCCTGCTGCTGGACAAAACTCCAGCAGGGGAGGCTGGACAATAGGTCTCCTGGCACAGGGAGGGGTAACCACCTCCCAGACAGGCTTTAGTGTATTGGAACTGGGTGGGTGCACTCTGAGAGTGCTTTGATGTCTGTACTAGGGATTCATTTGGTGTCCCTGTGCATAGTCCAGCTCAAACCTGGCGTGAAACTGGACGAGGGATATGGGTATATCCACCCCTCTGTCCTGACCCTCCCATAGGTGGGTCCCAGAGTTTGTCCAACCCCTTCCTTGGGTATTAAGTAGGAACCCTGACTACAGGACTTTGGATATTACCTGGACTAAACTCTGACTACACAAACCAAGCCCTTTGATGATCTGCACAACGCTGGATGACTGAAGAATCTCCCTTGGAGTAAAGGAGTTACTCTCCTGCAAAGCCGGCACCACAAATGCATCTGACTTGTTTGCATCTCCTAAGCTCATGAGGACTCTCAAGAACTTTGCAACACAGGAGGTGGGTTTCCGAGGTTTCTAAGGTTGATCTGCACTCTTAGCAATTCTGAGGCCCGTATCCCTCATGGGGACCGTGCAACCCGTATCCCTGGACACCATGTTCTTTTGCAGAAGCACCCGCTGTCTGGCAACACCTGAAGCTGTGCTTCGGGCTACTTGTAGTCCAAGCCCCGAGCAATGATTACCCTGAAGATTTCTGGCCTACACTCCACAAGTGTTCTGTGGGCTGGTATTTTGTGATTCCTCTTGAGGCGCATTCCGATCCCTGGTCCTTTAGCCTGTGGGTCCCTGAGAAGGCAACAATACTTTCCTGTGGTCTTATCTGGTTGTTCCAGACATGCCCTGACTCTCCATTGCTTGGGGAGTCCCCAGGACCTTGCTGTTTCTCACTGAAGCTAATTTCCTCTGACCGTGTGGGTTACAGTTGCCAAGGCTTGTTGGTGTTCCATCCAAACACTGACCCACCAGCTCTCGACATCCATCGTGGGACAGTTCACCTCCAGACTTTGGTCATCCATGACATCTAAAGGTCCCCTTGGCTGCAGAATCAAGCTTCACCTCTTCGAAACTGAAACACACAACATTGGTGGGCATTTGTCTACTGTGCCCCTGGTCATTGGCAAGTGACCCAGACTCTGTCCCCTCTGCTTTCAGGTTCTTCACAGCTCTGATCCAGGCTTGGATTACCCCAGACACTTTTCCTCTTCACAGCAGCAGAACTTTTCCACAGCACGCCATTGAAAACAACGAAGATTCCCGACATCGTTTGACACCGAAAGGCACCTATGCACCCGGCTTCCCTGGATGAGGTAACACGAGTACTCCATTGCTCACAAGGGTGCTGGCCTTACAACCTTCTAAGTCTAAAAGGGTTTTCTCCAAGTCCTCTTCTAAGTGTCCTTAAACTTTAAAATCGCAACTGCGACTTTCTCATAGAGTTGCACGGAGCAAGCGCCTGTCTTCTCGCACTGCACAAGTCCTCCGTGGGTCCCCTGTGTCACTACCTTGGCCGGTTCCTTGGGGTCCCAGTAATTCTACATGCTCTAGGCACGGTATCTAGTCAAGACGGGGGTTATTATACCACTTATTTAGACTATGGTTCGGTCTCCCCTTGGAGCCCGCTGTGTATTATTCTATTTACTGTTGTTCTAGTGATTTAACTTTTTGTATCATGTGCTCTAATTCCATGAAGGGATTAGTGGAGAGTGTTTAGTAATAAATACATATTTTTATAATAACACTGGTGTGGTTCTCCTTTCATTTAGCCATTCAGGAGGTTACAATCTGGTAAGACAAGATGCTTTGCATTCCTTCAAGACTCAGCCTGAAGGCTGCTCTCCATAGCTACCACTAGGATAGCTTTCAATGGAGGTTGTCTTAACTAATCATCGATTAATGATCGTTTGGACAGGTGCAAGGTGCCCACTTTAATTAGTGGACAGCATATACCAGGCCAATTTCTCACATCGGTTTAAACATGTGTAGGAATTATCCCCTTGTTAGTTTGAGTAATAGACTTAATTACACATCAGGTACTGTTCTTATAATTTATATATCACTTCGATGGGTGACCCCAAGCCATAAACAACATTCCTCCGAAGGGAATCTGTATATTACATTCACGCTTCCAGCCGATTATAATTTAGCGGCAATGAGCTGGGGGGCGTTATATGTTTATATCGCCATGCAACCTTGAGGAATAGTCAAGCATTCAATAAAGTTATCTTTCCAATAACCTGTAAAAAAATAACAGTATAGATCTGAAGATCGGGCGCATGACGCCCTAAATGTTGAGATCATGTGACACCTACGTCCCCCACGTGACCGGAACTTCTCCCGTCTTAGGGTAGGAGGAGGACAGCAACTCGCCACCTACACGGCAAGAGTTGGAGAATTTCCAGGAAGTGTACCCACCTTGACGAAGTAAAGAGCTAGGGGTGGGGTTGTGTGGGACAGAACATCCACAAGATGTGGGCCTAGATTACGGTACTGGGTGAACAGATACACTGACAAAGTGAATACGTGATCGCTCACTTTATTTATGACTATGTGTGGTGGTATTCACATGTGTATTGTGAACTGGAGCATTTTCACTGTAATCCAGGCATTCTTTCAGCGGTCATGACCCTTACGACTGTGTGAAATGATACTGTGAGTTGCTACTGAAAAACGTTTTTTCCACATTTTTACTGGGTGTGCAGTTACACCGACAAAGGATACAGGTGAACACTTACTTTAATTTTGACTATGTGTGGTGGTATACGCACTTATATTGTGAACTGGAGCCTTTCCACTGTAATCCAGGCTTTTTTTTCAGAGTCATGACCCTTAGACCTGTGTCAAATGGCACTATGAATTGCTTCCAGATTTATTGATTTTCCCCATTTATACATATCAAATAATCAAGCCTATTTATAACACCATTATGTATTTGTTTTATCTCCTTATACAAATTGACTACAGAGGGTCCCTCCCAACCCCTCTCTAATTCTAGTGATTCACTTGGCGAAACTCGGTGAGTGAAATTTTCTTGCGCAGCATTAGTGGGTGCATTTGATTGAAATGGATTTTGGTGATGGTAAAAGCGTTTTCCTGAGTGTTATGTGGTGTGGACACTTTTCCACAATGAATATTTAGTCTAATTTGGATGCCATGCTTGAAATATTATACCAGTAGGGTACTGTGAGCTTAGAGCTTAGAGATGGTGCGTAGATGTGGTGCAAAGAGGGAAGAAGCACCGAGGTGTTTGGATTTCCACTCCCTGATACTTTGTGGAGGATCAAATGAAATCTAGTAATAATTCTCTCTCCTCTGTGTGCTGTTCCAATAGATTACAAAGTGTGCGTGAAATAGGGAACCCCATGTTGGAAGGAATACATTCCATGGATACCTAAGCCAGGATCGGAGGGTACTACGCTTTGGGATCACGAGGGTCCTGATGAATGCCGGAGTGACCCAACACTGTGGGCAAGATTTAAACAGCAGAAACATGTTGACGCCTTAGCAGTAAGGAGGGGTGAAGGAATCTTTTTTTTAAAAATCTTTTTATTGAAAGAAAACAGCTCCATCAAAATACACATCAGATAGCAGTGGAAGTGCAGTGGTACTTACACAGTAGATGATTATAAAAAGCCTTTAGTCGGCGTACATAGTATCGGTCTACCCCCAGATCATGCCCCAACAAATTGCAGTTGGCTACGCTAACCCATCCCCACCTCCCTGTCTAGCCCCCCCTCCCTGATCTGAGCCCTCCCCCCGTCCTCCCTCCCTCCCCAGCCCCCCCACGGCATGTTCAGAACATTTCACAAGCCGAGGCTCACGGCCTCTCAGGAAGTGGATGTATCAAATGTATACAGTGTTTGGTGCTCAGTGGGGGAGTTCCCATGAGGGGGTACCCTTATCTCAGTGGTGAAGCATCTGGGGTATCCATCCAGTCCCCTCTGTACCTTCTCCAAGCCTGCCATATCTTTTCCCATTTTTTGGGGCAGCCCCAACTATTATAAATGACTTTCTCTGCCCTCTGGCACCAGTCCATGTCTCTTTCCCATTCCTCTATCGTTGGTATCAGGTCGTTCCCCCAGAGTCGAGCGATGTTCCCCATGGCCACCATGCTCGCGAAGGCTAACCATATCTTATCTCCTTTGGGCCATGTAACTTCACCCGTCACCCCCAGAATGTGCCATCTAGCCTCCAGCGGTACCTCCGCCCCAACCACCTCCTCCATGATGTCCTTCAGTCTGACCCAGTATGTACAGATTTTTAGGCAGTCCCATATGATGTGAAAGAATTTGCCCTCCTCCCCACAGCCTCTCAAGCAAAAGTGTGTTGTCGCATACCCCATCTTAAATTGCACCGTTCGAGGGGTGTAGGACCTATGGAGGATGCATAGCTGCACCAATCTGAATCTAGCTCAAATCGCCACCTCCCTAGGACATTGTAGCGCCTCATTCCAGTCGTCGTCCTCTAACAAACCAAGGTCTGATTCCCACTTTTCCCTCAAGGGCCCCAATGTGTCCGGAATATTATTAATGAGTTTCTTGTAGGTAAGTGAAATGGCCTTATCAATCATTGGGTCTTACAGTAGCCTGTCCTCAAGTGGGGCATATTCAGGTAGCTGATCCCCCTGCGTCAAATGCATGTACAAGGCATGTTTGAATTGTTGATAGTGTAGGAATTTGCCATCACCAATTTGAAATTCCGCCTGAATGGCCGCAAACTCCACCACTTGATCCCTCTTCCAGACGTCCCCCAGCGTATCTATGCCTATCAGGCTCCACTGGCGCAGGTCGCGGAGTTTCACCACCTCCCTGAGGAAGTCGCCCTTCCATAAGGGCGTTTGGGCCGTAAGCCTCGCCTCCCACCCAAGCAACTTCGTTGCCCGCTTCCATACCCCTACCACTACTGCAGTCTGGGGAGGCAGGGACTGGCTGCACCTGGGTTTAGAGTAGAGAGCCGCTAAGTAGGAGTCCACTCCCAGGGCCATACGATCCACCCGATATGCAGGTTCCTCCTGTGGGGCAAACATCCAGCCATTGATATTAATCAACTGTGTCGCCCAGTAGTATAGACGGATGTCGGGCACTGCCAGCCCCCCCTCATAAGGACCCCATTGCAGTTTCCGAAGAGCAATCCTCGGACACCCTCCGCTCCATAATAGGGAGCGTTGCTCTGTCTCCACCGCCTTAAAGACATGCTCCGGGATCGGGAAGGGCGAGCTCTGCAGCACATATAGCAGACGGGACAGGGCCATCATTTTGAATAACACGGCCCTGCCCATTAGGGAGACCGGGAGGGTCCACCAGTGCTGCACGTCACTGTGCATGTCACTGTGCAGGCGGTCCAGTTGTGTCTGTACATTGAGCTGGAGAAACTCGGTGTCGGATGGTGTGTATCCCCAAATAACGAAACGTTGGGCGCCAGACTAGGCCCTCGCAGCCGATCACAGTGTGAGGCTGGGATCCCGCCAGAACATAGCCCAAGGATTTGCTGCAGTTGATACAATACCAGGAGTACTCCCCGAACGTGCGCAACATGACCATCAGCCGTTTTATGGACTCCGACAGTCGCTGGGTAAATAGCAATATGTTGTCGGCATATAGTGATATGCGTTCCTCCCCCCATGTCTATGCCCCACACCCCAGGGTCCGTCCTCACCCAGTGCGCAAGTGGCTCCAATGCCAGGGCAAAGAGGGTCCGGGATAGGGGGCAGCCCTGTCTCGTGCCGCGCCCTAATCGAAATTCCCGCGACATAGACCCATTGACCCGGACCCTCGCCAGTGGCCCCGTGTACAGTAGTTTCACCCAGGCGCAGAAGTTGTCCCCGAAGCCCAACTTCTCTAAGACTGCGTAGATGTAGCGGCATTCAATACTATCGAAGGCCATATGGGCATCAAGAGATAGCAATGACGCTGGCACCTCCCGGCGCGCGGCTACTGTCTGTAGGACCCCGAATAGGCGACGCAAATTGAGTCACGTGCACCTGTGGGGCATAAAGCCAGACTGGTCCGGGTGGACCAGCGATTGAATCACCGCACCCAGGCGTGTGGCCAGGATCTTCCCTAGGTCCTTTGTCTCATAGTTAAGGAGGGAGATAGGTCTGTACGAACTGCAGTCCCCCTGTGGTTTCCCTGCCTTATGGATCACAACGATCGTAGCCAATCGTAAGTCCCTCGGAAGCTGCCCAGTCTCCCGCGCCTCGAGGAACATACTGCACATATGGGGCGCCATGCGGCTAGCCACAAAGCCAAACGCCTCTGCTGGGAACCCATTGGGCCCAGGGGCTTTTCCTGTCTGCAGGTCCCCCATGGCCTCCTCCACTTCCTTGACCGTGATATCTGCTTCCAGCACATCCCTGTCCGCGGGCTCCAGCACAGGGAGCCGCAGGGGGGCCAGGAAATCGCGACACTCCTGTCCGTCCCTTGTCGTGTGTGACCGATAGACCTCCTCATAATATCGCGCAAAGTCTTCCGCTATTGCCACGCTCGTGGTGCTCACTGACCCATCCAGTCGCTCTATCCTCGGCACCCAGCTGCAGTCTCGATCTCTCTTTTCCAACCAGGCGATCATTTTATTCGCCTTGTCCCCCAGGTCGTACACCCTCCATTGGGTGGCTAGTGCGTGCGACCGCGCCTGTTCCGTCAGGACATCCCGTATTCCTTTGCTTAAGAGGCGTGCCTAATGCAGTCTGTCCCGCTCCTGATCCTGAGTGAGCCCTGTCCCACTTTCCAGAGCATGTAGCTCCAACTACAATTTTTCCACCTGCCCATGTTTGTCTTTACGCCTCCGCCCTACCTCGGCCTGTACAAAATTTCTGGCCACAGTCTTGTACGCCTCCCACACTATCCCGGGGGAGCTCACAGAGCCTACATTTTCATCGAAGTAATGATCCACCCTCTCCTTGAACCTCTCCTGGAAGTCCCTATCTTTAAATAGAAAGGAATCAAGCCGAGGGGGGACGCTCCAATCTCGCATGGGACTCATCAACTGGACCCCCACCGGTGCATGGTCAGAAATTACTCTAGCCTTGTGATGTTTGTCTGGAAACAGGTTCATGCAGTCTGCTAGTGTGAATATGTAATCTATCCTAGAGGATGACCCGTGGGCTGCGGAGATGTGCGTCTATTGTCTCATGTGTGAGTTATGCGTCCTCCATTAATCGATCAAGCCCAGTGCCTGTGCAAAATCCCTGAGGTGGCTTGCCCCTCCCCTAAACAGTGTAGTCGGCTATCTGTCCAAATCTCTAGCCATCACATCGTTCATGTCCCCTCCCAGGACCAATGTCCCCGTAGGCATTTCCAACAGCAACTTTCCCACATCAGGGAGGGTGATCGCGTGCAGCTTCAGAGGCATGTATACCGAGCAGAAATTCAGAGTGCGGCCCTCCCACTGTGCAGATAGTGCCGCAAAGCGACCCAAGAGATCAGACCAGCATCGCCCCAGGACCAGTGGCAAGGAGTTTTTAATTAGTATACCCACTCCCCTGGAGACCGTTGTAAAGCCAGAGTAGGCACGTAGGGTGTAGCCAAATCTGTCCAGGGCCTTGCAGTGGTTCCTCAGCAGATGTGTCTCCTGTAGGAGGACAACATCCGGAGCGTGTCTGCGGAGGTACTGCAACACAACCGTATGTTTGATCTTATTCTACAGGTCGTTCACATTCCAGGATAGTATGTCTATGTGTGGCTTCTTAGGCATGTGTGATCTTGCCATTGTCCCCGCAAAAGCTAAAGGGTAGTAACCATCTCTCCCTACCACCCCCCTCCCACCCGCCCATTGAGTGTGTCGATGGAGTCAAAACATTCATACAATACAAAAACAGAAAATGAAAACCAGAACCTATCCCCCATTTCCCCCCCTCAACAGCCCCCGACCCTGCTACGCCGTCCAACCGCGCCAGACATCCCCAACAAGCAGAGCGCCTGTAGCCCTTGAAACGATAAACTCAGGGGTGAGCGGTCCAACCAAGTTCAGCATCCGGGGCACCCCCGACTCCCCCTCACAGTTCAGTAAGTAGTCCAATGATCGTCCTGAACTAGATCAGTGTCCCATAATGGAGAAAGACCCTCCCAATACACAATCAGGGCCCCCGGTCCAAATTGGGAATTAGCAACATCAACAAATACATGTGCAGGCCTTCTATCAATCCCCTCAAGATCCCCCACGCAGGTCGAGGCCTCCCCCCTTTCTCAGCGACCCTGCAGGATTAGCATTCACAGTCCCTTCATACATTACATGTCCACGAGATCCTGCCAGTTCGAATCCTTATACTCCACCTCCTCACTCCAGGTCTGGTGACGCCGAGAGGCTGCGGGCCTGTAGTATGGAGGACAAACGAGTGGAATCCAGAAGATGATGTTTCCAAGATGTTTATTAGGTAATTAAGTATAAAAGTAACGAACCCCACCAGGAGCAGCCTGTATCATGCTCAGCCCATTAGCAACTGACTCAACTCCCTCACTAACATTCTAAATCCTAACATTCTAGACTACAATCACTATGCTGAGCATCATATAATAAGCAAGCTATAATTCAACATACTACAACATCTCCCTCCTATAAATTGAAAAGAGAGACAAAGTTATAATGTAACATACTACAGGGCCCTTCTCTTAGCCTATTGGAGCTGGCTCTCCCGGCGCCGTTGTGCCTCCCCCGCCGACCCCATGAGATGAGGCCGGAGACGGGGGGCCGCGCTCCTCCAGCTTCCCTCGTGGTCCGGGTCCCTCCGCTGCTGGCCGCGCTCTTCCAGCCAGGTATGGGCCTCCTCCGGGGTGGTGAAGAAGAAGGACTTTCCCTCCGCCAAGACCTTAAGCCGTGCTGGGAAGAACATCATGTAGCGGAGACCGCGTTCTCGAAGTTTCCTCTTGACTGCGTCAAACGATCGGCGCTACTGCTGGACCTTGAGCGTGAAGTCAGGGAAAAAGCGTATTGTGGCGTCGTCTACACGCAAATCACCGTGCTGTCGTGCCGCCTGTAGGATTGCATCCCTGTCTCTATAGTTAAGAACTCGCGCGATGATGGTTCGCGTCGGGGCCCCGGGCGCGGCGGCAGGATTGGCACTCTGTGCACTCGCTCTAAGACGAAAAATGTAGACAGTCTCTTGGAATTCAAGCTGTTCAAGATGAGATATTCTAGGAACAGTTCCACACTAGCCCCTTCCATTTTTTCTGGCACACCTACCACCCTGAGTTTGTTCCTTCGGGCCCTCCCTTCCTGGTCCTCCAGCCACGCCGTGATCTGCCGCTGTTGGTGCGTGAGCTGTTGGACCTGCTGTTGCAGCGATTTGGTGGTCCCCTGGAGGTCCGTAATGGCGGCAGCGTTTTGCGTGGCTTTCTCAGACATTTTATTCAGATCTGCCCGCTGAAGCGTCAATTCAATTGACATTGTGTCTATTTTAGACTCCAGTGTAGTGCCCAGGGATTGTATGGCCTGCATGATGGAGGAGAGAGATGGCTCACGGGGCTCTTCAGATGGCCGGGGATGGGGGCAGAGTACCTCCTCCCTGGTCCGCCGTATAGTTATCCATGGTGTTTGATTGGGTCGTTGTGGACTTCTTGTTCCTCATGGTCTTGGAAGATATCGGGCGGTCACCCCTGGGCCTTCCGCCGTCCACCCGCACCCGGCCGCCACAGAGAGGAGCAGGAGTGGCCTCTTTAGTCCAGCATGGGACCACTGATGCGCGTCGGCCGTCCGCCAGGCCGGTCCACTGCTCACACGCCCCACACAGCCGGGCGCAGTCCGCTTGCACCCCCAGGCCCTGCACCACTGTCGCCGCGGGCCTCCGCCGCCACCGTCACTGCCACCGCCAGGCGAGGTGTCTCTGGCGCCCCGGTATTTAGGGGCCTTCTTGCTGGAGTAGTAGGCCTCGCCGCATAATGTCAGCTCCCCGTGGCAGGCCAAGCCCATTCTCCAGCCCCGCACCCTCGCCAGAGGGGGGAAGCTGGTCACTCTACCTCAGTGGAGGGGAGGGAGCAAGGGTCCACACCACTCCGCGATCCAGGGCACGATACAAAAGGGGATGATGGACGGAGCGTTTGAGCAAATCAAACACTCACCCCCAGTCAACTGATCTGGGTTTAATCCATCACCATTCTTTAGATCACTCAGCCACCCCAGTTCGGACATGGCCATGTGCAAATCAGTCTGACCCTCTGCCTCATGGGAACAGTCCAGCCCGAACTGCCAAGCCATGTCTTCCCTGGACCGGAAACAAGCATCCTGGGACCGGTTTCGGATTCATAATCCTCATCAGCCAGGCTATCTTGAATCCAGTGGCCAAGTGAGCAAGGGACTCACGTCTGAGTAAATCCTGCCAACTTAGGGCGAACAAAGCGATACAAAAGGGGATGATGGACGGAGCGTTTGAGCGAATCAAACACTCACCCCCAGTCAACTGATCTGGGTTTAATCCATCACCATTCTTTAGCTCACTCAGCCACCCCAGTTCAGACATGGCCATGTGCAAATTAGTCTGACCCTGTGCCTCATGGGAGCAGTCCAGCCCGAACTGCCAAGCCATGTCTTCCCTGGACCGGAAACAAGCATCCTGGGACCGGTTTCGGATTCATAATCCTCATCAGCCAGGCTATCTTGAATCCAGTGGCCAAGTGAGCAAGGGACTCACGTCTGAGCATAGCCCGCCAATTTAGGGAGAACAAAGCGATACAAAAGGGGATGATGGACAGAGCATTTGAGCAAATCAAACACTCACCCCCAGTCAACTGATCTGGGTTTAATCCATCACCATTCTTTAGCTCACTCAGCCACCCCAGTTCAGACATGGCCATGTGCAAATCAGTCTGACCCTGTGCCTCATGGGAACAGTCCAGCCCGAACTGCCAAGCCATGTCTTCCCTGGACCGGAAACAAGCATCCTGGGACCGGTTTCGGATTCATAATCCTCATCAGCCAGGCTATCTTGAAACCAGTGGCCAAGTGAGCAACGGACTCACGTCTGAGCATACCCTGGGCACACGCCAAGCGCCGCACTCAGCCGCCTTCCTGCGCTCCCGCCGCGGCCCTCTCCTCACCTGAGGCCGGTGCTGCACAGATAGGCCCCCACGGTGAAGGCCACATCCAGCCCGCACTTGCCGATCCCCGGTTCTTGACTTCCCAGGGTCGGATTCAGACAGGGAAGTAACCGGCAGGGAAGGTGTCTCTGGCGCCCTGGTAGTTAGGGGCCCTCTCTCTGGAGCAGTAGGGCTCGCCGCCGTACGTCAGTTTCCCGCGGCAGGCCGAGCCCATTCTCAACGCCCCCACTCCCTCGCCGGGGGTGGGGGGGGCAACTGTTCACGCCACCTCAGAGCAGGGGAGGGAGCAAGGGGCCACACCACACCGCGATCCAGGGCACCTCGGCGCCGAGCGCCGCACTCAGCCGCCTTCCTGCGTTCCCGCCTTGGCCCTCTCTTCACCTGAGGCCGGTGCTCCACTGAAGGGCCTCCACGGTGTAGGCCGCGTCCAGCCCACACTTGCCGATCCCCGGTTCTTGGCTTCCCGGGGTCAGATTCAGACTGGGCAGGCACCAGCAGGCGTCGGAGGAAGGGGTCTCTCCGCTTCCGAAGTGGGACGTCGTCAATCAGCCTGATCAATGACGGATTTCAGGGGTCGTTGGGATCGCCGCCGGAGCGCCGCGGGACTATGCGGCCATCTTGGTCGCCGCCAAGCCACGCCTCCCGGGGTGAGGGAAGCTTAATCTTCTTCTGTCACCACCATCCTTCACATTTTAAAAACTAGCCAGACAACCCAGGAATAACGTTTCGAGTGGGTACACATCCAAGCTAGTTTTAACCTTCACTAGCTGCACTATTCTTCGTGATCCCAAATTTGTATTGTTTGTATTGTTTTCCCCTCCCCTGTGCTCTACGCCAGGCATTTGTCTGCGCAGGGGTGTTAGTAACCAACCCAATAATGAGCACTTCACAATTTTGTGAGTGAGGGCAGTATTTTTCTCACTGAGCACGAGCCACCTTTTATTATCCACTTCCCCACTCCTTTGTGTGTGTTGCAGTCATAAACTGGGGAGGTTGGAGTAGGGATTTCACCTCTCCCCCATCAGATATTGTGTTAAAATGAGTGCTGTCACCTTCGGTGTGTGTACAGTGGCACATGAACATGAATCATGCAGGGGTGGTGTTGGTTGCATCACAGGCCCGGGAGTCCATGACGAGTTGTTGCAGGCTGGCCATGCATAGGGTCCGTCTGTTGCAGTAGCGCCAGTGTTCCGTTGTAGAAGTAAGTACCTGAGAGCGAGCCAGCATTCATCCGTCTTCATGTAAACTTGTGCCATATCTGTTAATTGCTTTTAAAAGACTATCCATACATAGCTACTAAGGTCTCAGATTGCTATATTTTCAGTGTAATTATGAGTAACATTTCAATGACACTATCTCCGTCACCAGTGACGAGAGTCACCGGACGACACCGGCGCGGCGAAAGACACTTCTGATGCAGATAGGAAACCTGCAAGGTGTCAGCCGCGCTTTATAAATGTTTAAAATAATAAATAATAATAAATAAAAAATGAGCATTTGGACGTGGCATTTCTTGAGACCAGTTGTGAGTAGCCCCGTAGCTTGTCCCATTTCTCCAAAATGAATTGTTTGCTCTATGTTTCCTTCCATGTTCTACATTTGAATCACCTGGTATCATTCGGTCACAGCCTTACATCCAATGACCATCCTACAGGTGGGCTTATTGGTGGGCTTTTAGTAGGGTATTTGTCACACATTAAATAAAGGTATTTTTTGCTTTAAAAAATCATGAATATCAATCAATCAATCAATCAATACACTTGTAGAGTTGTAGAGAGCGCTACTCACCCGTGAGGGTCTCAAGGCGCTGGGAGGGAGGAAAAGGGGGGAGTGCCGCTACTGCTTGAAGAGCCAGGAATTGAGGTGTTTCCTGAATGTGAGCTGGTCCTGGGTCAGTCGTAGGTGGCCGGGGAGGGAGTTCCACATCTTGGCTGCCAGGTAGGAGAATGATATTCCTCCGGCGGTGGTTCTGCGGATCCGTGGGACAGTGGCGAGGTGCGTGTTGGAGTGTAGAACGTGAGGCAGTTGTTGAGGTATTCGGGGCCTATGTCGTGGAGCGCTTTGTGTGCGTGAGTGAGGAGCCTGAACGAGATCCTTTTGCTGACGGGGAGCCAGTGCAGGTCTCTTAGGTGGGCTGATATGTGACTGTGGCGGGGGATGTTGAGGATGAGTCGTGTGGATGCGTTCTGTATGCTATGGAGTCTTTTCTGAAGTTTGATTATGGTTCCTGCGTATAGGGCGTTGCCGTAGTCTAGTTGGCTGGTGACGAGGGCCTGGGTGACCGTCTTTCTAGTTCCGGAAGGAATCCACCGGAAGATCTTACGGAGCATGCGTAGGGTGTTGAAGCATGAAGATGAGATGGCGTTGACTTGCTTGGTAATCGTGAGAAAGGAGTCCAGGATGAATCCCAGGTTGCGTGCGTGGTCAGTGGGTGTCGGTGCGGTGCCCAGTTCTGTGGGCCACCAGGAGTCGTCCCAGGCGGATGGAGATGGTCCGAGGATGAGGACCTCCGTCTTGTCTGAGTTCAGATTCAGACAGCTGAGTTTCATCCATTCAGCGACGTTTTTCATTCTTTCCTGGAGGTTTCGTTTGGCAGTGGCTGGGTCTTTGGTGAGGGAGAGTATCAGCTGGGTGTTGTCGGCGTATGAGATGATGTTGAGGTTGTGTTTGCGTGCGATGGTGGCGAGGGGGCTCATGTAGATATTGAAGAGGGTTGGGCTGAGAGATGAGCCTTGGGGTACGCAGCAGATGATCTCGGTGGCCGCGGAAGGGAGGGAGGGAGACGGACTCGCTGGGTTCTGTCGGAGAGGAACGAGGGGATCCAGTCCAGGTTTTTGCCTTGGATCCCGGCATTGTGGAGGCGGGTTAAGGGTGAAATGGCAGACTGTATCAAAGGCGGCTGAGAGGTCTAGAAGGATGAGGGCGGTGTTTTCCCCGTTGTCGAGTAGGGTCCTGATGTCGTCGGTGGCTGCGATGAGGGCTGTCTCGGTAATGGAATGGAATGGAATGGAATGGAATGGAATGGAAAGGTTCTTATATAGCGCATGGCTACTCGGAAGCATCCCAGCGCTTAAAGAAGGATGGAAATGCGGAGTTTAGGAGGAGGAAGACAGATTATGGCCTAGGAAACAGTAATGTTTTTAGTTGTTTTCGGAACACCAGGAGGCTGGGTTCTAGACGAAGTGATAGTGGTAAGGCGTTCCAAAGTTTCGCCGCGTTTCGGGAGAAGAGGCGGACCCCAGACCGGACTTTATTGGTCCTGGGCGTTATGAGGAGGTTTTGATGGTTAGAGCGAAGGTGCCTCGATGGGACATAGGGTCTGATCATATCCTTCAGAATGGGGGGGCTGTTCCCATGCAGAGTCTTATGTACCAGACATAGGGTCTTGAAGTGGATTCGCTCCTTCATTGGGAGCCAGTGCAATGCCCTTAATGCAGGGGCTGCGGTGGTACGACGACTAGTTCCGGTAAGTAGCCTTGCTGCAGAGTTTTGAGCTATCTGCAGTTGACGGATGACTGAGATGGGGGCTCCCAAGTAAAGGGCGTTCCCATAGTCCAGCCGGGACAGAATCAGAGACTGGACTATGGTTTTCTTCGCAGTCTCCGGCAGCTGGGGAAGAATTTTCCGAATAGTTTTTATTAGGCCGAAGCACGTGGCCACTGTCTTTTTCGCCTGAGTTTTAAAAGAGAGCTCATTGTCGAGCCAGAACCCTAGGCTTTTTATCTCCGTTTTGGGGGTGGGTCCGGGTCCCATGCAGGAAGGCCACATGGAGGGGGTGTTAAAGGAGGCCTTTCTTCCGAGCAACATCAGCTCGGTTTTTCCTCCGTTCAGTTTAAGTTGGGAGGCATCCATCCAACCTGCAACTTCAACCAGGCAGCTACAGAGATTGTTTTGAGGGGAGTCTGCCTGGGTGAGAGAGACTACTAGCTGGGTGTCATCAGCGTAGCTCACCAGTTGGATTCCGAAGGGGGCCACTACCTCAGCCAAGGGGGCCATATACACATTAAACAGTGTGGGGCTAAGGGAGGAGCCCTGTGGCACCCCACACTGCAATGGTATTTGGAGGGGGCAGTTGGTGTCCGAGAAGACTTTAAAAAGTGTTGTGGTTGGCTCGAAATCTGGACTGGGATGGGTCGAGGGATCCATTGGCCTCGAGGAATGTGGTCAGTTGTTTATTGATGACCTTCTCGATCATTTCACCGGGAGGGGAAGAAGAGAGATGGGGCAGAAGTTTTTGAGGTCTTTAGGGTCTGCTGTGGGTTTCTTCAGTAGGGCGTTGATCTCTGCGTGCTTCCAGCTCTCTGGGAAGGTGGCGGACGTGAGGGAGTTCTTTATGATGATCCATAGGTGGAGAGCGATGATGGTGTCTGCTTTGTTGAAACTGTGGGGAGGGCATGGGTCGGTGGGAGAACCGGAGTGGATGGTGTTCATAGCGTGGGCGGCATCTTTGGTGCTGATGGGAGTCCAAGCGCTGAGGGTGGTTGTAGGGGCGTTGGTTCGGTGGCTGGGTGTGGAGTTTGGGTGCCGAAGCTGTTGTGGATATCGGCGATCTTGCGGTGGAAGAACGTGGCGAGGGAGTTGCAGAGGTCTTGCGAAGGTGTGATGTCGTTACTGTTGGCGTTGGGATTGGAGAGCTCTTTTACGATGCTGAAGAGTTCCTTGCTGTTGTGTGAGTTGTTGTCCAGCCATTCTTTGAACCATGTCTTTTTGGTGGTGCAGATCAGCTGGTGGTGTTTGCAGGTGGCTTTCTTGAGGGCTGTCATGTTTTCTGTCGTCTGTTCACGGCACCAGGATTTCTTGAGGGATCGGCAGGATTTCTTTGTATCTTTGAGGTTGTCGGTGAACTATGTTGTTTTCCTGTTGCCGGGCTTGCCTGGAGGGTTCTTCAGTGGTGCAAGGGCGTCAGCGCAGTTAACTATCCACTGTGTGAGGTTTCCGGCTGCGTAGTTGATGTCAGTGGTGGTGACAGGTGGGTTCTGGCTCAGTGATGTGGTTAGCTAGTCTGCGGTGACTTTGCTCCAGCATGTACGGGGGATCTGTTGCGGGCGGTGGTGGGAAGTGGTCCTCCTAAAGGTGAAGTGGATGCAGCTGTGGTCGGTCCAGTGTAGTTCGGTGGAGTGGCTGAGTGGCTGAAGGCAATGTGGCTGCTGGCAGAGAAGATGGGGTCGAGCGTGTGGCCGGCTTAGTGGGTGGGGGTGTTCACCTGTTGCTTGAGTCCGAGGTTGGCGAGCAGGGTGGTGGTGTTGTTGTCATTGTTGTTCTCCAGGTGGAAGTTCAGGTCCCCTAGGAGGATGTAGTCTGATGAGGCAAGGGCATGTGGGCTGATGAAGTCGGCGATGGCTTCACTGAATTGTGTACGTGGGCCTGGGGGTCTGAAGACGAGGGTTCCTCTGAGGGTGGTCTTGGGATCGGTGTGGATCTGGAAGTGTAGGTGTTTGGCGGTGGTGAGGGCATCTTCGGAGTTGGTCGTGACGTCAATGGTGTTCCTGTAGATGATGGCGATTCCACCTCCGGTTTGTTTGACGAGGTCCTTTCGGGTGATCTTGTAGCCATCCGGGATGGCTATGGAGATGTCGGGGGCTGAGGAGGCGTTCATCCAGGTTTCTGTGAGGAAGGTGACGTCTGTTGCTGTTGTGTCAAGGAGGTCCCAGATTTCGATGGCGTGCTTGTGGACGGAGCGGGTGTTGAGCAGGAGTGGCTTGGTAGCGGCGGCTGGTCGGCCGATGTTGAGTGCGTGGAGGGTGGTGGTGTTGTATCTCAGTCGGGTTTCTTGGTTACGGCGGGGGCCAGAGGTTCTGGCACTGGGCGCGGTCCAGGTGTGGATGGGCGCAGACGGGTGCAGATGGGCGCAGACGGGCTTGCCTTTGGCGCGCTGCCTGCGGCCTCCATAAGAAGGGCTATGGGAGGGAGGAGCAGCTGGGAGGCGGGAGCGGGGTGGCGAATGGGGCTCGAGGGGGGTGGAGCCGCAGGGTGGCAGTGGAGGGAAGCGTTAGGGAGGCGAGCGGGTGGGGGCAGGGAGAGGGCACGGGCACTAGGGGCTATGGAGCAAAAGAGAGCGGAGACCAATAAAGTTAAAAGGAAAGGCAGGAAAAAATGGCACAGAAGGAAAATAAGAAAAAAAACAGTCTGAGGCAGACGAGAGGACTGCAGCAATCACAGGCGACACAGCGGGCAGCGGCAGCACCGGGGGACCGTGTGGCGGCTGATGGAGCGACCTACCTGGTGACAGGGTCAAAGGTCGCTCCCTTCACCACCGTGCGGCCTCCATAAGAAGGGCTATGGGAGGGAGGAGCAGCTGGGAGGCGGGAGCAGGATGGCAAATGGGGCTCGAGGGGGGCGGGCCGCAGGGTGGCAGCGGCGGGAAGCGCGAGGGAAGGAAGCGGGTGGGGGGCGGGGGGAGGGCACGGGCACTAGGGGCGACGGAGCAAAAGAGAGCGGAGACCAATAAAGTTAAAAGGAAAGGCAGGAAAAAATGGAACAGAAGGAAAATAAGAAAAAAAAACAGTCTGAGGCAGACGAGAGGACTGCAGCAATCACAGGCGACACAGCGGGCAGCGGCGACACCGGGGGACCGTGTGGCGGCTGATGGAGCGACCTACCTGGTGACAGGGTCAAAGGTCGCCCACCAGAATCAGGACTGTTGATCGGTATGTGCCTGTTCATTGGTCAGCGCATTCTGCCATGTTGTCTTCTGTTAATTTCGACCTTCCCTGAAGCATCCCAAGGTACTTGTGTGTCCTTCCACTGTTTGGGTTGTGGGATCTACTTTTCCATGCTCCCTTGAAGTCTGCTTACAAACACTTTTAGCCTCGCAGGAATACTCTGTGTGAATGTATTTCGTTTCCAGAGGCTTTTTTTCTCTTTTTAATACTTCATTTAATAGTTTTCTTTTATGATATCCACATATAATCTTGCCTTGTAACCATGCCCTTAGCAGTTGCACATCCAGACCGCATACTGCAAATACTTTTCTCAACATTCTTTGTTTATTTCTTAATTTCAATCAGACGTACACTTTAAATTCTCCCTGTAACTGTATGTCATTGACAGATGCACATCCTGGACGCAAACATTTCTGTCAACCATTTAAAATAAATGTTCATATTATCATATTATATATATATATATTTTTGTAAATCTTTTTATTAACAAAAATAAACAAACAATACAAAAGAAAGATCTCAGGTGAATACGGCCATAAAAATGCACAGAGCACAGTAACGTACAGAATGTAGAATCCACAATTAATATTCAGGGTCCATTGGGGTCTTGCACTGCCTCGTCTAGACCTGACATGGGAGGATCACAGATATCACCCCAGTAAGTATTCCATGCCCCCCAAATCTTCCCCCATTTCCGCGGGCATCCCCTGGCCACAAAGACTGATCGTTCTCGGAACATGCACCAGTCCAGGTCCTCCGCCCACTTGGTAAGTCGGGGCAGCTGGCTGGCTCCCCAGAGTTGAGCGATATTACGCTTAGCCACCATACACGCCAACGTAACCCACTGCTTCTGATAGGCGTTCAAATCAGTTGGTTCCCAAACATTCAACAAGCACCGTCGAGCCTCCAACTTCACCTCTATCCCTAACACCTCTTTCAATTCAGCATGCATCCCGGTCCAATATGGCTGTATCCTGGCACAATGCCATAAAGTATGCATCAAAGTGCATTCCTCTCCACACTCTCGCCGACAAGCGCCACTCTCAGCTCTCCCCATATGCACCAGACGAGGACCCGTGATATACGACCTATGTAGGATCTTCAACTGCACCAGTCGGAGCCTCATTTGGATAGCCACCACCTTGGGGGAGGCCACCGCTTCCATCCAATCCTCATCATCCAACTCTAGCCCTTTCGCGCACCACTGTGCTCTTTCTTTCAGCAATGGGTCCTCGGAGTGGTTGACCAGTTTTCGATACATTAACGATATCGTCTTCTCTGGGATATGTCCGTCTAGCACTCAGTCCTCCAGAGGGGCCGCCTCCGGGAGTTCCGTTCCCTTAGGGACATGCGTAGTAAGGGCTTATCTCACCTGCAAGTATCAGAAGTACTCATTCTGATGCAGTTTATATTGCGCTACCAGGGCCTCAAACGTGTGCCCCATACCCTTCCCCCATACGTCCTTTATCTTAGCAATTCCAATGAGGTCCCACCTATCGAAACCCTTGGTCTTCCACATGCTGCCCAGCTTCTCAGAACTAAACAGAGGGGTGGCCTGCGTGAGTCTACCATCCCAACCCAAACTTTTGTTGGCTGCGTGCCATACCCGTATCACATGAGCGGTCGGACCAGTCAAAGGAAACCAACCAGGTCTAGAATACAGTGCCCTATCAAACATCCCACCAGGGGCTTGGCCACGATCGATGGCGTATCCCGGGTGTCCTGGAATACCATACACAATATGATTCACAGTCGCTAACTGAGAGGCCCAATAATATTTACGCAGATCCGGTAGCCCAATGCCACCATCATACCACGGAAGTGCCAACTTAGCAAAGGTTATACGGGCACTTCAACCCCAAAGGAGCTGTCTCTGTAGGGCCTCAATCTCTCTGAAATAAGCAGCCGGCACTGGGTCCATTAAGTTCGTTAAGGCATACAGGAATCGAGGTAGCGCCATCATCTTGAATAAAGTAGCCCTCCCAAGCAACGAGAGAGGAAGGGACCTCCAGCGCTCCACATCCGTCCTACATCTACGCAACTGAGCAGAATATTACGCTCATGCCTGAGCTGCGGATCAAGCGTGAAATATATGCCCAAATAGCGAAAGCCCATTGTTTCAATGCGAGCAGGACACAATTTTGGGACCGCCAGCGGGTCCCCCACCACCACAAACGGTATACACCTGTTACAACGCAACTTTTACAACTACCTACCATTACAACGCAACTTTTACAACGCATACCATTACAACGCATTGCGCTGGGGGGCGCTCTAGGATAGGGAATAAGTTTAATTTACTATCCAACACCTTCCCTAGTGTCCACGGGGACTGGAGTTGGAATAGTAAATTATACTTACCACTATCCAGCACCTCTAAGCGCTATGCGTTGTAATGGTATGCGTTGTAATGGTCGTGTTGTAATGGTAGGTAGTTGTAATGGTATGCGTTGTAACGTCATACATCCCCACAAACATCACCGACTTGGCCCAATTAATGACCAATCCGAAGTACTTGCTAAAGACAGCAAACAAATCTAGGAAATTCCGAAACGACTCTCTGGGCCCGGTAAGATAAAGCAACATGTCATCAGAATACATATTATATATTCTTACTGACTTGAATTGCAACAAATTTTTACTTTTAAATATATCTACTTACACAGCTAACCAGACTTATAATGCTACATCTTACCCCAACACCAATACTACCAACCTGCCGTAAGAAAATAAACAGCTATGACGCAGAAAATGCTTGCCACGTCAGAGCGCTTCTTTCCTAACTGTACTATTAGGTTTAGTTTTTCGTGAAATCGGTTTATGTTTGCACACTTTCGAGACAACAGTGCTGCATAATAAAAGTGTTTTTCATAAACTGATATATGGTTTCTTTGCTGCTATATGATAACTTACGTTTGTTTGACGGACTCAATATATTTTCAAAAGCTCACAAAGTATTGCAATCTGTTCTTTCACAACCCTTTCCTTTCATTATTTTAAATGACCTTACTGCTGCAAAGAACTTGAAATATAAGTAAAGGCACTCACGAGAGGCACCTGCGGTGAGCGGGCCTGAGCCAGCTTTATGAAACTGAACGGAACTCAACTTGTTGTGCAGTCAGTCAGTAACTGCAGAGTTCTGAGCTGTGTTACTTTCACAATTGCTTTAGGGAGTCCCAGCTGTGAAGTTACTTTGTGCAGCTGCCTGCATGCAAGGAAATGCAGAGCAGCCTCTCAGCTAAACCAACACTTAAGGGCGGAATGAAGACGCGCATTTGGCGTCCCGTGCTGCAGGAGATAGTACGGTCTACAAAACAGGTTGAGGTTGGAGTCCCTCCTCCAGCAACAGGTATCCTGGGATTTGTAGTCACTTTACCAGGCAGCTACAGTGGTTTGGGGTCCCGTGCTGTGGGACATAGTCCAGCGTTATATAGCGCGTTGAAGATATGGTTCCTCCTCCTCCCCCAGCAGACAACAGGTCTCCTGGGATTTGTACCCTTTACCAAGCAGCTACAGTGGTGTGGCATCCAGCGCTGCATTTGTTAGTCCGGCACTATATAGCATGTCGAAGATGTGGCCCATCCTCCTCCATCAGCAGACAAACAGTTCTCCTGATAGTCCCTTTAGCAGGCAGTCTGTTGACAGTGTGCATGGCTCTCTGTTGATAATTGATGCTTGCCACAGTGGGCTGCTCTCCAGACCAGGCCGATTGGGGCTTTTTGGGTAGTCAGTCATAGCTCCGATCCTATGATTTCGTGTCTCCTCTGATTCCGTGTTCTTGCATGGACACGTACTGGCTGTGTTGTTACTGCTTTGGTCTTTTACCATAGGTGAGCAGAGCCACAGAAAGCACAGCCTGGCTCTCGTCCCTCAGGATGGGCAGTCTCTAGGAACTAAGGTGTCGAGCACAGGAAATACATGCCTACTAAGAAACACTTTGCTTCGGGGGGATTTCCCACCACTGGTCCAAGGGTTCATTTGGTATCAGACCACTCTCTCAAACTCAGATGCCTTTTACAGCACCTTTAATACTACAGCTGCCTCCAGGCCTCCTTCCTGTCATGCTGGTTCACTCTCATCCTACAATGTAGGATACAGAGTTGGTATACATAATAACCTACCAAGTGTCTTTTCAGACACTGAAAGCCTCAGTCTTACTTAAGACAGCATTACTCCTCCACTACTGTGACTTATAGTCATAATGCGGTCCTTGTTGATCAGAATTAAAGACATGATAATAATTCTGTGTTTGTCGTAAGACCGAGGACGTTATCCTGACAATAAATGTGTACATTGCATAAAGCTATACTTATCTACACTAATCATAGGCTCAGACATAATGCAATAATTAATGATACAAAATATAAGTTTGAGACTCTTACATTGATTCAGCACAAGTATTGTCAATTAATTAATCTATAACATATTTGGGGGATAGTGCAAAATATATTATTGTTTAAGTCAATTGCTTTATGGAGAAATATTAAATACAAATGGCTATATATTTAACAGAGACAAATCCTGTGACATAACGTTAAGTGTAATAAAATAATTCATTTAAATGTGCACAGGTTTAAAAGAATATCAGTGATTATTGACGTTTTGACAAAACAATTTTTGTTTGTGTATTGTCTTGAAGATAGAGTCTAATGTTAAGCAAGGTAAAACTTATGATAACTGTTTGTCTATCGGTCTTGTTTTGGATTGAAGATATTGTTTATGATAACCCAATAATCATGTAAACAATATTGTTGTGTTCCATAAACTAGGGCTCTGGCCAAGCTCAATAGGCTTTGGCTTTCCCACCCACGGGTGCCTGGTCTAAGTTCAGTGCTCCATCGCTTAAACAGAATTCCAAGTTAGTGTACCCCCCACACTACCCCACTGGGCATACGTGCTGGTGTGGTGTCCGTGCTTTCTGGGTTACTAACAGTTCTGCAAAGGGTCAGGGATGCAGCGGTAATTCAAACCCAATTTTGTTCTTTAGCCTAGCACTCACAAGTACTGTACTAAGAAAATACACTATCCATACTAATATTAGAAAGAGAGAGCCCAAACCTTTGAGGCGGGTAATCTTAGGAACCACAGCACCAACCACAACACCCAATACAGCGTTGGAAAGGGCAGTTGCAGCAGAAGGACATAGGCTATGCAGACGACCACCACATACATTTAAAAGGTAAAAGAACCATGCCAGCAAAGTAGTCCCTTGTGGGCGTGTCTGCGTTGTGCTGTGGCCGTGTGCTGGGGGCGTGACAAACGCTGGGGGCGTGTGGTACGTTCTGCCCTTCATGCCATGTCTCATATCGTGTGCTGTGGGCGTGTGCTGGGGGCGTGGGGGTGTGTGGGGCACGGGATTACGGGAAAAAAGCAAACGTTGTGCCCAATATTTCATTGTTTTTTCTTCCTAGGTTCTGTACATTCCAACTCCGGGTGTCCACCCTGCCCCCTTTAAATACCCTTGCACCCCATAATCATAACCCACCCTTACCCCACCCCAACACCCTTAAACACTAAACCATCTTAACCCTATAAATATACCCTGTACCCCAAAACCCAAACCTATCCCTAAACCCTAAAAATACCCCTGTACCCCAAAATCCAAACCTAGCCCTGAACCCTTTAACTACCCCTGTACCTCAAAACCCAGACCTACCCCTGAACCCTAAAAATACCCCTGTACCCCAAAACCCAAACCTCCCTCGGAACGCTAAAATACCCCTGTACCCCAAAACCCAAACCTAGCCCTGAACCTTTAAAATACCCCTGTACCCCAAAAACCAAACCTACCCCTGAACCCTAAAAATACCACTGTACCCCAAAACCCAAACCTAGCCCTGAACCATAAAAATAACCCTGTACCCCAAAACCCAAACCTACCCCTGAACCCTAAAATACCCCTGTACCCCAAAGTCCAAACCTACCCCTGAACCTTAAAATACCCCTGTACTAAAAACCCAAACCTAGCCCTGAACCCTTAAAATACCCCTGTACCCCAAAACCCAAACCTACCCCTGAACCCTAAAAATAACCCTGTACCCCAAAACCCAAACCTAGCCATGAACCATAAAAATAACCTTGTACCCCAAAACCCAAACCTACCCCTGAACCCTAAAATACACCTGTCCCCCAAAACCTAAACCTAGCCCTGAACCCTAAAAATACCCCTGTACCCCAAAACCCAAACCTAGCCCTGAACCCTTAAAATACCCCTGTACCCCAAAACCCAAACCTACCCCTGAACCCTAAAAATATCCCTATTCCCCAAAACCCAAACCTAGCCCTGAACCCTAAAAATACCCCTGTACCCCAAAACCCACACCTATCCCTAAACCCTTAAACTACCCCTGTACCCCATAAACCCAAAACTATATCTGAACCCTTAAAATACCCAAACATATACCTCAGTATCCCAAAACATATACCCCTATACCCATACTTACCTTATCCAAACATTAAAAAAAAACATGCTTTTACCATTCATGCATTTACAACGAATTTCGTTATAAATGTATGCATGGTAAAAGCATATAAAATGTAATGCCATGCGTTATCATGGCATTGCGGAGTCATGGTACTTTCGTAATGAAAGTATGCGGAGTGATGGTATGCGGAAAGAAAGTTGCGGAATAATGGGTGTTTACCCTCCCCCGGTAAGTACATTGGTGGCACGGCGACCCACATCTCCAGCAACATACTCATATTTTTTCACCACAGATTTGAAAAATGCACAGGTCTGTCTCATTGAGGGCCAGCACCGACATACACTTTTAGACACACCTCCCGCCACAAGTTCTAGCATTGCAAACTTTAGAGCTGGGGAGCTACGTTCGAATCTCGGCATCAGCTCAACATCCTGTGATTCCAGGCAAATCGCTTTGTCTCCCCCGTGCCTACCACAAATAAATGTGTTCTTCTGTAATGTAAATTGTACTCATGCTATGTTGTTGAGTTCGCGCTATATAATATTGCAAGGAAAAATAAAGTAGGGAAACTCGAGTTCACACACTACTGAACGTGCTCTCTTAAGTGCATCAGCAGTGCACTGTGAATCGGAGCGTTTCACAGGCCTGTCACAGATAAGAAATGCTATCAAAACAAAATCCTACAAAACAATATACTACTGGCTGGCAGTAATTCATACCCGGACAACGTCGGGACTGGCTGCTAGTATATGTTTAAAAGTGTTTATTTCAACCGTCTAATCCTGTTGCTTAGTACATGAGTAATAACCACACAGAATATAATTAGAAAAGCACTCATGTATGTTACTAGCAGCAAGAATAATATGAACATTTGAAACAAGAGTGGAATGCTCCTAGGAGCTCAGCAACTGGAAGACTACTTATATGTGCTACACTACGAGAGTTTGGTGTAGATAACTTGCCTATAGAGAGATTATATATGAAAGAGGCAGGTGTTGGTGGCGGAGATACAAAACCATCAATGACTAAGGTGGGCTTTTAGATACCCTCCCGGGGGATGCTGGATTTATAGTTTCTGGAGATCTAAATACCACATTTGAGCCGCTCGACAGTGAGGATAATGACCCAGCGAGAGAGGAGGATGAACATTGGGGTGTCCCACTATTAGAATTACACCTGATAAAACGGTGGACTGAGCCCGCTATCCACTTAAAAGCTCTCTGTTTGGAACATGGTTTAAGAGCATCCAAAGGTGGCTACCTCTCGGACAGACTAGGCCAAACTACATTCAATAACGGCTACCATTTTAGCCGCATTGACTATTTATTGGTCAGCCTGCATTTATGGCCGTTCAGGCACGCTTAGAGAGTGATCATGATCCGCTCTGCTCATGGTTCATATTTAAGGATTTTAGCAAACCAGTACAATCGGCTAGCCTAGCCCTCACTAGTGATCTTCTAGTCTTAAATAACATGCGTCAAGTGAATTGGTCCAGGATTCTAGCTAGTACAGAAACATTAGCCATAATAATTAGTGAGCTTGAGAGTACAGTAAGCTCTTACCGCCCATGAATCAGCTACAGAACTTACTAACATCGATAACTCTCTGTCGCTAAAATTCAAGTTCATTTCTTGAAACAATACAAGCCCAACGCAAAAGCTATCACGCCCAACCACCATTGGTATAACCACAAATGCAGGTGTGCCCATAAAGCTCTTGGGGAAGCAATTAAGGCGGGCATTGTTGTCAGAGTGCGTACGGCAAGGGCTACCTATAAGAGTGTTATTCATCATACCAAAAAATCTTGGGATGAGAGCACATGGCAGGAATTAAAATGTGCCTGCGATAGCAAAAACTCTAAGTGGTTTTGGAATGTGGCCAAATGGGGCAGGGGTGGAACAGCACAGCCACCAAAAAATCACATTGACCCTGAAGCATGGGTTGGCCACTTTGCCACTCAATACGATGATGACAAAGCAGATGGGAAATTACCCTTCCCGACTCACCCTTTCCCTGATGGTGGGACATTTTATGAGGCAGATGTCAGTGGTGCACTCAGCACAGGAGGTATTGCCCCAGGGCTAGACTGTATTCCTGCTGACATTTTTTTGAGCGACAGACAAAAATGGTCTGATTATGTACTATTACTTTTTAACGCCATAGCTCAAAGTGCACCTATTCCGGCTACCTGGCAGGGGCGGAGATAATCCCCATCTATAAAAAAGGGGATAAATCTATTCCCAGCAACTTTAGGCCTAACAGCCTTATAGACTCCATACAGAAAGTGATGGCCAGGCTTGTATTGGCCAAGGTCCAGGCCTGGATCGAGGCAAATTCCATCCTTACTCCTCTCCAGGCAGGCTTCAGGGCTCATATTAGCACTATATATGACGGACAATCATTCTCGGCAAAGGCAGCATGTATGCTGCCTTTGTCGACCTAAAATCCGCCATCGACTTGGTCTCAAGAAGTAAACTGTGGGTGGTCTTGAAGGAGATGGGGATACCACTTGATTTACTCTCCCTGATTGCATGTCTCCACGAGGATAATTATGCACAAATACGCTGGGGGACGGCCGGAAATACGACAGATCCTTTTCCTGTGTGAAAGGGTGTCCGACAAGATGTGTGCTGGCACCCACACTGTTCTCTCTTTTTATAAACCAAGTTGCAACCTTTCTTGATGCCATTCACACTGATGCTCCTGCCATAGCTGGAAGAAAATCCCCATTTTAATGTTTGCGGATAACATATTGATAATGTCCAAAACAATAGGTGGATTGCAGCGTGCCCTCATGCGTTTTCTAGAGTTTTGCCATCTGAGGGGTCTTAAAATCAATACTGCGAAGTCAACGTTTATGGCATTTAAACAGCACAGATCGTTTAGAGGGAAATTTATGATGGATGGGCTATCGCTGGAGCAGGTTGATGCTTCTGTCTATCTGGACCAGCACAGATTATTTAGAGGGAAAATGATGATGGCTGGACTACCCCTGGAGCAGGTTGATGCTTTTGTCTATCTGGGCATCAAACTGCAAAAGGATATGAGTTGGAAGCCACACATTAAGGTCATGGCATTAAAGCATCTGCAGTTAGCAGGTATTGTTAGGAAAGAATGTAAAACTTCCCTGACAAAGCCCTTATGTCCGGTACTTCAAATCTATAATACCAAAGTACTGAGCCCAGTCCTTTACAGGGCTGAGCTGTGGGGCCCAGATAACTTGACCCAACTATCAACAGCCGAGAATGCACTCCTGCGTGCAATCATTAGTCTGCCTCAGAGTACACCGACCCTCCCTCTAAGGAAGGACCTAGGCAGGAATGCCCTGGCGGGTTTAGCCAGATTAAGGCCAATTTAAATCTGGTGCAGAATATGGTGCACACAGGAATTGGTAGTATACGGAGAAGTCCTAAGGCACATAGTAAACTTGGATTGCTATAAAAAAAAATGCTGGTTATGTGATTTGAGAAGCCTGCTCAACAAAATGGGCTTATCACACCTGTGAGACTCCCCTTCCACCGAAGTGTTTCTGACAAAATGTAGCCTCAAAGGAATGTATTAGGACATGGTTGCACAAGATGAGTTTAGGTGCTATGACCCGACTTCTCTCTCTGAGCTTTTCCTCCAGATTAAACCATTCCCAATGCTTCAGCCATACTGGGATACTATTAAAAAACCTTTGGATGAAAAACTTTACTTCCAATTTAGATCAGGCAGTCTGCCCCTGAAGTGTTTTACATCCAAATGGTCTCCCACTGGAGACAACAAAGGTCTTGCTTGCGCCAAACATGCAGAGTCATACACACATATGGATTTTGCCTGTCCTGCCTATGCCGGCCCGCGTAAAGTTTGGCTAGCCCAGCTTTGTATAAGACCCTATAACATAGCCCTACGAATCTTTTGCAATTATCCATCTCTCAGGTATGCAATTCCAGTGGCCAAATACTTCAGGTGTATCTGGCACAAACGTTCCAAACAAATCAAGCCTGGATAATGTTTAAGATGAAACCTCCCACCACTGTGCAGGCATGTGACTGTGCAAAGTAGCTCTTGGGAGTATACCACGCTCGTCAAGGTGTTTTAGATTGTCTCGATTGTTGTTTTTGAATATTGTCTCTTTTAACTCTGTTTACACTATGTGTAACATAACAAAGGTTTTGATTGCACTTTTGTATTAATGCCTTAACCTATTGTAACTATTGTAATATAGTTTTTAAAAACTTTTTATCTAAAATGCTTTTATGACTAGCGCAGTCGAATAAAGCTTCTTTGAATTGATATTGACCCATCCTTGCAATTCGCTGGTCGGATAGGCCAAATTACAATCATATTTATGCAGGTGATGCAGGTGATGCATTGGTGGGGAGTTGAAACAAGAATTTTAAAACTTTGGTAATAGAATTATTTAAAAGTATAGAGTCCTTGCCGCAGAGTGCTTTGCTGCAGTAGGTGAGACTGGGCAGCATTTTTGTATTTATTACTTTTAACAGTGGGAGATAACAACCCTCTTTATCAACCCTGCTTTGTGAAGTCAAAATGGACCCTTATCGTCAAACAAGAACCCAGGTATTTATAGGTTTTCACTTGTTCTAATTGTCGGTTTTGTAAATACCATTTAATAATAATAAATTTCTTTATTCGGTTTTTTGACATTGCAAAACCATAAAAGCAGCCACAAAATTCATACATTTACATTTTTAAAAAGTTGTCAGATATATCATAGATATATTTTTAGCAAAATTCCTGAGTTTAAAAAAGAGTGAATTAATACAAGTAGTTCAGTTTTTAGAGGTTATTCCTGTGCCTAATGATGCATTTTAGGAAGTTAAGTACATGATAACAGGTACGTTCGGAGTCTAGCATCTGTAGAAATAACATGGCGGGACGGCACTGTCTAAAACCCCAGCACTTTAACAATGGGAGTAGCCAAATCTTTCTGTGAGTGTGAAAGTATTTACAAAACAGTATTGTGTGGATACATGACTGTGGGGACATGTCATTGCATGGGCAAAGAGCCAGATTTGAGTCCCAAGTATTTTTTTCTGGAAAGGCCACAAGCCTATGAAAAAGATTCAGTCTAAACCTTGTCAGGAGCATCTTGTCATATGTACTAACTTCTAGTGTGAGGTAGGGCTGGATTTGCGGGGTGAGCTGTATCATGTTTGCATGGAGTACAGATTGTTTGGTCGATAGCAGGGTGATTCTAAGAGTCTCCAGATGATTCATGGCTATTTGCTTCAGGTTTTTCTTTGTTATTTCAGTTAGATTCTCTGGAGTAGTATAGTACTATTCTAGACCCAAATCTGAAAAAAAGTGCCTGACGTAGGTAAGCCACGCTATTTTGTGCGCACGATCCAGCGCCATGGAGTCCTCTAGGATGTGTTTGGTCAGCACGTTTTTATCCGATAACCAGATGCGTCTCCAGAGTAGCAATGGCTGAACCTTTATCAAATCTTCTATATATGGGATTCCCAGTTCCGCGTGGCAGGCATAGATAGAAGAGCACTTTGGAGCAGATAGGAGGAATCTCATAAAAGAGTTCTCTGCTATTTGGAGTGAGCCAACGTCTGCATGCCCCCATACCCCAGCCCCATACAGAGCAATAGCTTGGCATTTTGCTGCGTAGATTTTTAGCAGTTCAGCTGGTGGTCTCCTTCCAAGTCGCTGTGAGAAGTTCATCAATGCTACAATTGCTCTCTTGAACAGGTGCCTCCTAGACTCAATGGCTGCCCTCCAATTTAATCTTTCATCTATCATTATACCCAGGTAAGGGTACTGGGGAGTCCTCTCAAGTGTTTGTTCGTTTAGAAAAATGTTCTTTGTGCGTTTTCGCCCTCCACCCGCCACCATGACAAATGTTTTTTTTACATTTATGTGTAAATCTAAGGCGCTCATAAAATCAGCGTACTTGGTTAGGGATTTCTGGAGCTCTATTGGTGTGCGTGCCAGGATGACCGCGTCATCCGCGTAGAGCAGTGCGGGGATTTGGCGATGTTTTAGTCTAGGGAGATCCTGCCCCCCCTCAGCATCATCTCCTCCAGTCCGTTGGCATACAAGTAGAAGAGAAAGGGGGCCAGGACACATCCCTGCCTGACTCCTCGCCCTACTCTAAATGACGCGGTGAGCTCCCCTTTTGTCCCATAACGCACTCTTGCAGAGGCTTCGGCGTATAATTCCCTTAGGAAATCCAAGAGGGGGGGATCCACCCCCATGGTTCTCAAGAGGGTCCATAGCTTCGCATGAGATACGCAGTCAAACGCAGAGGACAAGTCCACGTATACCATGTACATTGTCCCCTGCTTTGCGTGAATGTACTTGGACACAATCATACTTAAATTAAGGGCCTGTTCTACGGTTCCAAAACCTTCCCTGAATCCAAATTGCAGGTCCGATAGTATCTTCTTGTTGTCTGCCCATTGCTGAAGTTGTTCTAAGACTACTCTGCAAACTACTTTGCCCAAGGAGTCTAACAGTGAAATGGGACGATAACATTTTACGTCCTGGCAGTCCCCTTTTTTGAAAATTGGCACCATGATGGAGTTTGACCAAGACTCCATCAATCCCAGTTTCGCTGCTGGAGTACATACTCTTTTGAGTATGGGGGCCCAGAGATCCGGAAGATGTTTGAACAGATCTACGGGCACCCCATCGGGTCCAGGTGCTTTACCACCTTTACTCATTTGCAATGCCTGTACTACATCGAGTATATCGAATTGGAGTGATATTGGGAATTCAACTGGGGAAAGAGGATGATGTAATTCTTCTGTTGGGGATGTTAATTTAAAAATTTTAGAAAAATGATTTACCCAGGTTTCCTCTTCTATGGCGACATCGATCTGAGGTCTGTTGGAATCGGATAAGAAGGGGGACTTAACTATCCGCCAAAAAGACTCACTATTGTGCACTTTTATGAAGGTCGTCCCATAGGGCCTGTTTCAGCTCTTGTTTCCTCATCTTCCTAGCCTTATTATACTGTAGTCTGAGGTGCTGTATCTGTTGCTGATCTGTTTGGTTGTCTAAGGGCCTTTTTTAACTTAGTTTGCGCCTTAGTACAGTCATGGTTAAACCATCCTGTTGGGGTTGACTTATTCTGCTTTAGATTTCTAGTCAGCAGTACTTTTGTTTTCTCTAGTATTATTTTGAAATTTTCAAGTACTGTACCATCATCTAGAGAGAGATCTAGACATTTTATTATGTTGGGGTATGTTGTCTTTATTAATTTATTGGTTAGTTTGATGAGATCGACCTTTTCCCATTTTATAGTGTACCCGTTTATTTTGCCCAGTTCAAGCCTATTTTGGGATAGGGTATCTGCTATTATTGTTATATGGGTTATTAAGTTGTTCAGGTGGAGATCCAACCTAAGAGCGGAATGATCACTTAGAGTGTTTTCCATGAGTGTGAAATCCCTAATTAGGTGTCTAGGTCCATCCGTCGAAAGAATGTAATCGATGGTGGTCTCATGCCCCCTCCCTCGGTATGTTGGTTCTAGTAAGTTCTTGATCGGATCTATTTTATTTACTATTGATAATTCGAGGTCTGAAAGGAGATTATTCATAGCTGCCCCCGTTCTTAAATGGGGGAAGTGTATGAGAGGGTTCTCGTGCTCATCCACTATTCCGCAGCTCCGGTTACCCGAGGACGGACAGGGGTGTAAATTAAAATCCCCTCCCCATAATATGTGGACAATACCCTTTTTCCCATATAGTTGTCTGAAGTGGGCGATTTTTTCCTGAATTATTGAGAGGGTATTGAAAAAATGGTCGTCCTCTAGGTTATTATAAAAGTTTATTAGAATGATAGTATCTTTTTTCCCTACCGAGAGGCAAAGCAGTTGAAAAATTGGGGCAGATTCTGTTTTTAATGTCTTCAAGTTTGTTTTTGTGTTGGCTATATAGGTAGCCAGGCCCCCTCTAGGCCTACCCGCGTTACTTGGAAGGGCTGGGGAGAAGTGTGTTTTATAGCCCACAAGATGTAGGTCCTTCGTGGCCCATGTCTCTTGTAGGCATATTATCTTGCCTTCCTCAAGGAAGTGAGCAGCGGAGCCATCCTCTATTTTTGGGCGGAGGCCTGCAATATTCCAGAAAATGACAGACAACAGTTGTGTTTTATTTTGTGGCTCTACTGTCATTGTCCCAGAGGGATCTGGAACTGGTGTAATTTGTTCGGGAGTTGGGATTTCGACTAGTGGTCAGTCGACCATTTCTAGGCCACTGAACCGATTCATGGTCGGTATACCCGACCAGTTTTCCCAGTGTGGTGTTTCTCTATAGGTGGGTCTATATGGTCGGTGTCGGGGCCCGCCCCACTGTTCCCATTCTCTGCCTCTATTCCGTGGTCCCGCGATCTGCCATGGGCCCTCATAGTGCTGATAATTGGGGTCTGCTGACCACCAGGGGCTATCATGGTCATTATATCGCTGGGCCATTTTTGGTCCAGGGATGTCGAGTTCCCAAGGCTGTGGGGCTGCTTTGCGCCGGATGTTATCAAATTCTTGGAAGTAGCTTTTAGGGTGTCTTTTCAGGTAGAAAAAGGAACAACACTTTGTGTCAATCCCACCACTTATGCTGTGATGTTCCCAGGAGCAAATGTACTCAACTACTCTTGGATCCTCAAAGGTGATCACAATACAATCTCCCTGTATTGTTTTTTTGCTATGTCCCACCCATGGGGTCCTACATACCGCTGATATCCTGCTTGACCAGTTGGGGGGAATGGGTCGATTTGTATTTAACCAGTATTGAACCTTATTTTTTAAGGACCAGTTGGGTTCAGCCCCCTCCCCCGTTAATTCTGGTACACCGGTCATCACTACCATGAATGGGCATGCCTCAGGTGGCATATTTACGGGGGGTCTGCCCTCATTTGCTCCTCTCATACCTCCTTTATTTACTGGAGGATTTGTTCTTTTGGGGGCGGGAGTTTTTGGGGCTGGTGTTTTTAGAACTGGTGTTTTTATTACTGGAGTTTTTGGAGCCGTGTTAGTCTGGAGTGTGAGCGTTGTGGCTTTAGGGGGGGGTTTCACCACTGTGGGGGACTTCGCTGCTATTTGTTGTTTAGGGGATGGGCAGACTAAGGTTGTGGTTTTCTTTTGTGGGATAGGTGCGGCCAGATTATTTGTCCCCGTTTTCTGGGGTCCGTGAATTGTTTTTGGTTTTGGATGGTTTGCAAGTTTGGACAATTGGGTCTCGATGTTTAGTAATCTGCTTTCCAAAGGGAGGAGGAAGGAGTTTAATAGTGAAGCTATTTTATTTACCAGCTCAGGTGTATCATGTTCTTTACTGGAAATTGAAAGGGCAGGGGAACCTGGAGTAATAGTATCTGGTATGTTTTGTGTGGGATGATGTATCAGCACGTGGTGGTCAGTCATGTCAACTGTTTGGAGGGTTGGCCCTGCCGGGTTTGAAGTTACGGTTGGATCTATTGGGTCAGGCAAATCCTTGGCTGCAGTTTTATCTGCCTTTTCCTTTCCCTTTCTTTTCTTGATGGCTCCCTCCCTCCTCCCTCTTGCTTGTCTTACTTCCTCTGGGGTGTGATCCGGTAGGATTTCAGGAGTTTTTTCTAAATCAGAGTCTGAAATCGATAAGGAGAGAAGGGAGGCTGAAAGGTCTACGACGTTTGGGAGGCTAAGCCTATTATTGCCTTGTAATGATTGCGCTAGTGTGCTCTCTGTCTCGGGAGTTCTTGCTACAGCCAATAGCCCCATGGATGATCGCCTTGCAATGGCAAGATCGGTGGAGACTCTGCCCTCAATCAGACTAATACTTTGGTCAATGAATGAATTTGCCTTAGTAATGAAGTCATCTATTGGCCCTAACAGCTGTTCGCCGACCCCAACTTTTTTTACCTTTTTTGATTTGCTACCCCTCGTATTCATTTTTTGAGGGTGGAGTTCACTAGGTCTTAGTGGGTGGCAGGTGAATAAACAGTTTCAATGTCAATAATTTAGGTGGGTACATACAGTAGTGTTCCGTTAGAGCAGAGCTTAGAGCAAGGGCCCGGTCCGGTCTCTCACGCTCTCGAACGGCCTCAAACGGCCCGCTCTTTGCCCGGTCTTCGCCCGCGCGCATGTCAGGAGGATGGGCTAAATAGAAGGAGGGGGTGGGAAGAGGCTCCAGGTGCGCGGGATGATGTTGCGCAAGCACTCCTGGTCCTCGCAGTCCCGCTCCCGGTCGCTGGGCGTGGTTTCCTTGTGGCAGATGGTGACTGAGCACACGGGCTCCCAAGTCACAGGCAAGTTCTCAATTGTGCAGGGTTCAAAGGGCAGCAAGGCTTCTCCGCAATACGACTACGAGCGGCTCCCGCGAAGCGGGGGCCGCGAGTCGTTTTAAGCTCACAGGGAGGAGGGGGCGGGAAGAGGCTCCAGGTGCGCGGGATGATGTTGCGCAAGCACTCCTGGTCCTCGCAGTCCTGCTCCCGGTCGCTGGGCGTGGTTTCCTTGTGGCAGATGGTGACTGAGCACACAGGCTCCCAAGTCACAGGCAAGTTCTCAATTGTGCAGGGTTCAAAGGGCAGGAAGGCTTCTCCGCAGTACGACTACGAGCGGCACCATTTATATTTATTGTATTTCAATGCCTTGTTATTATCTTTCATTGCTTTGGTTTTAACTTCATGTATTACCATACTGTTCTCCATCGAGTATTTTGATATTTTGTTTTATTAGATGTTTTAATCCTATTCTTGTTTGACTTAATAAAAAAAAAGTCATCGGCATATAATAGATCTGAAATTTGTCTATCTGGCAATTTAGGTGGATGAGCAATCTTGTTATCTAAAAGTTCAATTAAATCAGATAAAAATAAATTAGATAGGGTGCAAGTAAGCATCCTTCTGGTAATCCCTAAGATGGGTACATTTTTCTAGGTAATTGTGTGCCTTTAACTAATCGAACCCTAGTTCAGGTCTCATTATATAGTAATTGAATTGATTTTAAGAGGCTCGGGCGCATACCTTGTTTGTCTAATTTTTGCCAGAGAATTTACACGGTCAAAAGCTGAATTAAAATCCACGAAACTTAAGGATAGCGATTATTTCCTGAGTTTGTATTTTTCATTTAGGATTGCAAGTATTAAAATGTTGGATATTGTACCTTGTCCTTGCATGAACCCCGGTTGATTTGGGGGAATTCTCTGCATTTTCTTTGCCCATTCTGTTAATTCTGACAGGAGGATTCCTGCAAAGAGTTTGGCTTCCGTATCTTCCAAAGTTATTAATCAATAGTTTGTTAGTTGTTCCCACTCTCCGGTTTTATAGATGGGTGATTCCGAAAAGATCAACGTTTGCAATGCTGGGTTAAAAACACTTGTTGAGTAACCTGCCCAGGTAGGCCCATTTTCTTTATGGAGTGAGGCTGGGATCCCATTGGGACCAGGGGCTCCATCAAATCTCTGTTAACAGATAAGCTTACATACTTGGTCTTCATTTGTATGCAATTCATTTTCCTTATTATCCGTCACTCATATCATATTATCTGGACCTGGGTTGAACTCCATATCTGGATTGTAATTCAAATGAAGTTGTAGAAACTTAACCCAACCAGATTCAGTTAACATATAGAGGATGTTGGTGTCCTACTAACTTTATTAACATTGTTAATCAATTGAAAAAATTGTCTTCTATTGTTCTTTTTACTAGTAAATAGGGCTTTTGCCCAAAGGGCCTGTTTTACTTGTGATTTCTTTTCCCATATTCGTTTTCTCACATCTGTATTACATTTTCTTTAATTTACCACCATAATCTTGATTATCTGGCCACTTCTTTACCATTCTCGATATTCTATTATTAGTAGACGGCCGTCAAAGGAAAGTTTTTCGAGTACCTGCGACTTTTCATCTTGTTGATACTTGTTGCTTTCTTTTTGAGTGCAGTTTGTCATTAATTCTTTTACTTTCTGATTGCATGGAGAGTAACATCTTCAAAACAATGCTTAACAATCTCCTATAGTTTATTGTAGTTATGTCACCTTGAAGTATCACATAATTTTCATGTGATACATAGTTTCGTTTTAACTCAATTATATGTTGATTATGGTCACTCCCATTTGCTTCGGCAATCCGATAAGAGGACATCTTCTAAAATAGATTAAGGGATACTACTGAATAATGGATCCAGGATTTATTACCGAATGAATAGTAAGTCCATGCAGGGGGTGAGTCTTGTGGTAATCGTCCATTTAGAATCCTTAGACCCAATATTTTCAGATCTTTTAGTAAGTTCTTTCCAATTACCCCTTTTGGTCTTGAATTGGTGGATGGTTAGGGATCACCGATAGATAATTTTGTTGTTGTATTAATTCATCTCTAACATATGACCCCAGCAAATTTATATTAAAGTCACCTGAAATACTAAGCTCAGGTTGCATATCTTTATTCAATTGTAGTTGTAATATAGTCATTACATTACTAGCCATTGTTTTCCTCAAATTAGGATCAGGGTGAATATATATGTTTATTAATAAAAAGCGATTTTGTCCTGTTTTTAACGTTATAACGTAACTTGAGTATCAGACAGTTACAACTATTTAGAACTACTAACTCACTTTTAAATCTATTGCAATAAAGGTGACCATACCCCTGTTATGGCCGGATTTTCTGCTTAGATGGGATCAGCCCCTAGGGGCCCCTCTAACCCAGCCAGAACGTAACCACATCCCTCCTCAGGACCATCTATCCAGGCACCTGGGTACCTACCTGAGGATGGGGAACTCACAATATACAAGTTCATATTATCAGAAACACCACTAAATCTATAGGGATACTAAGAATACTCACTGATTACTAAGGATATCCATGCCTTACACCACACTCATACCTTATAGTCTCGCGGCCACTCAGACCCAGACTGATCTACCCCAGGGCAGATATGACACACAATCCGGTGTGTCTACACACGGGCCTGCAGAACCCAATGCTCTCTTTTTCCAAACGGTTTACAATCCGGCAAACCTACACGCTGTTAATCCCCCCCAGCGCTCTCACTTACACACGGCCCGCAATCCGGCAGACCTACACGCTGGTAATCCTCCCCAGCGCTCTCATTAACGCCGTATATCAACGACGACCACTTTCCTATGAACACCTTCAGTTATATGTTGGGAAGTCTCTCTCCCTATTCACTAAGGGCTTGCTACTACAATATTAGGAGTTAGCCAATTAATAATATGTGCCTTCTGCTCCTGGCATCAAAGGTCCACTCGCTCCCTATTTATTTGATCACCACTTACCTGATCGGGATTGAACATCCGTTCACGCAAACAACTCTCAACTAGGAACTCCATTTACCCGGATTGAACAAGAATACAAGGCACATTTCAGTTCACTAAGAACTAGGGCTGTTTTTATTTAACAATATAAACACCTACACAGATCTGTATTGTAATGGACACATCCACATGTAACTGACAAAGACTATAGATAGAACACACCGCTGCAAGGAAAAGGATTAGCAATACAATAGCCTAGGGAATAAAGACAAGATTAAGATGTAAGTGTAAAGTAAACTAATATGACAGGACCGATATCACCTGATTAGTGTGAAGTCTTGTTCTAGCTGTCATCTGGGTTCCTCTCTCGTCTGTGCCTTGGCTCATCTCAGACTCTCTCTCTCTCCTGCACTCTTGGATACACCTCTGCGCTGATCACTTTGCACTGGACTTCTCTCCCCCACGGACTCTCTCCACCTTCCAGCTTCAGCCTAATGGTTTCTGCCGCTCTGACTCGTTCGCTCCACTAGCTTGTTCACTCTGTTTTAAATGTCTCTGTGCCAATGTCCAATTAACTCCAGCTGCTCCCACAGGTTAATTCACGATCTCTCCTCAGTCTCTTCTAAAAGGCATTACTTCAGACTCCAGCTATTCACACCTCCTCCTGATAAGTAACTGCTTCTGACTGCTTCCTCCAGTTCCAGCTCACTGACTGTCTGTTTGTCTTCTCTCTGTTCCAAGCATGTCCTGTCTCTTCTCCTCTTGCAATTCCACTCCTCAAGTCAAGTCAGAGAATTTATATAGCGCACTACCTACCCAGAGGGTCTCAAGGCGCTTAGAAAGGGGAGGGGGATTACTTGTCAAATATCCACGTTTTAAGTTGCTTTCTGAATGCTAGGTGGTTCTGGGTGAGGCGAAGGTACGCGGGGAGTGAGTTCCATGTTTTAGCAGCCAGGTATGAGAAGGATCTGCCTCCCATGGTGGTCTTGTTGATGCGAGGTACAGTGGCGAGGGCTTGGCTGGAAGAACGTAGTTGGCGGGGGGGGGGTGTAGAAGGTCAGTCGTGAGTTGAGGCATTCTGGCCCGATGTCGTAGAGTGATTTGTGTGCGTGGGTTAGCAGTCGGAAAGTGATTCTCTTATTGACGGGTAGCCAGTGGAGGTCTTTCAGGTGACCAGAGATGTGTTCGTTGCGCGGGATGTCTAATATGATTCTGGCTGAGGCGTTTTGGATTCGTTGGAGTTTCTTCTGGAGTTTAGCGGTAGTACCTGCGTAGAGGGTGTTTCCGTAGTCCAGTCGGTTCGTGACTAGAGCATGGGTGACTGTTTTCCTTGTTTCGGTGGGGATCCAGCAAAATGTTTTCCTGAGCATGCGAAGAATGTTGAAGCAGGATGAGGAAACGGCGTTGACTTGTCTGTTCATTGAAAGTGAAGAATCAAGGATCACGCCTAGGTTCCGTGCGTGGTCTGTCGGGATGGGTGCTTTTCCAAGGGCTTCCGGCCACCAAGAGTCGTCCCATGCAGAGGGGGATGTACCTAAGATGAGGACTTCTGTTTTGTCTGAGTTCAGTTTCAGACGGCTTTGTTTCATCCATTCGGCAACCTCTTTCATTCCTTCGTGTAGGTTAGTTTTGGCGGTGCTGGGGTCATTGGTGAGAGAAAGGATTAGTTGAGTGTCATCCGCGTAAGAGATGATGTTGAGGTTGTGTTGGCGGGCGATGGCCGCGAGGGGGCTCATGTAAATGTTGAAGAGGGTGGGGCTGAGTGAGGATCCTTGTGGTACGCCACAGATGACTTCAGTGGCCTCGGACTTGAATGGTGGGAGGCGGACTCTCTGGGTTCTTCCGGTGAGGAACGAGGTGATCCATTCAAGTGCTTTTCCTTGTATTCCGATGTTATTGAGGCGTTGTAACAGGGTGCTGTGGCAGACCGTGTCGAATGCTGCAGAGAGGTCGAGGAGGATGAGGGCGACTGTGTCTCCATTGTCCAATAGAGTTCGAATGTCATCTGTTGCTGCGATGAGGGCGGTCTCAGTGCTGTGTTTTGCTCGGAAGCCAGATTGTGAGGAGTCGAGGGATTTGTTGGCTTCGAGGAAAGCGGCGAGCTGGTTGTTGACGGCTTTCTCGATGACTTTGGCCGGGAATGGAAGGAGCGAAATGGGGCGGTAATTTTTGAGTTCGGTGGGGTCCGCTGTGGGTTTTTTCAGGAGGGCGGTGAGTTCAGCGTGTTTCCAGTCTTCCGGGAAGGTGGCGGAGTTGAAGGAGCAGTTGATGACGTCTCGGAGGTGCGGTGCTATGACGGAGTCTGCTTTGTTGAAGATGTGGTGAGGACATGGATCTGTGGGGGATCCTGAGTGGATGGAGTTCATCAGGCGGATGGTGTCCTCAATGGAGATTGGGTTCCAGTCGTTAAGGGTGTTCACGGGGGGAGAGTGTTCAGCAGATGGTTGGGTGGGTTGGTCTCCGGGTTGGTTGTCGAAGCTGTTGTGGATGTCTGCAATCTTGTTGTGGAAGAATGAGGCTAGGGAGTTGCAGAGGGCTTGGGAGGGGGTGATGTCGTTGGAGTTGGCCGAGGGGTTGAAAAATTCCTTGACGATGTTGAAAAGTTCCTTGCTGTTGTGGGCGTTGTTGTCAAGTCGATCCTTGAATGCTGTTTTCTTGGCCTTTCGGATTAGTTGGTGGTGAGTGCGGGTGGCGTTTTTGAAGGCGTCTTTGGTGCTAGGGGTTGGGTCTTTTTTCCAGGCCTTTTCAAGGGAGCGGCAGAGTTTCTTGGACTTCTTAAGGTCATCGTTGAACCATGAGGCCTTCTTGCTGCCAGGTTTGCTTTGACGTTTTTTCAGTGGTGCTAAGGTGTCGGCGGTGTTGGATAACCATAGGGTGAGGTTGGCGGCGGCTTGGTTTGGGTTAGAGGAGTGGGCTGGGGTGTTTAGAAGGAGGGATGCGGAGATCTGGTTGGTGGTGATTTTGTTCCAGTTTCTTTGCAGAGTTGGTTGGAGGTGGTTGGTGGGTTTCGGCTTTTTGTAGGTGAAGTGAACGCAGCTGTGGTCAGTCCAGAGGAGGTCCGTGGTGTGGCTGAAGGAGACATGATTGCTGGAGGAGAAGATGGGGTCGAGTGTGTGACCTGCGATGTGGGTGGGGGAAGTGACTAGTTGTTTAAGTCCGAGGTTGGCGAGGTTGTCCAAGAGGGTGGTGGTGTTGCGGTCGTTGATCTTTTCAAGGTGAAAGTTGAGGTCTCCCAGAAGGATGTAGTCTTTGGAGGGGAGCGCGTGTGGAGTGATGAAGTCCGTGATGTCTTCACTGAATTTTGCGCGGGGTCCTGGTGGTCTGTAGAGGAGGGTGCCTCTGAGTGTGGTATTGGGGTCGATGTGGATTTGGAAGTGAAGGTGTTCGGAGTTGGCGAGGTTGGTGTCAGAGCTGGTTGAGATGCGGATTGATTTCTTATGGACGATAGCGATTCCTCCTCCTGTGTGGCCGGTGCGGTCCTTGCGTGTGATCTTATATTCTTCAGGGATGGCAATGGTGATGTCTGGGGCGGAGGAAGCGTTCATCCATGTTTCTGTTAGGAAGGCAACGTCTGGAGAGATGGTGTCTAGTAGATTCCATAGGTCAATGGCGTGTCTGTGGACCGAGCGGGTGTTGAGAAGGATGCATTGTAGGTGGTTGGGGTCGTGAATCTGTGGTGTGGTCGTAGCGGAGATGCAGTTGGTGCCGCTGAATTTGCAGGAGTAGCAAGAGAAAGGTCCATGGGTGTGTCCAGGAGCGGCTTGGACGCAGGTGGGGGCGCGACCGGGATTAAGGGCTCGGAGGGTCGCGGCATCGTAGGTAATGCGGGAGGGCTGAGCAGCGCGAGGGGCAGGGGGTCTGGCGCTGGGCGCGGTCCAGGCGCGGACGGGCGTAGACGGGCTTACCTTTGGCACACCTTCGGCGCGGGTTGGGCGCGATCGCTGCACGTAAACGCTGCGCGCAGGAGCTCCTGTCATATATGGAGAGTGGAGGGGGAGGGGCGAGGGCGGCTCAGCTGGGAGGCGGGTCGGGCACACGAGGACGACAACAAACAAACAAAATGGAGGCGGGGGGAGGAGCAGAGCGTAGCGCTATTGGTAAATGCGCAAACAATGTAAGGAAAGTACAAAATTGAAAGCTAGAGCGCTAATTACACAAAGCGCTAAACAAAGCACACAGCAGGCGAAAAACAAATGCAACTTTGAAAGTGATTATTAAGCAGAGCAGCGCTACGATACCAGGCGTCAGCCAGGGACACAGGGAGCGACCACTCAGTCCGTGAGGAGGAGCGAGTCACAGCGTCTACAGGGCGAGGAGCGCTATAATAAGTCTGTGGGAGGGCGGCTCAGCTGGGAGGCGGGTCGGGCACACGAGGACGACAACAAACAAACAAAATGGAGGCGGGGGGAGGAGCAGAGCGTAGCGCTATTGGTAAATGCGCAAACAATGTAAGGAAAGTACAAAATTGAAAGCTAGAGCGCTAATTACACAAAGCGCTAAACAAAGCACAAAGCAGGCGAAAAACAAATGCAACTTTGAAAGTGATTATTAAGCAGAGCAGCGCTACGATACCAGGCGTCAGCCAGGGACACAGGGAGCGACCACTCAGTCCGTGAGGAGGAGCGAGTCACAGCGTCTACAGGGCGAGGAGCGCTATAATAAGTCTGTGGGAGGGCGGCTCAGCTGGGAGGCGGGTCGGGCACACGAGGACGACAACAAACAAACAAAATGGAGGCGGGGGAGGAGCAGAGCGTAGCGCTATTGGTAAATGCGCAAACAATGTAAGGAAAGTACAAAATTGAAAGCTAGAGCGCTAATTACACAAAGCGCTAAACAAAGCACACAGCAGGCGAAAAACAAATGCAACTTTGAAAGTGATTATTAAGCAGAGCAGCGCTACGATACCAGGCGTCAGCCAGGGACACAGGGAGCGACCACTCAGTCCGTGAGGAGGAGCGAGTCACAGCGTCTACAGGGCGAGGAGCGCTATAATAAGTCTGTGGGAGGGCGGCTCAGCTGGGAGGCGGGTCGGGCACACGAGGACGACAACAAACAAACAAAATGGAGGCGGGGGGAGGAGCAGAGCGTAGCGCTATTGGTAAATGCGCAAAAAATGTAAGGAAAGTACAAAATTGAAAGCTAGAGCGCTAATTACACAAAGCGCTAAACAAAGCACACAGCAGGTGAAAAACAAATGCAACTTTGAAAGTGATTATTAAGCAGAGCAGCGCTACGATACCAGGCGTCAGCCAGGGACACAGGGAGCGACCACTCAGTCCGTGAGGAGGAGCGAGTCACTCCTCCAACTCTACCAACACTCTCTGCTCCTCCAATTCAACTCAGCTCTCTCTAGCTTGAATCCTCTCTTTCTCCCCTACTCCAACAGCTCCTCACTCTTCTACCACTCCAGCTTGACTCCTCTCCGCTCCTCCAATTCCACTCGACTCCCTGGCTCCGCCTCTGCACTTCACTGATATAGAATGCTGTTTCCTCATGGAAAGTTCCAGTTATCAGCCTGCCGCCCATCAGATCCCTGCACCACTCCGCGTCAAGGACACACACCCAGCCGGCCGGCCTTTTGTTGTGTCTTCCACACAGAGAATAATACAGCCTACCGATAAGGGCTGGCCCAGACCGGTTCTCTCCAAGTGAACAACAGCTTTAACTATAAACTTTACCTTTACCCTTGAAGCCTCTCAGGTGCATCAAGATGGAGTCCCTCTAGTTCTAGGCCTGTAGGCCTGAAAGGGATGAAATACCCCTTAGCTCTGTCAGAATACCTACATAAACCATACCAATGTGTAATCTAAAGTCAGGACCACAGGATCCAACCTCTACTATAAGCAAGTATGTCAAAGCCAATAGGCAATAGACAGATTAGAGTCAAGAATAAGGGATCTATCATCATATTAAGCAGCTATCCTCTTCTAGGTCTGGAAAAAAGGGCTTAAAAGGGCCAACACAAGCTAAGAATACCTATCCTAGATGTGAGCAAGATTAAAGTCTATATCACTGCTAAATAGAGCCAAAAACCCTGCTAAGACAACCCCGCAGGCTCTATCATATTTATTTACTTTCTTAGCAGGTTTTCAATATAGCCTTATAGCCCGCCGTATTAAAGGCCCGCTGCAGCGTTAAAGGCCCGAGCCGAAGGCAATGTACTTTAACAAAGCAGAGGGACTTTAAAAGCCGTTATAGCCCTGCCACGAAGGGCTAAAAGGCTATTAGAACATTCTGCCACCAGGATCAGTGCGGATTCATTCCGGGCCGCAACACCGCGATGAACCTCAGACGGCTGAACCATATTCTGCATGAGGTGCGGGATAGACAGGACCCCCAGGTCTTAGTGACCATAGACCTGGCCAAGGCATTCGACACGGTAAACTGGGGATATCTGCTGGAAGTGCTTCATCTGGTGGGTCTGGGCCCCATCTTCTGTAACTAGATCCGGATCCTTTATGGGAAACGTCGAGCTAGGGTTAGACTCGGCGCTGCGCGTTCGGAGGACTGGCCACTGGGCAGAGGCACGCGGCAGGGGTGTCCCCTCTCGCCACTGTTCTTGGCCGTGGCAATTGAGCCTTTGGCAGTCCTCGTGAGGATGGAAATGGCACAGTGGGGAATCCAAGTAGGTGATACCGTAAATGTGGTCTCCCTGTATGCAGATGATGCTTTGTTTTATTTAACGTCCCCGAGCGAGTCGCTGCCGCTCTTATTACGGCTATTGGATCGTTTCGGCGCGGCCTCGGGTCTGCGAATTAATCTTGGTAAGTCCCTCATTTTCCCCTTGGCGGGTTATGGCCCCGACCAGCGGGTGGACCTCCCGCACCTGGGATTACGATGGGAACTGGATGCCTTTTGGTATTTGGGCATCCAGGTGGCATCGTCGGATGACCAGTTGCTGGCCCGTAATGCCGGGCGAGTGGTGCGCTCCCTTCAGCAGTCTGTCTCGTTCTGGAACACACTTCCGCTTTCCCTCATGGGACGATTGGCGGTGGACAAAATGGTGATGCTCCCGCGTCTGCTGTACGTCCTACAGAATTCATTGTGCCCGATCCCGCCAGGCCTGTTCGGCACGCTTGACTCATTACTTACGTCGCTACTCTGGGCGGGTAAACGCAGTAGGGTTGCTTTGCGCACTATCGTCCGGAGTAGGGAGGAGGGAGGTCTGGAGGCTCCGAGATTCGACCTGTACTATTACGCGGCACAGCTTCAACCAGCTGCACGTTGGTTCGCCGGCACAGTGAATTGGGAACTGAGCCTTTTGGCGGGTAGAGCGGATGAGGAGACTCTCCAGGTGGCACTGATGCAAGGAAGGGGAGCTGATACGTCTTTGCCTTATGTGGTAAGGCATGCTGCAGGGATTTGGCAGAGGTTCGTAGAGAGAGTCCTGAGGCAGGCCCCTTTCCATAGGGAATTACGGGTGTGGATTCTGGCGCCTGTGGTGTTCATGGAAGACCATATGCCCTTCCGGACCTGGAGGGGGGTGGCTGCGAAACCTTGGCGGGCCTGTACCCGGATGACTCCTTTGTGACCTTTGAGGGGGCTATGGAGGCCTTTGGACTGACGGAGGGGCACTGCCTCCATTATAGGGGACTGCAGGACATGGCGCGGGTGACCTGGCCGCAGTTCCCAGAGGCGCCTCCGATGTCACACACCCTCAACATCCTCCTTTCTTGTGGCAGAGGCCGACGGCTGATCACATTGTTGTATTCAGCCATGCGGAGGGACTCGGATCCACCGGTTTCCCCGGCTTGGGCTGCATGGGAGGCGGATCTCGGTGTCGCCCTGGAGCCTGGCCAGCGCAAACGAATCGGGGCATTGACCCGTACGGTGTAGTGTAATGCGCGGTTCAAGCTCATTCATTTCAATTTTATGCACCGCACCTATATGACCCCGGTCTCCTTATACCGCATCTCAAACGACAGGTGGGACGACTGCCCTAGATGTGGACTGGGTGGAGCGGGATTTCTCCATCTGGCCTGGGAGTGCCTGCCGGTAGCTGCCTTCTGGCGACAGGTGGCAGAGCGCACCCGGAGGGTCACGGGTCTCCGGATGGCCTTGAACGCACTACATTGTTTGTTGGCCCTGGTACCCAAGCCTACAAAGAGAAAGTTATCCTGTAAGCTGTTGCAGCTACTATTGGTGCTGGCAAGGCGTAGGGTGGCTATCACTTGGATGGGAGGTAGAGCCCCGGAGATGTCGCTCTGGCTTAGAGACTTCAAGGAATGGTCCTTGGCAGAGGAAACACATATGCAACACACACGTAGGGATGAGAAGCTGCAAGAGGACCTGCTTGCGCGGCGCATGATGTGTGCTGTGGGGACTGTAGATAGCGACTCGGACGCCACCAGTGCTGAGCTGTTCACCCCGCAGGGGTCGGAGTCCGGGGATGAGGGGGGTGGGAGTGGGGATGGTGGGACTGTTATGGGCTAGTGTCTTGCCAGTACCACACGCATAATATCTGTAATTATGTGATTTGCTCTGAGTCCCGAATGGATCTGTGTTTGATTTTGATGTTGATACCTGTGCCCAGATGGGCCCTGATGACCTGAACGGACTATATATGCCTGTGTTCTCACTGATGCGGAGTTTGTGGGGAGGGGAAGTTTTTGTTATTCTTGAATTTTATTGAAGTTTTCATTTGTCAATATTTCCAAAAAAGTGATGATGTACTTTCACCTATCTGTTTAAACGGCATGTTTGTCGCTATATCATTACTACGGAGTCCATGTTTCTGAAATCATACTGCCGCCCGCCCCAAGGGATGTGGGCTGAATGGCTGTGTTCTGTTGGTTAACATCCAGGTCTTCGGATCGAGGATGAGCTACGTACTGGTTTACTCCGATGTCTGTCCTTTCATCACAATCAAAATAAAGTATTTATAAAAAATTTTTTTTTAAAAAGAACATTCTGCCACTAGAGGGCAGATAGTTCTAACAAATAAAACAAAGCCTTCGGGGAGTGCTAGGGGATTGCAATCCCCTCAGGCTCCCTGAAGCCTTTGTTCACAGCCAGAGCTGTGAACAAAGAAACATTGGAATGTTGGAGCTCCAGGCTTATACCAACCATTATAAGCCCGGAGCACTTCATTGTTTTCAATGGAGCTCCCAACATTCCAATGTTCTAATATTCCATAAAGCCTTCTAATTTAAAAAGATAGGAGGCCCAGGTCTCCTGGAGAAGAATAATTTGAAAATTGCCCTATGTTGTAGTCAGATACTCATTTTGATTCTTTTATTGTATATCTTTTATATTCCAATAGCATATATCTATCCTTTTTTTCCGATTAGATACCTCTTCCTGGACACCGTTAAGTTGATTTTGTCAATCTTGGTTTACTTCATGCAGGGCTGCTGTCAGTCACCCAAATTGTAGTTCCTCCACTGCTTCACTTTTATTTTCCGTAGTGAATATAGAACCTTGCCCAATTGTTTTACCAATAGGATTTTTCAGTATTGAATATAACTGCTTGTTGTCTGCCCTTTACATTGACCCTCTAATTTTTGGGGGGAAATACATGGGCTTGGATAGGAGGGTTGAAGTGGCTTCGTGATTTTTATTCCTCAGGTCAAAAAAACTTCATATTCATGTAGAATTAGGTCTCCCGAGCCAGTAGAATTCCAGGGTACCAATGTCAGTTCTTGGTTATAGACATTATTGGGTAAAAATTCAATTGCTTCTATATCTTTACTTCTAATTCCTTCTAATAAGGGAATTGCCTTACAAAGTTTAAGGATATTACCCCAGTTCAAGATATCATGCTTGCCTTTGGACTTGTATTCGGGTTTAAAAATTAATCGTATCCCTCCTTTATGTATCTCGTTTTTACTTTCGAGTTCTTGATTCGTACTAAATTTGTTTTGCAGAATATTAGGAAAATTAGTCAATACCAGGTCTTGGGATTTTCCTGTTTGGTTTTCGAACTTTTGGTCCCAAGTCGTTAGTGTGGTTGGTTGTTGACACTTAATTAAACCTTCCAAGATGTTATGATTCTTGCTTCCGTCAATAACCTGCTCCTGCGGTACCTCTATTTTCCACTTATTTTCCGGTGCTCCCAAATTATCTTGATCAGTCATAGTACCCTTAATATTAGCTCTATTCTTTCCTTTTTGCAATAATTCCTGTTATCCATCATTTTATTTCCCTCAACTTCTAGCTTGACAATTTGTGGTATTGTTCTTCAGGTTTTGATTTTTTAGGTCGGTCTGTTAGATCATTATTGGTGTTACTTACGTCTACGATGTTATCTTCAGGCGCTATTTCATTGAACAAAGGGTAGAGTGGTTTCTATCTTCGGTAACTTTATCAGGCTGGTTCGAATTTGCTTTAATATCTTCATTAAATTCTGCAATCATCTTCCTATTACTGCTTTTAGAGGAGATACAGAAATTATACTGTTTTTTACCTTATTCCTTGCTTTCTGTTGTTTTTTCCTCTGTCTTTTTGACATTCGGGGTTCTGGGGATGTTAAGAGAGATGCTGATTTCTCTTCTTCTAGCTCTTCCTTCTTTTTGTCCATCAAAACCATGTTATTTTGAAAGGATTAAATTGTTACTTGTAGTTATTTTTTTCTGCTACATCCTCAATCGAATAATCTTTATTTCCATTAGTTTGTAAATTTCCTTTTAAATCCTTTATTATTGTATTCATTACCTCTGGAAGTATAGCCAATTTATTAATCAACGGTGCACACTTAAAATCTGGATATTGTGTTACTGGTTGAGCTACTACCTGAGCCCATATAACTAGGTTGTTTAATGTGGCTAGCTTCTGGTGAAATCCAGCTACTAAAGATGCCATGACATCGAGAAGATCTATTTGCACCTCCATTTTAGTCGATTGGTACTTTAGTGCCTCTAATGTCAGCTGCGAAGTTCTGAAAAGAAGGTCCTAGATTGCCCCTGAGTCCCAATTTCTAGAGGCTGGTGTTCCTGGGAATTGTCAGCTTTCCATAGGGTGCTGTTTAATATTCTCACAAAAGGGGCTTAGTTGTTCTTCCTCTTTTCTATTTAACTGTGCATGTTGCGACCTGCTGTTATGATCATTATTTTGATAGGGTGTTCTCCAACACTGCAGATTGTCTGATTTCAAAATATAATCATGCATATTATCTTGATTTCCATTACCCTGCCTAGGCCTCTCCAGACTACTTTTTTGTTTCATATCGTTAAAAATATTATTAGCATTTATTTGAAGAGATTGTGATAAGTTATTGGTTCCAATAGTTTTATGCAGATCAACTCCTATAATGAGGCTGCATTGATATACCTGGTTTGTTTGAATTAAGGCCATAGGTTCCACTCCAGAGTTTACATTTTTAATTTTTACTGATGCTTCAATTGGAAGTGGTGCACCCGATGACAATAACTGTTGAGCAACTCCTGCCAATAATTCAGATGAACCTAAGTCCCCATGTTGCAAATGTGAGGTTAACGGGACAGCTAACAGTTCCAAATCAGTTATTTGCCCCCATTGATTGGCCGATTGTTCCTTTATTTTAGGTATTTTAGGTATTTGATCCATTTCATATTGGTCAGGCGCACCTAATCCTTGATTTTATCTTGCTATTCTTGCTTCACTCAGCAGTTTAATTGGAGTTTGTAGTTTACATGAATCTAGTTGCATAGTTAACATGGCTCCCATTGGATCCTTCATGAAGTCAAACTTATTTGGAGTATTCTTTGGTTTCCTAAATATACGTATCATTGGGCATATTGACAGCTGAATTTTCCCTGCTAGTTTTACTTCTATTTTATTTAGATGCTGAGGGCACTTTCCCCCTCTTAATGGGAGGGGAAAAGTGGCCTCTCCTTGACTGATCGCATAGTTCCTCTAACCTCTTACAGGGTACAAAACTCCTTTCAAATACCTTAGGTCTCTGCATGTTTAAGAAGGGGCCCTGCAACTCAGAGGGCTCAATTGGCTCTTAATTTCCCTCCCGTAATCTATATCTATCCACAAGAGCCCCTCAGGAAGTCTGCATCTAATCCACGCTGATGCGTTGTGCTGACCGGACGAGACGGGCTCACCAGATGAGGTCACAGGCTGTACCAGAAACTAGTCAGCCCACCTCCGCGGTCCACACGTGCCCTCGCTCAGCAGCCACCAACTATCGGCGGCCGCTCACTTCCTTGCTTCCTGTAATCCCCACAAATCAACTCCAAGCACCAGACCCAGGCTCTAGGTCAAACTCCAACCAAGCACAGGTGAGGACAGTCAAATAAATGGCAAGCTGTGAGCATCAGCGGTAGATGGAAAAAGATTTATTCAAGAAAATAAAACAACTAAAACGAATTCCTCACCGCCGTTTGCTCGCTCGTGTTGCTCACTCGAGTTGCTTCTGCAAACAAGTCCGCCTCTTTCTTCTCTTCCTGTGGCTCCCGAGGCCAAAGCCAGCAGGCTCTAGTTAGAATGGGTGCAACGCGGACCCGGCATTGTCAATCAATGAACGGCAGCGGCGGCTACAGAGAGCAGCAATGACGGTAATAGCTATTCTGAGAACTCCAAAAAATATCTCCCTTGGAGCTCTAACACGCCGCCGCACTACACTCTCCGCTGCTTGCCACTGCCTGCTGCTCTTCCTGCCGCTCTCTTCACCGCTTCGCTGCCTCTCTTTTTTTCTGGGTCACAAACATGCTCCGGCTGCAGAGAACCGCTGACTCGTCGAATGGAGTGCAAGCAGTACAAGCTTTCCTCCCTCGTCTAATGTTATATAATAAAATATTGAAAAAGGTTCAACATTTTCAGTTTTGCTTCTTCAATTTTAGATTGTTTCATGTGTCGTGTAGTACCTAGGAATCCAAAGGACCTGCGCGTTTTGGATGATCTAAACTGAGGGCTTGGTGTCCCAACCGCTTTTGAACACCCCCACAGGATATGTCAGCCAATAGACGAGCTAGCTCTACAGTGCTACTACCACCCCCCAACAGTGGTGCATAGTAGTCGCTGGCAACCACTGAACATGACAACCCTGATTCCTCACCGATTGTGGTAAGCAGTACAATACGTTTCGCTCAGACACTTGTGCTTGCTTTCTCTCAGAAAATACACAGGATGGCGATTACGACTTTTCAATATGAATTGATTGGTCCAGTGTCAGCCTTGTTTAAAACATATGAGCTACAACAATCAGGAGACAGAAGCATACGAAAGAGATTGCTAGTACCAATATAGTAAATAGTACATACATTTTTACCATAGTGCTAATAAGTATGTATCGGAAGACAAGGGCCACCCCACTCACATGGACCCAGGGTATCTATTATATAACAAGGAACAGTGGCTCCTATTGACAATGCAGATAACATATGACAGTAGTTAGCACCATGGCCATGGTGCTAACTACTATCAGATATTATACACATTGTCCACAGGGACTACTGTTCCTCGTTATGTAGTAAGATGAACATAAGCAGTTCGGATAATAAGAGTAGCACTAGCATAGACCCAAAATGTGCGTCCTAAGTCGTTTGCCTAAGTGTGCCTAGCCTATCCTGGATGTGTATATGTATATGCGTATCTGTCGCCAAGAAACCCCTACGGATGAACCAGCCCCCTCACCTGATGGCTGAGAATGAAGCATCCTGTCTCTGCTCTGAGGATGACAGCTCGCAAGGGATGTCAGACTGCTGCGTGTCGAAGATTCAGCATGCAGGGCCCTGTGTCAGTTTGCAAGGAATTCTCCTCTGATTTGTAGGGGGAGTGAGGGTCTTTTATTGTAAAGTGGGCACTTCAGGGTTTTTTCTAGAATCAATCTGTTTTTAATACAATCATGGGTGTTTTGAAAACAATCATAAATGTTATGAAAAAAATCCCCAATGTTTTTGTAAACAAGTGCGATCATGCACAACTGGCTGATGGCTAAGGATGAAAAACAAGTGGTGACCCGTATACAGTTTAAATCTGCCGTGCCTGGGGATATGTGTAATTACGTCAGGTTCAGGTATTCTGATAGAAGACTAAGAGACTGGTGTTGAAGAGACAGAAGCAAGTTATTAGGTAAAAGGTCACCTGTTTAGAATCGTTATAATCATGTGGATGGGATAATGGGCCAGATGTATCAAGCAAAATTGAGATCGCAAACGGTGAAATTCACAGAATTTGACCGTTTGCAATCACAAAGTCGTAGTTTGCAATATAGGGAAGAAAAAACCCACTTGCAAAATAAGGAATCACAAAATGTGCAATTCCCTATTTGGCGCCCGCATTTAGAGGATCGCAATTTGCGATTCCCTAAATGCTGTTCTAGTAGCCATCGCATATTGCGATATTGCTTTAAGGAATTGCAAATTACCACCAACTTCAAGTTGGTGGTAATTTGTGATTTTTCTGAAAAATGCACTTTTTAGCTTTTTCCAAAGTGGCTCACAGACATGCTCCTTATCTGGTACTCGCAAACTGCGCATGCAATTCCCATTCATACCTTTGGGCCTCTTGGCCCATAGAAATGAATGGGAAATCATTCCTTATTTGCGAGTCGCAAATAAGGAATGCTTAGGAATCCCAAAATATTAGTAGATTCCTACATACATTGCATTTTGCCAGTCTATAGTAGCGAATCTGTAAAATGAGCTATTATAGACTCGCAAAATGTAATGTTGATACATCTGGCCCAATGTATGTAAAATGGGGTATACGTAATGGGACTATCCTAAAAGACATAACACACACTCCTCATCAAAAGGTTAACAAGGTAAGCTTGGTAATAATGAAGCTAATGCTATTAAAAGACATAAAATCATTTATAATAAAGCATACTAAAAAAGAACTTTAAAAGCCTGAAAAATGTCCATAAAAGAAGTCATTTTTCCCTAAATAAGCACTCAAAATGTCCTCTAAACTTGCATATGTTGTGATTATTGCACTGAGAACCTTGAAAGCCGTGTAGCTCAGTTGGAGGAGAGAAGAAAAACAAAACAAAGTCACACTCGACTCTCAATTTGGTAAATGTTTAAAAAGTTGCCAAACAGTTCCCAGCAGAAGAGAAGCTAGATTGTTTTTAAGAATCCTGCACTGAAGACTCAACATCGCTGAACATCGTATCCACAGGAGGCAGTCCCTACAGTAATTTTAGTATCATGTTGAGTGAGCAAAGATTTTCATCTCTGGTTCCCACAGCAGCCATCAGGGAAGAATTAGATGCCTGCACGCCTGGGGCAAAGCCTAAATCCCTTTAGACAGGAGAAGAAGCTTTCCTTGGAGGCTCTATAAATGCTGTAATCAAAACTGGAATACTCGGGCGGAGGAAACGATATATAAATCCAGAGGTTGTATTAAGAAATGGAAGAGGGTGTGGGGGCCTTGGCGCATGTATCTGGACATGCAAGGTGGGGTGGGATAGGGGGGATTGTTTTTGCTACGGGCCCTTGTAACTACAGATTCTGTCCTCAAATGTACAATGTAATGCGGTTATCCTGTAAGTCATTGGATCACTGCCGTGTTTTGTATGAGATCTTGAGCAATGTTAATAAAAAGATGTTTGGGGAGGGGGGCGCTAGAGGGCGCACTAGCTAATGGCCGCACTCTAGTGAGGCTCTGGCTGCCTGGCCAGCAAGATCCTGAAAATTATCCTCATAACCTGCGACTGGACGCCCACTCGTTTCAGTATAGGTGACCCAACTCGGGATACTGCTCCGGTCCAATTCTGGGAGCGATCCGACCCCGTATGCCTGAGATGCGGGGCTCTGAGTGATGACCGGTGGGAGCTGATACGGAGCGCAGCTAAGGTGCCCGGATACCGACCCACGCGAGGCCGCGGCTCTCCACGAGGCGGCCAGGCCTCGGGATTGAGAGGACTGATTCCTGGAGGCGGAAGCCGCTGGGAGCCCCCGAGCGACATCGGAGGTGAGTCTCTCCCCCTGCGAAGGCACCGCGGTGTGCGGAGCAGCGCCGAGCTTCCCTGGTGGCACACAGAGGGTCCGAGAGACCAACGCGACGCACGCCTCTCTCTGCCGAGCGAGGCGGACATCTTTCCGGCCCTGCCCCCCGGGACCCCGCGAATACTTCTGGACGCATCAGACACTACGGCGGACACACGGAGGGCATAAGGGCCGCCCAGCCCACGGGTACTGCCCCGCACATATGGCGTGCTGACTCCCTGCTGTGCCCGGCGGCCTACCACTGTCCCACGCAGACTCTCCCTGAGCCCGGACCGTGGGGACTGCTGCAGCCTCCCACCGCCTCACCCATAGCAGCAACTGCGGTGCGGGGGCTCTGGGGACAGGAGACAGCCTGTGACACTTCGCGCCCTGGACAACATTGCTACCTGGGGGGAGCCATCTGTATGCACAACCTGTGCTGAGAGCGGTGGGCACGCACGCTAGAGCCAGTCGTAGCGCCCGTGGGGGTGCTCCCAATCGCAGCAGGATGGGCAAAAACGATGGTAAACAGCCCAAGCTCTCTTTTGAACCGGCGGCTGCTAGAAAACCACTGCGCAGCATGGCGGGGACCAGTGGAGCCCCAGGATCTTCGGGCGCTGAGCCCCCCTCTCCCCCCCTGGCCCCGGAGCTCAGGCTGATGATGGAGGAAATGCGGCAAGGCTTCGCTACGATAGTTGACAAGGTCGACCGATTATCGTCCAGAATGGATGGGGTTGCGCAGAAACTGGAGGTCCACGAGGAGCGACTGGGGGAGGCGGAGAGACGCATCTCTACCGCGGAGGACACGGCCACTGCCCACGACACGCGCCTGACTAGAATGGATAACATCCTGAGAGTAATAGCGGCGAAGAACGAGGAGTTGGAGGCGAGGAGCAGACGCAACAACATACGCGTCACGGGGGTTCCGGAATCCACAAACACGGGGCGCATGGAAGATTACGTGGAGCGCATCCTCCTCACGGCGGTGGGTAAGGAGGCCTTTTCCAGCCAATTTATTGTAGAGCGGGCGCATCGCTCCCTGGGCCCGATTCCCAAGCCAGGAATGCAGCCGCGGCCCATCATTGCCCGGTTGCTTAACTACCGGGACCGCGACGCGGCACTGCGTGCAGCCCGCACGACTCGGAACCTAACTTGTGACGGAGTACAGTTCTCCCTGTATCCGGACTTTACACCGATGGTGCAGGACCAGCGGAGGAAGTTCCTCGACGTAAAGAAAAAACTGCGAGACATGCAAGTTGATTATGCGCTTCTATACCCGGCGCGACTCCGGGTGACCCACCAGGGCAAACAACACTTTTTTACAAACCCGCAGCAGGCCGAGGACTATGTCAAGCGGCTGCGTAACGCCAGAAGGGACAGGCGTAACGAGGATGGAGAGGGGGCAGACGACAACCCTGGTGAACACGTGGAACCCTAGCTATGTTCTTATGCACAGCTGAACAATGACGCCAAATACTGGACTGGAGAGTTGAGTTGCCTGCTGCCGGTATGGAGACCTCGAAATACCGGTGGGGGCTTGACAGTTGGGTCTGCTGAGTTGACGGTCGCAGGCGGGCGACAGCTGTCTTGGAATGTGCCTGCCCCTCTGCTGGAGTTGATCTGAGACTGTACGAACTGGGGGCAGCGATGAGACTGGAATGAACAGCGGTTGCTCCTGGGAAGATCCTCCTGGCTTTTCTTTTCTGTTGGTAACTTTTCCGGCATGAGGGGATGAGGTGCGAGACATTGACTTGATATGTGGGTACTAGCCTGCAGGAGTAACATATGCCAGGCATCACCCCACCTTCTCTGTCTTCTCCGTATGGCGCATGCGGGTCGAGGGGGGAGTGTTGGGGTGCAGGAGTGCATTCCTCTAGTGTCCTTAGAGGGGGATTCCCCATATGGTTTTTCTAATGTTCTTGGATGTTGGGATCGGGGTGGGGGGTGGGGATATGATACTGGCAAGATTGGGTTGCTTCAGTGGGTGGGGGGGGGAGATGGAGTACGGGGGCTGAAAAGTTGCGCATTGAGGGAGGACTGGGATGTGGATGTTGGGTTGCAAGTTGTTGTTGAAAGTAGAAATGTTGTTGCATGTGACATACTTGACAAGTGTGCAGTTGCTGGAATTCGTATGTGTGAACAGCTGGATGGTTGTATGAGGAGATTGTTTTGGACAGCGGAGAGCGTTGCATCGGGTGCATCCCAACCGAGGGCTACAGCAATGGCCAAGTGCTTCTATCAGGGATATGTTGTCGAACACAGGTGATGATACGTCGAATACTGTCTCTATACTGTCCTGGAATGTTCGTGGCCTTAATAACCCCCGCAAATGTAGGAATGTTCTTGCTTATTTGGATCGGCACCATGTGCAGATAGCGATGCTCCAGGAAACCCACCTTAACCCGAATGGTGTCCCTAAGTTTGCGTGCAGATGGGCGAATGTGAGAGTGTTTTCCTCCTACTCCACGTACTCTAGGGGTACTGCTATCCTAATCAACAAACAACTGTCGTTTCAAAAGCTGGGTGAGCGGGTGGACAAGGAGGGGAGATACGTCATTCTTTGGGGGAGATTGGGCACGGATGTGATAGTACTTGTGAACAGCTATGCACCTAATGTGGATACTCCTGTTTTTTTTTTGTCGCTGTGGGGTCATGTACTGGAAATTGAGGCCACTCACATTCTCTGGGGGGGAGACTTCAATCTATCACTATGTCCTATGGAGGATAGATCGGATGGTAGCATACAATACAACACGAACGCCAGGGATACACTTCGGGGCATACTGACAGAGGCTGGGCTAGTGGATAGCTGGAGACACACACACCCGACGATTAGGGAAGGTACACATTTTACCGCACATGCACGCTCGTGGGCGCGGATTGATTACTGCTTTATCTCTCGGGGACTCGCTGGGGGAGTCATTCGGGTGAAACATCTGCCTCGTACCTACTCGGACCATTGTCCGATCCTGACAGTCTTGGAGATGCCGGGGTATGCTAGGGTGCGTCCGCCGTGGCGGCTCTTTCCCTCTGCCTTGCTAGATCCGGTCTTTAAACAAGAATTGGGGGAGGAAATTGAAGCCTTTTTTCCGAGAAACAAAGGGTCGGTCGACAAGGTCGAAACGATCTGGGAAGCCTTCAAGGTGACAGTAAGGGGGATCACGATTTCTAAAAGTTGCGGGATTCTGAGGGATATTGTACGCACGCTACAAAAACTTGAGTCGGAGCTTAAGGTGCTGGAGGCAATGATGGTTGATGACCCCTGCCCTGATCTCGCGGGGAAATTCAGGACACTACTGTCGACCTATGAGGAAGAGGCGGCTAGGGAATCGAAATTCCGGGGCAAGTACTGGACAGCCAGGCGCTACTGTGAGGGGGATCGTCCGGGGAAGGTACTGGCTGCTCTCACGAGGCACCAGCGCTTTGCCACCCATATCCTGGATATTTCTGATGGGGAGGGTAGGACACACCAGGATTCCTTAGGGATCCAAAATACCTTCCTACAGCACTACCGGCGTCTCTATTCCACGCAGCAGGCAGGTGAGGTGGAGTTCGGTAATTTTCTGGACGACATTGCACTCTGTTGGCTCAGCGACAGCGACAGGGCGTTCTTGGGATGCCCGTTCGAACTGGACGAGATCAGGGAGGCGATCATGTCCCTTAGCAATGGCAAGGCGGCGGGGCTAGATGGCCTACCGGCCGAATTTTATAAATGTTATATCGACATCATGGCGCCGGTATTGAAAGAAGTTTTCGAGGACTCGCTCGAGGTAGGGATACTGCCGGGCTCCATGAGGGAGGTGGCGATCACGTCGCTCCTGAAGCCAGGGAAAGATCCGAAGGACACAGATGCATATCGCCCCCTGTCGCTACTAAACTGCGACGCAAAGATCCTTGCTAAAGTGCTGGCGACTAGGTTGTCTCTACTTATGAACACCTTGGTGCTGCCGGACCAATCTGGCTTTGTCCCGGGGAGGGCTACATCACATAACCTGCGCACACTGTTTTCCCTCATACCTACTATATCACCTGACCTGCCGATTGCTGCTGTGTTCCTGGACGCCACCAAGGCGTTCGATTCAGTGGAGTGGGGTTACTTACTAGCTATACTGAACAGAATGGGGTTTCCCCGGATCTTTGTTGCCTGGGTGAAGCTGCTCTACACTTCGCCGGTCGCCAGGGTCGTCGTCAATGGGGCGCTCTCGACACAATTGCCGATCACGAGAGGGACCAGGCAGGGCTGCCCCCTGTCACCCCTACTGTTCGCCCTAGCGATAGAACCACTGGCTTGTAGAGTGCGACAGTTACACAAGGCCAGTGCCTTTAATTGTCATCAACGACAGATAAGTATCTCACTTTACGCGGATGACGTTACCCTGTACGTGCGTCACCCACAAGAACACCTTAATTCGCTACTGAGGGAGTTCGTGGCGTTTGGTGGCATATCCGGGATACATATAAACTGGAAGAAGTCGCAATTCTTCCCCCTAACGGCGTCGGTGGCCAGGTTTCCGCTGGATTACCCCCTGGAATGGTGCAGCTCTGACCTACGTTACCTGGGCATGGAGGTGTCGCTCGATAAAGACGAAACTATTCGGTCAAACTACGGGGTGGCTATCTCGCAGTTAGCGGATAATGTGTCCCGCTGGCGGGCCCTGCCGATCTCAATGGCGGGAAGGGCTTCCCTAATTAAGATGATCGTCCTCCCACGGTTCTTATATCTATTTCAAAACATTCCATACTACCCGGGGGCCTATTTTTTTAAACGGCTCCGGTCTGAGCTTCTGCGCCTGTTCTGGGGTGGAAAGCAGCCACGCTTAAGCTGGAGGGTCTTGACGCAGCCATACGATAAGGGCGGATTTGATGTACCCGACATGGAATTATACTTTGTTAGTGCTCAGGCTCAACACTCATTCTACTGGGTACACCCCGCTCCCTTCATGCCACAGGTCGCTGCTGAGGACTGGGTCGTACATCCGCTCCCGCTAAGAGGCATGCTGATGGGACTGATTGGGGATATTGAGACGCCTGCCACCACTGTAACTTGCACAATTGACGCCTGGCGGAGGGTGACTAAACTACTGGACGCCCCCATGCTTTATTCCCCGGCACTGCCCCTTGCATACCACCCGAAACTTTCACTTCTACAGGAAAACGGATTCCAATCCATGTGCAAACGCGTACACCTTAGTACATGGGGTGACCTATTTCAGGACGGAACGTTCCGCACTAAGGAACAGTTATTCCAGAATACTCCCCCGACGCCTATGGAGGCGTTTTACTACATCAGGCTCCGGCAGGGTATGCGGGACATACTTCCCAACTTTCCGGACGAACCTGGGACGGTACTACCATTGCATGTCATGCTAGTATCAGATGGCAAGCACCTAGTGTCTAAACTGTATGCCGCTATGCGTGAGCAGCGCCCGCTGATGCTACCGAAGGCTCGGACAAACTGGGACGCTGAACTGCCCTCAGCGATCACTGATGAGCAGTGGAGCTACTGCTGCTCTGTCACGGCCAGGGTTTCCTCCAGCTGCCGGCTGAAAATTATTCATTATAAGTTTGTGCAACGCTACTATTATACCCCAGTCAGGAAACTTCGGTTCCGTCTCTCAGAGGATGATAGGTGTGCTAGATGCCGGGCGAGCGGCGCGGATTTCCTTCATCTAGCCTGGGAATGTGGAGCCATACAAACCTACTGGGAACAGGTACACGCCGCACTCCAAATAATGATTGATGGCCCATTGCCCATGGAGCCGATAGTGATGCTGCTAGGCTACACCAAGCATGTGCCCAAGCCGGACCGCAAATTTATTGACCTTGCGTTGCTACTTGCTAAGCGGAGAATAGCTTGTAGGTGGGGTAGGGGGAGAGCGCCTAAATTTAAGGAGTGGCTTGACGACCTCACATACTGCCAGGACCAACACGGCGTTTATGCAGAACTGCTGCCTGCCCGATGCAAGCCTAGCGATTTTTGGGCTCCCTTGCAAGTGTACCTGCTGTCCCAGGCGACACTTAGCGACTCCTCTGGAGATGACGAGCCGGTCCCGGACCTATGAGCGTATTGATAATGTGTGTTGCACTCACCATACCACTGCACACATTGTGGGGGGACATTCAAACCGAATACCACACGACGGGTGGCTGTGCCAGCGGGGGAGACCACTGGTGGTAAGGGAGCTGGGACTACCCAACGGCCTTGTGACATTGTTTAAGGGTGGGGCCTCTCACACTCTTACGTTACCTGGGATACAGATGGTATACACACACACTGATAGCCATTAGTGGCCTCCTTTGCAGCCGACACTTGAGGGGGAGGGCCGCTTTGCACGGATTGGCTCTGTGGTATGACCCGGCCATCTCCACACTGGACATTAGATACACTGCCTAGCGTGGATATACACACTTGAGGTACGCATGGAGCATCGCATCACATTGGGACATAGCCGACTGACAGGATCGACCGCAGCCGGTAGGGGATTGATGGAAGGGGCTGCTACCGCCACTACTGGCCTGTCCTTATGCCTCACTGCAGCCGGGGGGGAGAATTCTTCATCCTTTGTACCCCCTTTACTATGAAAAGGGGGTTGTTCCCTGTGTTCTGACGTCCCAATTGTGTACACATTGCACTATGTCTATATTGTATTGGGCCATATGAAGCTGAAATTCCTCTCCTGATGATACCGTTTTGATTGCTGTATTGGATTGCAGATGCTGTCACTGTCATGTTATGCTGTGTTGAACGCAACTAATAAAAAGGTTTAAAAAAAAAAAAAAGATGTTTGGGGACAATTGCACGCGAGGGCCTGCAAAGGCGCCAGTATTGCTTGTATGTCCGGCGGCGCAACCAATGGAAGTGTCAGACACAGGTTCAACATGCAGCCGAATCCGCAGAAGAGGCAATGGAACACAGGCAGGACACAGTCTAGCCAGACTGGTCTGAAAGACAGGAACCAAGGCCCACTCAACTATCGCATTAGAGGCGTAGTCAGGTATACCTCATATGATCACAACAAAGTTGTTCCAGCTGTGTTCTCCCCATGTCTTGAGGGATTGAGATGTCCATTGCGAAGCAATAGGATTAAAATCAGGATGCCCGCTACCGAAAGCAGGACCCAAGGAAGCCCTACAAAAATGCTTCCAAGTACGAAGTGTATAAAGGCTGGGATTTCTCCAAAGATGATCTGAAAGGTGGTTAAGAGACCGGATCCAAGTCGCTTAAATAAGTATACGATCCCACTCATATCGGACACATTAAAGATACAATGAACCATTTCTCTGAAATGGATAGGAAGTTCGTAAGGACCAGGGCCTGTATCTCTGCTGGAGACCTTGCAGCCTGGAGATCAAATGTCTTTTGGGCTAAAGTTAAGGCCACATTTTGTTGAAACAACATGGCTTTCAGTCTGCTCAGTGAATCAAACCGTATACTGGAAACATTCAATGAAGGCCACAGTGGTGCCTCTTTAACTGTGCCAGCCGGAGGAAACAATACTTGCTTTTAGCAAACAACCCTTAAGTTTACTGTGACTAGATATGCGATGTCTGGTGCCATTCCACAACAGCCTTGATCATTCATCACTAAATAACTTCCATTCGAAAGTAATTTAAAAAAAAGGATGAATTCGCCAGCTGGGGAGCCCTTCAGTAGCAAGATAAGTTTGCTTTTGACGCATTGCACGTTCCATGAAGTGACACATCTTTGCACACTAAAGACCCACTTAAAGCCTTCCTGCATTCAGTACCACTTAAGAAAACTTCAGTGTCCTTATTTCTGCACCTATATCTTTACGGTAACTCTCAGGTTTCCTGTATGTACCTTTTACCTAACGCTTCATACCTCCCTGCTTGGATGTATCTAAGGCAGTACTGGAACTGATATATCGTGATTGGCAGTGTGATATAGCCATGAATTAACCATGCAGTAGACAGTGACTCAGCTACTGTGAAAGGTAACTTGTCAAATTTTTGAATGAGCAACATGGTGTACTTTGTATCTCTGCATGCTATAATGAACTGTCTGTCGGTCGGATTGTAAACCAAGAACAAACTTGTGCTGTTAATGTATCTCCATGGCACGTGGCCTGAATGCAATGATTGCAGCGTCCAGCTTAAAAGCACAATGGAGCGCATTTGATATTGCCTATGTTGTAGAATAGACAAATCTTGTTCCATTATGTTAACTGCTGAGGGCACAATGTTGCCCAGTAAATAAATAAGTGAAGAAAGTGTGTTCATATCATTGTCTACTCAGCCAGGGTCTTTTTAGGTGAATCCTATCAATTTCACATAATCTCTCAGGAGAATTCTGTTTGGAGACTTTTCATAGTTCATTGTAGATGGCATACAAGAAGCATTTTTTACGTGGTTTCCTAACAAGAAATCCCTAAGATCCATGTTGTCAGCTAGAAGGGACAAGTGCTGTTTCACATATTGTAGTGTTGAGGTTTTTAGCCATTCTAGGCACAACTTTCCAACACTATAAGAAGCCACTACCCTGGGGTCGTCTGTGTGTACAAATTGTGGGTCAGGCCTGTGGATACTAAACCCTCTGGTGGTACCCTTGAATCTTGCTTGACACCGATCTGTGTTGATAGGCCAGACCAACAATCCCTTCCAATTGGAAGCTGAAGAATTATATGTACCATTCTGCATCACTGTAGCCAGTACCTCCACACTAACCAGTGTCTAATTTCATATACCTTCAATAGGTATGGGTAAGAGATGCATGGTGTTTTCAGGTCTTTATTTTTTGCAAAGCCATAGCAGTAAGTGTGTTGCACTGTTCTGTTTAGGAATATTATCTGTAATGGTACGAGGCAAGCTCTAAATAAAGCCTCTGTTCCCTGAACCTGCCAATCTTTCGTCCCCCTGATGGATTTTTGTATATTGTGTCCCTCCAATAGTCAAAACCTTGGATAGACATAGGGAGATGAAAGGTGTTATATATAGGAGCTTGGTATTTGTCAGCATGATTTTCTTCGCAGTGGCATTAGTCTGTACTAACTTATAGTAGTATTAGAGAGACAGATGTATTGAACCCTGAAAAGTATGCACATTTCTGTGCAAATGTGGCAGAACTACCTTTTGGTGGTGTTGGATAATGTTCCCATTGATGGCAAGTGTTTACAGTGCGTGGAACACTAGTTGTGTGCAAAAAGTGATGACCATAGAGCCGGTAACAATACATACTATCAAAGTAAGGTGTATCTTCGTACAACTCCCTGTAAGAAAATGCAGCATATTTTCCAAAATCTGAAAGCATAGTATTTACAGTCTCAATGTCCCAATCATCAGAGAGTGTACTCGAGGTAATGCAATCATTCATTGAAATTCTAAACATGTATGACATTTTCAAATGTTCAGTAGGACCAAATACAACATATAAAACTCAATCCTAAAGTATACCATCCAGTACTGGAACTGCTGAAATTTTCACTAGGCACAAGTCTCTCTGCTGACGATGTGATGATGTATGTGGTTTCAGAATCAAGTTCACAGGTTGGACTGCAGAGCATTGTGGGAGGTAATGTCAAATTCAGAAGTAAGAAAAAGACAGTTACTATACCAGTCCTAATTAACAGGAAAAGGATCCCTAATGCAAACCAAAGATGCAACCAAGGGGACACTAAGTAAGTCTTTTTCCGCCAGAGATAGAATTGTCAAAATGTTTCTTTTTTTTTTAAATGATAGGCGTTTGGTCAGGTTCTATTGGATCTGAAGAAAAGTCATCAAAGTTGATGAAGTAGCCAGATGCAGTTCGATCATTCTTTGGGAGCTCAGCAGTGTTTGTAGAACTGGCAGTTGCTTCTTGGGAAGGCACGTTGATGTGAACTTCATTATTGGGCCGAATTGTAACTTGAGTTTCAGTTGTATGGTGTATTTGTTAAATTTCAACTGGTGGGATTCGTACTCCGCTATTTGATACTCCAGCATCTTTCGCAGAGGAGCCTTGAAACTTTATTAGTCTTTCCATCTGAACTTCCTTGAGAGGAGATCTGCGGTTACTCAGGACTCCAAGCGGCCTGCTGTTGAGAATCAACCACATAGTGTGGTTTGATCAGATCAATGGAGACAAATATTTTTTCTTTTTTACCGGCAAGGGGTGGGAGAAGTACTGTTCTTGTTCCTTGAACCGCCAGGACATGTAAAGGTTTCTATAAAATGGCTGAACTCCTTTTTGTCCACAATCTTTTCTCTGACCAGGTCCCCAATCATTGGGATGCAGACCGGTCTTGCTGGTACTGGTGTTACTTCCCCAGTGGTAGTGTGCTTTACTTGGACATTGCTTTGTATGGTCTGGAATTTATTGAGTTCCTGTAAAACAGCCAAACGATCATTCAACTCAAATGGTTTTACATCTACCACTGTGCTGGCACTATCAAGGTCAGGTACCCACATTCCTGTCCCAAACAGGATCTCATAGGGGGTATGTCCTCCCAAGGATTTTCTTAGCTTATTATTCAGTGCCCTCTGGACCCATATAGGTGATTGACCCAACTACCGCCCTCACCTAATACCCTTGATGTTAAGGATTGCTTTAGGTCCCGGTTATTCCTCTTCACCACCGAATTTCCCTCGGAATGGTAGGAGAAGGATTATTGCAAGGCCACACCCACACTTTCCATGGCTTCCTGGTAAGCCCGAGAGGTAAATACAGGGCCACGGTCGGAATGTAACCTACTAATTGCATATGTCCGATAAAGACTCGCAATTCCTTTATAACAATTCGATCGTCAGCCAAGTGCTGAGGCCAAACCCACAGAAATCTAGAACATGAATCTACTACCACCAAGATGTACTTGTAAGCCCCATCTGAATTTAAGGTGCCGCTGTGATCCAAATAGACACATGCGAGAGATCTGTCTGAAATTTTAAATGGTGTTCGTGGTGGCAGTGCTACGGTGGAACCCTTCATCTGCTGTCAGATGTCGCACTTTGTGGAAAGTCAGCCCAATTTACAACCGATGCCCAGGCTGCTGGCGCAAGGCGCCTCTTAGTTCCCATCCTAAATAGTTACCAAATGAAGAGACGGGCGCTGGAGGCAGGAACACAAGAACAGAGTTTTATTTCTCATGAGGAGAGCCTGTCATTTCGGACACGAAACACAGTGTCTTTCAGGAGGTGCTCTAACAAGTTCTCTGTGACATCGCCTTTTATACATAGGTTTATGATGCACAAACATTCCTTATTACAAAAACGACATTGTGAAGCAAGGAAAAGACATCCCCGACCCCTCCCTGTTCCGGCTCATTCCAACACGTGGTTACAGTAGAGGTCCTCACCCCCCATACAATAGGGGGGGGGGATATCACGCAGCAAAGTGTCCCGCTGATTCCTGTGGAATGTGTGCGCCTGATCGGATCTCAGGGGGTGGGGAAGTCTTGATCAAAGTCAAAGTCAAAAGTTTATTATGATTTGGCTCTCAATGAGGGCCACATAAATAACATACATATAAACGTACTTTAAAACACAAACTTAATACAACGACTAAACGACCACTTGTTATATACAAAGTTACACTCATCAACATCTCACCAGAATCACATTAATAGATATCTAAAAATTCTTTAAAATATTTAAAAATTCTAAAACAGAACATTTCATTAGGGGGGCAGAGGAGAGCATTAAGAAACATTTTTACATTCGTAATTCCCAGTTGTATACAGATTGGTTTTATCCATTTTTTCCTCAATAAGTACAGGCCTGGGCAAATAAGCAGAACATGTTTAAAATCTTGAGCGGCATTATTACAAAAATTACACAAGGGGGACACTCCATACCATTTTGCAAGTAATGTATATAGTGGAAGCAAATTGTGGCGAAGAAGGTACCATACCCTACGGACACCATGCGGAATGTTCCAAGTTAGATATTGTTGGGCTTGTTTAGGTGTATAGGTTAAAACCAGGAGTTCCCTGTCTTTATCTTTCTGTTGGGCAAGTATATCCAGTTTGTAGCAGTATTCCCAGGACATACTTTTTAACTTTAGCTTTAGTTCTAATGGAGAAAGTAAAAACAACATACTTTCATCCAATTCCAATATTGAAACAGCCAGTCGAAAGTTTTTTACTAGCTGCGAGAACTCATTAAAGTTGCCCAAGAGCTCCTTTTTTAAGCTTTCACGTAAGGTTCCTGGTTTGCCTCGGGCCAAGCATGTTATCCATTTTACTAGAGCAGCTAGCCCTTGAGCCCTGCAACTTCGCAGTCCGAATTCCAGCCTGCAAGATGAAGTGGAGCAGGCAGAATTTAATGAAGAAATTTTCCTTAATACCTTCCCCTCCATTTTTTGCATAAACTCCCATTGATATGGATCCACCAATTCCATTCCATACAAAAGGGTAGCAGGAATCTTTGCACGGAATACATCCAAGCAACATGAGAAGTGTCTCCTCCCAGTCGCTTTGTACAAGGAACATAATCCCCTCCCATGGGCCATTGCTTTTTTAGAATTATTTTCAATGTGGGGTTTCTCACTAAGGTTAGAACATATTATTTTGCCCAAAAACGTATAAGAGTTAACTACCTCTAGTTTTTCACCACTTAATGTCCAATTAAAACTCTTGGATCTGCATTTCTTTTTTCCAAAGATGCACATAACTTTACTTTTTGAACTATTGATTTTCATAAAGTGTGCATCGGCGAATTCATTCAATGTATGGAGACGATTAGAAAGGCCTTTCGGGGTCAGATCTAGAACAAGAATATCGTCTGCGTACATTAGAATGGGTATGGCAGTTCCTCCAATTTTTGGGGCTAGTCCCTCACAGTCAGCAACAGCATTTGGCAAATCAGCCATATATAGGGAGAACAGAGTGGGTGCCAGTATGCATCCTTGTTTTAGGCCATTGCGGGATGGGATGGCTTGGGAGAGACCCCTATCACCTCCTTGTAGCACCCGACACCATGTGTTCCAATGCAAGGACTTAACTAAGTCCAATAAATGTCCCGGCATACCCAATGCCGACAGCTTTCTCCACAGCGTCGGTCTGTCCACCCTATCGAACGCTGCAGAGAAGTCTATGAATGCTGCATATACGCCTCCACCACGTACACGAACATATTTATCTACAATTACCTGTAGCATGGTTAAGTTGTCCAGAGTTCCGTGCTCTTTTCGGAAACCTGTCTGTTCCCTGGGTATAATATTATTTTTATCTGCCCATTCTGTTATAGATATTAATAAAAGTTTAGCGAAAATTTTCCCTATAGCATCCAATAATGCAATTAGACGGTAATTAGCGGGATTATCCCGGTCTCCTTTTTTAAAAATTGGGATCAGGATACTTCCCCGCCAAGAGTCCGGGACTGCTCTTGTTTTAAAACACACCCGAAACACTGGAAGAAGAATCCTACTCCAAGTAGTTACATCTTGCTTAATTGTGGACATAGGCACTTCATCTGGTCCCATAGCCCCTGAAGAGCGCATACTCCTGATTGCACTGGCTATGGTGTGCTCAGTGGGGAGTTCCATTATAACGTCAGAATTGAAATTTGGAACCCAAACATCGGTCCCTACATGGTTGGACGCATATAGAGTAGTCGTTGTTGTTGTATAGCTTTATTTCGAAATATTTCATTTCATAAAAGCATTACAGTAAAATCTTTATAAGGGTAAAACACAGTTATACGTCGAGACTATAGAAAAATGTCAACAAGAATCTTAAAAATATACAACCTAGTAAAAAACATCATTTCTGAAGACATTTGTGCAAATATACAATTATTCATTTCTGCATAAACAAAAGGACGCATACAGGAAGTAACCGGGGCACTATAATATAAGTTGGCATCCTTACTGGAGGAGCTTCCTCCTCGCGGTTCTTATCCTCCAAGCCCACCCCAGAAATTTTGCCAGACCACAAGCAAAGAGTGGTTGAGGGTCGGATTTTAACAGCTGTAAGGCCTCCAAATGTGACCGAGTGCCCAGCCTTGTGCAGAGCGGTTTCAACCATCTGCGACGGGGAGCAGCGTAGGCTGGGCATTCAAATAACAAGTGGGGAATGGATTCCACCCTGGTTGTACAGAAAGGGCAAGTTTCCACAGTTTGCCATGGTGGTTTCCACTTAGCTGTCCTTGAGCCTAAGGGCAAAACCCCGGCCCTGAATTTAAAATACAACGCCCTATCTGTTGGGTTCAAAATCACATCGAGGTAGGGTTCTCTAGAGGGACGGGATTTGATAACCAAGAACTCCTTAGCTGATCTACACATATTCGGTTGGGAGACTCTCTCATTATCCACCCACAGCCAGAATATTTTCTTAAGCAGCTGTTTGGGTGGCGAGGATCTGCTAGCCCAAGCATCACCGAGGCCCAGGTCGCAAAGGAGGCGCTTTACACCAAGGAGCCAACCGATCTTATGCCAGCCCGGGGTTGAAAGAAGCTCACTTAGTGCATCGGCATAGCTTGAGAGCTCAGGGACATTCCATATACGGGCCCACAGGAGGAGGGGACGTAGCTTGGCCTGGTCAGCTATGGATCGTGTACCTGTGTCGAGTAGCAGGGGTAGGGTGGGAGAGCTGTGAGGGAGCCGCATTAGATCTTTGTGAAACTTATTCTCCAGATGGAATAGAGTATCAAGTTTCTGGGTACCCCACAATTCGGCCCCGTAAAGAGCCGCACTCACAGCCTTTGCCTTGTATATGTCGAGTATCACCCCGATGGGTTTGAGGGGTGAGGCGCGATGCTCTTTTAAGAGGGCACCCGTGACCCTCCTGTATGTCAAGGTGGATTTTTGGTGGTGCGCCTTCCAAGACATAGTGTCACAAAGTCTGATTCCTAGGTAATCAAATTCCCTGACCCTTTCTAAAGGTACTGTGTCAATTGATGGCGGGTAAACTGTCTTCCTGGGGGGGTTCAACACAAGGAACTTGGTTTTATTGATGTTAATAGCCAAGCCCCTTGTGTCGCAGAAGCCCTGAAACCTCGTTAGCAGGGTTTGGAGGCCCTTCGGGGATTTCGAAATCAGCAGGGTATCGTCTGCGAACAGGAGCGTTGGTATCTTTCTGCCCGCCAGAGAAGGAGCATCTGCTGAAAGTTGGAGAAGGTGCTCTACCACTCCGTTTAGATATAGGGAAAACAGAGTGGGAGCTAGCACACACCCCTGGCGGACGCCCCTGTCAACAGGAATCCGAGATGTTTTTTGGCCTTGCTGACCCCATCTGATTTGGGCAAAATTGCTTTCGTGGAATTTGATGGTTAAGGCTAACAAGTACGCGGGCATGCCCATGCCCTCAAGTGTGGCCCACAGTTGGTTACGTGGAACAAGGTCAAAGGCAGTCCGTAAGTCGATGAAAGCGAGATACAGACTGCCCTTGCCCAGTTTGACCACTTTCCAAAAAAGCATTAGGAATCGGAATGTCTGCTCAATCGTGCCGGTTCCAGATCTGAAGCCGGCCTGAAAGTCAGACAGAACCTTCATTTCCTCGGCCCACTGCAGGATCCTACCCAAAACTACCTTCCCTGCTGCCTTCTGGGTGGAATCAAGCAGACTTATGGGTCGGTAGTTGGCCGGATCATCCCTGCAGCCCTTTTTGAAAATGGGGACAACTTCCGCACCCCTCCACGAATCCGGGAAACCACCACCCACCATTGCCTCATTCAGGAGTTTAGCAATGTATAGGCTCCAAACCTCGACATTGCTACGAAGCAAGTCTCCGGGGACTCCATCTGGGCCTGCCGCCTTGTTGGGAACGATGCACCTGATTGCTATCTCCACCTCCCTAGGTGAAAAAGTGGGGCCAAGGTGAGAACTATTAGCTAGTACTAAGTCACTAGGACTCCAATTAGGACCCAGTACCCCCGGGGAGTTGGAGTATAATTTGGCAAAGTGGGCCCACCAAACCTTCCCTGAAATATTGCATGTAATCAGGGAGTCAACAGGCCTGTCCCTACTTCTGATCAAAGCCCAGAAAGCCCTTGAGTCCTTTCTAAAACCAGCCTCCATTAGATCACTCCAGAAGTTGGTTTCATGAGTGATCTTTGCTGCAACTTGGGTCTTCTTGTAATTTTTCCTAGCTTGGGAAATCAGAGCCTGGTCTTTAGTGCTGACCGCCATAATTAGTTCACTTTTTGCTTGGCGGCAAGCGTGAGAATACCATTGATCTCTGCCCTTAGCCTCATTTCTCCGCTTGGACCCCCCCCTCCCCTCAGGAACCAGGAAAAGATTGCTAAGTGATACAATTGTCTCCACAAATGGCACAAGGATAGGAGAGTCACAATCCAACGTGCTTGCTGTACACTTGGCTTCCATCATTATGGATTGAACTTGGGCCATTCTTGTAACATCCGAAGCAACCTTAGCCCACTTTAGTCGCCTCCCGCAGTTTGATGGAACAACTTCGTGGGATGATTTCCAAGTTGGCCGAGGTGATACTGCTGTGGTCCCTTGGTCCCACGGGAGAGCAAGCGAAAGGATCAACGGGTTGTGGTCACTATCCGTGGATTTTTGAACAACCATATCAAGGGCATATTCCCACAGGTTAAAGTTTAACAGCACGTAATCGATTCTGGAGGTGTGTCCAATCCTGTTGTATGTGTGTGCACCTCCAGCGTCTGACTTGCAACGACCATTAGTGGCTCTGAGAGAGTGTTCCAAGCAAAGTGCGTTGATATCAATGGCATTCTGGGTCCATTTCCTGATGGGATTGAGAGCAAGCAAGGGAATGCCTCTCTTGGCATCGTCCTCCCATGTATCCAAGATGTCCTCGCAGGCCAAAGGCTCAAAGCAACAATTGAAATCCCCGCCCAAAATGGTAAGGGAGTCAATGTTGCAGCCAGTTAGCTCCTCTTCGACTCCAGTTAGAGACAGAGGGCTCAAGTTCCCTGCCCTGGCCCCCCTTAGGTACATGTTGAAGAGCTCTAGAGTATTACCCCCCGGGCACTGCATAGTAAGCCTCAAGAGGTCTGGGGATGGTGAGTTTGTATGTTTTACTACTAGTCCCAGCGCTACACTTACCCAGATGATAAGGCCACCAGAAGGACGGCCTTTGCTGCCTTTAGACCTGGAGGCCGGCACAGAGTAGGTGGTGAAGCCGACCCTGTGCACGGGCTCCAAGCACCAAGTTTCCTGTAAAAGGCAGATCCCGAAGGGCTCCATAAAGGAGATCCAATCAGGTTTATTGAAGTTCCGGGCAAGCCCTGCCACATTCCAGCTTAATATTTTAAGCTGGGGAACACCTGTCAAAGTCTTGCCAGGCTGTGGCTCAGAGACTGGGGAGATGGCGTGGATGTCAGTGACCCTGGCAGAATGGAAAGAAGCTGCAGGTGGTGGGATTTCGGGGACAATCAAGTTTACTGTTACGTGTGTAGTGGGAGGACAAACAACAGAGGAGGTGTGCGCCAGATCCAGTGTGAGGGGGGCCTGTGTTGGGGACTGGGTAGGGGAGAAAATACTAGTCACACCCACACTAGCCGTCAAGGATAAACTCCCCTTCCCCGATGTGGAACCATTGTGATTACTAGGTAATACTTTAATTGGGGGCGTTAGGAGTCAATCGACATCCTCCAGGCTGCCAAACCCATCAGCAGTTACATTTCCAGGCCAACAACTGTTTGGGTTAAGCGCAGTGGAAAGGAAACCCCAACTAGGCTGTTGGGGAACTGTGGGCCATAAGCCCCCCTGCGGACATACAGCACGGGGAGGATAAAAGAATGATAAAGGCTTCGGGGCAATAGAGGAGCCCCAATCTTGGTTCCCAGGAGACCAGATGTGCCTGGCTGTATACACGTCGTCAAATGTTACGACTATACAGTCACCGGGGGTCGATTTCCTCGTGGTACCCACCCAGGGAACTCTTCGAGTCGTTAAGACTCTACTCCTCCTTCCATTGGGAATAGGCCTATAAGTGTTGAGCCAGTGCATGACTTTATTACGTAGCGAGTGCTGGTCTTCATATTGGCCATTCTCCAGCTCCGGGACACCCGTCAAAACCACCATATAATCATTAGCTTCGGGAGGAAGGTCAATATAACCTCCTCGAAAGTTGCTCCTGGTGTGGGGGCCCCTAGCAGAATGAGTTGGGGGTTTATTCCGGGGGGCCTTGGCGGGACGTGAGCTATTATTGGCTGGATTCTGGGCTCTCGGTGTCGCTGTTGTAGTATTGGTACGAGGTGCCTGGGCAGGGCCGGTGCTAGAGCTAATTGGGTTCCGGGCTCTCGATGCAGCTGATATAGAGCCAGTGTGAGTTTGTGTAGCTGGAGCATTTGGGGTATTAGCCCTGGCCTGAGGGGGCGGGTTAGCAGTAATGAGATTCCTAGTGCGGGGTTTGGGAATAGGGTGGGTAGGACAGGGCAAAGTGGGATTAGGGGGCAAACCAGGGATAGCTATATGGGGTGGGGTAGGAACCTCTGTGCACGGGTTACTATCAATCACCCCCTGGCGTTCAAGGCCTCTTAGGCCAAGAGTGGCCAAGGCGATGATACTTTTCTCCATTTCGAGGAGATTGTTCTCTATACGGGAAAGCCTTAAGTCCAGGGGGGATAAAAGATTTTTTAGGGACTCCCAGACCACTCCTATAAATTCCCGCTCCCTCCCGTCCTGGTTTGTCCAGCCCATATCTGATCTTTCAGGTTGTGAGGTGCCTCCAGAATCTAAAGTGCCTTGCCCCACAGTGTTTTCACCCCCAGGAGCCAGTGGGGAGAGGAGAGGCATGGCCGGATTGGTAGCGGCTATTGTATTTTCACTGATGGGCAAATTAGCACCCTGCATTGGCAATTTCTTCCGAGGGGAAGTTGGGCTGGGGGAACGTTTTCTCTTATTGGGATTCCCCGGGATGTTATCGAGACCGCCATATGAGGTAGAGGCCAGGGATATATCCAGTGATTGTTGGGAAGAAGTAAGGGAAGCAAGAGGACTGTCCTCAACAGTAAGCGGGCCGTCGGGCAAAGCAGGTAGACCTAAAGATGGAAGTGGGAGTGGGAGGGAGGCAGTGGGCAGAGCAGGCATGTCGTGGACATCAGCCACCGCTATAACACCCTCCCGCTTACCGATGTGATTAGGGGAAATAGCTGTAGCTATATGACCAAGAGAGGATTTCTTACGTGAGGCAAAATCGAGTGACAACTTCCTGGCCGCTTCCAGGTCAAGGGACACTCTGGTTTGCAGTTTGACAATTTCATGGTCTATAGCCTTGGTTGTCCGCGTGATAAAATCGTCCATGGGCCCGTTAGGTGCCAGCCCCCCCTTGGCCGCCCTATTGCGTGTGACGCGGGTACACATATGGTCTAATAAGGACTAACTGAGTCTAACAGCCCGGGCAGGAAAATGGGCAAACACAAAGTGCGAGGCGAAAGTGCAAGATAGGGGGCCCAGACCAGACCGCTCAGACCTCGAACGGCCTCAAACGGCCCGCTCTTTGCCCGGTCTTCGCCCCGCGCTTGGACCCGCGCGCGTCCCGCGTCGCGGGAGCCTCAGAATAGGATATATAGGCCGTTTGTAGGCGGTGGGCGGGCCACGGGGAGAGCGGACCGGAAGGTCTTGCAGGTCACGCAGGGACTCCTGGACAATGGAGTCCCTGCACACGCTCGCAGCCCCGCTGCGCCTCGCTCCCACAACCAGCCTCAAGCTGACACGAAGGTCTCCAAAGCAGCCCCCAGCCAACAGGGCGAAGCGGCACCCGCGGAGCGGGTGCGGCGAGTAGTTGCCACAGGTCCAGCAGGCAACAAGGAATCCAAGTGTAGCGCCAGCAACAGCGCTACGGCAGCAAAAGCGTCCCAAGGAGCAGAGCAAGAAGAGGAGGTAAAGTACCCTCCTGTGGGCGGTGGGCGGGCCACGGGGAGAGCGGACCGGAAGGTCTTGCAGGTCACGCAGGGACTCCTGGACAATGGAGTCCCTGCACACGCTCGCAGCCCCGCTGCGCCTCGCTCCCACAACCAGCCTCAAGCTGACACGAAGGTCTCCAAAGCAGCCCCCAGCCAACAGGGCGAAGCGGCACCCGCGGAGCGGGTGTGGCGAGTAGTTGCCACAGGTCCAGCAGGCAACAAGGAATCCAAGTGTAGCGCCAGCAACAGCGCTACGGCAGCAAAAGCGTCCATATAGAGTAGTCACAAATTGGGTCCAGACATTTTCTGTGATTGCAATCGGAGTGGGCGTTGTTACAGATCCACATCCTTGCCTTATTATGGACCAAAAATCTCTGACGTTTTTACACTTAGATGCCTCTTTTAGCTTAATCCATAAGATATCTTCTTTATCTCTTTTTAATTTGGCTCTCAATCTCACCCTCCTTCTTTTTAATAAAGCTAGTTTTAACCCAAGCTCTCCAGATCTATTTAGGTATTGCATCCTAACAACTTTATTAATTTCTTTATTCAACCTTAATAGAGGACTAGGAGAGAAACATTTCTTTTTAAAATTTCCTGAAGTCCTAACTATTGCAGTAATTTTATGGATAAGGGTTTCGAGGAACATAAATTCCCTTCCCTGCCAATAGTCATACTCAGTTAGAAATTGGGTAAGGATGTTTTGTACATCTTTGTTATAACTAGATCTCCAATAACATCTATCTGAGTGACTGTTAATGGTAAAACCTCTGTTCTTTAATGACCAGAGGTCAGCTTCAGGAGATGTTAAAGAAACAGTTAATTTAATGATTTTATGATCGCTCAAGGGCGTATAAGAGATTACCAAATCTTTGCAGAAAGAGAACATTTCAAAGTCTGTAATTACGTAATCCAAAATAGATTCTCCCCTGGATGAACCGTGAGTGTAATTAGCTGGAGTATCAGAGGGCATTCTGCCGTTTATAATAATTCCCTCTATGGCATTGAGTTCCCCGAGGAGAATCTTGCCCCTTTTATTAGTTTTTATTTTATTAGGCAAAGAGGCTTGGGGGATATTATAAACCTCTTCCTTTGCTTTGTTTCTAAATAAGTCTAGGGAAGTATTAGACACTTTACAGTTTAAGTCCCCCACTAATAGTAGGTATGGAGGATCATCCACCACTAATAGATGCTTTAGATAGGAAAACATACGTTTTAAAACTACCGTAAAATTATCTTCAGGTGGAATATAGGCGTTTACTATGATAAACGAGGTCCGTTGGACACCAGGATCCAGGTTAGAAATAGTTATAACTTGGAATAGATTACTCTCGTCCTTATAATGTGCGAAATGCCATTGTAGTGCATTAGATAATAAACAGGCAATTCCGCCTTTAGCATGACCCTTCTTTGATGGCGTTGCGGCAGCCTCCAGGACGAAGTAATCATTTCCAACATGTGGGAAAATATGATACCATGTTTCTTGGATACAATACACATCTGCATTTTGGGAGAAAAGATAATCAAATTTTTCAGGGCAGTTAGTCAAGCCGGCAGCATTCCAAGAGACAATTTTTAAACAATGGTTAAAGATGTGAGGGTGACCGTGGGTTTCTCGAGGTGGTGTTTGAGAGAACTCCAGGTAGCCAGTTCCACATCGCAGAGTCTTCAGTAAGTAAATTGTCTGTACTACTAGGTACAGGACAAACCTGGGAAACCATGCGTTTGCCTCTAGAGATCCAAATTTTTAGATCGTTATTACATAACGGAAGGACATCCTGTCCCATGTTTAACTTTGTGTTCCTTTCATTAAGAGAAAGGCACAAATTTTTATTAACATAGGGTAGGACGTCAATTCCTCTACATTGGAATGCTTCGGCTTGTTGGTGCACTAGGTTAGTAATTATCTTCGAATAAAATTTTACCCTTATTCGTTGGCCATTTAGTGATCTTATTGGGGTAACTAAATCTATATCATTTGATAGGACCAACTTTAAACTTTCAATCTCCTTAAAGCAGCTAAGTAACAAGGATCTATTCATTTTTAGATCAGAGTCAAATAATGGAAGAAAATCCAGTACACAAGTATCCACATATGAGATTGGACTTTTTACAGATTGTGGTATTGCCTTCATAACTATCTCCTTCTGAGGCAGAAAAATAGGAGCAGTTGGATTATATACTCGTGTTACTATCGGGAAATATTTATCATCTGTACTTGTAAGTTGGAGAACAGGGGCATCAGCTACTAAACCAGAGACCACCATATCCGTGTTTACTTCAGCCGAGGGAAGTCCCTTGGAGTCCTCTAAGATATTTTCCACTTCCACCTTCTCCGGAATAGCAGAGGGAAAACTATGCCCTCTTTCTATAGGAGCAGGTGTTACAGTTATTATATGTTTTGGAAAAATAATTTGTCTAGGTCTTTTCTTTTTATATTTGCGTGTAGGTTTCCCCTTTTTTTCTCTTAGTTTCATTTTGGTGACTTTTGGAGACCCCGAGGAAGCTTCTGGCACCTTTTTATCCTGTGCAAAAATAGGAAAGAGATCGTGGCCCCCCGTTGGAGGAGCTTCACAGACACTCTCTTCCTGCTCAGGAAGTCTTGATCAATAGCAGCTCCTTTGAAGAGGGGCGAGTGCATACAGTAGTGGGCAATAAACTGTATCCTCAGGCGAAGGGGATGACCAGCGGTCCATGCGGACAATCGGGCTCAGTGGAAGGGGTCATCAAGGGAGGGGTATTCATGAAAGGAAGGGAGGTGTTGGTCAGGCGCGGGGTGTGATTTCCAGGGGCAGAGTCGCACAGAAAGAGAGGTCTTATGACCCGTGCATGAGAGAGCGGGGGCAGTCAGGTACAGCTGGGGGAGTTTCGTCAGTAGAGGGGAAGGGTGTTCTTTGAGAGGAAATGGGGGGTGCGTGGGTCAAGCAGGAGTGTTATTTTTCAGAGCAGGGTCGCGCAGAGGGAGAGGGTTTTATGGTCTATGCATGTGAGAGTGGGGGTGTTCAATGCGCGCAGGAGGGAAGCCGGGGATTTTGACAAACGGGCAGAGAGGTCATGGTGCCTAAAAATGGCTGTTGTGTACATACGTGCATGGACCTATATTCATTCTGCTTACAGTGAGGGGTAAAGTGAAAAGCAAATGAACGCCGCTTATGTACATTAACATTATCATTTTCCACAGTCGCCGCTTTTTAACATAAGTAAGTTCATTCCCTAATTGATGGGCGTACATATAAACATGTGTGGTCGATGAGATAGCGTTTGTCAAATACTAGCGGATTGCATATAACCACGGACAGTCGATGCGATTGGTGGAATGCAGCACATATGAATTCACATTTGTTGGGTTACTTATACAAGCCTAGGGTTCAGCATACTACATAGTATAAATGTTCTGACTTTCTCTTCGGTGGTACAGCTTTAAAAGAGACCGATAAACATTTTGAAAACAATACTAAGTGGTTGAGGGGGGAATTCAGTTCAATACAAGCAATCAGTGAAGGGACAGGTGGATGATATCTTCGTCACAGTGTCTTTTTAGCAGTGAGCCATCACTGGTAGGCTCTAGTCCGTCTCCTTTCGTTGGCGCTGTTGAGCACCGGCGGTGGAGCTATAGGTCCAGCTCGGATCTAACCTTACGCGTTGCAGGGTGCGGTCTGTCCTCTGCTGTTAGACCACAGTCCTGTTCCCTAACCAATCCTTTTAGGGGTGCCTTATGCTCGGCACCTGTATTTCCTTTCCCTTCCGTGGCAAACCCCCTTTCCACCTAAATGCTGTTCTTCTTTTCTGAGTCAAAAAGTCATGTGGAAGAAGGGGGGGGGGGGTTGTTGGATAGTCGAGGGAAGAGAGGGCGGAATGGGGTCAGATCTTTTTGGACACTTCCAAGGGACCAAGGGAGCAAAGGATAACAAGCAGGCAGGCCCATCAATCGGGCTCATAAGGGGGCGGGGACTTCAGGCACACGTGGGTTAGCAGACAGAGGGTTTCAAGACAGCCCTTCATTCTTTCATTTTCCGTGTTTGAGAGTGATGCCTCGTCCCGCGTCTTGTTGCTCTGCGGCTCCACCTTTGGTCGAGGTCACATGTGTCTCACCATCTGCAGCCAGGCTGTGCGTCACGTCCGACCCTTCTCCTCCGGTGATCGTATATCTTTGAATGGGTACAAAACAAGCTTTAGAGAACTGGCAGGAGAAGACATTTATACATTTGAATTCCGCCCTCAATCCTACGCACTTGGGGATACGTTCATCGGTCACAGTCAGAAGTTTATTACCATGAAGTATGTATGTGGGCATTTCTACTGTGTTTGTACTAAGTCTATTAGACGTTCATCCATGTCATATATGGAGAGAAGTCAGACTCCTATCAACTGCGCATTTCATCAACTTGAAATTGGAACCTTCAGCAGAGACTCGTCGTTTCAACCCGAGCCCCAACAGTCTTACATTTCCCTTCAGGGCCGGTTACCCTTTCAAACAGAGGGGAATGTTATCATCGAAGGGGGGGGGGAGGGGGGTAAACAGGCTTTCCTAGAGGGGCGACAGTTAATCAAGGTCATCAGTTATACTTCGAGGACAGCTGATAGCGGAGCTGGGGTCGATCAGGAGAAGCGGGGACGCTTTGGACATTTGCACTTGAGCGCAGAGGGGTGGGGCAAGCTGGGCATTGGGGGTCAATCTGGGCATTGGGGATTGTATTTCTAACGAACTGAAAAATAGGAGGCCATTGACATATAGTCCCCCTATAAAAGGCCAGATTAGGGGACATCAGTCGTCTTACCTGTCCTTTCCTTTTTAGCCAATTCAAGTTCCTTCATTTTGCAGAAAGGAGAGGTAGTAATATGGCGAGTTACAATCATTTTAGTTCCTGTCAATTTTGCTGAACACCTTCGCGTTCAAAAAGGACCCAATTAGACTGGTGCCGGCGGGGCACAATGTTACCACACAAAAGGGAGAGGGAGCAGGGGGACTCTCATAGAGAGTGAGAGTCGTCCGCATTCTAAACGAACCATTCGGTACATGTGCGACAGAGAGAGAGAGAGAGAGAGAGAGAGAGAGAGAGAGAGAGACGTGTACGAGAATAGGCCATTTAGTGCGCACATAACACAGAACAGCAGGGGTAAAACAATATAGAAACACAGGCAGGGGGACGACATAGATGCATACATGACGTACACACAAATTCAGGCGGAGGTGACAGTACATGCTTTACATACAAAGACCCAGGACAAAACATAGAACAGTACATGCATTATATACGAAGACTCAAGACAAAACATAGAACAGTATCTGGCCATAAAGATCTCTTCCTGCTAGCTGCGCAATCCTTAGTATCCTACTTAATTCATCTGGGGCTGAGCTTTTTACCTTTTTTTTTTTTTTTTTTTGTTTCTTTCCTATCGTTGGCTGTCTTTGCGAGTGTTCTCGGTTGCTAATACTTACACCTCTGCCAATTGGTCAGGAATTAACCTGGTCGGGCTACTACTCACAGTGGGATCTTTGAATCATTTTTCCTTTTCTCCTTTTGGCGAAAGGTTCTCCAGTTTGAGGCAACGGAGGGCATCAATCGGGAGAACAGTGAGACAGCTTAGCTATATCTATAAGGGTGCAAGAAGGAGGTGGTACATTTTTAAACATTGACAACATTCTTAGTCTTCCAGACGGGTGGTGCTTAGGTAAACCTTACCTCAGAATTTTCCTTGATCTTTTCCTATCTAGTTAAACGTATGAATTTATTTATTGGTGTCCGTCGTTCCTAGTTGCATTATTTGGCGTGCTGGTCGGAGTCATATCCTGTCATATCGTACTAACCCGTCAAGTATCTACGTTAGTCCATCCTCCCAGTCGCTAGGTTCTGAGGGAGGAACAGTCATGTCTAAGTAAGGGAGTGCTATGTCTTTCAAGGTCCTGTTTGGTATGGATACCATGTTCAAGTCCCCCTTTTCCTAGTCCAGTGGTCGTCCGGTCATCACTCCTCCGTACTTTACTCGACGTTCCGTCATGACCTGCAGAAAGAGGGGAAAGAGAAGGGGGGTGGGGGGCAGCATTTTAAAACACATCAGCGCGCAAAAACCCAAAAATGTTTTTACTTACCACATACTCGACCTATCTCCACGGGATGCATTCTCTACCATCTCGGCGTTTAAGCCCAGAGGGACCAGTAGTGTTGGAGAGATAATTATCGATGGTCTGCGTATCCGCATGAATCACTCGAGAGTGGCCTTTCAGATCATGTGCAAGGGAGGGTCAAAGCAAAGGGCAGTCGGTGTAGAGCGGGGTGGACTCGTGCTTACCTCCGAGGAAGAGGAAAGGTCTACAGTGGTACAGGACCGTTTCCGTTCGTACTAGGGGGGCCGGTGGCATTCCTTCGGGGTGGCTTAGGGGCGTTTAAAACATCTTTCCCATGGCCTGTGGCATATAAGGTGGCGGTTAAGTATTGGGCTTTTTAACCTTCAACCTTAATCAAGCTGCTTACATTTCGCTTATATCGGAGACAGTAGTCACACATTCGAAACTCATTAATCCAAGCGCTATGATTACACTTGCCTTTTCAAAAACCTTTAATTAAAAATGTTGGTGCACAAATACGGGCCTACAACCCCGTGGGCCGGCCATGGAGCAGACTGGAACTGTGCATGAGGGGAACGGAGTCGGTGGCCATTCATTTCATAATATAAAGTGCGGCAAGTGCAATAAAATCATATCGAAATTCATTGTGAGCGAGTATCATAAGTGTCGAGAATTCAAAATTTCAATAACCATTGAGTGCCAAACTTCACATCATCTCATTGTCCGAGTATTCAATCAATACCTATCGTACATCAATCCATTGAAAAATCACATAATCAGTACCCATCTTATTATCGACTCATTGCTCGAACACATAATTAGTACCCACCCTAGATCAGTTCATTGTCCCAACACATAATCAATATCCATCTTATATCACTTCATTTTCCTAACACATAATCAATATCCATCTTATATCACTTCATTGTCCAAACAACTACATACATTTCTCGGAACATCAAGGCTGAGCAATCAGGGTACAACAAGGAGTTGAAAGTTTCATTTGTATCGGCGCCATTTTGGGTGGGGTCAGGCAGGTCCTAGTATAGTCAAAAAATGTCTCCACCAACTCGTGGTTGGACCAGAACCTCTTTTGGCAGTTCAAAGAGTTTTTCGCAATAGGGTAACAGAAGGGACTGGCGATATGAACCATCAGTCAAAAGTGGGGGGGGGGGCAACAATCTTTCCTACCGGGTCATACTTGTGTCCCACCGGAACTGATCACGTTGGTAGTCATGTAGGATTTTGATCATTTCAAAACTGAGGCTGGCGCCGGCAGGAGTGCGCCGACGTCTCGTGGTTCCCATCAGGGGGGCGCGGGGGCGCCCGTGGAGGGGTCGGCCCCCCGGCTCTTCTAGAATCTTCATGGTCGAGGAGAAGAGCACAGGACGTGCACCGGTCCTGGGCCAAGCGCCGCTTTTTCGATTGGGACCCTTTTGACTGGAGCGTTGGGGTGTCGCTGGAAGCCTCCACCTGGGGAGGTGGGGGAGGCTCGTTCACGCCGCCTCCCCCTCCCAGCGACCCCACGCCGTTTCTCGGCTCCAGCACTTCGGGATGGCCGTACCAGGCAATGAAGAGAGTGGGGGGGGTTCGGAGGCAACAAGGCATTCCCCCCCCCCCCGTGGCCTGCAAGGCGCCGTTTTCTCAGGATTTTTCGTAGCGGCCAGACCAGGCGATACGAGGGGGAGGGGGGGGTCGGTGGCATGTGCAAGACATCCCCCCCCCTCCGTTGTCCAACCCATCATTAAAGAAAGAAGAAGTGCTGCCACCGGCAACAATCCAGTGTTGTCGCAAAAGGGCGTTGCTGACCTCGGCACCGGTTTTGTTTTTCTGATGGCCGGAGCAGGCGATCGAGAAGGGGGGGGGGGGGGGGGGTCGGAGGCAGAGGCAAGACATCCCCCCCGTGGCCCACAGGGCAGAAAAAGAAGGGAATGGGGAGACCAGTACATTTTTCGGGCCATCCGCCCCACAGCCTCCCCTTCCGATGGCGGCCAGCCGAGCCCTGCTCTACACGCGTCGAGGCCTCGCCTTCCGGATGGGCGTAACCGTGGACCTGTTGCACTTCAGGAGCTTCCGGAATGGGGGTAGGTATCTGCTGATTTGTATCTATTTCATGTTACCGTTATTTGGGTGTGGCGGGCGGTGGGACAGACATGTTTGGCAGTGAGGGGCGGTGGAGCCTAGCTACGTCGTGGCTGCCTTGGTGTCAAGCTTGGCTTCTCTCGCCATTTTACATTTCTTATTGCGGGCTATTTCTAATGTTTCTTATTTTTAGCGAAGTCGAAAATTCATCAGTGGCCTACTGATTTTGCTCGATTTCTTTTTCCTTCCTTTTCTAGTGTGTTTCATGCTAAAGTTTCTGTTAACAGGATACGGTGATCACTTCATATTTTACATATGTCCTTTCATTAGGGTATCCTCCTGGTTGAGCCAGATGATCTACCTCTAATAAATGGTCCAGGTGGAACTAGTTTACCAATCAGTGGGGAGTAGATAGGCATGACAGATTACAAAGGGGGTACAAAGGTCTGCATTACCTACCCTTCACTACTTGCAAAGACTAGACAGAATATTTCTATTCTACGTTATTTGCAAACAGAAAATACCTCAAACGAACTATTCCTTGAACAATAAATGTCCAGACAATCAATCAATCAGTGGGGAGAAAAACAGGCATGACGGATTACAACGGGGACAAAAGTCTGCAAAGGGAGACAGAATATTCCTATTCCTCTCTGTTTGTAGACAGGGAATATCTCAAAGAGCGACAATCGATAAAAATCGATAACAAACAATCAGTGGGGAGAAAAGTAGGCATGACGGATTACAACGGGGACAAAAGTCTGCATTACCTACCCTTCTCTATTTGCAAAGAGAGAGGAACGTTCCTATTCGCCGCTGTTTGCAAACAGAGAATGTCTCAAAGAGAACCAATACTTCAAGTAGCAACCAAAGCTAAATGAACCAATCAATAAACAATATCGGTATTTAGATACCGATTCCAATACGAGCAATCAATCAATCAATCAATCAGATGGATAAAGCCATCCTACCAATCAGGCGTAAAAGACGCCCTACTTAAACTTACCCGGACCGGACCATGTGGACAGTTCTTCGCCTTCCCTTTCCAGCGCCCGATCGTTCTCTTACTCCATGTTTTTACCGCAGCATTCCTGTGGGATTCCAGTCAGGACAGTAGGTCACTTGAGAGAGGTCCGTTCGGAATCGGTGAAGTTCATTCAATCGGCAGCCGGACGAGGGCCCTCTCAAGGCAGGTATACTCCAATCATTTAGATGTTCACCCCATCGTCTGGACCTCTCTTACCGGACCTTATGTCACTGATGGACCCCGCGTTGGGACGCCAATTGTGGAAAGTCAGCCCAATTTACAACCGATGCCCAGGCTGCTGGCGCAAGGCGCCTCTTAGTTCCCATCCTATATAGTTACCAAATGAAGAGACGGGCGCTGGAAGCAGGAACACAAGAACAGAGTTTTATTTCTCATGAGGAGAGCCTGTCATTTCGGACATGAAACACAGTGTCTTTCGGGAGGTGCTCTAACAAGTTCTCTGTGACATCGCCTTTTATACATAGGTTTATGATGCACAAACATTCCTTATTACAATAACGACATTGTGAAGCAAGGAAAAGACATCCCCGACCCCTCCCTGTTCCGGCTCATTCCAACACGTGGTTACAGTAGAGGTCCTCACCCCCCATACAATAGGGGGGGGATATCACGCAGCAAAGTGTCCCGCTGATTCCTGTGGAATGTGTGCGCCTGATCGGATCTCAGGGGGTGGGGAAGTCTTGATCAATAGTAGCTCCTTTGAAGAGGGGCGAGTGCATACAGTAGTGGGCAATACACTGTATCCTCAGGCGAAGGGGATGACCAGCGGTCCATGCGGACAATCGGGCTCAGTGGAAGGGGTCATCAAGGGAGGGGTATTCATGAAAGGAAAGGAGGTGTTGGTCAGGCGCGGGGTGTGATTCCCAGGGGCAGAGTCGCACAGAAAGAGAGGTGTTATGACCCGTGCATGAGAGAGCGGGGGCAGTCAGGTACAGCTGGGGGAGTTTCGTCAGTAGAGGGGAAGGGTGTTCTTTGAGAGGAAATGGGGGGTGCGTGGGTCAAGCAGGAGTGTTATTTTTCAGAGCAGGGTCGCGCAGAGGGAGAGGGTTTTATGGTCTATGCATGTGAGAGTGGGGGTGTTCAATGCGCGCAGGAGGGAAGCCGGGGATTTTGACAAACGGGCAGAGAGGTCATGGTGCCTAAAAATGGCTGTTGTGTACATACGTGCATGGACCTATATTCATTCTGCTTACAGTGAGGGGTAAAGTGAAAAGCAAATGAACGCCGCTTATGTACATTAACATTATCATTTTCCACAACTTTAAGACATAAACCTTTCTTTGTTTAGACAAACTTCCCCACAAGTATCTATGCTTCAATAATGAGATTGTAGCAGTAACTCCTGCGTGTGCTGAGCAAAGACCCTCGTGTGCAGCTAGAATTAAACCTAATCTGTGTTTGGTATAACTCTATCCCCCTATGAGAAGTTGGCCTGGTGTATGCTGTCCACTATTTAAAGTGGGCACCGTACACCAATCCAAACAACCCTTATGGTGATTTAAAAGGTCAAAGATAAACTTTGAAAGCTATCCAAGTGGTAGCTGTGGAGAGCAGCCTTCAGGCTTAGTCTTGAAGGAATGTAAAGCAGCTTGTTTTACCAAAATGCAACCTTATAGTATTGACTAAATGAAAGGAGAACCACACAGTAGGTATACAAATATGTATTTATTAATGTAACACTATCTACTACGACACAGTATCTACTACATGGAGATAATCACAAAGCACACAATACTTAAGCAAAGAAATTACAGTAAATACCACTAATACACAGTAGGCCCCGGTGGTGGGACCAAACCATATACTAAGTAAGTGGTATAAGAACCAAGAATCGAACCAAGACAGTAACAAGAGGATTAAGTTTTCCTGGGACTCAAGGAACCATCCAAGGTGAGTTGATAGGGACTCCATGGAGTGTGTGTACAGTGTGGAAACACAACCGCATGCTCTATACAAGTCTATGGGGGAGTCACGGTTGAAGTTTTAGAATTGAAGGACCCCTCCCAGTGGACTTTGAAAAAACCCTGTGGAAGACATAAGGTTGGAGAGCCACCCCACCTGTGGATACCAAGGTACCCAAGTTACCTATCCCAAGGAAGCCGGGTGGCGTCGGAAACCGCTGTTAAACCCAATGGGAGAAAAGTTTCCATTGCAATCCAAAGGTGGATTCTTGTTGAGGAGTACCTGAAAGCAGTGGGGACAGAGTCTGGGTCACACCAGGGGCTCGGTAAACGTAGACCCAACGATGTCGGGCGCTTCAGGTTGGTTGATGGAGTCCTTGACTCTGCAGCTGTGGGGACCAGGAGACATCGAGGATGACCAGGAGCCGTATGTGAGCTGTACCACAAAGGATGTTGAGTGCTGAGGGGTCAGTGTCCGGCTGGAGCACCAACAAGCCTTGGCAACAGCAACCCACACAGAAGGTCAAGGAAGGGAACGATTTGAACCAGCAAGGCCCAGGAGACTCACCACACATAGGGTAGTCAGGGCGAGCCTGGAGAAACCAGGGCCCAACTGACGCTCAATTGGACCCACAGACCAGAGGCACAGGAGTCGCGATAGGACATTGAGCGTTTTCACCAAACAACAGCCCACTAAGCACTCAGTGCGAGGAGGTCAAAGTTCTTGGTAGGAAATGGTACCAGAGGTTGGGGCTACTCAGAGTCCAATTCACTTGTTCGGGAAATGCAAGCAAAAAAGTTTACTTGCAAATACATGCAGTGCACAGGGGTTCAGGTATTGCAGCCCCCACGTGGGATATTGGCCTCAAACTAGGTAAGAGGGCAGCTCAGGCCTCGAGGGACATAGAAACTCAACTTCTGTGTTGCTGGACCCTTCGGAGTCCGTATGAAGTCAGAATCAGCAAACCGTTCAGCAGTGCGGAGGTGCCAGCAAATGTAGGGGAGTGACTCCTTCACTCCCAGGGAGAAGATCTTCAGTTGTCCTTGATGCTCCACCGGTCCTACATGGATCCTGTATGTGCACAGGCACAGACAATGCTCAGACTGACTGGGAGACAAAATTGTGCCCAAACGAAGTCCAGAGTGTACGGAAAGTCAAAGTGCAGTGAGTTATTTTTAAGAATCTTGTCCATGATGAATCCAAGCTCCTACAGCCAGGTAAACCCTTAAGTACCCAAGGAAGAGGGTTGGCAATATTCAGGGGCTCCTCCCAAGGGAGGGTCTGGACAGTGGGGAGGTTACTTCCATGTCCTCTGTCCAGTCATGTGCCAAAGCAGGAGCCAACGTCTCCCAGGAGTGGTTTGAACTAGACTATGGACAGGGACACCAAATGTGCCCCTCATGCAGACTTTCAGTTGCTGGCAAACACACATACCCAGTCCTAATACACTAAATCCTGTCGTAGGGATTTCTGCTCAAATACAGAACTGTGCACAGAGGCTAGGAACCTTAGTGAATTAGGGTGTACCAAAACTCACCTTAGTATCCAAAACCCCCTACCAGACTAGCAATCAGTGTCTCATTGGTCCTTCCTTTCTCCCAATGATTAGACAACCCAGAGCATGGACTTAGAACCCCTCAGGTAACGTGGAACACATGAACACTCTTTTGTCACACTATCATACTAGTCCAAAACAATGAGTAAATGAGGACGCATGCAAGTTTGAAATGTTTATTTCTAATGCAGCGTTCTCAATCGCAGTATCTTAGATAATACGAGCAAGCATATTATTAGCAACAAGATTATCAGCATAGTTACTATTCCATAGAATACAAATGGTGAAAGCATGTTAAATGCTAAAATGGGAAACAGGCTAAATAAAACATTAGTCTAACCCTCCCTTGGTAGGGTATTATATTATATTCTAAAGAAGGTCTCTTGGGTTTAGAACGGCGGGCCCATACCTCTGATCTCAGGAGATATAGATCACATCAGTTTCTTCACCAGTTCTATGCATGCAAGATGTTCTTCGAATGAATGTGCATGCTCTGTCTAGCACGTTATTAAACGTGAGCAAAACAGAAGCGGGCACAGCTGCAAGTATGTTATGGCTAGAACGTGAGCCAATCACCTAAATAACAGCTCCTGGGCTTAAGATAACCTCGAAAGCTTTGGCACTCACTGTGCAGACATAGTTTACTAAGCAAAGCTGATATGCTAGCAAAAACATGTTATTCTCGTGTGAAGCAAAAGCAGTCTCGCAGACCACGAATATTTACAATATCATGGGCCGTGTGCAGAAGCAAAAGAAAGGAAAAATGGCGTTTAAACTCGTAATAAGCTCATGCTAAATTAACACAGTGTATGGACTACAAGCAGCCATATATCACCCTTCCTTGATCCGTGAACGGATAAGACATAACAGGGGCAAATTTAGGAATGTAGAGTTCAAGAACCCGAGTCTCATAATGCCTATAATTTGGTCACAAAAAAGAAAATTCGAAATTTAGGAACAAAGATTGGACATGAAATATTGTAAAAACACCATATCAAAGTCAATAGGACTGTGCCTGAAAAATACATCTCAAAAATAAAAAATTTATTAAAAAAATAATAATTTGATGCAGGACATAGAAGGGAAAACACTATGTAGAAGTCCTAACTTTCAAGGGAGTAAGCAAAATAAGCAGCAACAGCCTCCAACAGGAAATCACTGCTGTCATCTGAAAATGTCTCAGCCATCCAATTTAATAAAGGGAATGAACATACATGGCCTTCAAAAACCGGAGCCTCTAGTACCATCAGAGGGCAACTCAGTGGGTTTTCAATGAAGCTGTGTGCCAAGAAATCACGCGCCGCTGCAAATGTATCCCAGAGACCCAGAATTCCATGCATCCTTGCATAGGCCATAATCCCTCCGCCAGAACAGAACAGTTCATGAGACACCAAGGGACTCATAACCCGATCGTAGTCTGCCTCAGGAGACACCGTAGTACAGAGACACAAATCCAGGGCCCAGTCGAAATCGCAACTCAGGCAATGAAAGACAGGCTGGACGCATGTAAAATAGAAACATCTAAACGATAATCCAAAAGCTGCACTCAAAGTAGCCAGAGGCAAAGCGCCATAGAAATCAAGCATCCGGTTCTGGAGCAATACCAGGCAGGACAGCTCTCCGTTTGACACAGGTTGTGCATCCATTTTTAAGCACGCAAAACAGAATCAGCACACCTCCTGCTAGAGTCAGCAACATAGGAAGTACAGGCTGGAGAAGATAGAATGAAAAAAAGGTTGGTATTACACCAAAAATATGTTGGAACGAAGTCACCAGCCCACCGCTTACTACTTTTAAAAAGTGCGCTAGCCCTGAAGTGGAGGACGCCTTAAAGATTGTATGAATCAGTTCACCAAAATGTAAAGGCAGATCAGTGTTTAATAAAGCATGCACTTCTGTGCGGTTGTTTGCTACATCAAGGACGAACGTCTCCCTAGCAGATGTGAGAGCAACCTCTTTTTAGGACAATAGGGCTCTTATACGACTCATCTTGTTGAACTCTGTCTTCAAGGTCGGAATCTGCGGCCAGATGGAAACATCAACATTCCATGTGTGGGGGGGAAAAGTATTCTTCCAACAGATTACTCTTTCGCTTACAGTTACGACGTAAGCTATCCCTGCTAAAAGCCCACAACATGGTTCATTATTTAAAAGCAAATAGCTACCATTGGAAAGTAATGTGAATGTCGGGGACTGGCACACCTTTTAAAACGCAAGTCAAATTCGGTCTATTCTGATTACAGAAACCATCCAATTAGATGAGTCTGCAGGTCAGGGAGTGATCAGGTGACTCAGTACATTCCTCACCTTTCAGGTAAACTTCTTTTCCCTCTCTAAGGCATCTGTATGTAAAGGGGCGGGACCAGACTTCATGGAGATAGCCACTACCCAGGGGTTCATATCTGCTAATCGCAAAATACCGCATACAATTGTCGAATATGAAGAGACTGAACGGTAGCGTTATGAAACCGTGGATAAGCCACGTTGCTGCATTTGCCTCAGCCACAGAAAATGGTAATGATTCTAATCGTTATATGTGTAACAGAGAGAAAGAGGCATCTTTCAATGACATGAAACGCTGCTTGTCAGTCAAATTAAAAGCGGCATAGAGAGAGGTGGTATTCATGTAATGCCATGGTACGCGGCCATTTTTAAGGGTCTGTAATGTCCAAGCAAACTGCATAATAGAGCGCAATTGATTTTGACCATGGTACAAAACAGATACATCATCCTGCACAATGTCAACAACAGATTAAACAATATTGTCTAAAGTGTAAATGCGGGAGGAAAGCGTGTTAATGCTATTGTCGACCACAGCTAGTACTTTCTCTAAATTTGCTTGATCTATAGCTCTAATGCGGGTAGCTGCTTCTACTTGGGAAGTTTTCCAGACTTCGTTGTAAATAGCATATATCCATCTTTTGGATCTCCCGTTAGCCGGGCCCTTGAGAAAATCATTCACATCAATATCGTCAGTCAGCTTGGATAAATGTATCTTAACTGATGCCAAGGTGGAGTGTTTGAGCCAGTTCTGACATATTTTGCCTACAGAATAGGTAGTCACAGAATGGCCACTTTCAAAATGGGGATCCACCCTTGAGCTAAACCCAGAAAACGATGCTGGCAAGAATCAGCACTTTTGTGCCAGAGCAACCAACCCTTGGAATCCAGACTGGATATGTTGAAGGAGGAATTCAGCATTATAGTTTTTAACTCAGTGACAGTTAATTTAGTCGTAATATTCCAAGTAGGATATTCATATAACTCAGGAAATGAGGGAGTATTCAACATTTTAGTAGTGCCCAATCCAAAGCAAGTTGTCTGGGAAATGGTATCATTAAAAAACAACAAATGGTTTGGGATGAGGCATGCACGGTGCAAAGCGTCAGTGCCTTGCACTTGCCAATTTTTAGAACCCCAAATTGATTTAAGGTCAATTGTATCCTTCCATAAATCGTAGCCCTCGACAGCTAAACAATCCAGGAAGGACTTCGAATACAGTAATTTAGTATCAGTAAGTCTAACCTTGGATGAGGACTTTTCAGTCATCTTAAAATAAAATGATTTTGGATTGGACTGATTAAAATCAGTAAAATATGTGAACTTTTTCAAAAAGGTGTCTGAACTGCCTTGTACTGGAGCCGGACAATGTTCCCATTGGGTGTAATTAATAGTGTTCCTCCGAGTATTCGCCTTGTGGAGGTAATGATTGCCATAATGTTGGTAACAATACAATTCACCATAATTAGCAGATTCTAAATACAGATCTTCAGCATCAAAGGCAGCATAATAGTTCAAATCAGAAAATAATACCTCTACGGCCTGAACATCCCAATCATCAGAACGTATATTTTGTTTAACCACATCCCCCATAAAAACTCTAAGCACATTTGGGACATTAATAACTTCGGTGGGCCCATGGATCTGAAAGCGAACAGCATCCCACACGATTCCATCTAAAACGGGCCAGGCAGTGATGTTAACAAAAGTCAAGTCTCTCTTTAATCTGTGCGATGAGGAATGGGGAGCCAATGTTCCATTGATATGTGGGACGCAGATTCTCTCCTCGACATAATGGCCGTTGATCAGTAGGAAAAAATAAACCACAAAACCAATTGTCATGAACAGGTAAATGGAAAAAAGTACAGTCCAAATGTAGGTCCAAGGTGGGATCAAAAAATGTTTTTTAAACAATGCAGCCCACACTAAAAATTTTGATGGGGTGTCTGAAGTGTGAGAGTCACTATCAAAAGAAAATCTGGATTCAGTGGCCAATTGTGTTTGCAAATCAGGCATTGATAAGTTAGTTGGGTAAGTATATTCAGTGTCATCATGATGAGTTCCAGGCAATGAACTCAGTAAAAGACTCGAAATCACAAGCATCTCCAGGGCAGCAGCAAGCTGCGGATCAGCGACCGGGGCCAAAACAGAATTCCTCAAAATCGAAGGACATGAGACTGTCGGTGTCATACTATGAAGAATCGGCCACTCTGTGTAGTTTGACATGGTCAACAGAAATGTATCTGTTTACTTTACGACCTGGAAGTCGTGGTAAAATGACTGTTCTTGTGCCCTTCACGCCAAGGACCGGGACTGGGGCACGATAGGATGTACCGAATTCCTTCTTGTTGTCGATCTTCTCACAAACCAGTTCTCCGACCTGGGGTAGCCAGCCAATTACCGGAATCTGCAACGCAGCTTGAGATGTGCAGGGCAAGTGTTCCTTTGCAAGACTGTCTCTGGTCTTTTGTAGATCCTGTAAAACAGTGCAATGTTCATCTACATCAAAGGGGGCAGCCACGGCTGCCATGTCTAGACCGTCAAGGTCAGGGACATACATCTTGATACCAAAGAGCAACTCGTACGGGGTCCGCCCACCCAGAGACCTTCTAGGGAGATTATTTAGGGCACGCTGCACGCTATTGAGGTGGGCTAGCCAGTTCCTGCCAGTGCCTATAACCCTAGCCGTCAAAGACTGCTTTAAATCTCGGTTCATTCGTTCCACAACACTATTACCCTCAGGTCTGTATGGAGACGAAAATTTGACTTGAACCCCCAACGAAGCCATGGCATCCTTATACGCCTTAGAGGCGAAGGCAGGACCCTGGTCTGAATGGAAGGTTCCACAGGTAAAAATCCCTATAAAGATACGCAAGTCTCTTATGACAGATTGCGAATCAGCGCTGCGGTGTGGCCACACCCATACAAAGCTTGTGCATGAATCGACTGCAACTAAGATGTACTTATATGCAGTGTCTGATGAAAAAGGGCTGCAGTGATCTAAATAAACGCAAGCAAGTGGTCTGTGTCTGGGGTAGACGCGTAGCAGTTGAAGGTTTAATCTGCTGGCAAATGTCACATTCAAGGAAATAGTCACGCGTCTGTCTGTACAGCCCCTGCCACCAGAAACGCTGTTGTAATTGACTTACAGTGGCCGAGACGCCTGCATGCGCAGATGCAACACCTGCATGGGCTGCTGTAATCAATGTGGGCCTGCAGTCCGCTTTGGGAATTAATCTTTCACCAACGTCAGGTATTTTCACATAAGGAACTTTATCGGGACTTAAGTGATAAATGTACTTTGAAGGGAATCCCTGAGGCCATTTACCTCCGTTCTCAGTAGCAGCAATAGCTGCCAAGATGCCATCATCAATCTTAGTCTTGGAACGCGTAACTGCTGCAACCAAGTATGATGATACTGCAGATTTTGCGGCCTCATCAACCAGCGAGTTGCCAAGAGCGTGTACTCCTACGCGCTGATGGCCTAGAGTGTGAATTACATACACGAGTGGTAACCGCTCTCGGAGCTCAGCCACTCGGACCCAGATCATTTTATGTTTTATTGTGTTACCCTTGGAGTCACGAAAATCATTCTGAAGCCAAAAGTGTAAGTTTTCTTTGCAAGACTGGACACAGTAGTAAGAATCACTTACGACAAGAGTTGTCGCACTAGGATCTGCGTACTCTACTGCAAGCAAAAGAGCACGAAGCTCAGCTAATTGTGCGGTGCAGTCCCCTAAGGTCTGAGTGTGGACCAATTTGGACTTGAATTCGTCATTCACCATGGCACCAACCACATTGGCGCAAGCTGAAACGTATGCTTGCTTAGACCCATGTGCAACTTGCAATGAACCATCAGTGTAAATGATACAACGGAAATCTTCCAAAGGTCGCATTGCCAGGGGCGCAGGATGAACAAACTCATACTGCAAAAACTCCTGAGACTGTGAGGAGGCGTCAAAGATGAAAGCAACATCAGAACACGTCAATGATGCAGCCCATTGTATCCACCGTGGGTGCAGAGCTTTAGAATTAGGTACACTGGCTTTAGTCACCACCTCAAGGGCAGGATACGGGGTCACAACCAACATGCGTTTTCCCTGAGACAGTGCACGTTCCTTTAGAATCGCCATTTTGCACTGCTGTCAAAACTTTTTCCACAGTGGAAAAGCGCATTTCAGCCGATGTGTACAGGTGCGACTTGTAAGCGATAGGTACTGTGTCTCCTTTGTTAACAGTAAGGTATGTGAAACCAACTGCCCCAGGGATGATTCTTATCACTAGGTTGGTGTGGTTATCACAAGTCATCAAAGATTTAGATTCAAGAAGGTCAGCCTGCAAAGATTGCAAAATGGCTGAGTGTTCAGGCAGCCAGCAAGATTTGGTGAAAGTTGGTTGCATCAAAGCATACAAGGGCTTGATATGCTGGGCATATTCGGGAATGTAAGTACCTCCGAAGTTCAAGAAGCCCAGTAATAATTGTAATTTTTTCAGAGATGTCGGAGCGCGCAGATGTGCGCACTTTTCCAAGAAGTGAGGGGCCAATCCTCGAACTTCATTGTTGAGCTCATAGCCCAGGAACAACACTGTAAACTCAGCAATGTGTGATTTTGCAAAGTTAAATTTGTATCCGGAGTCCGCAAAGGAGCAAATAATGCGGTCAACCCGACACAGACGCACCCAAATTTCGTCGTCCATGAGATAGATATCATCCACGTACGAACACGCATCTGGAGACTACTCGGGCGGCAAATACTCCTGGGCTATTCTTGTATCCCATTGGGAGTCGTTTATAATTTCTCTGTTTATCGCCACTGGTAAAGCTGGTCCACTGGGAACTCAGACCATCTAAATTGTGGGCATAAAAACCATTGGATATGTCAAGCGTGGTCTTAAACCGTTTACGCTCAAGACTATCCACTAATGCAGAGCTGTGCGTATTCTGTACTGCACAGGTACGGCAATGCGAGTTCAAATGCTGGTAATCCAATACAAGACGGGACGAACCGTCAGGCTTGGTCACAGTAAAAAGAGGGTTATTCATCGGTGACACACAAGTTTCAATCACTCCTTGATATTCCAATTGATCAAGGATTTCCGCAACAGAAGCCTTAGCTTCACGTCGGAGGGGGTACTGGGGTTGAGGCTGTGGCATAGACCGTAAAGGTATCTCAAGGGCAGGGGAAAATTTGTCCCATCCACAATGTGTACGGTACAGGGCCGGCGAAAGGGCCTTAGCCCACTCTTCTGCAAAATTCAGCACATGCTCCTTCGAGACGGTGTGCGCGAAACTAGGGAGGATCACCTCCTTCCCTCTCGGAGCTGCGAGGACAAAAGGGGGGGGCCAGTCAGTCTCCGCTAACAAGATATTGTATGTGGTTGTAAGATTTTACCAAAATACCCCTTTCATGGTACTTTGTATGCCACCTTCACTTAACAGGACAATTTCATAAAGTATTTCAGGGGGAGCTACTCTAGTGTCAGCAGTCTCTACAACAACATATACGTCAGTCGCTGTCACCTTCAGTAGTGGACGGAGGGCCTCTCGCACTATGGTAATCTCCGCCGCGCTGTCCAGCAGGGTCAGAGCCCATGTCTGATTCCGAAGCTGGGTTCTCACTATCTGTGGTATATCTCGCTGTTAAAGTGGCGACTTTCTTTTTCTGAAACTGGGGTATTTTCGGTGTCGAATCGTCCTGCTTGCCTTTGCCGTCTTTCGGGCGGGGATGGTCGCGTCCTTGCTGACCATCCCGGCCTCTGCCGCCTCCTCCACCACCGGATGATGAAGCCGATGAGTCCTGAAAAGAACGAGGAGAGCGTTGTTCAGTAACCTGAAAACCATCAGGTGACCGCGCAAGTCATAAACACGTTCTGTGGACGCAGGCACAGGTGACGCAGGACGGGACCCCTGCTTCTGCTGTTGTTGTTTACCCTGTTTCTGTTTTTTGGGCCAATTTAGTTTTTTAGGCTTGGGCTTATCATCAGTTTCTGAAGACTGCCCTTTGGGTTGTTTTTTATCTTTGACAGAGAAAGGCTTGAGACCCAAACTATTACGTCCTACAGTTTTATAAGCCGCCACAATAATCCTAGGCAACTGTCGGGGTTTGTCGGCATCGGGCAGGCCTGGAGGGCATTAGACACTTGAAAGTTAACCGCATCGCCCTTGACGTTTGCAAGTACGAGTACGGAAACTACGTCAATACTGCCGCAGAGCCGGAGACCCAATTCAACCGCAGCCTCAGGTCTGTGTTTATCCTGAACAGGCTTAATGATCGCGGGAAGGACGGTCATCAGCGGAGTGCCAAAGCACCTCGTGGAGACCACCGCAAAAATTCTACCCCAAGATTCACAGTCACCCTGTTCAGGTGTCAAGTCTTTCGGCATACTAATTGTCATGATCCTGTGTTTTTTATCAGGAGATGTGTTAGGGAATACAGCTTCCAATTGGTCAAACTTCTCGGCAAGCCAGAACGGAAAATCATCTCTATCCTGTGGGAGCTTGCCCATCACGGCATTGACCATCACAGGACTGAGCTGCAAAGCTCCTCGTCCTGCAGGAAGTGCTGCAACACCTGGGGCCCCGCCTGGGAGATTGCGGGTTATGTATTGCACTAACGACCAAATTACTGCAACTGCAACTGCATGTAGTCACCTGATATCAGCAACGGGTCACGTAAATGCCTGTGGGTGCGGAGTGTAACCCGCTAAGACAGGCCACGTAGCGCCTGGAATTGATAAAGGACCCAATCTAGGTCCCATTAAAGAGTGTGGGAGGGCGCCATCAAACCAAACTCGGTGCTGCCAAGCATTAATCGGAATTTCCTGTGTTCTGTAAGGAGCGTATTCATTGGGGACGGCAGAGGGAGTGTAATTGTTGAAAACACCAGTGTTTGCGTTCATTGCTGGAAAAGTCACCCACGAGTAAAAAAGCTCATAAGGGTGACCAGCATCCGCACTCACCACCAGAATAACAGCCAGGCCATCCACCCCTACATTGTACGTATTCAAATGATTGCGCACCGCTATGCGGCTATGATGTGCAATAGCAACAGCAGCAGCCATAAGGACACAGGAAGAAAGAGGGAACAATGTATAAACTATGTAGCACAACTGGTTAGTAACTCAAAAGAAACCATTTGAAAAGAATCAAGCTTGAAAATACCTATACTAATATAGGTAGGTTTGTCCGACACTACTATTATCCGGAAACAATAGTGAAGGGTGTCAAGGACCGGTAGTAGCACTACTCGAGCGTCATGTAATAGGACCACCAAGAAACGTTGGGAGCCATGTCGTAGGGATTTCTGCTCCTGTACAGAACTGTGAACAAAGGCTAGGAACCTTAGTGAATTAGGGTGTACCAAAACTCACCTTAGTATCCAAAATCCCCTACCAGACTAGCAATCAGTGTCTCATTGTTCCTTCCTTTCTCCCAATGATTAGACAACCCAGATCATGGACTTCGAACCCCTCAGGTAACGTGGAACACATGAGCACTCTTTCGTCACACTATCATACTAGTCCAAAACAATGAGTAAATGAGGACATGTGCAAGTTTGAAATGTTTATTTCTAATGCAGCGTTCTCAAGCGCAGTATCTTAGATAATACGAGCAAGCATATTATCAGCATAGTTACTATTCCATTGAATACAAATGGTGAAAGCATGTTAAATGCTAAAATGGGAAACAGGCTAAATAAAACATTAGTCTAACCCTTCCTTGGTAGGATATTATATTATATTCTAAAGAAGGTCTCTTGGGTTTAGAAGGGCAGGCCCATACCTCTGATCTCAGGAGATATCGATCACATCAGCTTCTACACCAGTTCTCTGCTTGCAAGATGTTCTTCGAATGAATGTGCATGCTCTGTGTAGCGCAATATTAAACATGAGCAAATCAAAAGCGGGCACAGCTGCATGTATGTTATGACTAGAATGTGAGCCGATCACCTAAATAACAGCTCCTGGGCTTAAGAGAACCTTGAAGGCTTCGGCACTCACTGTGCAGACATAGTTTACTAAGCAAAGTTGATATGCTAGCAAAAACATGTTATTCTCGTGTGAAGCAAAAGCAGTCTCGCAGACCACGAATATTTACAATAACATGGGCCGTGTGCAGAAGCAGCAGAAAGGAAAAATGGCGTCTAAACTCGTAATAAGCTCATGCTAACTTAACACAGTGTATGGACTACAAGCAGCCATATATCAATCCTGTCTGGGAGGTGGTCACACCTCCCTGTGACAAGATGCCTATTGTTCTGCCTTCCCCTGCTCGAGCTTGGCTCAGCAGGAGGGCAGAAATATGTCACTGATAGGCAGCAACCATTTTCTGCTGTCCGGGACTAGAAGACTGGTACCTGGAACTCTAGGGACCTCACGATGCTTGCTTCTGAGGGTGGAATCATACCTCCCACACCGGTTACCGGTGTGTGGGGTAGGATTCCAACATGTTTGACACCAAACACGATAGGGTTTGCTTCAGCCGTTTTAGAGTTGTTCATCACTCAGTTGCAAAATGCCCCTCTTTATGTCGAATATGGCTGTCTCACTGACAACCCGGGAAAATAGACTCCGTAGGCTGCAGTGTTGTTCTGATCATGCAGTGGCACCCACTCACTTAGAACCAAGCACCCTGCCTTCAGGATTCTAAAGGTTTGCTATAGGGGTGACTGATAACTTTTTAGTGCAGTGACCCTTAGTACCCTGTATCTTTAGTAAGTGGTGCATGCACCAATGTACACAGGCTGCAAAGGCAGGCGTATAGTTCCATTTTGCATGGCCTCTCATGGGTGGCATAATATATGCTCTAGCCCATGGGAGGACTCTGGGGTAACTATGTCCTGGGTACAGTGTTACCATATACTAGAGAATGACAAGGGTACCACAGTATCCAATCTAGAGTGTACCTAAGTATAGAACGTAACCGTTTAAGGAGAAAGCAGATAGACTGGGGTCCGGATTAGCACGATCCCAGTCAGACTAGTCAAAATCAGTATTACATTTAGCAAAAAGTGGGGGTAACCATAAGAAGCAGATCCTACTTTCCTACACCCCCACTCCTGGAATTTGAGCATACGGTATGTTTTGACAATCAAACTTACAGGAATATTTGAGTTGGAAGCCTTTCGAGCATTAGAGCCGTTCTTTGAGGCATTTATAGCTATCAGTATGTCCTTGTGCTAGAACGAGTGATTGCAGCAACAGCAGCAGTTCGCACTGTTGCCTTGGCTGCTTCATCTACCAGTGAATTCCCTTCAACGTGTACGCTAACACACTGATTACTCAATGTGTGAATAACTTGAGCCCCTGGCAGACATGCTTTCAGCTTTGTTATTTATTCCCATAACTATTTATGTTTAATTGTGCAACCCTTGGAATCTCTAAACCCATTCTGGCCCCAGTAATGAACATATTCATCATATGACTACACACAGTAAAACGAATCTCATACTATCAGTGTCTAATTGCTGTGTTTGGAATTTACCATCCCGCATATGCCCTTTCACAATAGCACATGCTTCAAAATACTGCTGTTTACTTCCCATGGCAGGCTGAGCAGATTCATCAGTGTAAATGAGGCAAGATTTTATTCCAGAGAGGATATTCTTGTTTGTACTGCAGGAATGCTTGTATTTTTAATGTAGAATCGTATCTGTAATCTACATCTGTTGCTGTGAGAGAATTAGCCCATTGTATCCATCACAGATGTAGAGCTTTATCATTAGCAATGCTTGCTTTGGTAACAGCTTCTAAAGTTGGTACCGGAGTTACAGCAATAATGTGTTTCCCCATGTTCCCCTGTGCTAGTGCTATTTCTCTCACTACAGCAGTCTGTACTGTTGTCAGTATTTTTTCAGTTGCTGCAAATTGAATTTCAGCATTTGTGTACAAATGTGATTTGTATGCAATTGGAACTGTCTCACCTTCATTGAAAGTGATGTAAGTATATCCTGATAAACTGGGGACAATCACCAAGTTTGTAGAATTTGCACGTGTGTGCAAGTGTTTAGATGCTATCCTGTCAGCCTGAACTGAAAGTAAAGTATCTGTGTGTTGCTGTGTCTACTGATGTTGTGTGAAATCAGGTCTGATTAAGTCATAGAAAGGTGTTACTCTTTCTACATAATCTAAAATGTATGTTCTACAGAAATTTTGAAATCCTAATACAGATTGCAAACCTTTGAGATTCTTTGGAAGTTGGAGCAGCGCACACTTTTCTAAATAAATGGCTGCCAGGCTCTTGCCGTCACTTGAGATCTCATATCCCGAAAACAGGACACTGAGATAGGATATTTTAGCTTTCTTAAAATTAAATTTGTAACCTACATTGTCGAATCCCACAATTATGTTGTTCATCCTGTTTAAGTGTTCAAGTAATTCATCGTCCGTCAGATAGATGTCATCTGCATAGGACACAACCTCCTCATCACATGTTTGTAATATTTCTGACACTCTTGTCGAGAAAAGCCCCGGGCTTTTCTTATACCCTTGAGGCAAACGACGGAAGTGGTCCTGAGTGCCCAGGGCAGAACATGCTGTCAAATCTAATGTCATTTGGTATTTTTTTCGCATGTTATTCATTAGTGTGGCACTATGTGCATTCTAAACTGCAAATGTTTGCGCGCATGTGTTTAAATATTGGTAATCTAAAACTAGACGATATGAATTGTCATGTTTCATTACTGGAAACAAAGCATTATTCATCGGGGCGTCTCAATCACACCTTGATATTCAAGTTGGGCTACAATTTCTTTGACTTGTATTTTTGCATCCTTTTTAATAGGGTACTGTCTCTGTGGATTTGGAGTTCATTTTAATGGGATTTTGTGGTGAGTAGACTTCACGATCCACCCTAAATGGTTGTGGTACAACGCTGGAGCTAGCGCTGGTGTCCACTCCTGCGCGTATGCATGTTTTAGAGATTCTGGAATGAGGTCGGAGAAAGCAGGCAAAATGACGCTTACCCCTCCTGGGCCCTCATCACAAATTCTGGTGGCCAGCTAGCAGTATGTCATATCCAAATGTTAAGTTCTCCCAAAAGAAACCTTTTACTTTTCCTGAGATGTCCCCCTCTATTTGTAGCATAATTTTGTGTAACCGATGTGGGACACTTACTACTTGTATCAGTTGTTTCCACCGTGATGTATTAATTCAATACTGCTGTCACCAGAAAATCCTTCATCTTCCGGCGAGCTATTGTTACTTCTGCTGCGCCGTCTATCATCATCAGAGCCCATTGCCTGTTCAGAAGCTGCGTCTTCAGTAACCTGGGCAAGTCTAATTTTTAAGCCAGCTACTTTCTTTTTTGCTTTAGGTTGCTCTTCCTGTTTGATAATGTAAACTGAAGTATGATGTTTTTCCCTTTTAGGTTTTGGTTGATCTTCTTGCTTTTGTTCTGATCGCCCGTCCCTCTCAAAGTTTTTAGATGAACCCTGAAAGGAACATGTAACAGTGTCTTGATACCTATCAGGTTTCGTAATGTTATTACGATTCGTAAGGTTGTACCTCTTTTCAAAGGACTCCCATCGGCGAGACCCATCCCTTGAGCATGAATTCTTATCTGAATTCTTTTTTTAATTTTTGTTTTCCCATGTCTTTTTAGAAGAAACGGGTGCTCTCTTGTACTTGCTTGTAGTTATCCTTGTCGGGACTACCCAACATTTGTGGCTTCCTGGCTTTGGTTCCAAAATTATCTCTACCTAATGCAGCATAAGTTTCTTCGATAATTTTTAGTAATGCTAGCTCCCTATTGATAGGAGCTGCTTCTGTGCATGGATACTGCTGCTGCCTCCCACTTTATGTTGCTCTGCATATTTGCAGAAACTTGGGCACAATTGCTCATCAGTTTCACACACCAGGAAGGGGTATTGTGTACTCTGACGTAAATAGCTACAAAGATAGGACTACAGGTAGAAGGTGGACACTATGACGCAGCAGTCAGCAGCAAACAGATAGTATCCCAGTTAGAAGGTGGACACAATGACTCCGCACCGTCAGCTGCCAATAGATAGGATCCCAGGTAGAAGGTGGACCCCTATGATGCCACAGTGGGCAGAAAGCTTATAGAGACACAATGGTTTTACATACGTCTTTATGCAGCCAAAGAAGGCTGCACACTATTTCTATACATAATCTGATTCAACAGCACAGCCACCGAGGGTGGCACACTGCTTTTATACAACATTTGATGCACAGTACAGCCTTGGAGAACTGCACACTGGTTTTGCACAACATCTGACACAATGTTGCAAACTTCCAACCAAGGGCTCTAAGGAAGAATGGATTATAAAAATAAATTTGAGAATTTTGGAAGTTGGTGAGAAGAATCTGTCACTATTTCCCTCTGTTTGAACTGATGTTAGAACCTCAGGAAACCTCACAAGAATGACCGACATAGCTGGGGCGGTTGGTGTAGATACATCAGACCATTCGTCCTAATTATGGTAGGCATTCTGACCTACTTGCTTCTCTTCAGGAACATTATGTAAAGACTGGCTGTCTGAAACAGAAAGAAACCAGACTCCCTTGTAGAAAGCTCTCAGTGAATCAAGTACATTATTATTGATTTTACAAAAAGCAAAAGCAAACTCTCACTTTAGGAGTAAAACAAAAAAGTCTGCTGGTCACCCGTGTGAAACATGACAGCCACTCAGCAAACTTTAGGTGCTTTTGGAGGAGCTCCTGTTGCTCCTCTGAAGACACAGGGATAGCCAGATTGGTGGAGATCGCCAAATATGGTGCACGGTAGTCCAACGGGATTGTGGAAGTTGTTACGCCTGCTCCTCTGACAGACCGTGAACCATCTGTCAAACTATAAAGGAAAGGAACAGTCTCCAAATGTAACCCAAAATAGAAAAATCACTAAAGAAAGACGGGCTGGATTCAGGGCACTCTATCAAAAAAGCAACAAAACATTATACCATCAACACCAACAGTCCTCCCACCAGCCCTGTTTATAGTTGGACAGATTGTCAGCCTTTCACTGGGTCTATCGATTGAAAACCTCTTCGAAGGAGAAAGGGCTCTCGAAGAAAACCCATCAAACATTATTAGATATAGCAGAGCTATATAAGAACCTTAAAAAACAAAAAAAGTACATTTTGTATTTGACATATTCTTGTTTAAATCCCTGGTGTTGCACACTGCTTTCAAGTGCTCAACATTCTGTGGTATTTTCATGGATTATTAACAAGAGTAGTGCCAGGATACAGACATGTTTTTAGCTTTCCTAAACAATTCGGGTATGGATTGGGTAGAACTGAATTATGGTCCCAAAACAGAAGTGAAACCCAGATCTCAGTATTACAGGTATCACTTCTCTCTTCGTTAACACAGAAAAAGAGGTAGTACCATCTCAAGCAAAGAACCGCCTCTCACTCCGAGAGAAGGCATTCTGGCGAGAATAGTTCCCTACAATTCCACCTGCGCCAGAATCCCAGCTGAAAGCAGTCATGCTATTGAGATTTGACCCCTCTATTGCCAAATAAACTAGGCTCCTTGCTGACATCAAAAATGATCTTTAAAATCTAGGGAATAAATCATATTTAAGCCCTCCTATACAATCAGCAGTCAAATACCATGAATTCAAATACATTTGATGTTTTATTACATATTTAAAAACATACATTTCATATTAATATATAAAATCTAGTCATCTTTGTGTACATTTCATAGCCTCATGATTGTGTTTGCTGTATGATGATTTAGTTCATGCTAATGTTAAAGTAAATTGAGTTTGGTCCTTGTACACACCTATGTAGTGTGGATTTTAAAGGCTCTTGATGTCCATACATGGGTGGTGTTTGGATGTTTGGTTATGTATCATTAATACAGATTTATAAAGTATTGGGTTTCAAATGTATTATGCCACTAATGTCTATACAAACCACTTGTTCCTAAATATAATTTGTTCAGTTTAGAACTTGTTGCTGATAACGTGTAAGGAAAGTGAGTTTGACCCTGAAGCAAACCCCTGTAGTGTGATATATATAAGGATGGGTGTGCTCTCATTCCTGTTCTGTGGTGGTATGGTGATGACATTGATGATGGTCGGCAGCAGGAAGAACTTCCCGGACTCAGAACTTTGTTAAAACGAACTTGGTGGAAAGCATTTGTTTCTACTATCTTTGTCTACTGAAGATGTATCCTTTCTTCTGATGTACATATTATATCGAAGAACTCCTTCCTCTAGGCAAGGCTGGGCTATGAGAGCACTGTTTATTTGGCAGCTCCAGCAACACAAAGGCACCGTACAGATGATTCAGAATGCTACGTTCTAGTGTGTGTTCACTGACATCTCTGCAGAATTGATAACATACTAAAGCTCTTCATACATTCACGGCACTGTAATGGTGTTTCCCCTATGTGTATACGCTGATGACTTCTGAGATTTAAGGAATCACTACAACTACTTCCACATTCATTGTAATGGTATGGTTTTTCCCCAGTGTGTGTTAGAATATGTTTTTGTATGTCTGATGTGCTTCACACATTCACTGCAATGCTATGGGTTTTCTCCTGTGTGTGTTTGCTAATGTTTTCGAAGATTTAATTACACACTGAATCTCTTCACACATTTATTGGAATGGTATGGTTTTTCCCCAGTATGTGGTCGCTGATGATTCCTGAGAGTTGAGGAATCACTAAAAATACTTCCACATTCAGTGCAATGGTATGGTTTTTCCCCAGTATGTGTCCGCTGATGGTCTTGTAGGTGTGATTACTGACTGAAGCTCTTCACACATTCACTGCAATGGTATGGATTTTCTCCTGTGTGTGTTCGCTGATGACTCCTGAGAGCTGAGGAACTACTAAAAATACTTCCACATTCACTGCAATGGTATGGTTTTTCCCCCAGTATGTGTCCGCTGATGGTCTTGTAGGTGTGATTACTGACTGAAGCTCTTCACACATTCACTGCAATGGTATGGATTTTCTCCTGTGTGTGTTCGCTGATGACTCCTGAGAGTTGAAGAATCACTAAAAGTACTTCCACATTCATTGCAATGGTATGGTTTTTCCCCAGCGTGTGTTCGCAGATGATTTGGAGTAGTGATAACAGACTGAAGCTCTTCACACATTCAGTGCAATGGTACGGTTTTCCCCCTGTGTGTGTGTGTTCGCTGATGTCTTTGGAGTTGGGATAATTGACTGAAGCTCTTCACACATTCAGTGCAATGGTACGGTTTTTCCCCTGTGTGTGTTCGCGGATGTCTTTGGAGTTGGGATAATTGACTGAAGCTCTTCACACATTCAGTGCAATGGTATGGTTTTTCTCCTGTATGTGTTCGCTGATGTCTTTGAAGATTTGATAACAGACTAAAGCTCTTCACACATTCACTGCAATGGTTTGGTTTTTCACCTGTGTGTGTTCGCTGATGTATTTTGAGGTTTGATAACAGACTGAAGCTCTTCGCACATTCATTGCAATGGTATGGTTTTTCCCCAGTGTGTGTTCGCAGATGTATTTGGAGTAGTGATAACCGACTGAAGCTCTTCACACATTCAGTGCAATTGTACGGTTTTTCCCCTGTGTGTGTTCGCTGATGTATTTTGAGGTTTGATAACAGACTGAAGCTCTTCACACATTCAGTGCAATGGTACGGTTTTTCCCCTGTGTGTGTTCGCTGATGTCTTTGGAGTTGGAATAATTGACTGAAGCTCTTCACACATTCAGTGCAATGGTATGGTTTTTCTCCTGTATGTGTTCGCTGATGTCTTTGAAGATTTGATAACAGACTAAAGCTCTTCACACATTCACTGCAATGGTTTGGTTTTTCACCTGTGTGTGTTCGCTGATGTATTTTGAGGTTTGATAACAGACTGAAGCTCTTCGCACATTCATTGCAATGGTATGGTTTTTCCCCAGTGTGTGTTCGCAGATGTATTTGGAGTAGTGATAACCGACTGAAGCTCTTCACACATTCAGTGCAATGGTATGGTTTTTCCCCCATGAGTGGCCGCTGATGATCTTTTAGGAGTGCTAACTGACTAAAGTTCTTCACACATTCATTGCAATTGCATGTTGCTTCTCCTGTGTGTGTTTGTTGATGGCTCTTTGGTAGTGATGACAAACTAAAGCTCTTGCTGCTTGTGTATGATTTTTGTTTCTTGGTTAGTGTCTCTGGGTCAGGTTTATAATTATCTGCATCCCATGACTGGGTTTCCTGAGGAGCTAACATGGTTGATAAAGCCCTTGTGTTATTATCACATTCCCTGTATGTGTGTGGTATTTTGGATGGTTGATTTCAGATTTTACAATGAAATACAAGACTCAAAAACTACACATTATATATTTGTGAAAAGTAAAGCTTCTTTGTAGGTGGTTATGTCTTTAGATTGAGGAATGGTTTTGCATGTTTATGAGTGAAGATTAGTCTTCCTTCTGGTCCAAGCAAATTGGGAAGGTCTGTTGTAGATCAGAGACCCTCTCTTTCCTTTGCCCTTAGTTGTCTGGCTCCACTCCCTTAGGGATTTCTCTTGCTCCTGTGGTTTGGCCAGGAAGAGTTTACAATATACCTAGCGTGCTCAATGGTGGTCTGTCATCATCACAGGAAGCAGAGCAATGCTGTATCCACCTCAAACCGAACACATTATCAAAGCTGGTGGTGGAGGCCTGTTAATAAAGGAAGTGGTTTGTCAGTGTTGTTGCCTTAATTTTCTAGAGGTAATTGCTTAGTCCTGTTGCATGGAGGTGCACAGCTCAGACTCTTACATCCAGTGAATTGCTCCTGACTGCCTCTTCGAGGATCTATCAGTTTATGTTCAGGTTTCTCAGTCTCTGACTGTGCAGATCTTTTCCTGAATATTGGAGCTCATTTTTTTTACCACTTTTTTCAGATTTGCACGATTACTGTCATTATTCATGATCATTTGAGCATCCAAGGCTGGTTTCCTATTGGATGTAAAGAGATTTAAAATCACTAAATGGAAATGTAAGAGTATGTGAATACACAATATTTAACTAGTTATAAAAGACCATTTATGAAAGTTACCAAGAGATATTTCCCCCTACACAGATATTTAACTAAATGTTTTATTGAACATGTACATCTTACTTAATTCAGAAAAGGAGGTGATTTTCCAATGCTCACACAGTAACTTAGTACAGAAAGAGCACACATGGAATGCCCACTCGCTAGAAGTACAGCTTTACAAAGACGCACATAGCTAAGATTTCATTTAAACAAGAAGAGATTGTGTAAAAAGAGATGGATCAGAATGTGCTGCTGTCACTTCAGTTTCAGGAAGTTTATAACAGCAGTAACCCTTTCAAGACTACATGACAAAGAAAACTCTTCATGAAGTTTATAATAAATGTAACTCTTCAGGAACTATATAATACAGCTAACGCTTCAGGAAGTATATAATAAAGCTAACGCTCCAGGAAGTATATAATAAAGGTAACGCTTCAGGAAGTATATAATAAAGGTAACGCTTCACGAAGTATATAACAAATGTAGCTCCATTACCACTCTTCTTAACAGTACTTTGCAGTTTACACTGGAGGAGCTGAAGTTCTAACTCTTGTCTTTACTTTTCCGTTTGTTAAGTTTTTTTTGCCACATTATTAGGGATGGTCCAAGCATTTGTTGGAAGATTGCACCATTTATTATAGAGATTCCATCACTATTAGTAATATACCTGCGACATCGCTGCTACCAATACATGTCTGCTTTTTGTCTTTTTCTGTCTTTACCAGGGTATCTGACTAAATGTCTTCCGTTTGGTGCCAGCATGCTTCTCGTCAGTGAATGGAGCATTGGCAGAGATGTCCATTGCTTGAGGGTGAGTGCAGCACTTACACCTCTGGGTATTTCTTTCATTCAGCTCCCTTATGGCTCCGTACTCGCTCAGGAAGGTTCATTGAAAGCTAAAGCAGGGGAGTGACACAATGACCACAGCAGACATCAGGTAATGAACCAATAGACAAACGCCATGATAGCATAGAAGGATCAAAAGCATCTTCAGAGAAGCTCGCCGGGGACATAAAAACGTCGGAAGTGCACAGGTAGCTACTTATGAGGTACAAACAGGGGAGGCGAACATGTAGGTACATGCTCCATTTTGGGTCTGTTTCAGGCTTTTAATGGGCTGGGAATTGGGGTGCACTGTATCTTAATACTGCGGCTGATAAAGGTACTTGCTGCCAGGGTGTTACCACTTTGACCCTTTACAAGAGGGGAGCCGAGCCTTTGAAAGCACAACACCTGAAGGCTGCCTGCCCTGAGGGGAAGGTGAGGGTCCAGGTGTCAGAAAATATCAGTAAGGGACTTAAAAGGATCCTAAGAAACACAGCGGCAGAGAGGCGAAATCGTCAGCCTAGATGAAGAAGAGCTGGGTCCTCCACTGTTTACGGAATACAGTAAGTGATAATGAATCTTTCTAAGGTTAGGAGGCATAGAATTCCACCGGGTCGGAGCTAAGACATGGAAGGAGAAACCTTTCGTTCTGGCTCTCCTGTGACGAGGGATGTGGGCCAGGTTTAGATTGGATGGAGTGTAGCGTTCTGGAGGGCATGTAAAGTTTCATCCAGGCAGCTAGGCTGGTTGCTCGTTAGAGCTCTATTTTTTTAGTTACGTTTTAAACAGTGGTCGTGCATACATCTGGCCAACGCGGATACACAGTTTTTAGATTTGGCACAAAAGCCAGTTGACTCTGCCGACAGGGAAATATTTAGCTGAGTTTCATCAGCATACAACACTAGTGAGATATTCCATAATACTTCACTTCCTCTGCCAGTGGTCTGATGTAAATATTAACAAGGATTTGCAATGCAAATAGGTCTCACATTTGTGAGTTAGAGCTATTGAAGTTGTGAATGGGATTTTTTTTTACCTACACGGTTTATTTTTAGAGTGAATGTATGTAGTGTGCGAAATCCCTTGGAAAGGTCCTGCACTTCGTAATAAATATACTGAAAAAGACGCAAAGATGGATTGTGTCAACAATTGCTTGGCAAGTACCTCATGGGTGAAGTGTAGCCACACATGTACACTGTGGTGCTTTACTAATGAGAAACTCAATAATAAAAGTAGTGCTTACAGACTAACCAACGCGATCGGAGCATGTGAATCCAAATCCCGGCTTCACTTTCATTTTCTAGACCATTTGACTCACTCTCCCGCGTCTAGGTTATCCCTCAAACATTTGGAGGCAATGAAGTTTGCAAAGGGGATGGGGGGCAGGGTGGCATCGGGGGTACATGAAAATGTATTCATTGCCTAGTTGTCAAAGTTAGCCCGGTGCTATCATATAAAAGTGTGCAGATATCATTGGGATTACTTTACTCGCATCTATGAGAAAATTGACATTAATTATACAAAATGCCAGAATCCGTGTCAGTTTTCATAGTGCTGGTTGATTAGTTTCATTGCATTAATTTTTTTATTTAATCTTTTACATAGCATCCAAAGTAGGTTACCTAACGCCAAAGCCCCGAGTTATTAAATGACCCAAAGTAGGGAGTGTTTTACAGTTGAGAAAATGTGTCCAAATGTAATTTTGGTAGTGCCATGGAATGATCATCCAATGAGGTACTCGATGAGCAGATATTTAACAACACGTTCAAAATGTTCAAAATGTACGGTATTGTGGCTGTTGTTTGTTTGTACACAACCACCTCTCTGAATGTGTTTATTAACACAGACCTCCATCTACCAGACAGTGCTCACCGAGGGGCGCCTAAAGCACAGAACAAAATATATTCAGTTATCCTGAGTGTGAAGGCACCCAGAAGGTTTAGGTGCCCGTCCTGAGAGGCTAGGGATCCCTGCGCTTCTACAGACTCTGCCATGCTCCTCTGCACCAGCAGGGCACAGCTCAGAATCTGCTGCTTGTGCTAAGACTAAGTAGGGGGATGAGGTTGGAGCAAGCAGGAGTTTCCGGCAGATTTCCAGGTTATTGAAAGTGATGATTCTGACATGAGGCAAAGGAGTCTGACTTTGTCTGTTTGCCTTCACCAGTCTATTTCTCTACCATCTACGGGGCTCACTGTCATGTATTCATTCTTCTCTCTTTGTTAAGAGGTGCGTGAGCCAATATATTAATTAGCAGGTAGAGCCAGCCCGAGACAAGCCAAAGCGTATACGAGCCAGTGGGTGAACCGTGAAAATGATCGGCATGTTAATTATACAGTAAACATGATGCAAATGTGTAAATGTGCGATAACGTCTCTTCAGAATTAAAAAAAGTGCATTTTGTTAGAGCGTCACTTCAGTACTCATGATTATAGCGCAGATTTGAGAGGAAGTTATTAAAAGTGCTCGTTTTAAGCAGGAGTTAAAACACTGCCGCTTCTCCGGCCTGACAACAATGCCAATTGGGAACTAAGGGGTGTCAGTTGCTATCCATTCCCCAAATGTTGCCTAGAGTCTTAATATATTTGAGTTACATCAAAATCTAGTTAATTAAACACGAGAAGTTTTTGTACAGCACGCATCGTGAACTTGCATAGTTCAAAGTGGCAATAATAAAGATGAAAACGGAATTGCCGGCAGGCAAGAAAACATGAACGGCAGTGGGGGGATGATACGGAGGAGGGTGTAAAGTCACTGACTGAGGGAGGGGGCGGGTGGGGTGGGACAGAGAAGAAAATAGTTTTAGCAGTAAAAGGCTCAGTAGCTGTGGAAGGATACAAATGATGAATGAGGAGGGACAAACAAGCCTTAAACCAATCGGAGGGCATCATTTAAGACAAAAGCCAACGGGCAGAGAGTGGGCGGATCTTCCATGAAGCTTCCCCACTACAGTGTATACTGCATGCCTCGCAAAGCGATGGCAGAGTATTCGCGCTGCAACGCTAGGCGAGACCTAAAAGAAATTAGTGTTAAGACTAAAGGGGGCAATAGCCGTGAAAGGATATAAATGATGAATGATGAGGGACTAACAAGCCTCAAACCAATCGGAAGGCAGCTTTTTAGACAAAAGCCAATAGGCAGAGAGTGGGTGGAGCTTCCATGAAGCTTACACACTACAGTATACACTGCATACCTCGCAAAGCGTTGGTAGCGCATTCACGCTGCAACGCTAGGCAAGACCTAAAAAGGGTAGGAATGGGCTCCGAACCCCGGGGGACACCAGGAGCCAGTCCTCTTTGTGATGAGGTGAAAGGGGAAGGGGAGGGTATAACTTTAAAAGACCACTTGTTCAAGTAGGTGACAACCAGAAGTCAAATATAAAGGTATAGATAGTTTTATTGTAGCTTCTTTCATCATGCAGAGCTCCCACACTCCTGCCTCAGCAACCGCCACTCCTAGAATGACCGGAAGACCTGGAACAAACTAGAGTTCCAAGGATGGCCAGTCAACCTCGCGCGGCAGGTCAATGAGTAAAGAGAGAGAACCATCATAACATATCTTCTTTTCTTACAGAAGACAAAAAAATAATAATAATACAAAGTACATAAAATATTGCAATCAAAACGTGCAAAAGTGAACAAAGCATTATATCAATAGAACAAATACTGATAATAAATATGAAAAACACAACATATGTGGAACAGAATAAAATGTTATATTAATAAAACAATATAAGCAAAATATAGAAGAACCGTATGATAAATTTATCATAAATTTATGAAACATCTTTTCCTAAAGAACAAAAAAAAAACAGAAGAAGTCAATACCTCACAAAATCATCATATCTCCTTGGAAAACGAATCTCTCATACTGGATTCGTTTTTTTTCCCTCATGAAAGTTTTTGCAAGAACCAGATTGTTGTAAAGGTGGCCCTTGAATACAAGTACCAGCATCCTTCTTGGAATAAAGAGCAATCCTCCTAAAATTCCAACATTGGCCGTTTCCTAAAACAACATGCCATCTGAGAGCCTCTTTAACACTAAAAGGATAAGAAAATGTATTCAACCCATGCTCTCTTCTACTTAATTTGACCTTGACAAGATCACCCACTTCCACTCTTCCAGTTTTACCAGTATGACCACGATAGGGAAAGAGGTGTTCTCTTCATGCAGCCAATGAGGAATTAACTTGTTTTTGGCACTCTACCTCGAATTTTCTCAAAAGGGACAACATTGGTTACCCTATGGCCAGTGGTATTATATGATCATAACATATCATTCACAGCTCTTTGAATATCACGTCGACCCTGAACAGCTAATTGAAGAGTACCTTTCACCATTCTATTCATGCGTTCCACTATGCCGTTGCCTTGTGGATTATACAGTTAAGTACACATGTGCCTGATTCCATGACTTGAAAGGAAGTTGCGCATGGCCAATGAAGTTAGTTGAGTGCCATTATCTGCAACTAACACACAGCAAAAAGTCTCTTTAAAAATATAGATCTGGGATGATTAAGAATATTATCAGTAGTAATATTTCTCAAAAACTCTACAAACACCCAATATGAACATACATCCACTAAAACCTTGGCAAATCGATACTTAGAAGATAGAAAGTCCATCGGACCAATAAAGTCCAAACAAACCTTTTCCCAAGGCAAATCTGCAAGAAATGAGATGGAACCTAGGGGTTTGAGAATTAATCTTTAATCTCTTTTCGTTCTCCTTACACAAAGAACAATCCTCTACCCAACCACGAACATAGTCATCAAACCCAGGATTCCAAAAAAATAGCCTTAAGGTGCTTGATGGTCATGGTTTGTCCAAGATGACCCTCATGGGCCAAAAGAAAAAAAATCTTCTTAAGAGACTTTGGTGGGACACACTTTTCACCTCTCATCACCAAATCATCAGACCTTTCAACACTCAGGTCCTCTTGTAATTTGACAAAGCTGTGCAGGGAAGGCATCACCTTCACGCTTCCAACCAAGGCGTATAGCATTAATTAATTCAACAAAATCGGGATCGTCACTAACTGCTTGATGCCACTCTTCCCTAGAAATCGACTTAAATTCATCTGAGCACACATCCTCTATGCTTGCTACCAAATAAACATTTTCTTTCTCAAACTCACAAAAGTGCTCAGACTGGAATGGGAAGGTGAGATAAGCAATCTGCTTAAATGTTCTTCCAACCAGAAATATGTTCCAACTTATATGTAAATTCTTGTAATTTGGCAGCAAATCTCATCAACTGAGGAGAACCATTATTTGCACCACCCGGGGATAACATTCTTATGAGAGGCTTGTGATCAGTCCTCAAAGAAAACTGTGAGCCCCACACATACGTGCGAAAATGCAACACACCCCATGCAGCAGCTAAAGCTTCACCCTCAATAACTGCATAGTTTCGCTAAGCACAGCTGAATGTGCGAGAAGCAAATGCAACTGTTTTCTCAATACCATTTTTCTTTTGTGAAAGGATAGCACCAATGCCATTAACATTTGCATCAACTGTAATGTAAGTGTCTCTACCAGGTTCAAAAGTAGTGAAGATACCTGCATTAACAATTTCATTTTTTATGTTATCAAAAGCCTCATTTTGTTGAGCTTCCCAAGCAAACTGTACACCTTGTCTAAGCAATAAGCCTAATGCTTCAGTTTTATGTGCAAAATTAGAAACAAACTCAGAGTAGTATTCAACTAACCCCAAAAATGATTTGAGTTGATCCTTGTTAGAAGGAATAGGTGCAAGTCTAATAGCTTTTAACAACTCTTCTTTTGGTTTGACTCCGGATTGGGAAATAGTATATCCAAGATAATCTATTTCAGTCAATAGAAACTTGCACTTATCCTTTCTCAAGGTAAGACCAGCCTTAAGTAGAATTTGTAACACTTAAGCTAAAGTAGAATTATGCTCAAATTCATCATCACCAGTGATGAGAATGCCGTCCTGAAAATAATGTACATGTTTCAAACCCTTCAATAAAGAATGCATCATACGTTGGAAAACGATGGCTGCTGAGGCAAGACCGAAAGGAAGCATTTTAAATTGAAAGACACCTTCAATTGTTAAAAATGCTGTTAACTTCCTAGAATAGGGATGTAGTACTACTTGATGATAAGCTGCCCTGAGATCAAGTTTGTTGAATAATGTTGCCTTATCCATCAAGAGTACCATCTCGGAGATATTAGGGAGAGGAAATTTATCAACGATGATGTTCTAATTAAGAGACCTGAGGTCCATACAAAAACGAAGCTTATCATCCTTCCTTTGGGTAACGACCACCGGAGAAAGCCACTCTAAGTCCTCCACCGGTTCTATGATGTCTTGCTTCTGCATGTCCTCAAGCATCTCCCTAACTTCTTTTCGGATAGCAATGGGAATTCTTCTAAGGGCATGTTTGACCCGTTGAGCATTGTCCTTAAGTTTAACTTCATGAACATACCCCACAAGTTTACCCAGATCAGAGCAAAAAACAGCATTATTTTTTGTCAAAACAGAATCAATATCGGGAAAATTTTCAACAACCAAATCTTTGTCAACAGATCTTCGATCTAAAATAATGTGCAGGTCATGTTGTTGTACCCAACCTAGAATTGCTGGGCCATCTTCAGAAATATAAACATTTCCCAAAGTAGACCTTCCCTTCAGCTCAAAAGTAGTTTCCATGCCACCCTTAATATTAACGACTTCACCCCTATACCCTTTGGGTGTGATATCACTATTTGAGAGTGAAAAATTAGGCCAACAATCTTTAAAAATGTGAAAAGGAATAACTGTGAACATTGAACCTGGATCAACTAAGAGTGTCACTGAAACATAATTCAACACAAAGGTAGCTTTAGGTCTTTGTAAAAACCCCAGGACAATTATCTTCAATACAAAAAGAAGTGTCAGGGGAAACAAAGTCAACAAAGGCAACCCTATTCTTAGATGGATTTCTACTAACGTTGCTGATGTGACCCCTCTTCCCACATTTCTTACAAGATTTATCTCAGTCAAAGCAACCATAAAAGTCTGCGGCGTGAGTCATAGTCCCACAACGATAACAGAGAACGTTCCTTTAAGGTTAGGGTTTGAAGTAGAAAACGTAGGTTTAGCATCAGTAGACTTTGTATCAATATCTGAAGAAGAGTCTTTATCATTTTTGTTGACGACATTAACTGTATCTTCTTTCTTTGACTCAAGAGCATGCATCTCTTGCATGCATTTATCCGATTCCTCAACGACTTTAGCGATGTATGTATGTATGTATGTATAGGCATTTATATAGCGCACTACTTACCCAGAGGGTCCCAAGGCGCTTCGACCGCTGCGAAACCCTTCCTGGCTTCCCTGAGAGATGGTCCCTTAATGGGTATCTCCAGGGTGAGACCAGGCATCCCCGGCGGTCGGGTGGGGCCGTTAGTGAAGATGAGGCAAGCTAATGCCCAGAGTTGCCGAGTGTGATCGCTGATCAGAGTGGGCACCGAGGCGAGAGAATTCTCGAGTCCGCTGACCCTGGTCCAGAAACCTGCCGCGCCGGGAATCGAACCCTGGTCCCGGGCCGTGCTCTGCTCTCGGGTCTGCCGCCTCTAACCAGTGAGCCACACTACTTCACTGGCGATGGCAATTGCTTCCATTAGTGAAGGATTCTTAGCTGCCCAAAGCTTCTCTTGCATCCTCTTATTCTTACATTGTACTATTAATTGATCTCTGATAACTTGATCAGCCATCGGACCAAAATCACACTTAACGGACAATTCTCATAAGTGAGTTACCATTTGATCAACAGATTCTTTATCCTTTTGTGGAACTGTATAACATTTGTGTCTTTGCATGACAATGTTGACTTGCTTTCCAAAGTACTTCGAAAGTCTTTGTTTTGCCTCATTATACGGATTGTCAATAGGTTGACCATCTGCTCCTATAATTTCTGGCAAAAACTTAAAAACATGTTGACCAGCTTTTCCAAGTGAATTCAAAAGAATGGCTTTTTTCTTAGAAGCTTGAAATCTGAGACCATCAATAGCCTCCAGGTAATTTTCAAAGATACCAATCCACTCCTCCCATTCAATTGAAGGAGTGTCACCTTCAAGAAGGAAAGGTGGAGGAGGGGCTATTGTTTGACTGACAGCCATGAATAAATCAGCCCACAACTGGACGAAAGAACATGCAAATATGCAAAGGAATAGTATTGATGGAGATTTAAGTGGATTTGAGCTAAGGCAGGACCAAAAAAAAAAAATTTGAAATAGATAATTCTGAACATTACTGGTGGTTGGCAACAATGTAGAACTGGAAATCCACAAAATTAACTATAACGTACAGCACTCGTGGTTGGCACTTCCTGGATGCAAAAGAGACTCATAGTTGGCAAGACGTGGCTGGCAGTAAATAAACAAAAGTACAGACAAAATGGCCGCACGTTACGTTCCTTGCGTCTTGAGCATATGCACACAGATGATGCTGTACGTAGCGTTATTGTGGAGTAAAAAGAATCACTGTGGTTGCATAGCGCTCAACCAATATATGTAGTGTTGGCTTGAAATAACGGAGACACTGTGGTTGCTTAGTAAATCGATATACGGGATGCACGCGCAACCAGTTTTTGGACTTGACAAAATCGTGAATAAAAAAAAATGGACAATACCTCATTAGTCCGATGATGCGAAAGGCAATACAGTCACCATCCAGCTGAATAGAAATAGGATACAAGCTGCAAGATGGACGATGCGCTGGATTCGTGCTCTTCAAGGATCCACTGGTCACCTGAAGATTGTCGCCAAAATGTTCAAGTAGGTGACAACCAGAAGTCAAATATGAAGGTATAGATAGTTTTATTGTAGCTTCTTTCATCAGACAGAGCTCCCACACTCCTGCCTCAGCAACTATCACTCCTAGAATGACCGGAAAACCTGGGACAAACTAGAGTTCCAAGTATGACCAGTCAACCTCACACGGCAGGTCAATGAGGAGAGATAGAACCATCATAACACCACTCCTTTAAAAAGATGGTAAACCAGGCCAGACCTTTACCCTGTACCCCCAGATCAGTGAGACGAGTTAATATTATTGCATGTGAGACAGTGTCGAAGGTCGCACTTAAATCTAGGAGTATCAGAGCCTGGGATGTGCCAGCATCTGCAGTACTGCAAAGGGATTCAGTAACTGTTAAAAGAGCAATTTTGGTGCTGTATGAGCTAAATCCATTTTGGGAACTATCTAATAGTTTATATCTATACTACTATAATAAAGGAAGAACTTTGAGGCTTTGAGGCGGGTAAACTCGGGAACCACAGCGCCAAACAACACACCCGATACACCGTTGTAATCGTCAGGGTGTGCAGATGGTTATAGGCTATGTAAATAAAATAAAAAAACGTTATTTAAAAAATGTACATTAAAAAAAAGTAGTCCCTCCGAAGTAGCGCCGGCCGCGACGTGCGTGCTCACGTCAGGAGCGCGGGGAGGAGCGGCGTCCAGGAGCGCGACGAGGAGCAGCGGACAAGGCGCAGGGGAGGAGCGGTGATGTGAGGAGCAGCGGACAGGCCGGAGGAGCGGTGACCAGCGGCGGTGAGGAGCGAGGAGCGGCGGACCGGTAAACTGAGGAGCGCGGGGGAGGAGCGGCGGCTGAGGTAAGGGGACCCACGGACAATGTCGGGGCAGGCGGGGGTGGGGGCAGGCGGGGGACGGGCCGGGCGGGGGCCCGGGCTTCTGGACAATGTCGGGGCGGGCGGGGGTCAGGGAAGCCTGATTGTTCCCGGAAAAGGTCGGGACGGGCTGCTAGTTGTTCTAATATTTTAGTTAGGAGATTGTTTACATGTTTCTCCCTATCCTTGGACAGAAAGGACAGAAGACAAATAAGTCAATAGTTTTCTGGCTGAGTGGCATTTAGCGAAGGCTTTTTAGAAGAAGTATAACCTTGGCGTGTTTCCATGATATTGATACTTCTTCAGTGCTCAGCAAGAGTTTGGCTAATTCTAGAAATATGGGTGAGACGCTCTCTTGAAATTTTAAAATTTAATCAGGTTTAAATGGGTTATCTGGAGATCCAGATTTCGCTTGACACATTAAGGTGGAGAAAGAATCTGCGTTAAGTAGAGCCAATTGATCCAAGGGAGCCCATTGTGAGTGGTAGGTCCTTGTGTCAAGATAGACAGGTTTGACTGTTTTCTCACCCCTGTTAAAGTTAAGATAAAGATCATTGACCAATCCTGCTGCAGTGGCTGTTAGAAGCTTCCGCTAATCCAGGAGTGGCAGTGGGTTTAACCAGGTTGTTCACAACAGAGAACATTACTTTTGAAAGCTTGCTGCTGCTTTTGATTTGTCTGTAAATAATTTGACACAGGCTGTTTTAATCAGTGTCTTGTAGCATTTAATCGATCTCAATGTTGTTCAATCATGCTACAGCATCATAGGATTTGTGCCAAGCGCAATCTAGTTCTTTGAATTGCTTCTTTTATGAGCAATGCTTCATTGAACCAAGCAACTGGGGGGCTGCTTCCTACTTTTATAGAGCTTGGCAGGAATAAAATGATCCAAGGCAGAATTGAGCCATGCTTTGGTGGAAGTCTCTGCCCATTCTATATCGGGGTCTATTAAAGGGCACACTCCTTTCGATAAACCTTGAAAAGGCAGATGGGTCCAGTTTATGCCACTACCTTCTCATTGTGGGGTTACCGGTAATGTTTTGTTCAACGCTAGGATATCAATGGTCATTGGCACTAAATAATGGTTCGACCAGGTCACTGGAATAGGGGAGCAGTTTTAAGGGTGGCCAGTTTGGAAAAAACAGGGTCCAGCAGATGGCAGCCCTCATACCTGAATGTTTTACTAACTGAGCTAATTGGAAAGTGGCCAGGTCATTAGTAAAGGACTTCTTTATTGTTGATTAGATCAAGATGGAGATTCGAGTCTCCAATTATGCTCAAGTTGGACAGTTGAAGTCAGTGTAAGGTAGAGCACTCTGTTAGAGATTCCCTGGAGACGCATCGGAGAAGGTCCAGGGCACTGACTACAGTCCCCAGGCTCCACCACACAATGCATCACTCTCCCGCACCCGGAGGCGCTTAAACGCAGCAGCGAGGTCCCACTGTGGAGGACACATCGGAGCAGAGCCGGGGCACTGACTACAGCCCCCAGGCTCCACTTCACGCCACATCACTCTTCCTACACCCAGAGGTACTTAAAGGCAGCAGCGAGGTCCCACTCTGGGGGACGCATCGGAGCAGAGCCGGGGCACAGACTACAGCCCACAGGCTCCACTGCACAAAGCATCACTCTTCTGGCACCTGGAGATGCCTAAAGGCAGCAGCGTGGTACCTCTGCACGAGACTCGCCCGGGCTAAGGGCGGGCTAAACCACGCCTGACGGAGCACGGAGGAGGCTGGGGCCCCCCTCTAACTTCTACACTCCCCGTTACATGCCCACCATGGGCAACAGAGGAGGTAACTGTTACCTCTTTAGATACCTTTCTGGCCAAGGCAACACCGGCATTAGAAAAATAAATCGCACTTACAGAAAAAATACTTTTGTTGCGGTCAGGGGCAGGGCAGTCATCTAATCTAGTTGTTTCTCCAACTAAGGGGGTTGTAACAAAACTATATGGGGTTTCTTTTCCAGAATTGCCGGCAGTCTCTGCACCAACCCCCGAACATTCACAGCTAGCCTCTACATTTAGCTGGAAACCAACTGACGCTACCTCTGTAAATGGTAAATGAAAAAGAGGTTATGCGATACTGCCCTCCAAGTGACCTGCCAAGAAGATCAGAAAGGCCGCTATGCCAGCAAGTTCCACATGTTTGAATGGCCGGCAACATTCAGATAATACATTTCCCTCATATTGGTGTGATCTTCATGATAACTTTAAACAACTTTTGCAACCGATCTATGCCCATTTAGATTCTATAGATCGCGCATAAGGTCATCCCCTCTGATGGTTGTAAAACTCTCAAAAACTATAATTGTGGAAGTCGTAATTTGTGTTTTAATTGTGAAAACATGATCCTTGGTCGTGAGTTAGCTAAATCGCCCTCCACTTCTATTGGTCATCCTTGTGTTGAAAATCAGTTGGCCCCCAGCAGGGATCCTATAGGTCCAGACATTGTAGATTTGGTCCCTAGGTGTTGCCCACCGCATTTGACCATACAAGATTCTATGGGTAAGGGGCAATCACATGACTTATCAAGACCACAGGTTAAGGTAAATTCCCATCAACTCTGGCCCACAGCAGACCAAATCAGCAATACATGGACTTCCCTCCTGCAGCTTGGAACTATGTTCAAATCTTAGTCAACGTGCCTTTATTACATCCCAATCTTAGAAAATCTTCACTTCAGCTGATGGCCAAGTCTCGATACTGGATGACTCAAAACTCCAATCAAGGTCATCTCATCCAAAATCATTTGATAATGGCCAGAAGAATGCAGTGAATTGGGACTGATATAAAAACAACCAATAATGACTGTTTTAAAAAAAAACTTTGATAATGAATGGCTAGTGAGAGACCTATTAGGGAGTTTACCAGTTGCTCCTTCACTCCATTCTCAAGTTCATGCAGTCTCGTTGGGCTTTTTTTTATAGGTCTGCACCAGTACGTAGTTCCACCGTACTCACTCAGGGCCTTTCTTGAGTGAGAAATGGCCATAAGCCTGCCCCGGTGGCTTTTGATGCCCTTGCCCTATCAAATAGGTACTCATTGTTGGAAGATATGGAGGCATGTGATTGACTGATCTCTCCACTAAATCATTTGCCTCCTCAGTCTGTTCTTTAAAATCATTATCAAACGATTTCTGGTTTGGTACACGTGGAGAGTTCAGTTGTTCGTTTTAGGTTCACTAAGCAGTATTATATCCTTACCAATTGACCCTACATCATCCTTCTCACCAGGACCGACAGAGATTCGGTCGCAGGAGTCGCTAAGTGATATAAAGTTCTCTCTAGGACTATAGCGGGTTATGAAAACAAAAAGGATAATCAAAATTGGCATAAAGAGTTTACGAATTCTGATATCTGCTTTCAGGAAAATTGGGCAGAGCAGTCTGTCTATGATGTAAATGGCTACAGCTCCTTTTGGTACACCAGCAGTTCCATCAGCAACAGGTAGATCTAAGGGGGGCTTACTCAGAATTATAGCAAACACGATCACCCTAGTTAAGGTGACCTTTTTCAATATCTCACACCATTTTCATGTTATCATGGCTGAGGTTTCTAGTAAAATTGATTTGTTACAGATTAATTTTATTATAATAATTTTAAGAATCCTACACAGGTGACTGCTGAGTTGGCGAGAATATTGGAATTTCTGTTAACATACCACACACGTTCAATTTGTTTTATTTGAGCTCGGGATTTTCAAGTGTACTGTAGCCCCAATTTGGACCAATGTATTTGTGGGGTAACTGACACAAATGATTCGTTCCTCGTCCATTTTATGCATCATAACTATGGAAACATTTCAAACAGTTTTTCCTTAATTTGGGACCTAGTTATAATAAACCTGTGTCACCCCATGACTGGTCAACCCCTCCCCACCATTCAAATTACTGGAGTTACCTCGACATCTGATTTTACAACTATTCAGACTAATTTTAGGAGATGTATTAAGTTCAGTGATCATGCTTTCTTTCTTTTTTTGTTTTGTTTGGCCTCTTTCTGCTAAGTCAAGCTCTATATTTTCCCAAAACCGATTCTGAGTAGGAAAAATGTATCTACTCTTAAATGGGAGAAAATTAACCCTATTTCCTTCCTCCCAAAGGTTGCAAAGGAGGTGTTACCTGACATTGAATCCTGCTTAGACACCAACACTGATAGTCATCAAGTAGTAATAGCATTTAGTAAAATGTTAACATCTATAAATTTGAATCTTTTACATCCAACTACAAGAAACACTCCATCGACAATAAGGGAAATTGAGACAAATTACTCAAAGGCCTCGAAACAACTTCACACTGCTCTTAAAACAAGTCCCAGAAACAAAGATTTGATAAGGAAGCTACGAGCTGACTATAAGACAGGTAGGGCGGTGAGAAAAAGGGATTTACGGGATGGAGCATGGGCAAATTTGTGTGAGGCTTCGAGGAGTAAAGATAGCAAGGCATTTTGGAGGGTGGTAAATGCCCCTTTTCTGCAGGATCAGGGCGGCACCTCTCATGATATTCATATAGATCAATCCACCTGGATGTCTCTCTTCCAGAGCATTTTTAATGTAGAGATGGATAGAGCTACAAAAAACCTTAGGAATAAATGACTGCCCATCTGGGGATGGAATTCTCATTAGAGGGAATTGAGCTTACACTCTCTCAATCGCCTGCCCTAAAGGCAGCAGGGTCAGATGGGATTCGTGGATATTTTCTTTGTACATAAATATGTATGGGCTCCACTCTTGACCCAAGTTTTAAATACTGTTTCCAAAGTGGGACCCCCGGTATCTTTTAACAATCCATGATCATCCCCATATATAAGAAGGGGAATCCCTTGAATCTGGCAAATTACCACCCAATAGCCCTGCTGGATAGCGCTGCCAAACTAATGGGGAGATTGCTCCTAAATAGACTGGAGGATTGGGCATTTGTTAATAATGTTTTAGGTGAGACACAATACGGGTTTAGAAAGAGGAAGGGTACAATCGACCATGGACAAAATTCACCCTTACTTGCAGCAAAAAATGTTTGTGCAAAAAAGGGCCAGTTTTATATGGCTTTTGTGGACTTGTCCGTGGCCTTGGAGTCGATGGGTGTGGACAACTCCATCATTCTTTTTACTAGGGAGACGTATAGAGAGGCAGGGGCAGTTTTCAGGTTTGGTAAACAGGGGGAATGTTCGGAAATATTTAAAATTGAAAAGGGGGTGCGACAGGGGTGTGTCCTTGCCCTCTTTCTGTTTTCCTTGTACATCAATAACTGTAATGAAGTTTCGACCGTGCAGTGCAGAGATGTTCCATCAGCAGGTGACTTATCGCTGCCTGCTCTCTTCTATGCAGATGATGCAGTTTTGATGGCCACGACACCACTGGCCCTACAGGGCTTGATTGGCTCTTGTTCAATTTTCAAGTCTGAACTGGGTCTGCTTGTTAACAAATCATAAACCTTTGTTATGATAGCGCAACTGGGAAGGAAAAAGTATTTCTCTGGAACGGGTAGAGTCCTTTATTAGGTCGAGCCTGAGCCAGCGTGTAGGCGCTGCTCTACGGAGATCTGTGGTAGTTCTGTACGGTTCGGAGGGAAGCTTTGCTCACTCCCCCGTCCTTATTTTTGATTGGCTTGTGTCTTTGTCCTTCGTAAAGGCTGGCGTCTGATTCATTATGAGGCTTATTAGTCCATCCTTAGTATGGGTATGTAGCCATTTGTATTCTCCCATGGCTACTAGCACCTTTACTTGTTTTAAAAAAAAATGTTTTAAAAGTTGTTGGCCCAGCATGATGCCTACATCCCTTGGCGGGCCGGCAATGCGATGTAGTATTCTGCAAGGCATTATAGGCAGGGAGGGTGTACACAGCAAGCCACCTACAACCACTTTGGGCCGGCAGCGTTAGGTGGGACGGGTTTAAAAATTAGGAGCGTTAAAACGTCAAACATTGCAACTTTATGCACGTTTGAGAGGAGAAGGTGCCCATTTACGCTGATTCCTGCTGAACATACAATCTAGTAAATGATGTTATCCTGCGCCCTGGAGCCAAATTGGCTGCTATACTCTGGCCTAAGCGAGATCCCACATGTATTGATTCACATCCCTACCTGTCGTCGCCGGTACAAGGCTTAGTAGCCATGTCTGTGGTGGTGCTGTGCTCCAGGAGGTAGGTCGGAAGGGGACCCCTTATATCGCGTGTGCAGGAGGAAGATGGTAGGAGTTCAGAGTAGACGTGTAATTGCTCTTGACAATAGATAAGATCGTGTAGCCAAACTTTGAACTTGGGGGCTCTCCCCCTTCCCTACCTGCGGGCAATCCGTCGTTTGGCCAGGCGGAGCGCCAGGGAAGTATAGCGCCACATCTTAGCAGCGAGCGGCTCAGTGCACCCTAGTAGTGTGGTTAGGGGGTCATCATGAATATGTAGACCAATCATTTGGTCCAGTGCCAGCAAGATCTCCGTCCAATAACTTTGTATGGGCGGGCAATCCCAGGCAAGGTGTCTCAAGTCTGCTCCGGCGCAGCCGCAATGATCACATTGATTGTTATCTCGAAGGTGTAGACGGTGTAAGCGCGCCGGTGTGTAATAAAGGCAGTGAATTTATTTGTCGTGAATGATGCGCAATCTGCTGCTGGCGGAGTTAGTTCCAGTTTGGTGGCAGCAGAAGGACCATTGTTCTTCAGTGAGGGGTGACCCCAATTCCTCCTCCCAGTGACCCTTGGCTGGGGGTAGGCCGAAGTCACGGTTGCTTTGGATGGTGCGGTATGGGAGTGGACACCACGTGTGTGGGGGTAGTTTGTTGCAAAAGGGCATGAAGGGAGGACATAATGGGAGGTTCCTGCGGAAAACATGGGGTTAGGGATCTCACATCCTGTCGCAGTCTCATATAGAAGACCCGCTCAAGTGGGGGGGGGGTTAGTGGCCAAAATTTATTTGCTGGTGCGAAACCTGCCATTGACGTAGTTTCCCCCAGGTCTGGATGGATAGTTTGTGGAGGAGTCGGCGGCAACCTCCTTCCTTTGTGACCGGGGGGTCGTGTCTGTCGCGGAGGGGGAGCTGGGGGGGGTGGTTCGGGGGGGGGTGTAGAGTAAAGTGCAGTGTAGCCATCTAGCTAGGTTGTGCACAGTGGTGGAGGCTGAGCGTCACGGGACGGCGGGAGTGTTCAGTTAGGTGGAGCACGGTGTTGGGGCCATGTAACCGTCTTCTATCGCCAGGACGGGCATGTAGAGGGAGGGTTAATCTAGTAGGACGCGAAATGGGCCTGCACGCAGCTAAAGTATAACTCCAGGTCTGGTACCTCAAAGCCTCCAGAGCTGAAGGGTCGCTTGAAGGTGTCCCAGCGGAGACTGGCTTGCTTCCCACCCCAAACAAGGCAACAGACACTCCCAGCCATAGACAGGGGTAACGCTATCCAACTGGTGATTTTTCTCAGTTAGTATATCAAGCGCCTGTCCGTAGTTGGGCTTCATCAGGTCACTCCTGATTTAGGAGATAACAATGCAGAGATAGGTGAGGGTGTTGTCAAACCATGTGAGGGGAAAATCAGGCATGAAGCGCATGGTGGTGTCAGTGAAAAGGTAAATCTGGGATTTCCCCCAATAAATGTTAACCCCAGAAATGTGCCCAAAGAGAATCAGTAGGCGGAGAATGGGATTGATACTTTCGCCTGGATTGTAGTATAGGGTGAGGTCATCGGCATATACGATTAGTATTTGTCTCTCTGGATAGATGAGAGCATAGTCACAATAGTGCTGTCGGATTTTGGCAGCCAGGGGCTCAACAGCCAGGGCGAAAAGTAGGGGCGAGAGATGGTAAGAACAATAGAAAGAGCACATAATTCTCACCAATGCACACACATTCCTGCACACCTTCAAATACACATCCCACACGCTCATTACCTCTCGACCCGAAGGCTCATGGGGCATTGACTCTTTACGTTACTAGTATGTACTGGATTTCCAAATAAACTCACATGAATGTTTTTTTCAGCTAGAAACAGCCTACTCAGATTCACTATATAGAGTGTGTGTTTTCTGTTTTATGTGTTTGTTCTGTTATGTATTGTCTCTCCCTTTACCCTAACAGGTCACAGCACCTATGTTTAACTATAGGATATTCTATCAACCAAAGGCACTATATGTCACCTTTTCCTTCCTAAGGTGACCGGTGCCTGCGCATTGGGATGCGCACGTAAAGTAACTGTGCTCTTTATTTTACAGGCTTATTTTCAGAAATACTGACAGAGCTAAAACAAAACATATATTCGCACCACATAGGTATTATATTTCTAACCACTTGTATATATTTTTCACATATTGATAGCAACATAGTGAGTGACAGAGGGACCTTACTCCGTCCTGACGAAGAAGCTTCCACAGCTTCGAGACATGTTGACATCCCCAGGAGAACCAGCACATTACTAGCATTGGCTCTCCGATACACGGCTTTTAACGGTACCAGCTTATGACCAATAAAGTTTTTTTGAATCCATACAGCCAGGTATATTTAACATCACTTTGCCATTCACCCCTGGCCCTACTTCACTCACTACAAATACACCTCACATAGCACTTACAAACTTAGAGTGCTCCAGCGTAGTCACCAGTCGCAGCACGCCCCGTCCCGCAGCGGGGCGGGAAGACCCCGATGATGAAGCATGACACCAAGGGCCCTTTTGGTGTGTGAGGGGTATTTTAACAAATACTGTGTATGCCTTACATCTCTAGAGATACAGTAAACCTCTAGAGATTACTCAAGTGTAGCAATGGTTTTAAATCAACAGGGCACAATATTTACGTCCGACAATATTACGACCCCAGTTTTCTGGCACCATTCCCACTCTGGAAGGATAAAGGAATTCACAAATAGGGTTTTTTGTTAATTTAATTTTTTGAGAGTTTGATAGCATTCCTGCACCTTGCGTTGCTGCTGGATTGTGTTTTCTGTTTCCTCAAAATGTCCATTCTATTTTAAGAATAACAGTCTGTATCAAAATGCTTAGCAAACACCCATGGCTTGCCTTGTGGAATAGGCTGATTTCATTTCCTGTTGATGTGTAAGTGGATGCTACCCAATGACCCTGCATTGAATGACTGTATACGTTTGGAGTTTGAATCTGCTTTTTGCTTTAGAAAAATGTTGAAAACAAGTAAGCAATTCAAAAACAACAGTTATGTGTGGATGAATACAATGAAAAATGAGTAAAGTGCTAAGCAAGTGTCAGTGTATCTACTTTTGCTTATTTCAGGCGATATGCTGACATCTTTATTAATGCCTTTACTTTGTTTAATGGTTTAATAACGCTTTAACTCACTGTATATTTTCAGGAGAAAGGCACTAATAATCACTACTTTTTGAGAAAATAATCAGATAAAAAAAATTATGATTACATTTGCATTCAGTTGGGAAATTTAGTAACTTTCAACGTGATTGGTTTGGATGTAAACTGAGTACTGGGCCTGGACAAGCATTGAGCCCATATATAAGCATAGACTACTAATCTCCTGCACTTGTTCAACTTTAGGATAGAAATGTGCTTTTGACCTAAAATAATATGGAGTCGGCAGTGCCTTTCCCAGTAAGTCCAAGAGCTGTTCCATTAATGTAACAATATACTTTCTTAACCTTGAAAAAATGCCCCACCCTCCATACTGAGTATTGGAAGCTGACAAAAGCACATCTGTGTTACATGTCATCTGTATTAAAGCCACCTGGCCGATTGTTTTCAAAAGCCTGTTTTATTAACAACACCACCACCAATAATACCACCACTACCACCAGTACCAATACTACCACTTCAGCGCCTCTCGCTCACTAGTAATAGCAGGGGCACTGTACAAGGCTGGAGCTGCAGCCGAGACCATCCCTCCCTCCCTCCATGCCTGCCATAAAACACAGCCCCCCCCCCCCTTCACCAGGGGGTGAAGCCAGGGCCCTACAACAGCAGGAGTGTTTTATATTAAGCCAAGGATAGCAATGACATTACGCAATACCACACTGCACACTCAAATCACGGAGAGTGCAGGAAATAGCCCCCGCTCTTCCTCCTGAGCCATGGAAGTGTAATCACAGAGCGAAAGGTGTTGGAGCGCCTTGTTAGTGTTTATAGCTCGGATTATATGCAACTCTTACTTCACACTTCGTGTCTGTGTAATTTACAATACTTACACATCTTTTTCCCTGCACTATTTATCACTACTTTGAAGATGTCGCAGGCCGGTCTCATCCTCCGATATTTACAATCTAACAAGCGGTCGAAAAGGCCCTTTATTGCAATGCAATAGGTCTTGCATTTGCTAGAGCTTTAGCTATTAGTATTGTAAATGACAATGCCTTTTATTTCGGTTTTAAAACTCAAAACATAAATAAAAGGCATTGTCATTTTACAGTGCCAATAGCTCAGACTCGTGTGAATGCAAAACCTTTTGCATTGCAAATGCTTGTGTTTCTAGCCATCTTCTTCGATTCTAAACTTAACTGGTCTGCTATGGTAGAAAACAGAATTAATTTGTGTGCCAAGAAGCATAGCTGCTCTGTGGAAATTTGCCTCTAAACTGGGTACAAAATTCAATTAGAGAAATGGTAGAAGTTTAATTGGCAAAATCCATAGCCCCTTACGGAGCAGAAATATGGGGCACCGCTGAATTGGATGCTCTGCAGAAAGTGGAGGATAAGTTAATTAAAAAGCTGCTTTCAGTTACTCTTGCTTGCTCGAATCTGATTGCCCACAACTCAATCTCCCTTTTATTACTGACTCGATCAAACTGGCCCCGCTCCTCTTATGGTTGCGTATTTGGAAAAGGGACACGGTTATGTTGAATAACAAGCGGTAATAAAAGATATAATCAACCTTGACCGAGCCATTAATTCCTTGGCTAGCATATGTCAAGACGTTTTTCATAGATTTGGGCCTAGCTTTTCTGTACACATCACCCTCTAAATGCTTATCTTTCTCCAAAACTCATTTAAGAGAAGCTTTTGTTAATAATTGTGAGTTAGAAAGATGGCAATATAATCAAAGTAAAGTCACGTTATATTCTACCAGACACTGCCTAGGGTGCCCACACGACATGATTTATATCTCTCCTTTGTCTCTAACAACATGCATCGATATCTTTTAACAAGGATGAAATTTGAATTTTAAGAACATTAACTAAATCATGTATTGCTTTGTCCTTGTGATGGCTTGTCTACTCAAACAATGTCTCATATTTTATTCTTCTGTTGTTTTTATAAAAATGTAAAGAAAAAAATTCATTTTTCCCAAAGTTAACAAAACTGAGTCTATTTTCTTACTCTTCAGCCCTTACAGTTATTAATTACCTGGAAAACCCCTTTCATCTGTTTTATGACTGCAAATGTGTTACACTCAGTAATTCGGACTAGGAAAAGTTCATTAGAGAGGGGGGTCGTTTTATTTGATCATTTTCATTAGCCTGTCTTCAATGCCCAATTACTGATAATGAATTGTTGTATGGTTTTAAACATGTTAACTAGAATTCGACACAGGATTAGGAAGTGTTAACGTACGCGTGGCATCATTTTAAATTGCTCCTCGCAATAATTTGTTCTTATTACTTTTATACATCCATAATGAATTGTTGTTAGCTTTAGTGGCGAGAATTCCTGTAAATATTTGTATTTTAAAAATAATTCATTAACTATTGATTCTAAATGCTTTCGATCAATTTGTATTGTTATATTTCTTTGTACTTTTATGCGCTCAACAAATGCAAATAAAGTTATTTGATTGATTGATTAATTGAGTACAATATAGGGCGCTCTATTAGAAATTCCAAGTATTATTTAGAGGTGCCTGGTTTTCTATCAATCAGATAGCTTGAAAATGTAAAAGTTTTGCTAAAATGCAGTTTAAATGGCATGCTTTCACATTCCGAAATATTGCCAGGGGACAGAATGCACTTAATATAGGTTCTGTGAATGATTGTGATACCAACCCCTCTGCCACAGGGTCTATCACATCTTTGAATGAGATATCCTAGAGGGGGGGCCCTAACAGGTTCAACATATGTAGATTGAGTGAGACATGTTTCGATGAGGACTAAGAAGCTGAGCTTGTGATCCAGGACACGGTCGTGGATATCAGAATAGTGGCGGGTCGGTGACTGCAGATCATCAGGTGAGAACACCACTTAAACTAGCTTAAACGCAAAGGCAAAATGTGTACCATCTGCCTCATTGTGATGTAGCACTGGTATGTCTGGGACATAATACCTCAATGGAAGGGGGAGTATGCGCCAAGATAGCTGCAGATCATCAGGTGGGAACTGCTGAACATGATGAACACCACTGAAACTGGCCTAAACGCAAAGAAGAAATGTGTACCATCTGCCTCATTGTGATGTAGCACCGGTATGTATTGGACTTAATACCACTATGGAAGGGGGCGTATGCGCTAAGATAGGTACAGTGTGCTGTAACTTCATACCCATGAAAGACCTGGACAATGACACACTCTCAATCACCTTCCAAATACTGTACAACCTACAGCAGATCACGATTAAAGAAGGAGGTGCCCCAAACATAGAATGCTTTACAGGTTTGTTTACCTGGGTACCAAAGTGGATCGCAGGCCTATGCAAGGCCTCGTTACCAGTGGTTGCAATCTTGCTCTTGATGTGCAGCACCCTGCAACTAATATGGGCCTGCGTGAAAAAGGCTAACCTGGAAATAGGGGGAATACACCTGATTAGGACACACAATGTCAAGGGAAACACTCACACTACAAGCCAGAAACAGGTACCGTCCATGCTCAAGACACGGACACAAACAGCTAGGGTAGTAAATAACTGAATTTGTGGGAAGGAATGTTCGATTCACATTAATTTATAGAAAGGGCCAACTCTTAGGAGTCCAGCCCACCAGAGAACAACTGTTGCCTGCACTACCTAAATCACCATAAAACACTTGTTACGGTCCCAGAGTGACTCTTTATCAGAACAACATAACACAGTTGTCCTCTGTTCATCCCTAGCACTTACCGTGATGGAAACCCAAGACATGGAACAAGCTTCAAACACACCAGGAAGATTGCAACAGAAAAATCACATGTGGTTTCAGGATCTAATACCTAAAGAAACAAGTCAGATGCACACACTCAAACACGAATAAATGCATAGCTGAGAGCATGCACTCCGGCCAAGGACGATGCCAGAGCAGCCGGTCAGTTGCACTCATCAGATAAAGCCCAAACAATGCATAGCAGTAAGCGTTACCCTAGATAACAAACACAACACACCTGGACCACCTCAAAATGTGACATCCTGTTGGTATTTATGGCCCCTTCTATAAGAGTGGAATAAAGTATCTACAAACAAGATTTATGACCCACTGTACCAGAATTTCCTGCATAAAGGGGGACAAGCTTCACTTTATTGCACCGGGTGTGCAGAATAAAGCATGACATGTAATGCAAAGTGAATTCCAGCACAAAGCTGTAGGAGATGTGGCTGCAATTCCAGGCCATTTTTGGTCAATTAATTTAAACTGTTCCTGACTGCCAAGCCTCGCTGTTCTACTTTTTGATAACCCGACCCTGCTTCAACACAGCAATGGTTACAACATTCCACATTATCTGCAGTTAAGGAACATCTAATATTTCCTTTCTGATGAAATGGATTTACAAGATTTCTTCTTGGGTCCTAGGTCATGTAGATTCATATACGTCACTTACAATGAACTGCGGAAAACTTCTCAGCAGGACCCTGCTGAACACTTAATACAAATTGACAGGATTAATTTGAAAATGCATTGGCTGTTGTGGACAATGGCATAACTGCATTGTCAAATCACATATATTCTTTGAAAAATATTGTATCATATGCATTCTATTTTACACTTAATGACAAGTGTCACAAAAAAGATGGATGCTAACCATTCTACACAGGCTGGCGTCGTGATACATGACAGTCATGTATGGGAGTTTAGGCTTTTCCAAGGTATCTGGCCAATAATGCTTTCAATAGGATAGGTAGTGTTAGGTAGGAGTAGAATAATATAATCATATAACCACACCGTAATGTCATAAATTCAATTCAATTCAATTCAATTATTTTATATAGCGCGCTACATACCCAGAGGGTCTCAAGGTGCTTGGAGAAGGGTGGGGGATTACTTGTCGAATATCCAAGTTTTAAGTTGCTTTCTGAATGCTGGGTGGCTCTGAGTGAGGCGAAGGTGAATGGGAAGTGAGTTCCAGGTTTTAGCCGCCAGGTAGGAGAAGGATCTTCCTCCCATGGTGGTTTTGTTGATGCGAGGTACAGCAGCAAGGGCTTGGTTGGAGAAGCGCAGCTGGCGGGAGGGGGTGTAGAAGGAAAGTCGTGTGTTGAGGCAATCGGGTCCAAGTTCGTAAAGTGCTTTGTGTGCGTGGGTTAGGAGGCGGAATGTTATCCTCTTATTGACGGGGAGCCAGTGGAGGTTTTTCAGGTGATCAGATATGTGGTCGTTACGCGGGATGTCTAGTATGAGTCTGGCTGATGCGTTCTGGATGCGTTGGAGTTTTTTCTGAAGTTTTGTGGTGGTGCCGGCGTATAGGGTGTTTCCGTAGTCCAGGTGGCTTGTAACCAGTGCGTGGGTTGACCGTTTTTCTAGTTTCGGTGGGGATCCAGCGAAATGTTTTTTTGAGCATGCGAAGAATGTTGAAGCAAGATGAAGAAATGGCGTTGACTTGTCTGGTCATCGAGAGTGAGGAGTCCAGAATGACGCCCAGGTTCCGTGCGTGGTCTGTCGGGATGGGTGCTTTTCCAAGGGACTCTGGCCACCAAGAGTCGTCCCAGGCAGAGGGGGAGGTACCTAAGATAAGGACTTCTGTTTTGTCGGAATTCAGTTTCAGACGGCTGTGCTTCATCCACTCGGCTACTTCTTTCATTCCTTCATGTAGGTTGGTTTTGGCGGTGTTGGGGTCTTTGGTGAGTGAGAGGATAAGTTGAGTGTCATCAGCGTAGGAGATGATGTTGAGGTTATGTTGGCGTGCGATGGCCGCGAGGGGGCTCATGTATACGTTGAAGAGGGTGGGACTGAGTGAGGATGCTTGTGGGACGCCGCAAATGACTTCAGTGGCCTCTGACTTGAATGGTGGGAGGCGGACTCTGGGTTCTTCCGGCAAGGAACGAGGTGATCCATTCCAGTGCTTTTCCCTGGATTCCGATGTTTCTGAGGCGTTGTATCAGGGTGCTATGACAGACTGTGTCGAAGGCTGCGGAGAGGTCGAGGAGGATGAGGGAGACTGTGTCTCCATTGTCCAGTAGAGTTCGAATGTCATCTGTAGCTGCGATGAGGGCGGTCTCTGTGCTGTGTTTGGCTCGGAAGCCGGACTGTGAGGAGTCGAGGGATTTGTTGGTTTCGAGGAAGGCGGCGAGTTGGTTGTTGACAGCTTTCTTGATGACTTTGGCCGGGAATGGAAGGAGCGAGATGGGGCGGTAGTTTTTGAGTTCGGTGGGGTCTGCTGTGGGTTTTTTCAGGAGTGCGCTGAGTTCGGCATGTTTCCAGCTTTCCGGGAAGCTGGTAAAGCAGGACTGTGTGTTAGGATGATGGGATGTCGAGTGTAGGGCCTGAGGGCCATATGTAGGTAGCTCAATTGCGCTCGCAAGTGCTGAAATTCGCAGAATTTCAGCATTTGCGATCGTAATTAGGGCAGTGTGCTATGTAGCACACAAAAACACACATGCAAAATAAGTAATCGCAAAATTAGCGATTCCTTATTTTGCTATTGCATTTAAGGAATCGCAAATTGAGATTCCTTAAATGCAATGTAGGAAGCACACAAGTTATGCGAATATTGGCTTAAGGAAATGCAAAATACCACCAACTTCAGGTGGGTGGTATTTTGCAATGTTTTTTAAAAATGCCCTTTTCGGCATTTTTCAAAGTGACATGTGGGTCACACATGTGGGCCACATGTTCACATATGTTAATTTCAGTGGTGCAACAGGGTGTCCTATTAACACCCTTAGAACCCTGAAATTGCATTCTAAATTTGCGATTCTCTAATTGAGAATCGCAAATTGAGAATGTCTTCCAATTTATTCCTATGGGCCTTCTAGCCCATAGGAATGAATGAGTAGGTATTCCTTATTTGCGAATCTCAATTAGAGATTAGCAAATAAGGAATAAGTGGGATTCGCAAAAAAACGTGCTAATCCTACCTACATTTTGTTTTGCAATTCTCTAATTGCGATTCCCTAAATATCGCAATTTGAGAATCGCAAAATGAAAATTACCTACATATGCCCCTGAGTCGGTCTACAATGACAGTCCCTGTTGGCCAAATCCTGCTAGCTCACAGTACCTCACCTGAACTCCTAGGGCCAGATGTAGGTAATCCCAGATTAACGATTCCTAAATACCGAATCATACCGATTCGGTATTTAAGAACTGGCAATCGGAATGTAGGTATTTTTACCGAATAAATTACCGATTCGGGAACATTCGGTAATTACCGAATCGGTAAATACCGATTCGGTAAAATTACCGAATTGACAAGGGGGACAGGGGGTCACTTTGACACTCTGTTGCACCCCTGATTCTGGCTTGTGTGCCATGTCCCTGTCCCAGCCCGGCACTATGGTAGGGAATCGCCTTATATACAGCGCCTCTTCCCTGCACGCACTAAGACCCACTGCCAACCCTCTATGTTTACATTCGGTCCTCCCTATAAAATCGAAGGCCTGTTGTAAAACATGTAACTGGGAATTACCCACCCCGAGTACAGGGAAACACCCCCTATGTACAATTGGAGGATGTTCAGTCGCTGCCGAAACATTGTACTGAATTGGCCATGCTGATAGAGGAGCTCAACCCTGACGTCCTCTTTTTAACAGAGACGTGGCTCCAGTTGGAAACTGATCCTGCAACAGTATGGGCCACCCCCCAGGGCTACACTCTAAAGCGACTGGATCGCAAGTCAGCCAGAGGCGGAGGGCTGGCCATCATCCACAGAGACAATTATAGATGTTGTGTCACTCCCTCCACCACGCCAGTCTGCGAGAGCCTACACTTCACTCTCGAATTCACCCCCACCACCATCTTTTCAGGCATTCTAGTCTACCGACCGCCTCTTCGTCACAAATATGACAGATGTTGCTGCCAACCTAGTGCTCACCTCGGCAAATCTCACCTTGTTGGGCGACCTGAATTTGCATCTGGACGATCCGCTTGATTCAGCAGCCAACAGTCTTCGACTGAATCTCCAAGCCATTGATCTGCTCCAGAAAGGCTTCCACTTGACGCATACTAAGGGGCATCTCCTAGATCACATCTTTAGTAATCTGGACAGCTTAAGGGTCGAGTTACCTATACCACTTCCTTGAACCGACCACTACTTAATACCCTTTACATGGTTCACAAGTACCCTCCCCATTCCACAAAACAATAACAGACACTGGGGGAGAAAATGGGTCTCGCTTCCCTTTTCCAAGTGGAAATCGGCTCTTACCGAACATTTACCTCCGAAGGTGACAAACCCCAGCACAGCCACCGCCAATTTTAACAATTGGATTCTTAATACCGTTGACCAAGTTCTCCCGAAGGAATCCTTGCATTCAATAAAAAGATCTAAAGTAGCCCCCTGTTACTCCCCTGCCCTGAGAACTATGAAACAATCCTGCCGTAAATTAGAGAGAGCTTGGAGACAAGAATACTCGCAACCCAAGAAAGCAGAGTATAGAGCTGCAATCAAGTTATATAAAAATGAACTGAAATCCGCACAAGCCCAATTTTACGATTCTAAAATCAACCTAGCTGCAAATTCCCCCAAAGAAATTTTTAAAATTGCCATGTCACTAACCTGAGCGTCCGTCTTTGGTCGGTGCGCAAGCCCGATGTAACAATCTAGCCACCTTCTTCTCCCAGAAGATTCAGGCCATTTACTCCTCCTTTGCCACTGGAAGAAGTGATCTGGAGACTACCGCCGTCACTAATCCTGACCCTCCAGCTCCCTGCTCACTTGATGAGTTCCCTCTCCTAGACTCCATCTCATTAGATAGAATGATCCCTAACGTCACCTCGAGATCTCCTAATGACCCATCACCCCTGCAGACCCTCACCAAGGTCATTGATGCCATTCGCCCTGTCATCTTAGATGTCCTTAATTCCTTCATCACCTCCAGCTCTGTCCAAGTCCCGTGGAAATGTGTGATGGTTAAGGCCCTTTTGAAAAAGCCTACCATATATCAGAACAACTTGGCCAACTTTCGCCCAATCTCCTTACTCCCCTGGATGAGCAAACTGCTTGAGAGGCACATTAATAGCATCTTAGTGAATTATTTAGAATCTAACAATCTGCTATGTGCCTCTCAGACGGGATTCCACCCTCAACACAGAACCAAAACTGCTTTACTAGCAGTAACGGTTAGAGGCGGCAGACCCGAGAGCAGAGGACGGCCCGGGACCAGGGTTCGATTCCCGGCGCGGCAGGTTTCTGGACCAGGGTCAGCGGACTCGATAATTCTCTCGCCTCGGTGCCCACTCTGATCAGCGATCACACTCGACAACTCTGGGCACTAGCTTGCCTCATCTTCACTAACGGCCCCACCAGACCGCCGGGGATGCCTGGTCTCACCCTGGAGATACCCATTAAGGGACCATCTCTCAGGGAAGCCGGGAAGGGTTTCGCAGCGGTCGAAGCGCCTTGGGACCCTACGGGTAAGTAGTGCGCTATATAAATGCCAATACATTTACATTTACATTTACATAACGGAAGAAACAAGATCTGTGCTGGACCGGGGAGGGAAAGCAGCCATCATACTATTAGACCTCAGCGCCACGTTCGACAAGGTTAACCATGCCACACTATTACATCACCTAAAGGGCATGGGCGTGTCGGCGCGGCCCTGGAATGGCTGACTTCCTTCCTGGACGAGCGCTTCTTCCAGGTATTCGAGGGTGAGGTAGTCTCCTCCAAGCAGCCACTCAGCTGTGGGGTTCCCCAGGGCTCTGCCCTAAGCCCCACACTTTTTAATGTCTACATGAGACCTCTAGCAGGGATAGTCCATCCCTTCGGTGTGCGCATTGTCACCTACGTGGACGACACCCAACTGGTGGTCTCTTTGGACCACACTGAGGGGTCGTCCAACACCCTGGGCCCCTGTCTAGAGGCTGTAGCCAAGTGGATGCAATCTTCTTGTCTCAGACTCAATGGGGAGAAGACAGAGATTATGCTGCTGGGCAACCTCGCACCGACCACTCTGGCTTCCATCTGGCCCACTTGTCTTGGCTCTCCTCCTCCCCCTAAACCTCAGATAAAGAGTCTTGGAGTTTGGCTCGATAAAGCATTAGACTTCTCTGTTCAGTCCACCAGAACGGCATCCACCTGTGTCGGGCTAATGAGAATGCTCCGGAAGGTGCTCCCTTTGCTTCCATTCCAGGCGAGGAGAATCATGGTTCAGGCCCTGATACTCTCCCGCCTGGATTATGGAAATGCTTTATATCTAGGAGCCCCGGGGGCAGTGACCAATAGACTTCCAAGTCACTCAAAACTGCGCTGCCCGATTACTATTTAACATTCCACTCAACGCCGGCCGAATCCCGGGCTGCTACCAAGCCACCCCGCGACGCAACCACGGACCCTTCTGCTGCCACTCCTGCAAGTTCACCTGCATCCGGACCTGCACTACCCCAGCACCGACCAAGACCAGGACGAGCAACAGCAGCAGCCACCTGAAATGTATCCTGCTCAACACCCGCTCCGTCCACAGACACGTCGTCGAGCTCTGGAACCTGCTCGACACCACAACCCCAGACGTCGCCTTTCTCACGGAAACCTGGATGAGCGCCTCCTCAGCGCCCGACATCGCCATCCCAGACAGCTACAAGATCATCCAGAGGGACCGCATCAACCAGACTGGAGGAGGCATCGCCATCGTCCACAAGAACACCATCCGCATCACGACCAACACCGACGACACCCTCGCACCCGCCGAGCACCTGCACTTCCAGGTCCACATCAACCCCAAGACCACCCTCAGAGGCACCCTCAGCTACAGACCCCCGGGACACGCACACAATTCAGCGAGGACATTGCCGACTTCGTCAGCCCGCACGCCCTCCCCTCCGCTGACTACATCCTCCTCGGGGACCTCAACTTCCACCTGGAGAACAGCAACGACCGCAACACCACCACCCTACTGGACAACCTCGCCAACCTCGGACTCAAGCACCTGGTGACCACCCCCACCCACTAACCCGGACACACACTCGACCCCGTCTTCTCATCAAGCAAGGACATCACCTTCAGCCACGCCACCGGACTCCACTGGACGGACCACAGCTGCGTCCACTTCAGCTTCAGAAGGACCACGATCCACCACCACCAGCAACAGGTTGCACGCAAAAGCTGGAACAAGATCACAGCCGACCAGCTCGCAACTTCCCTGAGCAAGAACCCTCCCACCGGCGCAACGAACCCCAGCCAAGCGGCCACTAACCTCACGAAGTGTATCAGCGACTGCGCAGACAACCTCGCCCCCCTGAGGACCCCGCCTAGCAGACCCGGCAGCAAGAAAGCCCCATGGTTCACCGACGAACTCAAGAGCTCCAAGAAGAACTGCCAAGCCCTCGAGAGAGCCTGGCGCAGAGACCCAACACCGGACAACATGACTGCTCTCAAGCTCGCCACCCGAAAACACCACCAACTGATCCACGCCACCAAGAAAACTGCATTCAAGGAACGACTGGACAACAACACACACAACAGCAAAGAACTCTTCAACATCGTTAAAGAGCTTTCCAACCCCAACGCCGGAAACAACGACATCACCCCGTCGCAAGACCTCTGTAACTCCCTCGCCTCCTACTTCCACAACAAGATCGCGGACATACACAACAGCTTCAGCACTCAACCGACGCACGCCACGACCGAACCACCGACCCCCATCACCACCATCCGAGCCTGGACCCCAATCAGCACCGAAGACACCTTCCGCACGATGAACTCCATCCACTCCGGATCTCCGACCGACCCCTGCTCTCACCACGTCTTCAACAAGGCCGACGCTGTCATCGCACCCCACCTGCGGAACCTCATCAACACCTCCTTCGACACCGCCACCTTCCCGGAGAGCTGGAAGCACGCCGAACTCAGCGCTCTACTTAAGAAGCCATCAGCCGACCCCACCGACCTCAAGAACTACCGCCCCATATCGCTGCTCCCGTTCCCTGCAAAAGTCATTGAGAAGACCGTCAACAAGCAGCTGGCCGCCTTCCTTGAGACGAACGGATCCCTCGACCTCTCGCAGTCTGGCTTCCTGGCCAACCACAGCACCGAGACCGCCCTGATCGCAGCCACCGATGACATCCGAGCCCTGCTTGACAACGGAGAAACAGCAGCCCTCATCCTCTTAGACCTCTCCGCGGCCTTCGACACTGTCTGCCACCGTACACTAGTGCAGCGCCTCAGCAACGTCGGTATCCAGGAGAAGGCACTTGAGTGGATCATCTCCTTCCTCGCCGGAAGGACACAGAGAGTCCGCCTCCCACCGTTCAGATCAGAAGCCACCGAAGTCATCTGCGGCGATCCTCAAGGCTCCTCGTTCAGTCCAACCCTCTTCAACGTCTACATGAGCCCCCTCGCAGACATCGCACGCCAGCACAACCTCAACATCATCTCCTACGCCGACGACACCCAGCTGATCCTCTCCCTCACCAACGACCCCGCCACCGCCAGAGCCAACCTACACGAAGGGATGAAAGAGGTAGCCGAATGGATGAAGAACAGCCGCCTGAAACTGAACTCGGACAAGACGGAAGTCCTCATCCTGGGATCATCACCCTCCGCCTTGGACGACTCCTGGTGGCCCCCCGCCCTAGGCAACGCACCCAAACCAACTGACCACGCACGCAACCTAGGCTTCATCCTGGACTCCTCCCTCTCCATGACCAGACAAGTCAACGCCGTCTCCTCGTCGTGCTTCAACATCCTACGCATGCTACGTAAGATCTTCCGGTGGATCCCCACCGAGACCAGGAAGACGGTCACCCAGGCCCTCGTCATCAGCCGCCTGGACTACGGCAACTCCCTCTACGCCGGAACCACCGCCAAACTCCAGAAGAGAATCCAGCGGATCCAGAACGCCTCAGCACGAATCATCCTGGACATCCCCCGCCGCAGCCACATCTCCGGACACCTGAGAGACCTGCACTGGCTCCCGGTCAACAAGAGAATCACCTTCCGTCTCCTCACCCACGCACACAAAGCCCTACACAACCAAGGCCCAGGATACCTCAACAGCCGCCTCAACTTCTACGCTCCCAAACGCCAGCTTCGATCGACCGGCCACGCCCTCGCGGCCGTCCCCCGCATCCGAAGAGCCACCACAGGGGGACGGTCCTTCTCCTACCTCGCCGCCAAGACTTGGAACTCCCCCCCGACCCACCTCCGCCTGACCCAGGACCATCTCGCCTTCAGGAAGCAACTCAAGACCTGGCTGTTCGAGCAGTAGCGGACCCCCCTCCCCTAAGCGCCTTGAGACCCTCTGGGTGAGTAGTGCGCTATATAAATGCTTTGATTGATTGATTGATTCATTCCTCGTTGGCATTCAGCTAAGAAGGCCCTAAATGAACTACACTGGCTTCCAGTGGCTGCCAGAGTACACTTTAAGGCCATGTGCATTGTGCATAAATCCTTTCATCAAACGGGTCCTGCCATCCTGCTCCCCCTGGTTGTACCCTACACTTCTTCCAGAACCCTTGGCTCCAGTGCACTGCATCTAGCCACCACAACCAAAATCAATAAAGCCCGTTGAAGCGGCCGTTCATTCTCGCACATTGCTGCGAGAATGTGGAATTCTCTCCCGCTGAATCTCAGAGAGAATAACAACCGGATGGCATTCAGGAAAGCTCCGAAAACACACCTGTTTGCAAAAGCGTGTTAACTCACCCTGCCCCTCGCCACAGTAATCAGTTAAAGCGCTGTGAGGCCTCTGGGTAGTTACGCACTATATAAATATAATTTTTCATTTCATTTCATTTCAAGTGACACACAGACATGCCCACATATATGCCCTGAGGGCATGTATGTGTGTCACATGGCACAGGTGTACATGCACAGATGTGCATGTACACAGGAATTCGTTTTTTACCATTCAATAGTATTACATGGTAAATAACGAATTCTTAGGGGCCTGTGGCACTGTTTCCAGTGCCACCTACATATAGATTTACCGATTCGGTAAATTTACTGATTCTGTAAAATATTTGCCCCCTACATCTCAATCACCAAATATCGGTCGGTAACGGCTGAAATCGGCCATTACCGACTGGTATTTGGTGACCTACATCTGGCCCCTAATCTTTCCCGAGTAACATGTGGTTTTGGCAACTTCAAACATGACCCTCTATCCCCAAGGGCACTGTAGAAACGGATCCTTCTCTTTTGTTATTCACTTACTCACTCATGCATACCCATAGTAAACATAAGAAAGACACAAAGAAAGTTTACAATACATTTATTAAAACTATCGAAGTCTATTATGAAACAAATGTGCTGCAATAATTAGGTAGATGCAACTAAACAGAGTAATTTGAATTTCTAACAGACTGCATAGGACAAACATCGCAACCATTGCAAATTATATATCTGTCTAGTTCTACCCTTATTTTGTGAGCATAGGGATATATTTGCGGTCTCTGGGATTGGTCTAAGCCCCCATACCTGGTGTATGTAGTAAGGTGGTCTGCATGTTGAGTGCATACTTAGTTTTACGCAGAGTTGCATGTCAGGCACTGCTGTCATTCCGGAACAGTCCTCTCTGTCGGAATTCTCCTCTCTTCATCCAAGGGGATGGAACATTATTTACAGGATAAAACTTTTGTGCTGGAGATGCCAACATGTTATGGATAAATATTAAGCGCTGTTGATAAACGAGCAAAGAAAACAGTTTAACCAGTTATGTATTCGAGACGAGCCTGTACAAAATGTGTAGATAAAATCCCACGAAGAGTTCCTGAATAACAAACATGGGAGCTCGTAGACTGGAGGCCAGTCAACCAGCCCTTGGAGAGTGCTTGGGGAACCGGGCCATGACAGTTGGCAATTAGCTGCAGGCCAGCAACCTCCAAGCAAAATCCACCAAGTCATAGTCCCCTTCCTAGAGCACAACAAGCCCCAGGCCTTGACAAGTCTGCAGATAAACCAGTTGCAGCCCCCGCTCCAATAGTCTTCTTGATAATGTCCCCGCTTCGAACCAGCGTAGTATGTTTCCAATCCCCTAAGCGTCTTTAACTCCTAAAGGCAGCGCCCCAGTGGTTATACCCACAATGACCTATGAAGATGAGATCAGCTCAAAAGGCCACCTTTGAAATGAACGGGTCCTCTCTAAATGTTATCATGTCCGACATCCTACCCTGGGAGGCTTGATCAGTATCTTTAGTGGGGCTACAATCCTGCCACTTGGAATGCAGGTGCCAATTCCACCCCCTCTTAACCAACACAGGAAGGCCCTCAGAGTGAGAGGTCTACAGTATACCTTGAGCCCTTAGTTTATGGCTGTCTTATCAGAAAATGCACAGATGTAGCCATCCACCTAGCAGCAAGCTGTGAATTGGAGACAGGTGGATAGGCATACAGAGCCATGAGTACAGATATTCACACTTTCCCAAAGTGGTATTTCCACCGTCATAATTTTAAATCCACTCACACCACCGGAGCAAGTGCGCCATTACGAACTCATCGCTATAAAACACTATACTGACACTCTTCTGCATGCAGGAAATCCAGCTCACTAGCCTTCCACAGATCCCTCAGGCCAATCCAATACGAGGAGCAGGCCTTACTGTACCAAACACACTACTCAGTGCCATTCACTACCAGTGTATGTAGAGCACACACACACACATGCCCTACCTCTTCCCGACACCGCATCCTGTCCCCAGGGAATACTCAGATATAGCAAAAGACTTGCAGAACCTTGGTAAGTGTCTTCTTAAATGCCAAGCCTAGTAACAGTAACCTGCACACACAGGCCCGTCATGGCAAATCTGTGGCACATTTAAAGAACTACCTCCATTGGTGGCACAACCAGTTCTGCAGGCCCCAGCCAGGAGGTGTTAAGTTACATGCCCTAGGTATAAGTCTTACCTCTAGACAAGGTACATACAGCTAACTTAGCCAATCATGTATACACTAATCACTAATCACCAGTATGTATATGACAAGCACATCACTTTGGCACTGAATGGCAGTGTAAAAAGCGATCAAAATCCTTAGGCCAGTACATAGATCAGCGGAAAACTAGGAGGGACAAAAGCAAAAAAAGAGATAAAGCACCCTAGAAAGGGCCATCTCCAGCGGAATTTATTAGGATTTGTATGTTTGATACAAAGGTAACACAGATCCATATTTGTAAAGCGCACAATCACCCGTAAGGGTCTCTAGGCGCTGGGGGCCGTCGGGAAGATTAAGCAAGCTATTGCCCAGAGTCACATGGTGCTGGGCTAATCTGCTGCCGGCGCCGGGGATCAAACCGTGATCCCCAGATTCCGGAGTAAGTCACCCAAGCCACGGTGCCACACCTCTTCCTCTGTGCAGTATGTGCATAAACACATTTATAAAGGAGGACGGTTAAAACCTGGGGCTTCTTAACTATAACTCTTGAAGACTCACATTCACGTAGCACTTAAATCACATTTGTAGCTCCTAACATATAATTCAACTTTTGGCAATCTATAAAATCTCTTTTCCTGGCCATCTTTTAGTTACCTCCCGTACAAATTTCTTTCTTTCACATTTTGGCCGATATCTATTAATGACTTTTCTCCACCCTTCGTGTGTTTTCTCTCTGTATCACTCTTATTTCTCTTCTCTGGCCTCTTCACGCTTTTTCTGCTCGCTTATCTTGTTCTCCCCTTCCTAGTGAAGTGACAAGTAGAGCAGAATGACTTCAAGAGTCTTGGAATCCTTCATGTAGGCTTCATATCATAGCACAATCCTCATCAACACACCATTGATGAGAGAGTGCAGCAATCCCTTGTAGCATTGACATACAAATAGCCCTGGGTGCTTGTGGGCAGTCACACATTTGAAAGTCGTGCTGAAGTCTCACTCAAAGCTGCCTAATTCTTCCAAACTATGGGGAAGAACTAGAACTTCACACATGACTTTGCTCAGACGTCTGCCGTGTGCCGAGTAGCTCCTGACTATTCTGCACAGAGCAGACCCTCTTACAGCAAGTGATCCTAAAGATTTCTGTACAGAGAGGAGAGGCCAAGAAGAATGACTGACAGTCCCGCCAACATCTGCTAAGACAGACACCCTGCAAAAAGACTCACTGTAGACGCGCCTCATAGACACACACACACACACAGCCTGCAAAGATAACTCCACCCTGTTCAGATGCACACACATCCAACCTGCAGAGGTGCATTAAAAACACAGACATGTATGTTCCAATGTTTGAAAGGACACCTACCTGGCAGACCCAAGGTCAATGCACACAATCCTTGCAGCAGACACACAACCTCTGCAGCAGATAATGCTATAAGCCAACCTATGCCCCTGAAAACTATTGCAAGGACTGAGGTTTTACCTAGACTGAGATATGAAAACAGGGGCATGGGGCAGCAGGGGAGCCTTGACGTTCAGCTGCCTGGGGGACATGCTTCTGACACAGGGGGCAAGTCAACAAACTAACAGAGAGAGCCGAGCAAAGAGTGTCCACTCGCACTAGGCCACGCCCCTAACATCGCCTATAAATTATGTGCCTCCCACGTACGCGCAGCGGACGGGCGAAGCGGGCGCGCCTAAGGCAAGCCCGTCTGGGCCCGTCTGGGCCCAGCCGGCCCCGGGCCCAGTCCCTATGCCCAATTCTCCTGCTGGTCGAATAATCTACACCAGAGACAAGCTCCTCGCACGCAACCCCTCGAAAAACTCTAAGTGTAAGTACACCTACGAAGGAGAAACACCTTATATTAATTGTGACCTCTGCAATCCGGCGCCTTCTGTCTCACATTGCCACGGCCTACAGCTTGGCCTTCTCAATTGTAGGTCTCTACCTAAACACTCCCACGAAATTAACCTCCTGGTGCAGGATCACGCCATCGACATCCTCTTCCTCACGGAAACGTGGCTCACCCCCTGCTTTGACTCTGACATTGTCAATGCTCTACCACCTGGTTACCAAATCCACTCTCAAAATAGACCCCTCGGCAGAGGAGGTGGCCTGGCAATAATCCACAGAGAGCAATTCTCCTGTCGAATCAACGATGGCAATGTCGACGACTGCGAAAGTTGCCACTTTGCCTTATAGATATCTCCTGCTACCTTACTCTCTGGTCTACTGATATACCGTCCGCCGGGAACCCCAGCCAAATTCCCGGGTGCTCTTGCTGACACAGTCACCCAGACGGCATCTACTACTCCCAATTTTCTAATCCTGGGGGACTTGAACCTCCATCTACTAGACCCCAAAGACACAACTGCCTCCGAACTCCTCCTTGACCTTATGTCATTTGGTATCCGACTAGTTAATCTAGAGCCCACCCATGACAAAGGACACCTTCTGGATCCAGTCCTCACTAACATCTCTGACCTCAAAACTCTCACTCCTCTTCCCCTACCCTGGACAGATCACTTTTTTATATCCATTCACTGGCCCCTTTCTGTCCCACCTACCCTTCCGTCTAAAACCCGGGTTACCGAACGACGCTGGCACAGACTCTCGCCAGAAGAATGGGCTGCCACACTCAGGTTCACTATCCCCCCCCCCTTGGCTTCCGACCCAGTCACCGCAGATAGTCAGTTTAATTCCTGGCTCACCCGCTCATTGGACAATCTTCTCCCTAGTACCACCACCTTGAAAAGAGTCAAAAGAGTGAACCCGGCTCCCTGGTACACTCCTGATCTTAACCTCTTACGGAAGGAGTGCAAAAGAACAGAGAGCACATGGAGAAAGTACAAATCCACAGATAGCAACGCCAAAAGCACATTCTTTGAGGAAAGGATAAAATACTCATCCAGCTCCGCCAGGGAAACCTTTATCATTTTAAAGGAATTACTCAATGTTCCAGATCCAAGATCAGAGAAACCTCCAGACTCTACCACCTCGGAAGAGAAATGTATTAATCTAGCCAAATTCTTTGATGAGAAAATCCAGAAAATTCTCACTTCCCTACCCCCTGTCGACCCCAGTCTTACTGAGGAGGGTTGCACCAACTCGGCCCCAACTACCGCCCACCTAAACTCTCTCGGCCCGGTTACCTCTGAAGAGGTCCTAACTACACTAGCGACAATCAAAAGCGGCTCCCCTAGCGACCCGGTGCCCTTACGCATTCTAAAAAAAGTGGCCCCCACAATCGCCCCCCCACTAACTGACCTCATCAACTCATCGCTGCTCCAGAAAAAAGTCCCCCCAGCTGGAAAGCGGCCGTTGTCAAGGCGCTCCTTAAAAAACCTTCACTCAACCCCCTGGACATGGCCAACTATAGGCCAATCTCCCTCCTCCCCGGAACCAGTAAAATTATCGAAAAACTAGTCAACCAAAAGCTCTCGCAGTGTCTAGAGACTAACAACCTGCTCAGAAACTCGCAAACAGGTTTTCGCCCGGGACAGGGCACGGACATCGCCCTGCTTGCGGCAGTGGAGTAGGCCAGAATCATTTTGGACGCAGGAGGATCAGTGGCAGTGATCCTCCTGGACCTCAGTGCAGCCTTCGACACTGTCAACCACCGGGTCTTAATCCAGCGACTCAAAAACATCGGGGTCGACGGCACCGCCTTGGCCTGGTTCGCATCATTCTTGGACCAGCGCACCTTCCAGGTTTGGGAGAACGACACCCGCTCCCCCGCAACCCCCCTTCAATGTGGAGTGCCTCAGGGGTCGTCATTAAGCCCGACATTATTTAATGTCTACAAGTCCCCATTGGAGGAGGTGGTCATCCCATTCAGAGTGAAAATTATCAGTTATGCGGATGACACTCAATTAGTGGTGTCTCTATCTCATCCCAACCAGGAACCATCCAAACTCCATAGCTGCCTCTCAGAAATTCAAGGATGGATGAATAGTTTGTCGTTGAAACTCAATGGATCGAAAACAGACATTCTACTCCTGGGCCAAAAGGGACTTTCCCTTCCCCCTAACATCTGGCCCCCCTGTTTAGGCGAACCCCCAGCCCCCAAGACCGAGATCAAGAGTCTAGGAATATGGCTCGAAAAAGATCTGTCCTTCAAGACCCAAGCCAAAAAGATCGCTAGGACCTGCTTCGGGCTCCTTAAATCTATCAGGAAGATTTTGCCCCTACTACCTACCCCCTGTCGCCCAGAAATTGCTCATCCAAGGCCTCATCCTGTCAAGGCTGGACTATAGCAATGCCATCTACCTGGGTGCCCCCGAAGCAACCTTTAACAAACTGCAAAGGATCCAGAACGCCGCAGCTCGGATCCTTACGAACACTCCGGCCAGATCCTCGGCCAAACCAGCGCTGAAACATCTTCACTGGCTCCCAGTGAGAGAGCGAGTCAAATTTAAGGCCCTCTGCCTGTCCCACAAACTCCTGCAGGACAAAGGCCCTCCCGTCCTTAGCAAATTTATCAGGCCCTACAAAGCCACAAGATCCCTTCGCTCTGACCACGAACACCTTTTCACCACTGTTAAAGTGAAGAGGGCACGCACTGGCGGACGGCGTTTTTCTGTGAACGCATCCCGCCTGTGGAACACTCTCCCCCGCACTCTAAGGATGGAACCAGACTACCTTCGATTCAGAAAACTTCTGAAAACTCACCTGTTCCCCTGATTTCCTCCCTATTTCACCCTCTAGACTGTCCTGATCTTAGCGCTGGGATGCTTACGGGTTACTACGCGCTTTACAAAACCCAAATAATAATAATAATAATAATAATAATTTCTCAAGGAGCGCTAAGATGCAGTGCAATGTGAACACATTTTTCACAGTGCAGTAAGATGCAGTGCAGTGGCACACATTTCTCAGTACAGTAAGATGCAGTGTAGCGTGCACAGATTCCTCATAGTGCAGTAAGATGCAGTGCACAGATTCCTCACAGTGCAGTAAAATTCTGTGCACCGATTCCTCACAGTGCTCTAAGATGTAGTGCAGTGCACAGATCTTCTCTTTAAAACAAATGATGACCACAAACTCCCCCAGGGCCGGATGAAAAGACCCCCAGAGGTCCCTGGATAGAAGAGCCCGGTCCTGAAGGAGATTTCCTCCAGGATTATTCAGTCTATTTCTATAAACAAAGCAGAAGTTGCTGACAATCTCCTACCTGAGCAGAAACCTGTGCAGACATTTCCAGGCTCTCTCCTTCTCCTATGGCTGGGGTGGGGCTGGGGCAGCTTTGGGGTCTGGGAGAGGTGGTGGAGGGGGCTGTGAGGGTCTGAAGATGAAGATAACTGCCAGTCCTGCCAAGTGTCACACTAACGCATTTTAAGTTAGGTTACCGCATTGCCGCATGTAAAACAATTGTCACGCAAGTCAGCTTACTTAAAAGCTGAGTGTATCACCAGTTTTCATGGTTCGTAGAGTCCGATATTTCGAATGGTTAAACTTTAAGGAAACACAAAGCAGGCAGCGCACAGCAGCCAATGCGAGTTCTGCTGTGCTTTGTTGATACCAGACTGGTTTACCCTGATTGGATGGTGTTTTGCTTGTGTTACGTAACTTACGTAGGTAGGCTGACCTGACTAAATCACCCGGTACATGCATGTAGCGGTATGGCCTGCCCTCACAGGGAAGTTATGTTTACTACTCAGCAGTCTGTCACCGTGCAGCATTAGTGCTGCTAAAAGAATAAAGTTCATCTAAATCAGTCAATGTCTGCCTCGTTTTGAAAGACAGGGACCGAAAGGATTCAGTCGGATCAAACAGGAAGTTTTCAGTTTAAAATCTCTGCTGCAGCCAGTGCGGGCCACCAGGAATTGCAGCCCCTGGAATTAAATTAAAGGACAGGGGAGTCCTCCTCAACACATGCTATCTTCCCATAATGGGGGGAGTGTTCTATGGAGGCTGTGTCTGGTCACAGTAAGAGGAGGTGTAGACAGCGTGCCACACCATGCACTCACTCTTCAAATGCGGCAAGTATTTGCTACAATTGCACCACTGGGGACGACACATCCTGCTGCCAAGAACCACAAAGTTTTGAGGAAGGCACGCCTCCGCAGTAACATTACGCAATAAAGAAACCTGTTGGCAAGAGATTCTCTCGCATTAACCAGGTAAACGTCATAAGCTAGCCTCTGACAGTATCAACTGAAAAAGTTGATATCTGTTTAGACAGCGGACTTTCACTTTCCGGAGAGATCAGAGAGCATGTACCCGGTGGACTGTCTTGACTGCGTGGATGAGAAGATGTACTCTGCAGCAGGAAGAGAGGCTCCGCTGCAGGGTGATCCGTGAGAAGCTTGTCTGTTCTAAAACCGACGGCAAAGCATAAATGCAGTAAGTCTATTTAAAATGACAGAAACTGTTTCTATCTGCTAAAGAGTACATGCAGTTCTCTTAAGTTATTAACTCGTCCAAGTAAGTTAACTGTGTAGGTGACGGTGCACCGGACCCGGGGCCTCTCACTATACTGGTGTGGCATTTCAAAATACGACAGCCAGCTGTGTGTGTCTCACAGCCTCTCCTGAAGCCTGCCCAGCAATCATTGCTGTAACACATGTGCGGACTGCGGCGGCTGCAGTCCTTGAGCCAGCTTACTCTGATTCATTTACGGTATAGGCCCGAGGCAGCTCAGCTTTGTGTTAGGGCCATCAAATCCGGTTTAGGGTCATATGGTTCTGCAGTCTAAATGCTAGTCCTTTCTCTTTTTGGTATTAATTCTTAGAAGAGCCATGTGACCTATTTTTTAGATGTCTGCTTTTTATTGTTTTGTAGTGTTGGCATCTGAGGCTGATGTTAGAAGTTACTTGAAAAGTCTTACTTTCCAGATTACAGCATTTGCTTCTGAATAAGGTGGCCCCTGCAGTGGCAGCTTTACAGACTCCGTCCACTCCAGTCCAACAGATAAACCTTTTCCCATCACATTCATTTTTTGCATGATCCCGTCTTGGACAACAGGCACCACATGGTAAAAGTGATTTGTTTTATTCTCCTTGTTTTTACATGCTCCTTATCTTTTATTTTTGCCTAATTAGCTTAATTGTCGCCTTTTTCCTTATTAGTCAATACATTATTCTATCCAAAATTCACAAGTTTATTATACAACCAGCATTGTACAAGGGCAGCAATTGTTGTAATACTTTATTCGATAAATATTTATCGTAAAAGTACAAACATACAAAATACATAAAAACAATCTACCCAGTACTATTACATTTCCAGCAGAATAGCACAGACAATTTAAAAAGGTAGAGGAAAAAGGAGGGTTTAAAAGAATACAAACGTCCCAGATAAACCATTATACATTGCCCAGTAACCTGGAACGAATTATCTAGGCACCCGCCAGGAATTTTGCAACCCCACAGACGTTGTACATAGAAGCAGTGTTGGTTAACATTATGCGCAGGGCTGATCTATGGTCCTTCATCCCAGAACCCTGCACACTGGTTTCAACCATTTATTCCTAACATGCTTATAAGCTGTACATGCGAATAAGAAGTGCCCCTGGGTTTCCTCCGGGCAGCTGCAGCCTGGGCAATTTAAGTCATGCCCCCCCTTGCTTACCCACCCTTCCTTAAATTTATTGAGGGGCAGAGTACCATATCTCAACTTTTAAAAACAAAGTCCTGTCTCTGGGTAGCTGGATAAAGTCCAGGAAGGGTTCCAGCTTACAAGATGGTTTATGGTCAAGGAATTTGATCGTCAGGGATCCCAATTTGGGGTTGGCATGGACCTTGGTCTCAACCCAATCCCAATATAACTTTTTGACAATTTGTTTAGCAGGTGGACATTGCGAGGCCCAAGACTCTCCCAAACCTATAGATGTTACCAGCAACTTAAGGTTATTAAGCCACTTTATCTTATTGTTGACATTAAGGGAGATTAGTTCGTCCAGCACTCGAGCATATTCTGTCAATTCCTGAGTCCTTCTAAGGCGCACCCAAAATAACAGAGGCCTAAGATGGACTTTATCAGAAATTGATGTTTTGCCCATGCCAAAAAATAATGGTATCAAAGGGGTTGACACTGGGAGTGATACCAAATCTCTAATGAACTTGTTCTCTGCAGATGCCAGGGCCTTGATGTTTTCGGTACCCCATAGTTCAGAACCGTAAACTGCAGAGGCTACAGCCTTCCCCTCATAGACTGCCAAGGCTGGAGCAACCGGTCTGCTAATGGAGAGGCGCTGGTTCTTTGGTATTGCTCCAGAAACCCTTTTGAGATTAAGTACCATTTTGGATATATGAGAGCCCCAGGACATATTGTTAGATAGCCTAACCCCCCGGTAGTCAAATTCATTCACCACCTCCAGATGGGACCCGAACAGTGAGATATGTACCTTCCTAACCTTTCTGTTTGCGGATAAAACCATTAACTTTGTTTTCGCGGTGTTTATCGATAGACCACGCTCATTACAAAAGAGAGAGAAACGGTCAAGCAATTTTTGTAGGCCCTTCGGGGTCTTAGACATCAGGAGGGTGTCGTCCGCAAAGAGGAGTTTGGAGGTCTTCTCTCCTGCAAGGACGGGCGCGTCCGCAGGGTCCTCCCTCAAATGGTCCACCACCCCATTTATAAAGAGGGAGAACAACGTTTGGGCCATCACGCATCCCTGCCGCACCCCTCTGTTGACTGGTACCCTCCTTGTCAATTGCCCCTGATTCCCCCACCGTATCCTTGCAAAATTCTCCTCATGGAGCTTGATGACAAGTTGCAGCAAATAGCTGGGAAACCCCATGGACAATAATACCTCCCATAGTTTAGCACGTGGAATAATATCAAATGGGGTTTTGAGGTCTATGAAAGCCAGGTAAAGGTTGCCCTTATTATTAGTTACTGACTTCCAATAGACCGCACAAAACCGAAACACCTGGTCCATTGCACCAACATTCTGCCTAAACCCAGCCTGGAAATGTGTTAGTACATCTTCATCAATAAGCCATGTCTCTACTCTGCTTATAATGACCCTGCCAACTACCTTTTGGATGGTATCAATTAAACTAATTGGTCTGTAGTTGGCAGGGTCCTCTCTATCACCTTTTTTGTAAATTGTGATCACCTCCGCCCCTTTCCATGATTCTGGGACGGGGTGGTCTAGCTGGATTAGATTCATTAGGCATGCTATGAAGTCTGCCCAAATTAGGGGGTCATAGGATAACAAATCTCCAGGCAAGCCATCTGGACCGGCTGCTTTACCTGGAAGGATTTTGGAAATGGCATCTCGGACCTCTCGCAGGGAAAATGGGATTGCCTCTGTAGGAGCATCTATTCTTAAGTGGGACGAAGATAATGGTATTGGGTGTGCTTGAGCATCATCATCAGAATATAATTTTAAAAAGTGGGCATGCCATTGCTGTTCATTGATGTGATTTAAAATGGGATCCACTCCTCTACGGTCTAAAGTATTTATTAATTTCCAAAAAGTGACTGAATTCTTTCCACAGGCCGCGATTTTAAGCTGTTGCCAGTGGTCCTCCTCCCAGTTTTTTTTTGCAAGGGAGATAGTGTTACGGTAGTCCCTCCTGGCCAGTCTCACTGCGCTGGGGTCTTTCAATTTTATAACTAAGGCAATAGCTTTCCTCTTGTTTCTACAATTTGCTGTATACCAAGGGTTGGTCTTTGGGGGTCTAGAATCGGCCGATGGCTTCCCCTTGGAGTTTTTAAGGAAATACTTTCCTATTTTAGCTACAAAGTTCTGGTATTGAGCTAGTGATTTCGGCCCACAGAAGTTTGGATTTGCCAAATCCACCACTGCTAGACAGGAAGTTTCCTCAATAACTAGCTCCCTGATGCGGTTAAGTTTCCCCTCTTCGCACTTAACCAAATCCCATCTTAGTTTCCTGTTACAGTTACAGGGAAAGACCTCCTTGGTAATCAGCTTCGGCCCCACACTCTCACATGTCCCATTGGCCCAGTTGATTCCCATGCACAAAGGATTATGGTCGCTGTCTGAGGACAGCTTGGCCTCCATATCGACAAGGTCGGCCCAGGATTGGACGTCTAAAACGATGTAATCAATTCGCAATGGGGAGCCTATCCTATTGTAGGTCATCGCCCCATTGCGATCAGAAGTGGTCAGCCCATTAAGAGCTCATAGGTTGTGGTCCAAGGCCAGAGCATTCAGCTGGATTGCTCTGGCGGACCATTTCTTAATGGGAGCCAGTGCTAGAGGGGGTATAGATTGTCTCCAGTCCTCCGAGCTCCAACCCAATATGTCCTCATCACCCAGGGGTTAAAATGTACAATGAAAATCACCCCCCACCAGGATTTTTGACCCAGATGGCAATTCTGATAACTTAGAATCCAGCAGCTCAATTGTTTGTGAAGTTTGGCCACCCTGTGCCCCTCTTGCATAGATACAGAAGATTTGTATTTTACACCCCCCCTGGGGGCTTTTCAGGGAGATATGCAAAATGTCATTGGAAGGGACACTATGCCTAGTGACCACATAGTTTAGATTCACTTTCACCCATATGAGGAGGCCACCAGACGGGCGACCTTTCCCTGAGGAGACTGCCGGAACATAATAGGTGGAGTACCCATTTTTGTATTGCGGGGACAAACACCAGGTTTCCTGGAACATGCAAATATGGAAGGGGTCAATAAAATCGTTCCAATCTGGAATTGCAAGGTTTTTCCTAAGCCCTGCTATGTTCCAAGAAAGGATATTAATGGGAGTGACGTCTACAGTCGGTACAGTAATTAAGTGTGTGGGGCCGGCTTCCTCTTCAGTAAAACTAGGGCCGCACGATTCCAGAAGTACTTGGCCCTTCCTAGCACTACCAACTTCAACGCCCGGGGGGTCTATCCCATCCCTCAATACTTCTTTACCCGATGAGGTTAAATGTAAAGGGCCATCTTTCTCTTTACTTAGACTAGGGCTACAGGTTTCCAGGTGTACTTGGCCCTCTCTAGCCATACCAACATCAACCCCTGAAAACTCTAGCACTTCCCTCAGAGCTACTTTGCCCGGTGAAAGAACTGGGAGTCAGTCAACTGCTTCCAACCCACTATAACGATTAAAACAGGCTATAGGAGGAGGATTGTGCTGTTGACCTGACCATGCCCCATTAAAGTGGTTGGCCCCCATACAGGGGTCTACCAATTCTTGTCGGGACTGTGCTCCACCCTCCGTTGTCGCCACCATCCCACTGTCTAGTATTATTATAATATTGCCCAGACCATGACCCGTTTTGCTGGTTGGTGCCGGGAGGACGCCTACCCGTTGTTCTGTAGTCCACCCTCCGGTGTTACTACCGTCCCACTGATTTAGGTTCTGGTCCGGCCATGGCTCCCCTCTTATTCCGCCTTCCGTGTGATTAGAAGCTCTCAGCCAGCTCCACCTATTGCTATGATAGTCTGTGAGCATATAAAAATAGGATAGTGGTTTTGCTGAAACTGAGGAGTTAGTGTTGCATGGGGGCCCTGCAGTTATATGTTCCACCGAACGCGAGTCCTCAAATGTCACAACAACACAATCCCCTTGGATATTTTTTTTATTCTCACCCACCCACGGGGCTCTCTCTACCATAAGAAGATTGCTGTGGATATTTGGTGGTAGTGGATAGTTTTGGTCTAACCAATGGCAGACTTTATTTTTGACAGCCCAAAAAGATTCAGTTGTTGTGGGAGCAAGCTCAGGGACGCCTGTTAACAGTATTACATGGGGGCAGGCGTCAGGTGGAAAACTGATGTTGCGGCGTACCTTAAGATTCGGGGGTGGGGGTGTTGGTAATTTAGGTGCCGGGATGGGGATTCCATCAGAGGTCTGGGGTTTACTAGCAACATTGGACGTCAACTTGGCTGCACTGTTATTAGTGTTCATCAGTGTGGGGTTTTTAGGTGGATGTGATTTGGTTGTCGCGTTTTTCCCTGCTAGCTGTTTTGAGGGTACCAGTGGTTTGGTGTTAGACAAAACTTGAGCACCCGAAGCTTTTTGAACAGCAGCTTTCGGTTGAGTTTTTAGCTCCAGGTGTAAGGCCTGGAGCTGCTGTTCGATCCCCTGCAATCTAGTCTCCAAGGGCTTGAGTAAAGATTTAATAAGCTCGGATAAGGAACTCATGAATAAGCCATTTCTATCTTCCAATCCCTCCGTGGTTTCATCCAGGCTGCTTGTCTCAAGGAGACTCGCAAGACTGGTGTTTGAAACTGAAACGTCAGGAATGCCTATCGGGGAGGGGTGGGATACATGGTTCGCCTCTTCTCTCACTACACTGTTGCCCGGGTTGACCATACTAGCCCTTCCCTCAATATTGCCACTGTTGACACTGGCGATCTCGATAGGACCCCCTACCCCTTCTTCAACCTCTATGCAATCACTACTTTCCTTACTAGATGGTTTAGGACGTTTAGGGATAGCACCCTCCCTTATGCCCCTAGGATTAAATATCTCTTCCTGGCGGTCAGTAGCTGGCTGGGGGGTCACGGAAGGGATAGGAAGGGCTGAGGGAGGGGGGAATCAAGGCGGGGAAATCCAATGGGACAGGCTGGCTGCTATTCGTGGAGTGGGTTATAGGGGAGGACACAATTAAATTTAGTTCAGGGGTTGGATGAGTTTTTAGTGGCGTGCGTGCAGAGGCTATGATGCCTAAGGAAGACCTTCTCGCTTGTGCGAGGTCCTGGGACACCCTTCTTTCCATAAGGGCGATACCTTCATCAATTAGTGAATTAGTACGCACAATAAAGTTATCTAGAGTGCCTGTCAATTTTGAAGCACCGGCCGCGGTCTTACTACGGGTTTCACGGGTACACATTCCTATAGTAAAAATTGGGCCCAACTAGCAAAGCACAACCCCAAAAACCCGCTTATAAAGTACAAAGCAAATGCTATAGGAACAGGAAAAACACTCACAATAATAGCGGGCCACAGTAACTACACAAAAAGATGGCTTACAACAAAACCAAGGGTTCTGGCCCAGACCTGACTCCCCAGGCCTCGGAGGGCCACAGAGGGCACGCCCTTTGCCCGGGCTTGGCCCTGGGCTGGGTCCCGTGCGCGTCCCGCGGTGCGCAAAGGGAGCTCAATTATATACGTGTAGGGGCGTGGCACGGCCGGGAAGAGGAACCAGCTGAGGGTGTTGAGCTGGATGCTGGTCCTCGCAGTCCCGGTCTCCCCTACTCACAGCTGTTCTTAGTCCGTTTAGCACAGGCTCCCAATAGGCACAGGGTCCACAGAAAAGAAAGGGATCTCCTGCAACTCCGCTCAGGCAGGGAAGTCTCCAAACACCACAATACGATTACGAGCGGCTCCCGCGGAGCGGGGGCGCGAGAGGTGATAAGCGGTGAGAGGGGGCGTGGCACGGCTGGGAAGAGGAACCAGCTGAGGGTGTTGAGCTGGATGCTGGTCCTCGCAGTCCCGGTCTCCCCTACTCACGCGTCACAGCTGTTCTTAGTCCGTTTAGCACAGGCTCCCAATAGGCACAGGGTCCACAGAAAAGAAAGGGATCTCCTGCAACTCCGCTCTGGCAGGGAAGTCTCCAAACACCACAATACGATTACGAGCGGCACCAATTAAATAGCAATAGAATAAAACACATACTTCCTATCGGCACTTTTATGAAATATGTAAGTATGGGTATGGTCTTCAAAGCTTTGTCATATGAAGTGATGCCCACCCTCTTTCATAGCTGCCAAGGTTTCAGATTGCTATGTGTGACATTTTGATAATTTAGTTGTAAGTGTGAGTCAGCTATCTCAGGCATTTGCAGCAGTTTTAAGATCTTCTTAAAGTTTCTCGATGCTCAAGTGAGTCTAATTTCAAATATTTATACGTTTCCCTCGTCTTCATTGCTTGATTTTCTGCTTGCAAGACAGTGTCATTCATAGTAGTTGAAATGTCACTCATAATTACACTGAAATTATGACAATGTCACACATAGCAATTTGAAACCTTGGCAGCTATGAACTGCACAGACAGGCTGGGGGGTCCTTGCTCCTCTTCTGCAGGCTGGACATAGAGGGAGAGGCCGGAAGTAATGTCAGCATCCGCTGCTGTCTCTCCCACGCTAACCCGAAAAAGAACCCCTTCTCCTTTTCATACAATGGGCTGAATTGATTTCATCAGCAGGCGAGGCGTGCCCTTTGGTGGCCAATGACAGAACCGCCGGCTCCGGATGTCGTGTCAAGGACGAGGGTTATTTAAAACCCTTCCACGCTGATGACGAGCTCAGCTCGTCATGAGGTACACCTCTCGTTCGCTCATGACGAGCTGAGCTCGTCATGAACCGCAGGATTTTTAAATCATCGGCGCACAGCGGGAAAATGCGCCGCACCGATGCGGTTAAAGTTAACAGACATGAATGCCCTGCACTCAGTTTGTCTCAAATTTGGTTCAGAAAGAACCGTGCATATTTCAGACTCCACGAAATGTGCCTGTATCAATCAATCAGTGCTGCACAGGCCCCCGGAGAGCATTGATTTCTGATCTGAAATAGAGAGAGGACTCACTGTTAGAACTAGAACGAGTCCAGATCAGAATGCCTGCAGGAAGAAAGGGGAAACATGCTGAATTATTAGAGTGTCTCAGATGCCTTACTTATGCTGCAAATACAAAAAGAACTCATTCAGAGAGTGACAAAACAGGTTAAATATGATCTTGTATTTGCTATCAGAGATCAAATGGGAAGAGAAGCGCTGAGACAAGAAGCAATTCATAAGATACCCAGAGACCTCGATACAACTTTATATTCAAGTGTTGATAACCTGAATCCGAAAAGCATAAAACCTTTCTAAGATGTTTTAATCTTTCCCCAAGGGCTGTAGTATATATCACGGAAGGCCTCACAGCCCCCATCTCACAGCAGAACCTACTCCAGGCTGCTTGTTCCCATCTTACCTGGGTGGGAGGGCTGAAGATAACTGCACAGACAGACAGGGCGTCCTTCCTCCTCTGCAGCAGGCTGGACACAGAGGGAGAGGCCGGAAATGATGTCACCATCTGCTGCTTGTTCTGTCTCTGCCACCGCTGCCCTGGAACAGGAAACACTTCTCCCTTTCATTCAATGTGCTCAGTGGATTCATCTCAGCAGGCGAGGCGCGCCCTCTGCTGGCCACTTAAAGAACCATCACATCCAGTCTCCAGGAGTGAATTTACACAAACAAGCAATTTGTGGCAGGAAATATCTGTGTTTAGAAGTCACAGAAATTAATGTATTTAAGATACACACACAGTCCTCGTACAGGGTCTCGCCCTTGGTTGTTTCATATGACCATCTTCAAAACACTGAGGATTTATAGAGATTGTCAAGTGGAAGTGACAGTTTATATTTGATTAAATATATGAGAATACTGTTAGCGGTGCAGTAAAACTAGTCCGTCTATTAATTTTTTCATTTTATTTTTTAAAACTCTTTATTTATCGGGTTTTTCAGATGCACATCATGGTACATAGCAAAGTAAATAGAGAAAAGTACCATGCAATCTCATACACCAGACCAAATAGAGTGCGGCATAAGTCATATGTCAGAGCGAAAATTAAAGGAACAGATTTTAATCTTTCTGTGTTTTTGGGTTATGTCTTATCATAGCTGCCAAGTTTCAGATTGCTATGAGTGACATTTCAATGACTATGAGTGACACTTTCTGGCCAGCATAATTAAGCGAAGAAGAAGAGGAAAGCATATAAATATCAGAAATGACACACATCTGAGCAACAAGAAATTAAAACGTTAAGTGCTGCAAAGCACCAGAAATGGAAGGGCACTAACCTAGTGCCCTTGTAAAGTCAGAGGCACAGCACTACTGTTAAATGCTGCAAATAGTTAAAATATCTAAAACACTCCTAAAACCATTTATAAGCACTAGCTGTTTTTTACGGAGTTTTATATAGCGCAAACTTGACCCAGTATCAGGTATCAGAGCGCTTTACATAGCACCAGTTGCGTTACATGAGGACACATTCATCATTTTGTTATGCACAGGGAGATTAAGTGATTTGTCCAGAATCACAGGATTTTCAGTGTCATTGCCGAGACTCGAACCCGGTTCCCCAGATTTGAGGTGGACCGCCCTAGCTGTTAGGCCAACTATGGTTTCACAATTAAATTCCGCCATGCATGCCATGGTGTAAAGCTATTTCTGTGATATCGACTGATGGAGCTAAATAGGTTTGTCTATTTCTGTATTAAACATGCAGCGCAAATGGTCTAATTCATAAGGATATATGCAAACTGCTGTGATTTCTGTCTCGAATCAGGAGGCACGCTGGACGTGAGAGGAGCTCTCTGACCTGGTGGATGTCACTAGCTTCAAAGTACTAGTGTTGCCAGGCGACAGCAACAATTCCAAAGGGCCAGGGCAGGTAGGAAATTGAACTAGGGACATGTTGCCACAGCCTCAGATATCTGTTGGAGGACGGGCTGGGGTTCCACGGGCACAAAACGAAGGGAGCTCAAAACAACGTTACACCTGCAGAAAAGCAATTAGTCATTCCAGATTTCACCAGCCTTACTACACCCACTGGGCCCTAGGCTTTTTGCAGTTGCTGGCAATCAATCGAGGCAAAGGAGGAACATTACTGGCCAGGCGGATCTCTCTGTCCCACGCTTTACCCAGGTCAAGTCTTGTAGGATGTGAGAGGGCTGACAATGATTTCCTATGCCTCACCCGTCATAATTATAGTCAGCTAACAGAGTCTATGTCACAGCCAGGCAGAATACTGTATTTCAAAACATACTCACGAGCAAAATATACATTATTCATTACAGCTGTGATTCTGTCTGCCACATGAGCCGGCGCGCCACGCAACCACGACCTCAGTTTAGTTGCATGAGTATGGCCTGCCCTGTCACGTATAACGCATCAGGCGTTAGACTTACACATTTCAGTGTGGTGGTCCCCATCACCGCACTGAAATGCGTAGTCACGTATTAGAGCCCCTCCTCGGCTGCTATAATGCAGCAGGACTGAGTGGCAATGCGCGTTGCTCGCTGTTCCTGTTAGGTTTCATGGGCGTGCCAATGATCTGCTCCTCGCAGCTCTCTACTTTTTTACAATGTGTTGGGACTGGACACACCCCGGGCCGACACCACGCGGTATCCCTGAGGAGTCACTACCCAATGGCTTGGATACTTAATTGTGAAGCCTTGAGACATTTTAAGAAGCAGGGGTGAGTCACGGGGTCAGTCCTGCAGTGCTGCCGGCCCGCGCTACCTGCAGCGTTCCGATTGCGTGGCATTTCAGGAAGTGTTCACTGACACTTGTCAGTGTGTTGGGCAAATTAATGGCAGCTCAGGTCCTCTTCGCCGCTCGCACCACGGCATTGTGGATGAGGATCGATTCCCGGACTCAAAGTTGGCCACGCCTGACTTGCCACTTTGGTGAAGCTGGTCAGCACTGCCATATACTCACCAGCCCAGAGGTATGGATTCCGTGAGTTACCATGTCACACACAGGCTGAGCCCACCAGCGCCAGCAATAGAGCGGATGCCAGTCCGAGTCAGCAGATTGCCACTTGCCAGAGTGAGTACTGTCACGCAACACACACAAAGGAGTAGGAAAGTGGATAATAAAAGTTGGCACGCGCTCAGTGAGAAAAAACTGCCCTCATTCACAAAATTGTGACATGCTTCATCATTGGGCTTGCTTACTAACAACCTTGTGTTACATGATGCCCCCTTGCCCCACGAGCATCTATCTGGGAATAAAACGAATTAAAATATGAGAAATACAAACAACTGAATGTTAGAAGGGACGATCCCAGGGGAGGCCAGACTATGCACCTGACCACCCTGTGACCCACCTATCCTATCAGCAGGGCTCAGATGGTTCTCGAGTAGAAGTCCTTCTCTGCCGGGTAGGAGCCGCGATGAAGTCAGCAGGGCTCAGATGGTTCTCGAATAGAAGTTCTTCTCTGCTCAGTAGGAGCCGTGACGAGGTCAGCAGGGCTCAGGTAGTTCCAGGATACAACTGATTTGATCGTCCCAGAGCAACCCTTGATATAGGACTGCTCTCCTTTGATGTCCGGAGTCCTCGCAGGCGGAGGTCTTTGCACCTGGGGGCCGGTTGTTGTGGGTTCCGCCTTGGCGTCTCCTTTCATCCTTTCAAGTTGGGTCTGGAGGGATCCCAGACATTCAGCAGGTCTGGAGCCAGCCCTCAGGGAGGCCGGAAGGGTGATCGAAACTCATCTCTCGAGAGGAGGTGGGAGGTGTCATCGAGCTACTCCTCCCTCTCTCACTCACGGGGAGCGCTCAACCCCCAGCCGTGTATGGCACGCCGAAGGCCGAGGTCGGGCTGGGGCTGGGGCGGCCATCTTAGATGCAGGGACATGGGCATCGGCCTTGGGTTCCTGGGAAATGGAGGGAGAGGACGGGGAAGCCCAGTGTCAGGGATGTGGGTCATGAAGGGAATGGTCGGGTGAATCAGGGTCATGGGGAGTTGCACGGGTCAGGGAGGACCACGCCACGAGGCCGGGTCCAACACGCGTCCCCCCCCAGCTGAAGGTCGGGGAGAACTACCCATCCTCTTGGGGGTTCTCATCGCTGAGGCGGAAGAACCTGGAGAGGCCGTCAGCGTTGGCGTGGTCGGCACCAGGGCGGTGCTCTACTGTGTCCATCCCCTGGAGGGAGATTGACCATCGCAGCAGTTTGGGATTCTCTCCCCTCATCTGCATGAGCCACCGTAAGGGTCGATGGTCTGTCTGCACTCGGAAGTGGGTTCCGAACAGATAGGGTCGGAGTTTCTTGGGGGCCCAGACTACTGCGAACGCTTCTCGTTCGATGGTGCTCCATCTCTGTTCTCGGGGCAGTAACCTTCTGCTAATGAAGGCTATGGGCTGATCTACGCCTTTCTCATTGAGCTGGGACAGTACGGCCCCGATGCCATGCTCGGAGGCGTCGGTTTGGACCACAAACTCCTTGGAGTAGTCCGGGGCTTGAAGCAGTACAAATGGCGGTCTTTAAGGCGTCGAGCGCCTCTTGGCAGGAGGGGGTCCACTGCACGCGCTTGGGCTGCTTCTTGGACGTCAACTCTGAGGGGACCCACTATGCTGCCGTAACTCTTTATGAACCTCCGGTAGTAACCGGTGAGGCCCAGGAAGGCTCGGACCTCGGTCTGTGTGGTGGGCGGCTCCCAGGCCAAGATGGAATCAATCTTTGGCTGGAGAGGGGCGACCTGCCCGCTCCCGACCTGGTGGCCTAGGTAGGTCACTGACCCCTGCCCAATCTGGCACTTGCTAGCTTTCACTGTCAAGCCTGCCTTGCGCAGGGCCAGCAACACCCTCCGGAGGTGCTGGAGGTGCTCGTCCCATTGCGAACTGAACACCACAATATCGACCAGATATGCGACACTGAACTCTTCTAGCCCGGCCAGGACTCGTCACCAGTCTCTGAAAGGCGGCCGGGGCGTTTTTCATCCCGAACGGCATCACTCGAAAGTAATAGTGCCCATCCGGGGTGGAGAAGGTGGACCGCTCCTTGGCTCCCTCGGTGAGCGCAATTTGCCAGTAGCCACAGGTCAGGTCGAAGATACTCAGGTAGCGAGCAGACCCCAGGCGGTCGATGAGCTCGTCTGCGTGGGGAATGGGGTTGGCGTCTGCTCGGGTGACTGCGTTGAGCCCCCGGTAGTCCACACAAAACCGAAGTTCGGGGACAGCACTAGGGGCCGCGGCTTTCAGGATCAGTACCACGGGGTTGGCCCAGGGACTGTCGGAAGGCTCGACCACTCCTCGGGTGAGCATTTTTGAGACTTCGGCCTGGATGCAGGTCCGGACTCGGTCGGGTACGCGGTAGGCTCTGTGCCGCACCGGCGGGCTGTCTCCGAGGGGACTGGACGTCCACCAAGTAGGTCACTTGGCTCTTCCGCTCCATGACCTTGAAAGGCCCGGTCCATTTGTCTTGGAGGGTGCAGGGTGTCACCGGGGACATCACCCAGACCTGCTGGCCCGGTTGAAACTCGACCAGAGTGGCATTCTGGTCATACCAGCGCTTCATCTCCTCCTGCCTTGCCTCGAGGTTGGCTTCGGCCAGCGCTCGAAACTTCCGAGTTTGATTTCGGAGGGCTAGGATGTATCGGAACACTTCTGGAGGGGGTTCTCGGGGGGCCGTCTCCCACCCCTCTTTGACCAGGCTGAGGGGCACCCGGACGGGATGCCCATACAGCAGCTCAAATGGGCTGAACCCCAGGGACTTCTGGGGGACTTCCCGGTAGGCGAACAAGAGGCAGGGGAGGAGGACGTCCCACTTACCCCGTAGGGGCTCTTCTAGGCCCATGATCATTCCCTTCAGCGTCCGGTTAAACCGTTCAACTAGGCCATTGCCTTGGGGATGATACGGGGTGGTGAATTTGTAGGACACTTCACATTGTTGCCACAGGGACATCATGTATTTGGAGATGAAATTCGTTCCGCGGTCACTCACGACCTCGCGGGGAAAGCCTACTCGGGAAAAGATCCCCATCAACGCTCGGCCCACCACGGGGGCTGTTACAGTGCGGAGGGGAATGGCCTCGGGCATCAGGTGGTGTGTTCCACCAGGACTAGGATGAACCTGTGACCTTGGGAGGTTCGGGGGTCTAGGGGCCCCACAACGAATAGTTTCTTACCTGTCGGTGTAGTTTTGCAGCTTGAAGATCTTTCTGGATTCACTATGCTGTGCATTATTCCGCGGTCTTGTGGTTGGGTCCGGATTCGTAGTCTTTTCTTTGTTTTCCTTTTTTTTTTTGTAGCCCAGGTGGGCGTCGGCGTCCCACCTCCTTGGGTGCATTTCTGGTGACGTCGGCATGCTTCCTGCGGAAGCTTCCACTCCTGGGCGCCATCTTCGGGTTCTTTTTTTTTCGTGTTTCTTTCGTTTCCGAAGTAATGGCAATGTTCTCCTTAGGTGATCTTTTACCGCTTTTGTACTTTTAAAGTCATTTTTTGTTGTTGTATATATCCACCTCTTCTCTCTCCAGCCTCATCTTTCTGGCAGAGGTGGGTGGGTTCGCTAGTGAATCCAGAAAGATCTTCAAGCTGCAAAACTACACTGACAGGTAAGAAACTATTTGTTTTGCAGCGTGAATCTTTCTGGATTCACTATGCTGTGCATAGATTTTGTAGCGTTTTCTCATCTCTATGGCGGCTGGGTGGAAGGTGAGCATTGGTTATTAAATATGTGCTGGAGCACCTTTTGTCCGACTTGTGCTTCCTTGTTCATCTGTATATCCACACAGTAGTGCTTCGTGAACGTGTGCCCCGAAGCCCATGTTGCCGCCAGGCATATGTCTTGTATGGGTGTGTTAGCCAGGAAAGCTATTGTAGCACCCTTTTTCCTAGTGGAGTGGGCACGTGTCCCCTCTGCTAGCTCTTGTCCTGCACGTTTGTGGCAGAGTTGAATTGTCTGTGCGATCCATCGTGCAATAGTGTCTTTGGTTACTGCCTTTCCCATGAAACTGTTGGCGAATGACACAAAGAACTGTTTTGTTTTCCTGTCAAGTCAAGTCAAGTCAAAACACTTATATAGCGCACTACATACCCAGAGGGTTTCAAGGCGCTTAGGAAGGGGAGGTGGATTATTTGTCAAATATCCACGTTTTAAGCTGCTTTCTGAACGCTAGGTGATTCTGGGTGAGGCGAAGGTAAGCGGGGAGTGAGTTCCATGTTTTGGCAGCCAGGTATGAGAAGGATCTGCCTCCCATGGTGGTCTTGTTGATGCGAGGTACAGTGGCGAAGGCTTGGCTGGAAGAGCGCAGTTGGCGGGGGGGGTGTAGAAGGACAGTCGAGAGTTGAGGCAATCTGGTCCGATGTCGTAGAGTGATTTGTGTGCGTGGGTAAGCAGTCGGAAAGTAATCCTCTTATTGACGGGTAGCCAGTGGAGGTCTTTAAGGTGACCAGAGATGTGTTCGTTGCGTGGGATGTCTAATATGAGCCTGGCTGAGGCGTTTTGGATTCGTTGTAATTTCTTCTGGAGTTTAGCGGTGGTACCTGCGTAGAGGGTGTTTCCGTAGTCCAGTCGGCTCGTGACTAGCGCGTGGGTGACTGTTTTCCTTGTTTCGGAGGGGATCCAGCGAAATGTTTTTCTGAGCATGCGAAGAATGTTAAAGCAGGAAGAGGATACGGCGTTGACTTGTCTGTTCATTGAGAGTGAAGAATCCAGGATGACGCCAAGGTTCCGTGCGTGGTCTGTCGGGATGGGTGCATTTCCGAGGGCTTCCGGCCACCAGGAGTCGTCCCATGCAGAGGGGGATTTACCTAAGATGAGGACTTCTGTTTTGTCTGAGTTCAGTTTCAGACGGCTTTCTTTCATCCATTCGGCGACTTCTTTCATTCCTTCGTGTAGGTTAGTTTTGGCGGTGCTGGGGTCCTTGGTGAGAGATAGGATCAGTTGAGTGTCATCCGCGTAAGAGATGATGTTGAGGTTGTGTTGGCGGGCGATGGCCGCGAGGGGGCTCATGTATACGTTGAAGAGGGTGGGACTGAGTGAGGATCCTTGTGGTACGCCGCAGATGATTTCAGAGGCCTCGGACTTGAATGGTGGGAGGCGGACTCTCTGGGTTCTTCCGGTGAGGAACGAGGTGATCCATTCCAGTGCTCTTCCTTGGATACCGATGTTTCTGAGGCGTTGTAAAAGGGTGCTGTGGCAGACTGTGTCGAAGGCTGCAGAGAGGTCGAGGAGGATGAGGGCGACTGTGTCTCCATTGTCCAGTAGAGTTCGAATGTCGTCTGTTGCTGCGATGAGTGCGGTCTCAGTGCTGTGTTTGGCTCGGAAGCCGGATTGTGAGGGGTCGAGTGATTTGTTGGCTTCGAGGAAGGCGGAGAGCTGGTTGTTGACAGCTTTCTCGATGACTTTGGCCGGGAATGGGAGAAGTGAGATGGGGCGGTAGTTTTTGAGTTCGGTGGGGTCTGCTGTTGGTTTTTTCAGAAGGGCGGTGAGTTCAGCGTGTTTCCAGTCTTCTGGGAAGGTAGCGGAGTTGAAGGAGCAGTTGATGACGTCTCGGAGGTGCGGAGCTATGACGGAGTCTGCTTTGTTGAAGATGTGGTGGGGGCATGGGTCTGTGGGGGATCCAGAGTGGATGGAATTCATCAGGCGGATGGTGTCCTCAGTGGAGATTGGGTTCCAGGCGTTAAGGGTGTTAACGGGGGGAGGATGGTCAGCTGATGGTAGGGTGGGTTGCCTTCCGGGTTGGTTGTCAAAGCTGTTGTGGATGTCAGCAATCTTGTTGTGGAAAAAAGAGGCTAGGGAATCGCAGAGGGTTTGAGAGGGGGTGATGTCGTTGGAGTTGGCCGAGGGGTTGGAAAATTCCTTGACGATGTTGAAAAGTTCTTTGCTGTTGTGGGCGTTGTTGTCAAGTCGATCTTTGAATGCCGTTTTCTTGGCTTTTCGGATCAGTTGGTGATGAGTACGGATGGCGCTTTTGAAGGCGTCCTTGTTGCTGGTGGATGGGTCTTTTTTCCAGGCCTTTTCAAGGGAGCGGCACAGTTTCTTGGATTTCTTGAGGTCGTCGTTGAACCATGAGGCCTTCTTGAAGCCAAGTTTGTGTTGACGTTTTTTCAGTGGTGCTAAGGTGTCGGCAGTGTTGGATAACCAAACGGTGAGGTTGGAGGCGGCTTCGTTGGCGTTAGAAGAGAGGGCTGGGGAGGATTGAAGGAGTGATGTGGAGATCTGCTCTGTGGTGATTTTGTTCCAGTTTCTTTGCAGAGTTGGTTGGGGGTGGTTGATGGGTTTCGGCTTGTTGTAGATGAAGTGAACGCAGCTGTGGTCAGTCCAGAGGAGATCCGTAGTGTGGCTGAATGAGACATGGTTGCTGGAGGTGAAGATGGGGTCGAGAGTGTGACCTGCGATGTGGGTGGGGGAAGTGACCAGTTGTTTAAGTCCGAGGTTGGCGAGGTTGTCTAAGAGGGTGGCGGTGTTGCGGTCGTTGATCTTTTCAAGGTGGAAGTTGAGGTCTCCCAGAAGGATGTAGTCTTTGGAGGGGAGCGCGTGTGGAGTGATGAAGTCCGTGATGTCTTCACTGAATTTTGCGCGTGGTCCAGGTGGTCTGTAGAGGAGGGTGCCTCTGAGTGTGGTCTTGGGGTCGATGTGGATCTGGAAGTGAAGGTGTTCGGAGTTGGCGAGGTTGGCATCAGAGCTGGTTGAGATGCGGATTGTTTTCTTATGGACGATAGCGATTCCACCTCCTGTATGGTCGGTGCGGTCCTTGCGTGTGATCTTATAGTCCTCTCAATGTAGTGCATGACTGCCCTTCTGGCGTCCAGGGTGTGCAGAGCTCTCTCTGCACTAGTTGTTGGTTTTTGGAAAAAACTCGGTATCTGTATAGACTGGTTCATGTGGAATTTGGATACCACCTTCGGCATGAAGTGTGGGTCAGTCCTCATCACAACCCTATCATTGTGTATTTGTATGTAGGGTTCTTGTAGCGTTAGCGCCTGAAGCTTGCTTACTCTGCGTAAGGATGTTATTGCAACCAGGAAAGCTGTTTTCATAGTTAGCATCTTCAAGGAGGCCTTGTGAAGCGGTTCAAAGGGCTCTTTCATGAGTTCCGTCAGGACTATGTTCAAGTTCCATGCAGGTGGCGGCACCAGCTTGGGAGGTGCGATCCTTTTCGCTCCTTCCCGGAATCTCTTCACCGCCTCTGATGTGAAGAAACTCCTACCCGTTTCTCCCCTTGTGTAGGTGACTATCGCTGCCAAGTGAACTCTCAGCGAGGATGAGCTAAGGTTTTTCTCCAGCAAGTGCGTCAGGTACCTCAGCACCGTGGAGTCCTTCTTCATTTTATGTTGAAGTCCTTCCTTCCTGCACCACATTGTGAATCTTTTCCATTTCTCAACATAGCACTTCTGAGTACTGGGCCTTCGTGCCTACCGAAGGACCCTCAGGGTGCTGTATGGTAGTCTCAAATGTGCGAACTCTATGTCCTCAGAAGCCACGCTACTAGGCTCAGGCTCTCTGGCTCTGGGTGTAGCACCTCTCCGTCCTGCATGGAGAGCAGGTCTTTCCTCTTGCTGAACCTGTGGGGTGCACATTGTGACATCTCCATGATCTGCGAGTACCATGTCTGCCTGGCCCACTGTGGTGCGACCAGTATCAGGGTCATGTTGCTCGCTCTGCACTTGCTCAGTACTCTGTGCATCAGTGGTATCGGGGGAAAAGCGTAAGCAAATGTCCTGGAACAATCTATCCATCGGGCATTCCCCAGTGACCCCTCCTCGGGTTGTCTGGATGCGAAGTTTTAGCATTTTGCATTCCGGCGTGTGGCAAACAGGTCCACTGATGGCGTTCCCCCTCTGTCGAACCGCCACCTTGTCTCCTGAGCATTGAGCTCCCACTCGTGGGATGCCGATGTCTGTCTGCTCAGCCAGTCTGCCTGTATGTTGTCCTTCCCTGGTAGGTGTATGGCTAGCAGGTCTGTCTTGAGAGGGATGGCCCATCTCCATATTCTCCTGCGCCAGCGTTGAAAGCGCGGCTGACTGTGTCCCACCCTGCTTGTTGATGTAGAACATCGCGGTGGTGTTGTCTGTTTGTAGCAGCACTTTGTGCTTGTACAGCCCTGTTTGGAAAGCTCTCAGTGCAAGGAAGATTGTCTTCAATTCCAGGTAATTGATGTGCTTTGTCGCATCTGTTGGTGTCCACAGTCCCCTCACCTTGAGCTCCTCCATGTGAGCGCCCCATCCCTTCAGGGATGCGTCTGTGGTGATGGTCACTGTTGGCGTTGGGGGCGTTAGAGGCTTCCCCCTTGCTATGTTCGCCATGGTCCGCCATGTCATCTCCTTCTGCACTGCGTGCGTTACAACCACTAGATCCTCCCAACGGCCTGTAGCTTGTGACCATTGCTCCTGTAGCCATTCTTGAATGGGTCTCATGTGGAGTCGTAGATTTGGTACCAGGTGGATGCATGATGCCATCATGCCCATGATCTTGCTCGCAGTCCTCACTGTCCGAGCTTGTCCCTTCCGGTACAGGCGAGCTTCCTTCACCAGCGCCCTCGCCCTCTTCTCGCTGGGGAACACCTTACCCTGTAAGGTGTTGATATGTGCTCCCAGGAAGATCTTCACTTGTTCCTGCTCCATTGATGATTTCTTCCAATGGATGGACAAACCCCAGGCTTATGAGCGTGCTTGTCACTGTATGTGTCACTGTCTGTGCGTGCTGTTTGCATTTGTGGTATGAGTTTGTTTTCACCAGCCAGTCGTCAAGGTAAGGGTATACGTGTATTCCCGGTGTGCAACGTTTACAACGTGTGCGTTACCACGACCTACTATTACCACGCGGTTGTAACAACGAAAGTTGTTACAACGCATTGCGCTGGGGGGCGCTCGAGGATAGTAAATCATTTAATTTACTATCCCAACACCTTCCCTGCTATCCACGGGGACTGGTGTTGGAATAGTAATTTAAATGTTTTAAATTTGCGCCCCCCCAACGCAAGTCGTTGTAACGACTTGCGTTGTTACAACCGCGTTGTAATGGTAGGTCTTTCTGACGCGAGCGTTGTAACGACATATATCCGTATTCCCTGTCTTCGTAGGTGGGCTGCGACCGCTGCGAGGCACTTTGTGAAGACTCTTGGTGCTGATTTTAGCCCGAAGGCTAGTGTCGTGAACTGGTAGTGTCTTTCTCCGATCGTGAACCTGAGTATATGCTTGTGCTTTCCGTTCATTGGGATGTGCAGGTAGACGTCCTTGAGGTCTATGTCGTGACCATGAAGTCCCCGATCTGCAATTGCGGTAGCACCTCCTGCAGGGAGGTCATTTTGAATTTCTGCGTTCTTATGAATTTGTTCATGAACCTTAGGTCCAGAATGGGTCTCATTGTCTCGTCTACCTTTGGTACCAGGAAGTACGTTGAGTATATTCCTTTGTTTCTTTCCTTGAAGGGTACCCGTTCTATGGCCTGCCTCCGCAGGCGTTCTTCTACTTCTTCCTGAAGACGCTCTAGCAGTTTGCTTGCTAGTGGTTTTCTTTTTGGTTTTCTGCTTGTCTGCCTCCCCTCCAACTCTACGCAGTATCCGAATTGGATGATATTGAGGATCCATATGTCTGATGTGATTTCTCTCCATTCCTGGAGGTAAAATCTTAATCTTCCTCCCACTGGTGTTATGTGGTCGTAGGTGTCTAGTGTGTCTTGACCCCTCTTTGTAAGTGTTGCCCCCTGGGTCTTTTCTGTGGGCGGGCACACGGAGCTTTTTGAAGTCACTTAGAGGCGGGCTGTTGTCCCCCTCTTCTATTCTGTCCACGTCCATTTCTCCCTCGAAAGGACTGGCCTCTTGGTTGGTACTGCCAGGGCTGCTTCTGCTGACCTTGCTGAGCCTGCGAGTCTGCCTGGTGTGTTTGTTGGAAAGCCTGGTGTGATGTACCTGGCTGGTTTCCACCTCTCCCGCCGGGCCTCCATGACGGGGTGCCCCTCTTGTTGTCTCTGAACTGCAATGCTCAAATGGACCTTGCTGTTTCGTTATCCTTTTTTAGTTGACCAAGCTTCTCATCAACTGTTGTTCCGAAAAGCGTATCGCCGTTGAATGGTGTGTTCAGGATGCTGTGTTGCACCTCGGGTTTGAAACCTGAGATCCTGAGCCAGGCGTGTCTTCTTTCAGTGACACCCATCATCATGAGCCTGCTGGAGGTGTCTGCTCCATCCAAGGCCATCTTAAGGCAAGAATTTGCCGCATTCTTCCCTTCTTCAACCAGTTTTTCGGCCTTTTGCCTGGCATCCTGGGGCAGCTCCTTCACCAACTTCCCCAGCTCCTCCATGATCTGGTACATGTGCCTGTTTATCAGGGCGTTGGAATTAGCCATGCGCCAGTGGGTCGCGGCATTCCGTTCGATCCTTCTGCCCACCAGATCCATCCTCTTGCTCTCCTTATCCGGTGGTGGTCCAGAAGCAGTGGGCACGTTAGCCCTCCTCCTTGCTGTGGCCGCGATAATGGAGTTTGCGGAGACCGTGCCCTGAATGTAGGGTGGGTCTTTTGATGAATGTTTGTATTTCTTCTGGGAGTTACTGCCTTGCATGTAGCGGGCTCCCTGAATGCTTCCCTCCCCTGAGCCAAGACGCTGTCGAGCATTGGTAGGTACTGGCTCTTTGTTTGAGTGGGGAGCAATGTCTCTAGAAGGAAGTCTGCTTTCTGCTTCTCTTCGTCGAGCTTGAGTTTGAATGCTGCTGCGGCAGCGTTTATCACCGAGTTGTAGGACCCGATGTCGTCCGGCAGCGAAGGCCTCGAGGGATACGTGTCGACCGCCTCCTCCGGGCTGTCGGTGTCGACATCTAGGTAATCCACCTCCTGCAAGTCAGAGGGGGCCGACTCTGCTTCCGTCCTGCTGTCCTCTTCCTCCCCATAGTTATAACTATAGTAGGGGCTCTCGTCCTCCTCCTGGTCGTCGACCACCTCGACGTCCGGGTCTTGTTCCTCGACGGCCTCGTCCTCCTCCTCAACCACCTCCATCACTGGTGGCTTGGCCTTGTGTGGGATCGTGAAGGTTTTCATCTTAGCGTCGAATTCTTTCTTCCACTGCAAGATGTTTTCCATTTCGGCCTCGAGGAGCCTTCTCTTTTTCTCCATCTCGGCTGCGTGTTCCGCGTCGGATGGGTCGGCCGCTCTTTTCGGCGGTTGGCTCGGCGCCGCGTTTTTCGGTGCCGGAGGTTTCGACGTCGAACCGGATTTCTGGTCTCTGTTCGGCGTCGGTTGTTTAGGGTCCTTCTCCCTCGGCGTCAATCGATCCTTTTCGGGGATGATTTTCGACGACTTCTGCTGTTCAACAGCTCTCGGCGCCGGGGACTCCTTCTCCGAGGATCCGCTGGGCCTGTGAGTAGTCGTGGGCACCAGATTTTTTGGCGCCGGCGCTTTCGGGGCCTTGCCCTCGTTTTGTCGAGACTCAGAGTCTCTCGGGTTCTTGGGGGCCGGAGAGTCTCCTACCTTATCAGAAGTCTTCGTGTAATCGGTCTCTACGACCATGCAGCTGTCGTCTTCGGCGGCGGCGTTGTCCTCTTCCTCGGAGGACATCCCCAGCTTGTAGAGGGATGGAGTCGGGGCCTTCCCCTGCAGGGCGGCGTGTGCTGCCCTCTGTCTCTCTCTCTCACACGAAGGGTCTTCGGGGTGAAGACGGAGCAGGCATTGCAGTCCTTGCTTTCGTGATCTACCGGTAGGCAAAGGTTGCAAACCGGGTGCTGGTCCTTCTGCGCGTACTTGTGGTGGCAGTTACGGCAGAACTTGAACGGCGTGTTGTCCATCATCGAGCGCTCAGGGCCTCCCTGGTCGCGTGTTCGTTGAAGATCTCGCGTTTTTGTCGAAGATCTCGCTGAATTTTCCTTCTCCTCTGCTGACTCTTCGTCGAGGAAGTCTCCTAGAGTCTTCAGATGAATTTTCTTTCTAAGTTCTGTATTTTCCTTCTTCTTCTCCAAAAATGTCTGGAGCCCAAATGGGAACGATCCAGACCCGACCGCGGAAAAAAAGAATCTGAAGATGGCGCCCAGGAGTGGGAGCTGCCGCAGGAAGCATGCCGACGTCACCGGAAATGCACCCAAGGAGGTGGGACGCCGACGCCCACCTGGGCTACAAAAAAACAAAAAAAACAAAGAAAAGACTACGAATCCGGACCCAACCACAAGACCGCGGATTAATGCACAGCATAGTGAATCCAGAAAGATTCACGCTGCAAAATGTCGATTCCGACCCGCTCGAAGGGGGTACTGACGACAGGGAAGGGTTGGAGGGGAGCCTTGCGCGTTCCTCCACTTTTCCCACTAGCCTGGCAAGTGGGGCAGGACTTGCAGTGGGCCTCTGCATTCGCTCGCATCTTGGGCCACTAAAAGTGCGTAACTAGGCGGTGATAGGTCATGTCCTGGCCCAAGTGTCCCGCCAGGGGTACATTGTGGGCCAGGCCCTGGAGGAAATCTCGGAAGCGTAGGGGTACCACCAGCACCCGGGCTGACCCTAGCTCGGCAGACTTCTGCTCACTGTACAGGAGGTCATTCTCCCAATATACTAGATGGGTTCCAGACTGGTCGCCCGCAGCTTGGGCCGCGGCCTGTTGCCGGGGTCCGACCAGGGAGGGGCAAGTGGCTTGCTCCCGGCAGAACTCCTCTCGGGAGGGGCCCCCCTTTATGACGCCACTGCACCAACTCAGGCATATCACCTAGCTTAGGGATCTGTGCGGGATGGGGATGCAGGAGTTCGTCGTCAGCGACGGGTTCCTCTCCTGGGGGGCGTTCGTTGGGCTCGGTTCTGTCGTCCCTGTCTTCATTCACAGGGAGGGGGCTAGAAGGTTCGGCATCGACCACCCCGAGGGGGGAGGGTCGGGCCGACATGGATCGGGTGGTGGCGCACACCCATTCGGGTAGGCCCATCATGCCCAGGTGGGTCTTGCGCTCAACCTGTCTCCAGGGGGAACTTTCCAGGTCGTTGCCCAGGAGACAGTCTACAGGTTGGGAGGCTCGGACAGCGACTCGTAACTTGCCTATCACTCCCCCCCATTCGAACGGTACTAGGGCCATCTTACACAAGCTTTCTGTGTTGTCAGCGGACAGTACTGGGCACAGGACATTCGGAATGATCTGGTCCTCTCTGACTAGATGGCATAGAACACCTGTGATGCTCGCCCCGGTGTCGCGAAGGGCCTCCACTCTGTGGCCATTCATCGTCACCAGTTGCCGGTATTTCTTGGTGTTATCGGGTAGGGGGGCTAAGGGGATCATCTCTCTGTCTCCTAGGGAGACTAGGGCCATGGCAGCAGGTTCCCACTCTTCGGTGTCCTCCATCTCCTCCCCCAGGGCTACGTTGGCTATCTGTCGAGCTGGGGGAGCTGTCGTGGAGGGTCGCGGGGTCATGGGACACTGGGGGTCACTGGCGTAATGCCCTGGCTGCTGGCAACGGAAACAGGTGATGGTGACCCGGTGCCCACGGTTACCTGGGGGAGCAGAATTGGCTAGTGAGGGTGCTGGAAAGGTCTGGGGTTGGCTTCTGGGGGGACTACGCTGGGGACCTGACTGGGAATCCCTCTGTCTTCTTTGGTTCCCCCCTCCCCTCTGGCGGGAAGATCCCTGACTGTTTCGGGGGTAATCCCCTACGGGGCCTCAGGGGACCCGGGTGCTCACCCAGCGATTGGCCTCGACGGCCAGCTTCCTTGGATCTGCGAGCTTGCTGTCCAGCAAATGCTGGCGGAGTTCCACAAAACAGTTTGAGGACAAATGTTCCCATGCAATGAGGTTGGTAAGTTCTTCGAAGGTGGTAACCTTGCTGCCCTTGATCTACCCTTCTAGGGCTCGACTGTAAAAGTTCACGTACTCCACCCACGTGGTGCCAGGGATCTTCTTGCACTCTCGAAACCGCTGGCGATACATCTCGGGGTGAGCCCGTATCTCGTGAGGAGGGTCTCTTTCATGTGGCTGTAGGAGATCTGCACGGAGGACGGCAGGTCGAGCAGGGTGTCTCTCCCCTCGCTCAGGAATCGACCCCACAACCCAGCTCCCCAATCCTTCTGTGGTACTCGGTGGGAGGTTATGGCGACTTCGTAGGCCTTGAACCATTGCTGGATATCGTCGTTCTTGTAGTACTCTTTTACCACATCCTTGGGGATGTGGACTTTTGGCTCTACCGGGGGAACGGCTTCTCGGTTCCCCGGGGTTCGGTTTTCTTCGCTCCGGGTCTTTAGTTCAATCTCCTTCAGGCCTCGCTCGTGCTCCAGCTGGAGTCTCTTGCCTTCATGTTCCCGTTGGAGTTTCTTCTCTTCCAACTCTCCTTGCACTTGTAGCTGCTCTACCGCTAGCTTCTTTTTGGCCAATTTTAGTTCGCCCTCAATTTTGAGTTTGGTCAGCTCAAGTTCATGGTTGCGGTTTATTTCTCTGTCTGCTAGCTCTTCTGGGGAGAGGCCCCCATCTGGTGCGCCACTCCGTACTGGAGCGCTGCTGCCCCCTCTTGGGTTGAGTTCGGGTTTGGTCAGCTGCTCTGCTTCTCCTCCTGACGGGGGAGGGTTTTTCTCGGACTCTACCCAAGCTTGTAGGGCTTTCTGCATGTCTTCCTTCGTATTCAGGCCTGTGGTAGCGATTCCTCGTGCTTTTTGCAAAACTCTTTCAACTCTTCGTGCGTGTACTCTTCCAGCCATTCCACACGGAACGTGGTACTCGCGTCGGCTTCAGTGGAACTCTTGGTGTTTTTTTCCGCCATCTTTGTTCAGTAGTGCGTCAGCCGCTCACTGTACGATCTCTAGATTATGGGCTCGGATCCCGTCGCTTGCCACCAATGTTAGAAGGGACGATCCCAGGGTAGGCCAGAATATGCACCTGACCACCCTGTGACCCACCTCTCCTAGGAACACTGCCGAGCACTAGCGGGAGACCCCTCAGGGAGAGGATCTCGAATCTAGGATCGCACGCGCTGAGCTAGCACCACTCGACAAAGAGACACCACACAGTAGGATTCAAGAGAACGTATTCTTTATCTCTTCAAGCTAAATTGGATCTTTATGATCCGCATGATCATATGTACAACAGAGCAAGGGCTCAGAGAGTCTCGGTAGGGATCAGGGTAGCGGGACAGTCTCAAGGTTCAAAGTCACCGTAGGTGCGTATCCGGCGCAGAGCTCTCAATCCTCGAGCCGGGGGATACGGGTAGATCATCAGGTCCAGCTGGACCAGGATAGTCTCTGAGCCGCGATCGAATCAGCCGGGATCGAGCAAGGATGTAGCAGTTCTTACGGTCTTAGGGAGCCGCGATCGGATCAGCAGGGCTCAGGAGTTCTCAAGGTTGCAAGGGAGCCGCGACAGCGTCAGCAGGGCTCGGGTGGTTTCAGAGCAGTAGTCCTTCTCTGCCGGGTAGGAGCCGCGACAAAGTCAGCAGGGCTCAGATGGTTCTCGAGTAGAAGTCCTTCTCTGCTCGGTAGGAGCCGCAACGAAGTCAGCAGGGCTCAGGTGGTTCTCAAGGTTGCAAGGGAGCCGCAACAGCGTCAGCAGGGCTCGGGTGGTTTCGGGCAGAAGTCCTTCTCTGCCGGGTAGGAGCCGCGACGAAGTCAGCAGGGCTCAGATGGTTCTCGAGTAGAAGTCCTTCTCTGCTCGTTAGGAGCCGCAACGAGGTCAGCAGGGCTCACGTAGTTCCAGGATGCAACTGATTTGATCGTCCCAGAGCAACCCTTGATATAGGACTGCTCTCCTTTGATATCCGGAGTCCTCGCAGGCTGAGGTCTTAGCACCTGGGGGCCGGTTGTTGTGGGTTCCGCCTTGGCGGCTCCTTTCATCCTTTCAAGTTGGGTCTGGAGGGATCCCAGACACTCAGCAGGCCTGGAGCCAGCCCTCAGGGAGGCCGGATGGGTGATCGAAGCTCATCTCTCAAGGGGAGGTGGGAGGTGTCATCGAGCTACTCCTCCCTCTCTCGCTCACGGGGAGCGCTCTACCCCCAGCCGGGTATGGCGCGCCGAAGGCCAAGGTCGGGCTGGGGCCGGGGCGGCCATCTTACGTGCAGGGACATGGGCATCGGCCTTGGGTACCAGGGAAATGGAGGGAGAGGACGGGGAAGCCCAGTGTCGGGATGTGGGTCATGGAGGGAATGGTTGGGTGAATCAGGGTCATGGGGAGTTGCACGGGTCAGGGAGGACCACTCCACGAGGCCGGGTCCAACACTGAACATGCTGTGTGGCTATAGAAAAAACTTGATGAACAAACACATAGTAGAGACGCGAGTTAATGCGAACCTTAGGAGTAAGAACACAGAAGTACCATTCAATGCCAGAAATCCAATACAAATTTTACTACACACTACCTAGAGGAACACCACACCATAAATGTCCTATCCTGGACGGTGCTGAAATAACCCAGAATCAGACCATCTACAGAAGATAAAAAGAGATTACTCCTGATGAGGGGACAGAAGTGGGTGTACAGACTAAAAAGCCATGTGTTGGGATTGAATGATGATATTTTTTGGAACACTCTGAATATATCAAGTTGACCACTATATAGACTCCAGTTTTGATTAGTGGCCCCCTTGCCCCATGAGCATCTATCTGTGAATAAAACTAAATGGAATATGAGAAATACAAACAACTGAACATGCTAGGCGGCCATAGAAAAAATTTGATGAAGGAGAACGTAGGAGAGATACGAGTTAATGTGAACCTTACGTGTAAGAAGGTTCCCTACCTTTTACATTACCTATATATTGTATCGGTTTAAACATGTATAGGAAATATCCCCTTGTAAGTTCGACTAATAAACTTAATTACACATCAGGTACTGTTTTTATAAATTTATAACACTATGAGGGCTGACGCCAAGCCTGAAACAACATTCCTCCTGAAACAAATCGGTATATTACATTCACTCTTCCAGCCAATCATAATTCATCGGCAACAAGCTGGGGGCATATATGTTTATACCGCCATGCAACCTTGAGGAATTGGCAAGCATTCAATAAAGTTAACTGGAAAGCATAGATCTGAACATCGGATGCATGATGCCGTAAATGTCGAGATCATGTGACTCCTACCTCCCCCACGTTGCCGAAACTTCTCCCGTCTTAGGGTAGGAGGAGGACAGCAACTCTCCACCTACACGGCAAGAGTTGGAGAATGTCCAGGAAGTGTACCCACCTTGACAAAGTAAGGAGCTAAGGGTGGGGTTCCGTGGGACGGAACATCTGCAAGATGTGGACATAGATTACAGTTCTGGGTGTGCAGTTACACCAACAAATTAAATACGTGATTGCTTACAATACAGTTTATCGTGAACTGGAGCATTTCCACTGTAATCCAGGCATTCTTTCAGCGGTCTTGACCCTTAAGACTATGTGAAATGACACTATGAGTGGCCTCCGACTTTAATGATTTTCCAAATTTCTACTGGGTGGGCAGTTACACCAACAAAGTGATCGCTTACTTTAATTTTGACTATGTGTGCTGGTATACACATTTATATTGTGAACTGGAGCATTTCGACTCTGATCCAGGTATTTGTTTAGCGTCATGACACTTACGACTGTGTGAAATGGCACTATGAGTTGCTTCCAGGTTTATTGATATACATATTAAATAATCATGCCTATTTATAACGCCTTTATGTATATGTTTTATCTCCTTATAGAGTTTGACTACAGAGGGTCCCTCCCAACACCTCGCTAATTCTAGCGATTCGCATGGTGAAACTCGTTGAGTGAGATTTTCTTGCGCAGCATTAGTGGGCGCATTTGATTGAAACACATTTTGGTGATGGTAAAAGCGTTTTCCTGAGTGTTATGTGGTGTGGACACTGTTCCACAATGAATGTTTAGTCCGATTTGGATGCAATGCTTGAAATATTGTACCAATAGGGTACTGTGAGCTTTGAGGTTGTGCAAGGATGTGGGGCAAAAATGGAAGAAGCTCCCAGGGGTTTGGATTTTTCACTCTCTGATACTTTGTTGGGGATCAAATGGTAATCTATTAATAATTCTCTCCCCTATGTGTGCTTTTCCCACAGATTGCGAAGTTTGTGTGAAATAGAAAACCCCATGTTGGAAGGAATGCATTCCATAGATACCTGAGGCAGGATCAGAGGGCTCTACGTTTTTGGGATCCGGAGGGTCCTGATGAATGCCGGAGTGACCCAACACTGTGGGCACGATTTAAACGGCAGACACATGTTGACACTTTGGCAGTAAGGAGGGATGAAGGAATCTTAATCTTCTCCTGTCACCACCATCCTTCACATTATAAAAACTAGCCAGATGACCCAGGAATAAAGTTTCGAGTGGGTACACATCCGAGCTAGTTTTAACTTTCACTAGTTGCACTTTTCTTCGGTGATCCCAAATTTTCATTGTTTGTATTGTTTTCCCCTTCCCTTTGCTCTACCGCAGGCGTTGGTCTGCGCAGGGGTGTTAGTAAACAAGCCCAACGATGAAGCATGTCACAATTTTGTGAGGGCAGTTTTTTCTCACTGAACACGTGCCACCTTTTATTATCCTCTTTCCTACTCCTTTGCGTGTGTTGCAGTCATAAATTGGGGAGGTCGGAGTAGGGATTTCACCTCTCCCCCTTCTGGTTGTGTTAAAGTGAGTGCTGTCACCATCAGTGTGTGTACAGTGGCTCATGACCATGAATCATGCAGAGGTGGTGTTGGTTGCACCACAGGCCCAGGAGTCCCTTGCAGGAGGTCCGCCTGTTGCAGCAGCACCTCTGTTCTGTTGTGGAAGCGTGAGCGAGCCATCATTCATCCGTCTTCATGTAAACTTGTGCCATATCCGTTATTTGCTTTTAAAAGACTATCCATACATAGCTACCAAGGTTTCAGGTTGCCATATGTGACATATTTCATACTGTGTAATTATGAGTGACATTTCAATGACTATGAGTGACACTATCTCCGTCACCACTGACCAGAGTCACTCGACGTCACCGGCGCGGCCAAAGACACTTCTGATGCAGATAGATAAAAAACTAGCATTTGAACGTGGCATTTCTTGAGACCAGTTGTGAGTAGCCCCGTAGCTTGTCCCATTTCTCCTCAGTGAATTGTTTGCTCTATGTTTCCTCCCATGTTCTACATTTGAATCACCTGGTATAATTCGGTCACAGCCTTAGATCCAGGGACCAACATACAGGTGGGCTTACCAGTGGGCTTTAAGTAGGGTATTTGTGACACATAAAATAAAGGCATTTTTTCCTTCAAAAATCATGAGTATGCCACCAGAATCAGGTCTGTCGATATGTATGTTTCTGTTAATTGGACAGCGCATTCTCCCATGTCGTCTTCCGTTAATATCGACCTTCCTTGAAGCATGCCATGGTACTTGTGTGTCCTTCCACTGTTTGGGTTGTGGGATCTACTTTTCCCTGCTCCCTTGATGTCTGCTTAGAAACACTTTTAGCCTCACAGGGATACTCTGTGTGAATGTATTTCGTTAGCTGAGGCTTTTTTTCCCTTTTTTTAAATCTTCATTTAGTAGTTTTCTTTTAATGATGTTCACGTATATATTTTAAACTTGCCTTGTAACTATGCCTTCAGCAGATGCACATCCAGACCGCATACTTTTTAAGTACTTTTATCAACATGCTTTGTTTATTTCTTAATTTCAATTGCATGTACACTTTAAACTCTCCCTGTGACTGTAGGTCACTGATAGATGCACATCCTAGACGCATACATTTATTTCAACCATTTAAAACCAATTTCCATAATATATATTTTTACAGACTTGAATTGCAATTTTTACTTTTAAATATATCTACTTACATACTGTAGACTTATAATGCAACATCTTACCCCAACACCCATACTACCAACCTGCCGCAAGAAAATAAACAGCTATGACGCAGCCAGTGCTTGCCACGTCAGATCGCTTTTTTCCTAACTACTATTTGGTTTCGTTTTTCGTGAAATCGGTTGATGTTTGGACACTTTCGAGACAACAGTGTTGCGTATTAAAAGTGGTTTTCATAAACTGATATATGGTTTCTTTGGCTGCTATACGATAACTTACGTTTATTTGACAGACTCAATATATTTTCAAAAGCTCACAAACTTTTGCAATCTGTGCTCTTACAACCTTTTCCTTTAATTATCTTAACTGACCTTACTGCTGCAAAGAACCTGAAATATAAGTAAGGGCACTCGTGAGAGGCCCCTGCGGTGAGCGGGCTTGAGTCTGACCAGAACTCAACTTGTTGTGCAGACAGTCCGTGACTGCAGAGCTCTGAGCTGTGTCACTTTCACAACTGCTTTAGGGGCTCCCACCTGGGAAGTTACTTTGTGCAGCTGCCTGCATACAGGGAAATGCAGAGCAGCCTCTCAGCTGAACTAACAGTTACAGGCTTAATGAAGATGTGCGCCTGGCATCCTGTGCTGCAGGAGACAGTACGGGCTATAAAGCAGGTTGAAGATGCAGTCCCTCCTCCTGCCCCTGCAGACAACAGGTCTCCTGGGATTTGTAGTCCCTTTACCATGCAGCTGCAGTGGTTTGGCGTCTCACGATGCAGGACATAGTTCAGCGCTATATAGCGTTGAGGAGATGCGGTCCCTCCTCCTCCCTCAGCAGACAACAGGTCTCCTGGGATTTGTAGTCCTTTTACCAGGCAGCTGCAGTGGTGTGGCATCCAGCGCTGCATTTCAGAGTCCGATAGTATATAGCGTGTAGAAGATGTGGCACATCCTCCTCCAACAGCAGACAAACAGTTCTCCTGAGACTAACAGTCCCTTTAACAGGCAGTCTGTTGACAGTGTGTATGGCTCTTTGTTGATAATTAATGCTTGCCACAGTGGGGTGCTCTCCTGACCAGACCGAATGGGGTTTTATGGGTGGTCGGTCATAGCTCCGATCCTGTGCTTTCCTGCCTCCTCTGATTCCGTACTCTTGCATGGACGCGTACTGACTGGGTTGTTACTACTTTGTCCCTTTACCGTAGGAGAGCAGAGCCACAGAAAGCACAGTCCCTAGAGAGACTGCCTGTCCCTAGGGGTGATAGCCAGGCTAAAGTGTCAAGCACAGGAAATACATGCCTACTAAGAAACACTCTGGTAGTTAGTTTCTCGGTGAGTATTCCGGCTTGTGTATGGTAGTCATTTATTTTACTGCAATTTCAGCGGAATCTCAAGTATTGGCCATATGGTAAATTTTCTCTGAGTGGACGCGGTGGAAACTCTCAAACCTTAAAAGATTGTTTTTGGCAGTGGGTTTATGATAAGTTTTGGTTTGAAGGCGGTTATTCTCCCTGATGTGACGGGCCACTTCCGTTGTGGTAACTGCAGTGTGTGCCACCTAACCAGCAACACTAAAACACTGTCTCTGGAGCCTGGAAAAACCTGGAACCAATTGGCACACACCAATTGCAACAGCAACAACGTCGTCTACCTCATCAAATGTCCCTGCAACAAATCATACGTGGGCATGACATGCAGGAAAATTAAACAAAGGATATGCGAACATCGCTGTACTATCCGATGCAGAAAGAGTGCTGCAAAACTGACAGATAGCTTTTTAGAAATGAATCACACCCCCAATGACATGGAATGGACCGTCATCGAACAGGTCCAGGCAGGGCCCTAAACACAACAATGCCTCTTTGAGAAAGAGCAACGCTGGATTTATAGACGTGCCACACATGTGTCTGGACTTAATGATAACATCCCCTGGGGTTCAGTCCTCCAGAGATGATCTAGCAACACCTTAACATATTTGGTTTACAGCCTAGTTATCTCAAATGCACCCATTATGGCTAGCACATCTGCGTATCCACGCAGTCCACTTTGCACTCCATTAACCTATGATCAGCTCAGACCATCATTCCTAAATGATTTCCATCAACATATTGTGAATGACCATTATGAGCTTCCCTTGCTATTCCCACCTTGCTCCTTTTTACTAATTGAACTTAGATGTCATGCCTTTATATTCCTGCAGTACCTTTGCAGAATGTAATTTTATATGAATGTCTTTTTCTTCCACCTATATTACAACAGACATTGTTCCCATGCATTTAGTTCTTAATACGCCCTATTTTACATTCACCACAGGCAGGGATTACCTACACTTTCGGCTCGTTTATTTTATTTTATTTAGCGAGCACACATTTATTCTTTTGGAATCGCCGGGCCACCGTTCCCCTTGCTTCGGCAGTTGCCATAGTTTCCAAGCAACACGTCAGACATGTGACGCTTAGCCACGCCCAATCCCGGAAGTCTCCGACTCATACCGCTACCGACTGCAGTATCCCACTGCTACGGGGAGCACAGGACGGCGTTTAGTCAGAACGGCCTTCTTCCTTCCATAGAAACAATGAGTCTCGAGAGACCGAGTTATTAACCGGCAACACGGGCACATCTGTCAGCTGTTACTCTGAGTAACGTGTTGGTGAGCACTCGGCATTTCCCTGCCTGCTCTCCGACGCGATTTCCGCCCGTATTGTATTTAAGAGTCTTTTCCCTCTTTTACCTTAACAGTATTAGTTTCAGGAGGAATATGCCTGATCCTCGCCCCCATAAAGCATAATCAACTCGCATTTTGAATAAGACTTAACCTTTCTTCCTTGTACCCTCCCGCCGCCAACATCCAATTACGATGCTTTATTGATAACCCATTTAACAATGCATGCTATTGTAACGCTTACACGACTGAATGTGAGCATTGATAGCCACTTTTCTAATGAATGTAAAAGTGACGTAATTATAAATTTACACTCACCCTCACACGAATATTGATCAGTGTGCATTTGTGAGTGTGAGAACTTAATCACAGGCTATTGAGCCTTTCTTCAGAATACACCTTTTACAATCCCTGCATACTTGGATCACAATGATAGCTCGCGCCAGCATTTTCTGCCACCATTTAGTATGCATTCTTTGGGTTTGATTTCTCCAGCATGAAGGGGAGAGCATGGAGCATGTTGAATACTGAGAAACTACACTACGTTACAGGCACGTTATCTGTTTGTTTGTGTTTGTTCTCTTTTTTCCTCAGGTTTCTCCGTTTCTTCCTCGCCTATTAAGGCTGTGAGGACACCAACTGCAAGTATACAGTTAGGTCTTAGGGACAGAGGGTTGGATACACCTTAGTGATTGTATACCGCCCAGGTTCCGCTCACTTGGTCCTGTTGAAAACCTGGTAGATTCCATCACAGGTTTAACAATGTAGACCTCTATTTTACACTCACATAGATACAATTTAGCCAACAGAAGTATCCCACAACTGATTTAAACATTGTCCAGTAGCTTCAGAATAAAAACAAAATTTCAAGAAGTTATACTCGGCCAATTTTTAACCTCACTTTTTTTGCACCACGCTCACAAAAACAACCCGCTCCACTGTAGTCAGGTGTCGCAGCACACCCGGATGGCACTCGGCTGTCCGGGTGAGACCCAGATGATGAAGCATGTCACCAACCAGGTTGGTGAGTGAGGGGAATATTTTTCTTTTGCTACTTCTCCACCTCCCTACATCCCATTTAGGACCATTGACTTGGTCCAATGGAGATACTCATTCAATTGTTTATATTAACTAAAATGGCTGCCACAAACAAAAATGGCTTCACCTGATGCTAACAGCAATGGCAGCTAGTTTTCCATAGAACGACTTCCCTCAACACATCAGAGACTCCTCCTCCCTTCATGAGCTCAGCAAGAAGCTGAAGACATGGCTCTTCAAAAACATGTCTAGAGTTAGGACAGATTGAGGGTGCAAAATTGGTGCAGCTTAAATTCTTTTTCAATGTATTATTAGGAATTTGTTAGACACAGTGGTTTCTGGCTGGGATGCATCCAAGGCAGAATCCACTGTCCTAGATAGGATGAGTACAATACACTTGTCTGATAACCTACGCTCACCCTTGGATAGCTTGGCACAGAGCAGTCAGGCTTATCCTCAGGGTCAAAGTGTAAAGTGTTGATACAACCCTCAACCTCGCAACACCCTGTGGACGCTACAAAAAGACTCCACACTGTTTGTATACAACACACATTGAAATCAAAACGACATACACATTGGATATATACTTTACAGTTATATGGAATTTTCAAACTCTTCTATTAGCAGCAGAAAGGCATTAACATATATATAATTGTCCTGGGTATTTACTTGCACCATTATCCCTTCAGCCTTGTAAGCAACATACACACAATACAAGCAATCCCTTCCACATTAAAAGCAACAGAAGCATATATCCAGGCTGTTCAGAGGTATTCCACTTTTGCATAAACAACAACATTCCCATTATCTCGTACTCGGAATACTTGTAATGGTCAAGAAATCACAGGTTCTTGCTACACCTTGTGACTTAGCCCCTCAGCCACTCAAACTACACCAGCCAACGATACACATTGCCCCTGCTGTCAACACTTTGATTAGATTAAGGGACCACCTAAAGCGGAAGGAAACAGTTGTGTGTTTTCGTCCATCCAGATTAGGTCCTCAGGCACCCAGTGGCACCTTCACGAGTGCAGGATCACTATCCTCCCCGCAGGAAAAAGACTGCAACACCAGAAGCTGGCACCCTCCCAATTTGGAGAATGATTTCGCCTTTGGCAGAAGTGGGAGCTACAGTTGCTCCAGGGAGCAAGTCGTGGGTGCACATAACGCACAGCTAGCTTTCAGTCACGCTATCCTTAACAATGTAGTACCTTGTGGCATGGTCCTGGAGAAAGGGAGCCGGTGACCTCAGACTGAGGCCGCGATGTCAGGCACTGTCGTCCTCCCAATCTGGAGGTCAGACACAGTCTATGCTGCCAGCTTGGCTAGCGCAGAATCTGAAAACTTTTCTCAACACTGCTTAGGAACCATACACTAAAGAATACTAACTAGCAGAGGTTTCCGGCTGTAAGCTGGAGCCTCTCGGACTCATTAAACGTCCCCCGCACTGGTTGAACTTGTAACGCTATAGCCACCCCAGGTGTGCCACTAAACTTTACCAGCTCACTCTTGGGCACAATCTGATGACTGCACACGCCGGGAGGGTCCTTGTCCCAACCGACGATCACTTCCACATGTTTACGCCATACCCTACAGGATCCTTACGATCGTGTGGAAATGGGGAGATCTTTTCTGTCCCTGGGAACTCGTGGACAGGATGCCAGTCAACTAGCCCTTGGAGAGTGCTTGGGGACCTGGGCCACAACAGTTGCCAATTAGCTGCAGGCCACCAACATCCAGGCAAAATCCACCAAGTGATAGTCCCCTTCCTAGAGCACAACAAGCCCCAGGCCACCACTAGTCTGCAGATAATCCCGTTGCAGCCCCTCCCTGCCCCAACAGTTCTTCTTGTTGGTGTTGCAGCATCGAACCAGTGTAGTATGTTTCCAATCCCCAAAGTGTCTCTAACTCCTAAAGGCAGAGCCCCAGTGGTTGTACCCACAATGACCTATGAAGATGAGATTAGCTCAAAAGGCCACCTTTGAAATGCACAGGCCCTCTCTAAATGTTGTCATGTCTGACATCCTACCCTGGGAGGCTTGATCAGTATCTTTAGTGGGGCCACAACCCTGCCCCTTGGAATGCAGGTGCCAATTCCACCCCCTCTTAACCAATACAGGAAAGCTCCTCAGAGTGAGAGGTCTACAGTATACCTTGAGCCCTTAGTTTGTGGCTGTCTTATCAGAAATGCAAAGATATACCACCTCCCCCCCCCCCCCGCAGCCAGCAGTGAATTGGAGACAGGTGGATAGGAATACAGAGCCATGAGTACAGACATTCCCACTTTCCCAAAGTGGTATTTCCACCGTCATAATGTTATACCTGATGCAGGTATAATGTGGCGCAGGGTTTTAAAAAGTGACCCATCTACCTCGATGCGTCACTTTTTAAATATAGCGCAACGAGGCGCATTTTTTTACACCGCTGGTGCGTCACAAAAAGTGACGCACAGGCGGCGCAAAACTGTCGCAAGACCTTCATAAATAAGGCCCTGGATTTACCCCGTGCTTCGCTCCCCGGTGCGCTTCCCGGTGCGCTTCCCGGTGCGCTTCCCAGTGCGCGTACCGGGCGCTCCCCCCGCGCAAATCGACAAAAAATATTTTATAAAAATGCCCCGCGGGACCCTATTTTAGCCCCCACATCAAACCTAGGGGGTCAGGAGGGGGTCTACCCTGCACCCTTATAGTCATTTCTCCCTTTTTTTTATGTCACCTCTTGTGTCTCGATCCTACCGAGATACAAGATGGCGGCCGCTCCGGACTGTTTCGAATGTTTACAGACACCCGTGAGCCAATCAGCTTTCCGCGCGCAAGTCGCGTGTCGCGCCTGGTGCGCTCCCCGGTGCGCGCACCGGAGCGCGCCTATAGGTATATATATATTTTTTAACCTAAATTACTCAAAATCCACTGGAGCACATATCTTGAGACATAGCAAAGGCACATCGGGCTACCAGTCCATACAATTTTGCCAAGTTTGGTGGAAATCCATTCAACCGTTCGGGATAAAAGTGAAATCGACCGCCCTATGGAAATTAACATGGGGAAAACGCGTTTTGGGACCCCCCTTTTATCTCGGCTCCCACTTGACGAATCCCCGCCAAACTTTCAGGGAAGGACCGGAACGCCGCAAGGCCATTTTGAGGAAATTTTCAGTCAAATTCGTCAACCGGCGCCAAAGTCATTCCAAATAGAATTTTGAGATTTAACATTGAAAAAAATCATAACACTGACATCCATACCTTATGACAGTAACCTGCACACACAGGCGCCGTCATGGCAAAGCTGTGGCGCATTTAAAGAACTACCTCCATGGGTGGCACAACCAGTTCTGCTGGCCCCAGCCAGGAGCTGCCCTAGGTATATGTCTTACCTCTAGACAAGGTACTTACAGCTAACTTAGCCAATCATGTATACACTAATCACCAGTATGTATAGGACAAGCACATCAATTAGGCACTGAATGGCAGTGTAAAAAGCGATCAAAGTCCTTTGGCTATTACATAGATCAACGGAAAACCAGGAGGGACAAAAGAAAAAAATTTAAAAGTTGAGGGAAACCACCCTAGAAAGGGCCACCTCCAACAGAATTTATTAAGATTGGTATGTTTGATACAAAGGTATCACAGATCTGTGCACTCTGTGCATAAACACATTTATAAAGGAGGACAGTTATCTCACTTGAGCGGAGATTGGTAACCTGAAAATACATTGATCCCTCCCTTTGGTTCATTTACACCGTTGGCTAATTTGGATTAAATCCCAGATCCATAGCTATAAAGTTGGTTCAAGTATTGGTACCACTAAACAGCACATTACACCTATAACACTTGAAGACTCACATTCACGTCACACTTAAACCACATTTTTAGCTCCTAAAATATAATTCAACTTTTGGCAATTTATAAATAATGTTCATTAGATTTCTTTTCCTGGCCATCTTTTAGAACTATCGATCCCTCCCATACAAATTTCTTTCTTTCACATTTTGGCTGATATCTATTAAGTACTTTTCTCCACCCTTTGTGTTTTTTCTCTCTGTATCCCTCTTATTTCTCTTCTCTGGCCTCTTCTTGCTTTTTCTGCTCGCTCATCTTGTTCCCCCCTTCCTGCTGAAGTGATAACTAGAGCAGAATGACTTCAAGAGTCTCTTGGAATCCATCATGAAGGCTTCATATCATAGCACAATCCTCATCAACACACCCTTGATGAGAGAAAAAAACTAGCATTTGCACATGGCATTTCTTGAGATCAGTTGTGAGTAGCCCCATAGCTCGTCCCATCTCTCCTCAGAGAATTGTTTGCTCTATGTTTCCTTCCATGTTCTACATTTGAATCACCTGGTATAATTCGGTCACAGCCTGACATCCAGTGACAAACCTACAGGTGGGCTTACTGGTGGGCTTTCAGTAGGGTATTTGTGACACAAAATAAAAGCATGTTTTGCTTATGAAATCAGAGGTGGTACCATCTCAAGCAAAGAACCGCCTCTCACTCAGAGAAGGCACACGGTCGAGAATAGTCCCCTCTGATACCACCTGCTCCAGACTCCCTGCTGAAAGCAGTCATGCTATTGAGATTTGACCCCTCTATTGCCAAATGTATTTATTTATTTATTTTATCAACTTATATGGCGCAACAGCTACCCAAATAAACTAGGCTCCTTGCTTACATCACAAATTATCTTTAAAATGTAGTGAATAAATCACATTTAAGATCTCCTATACAATCAGCAGTCAAATACCATGAATTCAAATAAATTTGTTGTTTTATTACATATCTAAAATCATACATGTCATATTAATATGTAAAATCTAGTCATCATTGTGTACATTTCATAGCCTCATGATTGTTTCTGCTGTATCATATTTAGTTCATGTTAATGTTAAAGTAAATTGAGTTTGATCCCGGTACACACCTCTGTAGTGTGGTTTTTAAAGGCTCTTGATGTCCATACATGGGTGGTGTTTGGATGTTTGGTTATGTATTATTATTATAGATTTATAAAGTATTGGGTTTCAAATGTATTATGCCACTGATGGCTGTACAAACCACTTGTTCCTTAATATAATTTGTTCAGTTTAGAACTTGCTGCTGATAACGTGTAAGGAAAGTGAGTTTGACCCTGAAGCAAACCCCTGTAGTGTGTTATGTATAAGGATGGGTGTGCTAAAGAGCAGTCTCGTTCCTGTTCCTGACTGGCAGTGTGGATGGGTGGTGGTGGTGATGATGATGATGGTCGGCAGCAGGAAGAACTTCCCGGACTCAGCACTTTGCTAAAATGAACTCTGTGGAAAGCATTTGTTTCTACTATCTTTGGCTACTGAAGATGTCGCCTTTCTTCTGATGTACATATTATATCGAAGAACTCCTTCCTCTAGGCAAGGCTGGTCTATGAGAACACTGTTTATTTGGCAGCTCCAGCTCCAGCAACACAAAAGCACCTTACAGATCATTCAGAATGCTACGATCTAGTGTGTGTTCACTGATGTCTCCGCAGAATTGATAACATACTAAAGCTCTTCATACATTCCTGGCACTGTAATGGTGTTTCCCCTATGTGTGTTCGCTGATGATTTCTCAGATTTGAGGAATCACTAAAACTACTTCCACATTCATTGCAATGGTATGGTTTTTCCCCAGTGTGTTCGAATATGTTTTTGTATGTCTGATGACCCACTAAAGCGCTTCACACATTCATTGCAATGCTATGGTTTTTCTTCTGTGTGTGTTTGCTGATGTATTGTGAGGTTTGTAAACTGACTGAAGCTCTTCACACATTCAGTGCAATGGTATGGTTTTTCCCCTGTGTGTGTTCGCAGATGTATTTTGAGGTGTGATAACCGACTGAAGCTCTTCACACATTCACTGCAATGGTATGATTTTTCTCCTGTGTGTGTTTGCTGATGTATTGTGAGGTTTGTAAACTGACTGAAGCTCTTCACACATTCAGTGCAATGGTATGGTTTTTCCCCTGTGTGTGTTCGCAGATGTATTTTGAGGTGTGATAACTGACTGAATCTCTTCACACATTCAGTGCAATGGTATGGTTTTTGTGAGAAGTTGGCCTGATAGGTAGTGTTTCCAATTCTGGAACCACTGGGTATCAGTCCAAACAAACCCCAAAGATGTCAGGTTGTAAGTCAACCTTGTTAGACAAGCTATCCTAGTGGTAGCATGGACTAAGCAGCCTAAAGGCTAAACTTAAGAGGTCGTGTTAAGCGAGCTGTTTTACCACATACAATCCTGTAATCAAATGAAAGGACACCACACAAGTATATATTGTAAAAATATATGTATTTATTTCTAAATTACTCCCCAGTACTCTTTATGAGGAAAGGGGTACAAGCGTTAAATCAAAAGCACTGTTAAACATATAAAGTTGGCACAATTATGGCTGAGGGCGGGGGGCCACTCAGACCATATACTAAAAAAATGGTATAAGTAACACTTATCGAGCAATGGTTAGGCCTAGGGCCTAGAGATTCGCTGGGAGCAGTCAGGACAAGCAATGAAGAAGTCGGGAGTAGCCCCCAGGATACGGGTGCAGCACGGAAAGTGCGGCGCGCACCAATGTAAAGTCAATGGTGCGTAAAAGTTAGTTAAAGTGAATTAAATGATACTTCCGCTGAACCTAGGAACACAAAACTTCAGACACAGACCCTAGAGGTGTGTGCCAGTGTAAGGACACCGGCGTTGCAAAGTTACCTCACCCACAGGCCGTGGGTGCACAGGGTCGAAGTGGCGTCGGGTTCTGTCACGCAGGTTCTTGGTGCTTGGAGCTGTTGCAGCTGCAGGCGCTGTGAAGCAGAAGTGTCCGGTGCGATCCAAGGGTGGATCGAAGTAGAAAAGTACCTGAAAGCAGAGGGGACAGAGTCTGGGTCACTCAGCAGTGACCAGGGTGGAACCAGGACGGAACCAGGCAATGTCGGGCGCAATCAGGCGGTTGTCGATAGGCTTCTCTCCGCTGTCACGTGGGCTCTGGGGCATCTGCGACGTCCAGGAGCAGGTCACGATCTGTCCCACGTAGGCTCTCGCCGTCAGCACCGTCGGCTTGAAGATTGTAGCAAACAGCACTTGGCAAAAGCAATCCACGCGGAACCGGGAGATTGCTTATCACTCGAACCAGGAGGGTCAGAGTGGGTGCTCCTTTTCACAGGAGCTGGTGCAGATCTGGAGCAACCAGAAAAGCAAGTCGGATTTCAAGTTTCGTTGGCACAGGGGCCACAAGCCAGCTGGCAAGTGACCGGGCCAACGCGTCGAGCACACACAGGCAGAAGGGCCCCACGCAGCACTCGTCGAGTGTGGAGGGGTGAGCTTTGGTGCAAGTGGAGCTCGGGGCTGGGGCTTCTCAAACCCCGGTGTACAGCTTCGAGGGTCACTCGTGGGCTGCACGGTCAGCGTCTCGTGGCCTTTTCAAGATGGCGTGCCCCACGCTTCCGGTCGCCTCCACGGGTCTCAGCTCTGCAGGGACTGTGGATCGGGCAGGTAGAAGGCAGGCAAGCTTGATCTCGTCGATCTCTGTCGCTCGAGTTCCGGCGGGAACTGCAACAAAGCAAGGGTCGAGGGCTGGATGGTGCCTGTTTGCACAGGGTGGTCACTCCTTGACCACAAGGGAGATTCTTCAGTCTTCTCACGTCGTGTAGAAAGTCGAAGGGTCCAGATTTCGTTTCTTATGTTTCTTCAGGATGATCTGAAGTCCGTTGGGACTGCTCCCCCTCTTATTCGAATCTAGGGGGTTGGACATCCTGCTAGGTCCCCTCCTATGGGTGGGACCCAGGAAGGGGGTGGTTACACCCCTCTCCTTTGATCCTGGCCGCACTGGGACAGGGGCTGGGAGGCCCCAGAACCGGTTTGGCCGGATCCTGCAAGGGGCAGCCTTGTGCTCCCCAGGCAGTGTCTGGTTTCTTTGAAACCTCCCTACTCCAATCCACTATCTCCTGTCTGGGGTGGTTTGACACCGCCCTGTGACAGGAAACTCTTTGTCCAGGCCTCCTCTGCCGGGTTTCGGTCAGCAGCAGGAGGCCAGACCCGTGTCTGTGGCAGGGGCATCCATTTTGTGGATCTGAGGCTCATTTTAAATCAACCGCGTTTCAGTAAAGTAACATGTCTTCTCCCTCTAGAAGGGTGGAATGCTACCCCCGTCGCCAGAACTGGCGAGGGGGTAGTATTCCAATTCGTATGACACCTTACACGACATGTTTTGATAAAGCCAAACCAAAGTTGCTATATAACCGCGAGGATTATAAGGCGCTTAAGAGTATATGGTATGGCATTATCCCGGATCAGCTTAGGGAGTTGTTCCCGACAGCTGCAGACAGGCTCAGCTCATGCCAGAGCTCCATCTCACATAAAACCACGCACTCTGCCTCCAGGATTGATGAGGCCTTCCATAGGAGTGGCTCACAGGTTATATATGTGTCCAGATATAGGGTTAGATATAGGTATACTATATCTAAGCAAGGGGTGATTACACCCACTTGCCCCAGCTGAGTGATCAGCCAGTTGTGTCAATTTAAGAACCCACCAGGGGTGGCAAAAGCTATGCTTCAGCCCCTGGTAGGCCTTGGTGGCACCTATGCCCTGAGCACCTATAGTGCATGGTACAGGGGCTGACAAGGAGTCCATTTCCAATTGTGGTATGTACCTATAGCACATGTATTATAAATTTAGAGAGAGAACAGCAGGCTGGGGGTCTGATTAGCAGGCCCACAGCCTCAGTAAGTCGAAAACCAGTGAAGCAAAAAGCAAAAATTGGGGTGACCATAGGATAGCAGACCCTACTCTCCTACATAACCCCCCCCCAAACGCAGGGACATTAAACTTAACCTTGACCAGATAAGTCTTCATGTTCTAAGTGGAAGTACCTGGAGAGACCATCTGCATTACCATGGTCAGTCCCTGGGCGGTGCTCCACTGTAAAGTCCATCCCCTGTAGGGAAATGGACCACCTGAGCAGTTTGGGATTTTCACCCTTCATCTGATTTAGCCACAAGAGGGGCTTATGGTCTGTCTGAATTAGGAAGTGAGTACCAAACAAGTATGGCCTCAACTTCTTCAGGGCCCAAACCACAGCAAAGGCCTCCCTCTCAATAGCTGACCAACGTTTCTCCCTGGGGGTCAGCCTTCTGCTAATAAAAGCAATGGGCTGGTCTTGACCATCTTGATTAAGTTGTGAAAGCACAGCTCCCACCCCCAACTCAGAAGCATCTGTCTGTACAATGAACTGTTTGGAGTAGTCAGGACTCTTCAGGATAGGTGCAGAGCACATGGCCTTCTTCAGGTCATCAAATGCCTTTTGACAGCTAACTGTCCACTGAACCTTTTTGGGCATCTTCTTGGATGTCAAGTCATTCAATGGTGTCACAATGGACCCATAGTTCTTTACAAATTTTCTGTAATACCCAGTCAGGCCCAAGAAGGCTCTGACTTGTGTCTGGGTAGTTGGAGGAGCCCAGTCCTGTATGGTCTGGATCTTGCTCTCCAGTGGTTGAACTTGACCCCCACCTACTAGGTGGCCCAAGTACACAACCTTGCTCTGCCCTATCTGGCACTTAGTAGCCTTGATAGTCAGGCCTGCCTTTTGCAGGGCCTCCAGAACCTTCTTCAGGTGGATCAGGTGATCCTCCCAGGTGGAGCTAAAGACAGCAATATCATCTAGATATGCTGCACAAAAGTCATCCAACCCAGCAAGGACTTGGTTCACCAACCTTTGGAAAGTGGCAGGTGCATTCTTCAAGCCAAAGGGCATTACCACAAATTGATAATGTCCACTAGGGGTCGAAAATGCTGTTTTGGCTTTTGACTCCTCAGCTAGTCTGATTTGCCAGTAGCCAGCTGTCAAATCAAATGTGCTCAGAAACTTGGCAGAAGCCAACTTATCAATGAGCTCATCTGCTCTTGGAATGGGATGAGCATCTGTCCTAGTGACAGCATTGAGACCTCTGTAGTCCACACAAAACCTCATTTCTCTCTTCCCATCTTTGGTATGAGGTTTTGGCACAAGAACCACTGGGCTAGCCCATGGGCTCTCTGATGGCTCAATCACTCCAAGCTCCAACATCTTTTGCACCTCAGCCTTTATACAATCCCTGACATGGTCAGGTTGCCTGTAGATCTTATTCTTCACAGGCAGATTGTCACCAGTGTCCACCTCATGGGTGCACCAGTTAGTCTGACTGGGTGTGAGTGAAAACAATTGTCTGTGGGCCTGCAACACCTGTCTGCAGTCCACCTGTTGCTGCTCAGTGAGGCTGCCTGCCAAGGCTACTCCATCAACTGAACCATCATCAGGGTTCTGGGAAAGCAGGTCTGGGAGAGGGTCACTCTCTTCCTCCTGTTCCCCATCTGTGGCCATGAGGAGACTCATGTCCTCCCTGTCAACAAATGCTTTCAATCTGTTCACATGGAGCACCCTGTGGGGGCTCCTAGGGGTACCAAAGTCAACCAAGTAGGTGACTTCTCCCTTCTTTTCAATGATAGGGTAGGGTCCAGTCCATTTGTCCTGGAGAGCTGCTGGCCCCACTGGGTCCAACACCCACACCTTCTGTCCTGGCTGGAACTCAACCATAACAGCCTTTTGGTCATGCCAGGCTTTCTGTAATTCCTGACTTGCCTCAAGGTTTTTGGATGCTCTCTCCATGTATTCAGCCATCCTGGAGCGGAGACCAAGTACATAGTCCACAATGTCTAGTTTAGGCTTTTTGAGAGGTAACTCCCATCCTTCCTTCACCAAACTCAATGGACCTCTTACAGGGTGGCCAAACAAAAGTTCAAAAGGGCTGTAGCCAACCCCCTTCTGTGGGACCTCTCTGTAAGCAAAGAGCAAGCAGGGTAAAAGGATGTCCCATTTCCGCCTAAGCTTCTCTGGTAAACCTTTTATCATTCCCTTTAGGGTCTTGTTGAACCTTTCCACAAGCCCATTGCACTGTGGATGGTAGGGTGTGGTAAACTTATAGTTTACTCCACACTCTTTCCACATTGCTTTTAAGTATCCAGACATAAAGTTAGTACCTCTGTCTGAAAGAACCTCCTTTGGAAAGCCCACTCTTGAGAAAACTGCAATGAGGGCTTTTGCCACCACAGGAGCTGTGGTGGTCCTCAGGGGAATTGCCTCTGGGTACCTGGTGGCATGATCCACTACCACCAGTATAAATCTGTGCCCAGATGCTGTTTGAGGATCCATGGGACCCACAATGTCTATTCCAACTCTTTCAAAGGGTACCCCCACCACAGGTAGTGGTATCAGGGGGGCCTTTGTTGTGCCACCTGACTTGCCACTGGCTTGGCAAGTGACACAGGAGCGACAAAACTCCTTGACATTTTCTGACATGTGAGGCCAGTGAAAGTGTGGAACAAGCCTGTCCCAAGTCTTATTCTGGCCTAAGTGTCCTGCAAGGGGAATATCATGGGCCAAGGTAAGAAGGAAGCCCCTAAACTTCAAAGGTATAACCAACCTCCTGGTGGTGCCAGGCTTGGGGTCTCTAGCCTCTGAATAAAGGAGCCCTTCATCCCAATACACCTTATGGGTACCTTGAGCATTCCCTGCAGCCTCAGCAGCAGCTTGCTGTCTGAGGGGTTCAAGTGAAGGGCAATCTAATTGGGCCTGCCCCAGGTCTGCCCTTGAGGGTCCCCCTGTCCCCAGAAACTCAACCTGTTCAGGTTCAAGCTCATCTGAGACAGTCTCCTCTTGGACTGCAGAATCAGTTTCCTGTGAAACTTGATCCTCAACCTGGGGCAAGTGGGAAGGCACAGCCTTAACCCTCTTGCTCCTCCTCTTGGGTTGTGGTTGGTCTATTGTTTCAAGATCCACCACTGGTTCAGGAAGGCACTTCTTAGCCTGAGACCTTGTCACTGCAAGGACATGAGCTGAAATCCCTAGCATTTCTGCATGAGTCCTGTACTCCACTTCTGACCAAACTGAGCTTTCAAGATCATTGCCTAACAGACAGTCTACTGGGAGGTCTGCACTCACAACAACTTTCTTTAGGCCATCTACCCCTCCCCAGGAGAAGTTCACAACAGCCACACTATGGGAAGTAGTGGAGTTGCTTGCATTGGTCACTAGGTAACTTTCACCTAGTACAATCTGTCCAGGGTCCACAAAGCCAGGTGTCACCATTGTGACACTGGCACAAGTGTCCCTGTAGGCCTGAGCCAGTTTCTCATTAATTAAGGGAGTCTGCCTATATTTGCCCAGGTTACTGGGGCTTACTGCAGTGGGCAAAGATATGTCCACATCATATAGGAGAACTGCCTGTGTGGGGATTCTGACTAGGCCAGATTCCACCTCAGTACCCAGGGTCAACCCTACTAAACCCTTTGGCTGTGTACCACCACTGCTGACTGTACTAGGGGGTGCAGTTGCTTTAGGAGCTGCAGTGGTGGGGACTGGATTTTTCTTAGTGCATTCACTGCCCCAGTGTGAAACTGATTTGCAGGTATTACACCAAGGTTTCTTTGGGCCATCATTCTTCTTTTTCTTGTTTCCATTTTGGGAACCCCCCTCCTTATTGCTAGTTTGGGGGCCTGAAGACTTCTGGTCCTTTTCTTTATCTTTCTGATTCCCACCCTTCTGGTCTGTTTTCTTCTGGTCACCTTGGTTCTGGTTTTTCTGCTTAATCCTTGTTCTGACCCATTTGTCTGCCTTCTTTCCCAATTCTTGGGGAGAGGTCAAATCAGAGTCAACAAGGTATTGATGCAACAGCTGGTTCTGACAGTTATTAAGGATCTGTTCTCTCATCATAAGATTGTACAATCCTGTATAGTCTGAAACTTTACTTCCCTGCAGCCAACCCTCCAGAGCCTTAGTGGCACAATCTACAAAATCAGTCCAGTCCTGAGTCTGTGCTTTTTGGGTGTCTCTGAACAACAACCTGTATTGCTCAGTGGTTAGGCCAAACCCTTCAATAAGAGCACTCTTCAGAACAGAGTAGTTTTTGGCATCCTCAGGTCTAACAGTGAGGAGCCTGTCCCTCCCTTTCTCAGAAAAGGAGTACCATAAAATTGCTGCCCACTGATCCTCAGGGACCTGCTGTACCATGCAGGCCCTCTCAAGAGCAGTCATCCATTTGTGGATATCATCCCCTTCCTTGTAGGGGGGCACAATTTTTGTCAGGTTTCTATTGTCATAGGCCCTGTCTTTTTCTTTAGGAACTTTGCTGCCACCAGTGGCATCTAAGCCACTTATTTTTTTCTCCCTTGCCAAGGTAAGTTGAGCTTGTTCCAAGGTAAGCTTAGCTTGAGCCAGGGCTACCTCTTCCCTCTCTATCTGGAGTTGGACAGCCCTCATTCTGGCCCTATGCTCTTTTCTCTGGGAGGAAGTCATCCCTCTTTGAGATTCTCTTGAGGCACTAGAAAGGTGAGAGTCCCCTGATAGAGACCTCTCCCTCCTATTACCTGGGAGAATTTGGTTATGAGATCTGGGGTGGTGTTGGCCTCCTCCATTCCCATGTAGGTCCAGGTTGGCCTGGTTAAGGCTGGCAACCTGTACCTGGTTTCCCTGCTGATCCTGATCTTCAGGCTCTTCTACATCAGAGCCTTCCTCTTCCTCTTCCTCCTCCTCTTCTTCTTCTGGAAGATTCTCATTCTCAGGGGAGTGTATCCCTTCACCTGATTCTAAGGGAGCCTGACTCACCTTATCTAGGTCATCCTTTTCTAGGAGAGCTATTAGGGAAGGAATGGTAGGGCCTCTGCCCTTTTTTAGCCCCCTGGCTGTGCACAAGGCACTCAGGTCTTTGTGGCTAAGGTTGTCATATCTGGATGTTGTCCCTATAGGATCAACTTCTACAGGAGCAGAGCCTGAGGCTCTATCTGCATCAGACATGACTGCTAGTGAGGTGTAAGTGGTGCACTTACCTACACTAAGTGGTTTCCTACTGTACCTTGCTAGTGAGTTGTAGTCAGGGTGTGCTACTCCCTTTAATCTACAACTACTAAGTTCAGTAGAACTTAATATGCTAAGCTTTTGATTTATATGTACCTAGAGGTACTTGATGTGATCTTTCAATTTGATAAAGATTGCAATGGTAAAACAAACAGCAAGCTCAAATCCGCACCGCTGCACACCAATGTGAGAAGTTGGCCTGATAGGTAGTGTTTCCAATTCTGGAACCACTGGGTATCAGTCCAAACAAACCCCAAAGATGTCAGGTTGTAAGTCAACCTTGTTAGACAAGCTATCCTAGTGGTAGCATGGACTAAGCAGCCTAAAGGCTAAACTTAAGAGGTCGTGTTAAGCGAGCTGTTTTACCACATACAATCCTGTAATCAAATGAAAGGACACCACACAAGTATATATTGTAAAAATATATGTATTTATTTCTAAATTACTCCCCAGTACTCTTTATGAGGAAAGGGGTACAAGCGTTAAATCAAAAGCACTGTTAAACATATAAAGTTGGCACAATTATGGCTGAGGGCGGGGGGCCACTCAGACCATATACTAAAAAAATGGTATAAGTAACACTTATCGAGCAATGGTTAGGCCTAGGGCCTAGAGATTCGCTGGGAGCAGTCAGGACAAGCAATGAAGAAGTCGGGAGTAGCCCCCAGGATACGGGTGCAGCACGGAAAGTGCGGCGCGCACCAATGTAAAGTCAATGGTGCGTAAAAGTTAGTTAAAGTGAATTAAATGATACTTCCGCTGAACCTAGGAACACAAAACTTCAGACACAGACCCTAGAGGTGTGTGCCAGTGTAAGGACACCGGCGTTGCAAAGTTACCTCACCCACAGGCCGTGGGTGCACAGGGTCGAAGTGGCGTCGGGTTCTGTCACGCAGGTTCTTGGTGCTTGGAGCTGTTGCAGCTGCAGGCGCTGTGAAGCAGAAGTGTCCGGTGCGATCCAAGGGTGGATCGAAGTAGAAAAGTACCTGAAAGCAGAGGGGACAGAGTCTGGGTCACTCAGCAGTGACCAGGGTGGAACCAGGACGGAACCAGGCAATGTCGGGCGCAATCAGGCGGTTGTCGATAGGCTTCTCTCCGCTGTCACGTGGGCTCTGGGGCATCTGCGACGTCCAGGAGCAGGTCACGATCTGTCCCACGTAGGCTCTCGCCGTCAGCACCGTCGGCTTGAAGATTGTAGCAAACAGCACTTGGCAAAAGCAATCCACGCGGAACCGGGAGATTGCTTATCACTCGAACCAGGAGGGTCAGAGTGGGTGCTCCTTTTCACAGGAGCTGGTGCAGATCTGGAGCAACCAGAAAAGCAAGTCGGATTTCAAGTTTCGTCGGCACAGGGGCCACAAGCCAGCTGGCAAGTGACCGGGCCAACGCGTCGAGCACACACAGGCAGAAGGGCCCCACGCAGCACTCGTCGAGTGTGGAGGGGTGAGCTTTGGTGCAAGTGGAGCTCGGGGCTGGGGCTTCTCAAACCCCGGTGTACAGCTTCGAGGGTCACTCGTGGGCTGCACGGTCAGCGTCTCGTGGCCTTTTCAAGATGGCGTGCCCCACGCTTCCGGTCGCCTCCACGGGTCTCAGCTCTGCAGGGACTGTGGATCGGGCAGGTAGAAGGCAGGCAAGCTTGATCTCGTCGATCTCTGTCGCTCGAGTTCCGGCGGGAACTGCAACAAAGCAAGGGTCGAGGGCTGGATGGTGCCTGTTTGCACAGGGTGGTCACTCCTTGACCACAAGGGAGATTCTTCAGTCTTCTCACGTCGTGTAGAAAGTCGAAGGGTCCAGATTTCGTTTCTTATGTTTCTTCAGGATGATCTGAAGTCCGTTGGGACTGCTCCCCCTCTTATTCGAATCTAGGGGGTTGGACATCCTGCTAGGTCCCCTACTATGGGTGGGACCCAGGAAGGGGGTGGTTACACCCCTCTCCTTTGATCCTGGCCGCACTGGGACAGGGGCTGGGAGGCCCCAGAACCGGTTTGGCCGGATCCTGCAAGGGGCAGCCTTGTGCTCCCCAGGCAGTGTCTGGTTTCTTTGAAACCTCCCTACTCCAATCCACTATCTCCTGTCTGGGGTGGTTTGACACCGCCCTGTGACAGGAAACTCTTTGTCCAGGCCTCCTCTGCCGGGTTTCGGTCAGCAGCAGGAGGCCAGACCCGTGTCTGTGGCAGGGGCATCCATTTTGTGGATCTGAGGCTCATTTTAAATCAACCGCGTTTCAGTAAAGTAACATGTCTTCTCCCTCTAGAAGGGTGGAATGCTACCCCCGTCGCCAGAACTGGCGAGGGGGTAGTATTCCAATTCGTATGACACCTTACACGACATGTTTTGATAAAGCCAAACCAAAGTTGCTATATAACCGCGAGGATTATAAGGCGCTTAAGAGTATATGGTATGGCATTATCCCGGATCAGCTTAGGGAGTTGTTCCCGACAGCTGCAGACAGGCTCAGCTCATGCCAGAGCTCCATCTCACATAAAACCACGCACTCTGCCTCCAGGATTGATGAGGCCTTCCATAGGAGTGGCTCACAGGTTATATATGTGTCCAGATATAGGGTTAGATATAGGTATACTATATCTAAGCAAGGGGTGATTACACCCACTTGCCCCAGCTGAGTGATCAGCCAGTTGTGTCAATTTAAGAACCCACCAGGGGTGGCAAAAGCTATGCTTCAGCCCCTGGTAGGCCTTGGTGGCACCTATGCCCTGAGCACCTATAGTGCATGGTACAGGGGCTGACAAGGAGTCCATTTCCAATTGTGGTATGTACCTATAGCACATGTATTATAAATTTAGAGAGAGAACAGCAGGCTGGGGGTCTGATTAGCAGGCCCACAGCCTCAGTAAGTCGAAAACCAGTGAAGCAAAAAGCAAAAATTGGGGTGACCATAGGATAGCAGACCCTACTCTCCTACAGTTTTTCCCCTGTGTGTGTTCGCAGATGTATTTTGAGGTGTGATAACCGATTGAAGCTCTTCACACATTCACTGCAATGGTATGGTTTTTCTCCTGTGTGTGTTCGCTGATGATTCCTGAGAGTTGAGGAATCACAAAACATACTTAAACATTCATTGCAATGGTATGGTTTTTCCCCTGTGTGTGTTCGCAGATGTATTTTGAGGTGTGATGACTGACTGAATCTCTTCACACATTCAGTGCAATGGTATGGTTTTTCCCCTGTGTGTGTTCGCTGATGTTTTTGGAGTTGTGATGACTGACTAAAGTTCTTCATACATTCATTGCATTTGCATGTTGCTTCTCCTGTGTGTGTTTGCTGATGGCTCTTTAGTAGTGATGATAAACTAAAGCTCTTGCTGCTTGTGTATGATTTCTCTTTCTTGGTTAGTGTCTCTGGGTCAGGTTTATAATTATCTGCATCCCATGACTGGGTTTCCTGAGGAGCTAACATGGTTGATAAAGCACTTGTGTTATTCTCACATTCCTTGTATGTGTGTGGTATTTTGGATGCTTGATTTCAGATTTCACAACGAAATACAAGACTCACCAACTACATATATTAAAATTGTGGCAAGTGAAGCTTCTTTGTATGTGGTTATTTCTTTAGGTTGCGGAATGGTTTTGCATGTTTATGAGTGAAAATTAGTCTTCCTTCTCGTCGAAGAGACCCTCTTTCCTTTGCCCTTAGTTGTCTGGCTCCACTCCCTTGGGCTTTTCTCTTGTTCCTGTGGTTTGGCCAGGAAGAGTTTACAGTACACCTAGCGTGCTCAATGGTGGTCTGTCATCATCACGGGAAGCAGAGCAATGCTGTATCCACCTCATACCTAACACATTATCAAAGCTGGTGGTGGAGGCCTGATTATACAGGAAGTGGTTTGTCAGTGTTGTTGCCTTAATTTTCTAGAGGTCATTTCTTAGTCCTGTTGCGTGGAGGTGCACAGCTCAGACTCTTACATCCACTGAATTGCTCTTGACTGCTTCTTCGAGGATCTATCAGTTTATGTTCAAGTTTCTCAGTCTCTGACTGTGCAGATCTTTTCCTGAATATTGGAGCTCATTTTTTTACCACTTTTTTTCAGATTAGCTCGATTACTGTCATTATTCACGATCATTTGTGCATTCAAGGCTGGTTTCCTATTGGATGTAAAGAGATTTAAAATCACTAAATGGAAATGTAAGAGTATGTGAATACACAATATTTAACTAGTTGTAAAAGACCATTTATGAAAGTTACCAAGAGATATTTCCCCATACACAGATATTTAACTAAATGTTCTATTGAACATGTAAATCTTACTTAATTCAGAAAAGGAGGTGATTTTTCAGTGTTCACAGAGTAACTTAGTAGAGAAAGAGCACGCATGGAGCGCCCACTTGCTAGAAGTACAGCTTTACGAAAACACACATGGCTAAGATTTCATTTAAACAAGAAGGTATTGTGTAAAAAGAGATGGATCAGGATGTGCTGCTGTCATTTCAGTTTCAGGAAGTGTATGACAACAGTAACCCTTTCAAGACTAAATGACAAAGAAAACTTTTCATGAAGTTTATAATAAATGTAACACTTCAGGAAGTATATAACAAATGTAGCTCCATTCACACTCTTCTTGACAGTACTTCACAGTTTACACTGGAGGAGCTGAATTTCTAACTAGGGATGGTTAAAGCACTTGTTGGAAGATTGCACCATTTATTATAGTCATTCCATCACAACTAATAATATACCTGCGATATCTCTGCTGCCAGTACGTGTCTGCTTTTTCTCTTTTTCTGCCTTTACCGGGGTATCTAGCTAAATGTCTTCCGTTTGGTGCCAGCATGCTCCTCGGAGTAAGACAAGATGTCCATTGCTTGAGGGTGAGTGCAGAACTTACACCTCTGGATATTTCTTACATTCAGCTCCCTTATGGCTGCATACTCGCTCAGCAGGGTTCATTGACCACTAAAGCAGGGGAGTGACACAATGAACACAGCAGACATCAGGTAATGAAGTAATAGACAAACGCCATGATAGCGTAGAAGGATCAAAAGCATCTTTAGAGAAGCTCGCCGGGGACATAAAAACGGAGGAAGTGCACAGGTAGCTACTTATGAGGTACAAAAAGGGGAGGCGAACATGTAGGTACATGCTCCATTTTGGGTCTTTTTCAGGCTTTTAGTGAGCTGGGAATTGGGGTGCACCGTATCTTAATCCTGTGGCTGATAAAGGCACTTGCTGCAAGGGTGTTACCACTTTGACCCTTTACAAAAGGGGAGCCGAGCCTTAGAAAGCACAACACCTGAAGGCTGCCTGCCCTGAGGGGAAGGTGAGGGTCCGGGTGTCAGAAAATATCAGCAAGGGACATAAAAGGATCCTAATAAACGCAGCCCCAGAGAGGCGAAATAGTCAGCCTTGATGGAGAAGAGCTGGGTCCTCCACTGTTTCCGGGACAATAAGTGATATTGAATCTTTCTTAGGTTAGGAGGCATAGAATTTCATCTGGGTTGGAGCTAAGACATGGAAGGAGAAACCTTTCGTTCTGTCTCTCCTGTGACGAGGGATGTGGGCCAAGTTTAGATTGGATGGAGCGTAGCGTTCTGGGGGGCATGTACAGTTGCATCCAGGCAGCTAGGCTGGTTGCTCCTTAGAGCTCTGTTTTTTTAATTAAGTTTTAAACAGTTGTCGTGCATACATTTGGCCAACGCAGATACACAGTTTTTAGATTTGACACAAAAGCCAGTCGACTCTGCCGACAGGGAAATAATTAGCTGAGTGTCATCATCATACAACACTAAAGAGATATTCCATAATACTTCACTTCCTCTGCCAGAGGTCTGATGTCAACATTCACAAGCATTTGCAACGCAAATAGGTCTCGCATTTGTGAGTTAGAGCTATTGACGGTGTGAATGGCAATTATTTTTTACCTACACATTGTATTTTTAGAGTGAATGTATGTAGTGTGCAAAATCCCTTGGAAAGGTCCTGCACTTCGTAATAAATATATTGAAAAAGACGCAAAGTGTGGATTGTGTCAACAATTGCTTGGCAAGTACCTCATGGGTGAAGTTTCGCCACACATGTACACCGTGGTGCTTTACTAATGAGAAACTCATTAATAAAAGTAGTGCTTACAGACTAACCAACGCGATCGGAGCATGTGAATCCAAATCCCGGATTCTCTTTCATTTTCTAGACTATTTGACTCACTCTCCTGCGTCTTGGTTATCCCCCAAACACTTGGAGGCAATGAAGTTTGCCATGGGGATGGGGGGCAGGGGGGCTTCGGGAGTACATGAAAATGTATTCTTTGCCTAGTTGTCAAAGGTAGCCCGGTGCTATTAGTTAAAAGTGTGCAGATATCATTAAGATTACTTTACTCGCATCTATGAGAAAATCGACATTAATTATACAAAATACCAGAATGCGTGTCAGTTTTCAAAGTGCTGGTTGATTAGTTTCATTGCATTCATTTTTTTATTTAATCTTTTACATAGCATCCTAAGTAGGTTACCTAACCCCAAAGCCCCGAGTTGTTAAATGACCCATAGTAGGGAGTGTTTTACAGTTGAGCAAATGTGTCCAGATGTAATTTTGGTAGTGCCATGGAATGATCAGCCATTGAGGTACTCGATGAGCAGGTATTTAACGACACGTTCAAAATGTTAAAAATGTACGGTATTGTGGCTGTTGTTTGTAACCACCTCTCTGAATGTGTTTATTAACACAGAGCTCCATCTACCAGACATTGCTCACAGAGGGGCGACTAAAGCACAGAACAAAATGTATTAATTTATCCTGAGTGTGAAGGCACCCGGAAGGTTTAGGTGCCTGCCATGAGAGGCTAGGGATCCCTGCGCTTCTACAGACTATGCCGTGCTCCACTGCACCAGCAGGGCACAGCTCAGAATCTGCTGCTTCTGCTAAGAATAGGTGAGAGTGATGAGGTTGGAGCATGCAGGAGTTTCCGGCAGGTTTCCAGGTTATTAAAAGTGATGATTCTGACGGGAGTCAAAGGAGTCTGACTTTGTCAGTTTGTCTGCACCAGTCTATTCCTCTACCATCTACGGGGCTCACGGTCATTTATCCATTCATCTCTCTTTGTTAGAGGTGCATGAGCCAATATATTAATTAGTGGGTAGAGCCAGCCCGAGACAAGCCAAAGCGTATATAATAATAATAACAAAGGGGCTTATAAAGCGCAATGGTGACGCCATCCCGGCGTGTCCCCGCGCTGTGGAGAGAGTGACGGAGCAGGCAGTATCTGAGGCTACTGGATGAACAAGTGTGTTTTCAGTAACTTCCTAAATACCATTTCAGTCTTTGCCTGCCTAATTTCATAGGGAAGAGTATTCCACTGGTTGGCTGCCAACACTCGGAAGGAGCGACCACCCATTCTGGCCTTCTTAATGCGGGGTACTTTTAGAAGGCCCATGCCCATGGAGCGCAGTGCTCTGTTGGGTTGATAGGGGATAGCTAAATATTTCAAATATTCAGGGGCTTTTGAGGCGGTAATCCTGTGGCAGATTAAGAGTGCCTTGAATAGGATCCTTTTTTTTATCGGAAGCCAGTGAAGGGCAGACAGAGTGGGTTTTGATGCCGTTCTTTTGGGGAGTTTGAGAACCAGCCGGGCTGCAGTATTTTGTAGCACCTGGAGCCGCCTCATATTTTTCTCAGTAGTCCCCAGTAGCAGTACATTCGCATAATCTATGCGGGAGGTAATTAAAGCTTGGGTCATGGTCTTTCTAGCCTCCAAGGGCAGAAGGTCCAAAGTGCGGTTTAGGGTCTTCATTATTCCAAAGCACTTCCCTGCTACTTTGTTGACATGGCTTTCAAAAGACAGTTTCGGATCCACCCAGACTCCCAGGTTTTTTGCCTCCCTGCCAGGGATAGGTGTAGGGCCAAGGCAAGGAGGCCACCAATCCTGAGTCCAGTTGGCATCCTTTCCCCCGATCACTAGGACCTCAGTTTTGGAGCCATTGAGCCATATGAGCCAGTGGGCGAACCGTGAAAATGATCGGCATGTTAATCATACAGTAAACATGATGCAAATGTGTAAATCAGTGATCCTGGTTTTGTTAGATCTATCAGCGGCGTTCGACACCGTGTCACACTCCATCTTGACAGAACGGTTGTCGAACGCCGGGATCAAAAATAAAGCCCTTGCCTGGCTAAAGAGCTTTCTATCTGGCCGCACCCAGAGTGTCACCATGGGCGCGTATCGGTCAGCGGAGGTAGAGATTTCCAAAGGGGTGCCACAGGGCTCTTGTTTGAGCCCCACTCTTTTCAACATCTATGTGGCACCCCTAGCAAGAGTGATGCGTTAAGTATGGTTTCATCCCCGTGTCATATGCTGATGACACGCAGCTCCTCTTCCCGTTCAAAACTATCTCCGCTGAAGTGAAGAGCTCCTTTTCAGCCGGTATGAAGGCAGTGGCACAATGGATGTCGGCCAACTGCCTTCAATGCAACGTCAGTAAAACTGAGGTTATGTTGTTTGGAGAAGCTAAACTGCTTTGGTCCCTGGATTGGTGGCTCAGCGACTTGGGAGTTGTTCCTGAACCCAAGTCAATTGTAAAGAATCTAGGGGTCTGTCTGGATCAAGACCTGACACTCAAGCAACATGTTAACTATATCTCAGGTATATGCTTTCATACCATCAGCCTACTGCGCAAGGTCTTTCCTCTTCTGCCTGATTCGGTGAGGAGAACCTTAGTTCAGGCACTTGTTCTAAGCAGGATTGATTATTGCAACGGTCTACTGCTTTCTGCCAATGAAGGGGTGTTGGCCAAACTTCAAGTCATCCAGAATACTGCGGCTCGTTTGGTCCTTAATGCCCCTCCCAGAACTGCCTCCAAACCCCTTCTTGACCAACTTCATTGGCTTTCAGTCCGGCAGAGAACGAAATTTAAAACATGCTGCCTGATTCATAAGTGCTTAAATGGACAAGGGCCTGCCTATTTGGAAAATAAATGTGTTCCATACACCCCCACTCGATCTCTTAGGTCCAGTAATAATCTTCTTTTGCTGGTGCCACGGGCCAAGAAAGCCAGACACGGGAGCAAGGCACTTTCCATAGCAGGACCTACTCTATGGAACAAACTCCCTCTGTCACTTAAACAATGCACAGACCATTTAAAATTTCGGAAACAATTAAAAACCTTACTGTTTAAAAATGAAATGTAGCTCCCACCCCCATCTATCTCCTGGTGTTCTTCAGGTGTCAAAGCGCAGAGATACTCCACTGTGAGTTGATTCCAGCGCTATACAAACCTATAAATAAATAAATAAATAAAATAAATGTGCGATAACGTCTCTTCAGAATTCAAAAAAGTGCATTTTGTTAGCGAGTCACTTCAGCACACAAGATTATAGCGCTGAATTGAGAGGAAGTTATTAAAAGTGCTCGTTTTAAACATGAGTTAAAACACTGCCGCTCCTCCGGCCTGACAACAATGGCAATTGGGAACTAAGGGGAGTCAGTTGCCATGCATACCCCGAATGTTGCGTAGAGTCTTAATATATTTAGAGTAACATCAAAATCTAGTTAATTAAACACAAGAAGTTTTTGTACAGCACGCATATTTCAAAGTGCAATAATGAAGATGAAACTGAAGTGCCAGCAGGCAAGAAAACATGAATGGTAGTGGGGGGAGGGGGAGCGGGTGGGGGAGGGTGCAAAGTCACAGACTGAGGGAGGGGGCGGGTGGGGTGGGGAGACAGAGAAGAAAATAGTGTAGGCAGTAAAGGGGCCAATAGCCGTGGAAGGATACAAATGATGAATGAGGAGGGACAAACAAGCCTCAAACCAATCGGAAGGCAGCATTTAAGACAAAAGCCAATGGACAGAGAGTGGGCGGAGCTTCCACAAAGCTTCCACACTACAGTGTATACTGCATGCCTCGCAAAGCGATGGTAGCGCATTCACACAGCAACGCTAGGCAAGACCTAAAAAGGGTAGGAATGAGCTCCGAACCCAGAGGGACACCAGGAGCCAGTCCTCTTTGTGATGAGGCGAAAGGGGAGGGTATAACTTTAAAAGACCACTTGTTCAAGTAGGGGACAACCAGAAGTCAAATATGAAGGTATAGATAGTTTTATTGTATCTACTTTCATCAGACAGAGCTCCCACACTCCTCCCTCAGCAACCACCACGCCTAGAATGACCGGAAGACCTGGAAAAAACTAGAGTTCCAAGGATGACCAGTCAACCTCGCGCGTCAGGTCAATGAGGAAAGAGAGAGAACCATCATAACACCACTCCTTTAAAAAGAAGGTAAACCAGGCCAGACCTTTGCCCTGTACCCCCAGGTCAGTGAGGCGAGTTAATATTATTGCATGCGAGACAGGGTTGAAGGCCACACTTAAATCTTGGAGTATCAGAGCCTGGGATTTGCCGGCATCTGCAGTACTGCAAAGGGATTCAGTAACTGTTAAAATAGCAATGTTGGTGCCGTATGATCTTAATCCATTTTGGGGACAATCTAATAGTTTATATTATTCTAATATTTCGGTTAGGAGATTGTTTACATGTTTCTCCCCATCCTTGGACAGAAACGACGGAAGAGAAATGTGTTGATAGTTTTCTGGCTGAGTGGCATTTAGCGAAGGTTTTTTAGAAGACGGATAACCTTGGCGTGTTTCCATGATATTGATACTTCTTCAGAGCTCAGCAAGAGTTTGGCTAATTCTAGAAATATGGGTGTGACGCGCTTTCTTGAAATGTTAAAATATAATCAGGTTTAAATGGGTCATCGGGAGATCCAGATTTCACTTGACGCATTAAGGTGGAGATAGAATCTATGTCAAGTAGAGCCAATTGGTCCAAGGGAGCCCATTGAGAGTGGTAGGTCCCTGTGTCAAGAGAGACAGGTTAGACTGTTTTCTCACCCCTGTTAAAGTAAAGATAAAGATCATTGACCAAGCTTGCTGCAGTGGCTGTTAGAAGCTTCCGCTTATCCAGGACTGGAGGTGGGTTTAATCAGGTTGTTCACAACAAAGAAGATTACTTTTCAAAGCTTGCTGCTGCTTTGGATTTGTAGGCAAATAATTTGACACGGGCTGTCTTAATCAGTTTCTTGTAGCATTTAATCGCTCTCAAGTATTGCATTCATGCGGCAGCATCATAGGATTTGTAGCAAGCGCACTCTAGTTCTTTGAATTGCTTCTTTTATGAGCAATGCTTCATTGAACCAAGCAACTGGGGGGCTGCTTCCTACTTTCGTAGAGCTTGGCAGGAATAAAATGATCCAAGGCAAAATTGAGCCATGCTTTAGTGGAAGTCTCGGCCCATTCTATATTGGAGTCTAATAGAGGCACACTCCTTTCGATAAACCTTGAAAAGGCAGATGGGTCCAGTTTATGCCACTACTTTCTCATTGTGGGGTTACCAGTAATGTTTTTTTCAACGCTAGGTGTATCAATGGTCATAGGCACCAAATAATGGCTTGACCAGGTCACTGGAATAGGGGGAGCAGTTTGAAGGGTGGCCGGGTTGTAAAACTCAGGGTTCAGCAGATGGCCGGCCTAGTAGTTGAATGTTTTAATAACTGAGCTAATTGGAAAGTGGCCTGGTCATTAGTAAAGTCATGGATTTCTTTATTGTTGATTAGATCAAGATGAAGATTCAAGTCTCTAATTATGCTCAAGTTGGACAATTGAAGTGAGTGCAAGGTAGAGCACTCTATTAGAGATTCCCTGGGGAAGCATCGGAGCAGAGCCCGGGCACATACTACAGTCCCCAGGCTCCACTACATGCCACATCACTCTTCCCGTGCCCGGTGGCGCTTAAAGGCAGCAGCGAGGTCCCGCTGTGGGGGCCGCACCGGAGCAGAGTCGGGGCATTCACTACAGCCCCCAGGCTCCACCACACACCACATCACTCTTCCTGCACCTGGAGGCGCTCAAAGGCAGCAGCGAGGTCCTGCTGTGGGGAACGCATCAGAGCAGAGCTAGGACACTGACTACAGCCCCCAGGCTCCACCGCACGCCACATCGCTCTTCCTTCACCAGGAGATGCTGCAAGGCAGCAGTGTGGTACCTCTGCACGGGACTCGCGCGGGGCCTTCCACGCTCGTCGGAGGAGGCTAGGCTGGGACCCCCCCCCCCCCTTTAACCTCTACACTCCCCTGTTACAGGCCCACCATGGGCAAGAAAAATCTGAGAGCAACAGAGGAGGTAACTATTACTTCTTTAGATACCTTTCTGGCCAAGGCAACATCGGCTTTTGAAAAATAAACCCCACTTATAGAAAAGAGACTTTGGTTGGGGTCAGGGGCAGGGCAGTCATCTAGTTGTTTCTCCAACCAAAGGGGGGTGTAACAAAGCTAGATGGGGTTTCTCTTCTAGAATTGCCAGCAGTCTCTGTACCAACCCCCGAACATTCACAGCCTGCCTCTACATTTAGTGGGAAACCGACTGACGCTACCTCCGTAAATGGTAAATGAAAACGAGTCCATGCGACACTGCCCTCCAAGTGTCCTGCCGAGAAGATCGGAAAGGTCGCATTGCCAGCGAGTTCCACATGTATGAATGGGCACCAACATTCAGAGACTACATTTTCCTCATATCGGTGTGATCTTCTTGATAACTTTAAACAACTTTTGCGACCGATCTATGCCGGTTTAGATTCTATAGCTCGCACCTTACAAGGTTAGCACAACAAATGACGGTAGATTCCAGTGGTAGTTTAGCTACTTCTATCCTCTAACCACCAACTAAGGTCATCCCCTCTGATGTCTGTAAAACTCTTAAAATCTATAATTGTGAAAGTCATAATTTGTGTTTTAATTGTGAAAACATGATCCTTGGTCGTGAGTTAGTTAAATCGCCCTCCACTTCTATTGGTCATCCTTGTGTTGAAAATCAGTGGCTCCCAACAGAGATCCTATAGGTCCAGACCATGTAGATCTGGTCCCTAGGTGTTGCCCACCGCAGGTGACCATACAAGATTCTATGGGTAAGGGGCAATCACATGACTTATGAAGACCACAGGTTAAGGTAAATCCCCCGTCTACTCAGGCCCATAGCAGACCAAATCACCAATACATGGACTTCCCTCCTGCAGCTTGTCACTATGTTCAAGTTTTAGTCAACGTGCCTTTACTGCGTCCCAATCTTAGAAAATCTTCACTTCAGCTGATGGCCAAGGCTCGACACTGAATGACTCAAAACTAAAATAAAGGTCATCTCATCCATTTCATTTCATAAAGCTTTATTCGGAGCATTTGAAAAACATGTCCATAAAAGCACATATAATACAGACATTTCATACAATTTCATAGAAGAAAACACATAATATAAAAATATAGAATTGTTGGTTACATACAATACATTAGACAATACATATCTCCAAGAAATACCACATATTACAAAATATCCGGAGGGGGATGGAATAAATATTTTAAAAATGTACATGTATTTTAAAAACTCATACTTTTCCTGGCGCTAATAGCTTTAAGCAAAAAAGAAGCAGTAAAAAAGCAAATGTCCGGGTGATTCAGATTAAAAAGCAATTTCATAACCTCCGTAATGTTTCTCACTCCAAATCTAATGAATAATGGCTTCAAGTAGAATTTCCGTAACTCTCTGTACAAATCACATGTTAACAAAAAGTGCCTAGTGCTTTGTTCAGTTTCATTGTCACATTTACAGGGACCAATAGGGCGCATTTTAATGTTAGGGCACGCAACCAGATGATGTACTATACCCGTCCTCATTCTGGTTAGTACAAACTGGTGCGTGGTTCTTGTCACCTGTGATAGATATGGACTGAAACCGGTAAATTCATTCATGCTATTGTACAGTACTCATGTAGTTAACTTGGAATCCTCTAAGAGTTGCCTTTCATTACAATGATTTAAAAAGATTGTTTTCACATTAGATTTGGGGATTTCCGAGAGCCTGTAGGGGTCCATTAACACATTGATCCCGAATAATTTTTGTACACATTCAATAATATATTTAATCCAGGGGATCTTCAAGTGTTGGTCCAATAAAAGGCAGTCCTTAATAATTGCTCTGTTCAATGAGGTACCTTCACTGAGCCAGATAGAGCGCCACAATAGTATGGGCCTTAGCATGATCAGATCATTTAGGGCTTGGATCCCTGTTTCGTTATGAACCAAGGAATTGGAAGTAGACTTGGGTAAACATAAGAGCTTTTTCAGGAAGAGGTTCTCCTCTACCTGAAGGCTCTTGGCAGATGACACACCCCATACTCCTGCCCCATAGAGGGCCGCAGAGAGACATTTAGCTTGGTAAATATTTAACATGTCTTTAATACGTCTATTCCCCAGCTTCTTGGCAAACAGAAACACCCCATTGGCGCTCCTAATCATCTTGGTTCCGACCACCTTATGTTCAGTGGCCCAACTCCCATTATTAGAAAAGGTAATTCCCAAATAACAAAAGTTTTCAACTTTTTTAACTGGTTCACCATCAATAACATAGTGGGTTTTACCTCTACTTTTTACTTTTCCCGAACAGCATTCCATTACATAAGTCTTAGACTTATTAATCACCAGTTTCCTATTCTTAATGAAGGATACAAAACTATCCATCAAACGTTGGAGACCCAAGGGTGTCCTAGACAGTAACACTGCGTCGTCCGCATAGAGTAATACAGGTATGTTAAAGTTATTAACTCTAGGGGCGTCTGCAGCGACTGCCTGCAGGGCAGATTCGACCTCATTGATAAAAAGGGTAAAAATCAGGGGTGCTAAAACGCACCCCTGTCTGATACCCCTTCCTATCCCAAACTTTGTGGTACATTCCCCATTGGGTCCATAACGGACGCTGGTGCGAAGCTTTTCATACAGTCGAGCTAAGAAATAAATAATTCCTTCAGGGGCACCCATTTCCAATAATTTGTCCCATAATATTGCGTGGTCTACCAAATCAAAGGCACTACTAAGGTCAGCGAAACAAAGGTAAAGCGACCCTTTTTTCGCCTGGGTATATTTTCCCATTAATAGCTCTAAATTCACTGTTCTATAGTACCACGGCCTTTCCTAAAGCCAAACTGACAGTTACTTAGTATCTCGTTTGATTCTGCCCACTCTTCTAATCTTACAAGAAGGACCCTACTCATAATTTTAACTGATAAATCCAATAAAGATATGGGTCGATAATTTTTAGCATCCCCCCGATCTCCTTTCTTATAAATAGGGATGATTATTGACTCTTCCCAAGTAGACGGTATTTTACAGCAAATAGCTGTGTTAAAGATTTTGGTAAGCAATGGGCCCCAAATATCTGGCGCGGTCTTGTACACGTCTATGGGAACGCCATCTGGCCCCTGGGCCTTACCTCCTTTACTAGATCTTATACTAGCCATAGTTTCACTGATGGTAATATCTAAGGCTAGGATGGGCCATCTATCACCATTGGAATCTGTTAAATTGCTAGTGTCAAAGATGTTAGAAAAATGCTGGATCCACGAATCCATGCTCACATTAGATGTGAGTTCTGGGACCTTGTCATCTTTTAGGAATGGGCTATTCACCGTGGACCAGAACAAGGTACAATTATTCGTGTCCGCAGCTTGGGTGAGATTATCCCAGGCTTCTTGCTGTAATTCAGCTTTTCTACGTTTAAGGGTGGTATTATATCCCTGTCTAAATAGGACCACCAAATCTTTGTCCCTTGGTTTTGCTGCAAGTGCCTCTTTGAGTTCCTTCCGGGCAATAGAACAAGCATGGTCAAACCAACCCCTTGGACACCTTGCTTTAGACCCAGCCTCTTTAGTAAACTTTTTATTGATGGTAGAATTAATTCTGTTGAAGTGATCGATACTATCAGACGAGGTGTCTTCCTGTTCTAGAATTGCCGTGATATCCATCAGACAGCTAGAAATAATGGAATCTGATGTTACAGCAGCTTTTTCTCCTTTCCACCTCAGTCTATAACCGTTCTGTCTATGGGGTTCAATATTATCGATAATACCCTGTTCACAGACATGATCTTTTTCCCAGAAAGTTAATTCAGTGGTCAAACAATTATGGTCACTCAACATAATATCCATCACCTTGGGCATTGGGCATAGCGGGGCAATGGTTGATGACATGCATATAAAATCAATAACGGTATTAGCGCCCCTTCCTTTAAAAGTTGGTATATTTTCACCCATGTCATTTTTAGCATTGTCCATAATTTCCATGTCGTACTGAATCATAAAATTATTCAGAGTTTCCCCGTAGGTGTGATGGGGAAAATGGACTTCAGCTTCCCCCAGTCGGTTATACACACCACAAACCTTCTGGGTGGATAATGGGCACACAGGAACATTAAAATCCCCCACAAAAATAAATTCAAATGCACCATTAAAATTCTTCACGAAATTATTCACTGCCGTATCTAGTTCATTAATTGCTATATGTCTAGTGTTATCAAAAACATTATTATAGACATTTGTCAATAGAATGTTTCTGCCAATTTCTTGTGTAAGCCATAAAATTTGCGAATGCGCCCCCACATTAACAAACTTTTTCACAAGGATGGGTAATTTGACAGAAATTAACACCAACAACCCGCCTTTAGCTCTACCATGGGTTGAGGGCGATGCTGGGAGCTCATAGGACACATACCCCTCAATGCCTTTGAAATTTTTGCTCTAAGTTTCCTGTAGACACAGGATGTCAAACAAATACACAAAATCATTCCAGCCTAAGGCATCCTCCTTGGCCGCAATTCCCGCAATGTTCCAGCTAGCAATGTAACAGGTTACCTTCTCTCTCTCTTTGCTAGCATTTGGCAGTTCAACACTAGATATGGACATGTTATTCTGTATTATAAAAGGCTCTATGTTAGGTATAAAATTTGGGATATCTCCCCCAGTCGACGTACAGTTCAAGCACACATCATTACCCGTTTCCTCAGTTAACAAAACAACTTCTTCGTTAGGAGTACCATATCCTAGATCCCTAAGAGGGTCAATCTTATGTCTGTCGTTCTGGTCTAGATGACTCAGAGACTGAAACCTGTTCTGGGTAGGGACCTGGTAAACCATTCCGTTATCATACAAAGGGGTACTACCAAACGGTACAAATGGGTTGGGGGTATGCATTAGAGGAACATTCCCCCCAAACATAGGATTCCCCATATACAGCGGTGGGGTGAATAGACCATTTTGTGGGCCAAAAAAGAAGTTAGGCATCAAAGGTCTATTTACCATAGATGGATAGGTAGGATTGCTCGATACCCTCTCCTTACAGTTTGGCGGAGGTTGCCCACCGAGGTGATTATAAAAGTAGCCCAATGGTCTAGCAATTACTTCAGTCTCCGACTGTGTAATTGCGGCCGCTCTGAGCAAGACAGTCGCCACATGTTGTGGGTGCTTAAAATTTATTATCACACAATCCCCCCGCCGGCTTTTTTGGTGTTACCTATCCAGTTGACTCTTCTGATGGAGATAATTTGGTCAGAATAGCCAACTGGATAGCCGCAATGACGGTTTAGCCAGGAAATAGTTTTATTTCTCAAAGAATCAGGTGTCTCATATTCATTTGGGGGCTGAGTGAGAATGGGGACGTTAGTTAATACCACAACGTAAGGTACACAGTCGGGTGGTAGATCAACTGGGCGTCTACATATCCTAGTGGGCACCCCATTAGATCCTCCCATCGTATCAGATGGAACTGGCACCGCAGGTGCTGATACTTGCATGGGGGCTTGCATGGGGGCTGATAATTTAACACCCGGCAAAGTACTTGTAACCCCATTGTTAGATTGGTTTAAGGATCTTCCTGCCTCCTGAGTCGATGTGGGTAGTGGTTTCAGTGTTTTCGGTGGTTCTTTAGAGGAGTGTTTCCTAGTGATAGTGGGAGGGGCACTAGTAGAGGCTTGTGGCTGCTCCTTATCCATAGTGGAAGCAGTAGCAAGACAAGTTGACTTTTTAATGTCGGCTAAAGACTTTTCTAAGTTGTCTGCATGCTTACCCACCAGGCCCCTTAACCTAGCTACTTCCTCCTGGAGATCTCCTATCTTAGTGAGCAATGGCTCTACCACCATACTAAGTTTACTGAGAATAGTACTCGTTAGTGAATCAATTTGGTCAGGCTTAATGGAAACATATTTATCTAGGTCCGAGGTTACTAAATCCTCGGTATGTTCCAATTGGGTCGTATCTTTTTTCCTTCTTGAGATATGACTACCTCGCTTGGGAATTGGTTTTCTACAAGCTCGCATAAATTTGGAAGCCCTCCCAGATTGCTGAGGTGTCCCCCCAACGTTATCACATTGGTCATCTTCCCCCATTATTGACTTGTCTGAAACCTTAGTCGCCTCGACAATTATACTAATAATGCTGTTATCAAGCTCTACAGGAGCGACCATTTCATTAGCAATATTATCTGAGTTGACATAATTATTTACATCAACGGACATAGTCAAAGGGGGGTCTGCAATAGTACTTTTTCCTAGTGACTTCCTCCTGTCGCTGTTGATTTTGGACACCACTTTCAGTAAGTAATTATCCGGTAATGTACTTTGGACTGACATTTCAGGGATTGCTTAGACAGTATCCGGTAAAAGTTTTGATTAAAAACAAGGGGGAACGAGTAGGTTTTCCACAAAATGTCCTTCAATGGTACTCACAGTTCGTGCCAAGGGGAGTGGCCCTGCCCGGCCTCTTCTGGCCCCTGACGGCCACAGACGGCCCCGCCCTTGTCCCGGGCTTCTCCCGGTCGCTCCCGCGCGCGACTCGCGGGGCGAGAGGGGGTGTCAGGCTTTATCCGGCGCCTCCGGCGCTCTCTGCGCGTCACGGACGCGCTGCTGGCAGAGGGAATGCTGGGGAGTGTGGTCCGGTCTCTCGGGACGCCTCCCTTCGCCTCCCGGCGTGTTCCGCTGTGTTGTTTCTCCCGCCGTTCCCCTCACGGCAATGCCCGATGGCAGCAAGGACAGGTAAGCGTGGTGTTCCCCCACTGAGCTCCCGGGGGGTCAGGCTTTATCCGGCGCCTCCGGCGCTCTCTGCGCGTCACGGGCGCGCTGCTGGCAGAGGGGATGCTGGGGAGTGTGGTCCGGTCTCTCGGGAAGCCTCCCTTCGCCTCCCGGCGTGTTCCGCTGTGTTGTTTCTCCCGCCGTTCCCCTCACGGCAATGCCCGATGGCAGCAAGGACAGGTAAGCGTGGTGTTCCCCCACTGAGCTCCCGGGGGGTCAGGCTTTATCCGGCGCCTCCGGCGCTCTCTGCGCGTCACGGGCGCGCTGCTGGCAGAGGGAATGCTGGGGAGTGTGGTCCGGTCTCTCGGGACGCCTCCCTTCGCCTCCCGGCGTGTTCCGCTGTGTTGTTTCTCCCGCCGTTCCCCTCACGGCAATGCCCGATGGCAGCAAGGACAGGTAAGCGTGGTTGATAATGGCCAGAAAAACGCAGTGAATTTGGTCTGATGAAAAACACCAATAATGACTGGTCATTTTAAACTTTGATAATGAATGGCTAGTGGGAGACCTATTAGGGAGTTTACCGGTTGCCCCTTCACTCCATTCTCAGATTTATGCAGTCTCGTTGGGCTTTTTTATAGGTCCGCACCAGTACGCAGTTCCACCGTACTCACTCAGGGCCTTTCTTTAGTGAGAACTGGTCATAAGCCTGCCCAGGTGGCTTTTAATGCCCTTGCTCTATCAAATAGGTACTCATTGTTGGAAGATATGGAAGCATGTGTTTGACTGATCTCTCCACTAAATCATTTGCCTCCTCAGTCTGTTCTTTATGACGATTATCAAATGGTTTCTGGTTTGGTACCCGTGGAGAGAGTTCAGTTGGTTGTTTTAGATTCACTGAGCAGTATTACATCCTTACCAATTGACCCTACATCATCCTTCTCACCAGTACCGACAGCGATTCGGTCGCAGGAGTCCCCAAGTGATATAAAGGTTCTCTCTAGGAATATAGCGGGCTATGAAAACAAAAAGGATAATCCTGTTTCCTCATATACCATTATGGAATTCTTGAAGGGAACTTAGGCAGCTCAAACAGAAAGAGGTCAAACCTGTCCGGCCCTGATGTTAAATGACCAAATTCAGAAGAAACAATGCCCGATCCCTCAAGTTGCCACTGCTGTCCCAATCCACTCCTGTTCACGCCGTAACTGGCACCCTGCGTTACATAGGAGATATAGGGACCAGCAGGGCCCAGGATAAATCATAGGAAACCAAGTTTACCATTTACCTGTCTTGCCATGCCACCAGGGGCTTCCAGATCTTATCAATGCTTGTGGGATCGCATGCCATATCCGATTTGCTGGTGAGAATAACGTGTTTAAGGCAATTCGAAAAAGAAGGAGGTATTGGATCCTTCCAAGCTCTGCATATTTTGCACCTTGCAAGAAGTATGACATAGAAAATTAACCTTGTATTAAGATCATTTATGTTATAGGCAGCTCCCAAGCCAAAAAAAATAGTACTAGTAGTTATACCTATCGATATTTGGAGGACATCTTCCAGAAAACCCTGAACCAGATTCCAATAGTTCCTCATTTCTGGGCAAACAGCCAGCATATGCACATCATCAGCGGCCAAAAATCTACATCTCGGGCAATAATATTCTAGATTGGAGAATTTCATGAGTTTCTTTGGAGATATATATGCCCTATACATAGTGTATAAATGGTTCCGTTTTAGAGTGGCCGGCTTTACCACAGCCTGCAAGATGGTGAATGAATCAGTTCATAAACCCATAGAGATTTCATTATCTAGTGTTGGTGTATTGTTCCACAGTTTTTGTATCTCAGGTTCGGAGATGTTCTCAGCTTCTAGCATAGCTGTATACCAGTACGAAATTTGATTTTTCCACCTATCGCTTCTGAATATTAAATCAAATTTAGGGTTGGGTTTAATAAGATTCCAGGGTTTAGTTACCACCATCTGGACAGCTGATGATATTTAAACCTTGTGAGGGTTCCCCCAGTCATACTATATAATGCCTCCCAGCTGAGAAGTTGTGAATCTTCCTGGAGATCCCCACAACACTCCAGCCCAGCTGCCCTAAGAGGACGAGATAACTGGTTCTACTCGACCTCTCCGCCGCTTTCGACACAGTCTGCCACAGCACCCTCATAAGACGCCTCAGCAACAACGGCATACAAGGAAAAGCCTTGGACTGGATCACCTCGTTCCTAGCTGGGAGAACTCAGAGAGTCCGACTTCCCCCATTCTACTCAGAGGCCACTGAAGTCATCTGTGGAGTTCCACAAGGATCATCACTCAGTCCCACCCTCTTCAACGTTTACATGTGCCCACTCGCATCCATCGCGTGCCAACACAACCTCAACAACATCTCTTACGCCGACGACACCCAATTAATCCTTTCCCTCACCAAAGACCCCAACACCGCCAAAACCAATCTTCACGAAGGTATGAAAGAAGTAGCCGAATTGATGAAACACAGCCGCCTAAAACTCAACTCAGACAAAACGGAGGTGCTCATTCTAGGATCCTCCCCCTCTGCCTGGGACGACTCTTGGTGGCCTTCCGCTCTGGACACAGCACCCACACCCACAGACCATGCACGCAACCTTGGCTTTATCCTAGACTCCTCTCTCTCGATGTCCAGACAAGTCAATGCAGTCTCATCCTCCTGCTTCAACGTACTTTGCATTCTCAAAAAGATCTTCCGATGGATCCCCCTCGAGACAAGAAAGACTGTCACCCACGCACTGGTCACAAGTCGACTGGATTATGGTAACACACTATAGGCCGGAATCACAGCAAAATTACAGAAAAAACTCCAACGCATCCAAAACGCATCAGCGAGACTCATATTGGACATCCCTCGCCAAGATCACATCACCGGACACCAAAAAGACCTCCACTGGCTTTCCGTCAACAAAAGAATTACATTCCGTCTTCTCACCCACGCACACAAGGCCCTCTACAATCTTGGACCCGAATGCCTCAACACACAACTGTCCTTCTACAAACCCAGCCGCCAACTAAGATCGTCCAATCAAGCCCTCGCCGCAGTCCCGCACATCCGAAAATCCACCATGGGAGGAAGATCCTTCTCCTTCCTAGCACCCAAGACCTGGAACTCACTCCCCACTTGCCTCCGCCTTACTCAAAACCACATCTCCTTCAGAAAAGAACTTAAAAACTGGCTATTCGACAAATAATGAACCCCTTCCCAAGCGCCTTGAGACCCTCTGGGTGAGTAGTGCGCTATATAAATGCCCGAACTTGGACTTGAACTTGGTCTTGGAGGCAAGCCGGAGTTCCAGGTGATTCCCAGATCGGAGCCTGCTCTACGTAATAAGGAATATCAATTTTCTGCCTCACAAAGACCCAATTTCTTATAGCTGTCCCCAGAATCTTAAGTCTTATTCTTTTGAAAAATGTAGGGTCCCCATACTTAAAAAGGAAGTGTGATTGGCCCTGCGGTACCTCCTGCAATAGAGCTAAAAATAACAAGCCTAAAGACGTTGCCTCTATCTTACCTGCCAGAAATCTAAAGTTTTTAAAATGAAACGTGTGACAGTACACAAGAAAATCGGGGAAGGCCAGACCTCCTGTTTTTAAAGTCCTCCTGAGCTTTTTTCAGGATACCCTTGGCGCTTTTCAAATCCAAATAAAGGAACCTAGTTTCCCTTGCAGTTTTTTTAATCGATAAAGCATGAAAAGATAAGGGGATAGAATTAAATAAGAAAGTGAGTTTAGGAAGGATAATCATCTTAATAAGATTAACCTCCCAAAGATGTTTAAAGGGAGGGATGACCATCTTTGCAGAAGGGCACAAACATCCTTGGATACCTTATCCAGGTTGATTTTAGTAATATCCGCAATTTGATGGGCCAGCAAGACCCCTAAGTACCTAATTTTTAACTTAGCTCCCGCTGTGCTCACCTCTTTGTTCCACTCCATAATCTCGGTTTTATCTTTGTTTATGGAGTAACCGGAAACTTCACCAAATTCTTCAGCTAAAGATACAGAAACCGGTCCCCGGTAGCTTGTTTCCTTCCCAGTATAAGAATTGGCTTGGTAGTTTGGTCTGCCCTGTTCCCATGATGCACTGGGCCAGGGTCAGACTAATTTGCATATAGCCAAGTTCTGAGCTGGGATGGTGCAGTGAGCTAAAAAACGGTGATGGATGAAGCCCTGATCTTTGGACTGGGTAAGAGTGGTCTGCTTAATTCAGACACTCTGTTCATCACCACCCCCTTTTCTGAATCATTTTTGTCCACCATAAGCGTGGAAGGGTATACTCAGATGTGAGTCCCTAGCTCATTGCACCATCAGGATTCAAGCAAGCCGGGCCGAAGATGGCTGAAATGCCAGAAACCGGTCCCCGGTAGCTTGTTTCCTTCCCAGTATAAGAATTGGCTTGGTAGTTTGGTCTGCCCTGTTCCCATGATGCACTGGGCTAGGGTCAGACTAATTTGCATATAGCCAAGTTCTGAGCTGGGATGGTGCAGTGAGCTAAAAAACGGTGATGGATCAAGCCCTGATCTTTGGACTGGGTAAGAGTGGTCTGCTTAATTCAGACACTCTGTTCATCACCACCCCCTTTTCTGAATCATTTTTGTCCACCATAAGCGTGGAAGGGTATACTCAGATGTGAGTCCCTAGCTCATTGCACCATCAGGATTCAAGCAAGCCGGGCCGAAGACGGCTGAAATGCCAGAAACCGGTCCCCGGTAGCTTGTTTCCTTCCCAGTATAAGAATTGGCTTGGTAGTTTGGTCTGCTCTGTTCCCATGATGCACTGGGCCAGGGTCAGACTAATTTGCATATAGCCAAGTTCAGAGCTGGGATGGTGCAGTGAGCTAAAAAACGGTGATGGATCAAGCCCTGATCTTTGGACTGGGTAAGAGTGGTCTGCTTAATTCAGACACTCTGTTCATCACCACCCCCTTTTCTGAATCATTTTTGTCCACCATAAGCGTGGAAGGGTATACTCAGATGTGAGTCCCTAGCTCATTGCACCATCAGGATTCAAGCAAGCCGGGCCGAAGACGGCTGAAATGCCAGAAACCGGTCCCCGGTAGCTTGTTTCCTTCCCAGTATAAGAATTGGCTTGGTAGTTTGGTCTGCCCTGTTCCCATGATGCACTGGGCCAGGGTCAGACTAATTTGCATATAGCCAAGTTCTGAGCTGGGATGGTGCAGTGAGCTAAAAAATGGTGATGGATCAAGCCCTGATCTTTGGACTGGGTAAGAGTGGTCTGCTTAATTCAGACACTCTGTTCATCACCACCCCCTTTTCTGAATCATTTTTGTCCACCATAAGCGTGGAAGGGTATACTCAGATGTGAGTCCCTAGCTCATTGCACCATCAGGATTCAAGCAAGCCGGGCCGAAGACGGCTGAAATGCCAGAAACCGGTCCCCGGTAGCTTGTTTCCTTCCCAGTATAAGAATTGGCTTGGTAGTTTGGTCTGCCCTGTTCCCATGATGCACTGGGCCAGGGTCAGACTAATTTGCATATAGCCAAGTTCTGAGCTGGGATGGTGCAGTGAGCTAAAAAACGGTGATGGATCAAGCCCTGATCTTTGGACTGGGTAAGAGTGGTCTGCTTAATTCAGACACTCTGTTCATCACCACCCCCTTTTCTGGATCATTTTTGTCCACCATAAGCGTGGAAGGGTATACTCAGATGTGAGTCCCTAGCTCATTGCACCATCAGGATTCAAGCAAGCCGGGCCGAAGACGGCTGAAATGCCAGAAACCGGTCCCCGGTAGCTTGTTTCCTTCCCAGTATAAGAATTGGCTTGGTAGTTTGGTCTGCCCTGTTCCCATGATGCACTGGGCCAGGGTCAGACTAATTTGCATATAGCCAAGTTCTGAGCTGGGATGGTGCAGTGAGCTAAAAAACGGTGATGGATCAAGCCCTGATCTTTGGACTGGGTAAGAGTGGTCTGCTTAATTCAGACACTCTGTTCATCACCACCCCCTTTTCTGAATCATTTTTGTCCACCATAAGCGTGGAAGGGTATACTCAGATGTGAGTCCCTAGCTCATTGCACCATCAGGATTCAAGCAAGCCGGGCCGAAGACGGCTGAAATGCCAGAAACCGGTCCCCGGTAGCTTGTTTCCTTCCCAGTATAAGAATTGGCTTGGTAGTTTGGTCTGCCCTGTTCCCATGATGCACTGGGCCAGGGTCAGACTAATTTGCATATAGCCAAGTTCTGAGCTGGGATGGTGCAGTGAGCTAAAAAACGGTGATGGATGAAGCCCTGATCTTTGGACTGGGTAAGAGTGGTCTGCTTAATTCAGACACTCTGTTCATCACCACCCCCTTTTCTGAATCATTTTTGTCCACCATAAGCGTGGAAGGGTATACTCAGATGTGAGTCCCTAGCTCATTGCACCATCAGGATTCAAGCAAGCCGGGCCGAAGATGGCTGAAATGCCAGAAACCGGTCCCCGGTAGCTTGTTTCCTTCCCAGTATAAGAATTGGATTGGTAGTTTGGTCTGCCCTGTTCCCCTGATGCACTGGGCCAGGGTCAGACTAATTTGCATATAGCCAAGTTCTGAGCTGGGATGGTGCAGTGAGCTAAAAAACGGTGATGGATCAAGCCCTGATCTTTGGACTGGGTAAGAGTGGTCTGCTTAATTCAGACACTCTGTTCATCACCACCCCCTTTTCTGAATCATTTTTGTCCACCATAAGCGTGGAAGGGTATACTCAGATGTGAGTCCCTAGCTCATTGCACCATCAGGATTCAAGCAAGCCGGGCCGAAGACGGCTGAAATGCCAGAAACCGATCCCCGGTAGCTTGTTTCCTTCCCAGTATAAGAATTGGCTTGGTAGTTTGGTCTGCCCTGTTCCCATGATGCACTGGGCTAGGGTCAGACTAATTTGCATATAGCCAAGTTCTGAGCTGGGATGGTGCAGTGAGCTAAAAAACGGTGATGGATCAAGCCCTGATCTTTGGACTGGGTAAGAGTGGTCTGCTTAATTCAGACACTCTGTTCATCACCACCCCCTTTTCTGAATCATTTTTGTCCACCATAAGCGTGGAAGGGTATACTCAGATGTGAGTCCCTAGCTCATTGCACCATCAGGATTCAAGCAAGCCAGGCCGAAGACGGCTGAAATGCCAGAAACCGGTCCCCGGTAGCTTGTTTCCTTCCCAGTATAAGAATTGGCTTGGTAGTTTGGTCTGCTCTGTTCCCATGATGCACTGGGCCAGGGTCAGACTAATTTGCATATAGCCAAGTTCTGAGCTGGGATGGTGCAGTGAGCTAAAAAACGGTGATGGATCAAGCCCTGATCTTTGGACTGGGTAAGAGTGGTCTGCTTAATTCAGACACTCTGTTCATCACCACCCCCTTTTCTGAATCATTTTTGTCCACCATAAGCGTGGAAGGGTATACTCAGATGTGAGTCCCTAGCTCATTGCACCATCAGGATTCAAGCAAGCCGGGCCGAAGACGGCTGAAATGCCAGAAACCGGTCCCCGGTAGCTTGTTTCCTTCCCAGTATAAGAATTGGCTTGGTAGTTTGGTCTGCCCTGTTCCCATGATGCACTGGGCCAGGGTCAGACTAATTTGCATATAGCCAAGTTCTGAGCTGGGATGGTGCAGTGAGCTAAAAAACGGTGATGGATCAAGCCCTGATCTTTGGACTGGGTAAGAGTGGTCTGCTTAATTCAGACACTCTGTTCATCACCACCCCCTTTTCTGAATCATTTTTGTCCACCATAAGCGTGGAAGGGTATACTCAGATGTGAGTCCCTAGCTCATTGCACCATCAGGATTCAAGCAAGCCGGGCCGAAGACGGCTGAAATGCCAGAAACCGGTCCCCGGTAGCTTGTTTCCTTCCCAGTATAAGAATTGGCTTGGTAGTTTGGTCTGCCCTGTTCCCATGATGCACTGGGCCAGGGTCAGACTAATTTGCATATAGCCAAGTTCTGAGCTGGGATGGTGCAGTGAGCTAAAAAACGGTGATGGATCAAGCCCTGATCTTTGGACTGGGTAAGAGTGGTCTGCTTAATTCAGACACTCTGTTCATCACCACCCCCTTTTCTGGATCACTTTTGTCCACCATAAGCGTGGAAGGGTATACTCAGATGTGAGTCCCTAGCTCATTGCACCATCAGGATTCAAGCAAGCCGGGCCAAAGACGGCTGAAATGCCAGAAACCGGTCCCCGGTAGCTTGTTTCCTTCCCAGTATAAGAATTGTCTTGGTAGTTTGGTCTGCCCTGTTCCCATGATGCACTGGGCCAGGGTCAGACTAATTTGCATATAGCCAAGTTCTGAGCTGGGATGGTGCAGTGAGCTAAAAAACGGTGATGGATCAAGCCCTGATCTTTGGACTGGGTAAGAGTGGTCTGCTTAATTCAGACACTCTGTTCATCACCACCCTCTTTTCTGAATCATTTTTGTCCACCATAAGCGTGGAAGGGTATACTCAGATGTGAGTCCCTAGCTCATTGCACCATCAGGATTCAAGCAAGCCGGGCCGAAGACGGCTGAAATGCCAGAAACCGGTCCCCGGTAGCTTGTTTCCTTCCCAGTATAAGAATTGGCTTGGTAGTTTGGTCTGCCCTGTTCCCATGATGCACTGGGCCAGGGTCAGACTAATTTGCATATAGCCAAGTTCTGAGCTGGGATGGTGCAGTGAGCTAAAAAACGGTGATGGATCAAGCCCTGATCTTTGGACTGGGTAAGAGTGGTCTGCTTAATTCAGACACTCTGTTCATCACCACCCCCTTTTCTGAATCATTTTTGTCCACCATAAGCGTGGAAGGGTATACTCAGATGTGAGTCCCTAGCTCATTGCACCATCAGGATTCAAGCAAGCCGGGCCGAAGACGGCTGAAATGCCAGAAACCGGTCCCCGGTAGCTTGTTTCCTTCCCAGTATAAGAATTGGCTTGGTAGTTTGGTCTGCCCTGTTCCCATGATGCACTGGGCCAGGGTCAGACTAATTTGCATATAGCCAAGTTCTGAGCTGGGATGGTGCAGTGAGCTAAAAAACGGTGATGGATCAAGCCCTGATCTTTGGACTGGGTAAGAGTGGTCTGCTTAATTCAGACACTCTGTTCATCACCACCCCCTATTCCGAATCATTTTTGTCCACCATAAGCGTGGAAGGGTATACTCAGATGTGAGTCTCTAGCTCATTGCACCATCAGGATTCAAGCAAGCCGGGCCGAAGACGGCTGAAATGCCAGAAACCGGTCCCCGGTAGCTTGTTTCCTTCCCAGTATAAGAATTGGCTTGGTAGTTTGGTCTGCCCTGTTCCCATGATGCACTGGGCCAGGGTCAGACTAATTTGCATATAGCCAAGTTCTGAGCTGGGATGGTGCAGTGAGCTAAAAAACGGTGATGGATCAAGCCCTGATCTTTGGACTGGGTAAGAGTGGTCTGCTTAATTCAGACACTCTGTTCATCACCACCCCCTTTTCTGAATCATTTTTGTCCACTATAAGCGTGGAAGGGTATACTCAGATGTGAGTCCCTATCTCATTGCACCATCAGGATTCAAGCAAGCTGGGCCGAAGACGGCTGAAATGCCAGAAGCCGGTCCCCGGTAGCTTGTTTCCTTCCCAGTATAAGAATTGGCTTGGTAGTTTGGTCTGCCCTGTTCCCATGATGCACTGGGCCAGGGTCAGACTAATTAGCATATAGCCAAGTTCTGAGCTGGGATGGTGCAGTGAGCTAAAAAACGGTGATGGATCAAGCCCTGATCTTTGGACTGGGTAAGAGTGGTCTGCTTAATTCAGACACTCTGTTCATCACCACCCCCTTTTCTGAATCATTTTTGTCCACCATAAGCGTGGAAGGGTATACTCAGATGTGAGTCCCTAGCTCATTGCACCATCAGGATTCAAGCAAGCCGGGCCGAAGACGGCTGAAATGCCAGAAACCGGTCCCCGGTAGCTTGTTTCCTTCCCAGTATAAGAATTGGCTTGGTAGTTTGGTCTGCCCTGTTCCCATGATGCACTGGGCCAGGGTCAGACTAATTTGCATATAGCCAAGTTCTGAGCTGGGATGGTGCAGTGAGCTAAAAAACGGTGATGGATCAAGCCCTGATCTTTGGACTGGGTAAGAGTGGTCTGCTTAATTCAGACACTCTGTTCATCACCACCCCCTTTTCTGAATCATTTTTGTCCACCATAAGCGTGGAAGGGTATACTCAGATGTGAGTCCCTAGCTCATTGCACCATCAGGATTCAAGCAAGCCAGGCCGAAGACGGCTGAAATGCCAGAAACCGGTCCCCGGTAGCTTGTTTCCTTCCCAGTATAAGAATTGGCTTGGTAGTTTGGTCTGCTCTGTTCCCATGATGCACTGGGCCAGGGTCAGACTAATTTGCATATAGCCAAGTTCTGAGCTGGGATGGTGCAGTGAGCTAAAAAACGGTGATGGATCAAGCCCTGATCTTTGGACTGGGTAAGAGTGGTCTGCTTAATTCAGACACTCTGTTCATCACCACCCCCTTTTCTGAATCATTTTTGTCCACCATAAGCGTGGAAGGGTATACTCAGATGTGAGTCCCTAGCTCATTGCACCATCAGGATTCAAGCAAGCCGGGCCGAAGACGGCTGAAATGCCAGAAACCGGTCCCCGGTAGCTTGTTTCCTTCCCAGTATAAGAATTGGCTTGGTAGTTTGGTCTGCCCTGTTCCCATGATGCACTGGGCCAGGGTCAGACTAATTTGCATATAGCCAAGTTCTGAGCTGGGATGGTGCAGTGAGCTAAAAAACGGTGATGGATCAAGCCCTGATCTTTGGACTGGGTAAGAGTGGTCTGCTTAATTCAGACACTCTGTTCATCACCACCCCCTTTTCTGAATCATTTTTGTCCACCATAAGCGTGGAAGGGTATACTCAGATGTGAGTCCCTAGCTCATTGCACCATCAGGATTCAAGCAAGCCGGGCCGAAGACGGCTGAAATGCCAGAAACCGGTCCCCGGTAGCTTGTTTCCTTCCCAGTATAAGAATTGGCTTGGTAGTTTGGTCTGCCCTGTTCCCATGATGCACTGGGCCAGGGTCAGACTAATTTGCATATAGCCAAGTTCTGAGCTGGGATGGTGCAGTGAGCTAAAAAACGGTGATGGATCAAGCCCTGATCTTTGGACTGGGTAAGAGTGGTCTGCTTAATTCAGACACTCTGTTCATCACCACCCCCTATTCCGAATCATTTTTGTCCACCATAAGCGTGGAAGGGTATACTCAGATGTGAGTCTCTAGCTCATTGCACCATCAGGATTCAAGCAAGCCGGGCCGAAGACGGCTGAAATGCCAGAAACCGGTCCCCGGTAGCTTGTTTCCTTCCCAGTATAAGAATTGTCTTGGTAGTTTGGTCTGCCCTGTTCCCATGATGCACTGGGCCAGGGTCAGACTAATTTGCATATAGCCAAGTTCTGAGCTGGGATGGTGCAGTGAGCTAAAAAACGGTGATGGATCAAGCCCTGATCTTTGGACTGGGTAAGAGTGGTCTGCTTAATTCAGACACTCTGTTCATCACCACCCCCTTTTCTGAATCATTTTTGTCCACCATAAGCGTGGAAGGGTATACTCAGATGTGAGTCCCTATCTCATTGCACCATCAGGATTCAAGCAAGCTGGGCCGAAGACGGCTGAAATGCCAGAAGCCGGTCCCCGGTAGCTTGTTTCCTTCCCAGTATAAGAATTGGCTTGGTAGTTTGGTCTGCCCTGTTCCCATGATGCACTGGGCCAGGGTCAGACTAATTAGCATATAGCCAAGTTCTGAGCTGGGATGGTGCAGTGAGCTAAAAAACGGTGATGGATCAAGCCCTGATCTTTGGACTGGGTAAGAGTGGTCTGCTTAATTCAGACACTCTGTTCATCACCACCCCCTTTTCTGAATCATTTTTGTCCACCATAAGCGTGGAAGGGTATACTCAGATGTGAGTCCCTAGCTCATTGCACCATCAGGATTCAAGCAAGCCGGGCCGAAGACGGCTGAAATGCCAGAAACCGGTCCCCGGTAGCTTGTTTCCTTCCCAGTATAAGAATTGGCTTGGTAGTTTGGTCTGCCCTGTTCCCATGATGCACTGGGCCAGGGTCAGACTAATTTGCATATAGCCAAGTTCTGAGCTGGGATGGTGCAGTGAGCTAAAAAACGGTGATGGATCAAGCCCTGATCTTTGGACTGGGTAAGAGTGGTCTGCTTAATTCAGACACTCTGTTCATCACCACCCCCTTTTCTGAATCATTTTTGTCCACCATAAGCGTGGAAGGGTATACTCAGATGTGAGTCCCTAGCTCATTGCACCATCAGGATTCAAGCAAGCCAGGCCGAAGACGGCTGAAATGCCAGAAACCGGTCCCCGGTAGCTTGTTTCCTTCCCAGTATAAGAATTGGCTTGGTAGTTTGGTCTGCTCTGTTCCCATGATGCACTGGGCCAGGGTCAGACTAATTTGCATATAGCCAAGTTCTGAGCTGGGATGGTGCAGTGAGCTAAAAAACGGTGATGGATCAAGCCCTGATCTTTGGACTGGGTAAGAGTGGTCTGCTTAATTCAGACACTCTGTTCATCACCACCCCCTTTTCTGAATCATTTTTGTCCACCATAAGCGTGGAAGGGTATACTCAGATGTGAGTTCCTAGCTCATTGCACCATCAGGATTCAAGCAAGCCGGGCCGAAGACGGCTGAAATGCCAGAAACCGGTCCCCGGTAGCTTGTTTCCTTCCCAGTATAAGAATTGGCTTGGTAGTTTGGTCTGCCCTGTTCCCATGATGCACTGGGCCAGGGTCAGACTAATTTGCATATAGCCAAGTTCTGAGCTGGGATGGTGCAGTGAGCTAAAAAACGGTGATGGATCAAGCCCTGATCTTTGGACTGGGTAAGAGTGGTCTGCTTAATTCAGACACTCTGTTCATCACCACCCCCTTTTCTGAATCATTTTTGTCCACCATAAGCGTGGAAGGGTATACTCAGATGTGAGTCCCTAGCTCATTGCACCATCAGGATTCAAGCAAGCCGGGCCGAAGACGGCTGAAATGCCAGAAACCGGTCCCCGGTAGCTTGTTTCCTTCCCAGTATAAGAATTGGCTTGGTAGTTTGGTCTGCCCTGTTCCCATGATGCACTGGGCCAGGGTCAGACTAATTTGCATATAGCCAAGTTCTGAGCTGGGATGGTGCAGTGAGCTAAAAAACGGTGATGGATCAAGCCCTGATCTTTGGACTGGGTAAGAGTGGTCTGCTTAATTCAGACACTCTGTTCATCACCACCCCCTTTTCTGGATCACTTTTGTCCACCATAAGCGTGGAAGGGTATACTCAGATGTGAGTCCCTAGCTCATTGCACCATCAGGATTCAAGCAAGCCGGGCCAAAGACGGCTGAAATGCCAGAAACCGGTCCCCGGTAGCTTGTTTCCTTCCCAGTATAAGAATTGGCTTGGTAGTTTGGTCTGCCCTGTTCCCATGATGCACTGGGCCAGGGTCAGACTAATTTGCATATAGCCAAGTTCTGAGCTGGGATGGTGCAGTGAGCTAAAAAACGGTGATGGATCAAGCCCTGATCTTTGGACTGGGTAAGAGTGGTCTGCTTAATTCAGACACTCTGTTCATCACCACCCTCTTTTCTGAATCATTTTTGTCCACCATAAGCGTGGAAGGGTATACTCAGATGTGAGTCCCTAGCTCATTGCACCATCAGGATTCAAGCAAGCCGGGCCGAAGACGGCTGAAATGCCAGAAACCGGTCCCCGGTAGCTTGTTTCCTTCCCAGTATAAGAATTGGCTTGGTAGTTTGGTCTGCCCTGTTCCCATGATGCACTGGGCCAGGGTCAGACTAATTTGCATATAGCCAAGTTCTGAGCTGGGATGGTGCAGTGAGCTAAAAAACGGTGATGGATCAAGCCCTGATCTTTGGACTGGGTAAGAGTGGTCTGCTTAATTCAGACACTCTGTTCATCACCACCCCCTTTTCTGAATCATTTTTGTCCACCATAAGCGTGGAAGGGTATACTCAGATGTGAGTCCCTAGCTCATTGCACCATCAGGATTCAAGCAAGCCGGGCCGAAGACGGCTGAAATGCCAGAAACCGGTCCCCGGTAGCTTGTTTCCTTCCCAGTATAAGAATTGGCTTGGTAGTTTGGTCTGCCCTGTTCCCATGATGCACTGGGCCAGGGTCAGACTAATTTGCATATAGCCAAGTTCTGAGCTGGGATGGTGCAGTGAGCTAAAAAACGGTGATGGATCAAGCCCTGATCTTTGGACTGGGTAAGAGTGGTCTGCTTAATTCAGACACTCTGTTCATCACCACCCCCTATTCCGAATCATTTTTGTCCACCATAAGCGTGGAAGGGTATACTCAGATGTGAGTCTCTAGCTCATTGCACCATCAGGATTCAAGCAAGCCGGGCCGAAGACGGCTGAAATGCCAGAAACCGGTCCCCGGTAGCTTGTTTCCTTCCCAGTATAAGAATTGGCTTGGTAGTTGGGTCTGCCCTGTTCCCATGATGCACTGGGCCAGGGTCAGACTAATTTGCATATAGCCAAGTTCTGAGCTGGGATGGTGCAGTGAGCTAAAAAACGGTGATGGATCAAGCCCTGATCTTTGGACTGGGTAAGAGTGGTCTGCTTAATTCAGACACTCTGTTCATCACCACCCCCTTTTCTGAATCATTTTTGTCCACCATAAGCGTGGAAGGGTATACTCAGATGTGAGTCCCTATCTCATTGCACCATCAGGATTCAAGCAAGCTGGGCCGAAGACGGCTGAAATGCCAGAAGCCGGTCCCCGGTAGCTTGTTTCCTTCCCAGTATAAGAATTGGCTTGGTAGTTTGGTCTGCCCTGTTCCCATGATGCACTGGGCCAGGGTCAGACTAATTAGCATATAGCCAAGTTCTGAGCTGGGATGGTGCAGTGAGCTAAAAAACGGTGATGGATCAAGCCCTGATCTTTGGACTGGGTAAGAGTGGTCTGCTTAATTCAGACACTCTGTTCATCACCACCCCCTTTTCTGAATCATTTTTGTCCACCATAAGCGTGGAAGGGTATACTCAGATGTGAGTCCCTAGCTCATTGCACCATCAGGATTCAAGCAAGCCGGGCCGAAGACGGCTGAAATGCCAGAAACCGGTCCCCGGTAGCTTGTTTCCTTCCCAGTATAAGAATTGGCTTGGTAGTTTGGTCTGCCCTGTTCCCATGATGCACTGGGCCAGGGTCAGACTAATTTGCATATAGCCAAGTTCTGAGCTGGGATGGTGCAGTGAGCTAAAAAACGGTGATGGATCAAGCCCTGATCTTTGGACTGGGTAAGAGTGGTCTGCTTAATTCAGACACTCTGTTCATCACCACCCCCTTTTCTGAATCATTTTTGTCCACCATAAGCGTGGAAGGGTATACTCAGATGTGAGTCCCTAGCTCATTGCACCATCAGGATTCAAGCAAGCCGGGCCGAAGACGGCTGAAATGCCAGAAACCGGTCCCCGGTAGCTTGTTTCCTTCCCAGTATAAGAATTGTCTTGGTAGTTTGGTCTGCCCTGTTCCCATGATGCACTGGGCCAGGGTCAGACTAATTTGCATATAGCCAAGTTCTGAGCTGGGATGGTGCAGTGAGCTAAAAAACGGTGATGGATCAAGCCCTGATCTTTGGACTGGGTAAGAGTGGTCTGCTTAATTCAGACACTCTGTTCATCACCACCCCCTTTTCTGAATCATTTTTGTCCACCATAAGCGTGGAAGGGTATACTCAGATGTGAGTCCCTAGCTCATTGCACCATCAGGATTCAAGCAAGCCGGGCCGAAGACGGCTGAAATGCCAGAAACCGGTCCCCGGTAGCTTGTTTCCTTCCCAGTATAAGAATTGGCTTGGTAGTTTGGTCTGCCCTGTTCCCATGATGCACTGGGCCAGGGTCAGACTAATTTGCATATAGCCAAGTTCTGAGCTGGGATGGTGCAGTGAGCTAAAAAACGGTGATGGATGAAGCCCTGATCTTTGGACTGGGTAAGAGTGGTCTGCTTAATTCAGACACTCTGTTCATCACCACCCCCTTTTCTGAATCATTTTTGTCCACCATAAGCGTGGAAGGGTATACTCAGATGTGAGTCCCTAGCTCATTGCACCATCAGGATTCAAGCAAGCCGGGCCGAAGACGGCTGAAATGCCAGAAACCGGTCCCCGGTAGCTTGTTTCCTTCCCAGTATAAGAATTGGCTTGGTAGTTTGGTCTGCCCTGTTCCCATGATGCACTGGGCCAGGGTCAGACTAATTTACATATAGCCAAGTTCTGAGCTGGGATGGTGCAGTGAGCTAAAAAACGGTGATGGATCAAGCCCTGATCTTTGGACTGGGTAAGAGTGGTCTGCTTAATTCAGACACTCTGTTCATCACCACCCCCTTTTCTGAATCATTTTTGTCCACCATAAGCGTGGAAGGGTATACTCAGATGTGAGTCCCTAGCTCATTGCACCATCAGGATTCAAGCAAGCCGGGCCGAAGACGGCTGAAATGCCAGAAACCGGTCCCCGGTAACTTGTTTCCTTCCCAGTATAAGAATTGGCTTGGTAGTTTGGTCTGCCCTGTTCCCATGATGCACTGGGCCAGGGTCAGACTAATTTGCATATAGCCAAGTTCTGAGCTGGGATGGTGCAGTGAGCTAAAAAACGGTGATGGATCAAGCCCTGATCTTTGGACTGGGTAAGAGTGGTCTGCTTAATTCAGACACTCTGTTCATCACCACCCCCTTTTCTGAATCAAAGATACCATTCTAGGCAGGGCGACCCCCGGGTCAGAGGTGTACATAAGAAGATCATCCGCGTATAATGCGAATTTCAATTCTAAATTAAAAATCTTAAAGGGTTTAAATGCCAAATCCGGAGTCCTTAAGTGATATAAAGTTTCTCTCCAGGAATATAGCGGGCTATGAATACAAAAAGGATAATCAAAATTCGCATATAGTGTTTACGAATTCTGATACTATCTGCTTTAAGGAAAATTGGGCAGAGCAGTCGGTCTATGTAATGGCTACAGCTCCTTTGTTATGCCAGCAGTTCCATCAGCAGCAGGTAGGACTAAGGGGGGCTTACTCAGAATTATAGCAAACACGATCACCCTAGTTAAGGTGACCTTTATCAATAACGTGCCCCATTTTCATGTTATCACGACTGAAGGTTCTGGGAAAATTGATTTGTTACGGATTCAGTTTTAGAATAATAATTTTAAGATTCCTACACAGGTGACAGATGAGTTGGCTGGAATATTGGAAGTTCTGTTAACATACCACACATGTTCAAGTTTTTTTATCTGAGCTGGGGATTTTCATGTGTACTGTAGCCCCAATTAGGACCAACGTATTTGTGGGGTAACTGGCACTAATGATTCGTTACTAGTCCATTTTTATGCATCATAACTACGGAAACATTTCAAACAGTTTTTCCATTAACTTGGGACCTAGTTATAATAAATCTGTGTCACTCCACGACTGGTCAACCCCTCCCCAGCTTTCAACGTACTGGAGTTACCTCGACAACTGATTTTTAAATTATTCAGACAAATTTGAAGAGATGTATTAAGTCCTCCATAGCCAAGTTGACAGAGTTCCGTGATCATGCTTTCCTTCTTTTTTTGTTTTGTTTGGCCTCTTCCTGCTAAGTCAAGCTCTATAAATGCCCCAAAACCGATTAGGAAAAATGGATCTACACTTAAATGGGCGAAAATTAACCCTATTACCTTCCTCCCAAAGGGTGTAAAAGAGGTGTTACCTGACACTGAAACCTGCTTAGACTCCAACAGTGATAGTCATCAAGTAGTAATAGCATTTAGTAAAATTTTAACATCTATAAATTCTAATCTTTTATATCCAGCTACAAGAAACACTCCATCGACGATAAGGGGGTTTGAGACAAATTGCTCGAAGGCATCCAAAGATCTTTACACTGCTCTTAAAACAAGTCCCAGAAACAAAGATTTGAGAAGGAAGATACGAGCTGACAATAGACAGCTAGGGCGGTGAGAAAAAAAGGAGTTACGGAATGAAGTATAGGTAAATTTGTGTGAGGCTTCGAGGAGTAAAGATAGCAAGGCATTTTGGAGGGTGGTAAATGCCCTTCTTCTGCAGGATCAGGGCGGCCCCTCTCTTGATATTCATATAGATCAATCCACCTGACTGTCTGACTTCCTACGCATTTTAATTGTAGAGATGGATAGCGCTACAAAAAAACGTTAGGACTTGATGACTGCCCATCTGGGGATGGAATTCTCATGTGAGGAAATTGAGCTTGCACTCTCTCAATCGCCTGCCCTAACGGCAGCAGGTTCGGATGGGATTCCTCTGGATTTTGTCTTTGTACATAAACATTTATGGACTTGATTCTTGACCCAAGTTTTTAATACTGTTTCCCAAGTGCGACCCCCGGTATCGTGGAAACAATCCATGATTATCGCCATATATAAGAAGGGAGATCCCTCGAATCCGGCAAATTACCGCCCATTCTCCCTGCTGGATAGCGCTGCCAAACTAATGGGGAGGTTGCTCCTAAATAGCCTGGAGGAGTGGGCATTTGTTATATAATGTTTTAGCTGAGACACAATACGGGTTTAGAAAGGGGAGGGGTACGATCGACCAGGGACAAAATTCACCCTTACTTGCAGCAAGATATGTTTGTGCCAAAAATTGCCATTTTTATATGGCTTTTGTGGACTTGTCCGTGGCCTTTGACTGCGTAAACCACTGAGACAACTCCGTAATTCTTTTTATTAGGGAGATGTATTGAGAGACAGGGGCAGTAGTCAGGTTTGGTAAACAGGGGGAATGTTCGGAAATATTGTAAACAGGGGTGTGTCCTTGCCCTCTTTCTTTTTTCGTTGTACACCAATAAATGTAATGAGGTTTTGACTGCGCAGTGCAGAGATGTTCCATCAGCAGGTGGCTTATTGCCGCCTGCTCCCTTCTATGCAGATGATGCAGTTTTGATGGCCAGGACACCCCTGGCCCTACAGCGCTTGACTGGGTCTCATTCAACTTTCAAGGCTGAACTGGGTCTGCTTGTTAACAAATCAAAAACCTTTGTTATGATAGCGGGACTGGGAAGGAAAAAGTCTACTTCATTTCATCTAGATTTTCTCTGGAACGGGCACAGTCTTTCATTAGGTTGAGCCTGAGCCAGCATGCAGGCACTGCTCTGCGGAGATCTGTGGTAGTTCAGTACGGTACAGAGAGAAGCTTTGCTCACTCCCCAGACCTTATTTTTGATTGGCTTGTGTCTTTGTCCTTCCTAAATGCTGGTGTCTGATTCATATTGAGGCTTATTAGTCCCTCCTTAGTATGGACATGTCCCCATTTGTATTCTCCCATGGCTACTAGCACCTTTTCTTAGTTGTTACATGGTGCGTGCTCTATTTTCTGCAATGAGTTTTTCCTACAGCAGGCACGACGACGTACCCAGCCGGGACAATGGCATAGCCGATTTTCCAAGCGCTGCAATAACATTTTATTTGCAGCTTCAAAGCTGCATCTGCTTTTCCTCCAGCCCCACCCACGTCTTCATCAGCGGCAAAAGCCTGTTCCGGCCATAGTGATCAGTCGCTGAGCTGGGCTCAGAAAGGCCCGCCTCCCCATCTCCCCTGCAACAGCTGACCAGCAGCCCATGTGGCTGCCAGAAACCTGATCCAGGCCAGTACTGATTTTGTTACATTTAAAATATCAGCTTTCTTACTTGCATAGACTCACAAATGCCGTCTACGCTGTGTGTACACGTTAGTTCTCCAAAATGCATTCTACTGCTGAAAGTGTTACTATGGAACAGAGGATCAGGACATAAGATTTTTTCTTTATTAAAACGCTTCCAAGTTGGACATAAAAGCCTAATTAGAAAGCTACCGTTTTCAATAAAGGTTGTTGTAAACAATGGGCAAGAGCTCTCCTGCAACCAACCTTGTTAATCTCCCCCACCTCTGATGCTATTTTGGCCAATCAGCAAGGAGATTGTTGTCCTGCAAACAGCAATCATGGTGCTCGTTCCACATGTACAGGTCATGCTGGGAACGTGAAAGTAATGGCTGCCTCCTACTGCTCCAACACATAACTGCAACATCTCTGGACCCCGGGGCTCGCGGATTCCGGAGAACCGGTCGCTCTGCAATCTGGCCTCCCTCCCTCCCATGCTGTTCCAAAGAGCAGTCACCATGATCGATAGCTGCAAAAACAACAGCAGCACCACCTGCAGCAGGACTTCCAGGACATCTGTACCTGCTGAGGATTTCGAAGCAGTCATGAAAGACAAGTAATGCCTTGATCTGAACAGCCAGAAAAGTCTGAAGGAGGGTCAGTGAGTCTGTGGATGGACGGGGCGTGAGGGCTAGCCATGCAGATATGACTTCAGCCTGGGCTGAAAATGCTGTGCATGAGACGGTGTCTCTCTGCCCCTGCTGCGCATTCCTGTCCGCAGTGCACATGTCCCACCCCTGCCCAGACCTATGCAGATCAACCAGCCACACCCGGGTCCAATGTCAGAAGACGGGGGGGCGCGTAAATGTTTTCTGTAAAACCACAGAAAAAACATGCCCTTCTCAAAACATTTCACAATATAGTTGCTCTTCTGTGCACACACACACGTGCACACACACACGATCAATACACAAATCCGAGGGCTGTCCAAAAAAACTTTTGCTTTGTGAGGTAAAATCGATCCATACTATGAATTAATTACTATAGTCACCATCTGTTGTAAACAAAGTAGTCACCATATGACTGCCCATGTGATGAGAGAGAGCAGTCCGTGAACCATTTTAAACACACGCCGTATGGGGATTCATAGCGTTATTATAGCTAAAGATATGAAATATGCCCAAGACGTAAATGCGGTTACTTCTTCCCAGATTCCAACATATGTGGGTCCTCAATTCTAGATCATATTTTAATTTGTAAAGATCTAGAGCTATTCTTTAAGAGCTATGTAGTGAGGGCAAGTTGCATGAGTGACCACAATCCTATTGTCATACCTCTACATTTGCCTTTGGCAAAAATACGGGATAAAAAAAAAACAAAGAGTGAAGTTGTGTATAATAGGAACAAGGGTATTAATATCAAATGGGTAAAGAGCGATAAGTCTGCATTCCTTGAAGATCTTATGACAAACAATAAGCTGGAGATAGTCACAGTTCTCTCAGTTCTCTCAGATACTGTCCCCCCCAGAGGACATTATATCTGCCTTCTCAAATATAAATGGCCTTATGGCAGACAAATTAACGAAATGCCATAGGAAATGTCCGTAAACCCGAGATGGTTCAATAAGAGTAGTTCTGAAGCCCATAAGGAGCTATGGGTGGCACTTAAAGGAACCCGAGGAACAAGGATGAAATAACTAGAGTAAGGAAAGACTATAAGGATCGGAAACGGTCCCTGAAGGAAAAGGCCTGGGAAGATTTAAAAGCTGCTTCAGCTCGGAAAGACTCTTGTGATTTCTGGGAGGTGGTTAATTCAGTTTCTACTTCCTGCGCCTAGGTGCCCAAAATTGATACTAAAGTTCCAGCTTAAGCGTTGGTTACCCATTTCTCAAAAATGTTCTCCCCGCAGCCTAGGACAGTAAATTTACCCTTCGTAATGGAAACTCCTTTTGATATGGGTTTAGCCCTGGGCTTAAGTAACACCATAGAGGAGAGTGAGGTACTTTTAGCCATAGAACAAAGCCACCCAGAGAAAGCTCCTGGTCCAGAGAGAATACCCGTGGATCTATACAAGCACTTACCAGATTTCTGGGCACCACTGATTACAAATGTCTTAAAAGCTGTAATAGTAGGCCCATTAGTCAAGACCTGCCAGGAGGGAATTATAGTGCTGATTTTTTAAAAAAGGTGATAAAACCAACCCTGCTGCTATCGCCCAATCTCCCTTCTTGATAGCTCAGTAAAAATATTGGGCAGGGTAATTCTGGCGAAATAGGAACTCTGGGCATCGAAATGTCGGGCACTCTCAATTTACCAGTTTGGATTCCGACCTGGGCTTGGAACTGTGGAACAATCTGTTAATTCATCATTAATTTTTCAAAAGTATACTAAGGCACAGAAGGGCTGTGGTCACCTAGCTTTTATGGACCTAACCTGTGCTTTTGACACAGTTAATCGTAGTCAATTGTGGTCCATAATGTCAGAAATGGGGTTTGACAAACCAATTATGTTGCTTAGTAGACTTCATGAACATACCACAGCCACAGTCTGTTACAGCTGTGAGGGAGATCTGACGGAAGGCTTTCCCTCTGACATGGGTATAAGGCAGGGGTGTGTCTTGACCCCATTTCTCTTTTTATTATATATTAAAGGGCTGGGAGATCAACTGTGTGTCTACTTAGGAATACCGTTCGATGTTAACTTTAATTGGAAACATGCCTTAGATATTAGGATTATGCAATTTCAAAAGTCGATTGATGCAATCTTTAGATTTGCTAAAAGGCTAGGAGGCTAACCAACTAAGGAGATTTATGTATCTACAAGAGCAAAAGCCTTTCTGTGGCAACTTTTAGGGCTGGGGATATGTAAATTGTAAATCATTGCAAATAGTAGAGAATAAGTTTCTATTTTATTCGGTCACGAGGAAGTAAGTCTGAATTATCTGAAAGACTGTTTTGCAATTCAACCACTGTAGCTCTGAAAAAAAATATGGCAAAACCCTGAGGCTGCCCTTTGTAGAACAATATTGACAGACTGCATGAATTTGGACAATAGTTTAGACATACCTTGGCTTAAGTATGTCATAAGTGTGTTTTTTTCCAAAATGGGTGTTCCAGAACATTATACAAACCCCGACACATAACAAAATGTATCCTCTGCTACTATAAAGTCACTCTTTCTCAAAAGCTACACCCAGGCTGGCCTCACAAGTAGAGAGACCAATCAGTTAGAGTGTCATGCGCAACCACAAAGAGAACCTGCCTTGTACCTTCGAATCGATCTAAATAAAAGAAGGACATTTTTGTTGACAAGGCTGCGGCTAAAAATAATACACTTCTTAGTTGCCTTCCCTATTCAAGGCTCGTGGTTTCCCTCACTCCCAGTTTGTCCAGGTGATAACTTCTCATTGTAAGGCAATATGCACTTTGTTCTTTTCTGTAGATTTTATTTCCCTCAGAGAAAGCGGTTTATTTGTCCACTATTACTTGCTGCTGGGATTGCGAATCATAATATGGCAAAGGAGTTTTTATTTTGCCTAGGTACAGTTGAGATAATACACTGTATTTTAAATTATCTTTTTATTGCTTTTAAAATTCGAAGCAAATACTAATGGTTTTTAAAACTGTAATTATTGATCGTGTTGAAATATTGTTTTATTATAAAATGAAATAATGTGTGTACAAACTTTTATGGCTCTTTTAGAGTCGAAATAAAGTATTTCTGACTGACTGACTAGCAATGCTATATAAATTGGTTGGTTGCTTTATCCTTTGACAAACTTGTTTTGTTTTACATATAATGCTAAGGTGGCATCATTTGTCTTCCAGTTTCCACCACGCCTAATTAAATGGCTCCTTCATCTGAAGTGATTATTGTTTTGTGATTCTGTACTAGCAGCTGTGCTTAAAAGTCTGTCCTAACCAAGCTCAGTCTAATGTGCGCGAGTCAATAAATCAGTATCATATTCTGTTTTCTCCTGGTGCATATTTGTTTTTGCTAATTTGTAATATCTCTTACTTGGTTTTTGCAGGAAGTGTTATGCTGTATCCCGGTGCCGCCTTGCAGCACTCTGGATAAGTGTGGCTCAGGGGTTAGAGGCGGCAGACCTGGAGCTTGAGTTCGGCCCGGGACCAGGGTTCAATTCCCCGCCTCGGCGGGTCTTGGGCTCAAAAATTCCACTGACTCGTTAATTCTCGCTCCGGTGCCTTCTCAACTCACGGGTTCACACTCTGCGACTCTGGGCAATAGCTTGCTTAATCTCCACAACGGCCCCTCGCGGTGGGATGCCTGGCTTTCACCTTGTGGATACCCTGCCAGGGTTATCTCACAGGGGAATACCAGGACGGGTTCCCTAAGCAAGCGCTGAGATGCCCCAGGGTAAGTCGTGCGCTATATAAGTCTCATTCATTTCATTCATTTCATTCTGTCGGCTCTCTGCTGTCGAATAGCTTGTAAACACAAAAATCTGTAAGGTGTGGTTAGGCATTAACTGGGCCATTCGGTGAATTATTTTACACTGGATATCCACACTCCAACTGATTTCTTCGAACAAAGGAACATTCTGGAAGGCCTATTGATGAAGATGCAGAATTGGACAAAGTGAACTTTTTTTTGTCTCTACACTGGATGGCATCTTTAAATACATTTAGAGTGAAGGCTCGAAGCTGGGTTCGAGTCTCAGCAGGGATGCTCAACATCCTGTGATTCTGGGCAAATCACTTAATCTCCCCAAGCATAAGAAAAACAACAAAATGAAGGTGTCCGTCTGTACGCAACCGCTGCTCATGTAAAGGGCTCTGATACCTTCAGGTCTAGTTTGAGTCATCAGGCATATTTTTGAGAACCCGCAACTATCTTTTCTAGAAATTGGATATTTTACTTGTGCTACAGACTTTCAAAAACAACTTTCTTCTTGAAAAATTAGCATTTAAGAAGCAAACACTTTTAATCCTTTTCAATCTTGGCGGCATTTTATATGAAACTGCAAATAATATAATTACAAGTTCGTACACCCCACTCTGGGCTCTATGTCTGAATATCGTAATGAAAAATTATGTCTGACAAACATTTGTCCTCAATATAGTTTACAAAAATATTGTCCCATTGGAGTAGATTTCATGTTATTACTCCAGTGTAGCAATGGATTTGAATCAACAGGGCACAATATTTACATCCGACAATATTACAACCAGAGTTTTCTGGCACCATACCCACTTTGGAAGGATAAGGAATTCACAAATAGTGTTTTTTGTTAATTTAATTTTTTGAGAGTTTATTAGTCTTCCTGCACCTTGCATTTCTGCTGGATTTTGTTTTCTGTTTCCCCAAAATGTCCATACTTGTTTAAGAATAACAGTCTGTATCAAAATGCTTAGCAAACACTCATGGCTTGACTTGTGGAATATGCTGTTAGAATTTCCTGTTGATCAGTAGCGGCCGGTGGTGGGAGCACTGCAAAGCGCTGACGTGTGCCAGGGGAGGGAAAGGGTGGAGGGTAGTAAATCGCGGATTACGGCAGATTACAGGTAAGTAAACATATAAATAAACACAAATTGTTTTGACGGCGCTTCATCGCATTTGGTGTTGCATCGCACGCAAGGGAATTTGTTTTATTTATTTTAATTCGTATTCAGTTGGGAAATTCGGTAACTTTCAACGTGATTGATTTGTATGTAAACTGAATACTGGGCCTGGATATGCACTGAGCCCATATATAAGCATAGACTACTAATCTCCTGAATTTGGTTAAATTTCTGGATAGAAATGTGCTATTGACCAAAAATAATATGGAGTTGCCAGTGCCTTTCCCAGTAAGTCCAAGAGCTCTTCCATTAATCTAACAATATACTTTTTCTGCTTCTTAACCTTGAAAAAATGCCCCACCCTCCATATTCAGTGCAGGAAGCTGAAAATAGCAAATCTGTGTTACATGTCATCTGTATTAAAGCCACATGACCGTTTGTTTTCAAAAGGCTGTTTTATTAACAACACCACCACCAATAATACCACCACCACCACCACCACCACTACCACCAGTACCAATACCACCACTTAAGTGCCTCTCGCTCACTAGTAATAGCAGGGTCTCTGCACAAGGCTGGAGCTGCAGCAGATACCATCCCTCCCTCCCTCCATGCCTGCCATAAAGCACCAGTAGGTGAAGCCAGGGCCCTACGGCAGCTGGAGTGCTTTTTATTAGGCCAAAGATAGCAATGACATTACGCAATACCACACTGCACACTCAAATCATTGAGAGGGCAAGAAATAGCCCCATACTCTTCCTCCTGAGCCACAGAAGTGTAATCACAGAGCGAAAGGTGTTGGAGCGCCTTATTAGTGTTTATAGCTCGGATCATATGTAACTCTCACTTCACAATTCATGTCTGGGTAATTTACAATACTTACACATCTTCTTCACTGCACTATTTATCACTACTTTGAAGACGTCGCAGACCGGTCTCATCCTCAGATATTTACAATCCAACAAGCGGTTGAAAATGCCCTTTATTGCAATGCAATAGGTATCGCATTTGCTAGAGCTTTAGCTATTAGTATTGTAAATGACAATGCCTTTTCATTTAGGTTTTAAAACCCAAAATATAAATAAAAGGCATTGTCATTTTACAGTGCCAATAGCTCAAACTTGTGTGAATGCCACACCTTTTTCATTGCAAATGCTTGTCTATCTAGCTCTCTTCATTGATTTCAAACTTAACTGGTCTGCTATGGTAGAAATCAGAATTAATTTGTTGCAAAGAAGCATGGCTGTTCTGTGGAAATTTGCCTCTAAACTGGGTAAAAATCAATTAGAGAAATGGTAGAAATGTATTTGGCAAAATCCATAGCCCCTTATAGAGCAGAAATATGGGGTACAGCTGAAGTGGGTGCTCTGCAGAAAGTGGAGAATAAGTTTGTTAAAAAGCTGCTTTCAGTTACTCTGGCTTGCACAAATCTGATTGCACACAAAGAACTCAAACTCCCTTTTATTACTGACTCAAACTGGCCCCGTTCCTCTTATGGTTCCTCTGGCCCCGTTCCTACCTTGCAGGGCCTGCATTGTGGGCCAGGATTCAGCCAGGATTCGGCCTCTGTTAAATCAGTGCTCTCCATGGCGTTACTGAACTGTCGGTCCCTACCTAGTCATGCTACTGAAATCAACTCCCTCATTCTGGACCACGAGCTGGATGTGTTATTTCTAACTGAGACCTGGATTTCCTCCAGCTCGGGCCCCGATATGGTCAGAGCACTCCCTCCAGGTTTTCTCATATCCCATCTGGACAGGCCTGTGGGGAGGGGAGGAGGAATTGCCATCCTCTATAGGGACTCGCTAGTTTGCAAGGTTCAGGATGGAGGGGTGAGCGATTGTGAGAGCTGTCAGTTCTCTCTTCGCCTGTCACCTACTGCGTCCATGGCAGGACTGCTGATTTATCGCCCACCCGGAACCCTGGGAAACTTTTTCAACTCCTTCCTAGAAACTACCGCACTTCTTGCCTCCTCAACGGGTAATTTTGTTGCTTTAGGTGATTTTAACATCCACCTTGAAGACCCCTCCAACTCCTTGGGAGTAGATCTGCTAGGCGATCTCAAAGCTTTTGGGATCAACCTGGCTAACTCGGGTGCCACTCACGGGAAAGGCCACTTGTTGGACCCTATATTTTCTAATTCGGACGTCCTTAAATCACTCCCAGCGCTGGCTCTGCCTTGGACAGACCACTTTATGGTGCCTGCACTGTGGCAGTTTGACATCCCAGCTGCGCCGGCCCCTAGGGTACACACCGTGGAAAGAGCCTGGTCTAGGCTCCCAGTGGACACATGGGCGGCACATCTCGAGGCGTCTCGGCCTCCCCTTGGGTCTAATCCACTTGTTGCAGATGAGAACTTAAACATCTGGCTTACTAACTCGCTGGATGCTCTCCTCCCCAAATAGAAACAACTTACCAGGGGGAAGAGAGTGGGATCGGCGCCCTGGTATACATCTGAGCTGAGGACATTGAGGAAGGGCTGCAAAAGGCTGGAGCGGACCTGGAGGAAAGATTGGAGCGAAACGAGCCGGAGAGAATATCGGGCGGCTCTTAGTACCTACAAATCTGCTATTCGGGTAGCAAAATTTGGATTCTTTGAGGAGAGAATAGGCTCGGCGGCCAACTCCTCGAAAGAATCGTTTAGGGTCATTAAAGAACTCCTGAAAACTCCCGAACCTCAGTCATTCACGAGGACCCACGTGAGAAATGCTCAGAACTGGCCTCCTTCTTTAAAACTAAAATTGATAACATCCTTGTATCTCTCCCCGGCTATCCGAGGACGTCTCCTCCGGTGGTAGCTCAAGCCCTCAGCCCAGGGTGTGATCAGCAGAGTTGGTTTCTCTTGGTCCTGTCACTGTGGAGTAAGTTCTCACAGTCCTGACGACCATGAAAAGTGGTTCTCTGAAAGATCCTGCACCCATGAAATATCTGAAGCAGGTAGCCCCCACCATTGGCGGCCCAGTGACGGACCTTATAAACCTGTCTCTCACCCAAGGAGTGGTACCCCCTAGTTGGAAAGGAGCGGTTGTTAAGGCTCTTTTGAAGAAGCCTAACCTGGACCCAGCCGACCTTGCCAACTTTAGGCCTATCTCCCTGCTCCCCATCGGTGGCAGTGATCCTCCTGGACCTCAGTGCTGCATTTGACACCGTAGACCATCAGGTGCTTCTCCAACGGCTGTCGGGGGTGGGGGTCTCCGGGATGGCCCTCAAGTGGTTCGCTTCCTTTTTGGAAGGCCGGACATTTGAGGTGTGGGAAGGCCACGAGAAATCATCCTCAGTACCTCTCCAGTGTGGTGTGCCACAGGGCTCATCATTGAGCCCTACCTTATTCAACGTTTATATGGCCCCTCTGGAGAGTGTGGTACTGCCTCTGGGTATCAAGATCATCAGCTACGCTGATGATACTCAGTTGGTAGTAGGCCTCTCCCAGTCGGCTTACCATCCCGACCGGCTGCACACGTGTTTGGATAAGATCTTCACGTGGATGTGCAGCTCAGCTCTCAAGCTTAACGGCTGCAAAACGGAACTGATGCTGCTGGGGAATTCCCCTCCATCCTTATCTCCTAGCAGCTGGCCCAACTGCCTGGGACCGGTACCCACCCCCAAGCAGGAGATCAAGAGTCTGGGGGTGTGGCTCGAGCAGGACCTTTCCTTTAAAACACACGCAAAAAAGACCGCTGGCGTGTGTTTTGGCCTGCTCCGATCAGCCCGGAAGATTTTACCTCTCCTCCCAGTGGCCTCCAGTAGGTTACTCATTCAGGGGCTTATCATCTCGCGGCTGGACTTCAGCAACGCGTTGTTTCTGGGTGCTCCAGAATTCACCCTGAACAAACTGCAGCAATTGCAGAACGCGGCCGCGAGGCTCCTGACGGGCCTTCCTAGGCGTCAGTCTGCTCGCCCTGCGTTGAAGGCGCTACACTGGCTCCCTGTCAGAGAGAGGGTGAAATTTAAGGCACTCTGTATGGCCCACAAAATTCTGCAGGGGAAAGGCCCACCTATCCTAGGGGATATGGTTCAGCCTTACAAGGCCTCCCGCTCTCTCCGTTCTGACCATCAACACCTGCTGCAGGTCATGAGGGTGAGGAAGGCAAGAACCGGTGGCAGAAGATTCTCCATAAACGTGGCCACCCTGTGGAATTCTCTCCCTCTGCACTTACGCTCGGAAACGAGCCTTCTACGGTTCCGCAAACTTTTAAAAACGTATCTATTGCCTGTCTAGTTCTGGTGCCTATTGTGGTAGTGTTTCTTTCTGGATGAGCGCGGGGATGCCCAAGGGTAACCAGGCGCTATATAAAACTCGTTAATAATAATAATAATAATAATAATGGTTTCGTATGTGGAAAAGGGACTCGGTTTTGTTGAATCAAGCTGGAATAAAATATATTTTCAACCTTGACCGAGCCATTAGTGTTCCTTGGCTAGCATATGTCAAGAAGTCTTTCACAGATTTGGGCCTAGCTTTTCTGCACACATCACCCTCTAAATGCTCATCGTTCTCCAAAACTGAGTTAAGAGAGGCTTTTGTTATTAAATGTGAGTTAGAAAGATGGCAATATAATCAAAGTAAAGTCACGTTATATTCTACCAGACACTGCCCAGGGTGCCCACAGTGCATGATTCATATCTCTCCTTTGTCTCTAACAACATGCATCGATATCTTTGAACAAGGATGAGATTGAATTTTAAGAACATTAACTAAATAATCTATTGGTATGTCCTTGTGATGGCTTGTCTACTCAAACAATGTCTCATAGTTTATTCTTCTGTTCTTTTTATTAAAATGGGAAAAAAAATCATTCTCCCAATGTTAACAAAACTGAGTCTATTTTCTTGCTCTTCAGCCCTTACAGTGATTAATTCTCTGGAAACCCCTTTCATCTGTTTATGACTGCAAATTTGTTATACTCAGTCGTTCGGACTAGGAAAAGTTCATTAGAGAGGGGGGTTGTTTTATTTGATCACGCTTAATAATTCCTTGCTGAGCTCTCCAATTCAAGAAGGTGTGTCTCTTACAGTATCACTCCAAGTCTCAAGTGATTCTAATAGTCCACAATATTGTATGTCCAGAATATAATCAAGATTGACACAATAATGTTCATTAGCCACTTCAGCTAAGACACCACGGCTCGTCATTGATTTCAAGTCCAATTTATTCACACTCCTTCCAATCAATAAAAGCGTATGTTTAGCAGCCAACACGTGTTTCGTCAGGCATTAATATCATGCCATACCGACTTCTTCAGGGCTGCAAGCCAAGAAGATATATTAGCGATATATCCATGAATGCACATCACTATTCAACGTACCAGAAGTTTTAGTTTTAAACCAGTCACCCTCTGTGTAAGGGAAAACATAGTCCATAAGTAATCAAACTATTATGAGAAACACCAAAATAAACAGTGCAACCCGAGGTGTCTTTAAAAGAATATTCTGGACCCAAAGCCACAAGCAAAATTCATAAATATTGAAGATTAACTTTACCAAAGAAAAGGGATTCTGTATCCTTGACAATCTTTTTTATTTCATACAGGATAGGAATCTGAAATGATATGAAGTCATCCTTACTCTCGCATCCCTAGCGGACCCTCAGTGCACCAATAAAGTCAAACATAAGTAGTATTACTCACGCTCATTGTCCAAGCGTATCGAGTAGTTTAACCAGTGTCAGATCCACAAAGCTTTAAATAAAGTCAAGTCCTTGGTATTACGTGTCACCTGTAATAAACAGAATCTTGATTCTGTTTATTACAGGGGACAGAATCTTCTTTTAAAGACACCTCGGGTTGCACTGTTTATTTCGGTGTTTCAAAATAGGATCCAAATTAACATTTACAAGACAAAGGTTTTTGTCTATGTCTATTCTCCTTGAGGATTTTTGTAGCAATATGATATGATCTTCATGCATGATGTGTTTTTATTAAATTGTTTTAGAAATTGTAATGAAATATTGCGAAATGGTAGATGTTTTTATTGAGCAATAAATACAACTTTTTGAATAATTTTTTTCTTCTTTATAAGTGCATTAAAACGTTCTGAATGGTGTTTGAGGTGTGATGCATGTGGATTGACCTTGAGATGTGATTGGCCTTCATACAGATCTTGACCAAAGGAAAAACTTTTCTTTAACTTAATACTAACCATTCTACACAGGCTGGCTTTGTGATACATGACAGTCTGGTATGGGAGTTTAGGTTATCCCAAGGTATCTGGCAAAGGGTACTGCCACTATGCTCTCAATAGGATAGGTAGTGTTAGGTGGAAGTAGAATAATATATTCATATAACCACACAGTAATGTTATAATGGTTGAACCTGTTGTACGATTTGCGCTGGTAAAGCAGAACTGTGTGTTAGGATGACAGAACGTCAGAGTGTAAGGACTGAGCCTCTCTACAACGTCAGTACCAGTCGGCCCAATCCTGCTAGCTCACAGTGCCTCACCCGAATGCCTAATCTTCCCAGAGTAACAGGTGATTTCGGCAACTTCAAACATGACCCTCTATCCCCAAGGGCACTGTGGAAACGGATCCCCCATTTTGTTACTCACTTACTCACTCATGCATTCCAATAGTGAACATAAGAAAGACACAAAGAAAGTTTACAATACATTTATTAAAACTATGGTAATCTATTATGAAGCAAATGTGCTACGATCATTAGGCAAATGTCACTAAGCAAACTTATTTGAATTACTACCAGACTGCACAGGATAAACATCCCAACCATTGCAAATTATATATCTGTCTAGCTCTACCCTTATTTTGTGAGCATAGGGATATATTTGTGATCTGTGGAATTGGTCTAAGCCCCATTACGTGGTGTATGTAGTAAGGTGGTCGGTATAATGAGTGTAAACTTAGTTAACGCAGGGTGGCATGTCAGGCACTGCTGTCATTCCAGAACAGTCCTTTCTGCTGGAATTCTCCTCTCTGCATCCAAGGGTACGGAACACCATTTATAGGATAAAACTATTGTGCTGGGTATGCCACCATGTTATGGCTAAATATTAGGCGCTGTTGCTAAACGAGCAAAGAAAACAGTTTATCAAGTTATGTATTCTAGACAACCTTGAACAAAATGTGTAGATGAAATCCCAGGAAGACTACCTGAATAACAAACATGTACAGCATATTCTCAAAATAAAATAAAATCCAGATTTGTCGGCTTCTGTTTTCAAGGAGGATTTTAACAAGCTTCAGGCTAACCCTGCACTCCTATCTCCTGACGACGAAGAAAGAGAAGAGCATGCAGGACTGTGTTGAACACTGCCGAAAGATCAAATAATATCAGTGCAGTTATACCCCCGGTGTCCAGGGTACACCTAATAAATTCAGATACCTCTACTCGAGCCGTTTCTGTCCTGTACTGGGCCCTATAGACTGATGGACTTAGGTGGAGAAGCCCATTAATCTCCACATATTTCTACAGTTGTCCATTTACCTGCAGCCAGCTGGGAAAAGGGTCTGTAGTTAGATGGGAGCGGCAGTATCGGCTGTTTTTAAGAGGGGTAGAATCATTGCATGTTTCCAAACTTTAGAAACCGTTGCTGTTCCTAGAGATGAATTAAGAATCTTATTGACCAATGGATTAATGATGTCAGCCCCTGCGGTCAGTAGTTTATGGGGGCATGGGTCAATCGGGGAGCCTGACTTTAAAGTTGTATCTGCCGTAAGAGATCCCTCCAAAGAGGTGGCATTGAAGGAGCTCAGTTTTGGGTTGGGTACAGATAACTTCATATTTGGAGTTTCTACATCAGTATCCGGTATTCTGCCTACTCCTAGGCTTGCCTGAATACTTTGGATGCAAAATAGCCTGCCCGTTCTTCTCACCATTTACCTGATTGCCTCTTTGGAGTGCGTGCAGGCAGTCGGGGTCATAAAACTCTTAACCATCTGGTATCCTAGTAAGTTTAGGGGGTTCAGATGGGGCACTGTGAGCTAGTTGGGAAGCAGGCCCAAAATTCCTGATGATACGTGTGAACCGAATTACCATATTCTGACATTTATGTTGCCCAGAATACTCAGTCCTACTTTATTCGTATGAACAGTATAACATTCCCAGGGGTATGACACAGTCAAAGACGGAATTCGATTTCAAGTCAGTACAAAAATGAAAGAACATTCTTTCAAGTTAAAAGGGATAACTTGCTACAGGGGTCACACTGAGGGGGCATTCACTAAAGAACTGTCAGGTGACAGACGAGTCTCAGCAGCACCCAACATACTGTGTGTTGACTTGGGTAATAGGCCCCTGTTAGACTCAATCTAGCAGCAATCACCATTTTCAAAGGGGACACAGACGTTCCTTGGTGCATCCATCCAAGTACATGGGGTCTGTGTTGTGAGCTAGCCTCAAAGGGAGGAAGGTCATTACCCTGACACAGGTGCTGACAGGACTATAGTTGGGAGGAACTTTCCAGAGCATGAGGCGATTCTCGATAGTGCCAGTTAGCACAGGCTGCCTTTCCAGTGGGGATGATATGAAGTGCCTGATTGCCCGAGATGAGGGAGACATTAATGTCACGTCTACCACGGCCAATGAAAGGTTGAGCGAAAAGCAAGGTGTAATGATGTGATTGACTCTGGTTAAGTACCAGGAGCAGAAGCCTTCTCATGGATACATCTACGGTTGCTTGGACAGACAGATCAAGCTTAATGTTTTTGTCATTAAATTGGCCTGAGATTGTCTTTGTGGCAGTATCTCTGCAAATGTCCAAAATCTTGAAGTACGAGTCCTGCAGCCACACCTTTTTAAGTTCTTTCACAAGTGCACTGGAAAATAAACCTTCTGCCCACTAGTCTAGCTCCAAAAAGGAGATCAACAACCACAAAAGAAAAGAAACAGCTCAAGAAACAAGGAGGAACAGCTGGATTACTGATAGAGAGCACATTCAGCAACATATGGACTTGTGAGATAGACCACATCTTTAGGGATAATATTCTCACGGATTAGAGTTCTCTCAAGAAGATCAACCTCGCTTAAGACTTTGTGGCACCCATTTCACAGCAATAGCTATAAAAGTCAAGTGTGTACGCTTAGATATGACTTTACAATATGCAGTTTGGCAGATTTCAGTTCTAGTAGTAAATCCTGCTGACACTGTATCCTTTTCTAGAGTTTGAATAATGTCCCTGCAGTGACTTCGGGTCAAGAGCTGGTGTAAATAATGGCAGCAATGAAATATTTCCATTATTGTGTCATTTGAGGTGTTGAGACATTTGGTGAGAGTTGGAATACTGAGACTTCTGGAAATGATCAAAAAACCTGTGTGTGTCGAACTCTGGACACCAACGGCCGCATGAAAAGTATAACGGAGTCAGTGAGCCTGGAGGCTTGAAAAGTTACAAACTACAAAAAAGGTCTGGTAAGGACAGTAGAAGAAGTGCGACGAGACAAGAGGTTACAGCATGGCAAGAAAGGCCGATCATGTGACCTGCTGGAACCAGAGAGGTCATCTTTGTGAAAATAAACCTGCAAAGGAACCAAGTGCAGTGCAATGAACAGGAGCGGGAAGACGTCCTGAGCAGGAAAACATACTGAGCAGAACAGCTGAACACACCCAGCAGAACACGCCACCTGAGTACTCTCAGACAGGAGCTATCAGGTGCAGGAGATGGAGAAGCATTTTCTCGGGGTCTCGTGATCAGTCTGTGGTGCCGTGGCAGTATTTCAGGCAGGCACAGTGCTTTCAGGGACACCAATGCTACAGCACTTCAACTAAATAACCAGGTTACTTTCTGTGAGTAATTGAATCTCGAAGTAGTAAGGTCAAGCAGTCAAGGAATGCTCTGGCACAGGCTAGAAATCATACACTAAATACAACAAAAAGGGAGAGGAGAGATATAGCGGATTTGGTCTCCCCAGGTACAATTACTTAAACAAAGAGAATCCACACAGGGATGTTGCTGGAGTGGTCCCTACAATGGTGGGGAGCACGCAGTGTTCTTTAAATACCCCTCACACACCGCAAGGACCCTTGGTGTCATGCTTCATCATTGGGGTCTTCGCACCCATATGCGGGATGCGGCGTGCTACTAACCGACGAAATACGTGGGAGCACTAAGGTTTTGACTATGTGTGGTGTGAGGAGGGGTTATGTCATTAAGAGAGTGGTGGGTTCAAAAAAGTAAAAATTAAAAAGGGCCTGGCACGTGAGGTCTAATAAATTTTAATGGCCTCCCTGCTGGCACTATTAAAAGGGGGATGTCGAGGTGTATTTGTATGTTAATGTACAAAACCTCATGAGTGCGTCGACATGTTTCGAAGCTAGGCTTCTTCTTCAGGACAGGGTTGCACAGATCCCCACCTTACTCACATCAAGATGTCCCTTAACATCACTGTTAAACTTAATTAAGTTTAATTCGGCTTTCCGAGGCTAATATGTGCCTAAATTTGTATTTCATAGATATATGCAATGTATACTTGCTGCCAAACAAATTGTCAGCACCATGAGCCTCCATGACAGTAGGGGTGTGTGGTGCTTAAATAGCAACAAACAGCAGGAGAATCCCTGTCCTTGACTGCCGGAGCAGTCAAGGACAGTCAAGGACAGGGATTCTCCTGCTGTGTGGATTCTCTTTGTTTAAGTAATAGAAATCATACACGTAGGAGAGACACGAGTGAAGAGTAAGAACACTGAAGTACCATTAGATGCCAGAAATCCAAAACAAATTTACTACATACTACCGAGAGGAACACCACACAGTAAAGGACTAATCCTGGACGGTTCAGGACTAACCCAGAATCAGACCATCTACAGGAGATAAATAGCGATGACTCCTGATGATGGAACAGAAGTGGGTGTACAGACTAAAAAGCCACGTGGTGGGATTGACTGATGATATTCCTTGGAACACCCTGAATATATAAAGTTGACCACTATATAGACTTCAGTTTTGATTAGTGGCCCCCTTGTCCCTTGAGCATCTATCTGTGAATAAAACTAAATAAAATATGCGAAATACAAACAACTGAACATGCTAGGCGGCCATAGAAAAAACTTGATGAAGGAAAACGTAGGAGAGATACCCGTTAATGTGAACCTTAGGTGTAAGGTTCCCTACATTTAACATTATCTATATATTGTATTGGTTTAAACATGAATAGGAAATATCCCCTTGTTTGTTTAACTAATAGACTTAATTACACACCAGGTACTGTTCTTATAATTTATAACACTACGATGGGTGACCCCCTGCCAGAAACAACATTCCTCCCGAAGGGAATCTGTATATTACATGCACGCTTCCAGCTGATCATAATTTATAGACAATGAGCTGGGGTGCATATATGTTGATATATCGCCATGCAACCTTGAGGAATAGATAAGCATTCAATAAAGTTATCTTTCAAATAACCTGTAAAAAAAAATAATCACAGTATAGATCTGACGATCGGATGCATGACGCCATAAACGTTGAGATCATGTGACGCCTACGTCCCACACGTGACTGGAACTTCTCCCGTCTTAGGGTAGGAGGAGGACAGAAACTCGCCACCTACATGGCAAGAGTTGGAGAATTTCCAGGAAGTGTACCCACCTTGACGAATTAAGGAGCTAGGGGTGGGGTTCTGTGGGATGGAACATCTACAGTATGTTCACAAAGATTACGGTACTGGGTGTGCACATACCCAGACAAAGTAAATTCGTGATCGCTTACTTTAATTATGACTATATGTGGTGGTATACGCATGTGTATCGTGAACTGGAGCATTTCCAATGTAATCTAGGTCTTTTTTCAGCGTCATGACCCTTACGACTGTGTGAAATTACACTATGAGTTGCTTCCGAATTGATTTATTTTCCACATTTATACTGGGTGTGCAGTTATACCGACAAAGTTTACAAGTGATCGCTTACTTTAATTTTGACTATGTGTGGTGGTATACACATTTATATTGTGAAATGGAGCATTTCCACTCTAATTTAGGCATTTTTTCCTGAGCCATGACCCTTAGAACTGTGTCAAATGGCACTACGAGTTGCTTCCAAATTTATTGATTTCCCCCATTTAAACATATCAAATAATCATGCCTATTTATAACACCATTATTTATATGTTTTATCTCCTTATAGAGTTTGACTATAGAGGGTCCCTCCCAACCCCTCGCTAATTCTAGCGATTCACTTGGTGAAACTCAGTGAGTGAGATTTCCTTGCTCAGCCTTAGTGGGTGCATTTGATTGAAATGGATTCTGGTGATGGTAAAAGTGTTTCCTGAGTGTTATGTGGTGTGGACACTGTTCCATGATGAATGTTTAGACCGATTTGGACGCGATGCTTGAAATATTATTCCAGTAGGGTACTGTGAGCTTTGAGGTGGTGCGTGGATGTGGTGCAAAGAGGGAAGAAGCACCCAGGGGTTTGGATTTTCCACTCCCTGATACTTTGCAGAGGATCAAATGAAATCTAGTAATAATTCCCTCCCCTCCGTGTGCTTTTCCCACAGATTACGAAGTGTGTGTGAAATAGGGAACCCCATGTTGGAAGTAATGCATTCAATAGATACCTAAGACTGGATCAGAGGGTACTACATTTTGGGATCTGGAGGGTCCTGATGAATGCCGGAGTGACCTGACAGTGTGGGCACGATTTAAATGCCAGGAACATGTTGACGCTTTGGCAGTAAGGAGGGGTGAAGGAATCTTAATCTTCTCCTGTCATCACCATATTTCATGTTTTAAAAACAAGCCATACGACCCAGGAATAAAGTTTCGAGTGGGCACACATCCAAACTACTTTTAACATTCACTAGCTGCTCTTTTCTTCAGTGTTCCCAAATTTGTATTGTTTGTATTGCTTTCCCCTCCCCTTGGCTCCACACCAGGCGTTGGTCTGCGCAGGGGCGTTAGTAAGCAAGCCCAATGATGAAGCACTTCACAATTTTGTGAGTGAGGGCATTTTTTTCTCACTGAGCACGTGCCACCTTTTATTATCCACTTCCCCACTCCTTTGTGTGTGTTGCAGTCATAAATTGGGGAGGTCGGAGTAGGGATGTCACCTCTCCCCCTTCCGGTTGTGTTAAAGTGAGTGCTGTCACCATCGGAGTGTGTACAGTGGCTCAGGACCATGAATCATGCAGGGTGGTGTTGGATGCACCACAGGCCCGGGAGTCCACGGCGAGTTGTTGCAGGCTGGCCATGCAGGGGTCCGCCTGTTGCAGCAGCGCCAGTGTTCTGTTGTAGAAGTAAGTACCTGAGAGCGAGCCAGTATTCATCCGTCTTCATATAACCTTGTGCCACATCTGTTATTTACTTTTAAAAGACTATCCATACATAGCTACCAAGGTTTCAGGTTGCTATGTGTGACATTTTCATAATATCAGTGTAATTATAAGAGACATTTCAATGACTACGAGTGACACTATCTCTGTCACCACTGACCAGAGTCACCCGACGTCACTGGCACGGCCAAAGACACTTCTGATGCAGACAGATAAAAAATTAGCATTTGAACGTGGCATTTCTTGAGACCAGTTGTGAATAGCCCCGTAGCTCGTCTGTAAAGATGTCGTAATCAAGGTGTATGAATAAAAGTAGTCTTTATTGGATAACAAGCAGGTACATCTTCTCCATGTCAGAGACGTCACAGTTCGGGGATGGAGTTGGGTCCACGGCGTTCTCAGCGCGGAGCCCAGCAAGAGAACACTCGCTCCATTTTAAGAAGGCACCAAGTAAACGAACACTGTACAGGTACAGTTGTAAATGACCCGTTGGATCCTTATCTCGATCACCAGGTTTTAATTAAAGCAGCATCCACTTCATTTACCATGCTCCAAGATTCATTCAAGGATGTTAAAAGTGACACTTTAAATTAAATACTGCACACTATTCCAGATATATCGGAAGAAATGAAAAGAACCACTTAATCCTTTTTTCGATCATAAGGTTCGTAATGCAGCACCAACCAGCTCTTTTTGCTCTCCACGTTTCATTCAGGAATGTTCAACAGATTATTGCTCAAATATCCGACTTATCCACAGAAATTTCCGTTTAAAAATCAAAAGCTACACGAGGTTCACTGTATATTATGTCAGATATATTCATTAAAAATCAGACGCAATCCAAATTCCATGCGCTTCTCATATTAAACGCTTCGCTTGTAAGTCTGTTATGTTTTAAGCACTCCAACGCACAATTTAAACGTTCCTAATTACTTGAGGAAATCAATGCTAGGAGTTCTGACTTCAACGCGGTTTAAAATTTGAAGAGAAGGTTTCTTAAATTCCTTGACTAGAGAAGACGAATGAACGAATGAAGGTAAATGTGTCCATGTAAAATAATTATGATTAAAAATTGCCAGTCCACGTGGGTTCTTAATTCATCTGCTTGTTATCTTCGTATCCCATCCTAAGTCCCCAAAATGTAAAGATGTCGTAATCAAGGTGTATGAATAAAAGAAGTCTTTATTGGATAACAAGCAGGTACATCTTCTCCATGTCAGTTTCTCCCTTCAACTAACTTCCAACCAATTCTAGAATCTCGCAGCAATGCATCATCCTGTTACCATGGAACCAGGCAACTAGAAGGATGCATTACGCAAGACACCACATTGTCCCATTTATCCTCAGTGAAATGTTTGCTCTATGTTTCCTCCCATGTTCTACATTTGTATCACCTGTTATAATTTAGTCACAGCGTTACATCCAGTGACGAACCTGCAGGTGGGCTTACTGCTGGGCTTTTAGTAGGGTATTTGTGACACATAAAATAAAGGCATTTTTTACTTAGAAAAATCATGAGTATCCCACCAGAATCAGGTCTGTCGATATGTATGTTTCTGTTCATTAGTCAGCGCATTCTGCCATGTTGACTTCCGTTAATTTCAACCTTCCCTCAAGCATGCCATGGTACTTGTGTGTCCTTCCACTGTTTGGGTTGTGGGATCTACTTTTCCCTGCTACCTTGACGTCTGCTTATAAACACTTTTAGCCTCACAGGGATACTCTATGTGAATGTATTTCGTTAGCAGAGGCTTTTTTTCTCTTTTTAAAACTTAATTTAATAGTTTTCTTTTAATGACATTCACATATATATTTTAAACTTGCCTTGTAACTATGCCCTTAACAGATGCACATCCAGACCACATTCTTTAAATACTTTTCTCAACATGCTTTGTTTATTTCTTAATTTCAATCACACTTACACTATAAACTCTCCCTGTGAATGTATGTCACTAACAGATGCACATCCCGGACGCATACAGTTCTGTCAACCATTTAAAAACAATTTTCATATAATATATTTTTATAGACTTTAATTGCAACAGATTTTTACTTTTAAATATATATACATACACAGCTAACTAGACTTATAAAGATACATCTTACCCCCACACCCATACTACCAACCTGACGTAAGAAAATAAAGAGCTATGACGCAGCCAGTGCTTGACACGTCAGAGCGCTTTTTTCCAAACTGTACTATTTGGTTTAGTTTTTCGTGAAATCGGTTGATGTTTGCACACTTTCTAGACAACAGTGTTGCGTAATAAAAGTGGTTTTCATAAACTGATATATGGTTTCATTGGCTGCTATACGATAACTTACGTTTGTTTAACGGACTCAATATATTTTCAAAAGCTCACAAAGTATTGCAATCTGTTCTTTCATTATCTTTTCCTTTCATCATTTTAACTGACCTTACTGCTGCAAAGAACCTGAAATATAAGTAAAAGCATTAGTTAGAGACTCCTACGGTGAGCGGGCCTGAGCCAGCTTTATGAAACTGAAAAGAACTCAACTTGTTGTGCAGACAGGCCATGACTGCAGAGCTCTGAGCTGTGTCACTTTCACAATTGCTTTAGGGGCTCCCAGCTGTGAAGTTACTTTGTGCAGCTGGGTGCATATAGGGAGAGGCAGAGCAGCCTCTCAGCTAACCTAACAGTTACGGGCTGAATGAAGACGTGCGTTTGGCGTCCGTGCTGCAGGAGCCAGTCACTGGATGTAACGCTGTGACTGAATTATACCAGGTGATACAAACGTTGAAGATGCGGTCCCTCCTCCTGCCCCAGCAGACAACAGGTCTCCTTGGATTTATAGTCCCTTTACCAGGCAGCTGCAGTGGTGTGGCGTCCAGCGCTGCATTTGAGAGTCCGACACTATATAGCGTGTAGAAGATGTGGCCCCTCCTCCTCCATCAGCAGACAAACAGTTCTCCTGGGACTAATAGTCCCTTTAGCAGGCAGTCTGTTGACAGTGCGCATGGCTCTTTGTTGATAATTAATGCTTGGCACAATGGGGTGCTCTCCAGACCAGGCCGAACAGGGCTTTTGGGGTGATCAGTCATAGCTCCGATCCTGTGCTTTCCTGTCTCCTCTGATTCCGTACTCTTGCATGGACACGTACTGACTGAGCTGTTACTACTTTGGCCTTTTACCATAGGAGAGCAGAGCCACAGAAAGCACAGTCCTTAGAGACTGCCCTTCCTTAGGGGCGAAAGCCAAGCTAAGGTGTCAAGCACAGGAAATACATGCCTACTAAGAAAAACTTTGCTTCGGGGGCGTTCCCACCACTGGTCCAAGGGTTCCTTTGCTATCAGTCCACTCTCTCAAACTCAGTTGCCTTTTGCAGCACCTTTAGTACTACAGCTGCCTCCAGGCCTCCTCCCTGTCATGCTGGTTCTCTCTCTTCCTACAATGTAGGGTACGGAGTTGGTATACATAATACCCCACCAAGTGTCTTTTCAGACACTGAAAGCCTCAACCCTATTAAATACAGCATTACTCCTCCACCCCTGTGATTTATAGTCATAATGCGGTCCTTGTTGTTCAGAAATAAAGACTTGATAATAATTATGTGTTTGTCGAAGACTGAGGACGTTATCCTGACAATATATGTGTACATTAATTAAAGGTATACTTATCTACACTAATCGTAGGTTGAGACATTTTGCAATGATTAATGATACACAATATAAGTTTGAGACTCTTACATTGATTCAGCACAAGTATTGTCAATTAAATGAACCTATAAGAAACAGGTATAGGAAATATCCCCTTGTTAGGATTTCTCTTTTAGCAGAGTTAATATTTTTTTACTAGAAGTTAGGAGAAGGAATCAATTTTTAAGATTCAAAGACCTCTTTTTTTTTTAATTTGTTTTTATTGATGCATCAAGACAAACAAAGTGACAGTAGTGTACATTCGTCGGTGCAGCGTCAACATTCAGCCACATCCGACCGTTATCGCAACTTTTCCTTTTATTACATAACTTTCAACTTTTAGGTTCCTAGATTGGAAAATTAGAAGCAATCAAGATATAAATCACCATCTTTAGTTGTATTAGTATAGCGGTCAAGGCCTTGTATCCCACAGGTCGCATATCTATTGTCCATGCCAGGAGGGCACGGGAGTTCCTGGAATCTTCCTGCTGTTGTGTATCCCCATCCCCCTTCCCACACCTACTCCATATCATCTTCCTCCTGTGAACTATCCATATCTTCCTCCTCTGGCAGTGGTTCACAAAGCTCCCCCCTATATAGGTTCCATGGCGACCATATTTTATTCCATTTACGTGGATTAGCTCTTTGTTGATATACCGCCCGCTCCACCACCATGAGCATGTCCATGTTTCTGCACCACTGCGCTAAGGTCGGTGCCGCTGACGCCCCCCATTTTTGCGCTATGTCCCGTTTTGCTAACATCATTCCGATAACCACCCATTGCCGTCCGTGTGGTGTCAGGTTGTTCGGGCCCCATACATTCAGCAGACATACTCTAGGGTCAGGCGTGATGGGGAGCTGCAGAGTCTGGGCGACAGTGCCCGTTACGCGCCTCCAGTACTCTACCATGCTGGGACAGGACCACAGTGTATGGAACAGTGTGCCTTCTTCTCCACAATTTCTCAAACAGGGTGATCTGCCCTTTGGATTTTATGTAGGGTAGTGCAAGTGTAGTACACCCGGTGTAGTATTTTAAATTGTACTAGTCGGAATCTTGCCGAGATTCCAGCTTCTCTAGGCGACGCCATTGCAGCATTCCAATTCGTCTCATCCAACTCCCCGATCTCGTCCTCCCATTTTTCTTTTAGTTTCTGCAATGGGTCAGGCAGGTTGTTTACCAGTTTGCGATATGTGAGGGAAGTAGCGCTGGCTTCCATGTAGTGAGTAGTCGGTCTTCTAAAGGAGCCGACTCCGGGATCTTAGTGCCCGGTTCAATTGCAGCCATTAATGCATGTCTAATCTGTATGTAGCGGTATGTCTCGGTAATACCCAGCTCGTATTGCTCTTTCAGGGTCTCGAACGGAACCACCCTATCCCTTGTCCACATATCACCCACCGTGGAAATCCCGATGTTGTCCCATTAGATTACCTAGGGATTTGGAATCCCACAAGGATGTAAGCCGTGTGATCACACCCCCCATTTCAGTCGCGTTTGAGCTTTGTGCCATAGTGTCACTGTGTGTTTAGTTGCTATCAATCCTTTGTTGTAGAGCGGGGCCAGAAGGGTGTTAGTGCCTAGCTGCCGTCTGTCTGCTAGATATGCCGGGTCATCCTGCGGTGCATGTACCCATTGGTTAATCCCCTTGAGGTGTGCCGCCCAATAGTACAATTCTAAGTTTGGGAGCGCAATCCCTCCACTGTACCAGTCTCTCACCATTTTCACCTGCGCGACCCTAGCCGGCCGGTTTCCCCATAATAGGCCTGATAGCTGTCCTGATATCTGTCTAAAAAAGGACAGTGGGACCATTGCCGGTGTGTTTTCCAAGACATAGAGGAAATGGGGCAACGCCATCATCTTGAAAAGCGCCGCTCTGCCCAATAATGTTAACGGGAGGGTCTTCCAGTGTCGCACATCTGCTCTTAATCTGTCAAGCAGCGGCCTCAGATTCAGATCCTGAAAGGCCACGTGGTCTTGTGGGATTTGGATCCCTAAGTATCTGAAGGAGACAGCCTCCAATAGTAAAGGGCAGTCCCCGCTTAAGTGTGGCGGTGTCCCATGCAGCATGTAAAGCACCGATTTCGTCCAATTGATTTTATAACCTGAAGCTACACCGTGTCGTTCACACAGCGCCAATAATACTGGAATTCCCTCTGCTGGGTCTGTTAGGTATATTAACATATCGTCAGGGTATAGTGACACTCTGTCCTCCCAGTCGTCCCCCCATTTTATGCCCCGCAGTAGCTGAGTGGTCCTAATGATAGTGGCCAAAGGCTCCAGTACTAAGGCGAACAGTAGCGGCGAGAGCGGGCAACCTTGTCTCGTGCCCCGCGCTAGCCGAATGTCTCTCGAGATGTGGCCATTTGCCGTCACTCGGGCCACAGGGTTTTTATACAGTAGCCTAATCCAAGCTATGAATTTTGGGCCGAAACCCATATGCTGTAGGACCGCGAAGAGGTACCGCCATTCTACCAAATCAAACGCCATTTTGGCGTCCAGCGAGAGGATTGCTGCAGATTCTGTCAATAATGGGGGCCTTGCCATCACACCATGCAGTCGTCTAAGATTCATCGCCGTACTTCTGTGTGGCATAAATCCCGACTGATCCGGATGTATTAGGTGTGTGAGGTGAGGCAGTAACCTGTTGGCCAGTAGTTTCGCTAAGATTTTGCTTTCGGCATTGTATGTGTGTATGTATGTATTTGAGCTTATATAGCGCACAGCTACCCACAAAGGGTTTCCCGGCGCTTGCTTAGGGAACCCGTCCTGGTATTCCCCTGTGAGATAACCCCGGCAGGGTATCCACAAGGGGAAAGCCAGGCATCCCGCCGCGAGGGGCCGTTGTGGAGATTAAGCAAGCTATTGCCCAGAGTCGCAGAGTGTGAACCCATGAGTCGAGTAGGCACCGGCGCGAGAATTATCGAGTCCGTGGAATTTTTGAGCCCAAGACCCGCCGAGGCGGGGAATTGAACCCTGGTCCAGGGCCGATCTCAGCTTCCGGGTCTGCCGCCACTAACCCCTGAGCCACACTTCTCCACATTAAGGAGGGAAATCGGCCGGTAGGAGCCGCAATCCTCAGGTGGTTTGCCCTTTTTCGGGATTGCTACAATGGTAGCCATACGTTGGTCAGGCGGCAATTGTCCCTGTTCCAGACTTTCCACAAACATGTTAAGTAGGGGTGTAGTAAGCGTCTCTGACATGGTTTTGTACCACTCGATTGGTATCCCATTGGGGCCCAATGCTTTCCCTGAATTCAGCGCTGCTATAGCCGACTGCACCTCCTCAGCCGTTAGGTCTGCTTCTAGTTCTTCCACCTTGTCCTGCGACAGAGTGCGGGTGGGCACTCCCATGAGAGCTGTCTCTGCCATTTCCTGCGTAACTTCTAATTCAGGGGCATACACTGTTTGGTAGTGATCAGCCAGTAGTTCGACTATCAGAGAAGGGCGGGTTTGCATCACCCCCGTAGAGTCCTTCAGTTGTAGAATAGTCCTCTGCCCCTCCTGTTTCTTCTCTAGCCAGGCTAGGAGCTTGCTAGCCTTGTCCCCTACATCGTATATCCTGTGCGCCGTGGCCGCTATATTTTCAACCACTCTACGGCGTATAAGATCGGTATGACGTTGCTGACACAGCTGGAGCGTGTGCAGCGTGCCCCTCGTCGGATTAGCCATATGGTCGTCGTTGGCCTTAGCGAGTTTGTCCTCTAAGTCTAGTAGTTCCTGTTTCTGGGTGCGCTTATACCTCGTTATAGTGGAAATGGCTTGTCCTAGAAAAGAACCGTTTTGTAGGCTTCCCACAGGACAGAGGGGGATGACACTGAACCTTCGTTCTCAGCGAGGTAGCACCTCGTTGCTTTTTTAAGTGTTTTGGCCACTTGTGGTACCTTAAGGTACCCCGGGTAGATCGGGTAGATGCGCTTTTGGGATCGTTCTGGGTTGGAGAGAGTCAGCGTCAATGGGGAATGATCCGAGATACCCCTCGGCCAACCTGTACGTCGTCGACTGTGAGGAGCCTGTGGCCCAATGTCAGGAAATAGTCGATCCGTGATAGACTAACATGGACCGCTGAGTGGTATGTGTATTGTTGGTCGGTCGGGTGGAGGCTTCTCCAAAGGTCTATCAAACCCTGCGCTTCTAGGAAGTCATTCAGCCGGGAAGGCCCGGGAGTCTGTGTTCGTACCGGGAATCTGTCTAGGGTATTGTGTGCCACCGCATTAAAATCCCCTCCTACTATGAGATCTCCTTCCGGGAGCTCTAACAGAAATTTCCCCAATTCTGGGAGAGCGACTGTGTGCAGTGCCGGCGGAATATACACCGAGACCACATTCAGCGGCCTCCCTTCCCACTGTCCAAGTGCCGCTGCAAAACGCCCCTGCGTGTCTATTTTCGTGGATTGAAGTATGTACCTGGAGGATTGATGCATTAGGATCCCTGTACCACGGGACCCCCTAGTAAATTCTGAATGAGCAATCATACGGTAACCTTTTCTGTCTAGGGCACGTATTGCTGTGCCTGTTAGGTGCGTTTCCTGTAGTAGGACCAGGGCCGGATTGAATCTCCTTATACTTTGTAATACTAAGCCTCATTTGACCTTGTCTCCCAGGCCCCTCACATTCCAAGACAAAAGTTGTAGAGGTGTCACTGGCCCCATCCTAGGTTCCCCCCTCCCTATGTCATTCCGTGTGGTGTGTGTCATAGCTTCTGTGGTTGAAAGTACCTATGTACCATATTGAATGCGCTCTAGTAAATTGCCAGGAGCTCGCTATACTTTGTACGTGTGCCTCAAGAGTCCAATCTTGACCTGTGAAACAGTCTGAAAAATGCAAAAACCCCCAACCCCCAACTCCCCCCCTCCCTGCCCCCCTGCTAAACGGACTTAGAACTGCCCGCCCCCCCAACTCAGCAGAGTGCCTGACCCAAACCCAAAACACAGTACTTGCTCGCTGGGGTGAAGGACTCTCCGTAGTCAGCTGCCCCTCTCCTTGTCCACGGAGGACCTCCGCCCAGTGTCCTTGGCGGCCCGTCATTTGGTCTATCATAATAAGCACGGGAAGTCATTGTTCTTCGTTATCTTCATTTTCTTGAACCTCGCTCAGGGGTGAATGTAGATCCATCTCTCCACCGGATGCCTGGGAGCTCGGTCGAAATTCATTAGTGCGGTGCTTGTTCTGTGGTAAATTCTAATTACCCATGCTTAATTTATGCGGAAAAGTCAAGAAGAATAACTCAGATAAATAAGAGGCAAAATCCGTGATATTTGAGGTTACTCAAAAAGGGTTTTATTCCTTAGAAAGGAATTGGGTATTTGGCTCGAGCCAAGGTGGCATACCGTTCCGTCACCACATAGGTTCGGGAAGGGACTGACAGACAACATTTTATTGACAGTTATTCATATATATAGTCAATGCATTACAGTAGAGGCATATGCAGAAGGCGTAACAGCTGAGAAGAGAGATAAAATGTTCATACGTAACAGAAAAGGTGTTGCAATAGGCGTGCATGAAGGCGTGTACTAGAAACGTCATTTATCATGAGGTCACAAGTAGGTGGATCCATAAGAGAATCCTGCAATGTCAGCAGATATACATGGCAGAGATGCGCGCGCAGCAGCATGACGTGTGATTGACGTGTAACTGAAGGGTGGAGGGGACTTGACACTTAGCCCTACAAGTGTAGACATAAGTCTGGGATGTCAGATCAACCTAATCCCAAATCGTATCTGATATCTTATGTTTAAGGAACTGTATTATCTGGAAGGGAAAGGTCTCTCGGACGGAGGCTATTCTATACTGGTTGCGAGTGCGTGTATAAGCGTTTATGTGTCTGCATGAGAGGCGAGGGGGGCATGGGCCTACCATGGCAACAGAGTCTATGAATTACATGCACGGAGACAGAAAGGCCGGGCCCGTTGCTCCTGCAGCTGGGAGGATGTTTACCTGAACTACGAGACAGGAATGTATTTTCGAGGAGTGGAGTAGATAATTCGAAGGTTGAATACAGTCTTGGCAGGCAGAAGGCTGAGCTAAGCGCCGTGAGCCGCGCAAGGAGTAAGGCAGGGGTCACTGGTACAGAGGCAGCCTGGGCTGAGGCTTTCAGAGTCAGAAGGCAGGAAAAAAAGAGGCTCGATCGCAAAATCAGGGCCTACTTCGCCAGAGCTGAAAAACGTGTAAAGTATACCACAAAAAGACGTTGGCATAGCATAGGTAGAAACTGAATATTCAACTCGTTCATAGCGGATCTGAAAAAGGACATGTTAAAGTTGGACGCAAATGTATTTGCGTCTTCATAGCAGGCACAGGAGGGAAGTTACATGCACTTCAAGCTAGTACATGGAGACGGTGGGGTACGCGTTAGGGAACACTACTTGACCAAAAATGTATATTTCCTCATTCCCTCCTTGTTCCCTACGGACCCTTCATGATACATCGATCCTCATTAATCGATCAATCTGTTCACGTAACATCATTTGCTCTTTTTTCTTCTTTTCGCGGTTTGAATGGGAATTTGAATGCGGCATGCATGATGTGACGCACAGGCCACAAATCGCCGGCCCACATTGTAGACACAGGCAGCAACTAAATACTATGAGAAGGGCGATGCCTAGGAAGGATAGGATCTTCCATCCCCAAGCGGTCAACGTTGTCCAAAACCAACCGGACCAAGTCCAGGTGCCTGGATTCTGGTGTATCAAACTTGCAATTTTATGAAGACGTGTGATAGCTTTATATACAGTTGGCACGTTATCTGGAATGAAAACACAACAACTTGACCCGATGACCTTACAAGCTCCACCCCTATCTGCCAAGATGACGTCAATAACAAGACGATTTTGAAGAACAACAACCCGCATGGCGGACTGCTCCTCTGTTAAGTTGCCTAGAGCTGAAGTAGTCTCATTCACTACTGCTTCGAGGGTTCTGGTTAATCTGCGTATCAGTTTACTATTAAAAACAGTACCTAGATAGGGGAAGAAACCTTTATTGAAGTCAGTATATTGCTCCCATGCCGTTTCAGTGTAATCGACAAGCGGGAGATCTCTTCGGAGTCAATGGTTCACTAGATTAGTATTCCTATGGTAGTCAGGAGGGGCTAGGAAAACAGGTGGCAAAAGGAATGCAATGTAACATGTACCATCCCAATCTAGAGGTAAACGGATGTATGCGGTATGGCCGCAAACAAAATAGGAATGACGTGAAGCTCTAAATGTAGATTTACCTTGGTCACTGAAATCGACCACAGTAGTGCATTTACTATGACCTAAGTGTACGGAACCCCTTTTTCGGACACATAATTCGCCTGTGACTGGTAATACTGTCATAGCGGGTAAAACTGGTGCAGCTTCAGATTCGACAGTTAGAATCATGAAATTAACTGTGTAATTACCTAACCCATGCACTTCATTTTCTAGATCAGTGCCTGTCTCAACGGGAAGTCCCTCCTTGTCAGGGTAGCAGGCTTTAAGCAAGACTAAGTTCAGGTCTCCCCAAACCCAGCTTCCTTCATATACAGCAGTATCAGGATCTAGGGAATTAATCAATTTAAACCATGCACCACATGTACCATTGTGAGTGAACGGGTACGGAAAGAGGGGCAGAACTCCCTTGTTTTTCTGGTAGGGAGGGAGTCGGCCACATATCCAACAATTGGTAGCGTTAGTAGTCTGATGGGAGTGATGTAACATACTAATGAAAGTGTTGTTGCGCAGCGCAAGTCTGTAAGACAATTCATGAGGAGGTAATTCACTAAAAGAATGTTCAGCAGTGACGTTATAAGCAGATTGTGCACGCTTGAAAATAGGGTAATAGATGTGCAGTAAAATACTAGCAGCAATAATCAGAAGACTTAGAAAAAACATAACCAATAGCGTCACTATACAGTGACTACGAAGTGATTTACGATATGCACGTTTCTTGAGTTGTCTCTGTCTATCTCTCTCTCTATCTCGATCTAGGGGATACATGTCAGAAACTAATTTAACCGATTCACCTAGGGGAGGACTTAAACAATTAAACTGTCTGACTTGCTAGATCGTAATTTTAGTCTATATTCTTCAGAGGCGGATTTCTCAACCAAAGGGAGTTTTGAATCAGTTTGTGTAGGAGGGCAGGGCTTAGAGTCCAAGTCCGAAGGGAGTCCGTGGAATTTCTTGACGTGGCTGGAATGCAGCCACCCCTTCCTGCCCTCAACTTTAACAGCTGTCCTCGTTGTTAGAAGAACCAATTTCGGGGTTTGCCAGCGGGGCTCCAACGGACTTCTCCGATCGAAGTTGCGCACGAAGACAAAATCCCCCGGGACCACCTCGTGGGGCTTCACCTCGGTGTTGTCGGGAAAAGCTGCAGCTACCTGTGAACGACAAGATTGTAGTGCAGACATCAAGGAGGCAAGGTAATCTGTCAGCATAATACAGTCAACATCTGTAATTTTACGGGGGATAGGCGTCCCCCACATATTCGGCGGCCTACCAAAAACCACTTCATACGGGGATAGCCCGGTTCGAGAATGTGCCACCATCCTCATATAGAAGAGGGCAACCGGCAAAGCAACTATCCAGTCAACACCCTTCTCTCTACAGATTTTGGAAAGTCGGATTTTTAGGGTCTGATTATGGCGCTCCACGAGACCTGCTGCCTCGGGATGTCGGACACAGTGGAACTTCCACTGATAGCCTAACAGGAGTGTAATGTGTTTCACAAGTTCGGATGAGAATGGCTGACCGTTATCTGAGTACACGATACGGGGCAAACCATACCGTGGGAAGAATTCCCGAACCAACTGCTTGGCAGTGGTCGGAGCAGTGTAATCTGGGACTGGATATGCTTCTGTCCATCGGGAAAGAGCACATACGACTACGAGGACATATTTGAAACCTCGACAACGTTCCATCTGGATATAATCCATCTGGAGGACTTCAAAAGGGTGCTCGGGAGGCTGAAATCCACCTTGCTCTACGGGGATGCTTTTACCTGGATTAAACTGACAACAAATCATGCAAGTACGCACTTTTTGTTTGGCTGCTGCTCGTAAGTTCTTATTGTACCATATGTGTTGAATGCTGTCTAGCATAGCTTTTTCTCCTAGGTGCGCTGGACTATGTATCGTGTTAATGATGACCTGAACCATAGAGTCGGGGAGAAACCATGTAGATTTTCCCTTCGTCATCCATCCCTGATCTGTTCGGATCCCTCCTAGTTCAGTCCACTTCTTGATTTCATCTGGTGTGGCATGTGTCTGTATGTCAATTACATCATGGGCGGGATCCCTGACTGTCATGCAGTGTGTCGGTACTACTATTTGTGTCTGGTCAGTTACATGAGTTCGGTTTTGAGCGGTTTGCTTTGCTGTTCGGTCTGCCAGGTCGTTACCCCGGGAGACTGTATCGGTAACTTTTGTATGTGCCTTACATTTCATGATAGAAATTGCAGTAGGTAGATGTATTGCATCTAACAAAGCTTGAATGAGGGGACCGTGTTGGATGTTGGCACCGTGAGAAGTTAAGTAACCTCTCTCTCACCAGAGAACTCCAAAGTCGTGAACGACTCCGAATGCATAACGTGAATCAGTGTATATGTTGACTTTCTTATTCTTGGCTTGAATACATGCTTGTGTCAGAGCGATGAGCTCTGCTGCTTGAGCTGACAAGGTATTGATACAATTGGTTTCAATAACTTCGGTGTCTGTCGTGACTGCGTAGGCTGCCACTAATTCACCTGTACTTGTTCTCATACATGAACCGTCCACATAAAGTGTCAGGTCTGGATCTGATAATGGAACATCTGTCAAGTCTTGTCTGGGTTTTGTTGTAATAGTAATGACTTCAATACAATCATGCGCCAATGGATCTACTCCATTTAATGGCAATAGCGTGGCAGGATTTAATGTGCTACAGCGTCTGATTTCTATGTGTGGTTGAAACAATGTCAGTTCATAACCTGTCAGTCTTGCTATGGTCAGGTGTTGGGTCTGTGTTCGATTCAAAAGGACTTCCACGGAATGTGGAACCTGTACTGTCAATGGATGTCCTAACACTATGGAATCACTCTGTCTGATTGCTAAAGCTGTTGCTGCAACTGATTTCAGACACGCCGGGAGGGCCTGGGCTACTGGATCTAATGTGCTAGAAAAGTAAGCACACGGTTTGTGTGAACCTGCCTGTTCCTGAGTGAGGACTGACAAGGCAGTACCTTCACGTTCTGTGACAAAAAGTGTAAAAGGTTTACTATAACATGGTGTTGCTAAAACAGGTGCTTGACATAAGGCTTTCTTTAAGTCTTCAAAAGCTTGTGTATGTTCCTGAGTCCAAGGGAGGACAGTCGAAGTCGCTGCCTCCTGTGTTGTCAACTGAATGAGTGGTTTTGCTAGAAATGCATATTGGGGAATCCATTGTCTGCAGTACAAAGTGAGGCCTATGAAAGCCCGCACCTCCTTTTGTGTTCTGGGCGGTGACATGTTTACAATTAACTGAATGCGGTCAGGAGTGAGCTGTCTCCCCACTTTGGACAGCAAGTGACCCAGGTACACAACTTGCTGAACACAGAATTGCAGCTTCGAAGGGGACACATTGTGCCCCTTGTCGGCCAGGAAATTCAGAACTGTCAGTGAGGCAGTTTCACATTCAGGTTCACTTCGAGCGGTGATCAGCAGATCATCGACATACTGAAGTAGGGCAGTGTTAACTGGCATGTGGATACTGTCGAGTTGCTTTTTCAATGCTTGACTATAAATGCTGGGGCTTTCTGTGAATCCTTGAGGTGCGCGTGCAAATTTGAAAGATCGTCCATTTAAACTGAATCCGAACAGATATTGGCTTTCCGGATCAATCGGGACACTGAAGAAGGCGTTCTTGAGGTCAATTACAGTAAAGAACGTCGCTTCTGAATCAATGGCTGTCAGTAATGAAGAGATATCTGGGACCACGGGATACTGTGGTACAATGCATTTGTTCAATTCACGCAGATCAATAACTAATCGATAAACAGGTGATGCATTTGGGTCAGTACGTTTAAGGACTGGAATGATAGGAGAATTACATACATTGGAGTCAGTTTCCACAACCACTCCTTGTGCAATGAGCTCGTCAATGATTCTCAGTAAAGCCACGACAGCATCTGGGGGTAACTTGTATTGTCGAATCCGTGGTAATACCACTCCTGCTTTGAGTGTAACTCGATATGGTGTAATGTGCATACAACCTACATCAGTGGGGCCTTGTGCCCACAAATGTGCAGGGACATTCTGTAACCGGTGATCCATGTCTCTCAATACATAATGGCCTTTAAAGTCTCGCAAAAACAATCGTACTCCTTCCGGAGAACAGCATATAATAGCTCCTAGAGCTTTCAATGTCTTTATGCCTAGCAGGTTTTCTGGGCATGATTTCGTAAGCAATAAATCTGTAGTCCGTGTCAAAGGACCGACTGCAAGAGGAAGGGGTTGTGATACTTCATTAATTATGGGTTTTCCTGAAAATCCAAGGGACACGTTCTGTGAGCCTGAGAGGGGTGCCCCTGGAACCTCATGGTGGCTGATCGTAGTTCTGCTTGCCCCTGTATCGATGAGAAACTTTCTGTCTTTACCTAATACTTGACTGTGTACATAAGGACCCTCTTGATCTACAGGAACCTCAATAAGAGGCAAGCCAAACTCCCTCTCTAGGCTGTTTCATGTGTATCGTTGATAATCGGGGTAATCATTTTGTGCATACTGGTACATCTGCTGCGTCGTGTTTTGTGTTGCGGTGATAGGCTGTTGTTGGGGTACTGCTACGGTCTGTGATGAAGCTGGCATAGGCGGAATATGTTGTATATTCTGGGGTACTTGTTGTTGAATCTGATCTTGTCTAGGTGGACGCGGTCTCTCCTTAGTCTTACCCGTGGAGATATTATGTTTCAGAACTGCACAATCGTTTATATAATGACCTGGCTGTTTACAATAGTTACATACTCCCTTAACAGGAGCTGTCGAATTACTGGGCTGGGTCACACCCTTCTTGTGACCGTCTGCGGGAACCGACTGGGCAACTAACATTTTCATTTTTGTATCTTTCATACGTCTTTGTTCGTGTTCTTGTTCTTCTCTAAGTCTATTCTGATGGTACTGTAGCATTTGTAACATTTGTGAAGGAGTATTAGCTTGCCAAGTACTTTCTACTTCCAGTACTCTGTTCTTAACCTGGGGCAGGGAATTCTCGACTAATTTCGTTACAAAAAGATGTGGATATGACTCGCTACTTGCTTTCAGACCGCTATTAATACCAAAACATTTCTCAAATCTGGTATAGAAATCACTAGTGTCTTCATCAGGTTTCTGTTTGCAGGCTGATATTGCACCCCAATCTTCCTTTTTCGTACTCAATAAACGCGGCAATACTTGTACTAACAATCCTGGTAACGCCTTGACTTTATCTCCAAGCCCTAAGCCTGGAACTCGAGTATTTTCTTCATTTTCTAATACAGCTCATTCAATCTTTGCGTCTCCCACCTCCCACTCTTTTTCTTTGAGTTTCTCGTATATACCGGGAGGCAGTAATACTTTCAATATTTTCATAAGGTCTGGATAAGTGTAATCGCCCATTAATAACATATCTTTTATTTCACGGTGAAAACCTGCGGGATCTTTGTCATGACTAGGTACTAATTTTTTCATTTCCAATAATTCTATTTTAGTTATGGGTGTGTACACAAACACGCGTCTAAGCGTATTGTCTGCGTTCTGGACTGGGTGCACTTCTCGCAACGGATTCTGTCTGTCCATGTAATACATTTTTCTTTCCATGACATGTGCTGAGTCGGTCTGTGGACACAAGAAGGCACTATATCTGTGTCGATGTTCTAGAATTACCTTAATTAGATCGGTACCTAGACCTCTCCATTTGTTCATGAGCAGTTCTACTAATATATCAGGCAGGGGGCCTGGATCTGAATGTTGGCTTCTATACAATAAGAGTAGGTGTTGTATCATGTATGTACCAGCTAAACGCTGTTCATTCGGTGTCAGGTTCAAAAACGTATGCACTAACGCATCATCACCATATTTCTCAGAATTGTCAGCCCATTGCACGGCTGACCTGGCCAATTCTTGTTCGTCCATAGAATCGAGCACGTGGTACCCCATTCGTTCTCGGAGCCTGTTGTCAGTGGCTTGGAATAAGTGTTCAGGAGTTCTCGGGTTGCACATAGCTTCCTGGAAAAGCCTTTTGCTTTCTGGACGCACTGGACGCATTGAATTATTACAAGGTCTTCCTTTACCTACGTAAGCTATTATTTCTCTAGCTGGTAACTGTGTGTGCTCTGGTGTCTCTTCTTGTTCGGTCTCTCCTCTGAGGATTCAAGTTTATCTGACTCTATTTCCTGTAGTGGCTGTCTTTTTTCATGCATCTTTATTATTGCACTTCTGATTCTTCGGTACATATTATCTATACAGGCCTGTTTATCGTGATTCCCATCTGCTATATTCTGGCCCCACCTGTGGAGTGCTTTTACGTCATCCGGGTTCATACCCGGCCTATCCACTTCTCTTATTAAACAGTTTATCAGAAACCGTAATATCTTGGCTTGAGTATCTACTTTCTGGTAGGCCATGGCCTCCTTAATACTTTCAGGCCCTACCCCTGTTTGGACAAAATGATATATTCGATCTAGATGATCTACCATTCCAGGTAGTGTTAATAAAAAGTTCGTAACTCGACGCAATCGTACTGATGCGAGCAACATTCTTTCGTCATTCTTCTTTCCAGGTACTGGATCATATCTATAGTCCGCAAGACGATCTCCATAGATTGTAATATCACCTGTTCTAGGTGTACGTTGCTGTGCTAGGTCTCTATAGGTCAACCGATGGGCGGATGGCGGGGTCTGGAAACCTGTCGCTCCTCCGGACGCGCCTCCTGAGGCGCCGGCTCCGAAGGGGTTCGTTGGGTGCAAAGCAGGGGGAGCAGGTCCAGGAAGAGGTGGAAGGACAGCTGGAAGACCAGGAGGAACTGGGGGAGGAGTAGCTTGTCGGGGAGGTAGGAGCTGACCATCTTGGCCGCCAGGAGGAGGTGTGCGTGGCGGTGCGGTATTAGCATAATCGGGAGCTACATCATCTAGATAGGAAGAAAGGAAAATGTCCTTTGCTGTTTTCTGGTGGATTTTAGTTGGGAGCAGTGGGGGTGGTAGGTTTTTCGGTACTTCCGGGGTGGCCTTAGGCAAACCCTCAGTCAAGAGGGGATACATGCCATTCATGAGTGTATTTCGCTGTCTGTCTACTTGTTCTAATTTTACTCGGGTACCTTCCTCAACTAATACGTTCTCTCGGGCCTTTTCAGACTCCTCCTTACTTTTCTCTTCTAGTCTATGTGCCTTTTCTGTACGCCTATGCCATTCTTTACGCCATAGTTCAATGGCATCTTTCTGTGACTGTCTAGCTTTCTTTTTCCATAATGCTTCTTCTACTCTCATGATGCAATCTGCATCCCATGTCCCAGCAGCGGGCCATCTCTGATTCTCTGATAGTTCTTTAGTGTAGTCCACCCATAAGTCGAGAAATAAAACGGCATCTAGGCCATGTTTGTGGTACATAAAGTACCCTGGAGTGTCTCTAGGTGGAATGGGAACGGCTTCTTCTAGTACCCCTTTTCTGGTTTTTATTTGTCTTAATTTGGAGAATAACGGCATCCTGAAATCGGGCTACTTGGTTCTTACTCAGATATGAACACACTGAACACAATAATCACATGAAAGAAGATCGAACACTCACTCATACCACGACATTTGAATGACACATTAAAACATTTCAAAACGAACAACAATAATTATAAAAAAACCTACTAACTGCGTGAAACTGGATATACTGCTAAACAGTACAGATACACTGCTAAACAGTGCAAACAAGATATACTGCTAAACAGTACAGATACACTGCTAAACAGTGCAGACCAGGCTTGTGTACCCAAACCCGTCTTGACCGGCACAAACTAATGCGCACGTCTAGATGCGTCCCTAGCAACGGTACTCACCGGGAAGCACGGAAACAGAAGGCCTCGGAAACTCTGGACCGGACTGGACTCGGACTCGACTCGTGACGCAGATACTTCGGAACTTCGGAACCTGGTGGGCCTCCGTATACCTCGGATCTTGCGCTCTCAGCTAGGCTCTGGTCGGGATCCTCCGCACTCCTCACCGCCTCGTCTGGGTGTCGATCGCAGCCTCAGTCACCTCCGTAGGCCTGAGGGAGATACAGGAAATCCTGCTGGTACGCGTAGTTGTCCGTCCGGCTGTGGCAGGGGGCCAGGCCTGCAACGCACCGCCGGCGCGTGAGATGGGGGAGGGGTTCCTATTCGGGCGCCAGTTATGTGGTAAATTCTAATTACCCATGCTTAATTTATGCGGAAAAGTCAAGAAGAATAACTCAGATAAATAAGAGGCAAAATCCGTGATATTTGAGGTTACTCAAAAAGGGTTTTATTCCTTAGAAAGGAATTGGGTATTTGGCTCGAGCCAAGGTGGCATACCGTTCCGTCACCACATAGGTTCGGGAAGGGACTGACAGACAACATTTTATTGACAGTTATTCATATATATAGTCAATGCATTACAGTAGAGGCATATGCAGAAGGCGTAACAGCTGAGAAGAGAGATAAAATGTTCATACGTAACAGAAAAGGCGTTGCAATAGGCGTGCATGAAGGCGTGTACTAGAAACGTCATTTATCATGAGGTCACAAGTAGGTGGATCCATAAGAGAATCCTGCAATGTCAGCAGATATACATGGCAGAGATGCGCGCGCAGCAGCATGACGTGTGATTGACGTGTAACTGAAGGGTGGAGGGGACTTGACACTTAGCCCTACAAGTGTAGACATAAGTCTGGGATGTCAGATCAACCTAATCCCAAATCGTATCTGATATCTTATGTTTAAGGAACTGTATTATCTGGAAGGGAAAGGTCTCTCGGACGGAGGCTATTCTATACTGGTTGCGAGTGCGTGTATAAGCGTTTATGTGTCTGCATGAGAGGCGAGGGGGGCATGGGCCTACCATGGCAACAGAGTCTATGAATTACATGCACGGAGACAGAAAGGCCGGGCCCGTTGCTCCTGCAGCTGGGAGGATGTTTACCTGAACTACGAGACAGGAATGTATTTTCGAGGAGTGGAGTAGATAATTCGAAGGTTGAATACAGTCTTGGCAGGCAGAAGGCTGAGCTAAGCGCCGTGAGCCGCGCAAGGAGTAAGGCAGGGGTCACTGGTACAGAGGCAGCCTGGGCTGAGGCTTTCAGAGTCAGAAGGCAGGAAAAAAAGAGGCTCGATGGCAAAATCAGGGCCTACTTCGCCAGAGCTGAAAAACGTGTAAAGTATACCACAAAAAGACGTTGGCATAGCATAGGTAGAAACTGAATATTCAACTCGTTCATAGCGGATCTGAAAAAGGACATGTTAAAGTTGGACGCAAATGTATTTGCGTCTTCATAGCAGGCACAGGAGGGAAGTTACATGCACTTCAAGCTAGTACATGGAGACGGTGGGGTACGCGTTAGGGAACACTACTTGACCAAAAATGTATATTTCCGAGTTCGGTCTGTTGGAGCGGCGAGGTAGGCCCGCCGGTCTCCAGCCCTCCAGCCAGTCATGTGCAGCCTCCGGAGTGTCGAAGAACCATGTTTTATTGTCCGCCACTATCCTCAATTTGGCTGGGAAGAGCATCGCATAAGGAATCTCTCTCGCCCTAAGTTCTTTTTTAACTTCAAAGAATGTCCTCCTCCTGCGTGCGACCTCCGCCGTATAGTCTGGAAAGACCGCCAATGTCGAGTTTTGGATTTTAATTGGGGGTGAGTTTCTTGCCGCTTGTAAGATCGCATCCCTGTCTCTGAAATTGAAGAGCCGAGCAATGATCGGCCGTGAGGTTGCGCCTGGTTTCGGGCGTCCCCCCAGGACCCGGTGCGCTCTTTCCACTGAGAAAAAGGCGGAAAGACCCTTGGGCTTAAGTTCTTGTTTGATCAGCTCTTCCACATATAGGTCCATCACCCTCGTGTCTTCCGATTCCGGAACCCCTATTATGTGGATGTTGTTTCGTCTCGAGCGCCCTTCCTGCTTATCCAGCTTTTCACGCAGGTCTTTATTTTCTTTCGAGATCCATTCCATACTGATTTGCAGCTCTGATACATCCTCCACTAAGGATTTGGTCACTATCTCCATCGAGTTTACTTTTTCCGACATTTTGTGGAAGTCTGCTCTTATTAGTGTTATTTCCGCTGAGATCGACCCCACCGTCGCCTGCACTTGTGTCAGGGCCCGCATCACGTCCTCCAGGGTCGCTTTCTTACCTCCCGTCGTGTCGGCTGTTTTGTTTGCCTGCATTTTAGCGTCTGTTGGGAAGGAGGTCGTTTTATCATATGCGTATCTCTCGAGTCGTGACTGTGGGTTTCCTCCCTTCGGCCCTTTTCCCGCCATTTTGGCGATCGCTGCAGTGGCGACCCGCAACAGAATATTCGCTGCGAATAGTGTTCTTAGGGAGCTGAGTCTGTCGGGAAGTAACCCCGGTGGAGGCTCGCGGCTTATGGATGTGTTTGGGCCTAGCAGATGTACTGACCACCAGTCGATGTCGTCCCCTCTTCCTTCTAGCAGGCCACCGATGGGCGCGACCTGCACTGTGTGTCGCTCTCAAGGTGCAGAGTGCTGGCGAGTCGTGCGGTTAGGGTTATGTCGCCGTATGATCTGCCGGGTACACACACCTTCGTTGCTGTGTTGGTGTAGGTTATCCGTGGCAGAGGCGTTATGGGCGACACAGTCCTTTGGATGTCGCCCTCACCGTGCCCCCTTTAGTCCACTGATGGTTGGTGCATCCCCCGGTATCTTCTGGTTTCAGCCGGGTCCACTCTGGCCGCCGCAGGGATGCACCCACGGTCCGCTAATGTAAGTGGGAATGTAGTGTTTCCCCACAGCCGCGCTCAGTGGTGCCGTCGCCAGCGATGTAAACCGCCCCTCTGCAGTGTAGGACAGTGGGGTTGACTGCGCCGCGCCCCAGTAGTAATGTGGTGTGGAGCCCTGGATGATTGGGTCCGTGCTGGGATACAGCGTCCGTGTAGCGGCGACTGCGCCGGAGTCGTGTGTCGGTGCGCTAATGGTCGCCCCTGCGCCACTGTCCAAGTTGTCGGCGAACCCCCTCGCCAGGCATCCCGTGGTCCGGTCAAGGACACCCTCCGACCCCTGTGCCTCAATCAGTGTGCCGTGTCGAGTTCTGTGGCCCTTCCGCAATCCTGTGCCTCGGGCCCTTCGGTGATCGGGGGTCAAGATGGCGGCTCCGGACCCGGATTTGGTAGTTCCATCCGCCGCCGTATGATGGCCTGGGTCGTTCCCGCTACTCTCCGGGCAGTCGTCGACGATGGTCGGTCTCTCGGCCACGGGTACCTGGATTCTGGCGTCTGCGCTGGTCCACGGTCACCTTTTGCACTCGGAGCTCCTCCACGAGCGGTCGTTTCCGGTGCCTCTTCGCCCAGTCCGCAGCACTTCCTGTCGGCTCTCCGAGTCAGTCAGCTCCCCGGCTCTGTGGCCTGAGTGGGCTGCGCGATGAACTCCACTTCCCGCCGTCAGATTTTCGTTCTACCTTCTGCCGATTGTGCCGCCCGGTCCTGGGCCTCAGTACCTTCCCGCAGGGTGATTTTTATTATCGGATTAATAATCGGATCTGCAAGGAGGCCGCGTCAACCACGGAGCTCGCCTTCTATGCTGCCGCCATCTTCGGCTGCTAGCCACGCCCCCAAAGACCTCTTTTTTTAATGAGATAAAGTAACAAAAGGAAACTGTTCCGTTTAATAGAACCAGTATCTCTACTCTACAGAGTTAGTGGATGTTTAGGGATTGAGCAAAATATATTATTGTTTAAGTCAATTGCTTTATGGAGAAATATTAAATATGAATGGTTATTTATTTACCAGAGACAAATCCTGTGACATAACCTTTAGTGTCATATTGTACTGAGAAAATAATTAAATGAAATGTGCACAGGTTTAAAAGAATATCATTTAAGTGATCAATATAATCGTGTGGAAATGTACTATGAATGTATACTATATATTTGCGATGTTATTCTCATTTACAATTGTTTTGATATCTTGAATGGTTTTCATGTTCTCTTTTTGAGTGATAATTGACATCTTAATTATAAAATGTTATGTGAAGCAAAGTAAAATATATGATAACTGTTCGTCTATCTGTCTTTTTTTGGATAGAAAATATTGTTTATGATAACCCAATAATCATGTAAACAATATTGTTGTGTTGCATAAACTAGGGCTCTGGCCAAGCTGAATAGGCTTTGGCTTTCCCACCCATGGGTGCCTGGCCGAAGTTCAGTGCTCCATTGCTTAAACTTAAACAGAATTTCAAGTTATTGAACGCCCATACAACCTCATTGGGCATACGTGCCGGTGTGGTGTCTGTGCTTTCTTGGTTACTAACAGTTCTGTGAAGAGTTCAGGGAGGCAGTGGTAATTCGAACCCAATTTTGTTCTTTAGCATAGCACTCACAAGTACTGTACTAAGAAAAGACACTATATATGTTTTAAAGTGTTTATTTCGACTGTCTAAGCCTGTTGCTTAGTACATGAGTAATAACGACACAGAATATAATTAGAACAGCACTCATGTATGTTACTAGCAGCATGAATAATATGAACATTTGTAACAAGAGTAGAACGTTCATAGGAGCTTAGCAACTGGAAGACTACTTCTATGTGCTACACTACGAGAGTTTGGCATAGCTAACTTGCCAGTAGAGTTTCTTCGGACTCAGCAAACTGCATACCTGCTCACATTGGAGAAGCTGTGACTATAAGACTGAAGTTGAGAAAGAGTGTTCCCTAGGAAGGAAAACACACATCAGCTGGGCTTAGCTCTGCTCCTCTCTGATTGGCTCTCAGCATAGGACCGGAGGCTGCAGTCGTCTGGCAGGAGCTCTTGCCATAACCCGGGATAAAGATCTCTCTAATTCAGTGCTCAATTCATGAGTGTTAAACACTGAATTTTACTCTACATTGGGGGACTTCCCATTAATCCGAGACGTAACTGCTATGAACCAGCATGATAAAAATATGTAAAACAAGACAACATATATATTTTTCACATTCACTGTCAGACCTTGTAAGGCAGATATCATGGAGCTGGTAGCATACTTGTGTCGCCTTGTGTGGTAGCAAAGTTATTGTTTGGATAAATTGAAACAGTCATGAGTTCCCCGAAAGATAATGACATGCTGCATACCGACCAAACACAGACAGGATAACGTGTTGGGAGTTTACAACAGTTGTGTGTCTAGTTATCTATTTGGAAAACTAATATTGTCTGTAATAACCATATAATCATGTAAACAATGTTTAGGTAATATATATATTTGTAGTTTTGTGATTGAAGATTGTTGTAATGAATATATATGTGCTTTCAGAATGTTATAGATTAAATGTTCTCTGAAAACTGGACCTTACATTGTGAAGCATGTAAATAAAACAAAATGCACTCCCGAAAAATACTTTATAACCTCTTTTAAGGCTCTAACAGTAGATGTATTACTGTTTGAAACAAGACGGTAGGGTCATACTGGCTGGGCTGGTTGAAGTACATGCAGGGTCACTGGCTCTCGCAGTCTGTTTCTTTCATTTCCCTAAATAGCCTGTTTTAAGATTCAAATGTTAAAGACACAATACATTCGAGCAGCGGTTCTTAATCTTTTCAATTCTGAAGCCCCCCACTGATTCATTACTGTAATCCAGTAATTATTGGATGCCGGGACCTTCGGCCTAAGCTATTTCTTGACAATACTCAAAAATATAGACACATGAATACATGAAACACGATCTCAAATATTGAAATCTTTTGTTTAATTCACAATCAAATATTGAAAAAGGTTCACAATTTTCAGTTTTGCTTCTTCATTCAAACCTACTTTATTAATTTGTATTCATTAATTTTAATAATATTTAATTTTGTAAAAACGTTTGCAGACCCACTGTGTAGGTCCCTTGGATCACAGGTTGTGAACCACTGCATCACAGAACTAATTAGTGAGGCACAATACATATAAAAGGGAGGCAAACCACTATCCACAAAATTAAAGATAGCCAACTGAGTCTATTTAGGGAATGTTACCATATCATAACATTTGATATTTCGGCAAAGGAGGTCTAATTTTTTAATAGGCAAATTACTAGATGCTCCTCCACAGTTTTCCCATCAACAAAGTGTGGTGTATACAATGGTCGATCTACGTGTGTTCACCATTCTGTACGACTTACAAGAAGACGCTAGGTAGCTTAATATATTTGCTACAATAGTGACAGCAGCCAGCAGAAAATAGATAGGATCCCAGGTGGCTCTGCAGTCGGCAATAAACAGATAGGATCTCAGGTAGAAGGTGGACACTATAACACCGCAGCCAGCAGCAAACCAATAGGATCTCAGGTAGAAGGTGGTCACTATGATGCCGCAGTCGGCAGCAACCTTATAGTTTACATACGTCTTTATGCAGACGAAGAAGGCTGTACACTACTTCTACACATAATCTGATTCAACAGCACAGCCACGGAGGATGGCACACTGCTTTTATGAGCAAAAAACACAGTTGATGGACAGAATAAAGAACAATGTCATACATTCACCCCAGTACAAGGATCTGGGCCTAAATCCATCGTTTTTTTGCACTCCACACCACCCTGGGTTAGACACTGGCTATATGCCAATCAGCTCTGACCCTGTGCCTCATGGGAACAGTCCAGTCTGAACTACTAAGCCATGTCTGCTTTTATACAACATTTAATGCAACAGTACAGCCTTGGAGGACGGCACACTGGTTTTGCACAACATCGGACACAATGTTGCAAACTTCCAACAAAGGTGTCTAAGGAAGAATGAATTATAAAAATAAATTGGAGAATTTTGGAAGTTGGTTATTCCCCTCTGTTTGAATTGAGGTCAGAACCTCAGGAACCCTCACAACAATGACCGACATAGCTGGGGCCGTTGGTGTACGTACATTAGACCATTTGTCCTACTTATGGTAGACATTCTGACCTACTTGCTTCTCCTCAGGAACATTATGTAAAGACTGGCTGTCTGAAACAGAAAAAAACTAGGAAAAAATGACCCAGACTCCCTTGTAAAAGCTCTCAGTGTATCAAGTACAGAATTTATTGATTTTACAAAAAGCAAAAGCAAACTCTCACTTTAGGAGTAAAACAAAAAAGTCTGCTGGGCACCCGTAATAAACATGTCACTCAGCAAACTTTAGGTGCTTTTTTAATTTAGGGAATAAATCACATTTAAGATCTCCTATACAATCAGCAGTCTAATACCATGAATTCAAATACATTTGTTGTTTTATTACATACATTTCATATTAATATGTAAATTCTAGTTATCATTGTGTACATTTCATAGCCTCATGATTGTTCTTGCTGTATCATAATTTGGTTCATGTTAATTTCAAAGTAAACTGAGTTTGATCCTGGTACACACGTCTGTAGTGTGGATTTTAAAGGCTTTTGGATGTCCATACATAGGTGGCGTTTGAATGTATGGTTATGTATCATTAATACAGATTTCTAAAGTATTGGGTTTCAAATTTCTTATTCCACTAATGGCCATGCAAACCACTTGTTCAGTTTAGAACGTGTTGCTGATAACGTGAAAGTAAAGTGTGTTTGGCCCTGGAGCAAACCCCTGTAGTGTGTTATGTATAAGGATGGGTGTGCTGAAGAGCAGTCTCGTTCCTGTTCCCGAGTGGCTGTGTAGTGATGATGATGATGGTCGGCAGCAGGAAGAACATCCTAGACTCTACCATTTGTTAAAATGAACTCAGTGGAAAGCATTTGTTTCTACTATCTTTGGCTACTGAAGATGTATCTTTCTTCTGATGTGCATATTATATCGGTGAACTCCTTCCTCTAAGCAAGGCTGGGCCATGAGATCACTGTTTATTTGGCAGCTCCAGCAACACAGAAGCACACTACAGATGATTCAGAACGCTACGGTCTATCTTATTTGTGGTCGGAGGACGTCCCAACTGCATCACAAAGTTTCACTGCTTGCGCACGAGGCACCACATACTTTTTATGTCCATTCATTCACTTGCAGTTTATATAACAAGAGTTTCTTTTTACTTGTAAAAACAAACCTGAATATCATTTGTGTCAAAAATCTGTATCTTTTGTGTTCCTTTACTTCTAAATCCATTTTTTTTTCCAGAGACAAGGTTCAAGAAATGTAAAGTAGGGAGTCTATAGTTCTGGACTGTAAGAGCTGGAATTCTTTACTGCTCAAGATTCTTTACTTAACTGTCAAGCTTTTAGAAATGTATTAAGAACTAAACTTTTCGTCAGCTCTCTCTGGGATCATTACTTTCGTCATCATGCACGGATTCTGTCCTTTGACCAGTTAGGAGTTGGTTGGTTGATTCTCTGTAAATATGAAAGGTCTAAAATATATTCATATCAAATGAATCTGGCCGTGAATCACTTACAGTCAGTGGTGAGCCAGCAAATTTCTCAAGGGTCCAGCTTGATATTGGACATCTCTGGGGAAGTGCCACTATGGTGGGTGCATTAACAGATGCATGTGATGAGTGAAATTAGCATCATGTATCCCAACTCAGTGCTTCGGAGGTAAATGTTGTGCGCTGCAAGCATTAACTCTCAGAGTTACAGGTCACAATTTCCTACTTTGACTTCTTGTGCCCTTGGGCGTTGTTCTCTAGCCGCTGTCATTGAACCAGTTATTGCACAAAATGTCCAAACACCAAAATCAGCTAGAAATATTCTCCAGTCTGTGCTTGGTAAACTTATTCATGTGTGTTGTGTTTATAGGTTTTATCACTAATCCCTGTAGTTAGCTGAAAACCCTTCCGTCAAACACTTCCACATCCTCCACAATGGTATGGTTTCTCTCCTGTTTGTGTTTGTGTGGTGCACTTGAATGGCATTTCCCCTAACTGGGTTCACTGGAGATTTCCTAATGTTGAAGGGGCACTAAAACTACTTCCTCATTCACTGCAGTGGTAGAGTTTTCACCTGTGTGTGTATGCTGAGGGTTCCTTAATGCTGAGTAAAAACTAAAAATACTTCCACATTCACTGCAGTGGTAGGGGTTTTTCACCTGTGTGTGTTTGTTGATGTCTTTGTATTTCTGATAATTGACTAAAGCACTTAACACACTCACTACACTTGAAAGTTTTTTACCCAGTGAGTGTTCGCTGATTATTCTTAAATTTTGAGGAACGACTAAACTATTTCCACATTCATTGCAATCAGATGGTTTATACCCTGTGTGTGTTCGCTGATGTCTCTGCAGAATTGATAACAGACTAATGCTCTTCATACATTCATGGCACTGTAATGGCTTTTCCCCTGTCTGTGTTCGCTGATGACTTCTGAGATTTGAGGAATCACTAAAACTACTTCCACAATCATTGCAATGGTATGTTTTTTCCCCAGTGTGTGTTCGTTTATGTTTTTGTAGGCCAATAACTGACTGAAGCTCTTCACACATTTACTGCAATGCTATGGTATTTTTCCTGTGTGTTCGTTGATGTCTTCGAAGATTTGATACATCAATGAATCTCTTGACACATTTATTGCAATGGTATGGTTTTTCCCCAGTGTGTGTTATCTGATGTGTTTGGAGTTTTGATAACCGACTGAAGCTCTTCACACATTCAGTGCAATGGTATGGTTTTTCCCCAGTATGTGTTCGCTGATGAATCCTGAGATTTGAGGAATCACTAAAACTACTTCCACATTCACTGCAATGGTATGGTTTTTCCCCAGTATGTGTTCGCTGATGTCTTTGTAGGTGTGATAACCGACAGAAGCTCTTCACACATTCAGTGCAATGGTATGGTTTTTCCCCAGTATGTGTTCGCTGATGGCTTTGTAGGTGTGATAACCGCCAGAAGCTCTTCACACATTCAGTGCAATGGTATGGTTTTCCCCTGTGTGTGTTTGCTGATGACTTTGAAGAATTGATAACTGACTGAATATCTTCAGACATTCACAGCAATGGTATGGTTTTTCCCCAGTATGTGTTTGCTGATTGCTTTGTAGGTGTGATAAACGACAGAAGCTCTTCACACATTCATTGCAATGGTATGGTTTTTCCCCAGTGTGTGTTCGCTGATGAACTTGGAGTTGTGATAAATAACTGAAGCTCTTCACACATTCATTGCAATGGTATGGTTTTTCCCCAGTGTGTGTTCGCTGATGGCTTTGTAGGTGGGATAACCGACAGAAGTTCTTCACACATTCAGTGCAATGGTATGGTTTTTCTCCTGTGTGTGTTTGCTGATGTCTTTGAAGATTTGATAACTGACTGAATGCCTTCCCACATTCATTGCAATGGTATGGTTTTTCCCCTGTGTGTGTTCGCTGATGAATCCTGAGATTTGAGGAATCACTAAAACTACTTCCACATTCATTGCAATGGTATGGTTTTTCCCCAATGTGCGTTCGCTGATGTATGTTGAGGTGTGATAACCGACTGAAGCTCTTCACACATTCACTGCAATGGTATGATTTTTCCCCTGTGTGTGTTCGCTGATGAATCCTGAGATTTGAGGAATCACTAAAACTACTTCCACATTCATTGCAATGGTATGGTTTTTCCCCAGTGTGCGTTCGCTGATGTATGTTGAGGTGTGATAACCGACTGAAGCTCTTCACACATTCACTGCAATGGTATGGTTTTTCCCCTGTGTGAGTTCGCTGATTATCTTTTAGGAGTGTTAACTGATTAAAGTTCTTCACACATTCATTGCAATTGCACATTGCTTTTCCTTTGTGAGTTTGCTGATGGTTCTTTAGTAGCGATGACAAACTAAAGCTCTTGCTGCTTTTGAATGATTTTTCTTTCTTGGTTAGTGTCTCTGGGTCAGGTTTATATTTGTCTGCATCCCATGACTGCGTTTCCTGAGGAGCTAACATGGCTGATAGAGCACATGTGTTATTTTCACATTCCATGTATGTGTGTGGTATTTTGGATGGTTGATTTCAGATTTCACAATGAAATACAAGACTCTCTAACTACATATATTATAATTGTTGCAAGTAAAGCTTCTTTGTAGGTGGTTTATTTATTTCTTTATTTATCAAATGTCTTTAGATTGCGGAATGGTTTTGCATATTTATGAGTGAAGATCAGTCTTCCTTCTGGTCGAAGCAAATTAGGACAGTCTGTTGTAGATCAGAGAACCTCTCTTTCCTTTACCGTTCATTTGTCAGGCTCCACTCCCTTGTGGTTTTCTCTTGTTCCAGTGGTTTGGCCAGAAAGAGTTCACAATACACCTAGCGTTCTGAATGGTGGTCTGCCATCATTACAGGAAGCAGAGCAATGCTGTATCTACCTCATACCGAACACCTATATCAAAGCTGGTGGTGGACGCTTGTTTATACAAGAAGTGGTTTGTCATTGTTGTTTCCTTAATTTTCGAGAGGTCATTTCTTAGTCCTGTTGCGTGGAGGTGCACAGCTCAGACTCTTGCATCCACTGAACTGCTCTGGACTGCCTCTTCCAGGATATATCAGTTTATCTTCAGGTTCCTCAGTCTCTCTGCAGATCTTTTTCTAAATATTGGAGCTCATTATTTCTAACCAATTTTTTTCAGATTTGAACGATTATTGACATTATTCACGGTCATTTGTGCATTCAAGGCTGGTTTCCTGTTGGATGTAAAGAGATTTAAAATCACTAAATGGAAATGTAAGAGAATGTGAATACACAATATTTAACTAGTTGTAAAAGACATCTGGTCATTACCATTTATGAAAGTTACCGAGAGACATTTCACCATACACAGATATTTAACTAAATGTTCTATAGAACATGTCACATTTTACTTATTTCAGAAAAGGAGGTGATTTTCTAGTGTTAACACAGTAACTTAGTACAGAAAGAGCACACAAGGAGTGCCCACTTACTAGAGGTACAGCTTTACAAGACGCACATGCAAAGATTTCATTTAAATAAGAAGGGTTTGTGTAAGAAGAGATGGATCAGAATGTGTTGCTGTCACTTCAGTTTTAGAAATTGTATAACAGCAGCAACCCTTTCAAGACTACATGACAAAGAAAACTCTTCAGGAAGTATATAATGAAGGTAACGCTCCGGGAAGTATATAATAATGGCAAAGCTCCAGGAAGTATATAACAAATGTAGCTCCATTCACACTCTTCTTGACAGTACTTTCCAGTTCACTCCTGTCTTTACTTTTCTATTTGTTAAGTTATCTTTGCCACATTCCTAGGGATGGTTCAAGAATTTGTTGGAATATTGAAGCATTTATTGTAGAGATTCCATCACAACCAGTAATATACATGCAATATCTCTGCTGCCAATACGTGTCTGCTTTTTGTCTTTTTCTACCTTACCAGGGTATTGGACTTAATGTCTTCCGTTTGGTGCCAGCATGCTTCTCAGTCGGGGGATGGAGCATTGGCAGAGTGGGACAAGATGTCCATTGCTTTCAGGTGAGTGCAGCATTACACCGTTGGGAATTTCTTAAAATCAGCTTTACCATATCACTGTTCATCTCCTTCAATACTCCCTTATGTCTCTGTGCTCGCTCTGCAGGGTTCATTGACAGCTAAAGCAGGGGTGTGACTCGATAAACACATATGATAGACAAACGCCATAGTTGGCAGTAGAAGGATCAAAAGCGTCTTTAGAGAAGCTCGCCGGGACATAAAAACGGAGGAAGTGCACAGGTAGATACAGAGGAGGCGAACATGTAGATAGATGCTCCATTTCGGGTCTATTTCAGGCTTTTACTGGGCTGGGAATTGGTGTGCACTGTATCTTAATCCTGCAAAACACACAAGATGATGGACGGAATGTTGCAAAATGGCAAAACATTCACCCCCAGTCACAGATCTGGGTTTGATCCATCGTTATTTTGCTCACCAAGCCACCCCAGTTCAGACATGGCCATCTGCAAATCAGTCTTGACCTTGTGCCTCATGGGAACAGTATGCTCAATAAGCCACTGGAGTCAAGCTATCCTGGCTGAAGACGGCTGATAGCCAGAAACTGGTCCTAGGATGCTTGATTCCATGTCTGAACTGGGGTGGCTTGGTGAGCAAAACAACGATGGATTAAACCCAGATCTGTGACTGGGGGTGAATGTTCATCAAGGGACATAAAATGATCCCTTGAAACACAGCGGCAGAGAGGCGAAATCGTCAACCCAGATGGAGAAGAGCCGGGTATTCCACTGTTTCTGGATCAGTAAGTGGTATTGAACCTTTCTAAGGTTAGGAGGCATAGAATTCCATCGGGTCGGAGCTAAGACATGGAAGGAGAAACCTCCCGGTCTGGCTCTGCTGTGACATGGGATGTGGGCCAGGTTTAGATTGGTGGAGTGAAGTGTTCTGGAGGGCATGTAAAATCGCATCCCGGCAGCTAGGCTGAGACTGGGTACTCCTTGGATCTCTGTTTTTTATTAGTTAAGTCCTTAAACAGTTGTCGTGTATCCATTTGGCCAACGCTGATACACATTTTTTAGATTTGCCACAAAAGCCAGTCGACTCTGCCGACAGGGAAATAATTAGCGTGTCAAATTCAAAATTAACTTTATTCGGATTTCAATATGAAAGCCACAAAAGTACAAGTTTATACAGTAAAAAACACTAATTAAAAAAGACGTTTAAAAGTTCATGATATGTGTTAAAAATTTAGATCTCTATATACTGTACAATACATTTACTAGAGACTATGTTAAGACGGGTTTTCAGAATGATCATAAGTTCGTACGGTGTTTAAGGCACACTCTGAGGTAGTGTGCCACGGATCTTGAGACTAGAGGATTATCCAAGAACTGTAATGCCAGGAATGCTGGGCGACATCTTCTGACCTTCATTGCTTTTAAGATTGGTAATATCCATCTCTTTCGGAATGGAGTGTAAAAGGTACAGAAGAAGAGAACATGGATTGTGGACTGGGAAGAATTAGAGTCACAGGGGCACGCTGTTGTAATATGTGTCCAGTTGTTTTGGGTGGGGAATGAAACCATGATGTGGAAAAGATTGAACCTGAAACGGGTTAGCAGTAACTTTTCAAAATGTGTCAGGTCTTCCTGTAGATATGGTTGTATGGATGGAACAGTTTGTATCATGAGGCTATGTTGTACTGACGATTTACCTATTTCTGTCATCAGTCTTAGTTGGTTTAAGTGAGACAGACATATCTTTTTTAGTTCCTTTTTTGCTATGTCTGTGACTGACTGTGGGTCGTTGAAAAACCTCGGAAGACCAATATCTGTGAGGAAGGTTTTTACGTAGTGAAGCCACTTAATCTTTTCCATGTGCTCTAGGTTCATACAGTCCTCAATAATTGCTCTTGTAAGTGTGCATTCTTCCGTTGCCCATATTCTGCGCCATAACATTATGGGTTGGATCTTGATGAGATCTGAGATATATTCAAGTCCAAGTTCTAGATGGCATCCAAAGGTGGTCGTGCTCTTAGGGACTGCTAGTAAAAATTTGAGGAAGGTGTTTTCGATCTTTTGGATTTGTTCAGTATTTGCCGTTCCCCAAACTCCTCCTCCAAAGATGGCCATGGTAATGCATTTTGCATTATAAATCTTTAACATCTCTGCCAGGGTTTTTTTCCCTAGGCGGAGAGAGAAGGCTTTTAGTGCGCCGACTGTTCGTTTGAGCGATAGCTTGCGGGAGTTAATTGCATCTTTCCATTTGAACTCCTCGTCGATGGTGATTCCAAGATATGGGTAGGTTTTTGTTTTTTCGAGTGGTAAGTTGTCTACTAAGATTGTTTTCGTCCTTTTCCCTTTACTGCCGACATGCATCACAAAAGTTTTCTTTATATTAACTTTCAAATTGAGATTGGTCATGAAGGTACAGTAATTGTTTACAGCTTTTTGTAACTGTATTGAAGTTCGGGCAAGAATCACCGCATCGTCGGCGTATAGCAATGCTGGGATTGCTCGCCGTCCAGCTGTAGGAAAGTCTTTTGTACCCTGCAGCATTGCTGCCTCTAGTCCGTTAGTGTACAGCGTGAATAAGAAGGGGGCCAGTACACACCCCTGCCTGACCCCCTTCTGTATTGGGAAGCTGTCTGTAAGTTGTCCTTCCAGCCCGTATCTTACCTTGCCTGTGGCATCAGAATATAACTCACGTAAAAAATCCACAATTGCAGGGTCAATCCCCATTTCCAGCATGATTAGCCAAAGTTTTGTATGTACCACACAGTCAAACGCTGCCGTGAGGTCAACGTAGACCAGGTGGAGACTAGTTTTTTTGACAGTTGTGTATTTTGCGGCCAGTAGGGTTAAGTTCAGAACTTGGTCCACGGTGCTCAGGCCAGCCCTGAACCCGTATTGAAGGTCTGAAATGACCCCGTGTTCCCTAGACCACTCCTGGAGACGATCGAGAAGGATCCTTCCTGCCATCTTACCCACAGAGTCCAGAAGTGAGATGGGTCGGTAGCAAGAAGGACTGTCTCTATTACCTTTCTTGAAGATGGGAATCAAGATTGATGTTGACCATGATTTAGGGAGATTGCTTTCCTTAGCTGCATTCAGTACTTTTGTTAAAAGTGGGGACCAGAGGTCGGGGAGAAATTTGTAAAGGTCCATTGGAACGGAGTCTGGACCTGGCGCTTTACCGTTTTTTGCCGAGTTAATGGCTTTCTGTATCTCGTTGACAGTAAAGTGTATATCTAACGGGTACTTCACCGCTGGGAGCACAGGTCCGGAGGTTGGGACTCCGGTTTTTGCCTCTCCAAAGACTCCTGAAAAATACATCACCCAGTCCTCCGCGTTAATTGCGATGTCTAAGGATGGACCCTCCTTGTTCCCGGCTAGGAAAGGAGTCTTGACTATACTCCAGAATGCTATATTGTCTTTTTGCAAACTACTATCTAAAAGCTGAGTCCAGAGATTGAGTTGTATCTCTTTTTTCCGTTCTTTAAGTGCTTGCGCATAAGTTTTCCGTAGTTTGGCTATCTCTTCCCTGTTTCGTTCTTTCTTTGCTAGGGCTTTCTTTAGGGTAGAGTAGGCTTTTGTACACTTGGTGTTAAACCATCCTTTTCTTTGTGTGTTGTTTTGTTTTCTGGGCTTGGTTAATTCATTTCCTATGGTTTTCACTATTCTGTCATAGTCGTTCAGGATTTCGTCAGCACCAGCTGAAGGATTTAGACAGTTTTCAATAAGTGACCTGCATTTGTCCACTATTCTTTTGGTAGTTAGTTCTTGATCTAGGATACCCCATTTTAGGGTGAGGCCATTCAACCTGTTTAGCGTGAGATTATCTTGTTGTAATAGAGTAAGGTGGTCCTTTACTGGATTCTTGTGGTGATCAGGTTCAAGGTATGTTAATTTGAGGGGATAGTGGTCGCTAAGTACGTTGTTAATCACTTCAAAGTGCTTTATACAATCTGCATTGATGGTAGAAACCAGGATATAGTCAATTAATGTTTGGGCCCCTCTTCCGTGAAAGGTTGACGTAAATGGGATTGTTGGTGACATTATCATATTCGCAAACCCTAATTCTAACTCGAACATAGTGGCTTGTGTATTAGTTCCTTCTTCCGTATGTAAAAAATGAGTTAGAGGGTTATCATGTTCATCAGTGATCCCACAGGTGGGTGTGTTACTTTGGCCGCAGATGTGTAAATTAAAGTCTCCTCCCCAGATTATTGAGTGTGTGATTTTTGCGAATTTGATTTTTTGCATGTTTATTACTTCAGTGATTTCGCTTAGTGTTTTGATTAGGTCCTCTAAGCTCATGTTGTTGTAGAAATTTATTATTGTATAGGATATATGGATAGTTACTTTGATGTTGATTATTTGATAGTTCTGATGAAGAACTATAGGTGTTATTTCCTGACAGGGCCAAAGATTCGAGATGTATGTTATTAGGCCTCCTTTGCTTCTCCCTGATTGTGATTTTGTTGCTTTCGAGAAGTATGTTCTGTATCCCGCTAGGTGAACTGGGTCATTCAGCCATGTCTCCTGCAGACATATTAAATCATTTGTATGGGCCAGGTCCAAGAAGGCTTTTTCTTGGTGCTTGGTTGCGAGACCCGCCACATTCCAGAACAACAGGTTCCGCTCGACTTTGTTTATATTGTCTATGAGATGGTTCTTGGGGGGGGCGGATTTTTCATGTGCCATTGAGTTTGGTTCATCAACAATCTGATTTATTTCAGGCAGACGCTTTTTTAAAGGAGATAATGACAGTTTCTGCAGACCCGGGACCAGATTACCATATTGTTGTCTGGTTTCAGTCTGACGGGCTCCATTTGGGTTTCCCTCGGGTTGGCTCCAGGACCAATTTGATGGCCAAGTGGGGTCCTCGGAGCGATGGGTTTGTCGGGGGTAGAAAAAGGATAGGCGTTTGACATTTATTCCTTCGTTGTATTCTGGAGTATCCCAGGAACAGGTGTAATCGACTGCCCGTGGATTTTCGAAGTTTACGATTATGCAGTCTCCAGGGATTGTTTTTGGCTGGTGGCCAATCCACGAAACCCTTCTTACCGTGGTTATTCTGGAAATGTTGTTCGGGTGATTGGGCCTGTTGATATTTAACCAGTATCGTACTTTGTTTAGTAGAGACCAGGTAGGTTCGTCTGATTCTCTGCCTAGTTCGGGGACACCCGTTAGTATGGCTACAAAAGGAGCTGCCTCTGGAGGGAGATTTACTACTTTTCTCCATCTCTTATTAGGTTGTCCTGTTTTGCTATTGTGGGTCTGCGTTTGTTCAAGTCTTGGAGTATTTGCAGTAGGTGGATTTGAAGTTTTTTTTATCTGGTTGTCATTTGTTGAAGTGGAATCTGTGATTGGTTGGTTTTGAGTACCTGAAGTGAGTATTAGGTTATTTTGATCAGTCTTTGTTTTTACGGAGTTGGTTTGATTAGTAGATTTGTTTTCTGGTTCTTTCACTGTTTTCATTGTGGTTTTTGTGGTATTGGTGATGACTGGTTTGTTGACTGTTTGTTTTGAAGGGTTAATTGCATTTCTTTTTCCTGAGTCGATGGCGGCGCCTAGAGGAACAGGAAGATCGTTTTTCCTTAAGTTGGTGGTTGTTTTTGCAGAGGCTATTAATATGGCCACTTGTTTTTCTATTACTTCGAGACTTTTTTGTAAAGGTTGTAGTTGGTGTTTTATTATTTCCGAGATTTTGTTTAACAGAGAAGTGTCTACTTTAGAGTGATTTGTGCTTTTTTCCGCACAAGGAATCGGTTTGTCTTGACGGTTCTTGTTGGAACTAGGTCTGTTTGCGTGGTCTTCGACTATAAGGACATCGGATAAGATGTTCTTAGAGGAATCTGTGATAACGATGTTCTGTTGATTTTGTTGGTTAGCATGTCGAACGATATCTGAGTTAGTGGCACTTATGTGTTCTGGACTGTTAGATCGTAATTGTAAGGGGTTCTGTTTTGGGATTGCTCCTTCCCTTATGCCTCTGAATTCTGGCTGCGTTGAGTCGTTGTTTGTTGGTTGTAGACTAGCAAAGATATCGGGGGTCAGTTCGAGATCCTGTGATGATTGTGAGTTTGACAGTTGTGACAGTTGTGTGGTTACTGATAGGTCGACAGTATTAGGTAATGCGTGTATTTCGACATTTGTATCTATGGTTGATTTATTTAAGGGTATCGCATTTGGAGTTTGAGCCTGTGCCAAAATACCTATCGATGAGCGCCGTGCTTGGTCTAACTCATATGAGACGCGGCGGTCGATCAACAGTACTGTTTGATCTATGGTTTCATTTACTTTATGTAAGAATTGTTCAATTGGACCGACAGTAGTTGTTATGTTTTTTTTCATGGTTTTGCTTCTGGAGCCTCTCGTGGTCATTGTATGTTCGTTGACCAGGTATAGTACAGAGGGTGGAACTTGAGTTAGTATTGAATCGATAGGAGGAGTGCTTATACTTTTATTTTATTTTCTTATTGAGGAGCCTTTCCTCGGTGTTTTACCTTTGCTTAGTTGTTAGGGGGGTGCGCCCTGCCCGGTCTCCTCCGGTCTGTGACGGGCTTAGACGGGCCCACCCTTGGCCCAGGCTTCGCCCAGCGTCCCGCTCGCGTCCCGCGAGAGGGGGCGGTGACGCCCTTTATGCGCCTCCTAGCGCGTCGTGAAGGGGGTGTGGCTGGAGACCTCGAGGGCTGCCGGGAGTTGTAGGCAGCCCCTCGCCTCGCTCCACTCGGCGGCCCCGCTGTCAGATGGAAACGAACAGCAGGACGGCGGAAGGGAGGCGGTGGGGGGTCTCTACAGCGCGGGAATCCGAAGCAATGGCAGAGCCTTCCTCGCTCTACTGGAATACAGGTCAGGCCAAGAATACTGCTGGGCTAATGTGGCAAAACAGCGAGTGTCATCAGCTTACAACACTATTGAGATGTGAATATTAATAAGGGTAGAACTGAGCTCCGAACCCAGAGGGATGTCAGGAGTCAGTCCTCTTTGTGATGAGGCAAAAGGGGGGTATAACTTTAAAAGACCACTCCTTTAAAAAGGTAAACCAGGCCAGAACTTTGCGCTGTACCCCCAGGTCAGTGAGGCAAGTTAATATTATTGCATGTGAGACAGTGTCGAAGGCCGAACTTAAATCTAGGAGTATCAGAGCCTGGGATTTGCCAGCATCTGCAGTACTGCAAAGGGATTCAGCAACTGTTAAAAGAACAGTTTCGTTGCTGTATAATCTAAATCTATTTTGGGAATATTCTAATATTTTATATTGTTCAAATATTTTGGTTAGGAGGTTGTTCATATGTTTCTCCCCATCCTTGGACTGAAACGACAGAAGAGAAATGGGTTGATAGTTTTTGGCTAAGTGGCATTTAGCAAAGGCTTTTTTAGAAGACGGACAATTCTAGAAATATGGGTGTGACGCTCTCTTGAAATTCTAAAATATAATCAGGTTTAAATGGGTCATCCGGAGATCCAGATTTCACTTGAAGCATAAAGGTGGAAATAGAATCTGTGTCAAGTAGAGCCAATTGGTCCAAGGGAGCCCATTGAGAGTGGTAGGTCCCTGTGTCAAGAGAGAAAAGTTTGACTGTTTTCTCACCCCTGTTAAAGTAAAGATAAAGATAACTGACCAATCTTGCTGCAGTGGCTGTTAGAAGCTTCCGCTAATCCAGGAGTGGTGGTGGGTTTAATCAGGTTGTTCACAATAGAGAAGATTTCCTTTGAAATCTTGCTTCTGTTTTTGATTTGTCTGTAAATAATTCGACACAGGCTGTTTTATTCAGTGTCTTGTAGCATTTAATCGCTCTCAAGTATTGCATTCATACTGCAGCATCATAGGATTTGTGCCAAGCGCAATCTAGTTTTTTGAATTGTTTCTTTTATGAGCAATGCTTCATTGAACCAAACAACTGGGGGACTGCTTCCTACTTTTATAGAGCTTGGCAGGAATAAAATGATCCAAGGCAGAATTGAGCCATGCTTTGGTGGAAGTCTATGCCCGTTCTATATCGGGGTCTATTAAAGGGCACACTCCTTTCGATGAACCTTGAAAAGGTGAATGGTTCCAGTTTACGCCACTACTTTCTCATTGTGGGGTTACCAGTAATGTTTTTTTCAATGCTAGGTGTATCAATGGTTATTGCCACCAAATAATGGTTTGACAAGGCCACTGGAATCGGGGGAGCAGTTTGAAGGGTGGCCAGGTAGGAAAAAACAGGGTCCGGCAGATGGCCATCATCACAGCTGAATGTTTTACTAACTGAGCTAATTGGAAAGTGGCCAGGTCATTAGTAAAGTTCTTGATTTCTTTATTGTTGATTACATAAAGATGAAGATTCAAGTCTTCAAATATGCTCAAATTGGACAATTGAAGTGAGTGCAAGGTACAGCACTCTGTTAGAGAATACCTGGGGAAGTATCGGAGAAGGGCCTGGGCACTGACTACAGTCCCTAGGCTCCCCCACACAATGCATCACTCTTCCCGCACCCGGAGGCGCATAAAGGCAGCAGTGAAGTCCCACTGTGGAGGACGCATCGGAGCAGAGCCAGGGCACTGACTACAGCCCCCAGGCTCCACCACACACCACATCACTCTTCCTGCACCCAGAGGTGCTTAAAGGCAGCAGCGAGGTCCCGCTGTGGCGGGGGCATCGGAGCAGAGCCGGGGCACGGACTACAGCCCCCAGGCTCCACTGCACAAAGCATCACTCTTCTGGCACCTGGAGATGCTTAAAGGCAGCAACATGGTACCTCTGCACGAGACTCGCCCGGGCTAAGGGCGGGCTCAACCACACACGTCGGAGCCCAGAGGAGGCTGGGCCCTCACTCTTACTTCTATACTCCCCCGTTACATGCCCACCACGGGCAAGAAAAAGCTGAGAGCAACAGAGGAGGTTACTGTTACCTCTTTAGATACCTTTCTGGCCAAGGCAACATCGGCATTAGAAAAAAAATCGCAGTTACAGAAAAAAGACTTTTGTAGGGGTCAGGGGCAGGGCAGTCATCTAATCTAGTTGTTTCTCCAAATAAGGGGGGTGTAACAAAACTATATGGGGCTTCTCTTCCAGAATTGCCGGCAGTCTCTGCACCAACCTCTGAACATTCACAGCCTGCCTCTGCATTTAGTGGGAAACCTACTGACTCTACATCTGTAAATGGTAAATGAAAAAGAGGTTATGAGATACTGCCCTCCAACTGACCTGCCAAGAAGATCAGAAAGGTCGCTATGCCAGCGAGTTCCACATGTATGAATGGGCACCAACAATCAGAGACTACATTTCCCTCATATTGGTATGATCTTCATGATAACTTTAAACAACTTTTGCAACCGATCTATGCCCGTTTAGATTCTTTAGATCGCACATAAGGTCATCCCCTCTGATGTCTGTAAAACTTTTAAAAACTATAACTGTGAAAGTCATAATTTGTGTTTTAATTGTGAAAACATGATCCTTGGTCATGAGTTAGTTAAATTGCCCTTAACATCTATTGGTCATCCTTGTGTTGAAAACAGGGATCCTGTAGGTCCAGACCATGTAGATTTGGTCCCTAGGTGTTGCCCACCGCAGGTGCACATGCAAGATTCTATGGGTAAGGGGCAATCACGTGACTTATCAAGACCACAGGTTAAGGTAAATCCCTGTCTACTCGGGCCCACAGCAGACCAAATCAGCAATTCATGGACGTTTCTTCTGCAGCCTGTCACTATATTCAAATTTTAGTCAACGTGCCTTTATTAAATCTTATAAAATCTTCACTTCAGCTGATGGCCAAGGCTCGACACTAGATGACTCAAAACTCTAATAAAGGTCATCTCATCCAAAATCATTTGATAATGGCCAGAAGAATGCAGTGAATTGGGTCTGATGTAAAAACAACCAATAATGACTGGTTATTTTAAACTTTGATGATGAATGGCTAGTGAGAGACCCATTAGGGAGTTTACTGGTTGCCCCTTCACTCCATTCTCAGATTTATGCAGTCTCGTTGGGCTTTTTTATAGGTCCGCACCAGTACGTAGTTCCACCCTACTCATTCAGGTCCTTTCTTTAGTGAGAATTGGTCATAAGCTTGCCCAGGTGGATTTGATGCCCTTGCTCTATCAAATAGGTACTCATTGTTGGAAGATATGGAGGCATGTGATTGACTGATCTCTCCACTAAATCATTTGCCTCCTCAGTCTGTTCTTTAAAATGATTATCAAATGGTTTCTTGTTTGGTACCCGTGGAGATAGTTCAGTTGGTTGTTTTAAGTTCACTAAGCAGTATTACATCCTTACCAATTGACCCTACATCATCCTTCTCACCAGTACCGACAGCGATTCGGTCGCAGGAGTCGCTAAGTGATATAAAGTTTCTCTCTAGGACCATAGCGGATTATGAAAACAAAAAAGATAATCAAAATTAGCATAAAGAGTTTACGAATTCTGATATCTGCTTTCAGGAAAATTGGGCAGAGCAGTCTGTCTAAGTAAATGGCTACAGCTCCTTTGATACGCCAGCAGTTCCATCAGCAACAGGTAGATCTAAGGAGGGCTTACTCAGAATTGTAGCAAACACGATCATCCTAGGTAAGGAGACCTTTATCAATTACTCGCCCCTTTTTCATGATGTCGTGGCTGAAGCTTCTGGGAAAATTGATGTGTTACAGATTAATTTTTATAATAAAATTTTAAGAATCCTACACAGGTGACAGATGAGTTGGCGGGAATATTGGAATCTCTGTTAACATACCACACCCGTTCAATTTTTTCAATTTGAGCTGGGGATTTTCATGTGTACTGTAGCCCAATTCGGGCCAATCTATTTGTGGGGTAACAGACACTAATGATTCATTGCTAGTCGATTTTATGCATCATAACTACGCAAACATTTCAAACAGTTTTTCATTAACTTAGGACCTAGTTGTAAAAAACCTGTGCCACCCCATGACTGGTCAACCCCTTCCCACTTTTCAACATACTGGAGTTACCTCAACATCTGATTTTACAATTATTCAGACTAATTTTAAGAGATGTATTAAGTCCTCCATAGCCGAGTTGACAGAGTTCAGTGATTATACTTTCCTTCTTTTTTTGTTTTCTTTGGCCTCTTTCTGCTAAGTCAAGCTCTATATTTACCCCAGAACCGATTCGGAGTAGGAAAAACTGATCTACTCTTAAATGGGAGAAAATTAAAACTATTTCCTTCCTCCCAAAGGTTGTAAAGGAGGTGTTACCGGACATTGAATCCTGCTTAGACACCAACACTGATAGCATTCAAGTAGTAATAGCATTTAGTAAAGTTTTAACATCAATAAATTCTAATCTTTTACATCCAACTACAAGAAACACTCCATTGACGATAAGGGGGTTTGAGACAAGTTGCTCAAAGGAATCCAAAGATCTTCGCAATGCTCTTAAAAGAAGTTCCAGAAACAAAGATTTGATAAGGAAGCTACGAGCTGAATATAAGACAGCTAGGGCGGTGAGAAAAAAGGAGTTACGGAATGAAGCATGGTAGTGAGGCTTCGAAGGGTAAAGAATTTGCAAGGCATTTTGGAGGGTGGTAATTGCCCCTTTTCTGTAGGATCAGGGCGGCCCCTCTCTTGATATCGATATAGATCAATCGACCTGGGTGTCTCACTTCCAGAGGATTTTTTATGTAGAGATGGATAGCGCTACAAAAAAAACTGGGGATGGAATTCTCATTAGAGGAAATTGAGCTTGCACTCTCTCAATCGCCTGCCCTAAAGGCAGAAGGGTCAGATGGGGTTCCTCTGGATATCTCTTTGTACATAAAAATTCATGGGCCCCACTCTTGACCCAAGTTTTTAATAATGTTTCCAAAGTGAGACCCCCGGTATATTGGAAACAATCCGTAATTATCCCCATATATAAGAAGGGGGATCCCTCGAATCCGGCAAATTACCGCCAAATTTCCATCCTGCATAGCGCTGCCAAACTAATGGGGAGATTGCTCCCAAATAGACTGGAGGAGTGGGCATTCGTTAATAATATTTTAGCTGAGACACAATACGGGTTCAGAAAGGGGAGGGGTACGATGGACCACGGACAAAATTCACCCTTACTTGCAGCAAAATATGTTTGTGCTAAAAAGGGCCAGTTTTATATGGCTTTTATGGACTTGTCAGCGGCCTTCAACTGTGTAAACTACTCAAAATTGTGGGTTCTTTTGGAGTGGATGGGCGTGGACAACTCCATAATTCTTTTTATTAGGGAGACGTATAGAGAGGCAGGGGCAGCAGTCAGGTTTGGTAAACAGGGTGTGCCACAAGGGTGTGTCCTTGCCCTCTTTCTTTTTTCCTTGTACACCAATAAATGTAATGAAGTTTTGACCCCACAGTGCAGAGATGCTCCATCAGCAGGTGGCTTATCGCTGCTTGCTCTCTTCTATGCAGATGATGAAGTTTTGATGGCCAGGATACCCCTGGCCCTACAGCTCTTGATTGGCTCTTATTCAACTTTCATAACTGAGCTGGGTCTGCTTGTTAACAAATCAAAAACCTTTGTTATGATAGTGGGACTGGGAAGGAAAAAGTATTTTTCTTTCTATCTAGATGGGTGTTCTCTGGAACGGCTAGAGTCCTTTATTAGGTCGATCCTGATCCAGCGTGCAGGGGCTGCTCTGCGATGATCTGTGGTAGTTCCATACGGTTCGGAGAGAAGCTTCGCTCCCAACCCCGCCCTTATTTTTGAATGGCTTGTGTCTTTGTCCTTCGTAAATGCTGGCGTCTGATTCATTATGAGGCTTATTAGTCCCTCCTTAGTATGGGCATGTCGCCATTTGTATACTCCCATGGCTACTAGCACCTTTACTTGGTTGTTACATGGTGCGTGCTCTATTTTCTGTAATGAGTTTTTCTTAATGCAGGTAACATGACATGCCCATCTGGGACAATGGCGCCGCCGATTTTCCAAGCACTGCACTTTAATTTTATTTGCAGCTTCAAAGCTGCATCTGCTCTCCTCCAGCCCCACCCACATCTTTATCAGCAACAAAAGCCTGTTCCGGCCATAGTGATCAGCCGCTGAGCTGGGCTCCGACTGACCCGCACCCCCTACTACCCTGCAACAGCTGACAAGCAGCCCATGTGACTGCCAGGAACCAGATGCATGCGAGTACTGATTTTGTGAAATTTAAAATATCAGCTTGCTCACTTACTTACATAGACACGCAAATGGTACACTTATGCCGTCTACACTGCGTGTATATGTTAGTTCATCGAAATGCTCCCTACATGCTGAAAGTGTTACTATGGAACAGAGCATTAGGACATACGATTTTTTTCTTTACTAAAACGCTTCCAAGTTGGACATAAAAGCCTAATTAGAACGCTACCGTTTTCAATAAAGGTTGTTGAAAACCAGCCACACCCGGGTCCGCTGTCAGCAGCCTGGGGACAGCCACACCTCAGCCCTCTCTCAACACCTCGGGCTGTTACCTGCCTGTGTGCAGGTGGACACCTGGATTCTAGTGTTTGTAGTTCCTTCAGATTGGTCTAGTGATATGGGAGAAAAGGCGTAATATTTGTGGGTACATAGACGGGGTGCAAAGAGAAGGGCATCTAGAGAGGTCAGGGGAATAGAGAGACTGAAGAATAGATATAAAAGGGGTATGAAGCGCAATGAAGAAGGTGTACGAAAATCAAGACGGGAAGACGGACAAGTGCATGTATCTTCTATACTTTAACTGTATGATAATGCACACACCAGGACAGGTCTCATGGAATTTCTTTTTTTTTTTAAGAGTTTTATGTAGCGCAAACTTGACCCAAGGGTATCAGAGCTCTTAACACAAGCACAAGCAACGTTAAATGAGGCACATACATGTTTATTAGACACAGGGAGATTAAGCGATTTGCCCAAAATCACAGGATGTTGCGCGTCCTTGCAGAGATGTGTTAATTCCTGCTGTGTGTAATTCAGCGGGTGGTTACAATGATCAACATTCTGTAAACACGGCTCATTCTGTGAGCCTGAGGCTGCGGCAGAGCAGTCTGGATTTGTTGATCGCGCCAAGATGCACACATGAATGAACAGATGAGCCCATGGGTTGACAGTCACACTGCCGGCACAAGCTAGATCCTCAAAGAGATTAACACACACACAGATGAAGACAGGTAATCAGTGTGAAGGTGCGACTCACGAAAGCAGACACAATAAACAGAGAATTTTCTAGACGTGAAAAGGAAACAAAGAGACACATGGAGGCACGCACAACACATGGGCAAACAGCTATGTGTAAGTGTGAGTGACAGAGAAATGCCGCTGCAAATGGACCCAGAGACACAGAGATGTACATTGAGCACACAGCAGACAATACAAGTAAAAGCCAGTGCGCACTGACAGACAAATTTAAACAGACACAGTGACGAACAGCGATACGCACAGACACCAAGACTGGAGAAGCTTGGCTACGGATGAGATTGTTTACGGGAGGTCTTTAATTAAAGTCGCTGTCCCTTGGGTTCGCTCTGCCTGTGATGCACACACACCACTTGTTACACACGAGGCGCAGCTTTACCAAGAGTGGAGGGTGAGGAGAAGGTGGTGTAATACAGCTGTAGCAGTGCCACATCAGCATGTACATGTGTGCAGAGAACCCTAAAGCTGTGTTTGTGCTTGGAGGGTGGGAGGAGGGCTCCTAACGTGGAGCGGAAAAGACAAAATTAAAAAGAAACAGCAACGGAAGGGAAATGTTGTGTTTGTACTATTTGTACTTGCAACCATTCTAAAAAAAAATTACATACGCTCCCTGATGTCTGTGCTGTAGGAGATTAGAGCCCACATCCGCCAGTAAGCATCGCAGCGGGCGACTGAGCACCGTGAAAGTGATCTGAGGCGGCGTGGGTGCCCGGGCATTTTGCTGCCTAACTTGATGCACTCGGAAAGGTTGGGGGAGGGGGGTCGCGGGAGCGTTAGCCTTTGAAGTCGGAAGCGTCAAAAACAGAGCTATGGGGGGGACACATTGCAGTAAGCACAAAGAGACGGGGGAGTAAATGGGAGCGAGGCATTGCGCAGAGAGGCGGGGGAGAGCATTCCTTTGAAGTGTGAAGCTCTCGGTATTGCTGTGGCGGGTCTGATGCGATGATGCGAGGCGGCTCGGGGAGCAAATGGCAAGCACGTGCACAGGCACAGGCACTCTGCGTAATCCGCCTGCCAAAGCCTCTTGATCAGCTTTCCTGATCCACCTCTAAATGTCTCGACATCTGCAATGCGCAAGCTTTGTATTGGGACAAAGATTGCAATGACATTACGCAATACCACACTGCACACTCAAATCATGGAGATGGCAAGAAATAGCCCCTTACTCTTCCTCCTGAGCCACAGAAGTGTAATCACAGATCGAAAGGTGTTGGAGCGCCTTGTTAGTGTTTATAACTCGGATCATATGCAACTCTCACTTCACAATTCATGTCTGGGTAATTTACAATACTTACACATCTTCTTCACTGCACTATTTATCGCTACTTTGAAGACGGGTCTCATCCTCCGATATTTACAATCTAACAAGCTGTTGAAAAGGCCCTATATTGCAATGCAATGGGTCTTGCATTTGGTAGAGCTTTAGCTATTTGTATTGTAAATGACAATGCCTTTTATTTCAGTTTTAAAATCCAAAACATAAATAAAAGGCATTGTCATTTTACAGTGCCAATAGCTCAGACTTGACTGAATGCAAAACCTTTTGCATTGCACATGCTTGTTTTTCTAGCCCTCTTTTTCGATTCTAAACTTAATCGGTCTGCTATGGTAGAAAACAGAATTAATTTGTTGCCAAGAAGCATAGCTGCTCTATGGAAATTTGCCTCTGAACTGGGTAGAAAAACAATTAAAGAAATGGTAGAAGTTTAATTGGCAAAATCCATAGCTTCTTAAGGAGCAGAAATATGGGGCACAGCTGAATTGGGTGCTCTGCAGAAAGTGGAGGATAAGTTCATTAAAAAACTGGCCCCACTCCTCTTATGGTTGTGTATTTGGAAAAGGGACTTGGGTATGTTGAATCAAGCAATAATAAAAGATATAATCAACCCAGACCAAGACATTAGCATTCCTAGACTAGCATTTGTTAAGTAGTCTTTCACAGATTTGGGCCTAGCTTTTCAGTACACAACACCCTCTAAATGCTTATCTTTCTCCAAAACTCATTTAAGAGAGGCTTTTGTTAATAATTGTGAGTTAGAAAGATGGCAATGTAATCAAAGTAAAGTCATGGTTATATTCTACCAGACGCTGCCCAGGGTGCCCACACAACATGATTTATATCGCTCCTTTGTCTCTAACAACATGCATCAATATATTTTAACAAGGATGAGATTGAATTTTAAGAACATTAACTAAATAATCTATTGCCATGTCCTTGTGATGGCTTGTCTACTCAAACAATGTCTCATATTTTATTCTTCTGTTTTTTTATAAAAAAGGAAAGAAAATAAATCATTCTCCCAAAGTTAACAAAACTGAGTCTATTTTCTTACTCTTCAGCCCGTACAGTAATTAATTCCCTGGAAAGCCCTTTCATCTGTTTTGTGACTGCAAATTTGCTATACTCAGTCATTCGGACTAGGAGAAGTTCATTAGAGAGGGGGGTTGTTTTATTTGTTTCTTTTCATTAGCCTGTCGTTAATTGCCCAATTACTGATAATGAATTGTTGTATGGCTTTAAACATGTTAACTAGAATTCAACACAGGATTAGGAAGTGTTTACATACATGTGGCATCCTTTTAAATTGCTTGTCGTAATAATTTGTTCTTATTACTTTTATACATCCATAATGAATTGTTGTTAGTTTTAGTGGCGAGGATTCTTGTAAATATTTGTATTTTAAAAAATAATTAATTAACTACTGATTCTTAATGCTTTTCAAACAATTTGCATTTTGATATTTCTTTCTACTTATATGCGTTCACCAAATGCAAATACAGTTATTTGATTGATTGATTGCAATGTTACGCGCTCCATTAGAGATTCCCTGTACTATTTAGAGGTGCCTGGTGGTCTATAAATCAGGAAGCCTAAAAATGTTAAAGGTTTGCTAAAATGCAGTTTAATGGCATGCTTTCACAGGTCTAAATATGGCCAGGGGACAGAATGCACTTAATATAGGTTCTGTGAATGATTGTGATACCAACCCCTCTCTCCACAGGGTCCTTCGCATCTTTGAATGAGATATCTTAGAGGGGGAGCCCAAACAGGTTCAACATATGCAGATTGAGTGAGCCATGTTTCGGTGAGGAATAAGACGCTGAGCTTGTGATCCAGGAGACAGCCGCGGATATCAGAATAGTGGCCGATCGGTGGCTGCAGATCATCAGGTGGGAACTGCTGAAAATGATGAACACCACTGAAACTGGCCAAAAGCAAAGAAGAAATGTGTACCATCTGCCTCATTGTGATGAAGCACCGATATGTGTTGGACTTAATACCACAATGGAAGGGTGCGTATGCGCCAAGATAGGTACAGTGTGCTGAACCTTCATCCCCATGAAAGACCAGGACAATGACACACTGTCAATCGCCTTCCAAATACTGTAAAACCTACAGCAGATCATGATTAAAGAAGGAGGTGCCCCAAACATAGAATGGTTTACAGGTTTGTTTACCTGGGTACCAAAGTGGATCGCAGGCCTATGCAAGGCCTCGTTAACCAGTGTTTGCAATCTTCCTCTTGCTGTGCAGCACCCTGAAACTAATATAGGCCTGCTGCGTGAAGAAAGCTACCCTGAAAATAGGGGGAATACACATGATTAGGACACACAATGCCAAGGGAAACACTCACACCACAAGCCAGAAACAGGAACCATCCATGCTCAAGACACGGACACAAACAGCCAGGGTAGTAGATAACTCAGTTAGGGAGGGGGAATGTTAGATTCGGATTAATTTATAGAAAGGGCCCGCTCTTAGGAGTCCAGCACACCAGAGAACAACTGTTGCCTGCACTACCTAAATCTAGGCCTGGGAGGTAAATAACGTTCCGCTCGCGGAATTTGGGGAATTTGGGTAATTTCACATTCCGCGAAGAATGCGAAATTGCCCGAAATTCTGCGTTCCGCGACTTTGCGAAATATTTTGCTTTTTCGCGTTCTCAAATGCGTGTTCGCAAGATATTTCCCCCCGAGCACGCAAACAGTGATTGCAAACAGTAAAAAAGCATCACGAACAAGCAATTCTGCTTGTTCGCATTTCTGCATGTTCACAGAGATTTTTTACCGTTCCGCGGAGATTTGCGTAACGCAATTACGCAAATTCCACCCACCACTACCTATATCATCATAAAAGACTTGTTACGGTTACAGAGTGACACTTTATCAGATCAACAGAGTTGTCATCTGTATTCCTAGCACTTACCGTGATGGAAACACCAGACATGGAACAAGCTTCAAACACACCAGGAAGATTGCAACAGAAAAATCATCATGAGGTCCCAGGATCCAATACCTAAAGAAACAAGTCACATGCACACACTCAAACACAAATAAATGTCGGGTTAAGCCTGGTATAAGCGAGATTCCACAGGAGCGAAGAGGAATTTCCCCCAACTTCCAGAAAACAGCACCCGGAATGCAAATATTAAACACACTCACAGAAGGCTGTTCCCTAAAAGTATGGAAATAAACCATAGAGTGTCCACCACTCTTTCCCAGAAGATGATGATAGAGAATTCTGTAATGGGATGACTGGAGAGACTGGCACTGTAAACAAAAGAATATCTTTTATAGAAAAGAATCCATGAATTATAACAAAACCTTTTAAACATTAATGTATGTTCAAATCAGTGCTCCACTTACCCCAGTGTGTCCCCGAAGGTCTTGGAAAACAGCAGAGAAGAGCCTCCACAATGAATGAGTGAAAGTTGAGGGCGTCTTCAAATGTTTAATACATTCTGTTGTTGGGACTTGGTGGAATAAGATACTCTCATACAGCCATTCATACAAAATAGAATAAAGGAATCAAATGGTGGGTAAAAAAACTATTGAGGGAGTAGATCCAAAATACTGAAAATGTGGAAGTGGAATGAATGCCAAAGCTTAGGAGTTGTCGCTGTGTGAGATACTGCTCAAGAGAGAAATAGAGCATCAATCACATTAAAGGACTCCTTAAGTGTTCCACATAAAAAAAGAGCTGCATGCCTCAAAATAGTGAAGGGATAATTAATAGCTATTATGTTTATCTGGCTCTGTAGGGAATATGGAGCAGAACAATCAAGAGTAGTAAAAGGGTGAGGCGGGTAGAGGCGAGTCGTCCGGCTCCGTGGACCTGGAAGAGCGGAACAAACTCACACTCGGAAGGCAGGGGTGAGGTACACTGTCCAGCTCCAGGGTCACTGAGAGCGGAACAGCTACACAGTCGGAAGGAGGCGTGAGGTGCGCCATCTGGCTCCAGGGGGCAGCGAGAGCAGACCAGCCACACACTCGGGAGGAAGGGGAGGTGTGCCGTCCGGCTCCAGGAGTCAGCAGGAGCGGAACAGCCACACACTAGGGGGGGAAGAAGTGAGAAGCGCCGTCCGGCTCCGGAAGGGCAACAGGAGCGGAACACGCGACTGACTCACTGGGGAAAAGAAAATCTTCAGAGGCGAGAAAGATCCGGTAATCAAAACGATACTGCTGGAATCTCCTAATATGAGGTAATAGAAATTTTCAGGTAGCTAATGTGTCCCCCACTCGCACCCTATCCATGCGGCTTTGACCCCTTCTATAGCCGCGACGGAAACCGTGCACGCCTGCGGGTTTTCCTGCTATCTTTCCTCGGGCCCACGGGGGAGACGGAGACTGCGGTCCGGCATCCAGACGAGGCGGTGAGGAATGCAGAGGATCCCGACCAGAGCCCTAAGTCGAGAGAGCAAGGTCCGAGGTATCCGGAGGCCCACCTGTTCCGAAGCGCATGCGTGGTAGCGTGATGCGTAGCAGCCAGATGTCGTAGCAGTCCAGTCCAGTCCAGTCCAGTTTCCGAGGCCTTCAGTTTCTTGCTTCCCGGTGAGTACCGTTGTTGGGAACGCATCTAGACGGGTTCATTAATTTGTGCCCGGTCAAGACAGGTCTGGGTACACAGACCTGGTCCAGACGTGTTCACTTAGGTGAATACGGTCCGACGTGTCTCTTTATGGGACCGGTATTGTCTGTACTGTTTTAGCAGTGCATCTAGTAATCCAGTATTCTAGTATTGTATCTCGAGATTTTCAGAATTTGTGTTTTCTATGTACCAGGTAATTTCAGTCTGACATGTTTCAATGTGTTTTAATGTCGTGGTATGAATGATTGTTTGCTGTTCATTACTGTGTTTATTGTGTTCACGTCCGAATCACTCCAATCATGCCACTGTTCTCGAAATTACGTCAGATAGGAACTAGGAAAGGGATACTCGAAGAAGCTGTTCCCGTCCCTCCTAGGGACACTCCAGGATATTTTATGTACCACAAGCACGGCTTAGATGCCGTACTGTATCTAGATTTATGGGTGGACTACACTAAGGACCTGGAAGAGAAGTATAGATGGCCTGTCTCAGGGACATGGGTTGCTGAATGCATCATGAGAGTAGAAGAAGCATTGTGGAAAAAGAAAGCCAGACAATCCCAGAAAGATGCCATAGAATTGTGGCGTAAAGAATCGCATAGAAGAACAGAAAAAGCAATCAGAAAAGCAGAGAAAAGTAGAGAAGAATCTGAAAAAGCCAGAGAAAAGGAGTTACTAGAAGAAGGAGAACAAGTCAGATTAGAACAATTAGACCGTAAAAGAAACGCACTCATTACAGGCATGTATCCTGTTCTTGCCGAGGGCTTGCCCAAGGCGACCCCGGAAGTACCCCGTAACTTGCCACCACCATTGGTTCCGACTAAACTTCGTCACAAACAGACCGCAGCAGACATTTTCCTTTCTTCCTATTTAGATGATGTAGCTCCAGCATATACCAATGTACACGTACCACCAGATAATAATGTACAGCAACCTCTCCCACCTGTTCAAAACGTACAGCAGTCTGCTCAGCCCGTTCAGTCTGTTCAAGACACTTTACCCCCACCCGCTCAAGACTCGACTTCTTCATCCATTGCCACTTCTCATCCTGTCACCACTGTCCCGGTTACAACTATTCCTGTCACTACTACTACTGTTCTTCCTGCTGTCAGTCCTTACAATGCTTTCGCTATACCGACAACCCAGAGTCAGCCTACTTTACTTGCACCTACTTTTCAATTTATGACACCAACAACACAGCTAGTTGATAGTTACGCTTCCGCTTCAGGAGGCGCCGTAGGAGGTCAGCCTGTCACCCCGCCTCAAACAAAACGAATGACATACAGAGAAGCAGCATTACAACGCACACCGAAAGCTGCGCCTTTCGCGAATCTTAGACAGTACATTACAGATTGCAGATATGACCCAGTACCCGGCGAGGGAGACATGATGTTAATTTCGTTACGTTTACGTCGTGTTGCAAATTATTTGATGCTATTACCTGAAATGACAAACCACCTAGACAATATATATCATTTTATTAGAACAGGGGAGAGACCAGAATGTATTCGCGAGGCCATGGCACATCAGAAGGTTGAGACACAAAGTATGATCTTACGATTCCTGATTAATTGTTTGATAAGGGAACGAGATCGGCCAGGTGCTGTTAAAGAAGAGATGGATGTACTGATGAAATGGAGTAATAATATAGCAGATTGTAAACATGATAAACAAAATTGCATAGATGCCATGTACAGAAAGATCCGTAAAGAAATCGTAACAATGCATGACAGAAAGAAGGCTGAAAGGGAAACCGAGTCCGACAAGAATGAATCCTCAGAGGAGGAGAATTTAGATGATACAACAGAAAATCAAGGCACAATAGCGTACGTAGGTAGAGTGAAACTCCCTAAACAGTATTCCTTTGACAGACCTTTTGACAGACCCATTCGTCTAGAAAACAAGAAACGTTTCCTTTCTCCCATACCAGAACAATGTTCTCTTGAACATGTATTTCAAGACACTGATAAAATATTGAAAGAAAGAATAGGTTACCATGAACTTAGTACCATGCGTGATCAGGAACTAGCACGGTCAGCAGTCCAATGGGCTGGAAATGACAGTATATATAAAGATGATTCAGTAGCGCAAACATTTTTGAGTCTTACTCCAGACGAACAGCGACTAGCTGGTATATACATGATCCAACATCTCATTACACTATATGAAAATCAGCAATCCGATCCAGGTCCATTGTATAATATATTGCAAGACTTACTCCTGAGAAGGTGGAGAGGCCTAGGTACCGATTTAATTAGTACCATTCTAGAACAACGTCACAAATACAGAACTTTCCTGACTCCACATTTTGTTTCTGTTCCACCCCCAGTAAGACAGCCATATCACCTAGACAGACAGAATCCCTTACGAGAAGTTCATCCCGTCCAGATTCCAGGGGGTACGCTTCAACGCGTATTCGTATACACTCCATTGACCAAAATGGAATTATTAGAAATGAAGAAAATAGTACCTTGTCACGATAAAGATCCGGCAGGTTTTCACCGTGAATTAAAACACATGTTACTCATGGGAGACTATACGTATCCCGACATTCTTAAAATGCTAAAGGTATTGTTGCCAGCAGGAATTTACGAAAAACTGAAAGAAAAAGAATGGGAGGTGGGAGATAAAAAGATTATTTGGACTGAATTAGAAGACGAAGAAAATACACGAACTCCAGGTATAGGTCTTGGGGACAAAACTAAAGCATTACCAGGATTATTAGTACAAGTCTTGCCTAGATTATTGTCAGTTAAAAAGGAAGACTGGGATGCAATCTCAGCCTGCAAACAGAAACAAGACGAAGACACTAGTGATTTTTATTCTAGATTCGAGAAATGTTTCATTATTAATAGTGGCCTGAAAACAAGTAGCGAATCATATCCACATCTTTTTGTGACCAAATTAGTTGAGAATTCCTTACCACAGGTTAAAAACAGAGTATTGAAAGTCGAAAGCACATGGTAAGCAAATACGCCTTCCCAAATGTTACAAATGTTACAGTATCACCAGAACAGGATTAGAGAGGAACACGATCATGAACAGAGACGTATGAAAGACACAAAAATGAAAGTACTAGTTGCCCAGTCCGTCCCAGCAGATGGTCAGAAGAGGGGTAACACACAGACTAATCATTCTGCAGCGCCTGTTAAAGGGAATTGCAATTATTGTAAACAGCCAGGTCACTTCATAAATGAATGTGCCGTTCTAAAATACAATATTGCTACAGGCAAAACGAAAGAAAGACCGCGTCCGCCTAGACCAGAACACGTTCCACAGAATACGACACAGAATACGCAACCTCCACAGAATGTACAACAACAGACAGTAGCTGTACCCCAACCCCAACCCATTGCCGCAACGCAACATGTCACACAGCAAATGTACCAGTATGCACAGTCAGATTACCCCGATTATCAGCAGTATACATGAAACAGCCTAGAGAGGGAGGTTGGCTTGCCTCTTATCGAGGTTCCTGTAGATCAAGATGGTCCCTATGTACATAGTCAGGTATTAGGGAAAGACAGAAAATTTTTGATTGACACAGGGGCGAGCAGAACTATCATTAGTCATGACGAGGTTCCAGGGGCACCCCTCTCAGGCTCACAGAATGTTTCCCTTGGATTTTCAGGAAAGCCTATTGTTAACGAAGTATCAAAGCCAGTTCCCCTTGCAGTTGGTCCATTGTCCCGTACTACTGATTTATTACTTACGAAATCATGTCCAGAAAACTTGCTTGGTATTAAAACGCTGAAAGCTCTAGGAGCGGTAATATGTTGTTCTCCGGAAGGAGTGAGATTATTTTTACGTGACTTTAAGGGTCATTATGTGTTGAGAGATTTTGATCCAAGATTGAAAAATGTTCCACAGCATTTATGGGCGCAAGGTCCAACTGATGTAGGTTGTATGCACATTACTCCCTATCGTGTCACACTCAAGCAAGGTGTTGTACTGCCCCGAATCCGACAATATAAATTGCCACCTGAGGCTGTAGCAGCCTTACTGAAAATTATTGACGAACTCATTGCCCAAGGAGTAGTTGTTGAAACTGACTCCAATGTATGTAATTCTCCAATCATTCCGATTCTTAAACGAACTGACCCAAATGCACCTCTAGTCTACAGATTGGTGATCGATCTTCGAGAACTCAATAAATGCATCGTACCACAGTACCCAGTAGTCCCAGATATTTCATCACTATTGACTGCCATTGATTCCGAAGCTGCGTTCTTTACTGTAATCGATCTTAAGAACGCCTTCTTTAGTGTCCCCATTCATCCCGAAAGCCAATACCTTTTCGGGTTCTGTTTAAATGGCCGAAGCTTCAAATTTGCACGTGCACCTCAAGGGTTCACGGAAAGTCCTAGTATTTACAGCCAAGCACTGAAAAGACAACTAGACAGTATTCACATGCCTACTGACACTGCTCTACTGCAGTATGTTGATGATCTGTTAATCACAGCACGGACCGAACGTGATTGCGAGCGCGCGTCACTGACAGTCTTGTATTTTCTGGCCGAAAAGGGGCATAAAGTGTCCCCTTCGAAGCTACAATTCTGTGCCCAGCAAGTGGTATACCTTGGACACTTGCTGTCCAAGAGGGGTAGACAGTTGACACCAGATCGTATCCAGTTAATTGCACATCTGCCACAACCCAAGACACAAAAGGAAGTACGGGCTTTTATTGGCCTCACTTCGTACTGCAGACAATGGATTCCCCAATATGCATTTCTAGCCAAGCCACTCATACAGTTGACAACACAGGAGGCAGCGACTTCGACTGTCCTCCCTTGGACTCAGGAACATACGCAAGCTTTTAATGACTTGAAGAAAGCTTTATGTCAAGCACCAGTTTTAGCGACACCATGTTACAGCAAACCCTTTACACTTTTTGTCACAGAACGCGATGGCACAGCATTATCTGTTCTCACACAAGATCAAGCAGGACACCATAAGCCTTGTGCTTATTTTTCTAGTACATTGGATCCAGTAGCCCAGGCCTTGCCTGCGTGCTTAAAATCAGTTGCAGCAACAGCTCTAGCTATCAGACAAAGCGATTCAATAGTGTTAGGACATCCCTTGACAGTACAGGTCCCACACTCCGTACAAGTTCTTCTGAACCGAACCCAGACTCAACACTTGACCATAGCACGACTGACAGGTTATGAACTGACACTGTTCCAGCCACACATAGAAATCAGACGCTGCAACATACTCAATCCTGCCACATTGTTACCCTCGAGTACAATTGATCCAGCACCACATGACTGTGTAGAAGTCATTAATACAGTGACAAAGCCCCGACAAGACTTGACAGACATTGCATTGCCCGACCCAGACCTGACACTTTACGTGGATGGTTCATGCATGCGAACAAGCACAGGAGCGTTAGTGGCCGCATATGCAGTGACCACTGAAACTGAAGTCATAGAAACTCATCGTATTGACACATTATCTGCCCAAGCTGCAGAGCTCATCGCTCTGACCCAAGCCTGTATACTAGCCAAGAACAAGAAAGTAAACATATACACAGATTCACAGTATGCATTCGGAGTCGTTCACGACTTCGGTGTTCTTTGGGAAGAGAGAGGTTTTTTAACTTCTCACGGTACCAAGATCCAGCATGGTCCCCTCATTCAAGCCCTGCTAGAAGCAATACACTTGCCTACAGCCATAGCCATTATGAAGTGCAAAGCACATACTAAAGTCACCGACACTATTTCCCAGGGCAACGACCTGGCAGATCGAACAGCCAAACTTACAGCTCAGACAGACCTACCGATTAACATGACAAAGACTGAAGTAACTTCACTGACACATTGCCTGACAGTTAAGGATCCCACACTAGATGTACTCGACATACAGACACATGCAACCCCAGACGAAATCAAGAAATGGACTGAACAAGGAGGGATCCAGACAGATCAGGGATGGATGACGAAGGGAAAAGCCACATGGTTCCTCCCCGACTCTATGGTTCAAATCATCATTAACACAGCACATAGTCCAGCACACTTAGGAGAGAAAGCCATGTTAGACAGTTTACAGAATCTTTGGTTTAATAAACATTTACGAGCAGCAGCGAAACAGAAAGTGCGTACCTGCATGATCTGTTGTCAGTTCAATCCAGGCAAAGGTGTTCCCGTGGAACAAGGTGGATTCCATCCTCCTGACCATCCTTTTGAAGTCCTCCAGATGGATTATATCCAGATGGACAGATGCCGAGGATTCAAGTATGTCCTCGTAGTCGTATGTGCTCTTTCCCGATGGACAGAAGCATATCCAGTCCCCGATTACACTGCTGTAACAACTGCCAAACAGCTGGTCCGTGAGTTTTTCCCACGATATGGTTTGCCCCGTGTCGTGTACTCTGATAATGGACAGCCATTCTCGTCCGAGCTTATGAAACAGGTATCACTCCTGTTAGGCTAGCAGTGGAAGTTCCACTGCGTCCGACATCCCGAAGCCGCAGGTCTCGTTGAGAGACATAATCAAACCCTGAAAACACGCTTAGCAAAAGTCTGTGCAGAAAAAGGCGTAGATTGGATAGTAGCCCTGCCAGTTGCCCTCTTTTACATGCGAATGGTAGCTCATTCTAGAACAGGATTGTCCTCGTATGAGATTGTTTTTGGTCGTCCCCCGAATATGTGGGGTACGCCTATGCCCAGACGAATTACAGATGTTGAAAGTACTATGCTGACAGATTACTTGGCCTCCTTGATGTCTGCACTACAATCTTGTCGTTCACAGGTCGCGGCTGCCTTCCCAGACAACACCCAAGTAAAACCGCATGAAGTCGTCCCCGGCGAGTTTGTTTATGTGAGAAATTTCGACAGGAAATGTCCGCTGGAACCCAGATGGAAGCAGCCAAAGTTGGTGTTGATGTCAACGAGGACCGCAGTCAAGCTGGAAGGTCGCAAGGGATGGCTGCACTCCAGCCACATTAAGAAATTTCACGGACTGTGTCCAGAGACTCCGATTAAGGAATGCCCACTTTTAGATACTGACTCTAAACTCCCCCTGCTAGAGAAAACTCCCCAACAGGAGTATCGTTCCAGGTTGAGGTCTAGTAAGTCAGACAGCGTTTAATTGTTTAAGTCCCCTTCGGGTGAAGCGGTTAGACAGGTTTCTGACATAAATAAGATAGACCCAAGTAGTCAGAGAGATAGGCGTAGCGAAAAGAGGAAACAGTACTGTAAAGTTTTGCACAGCAGATGCATTATCGCATTAATTTTCATGTTTCTTCTGAGTCTTACGATCATATGCATAAGTTTAATGCTACATGTTTTCTTTCCTCTTGATTCTCATGTACATGCTTCCTCTAATGATACTGTAGAGCACACTTTTAGTGACCTGCCTCCCCATGAATTATCCTATCGTTTAGCAATGCGCAACAATACATTCATCCGTATGTTACACCATTCTCACCAGACCAGCAATGCCACCAATTGCTGGGTATGTGGCCGACTCCCTCCCTATCAGAAATACAAGGGAGCTCTGCCCCTCTTTCCTTATCCGTTCACACAAAATGGTTCGTGTGGTGCATGGTTTACTTTAATGTCTTCCCTAGATAGTAAGTCCAAGGTTTCCCAAGGCAATTGGATATGGGGGAACCTGAATACAGTTATGAATAAAATATGTTTCCCAGACAAGGAAGGTCTTCCCCAAAGGACAGGGACCGATCTAGAAAATGAAGTGTATGGATTAGGTAATTTTACACTTAACCTCATGATCCTGAATGTGCAGTCTGAGACTAATTCGGACTTGCCGTTTATTACAGTTTTGCCAGTAAAAGGTGAATTATGCGTCAGAAAGAATGGTTCAGTACATCTAGGACACAGTGATTGTAATACTGTGGTCGAATTCAGTGATAAAGGAAAGTCTACTTTCAAAGCTTCCCGCCATTCCTATTTCATATGTGGTCAAACAGCTTATGTACGTCTGCCATTAGATTGGGATGGGACGTGTTATATTGCGTTCCTATTGCCACCTGTTTTCCTAGCCCCGCCTGATTATCATAGAAATCCACATCTTGTGCATGTAAGACAGAAGAGAGATCTTCCTCCCGTTATTGATTATTCTGAATCATCATGGGATCAGTATAAGGATTATATTAAAGGATACTTTTGGTTCATAGGTCCTGTTCAAAACAGTAAGATAATTCGAAGATTAACTAGAACATTGGAAGGAGTAGTGAACGAGACTACTTTTGCTTTAGGTAACCTGACCGAAGAGCAGTCTGCTATGAGACTTGTTGTCCTTCAAAATCGCCTTGTCCTTGACGTCATCCTGGCCGATAGGGGCGGGGCTTGTAGAATCATCGGATCCAGTTGTTGCGTGTTTATTCCTAATAACGCGCCATCCGTGTATAAGGCCATAGCAAGGCTCCATACCATAGCTCATCAGATACACCAGAATCCAGACACCTGGACTTGGTCCGGTTGGCTATGGAGTGTGATATCCGCCTGGGGATGGAAATTGTTATTATTCCTAGGAATAATATTGGTCATAGTATTCAGTTGTTGTCTCGGTCTGCAATGTGGGCCAGCGATTTGCGGCTTGTGCGCCACAGCTTGTATTCCCCGTCCAAATACACGTTCCAGAATAAAGAAAGAAGAACAAATGATGCTTTACGAACACATAGATGGTCTGATGAATATAGATGTATCCTAAAGGGTGTTGTAGGGTCCAAGGAGGGAATGAGGTAGTAGAAATTTTCAAGTAGCTAATGTGTCCCCCACTCGCACCCTATCCATGCACCCATGTTCCTTGTATGTCGTGTAACTTCTGTTCCGTACATGCTAGAAAGACGCATATACTTTTGCGTCTATCCTTAACATGTCAGCTATCCAGTCATGCAAGAAAATCCCGTTAATTAGGCTTCTAGGCCTATGGTGCCAACGTCTTTACATGGTGCACTTCTGAATCTCGCACACGCTTTCTCCATGTTTCCTGGCCCAGTCGAGCTAGGCCCTTAAACGAGGCCCCGAGCCTCATCTCTCCTGTATCCGAAAGCTGTATGCATCCCTGACCCCTGCCTTTCTTCCTGCCAGCGAAGCGGTGCCCGGCTCGGCCTGCTTGCCTGCCAAAATCGTATCTTGCCTACAGTTATCTGCTCAGCCTCCTCGAAAACACATTCCAGTCTAGTGAAATAGGTAAACATATTCTCGGCTGCAGAGCAAAGGGCCCGGCCTTCCTGTCCTCCTTGCAAGTGATTTACTGAACCCGTTACCACGGTAGGCCCATGGCTCCGCACATTACACCAAGACACGTATGCACGCACTAGCATTCAGTATTGAACGGCCTCTGCCCGAGAGACCTTTTACTTCAGACACTACATCCTCCAAACATGAGATACCAGATATGTTATAGGTACAGGTTGCCCTGACACCCCAGACACCAGTCTCCTCCACTAGTGCTAAAGTCAAAGCCCCCAGTTCTCCCCAGTTACACGTCATGCTCAGTTGCGCGCGCATCCAGGTCATAGGTTTCTGCTGATCCTGCAACTTTCTCTATGCATCCACCCACATGTGACGTTTCTTGTGACGTTTCTCTGACATGTACAGTGCACGCCCATGTGTACGCCTTTTTACACGCCTCCTGTTACGCACATGTGTTCTTATCTCTCTCTTTTCACCTGTTACGCCTACTGTATTGGTTTCAATTGTACCATTTTACTATATATAATGTGTAATGCTAATAAAACGTTGATTGTCCCTTCCTGAACCTTAGTGGTGATGGAACATGATATCCGACCCTCGAGGATCTTTCATTAAAGCCCGTATGACTCAGATCCCACGGACTCTGCCTCTCATTTGATGAGCTTCCTTATTGCTATTTAATTGTATGGAAAAATGATACGGTAAAATTAATTTACCACAAATACAGGGCGCTAGGCAGGACTCGAAGAGGAACTCGGAAGCAAAGAAAGGGGGCGTGGTCACGTCCAAAGAACAGTAAGCCAAGCAGCGGCTTACATTGGAGACAGCTTTTTACGTCGACTGGGGATCGTCTGTAAATTACCAAAAGGTTAGATCATACATCCTATCCCCTAACTATCGTCTATTCCTAACAATAAATGCACAGCTGAGAGCATGCACTCCAGCGAAGGACGATGCCAGAGCAGCTGGTGCGTTGCACTCATCAGATAAACAATGCATAGCAGTAGCCGTTATCCTATATAACACACACAACACACCTGGACCCCCTCAGAATGTGCCATCCAATTGGAATTTATAGTCCCTTCTATAAGAATAGGATAAGGTATCTAAACACAATGGGCCAGATTCACATAATTAACATAAGTCAAAATCCTAAACTTACTACCGTTTTGGTATTCACAGAAGGCACTTACTCATTTTGGTTTTCACAGAAGGCACTTACTCATTTCAGTATTCACAGAAGTCATTTAGGAGTCTTATAGTTAGTATTCCTAACTTTACTACTCCTTAACTGAGAAAAATCCTAACTTTAACACTTTCGGTATTCACAGAAGGCATTTAGGAGTCCTAAAGTTATGACTCCTAACTTTAGGACCGTAATGACTGAAATTCAAATACCGTCCTCAAAAGCGTTACGAACCCCAACTTTACTCAGCACATCACTAGACCCACCCACACCGCCAAACACTTCCTGGCCTCTCTCTTCTCCACACTAAACAACATCAGAGTCAACAAACCAATGCCTATCACCTGAACTGACAGCGCCCTTTTGAGTTTCAAGCTCACCATCCTAGATTACAGGAGATCCACCACCTCTGGACAGGCGGCCGCGGCTAGAAGAACATCTCGGAGAAGGACTGGGCATCGGCCCTCTCAATACGTCTCCCCAAGCACACCAGCAACCTAACGGAAGACATCAAGAACTTCAATGAATAGATCACCACCTGCACCAACAACCTGGCCCCCCTCAAGCACATAAAAATCAAGATCACAAAAGCAAACCAGCTGGTCCACAGAAGAACTGTAGATTGTGATGCAGCACTGTAAGCACCTGGAAAGCAAGTGGAGAATGATCCAAGACACCGCAGACAATGACGTCTTCTAATCTGTCCAGACATGCCTCCACCTGCATGTCTGAAATGATAAGTGAACAGCCCACACCAAACGCATCGAAGCCAGCAACAACAGCACCAAATAAATCTTCTTCATAGTCAGCCACCACCAGCAACATCTCCCCTTAAAAGACCCAATGCAACAAACTCTGTAACTTCTTTTGGAAGACGATCACATCCACCTTCACCAACTTCAACCGGCAAACTGACTCCAGCAACTTCGCAGCAAGTCTTCTAATCTCAGCTGAAGAATGGAACTTGACCATGTAGAACGCCATCTCCATAAAAGAGACTGCTGCAACCAGGAATACCATCTACTGTGGGGCACCCTAGAGCCTTGCCCCCACCACACTTTCAACAAAGGTCTAACCACCGTCAGTGACGTCCTCACTACCATCCTGAAAGACTCCATCAATGCGGTCTTCTTCCCAGAAACCCGGAATCAGGCAGCTGTCACAGCCCTGCTGAGTAAACCCTCTGGGGACCTCACCAAACTCTCCAACTACTGACTAATCGCCCCCCTATCATACATGGCCAAAGTCCTAGAGAAAACCATCAAGAAGTGTCTGACCAGCTACTTCGTGAACCACCAGCTCCTCAAGGCCACCCAGAGCACGGAAACAGAGCTCATTGAACCTACCTACACCATTTGCATGATCCTAGACAGAGGAGAGGGTAAGGCCGTCATACTATTGAACCTCTTGGAGGTGTGTCACATGATACCACATCTCATCCTCTTCAGGTGCCTTCACAAGGAGGAGATTCAAGGACCTGCATGCAATTGATCTGCTCCTTCCAGATAAAAAGAACTTCGACAGTTAACCTGGCATCATACTCCTTGGAAACCGGAAATCTCATCTGCAGAGCACCTCAAGGTTCACTCCTCAGCAGAACACTATTCATCACTTAAATACCCCACCAGCCAACGCCATCCATATCCACAACATCAATATCCTCTCCTTCACTGACCACACACAACTAATACGGTCCCTCTCTGACTAAATCCACAACACAAGAAACAAGTTCACTTCCCGCATGATAGAAGTAGCCAGAACGATGTCCATGGGACTCCACCATTCAACCTACGACCTACTCCCACCTCCAGCTTGTGCACCAGCAACCTAGAGATCATCATCAACAAAAAGGTGGATATGTTCGCCCAGGTCAATGCCGTCACTGCTTCCACACCCTAAAGAACATTTTCAAATAGCTCCCGAGAATCACCAAAAGACCATCATCCACACACTCATCAACAGTAGTTTGGACTACAGGAACTCTCTCTATGCAGGAATCATCCAATAGCTCACCAGAAGGCTGCAAACCACCCAAAATGCAGCAGCCAGGCACATCCTCAATCTCACACTCAAAACACATATCACACCTCACTAGCTCCAGATACAGAGGCGCCCACAGTTCAAACTCCTTACCCACACATTCAAGACACTACCCAACAAATCCCTGCCTACATTAACAACTGCATATCCATCCATCAACCCCCTATGCACCTCTGTTCAGCCAGAATCATACTCAGACACATCTCATGCATACACAGAAACAGATCCAGGTCAACTCTTCTCATACATCACTCCTACAATGTGGAACGACTTCCCTCAACACATCAGAGCCTCCTCCTCATTTCTTGAACTAAGCAAGAAGTTGAAGACATGGCTCTTCAAAAACATGTCTAGAGCTGGGACAGATTGAGGTGGTCTTGGGTGCAAAATTAATGCAGCTTAAATCTTTTTTCAATGTATTATTATTAGGAATTTGTTAGACCCAGCGGTTGGTGTGCATCTAAGCCAGGCAGAATCCACTGTCCTAGATAGGATGAGGATGATACACTTGTCTGATAACCTGCGCTCGCCCTTGGATAGCTTGGCACAGAGCAGTCAGGCTTATCCTCAGGGTCAAAGTGTAAAGTGTTGGAACAACCCTCAACCTCGCAACACTCTGTGGACGCTACAAAAAGACTCCATACAGTATGTATACAACACTGGTCTTTGCATTCCACGCACATTGAAATCACAACAACATACACATTGCATATATATTTTACAGTTATATCAAATGTTCAAACTCTTCCATTAGCAGCAGAACGGCATTAACATATATATAATTGTCCAAAGCGTTCGCTTGCACCATTATCCCTTCAGCCTTGTAAGCAACATACACACAATACAAGCAATCCCTTCCACATTAAAAGCAACAGAAACATATATCCAGGCTGTTCAGAGGTATTCCACTTTTCCGCTAACACATTTGCATAAACAACAACATTGCCATTATCGCGTACTCCGTATACTTGTAATGGTCAAGAAATCACAGCTTCTCTCTTCACCTTGCGACTTAGCCCCTCCGCCACTCAAACTACACCAGCCAACGATACAGATTGCCCCTGCTGTCGACACTTTGATTAGATTAAGGGACCACCTTAAGAGGAAGGAAAAAGTTACACGTTTTCGTCCATCCAGATTAGGTCCTCTGGCACCTAGTGGCACCTTCACGAGTGCAGGATCACTATCCTCCCCACAGGAAAAATACTGCAACACAAGAAGCTGGCACGCCCCCAATTTGGAGAATGATTTCACCTCCGGCAGAGGTGGGAGCTACAGTTGCTCCAGGGAGCAAGTCATGGGTGCACACAAGGCACGACAAGACCTTTCAGTCACGCTATCCTTAACAACATAGGGCCAGATGTAGGTAAATGAGATTTACCGATTTTTAATTACCGAATTTTACCGATTCGGTAATTAAAAATCAGTAAATCTGAGGGGTGGATATGTAGGAACATCCAGATGTTCCTTTTACCGAATAGGTAAATATCTGTATTTACCGATTCGGTAAATACCGATCGGTAATGCCCCATTCATTCCTATGGGCTTTGAAGCCCATAGGAATGAATGGGGCATTACCGGTCGGTATTTACCGAATCGGTAAATACCGATTCTGACAAGGGTGCAGGGGGTGTCACTTTGACACCCTCTAGCACCCCCAAAAAAAGGTTCGGGGGCCATGTGGCAGGCATACCTGCCCTAAGGGCAGGTCTGCCTGTCATATGGCACAGGTGTGCATGCACACATGTGCATGCACACCAGAATCGTTATTTTACCATCAAATAGTATTTGATGGTAAAATACCGATTCTGTAATGCTTGTGGGACTCAGAAGAGTCCCACCTACATATCAATTTTACCGAATCGAAAAAAATACCGATTCGGTATTTTACAGAATCGGTAAATTTACCGATCGGTAAATTTACCGATTCTGTAAAATACAGGGCCCTACATCTCAAATTGCATTTACTGGTCGGTAACGCCCGAATTCGGCCGTTACCGACCGGTAAATGCCTTCCTACATCTGGCCCCTAGTACCTTGTGGCGTGGGCCTGGAGAGAGGGAGCGAGTGACCTCAGACTGAGGCTGCGATGTCAGGCACTGTTGTCCTCTCAATCTGGTAGTCGGACACAGTCTATGCTGCCAGCTTGGCTATCGGTTGGCTATCGCAGACTGTGCAAACTTCTCACAACACTGCTCAGAAACCTAACGCCTAGTAATACTAAATAGCAGAGGTGTCCGGCTGAAAGCTTGAGCCTCTCAGACTCATTAAACGTCCCCTGCACTCATTGAACTTGTCACTCTATAGCCACCCCAGGTGTGCCACTGAACTTTACCAGCTCACTCTACGGCACAGTCTGATGACTGCACACGTCGGAAGGGTCCTTGTACCAACCGGTGATCATTTCCACATGTTTACCCCTCACCCTGCGCGGTCCTTACGAGCTTGTGGAAACAGGGAGACCTTTTCTATCCCTGGGAACTCGAGCCCTAGGAGAGTGGTTGGGGACCTGGGTCACAACAGTTGCCAATTAGCTGCAGGCCAGCAGCATCCAGGCAAAGTCCCATTCCTAGAGCACAACACAGATAATCCAGGTGCAGCCCCCGCCCCAATAGTTCTTCTTGTTGATGTCCCAGCATCAAACCAGCCTAGTATGTTTCCAATCCCCAAAGCGTCTCTAACTACTAAAGGCAGAGCCCCAGTGGTTATACCCACAATGACCTATGAAGATGAGATCAGTTGAAAAGGCCACCTTTCAAAAGCACGGGCCCTCTCTAAATGTTGTCATGTCTGACATCCTACCCTGGGAGGCTTGATCAGTATCTTTAGTGGGGCCACAACCCTGCCACTTGGAATGCAGGTGCCAATTCCAGCCCCTCTTAATCAACACAGGAAGACCCCTCAGAGTGAGAGGTCTACAGTATACCTTGAGCCCTTGGTTTACGGCTTTCTTATCAGAAATGCACAGATGTAGCCATCCCCCCCAGCAGCCACCTGTGAATTGGAGACAGGTGGATAGGAATACAGAGCCATGAGTACAGACATTCCCACTTTCCCAAAGTGGTATTTCCACCATCATAATGTTTAATTCCCTCACACCGCTGGAGCAGGTTCGCCATTACGAACTCATCGATATCAAACACTATACGGACACTCTTCAGCATACAGGAAATCCAGCTCAAAAGCCTTTCCACAGATCCCTCAGGTCAATCCAATACGAGGAGCAGGCCCTACTGTAACAAACACACTACTCTGTGCCATTCACTACCAGTGTATGTAGAGCACACACACACCTGCCCTACCCTTTACCAACATCGCACCCTGTCCCCAGGGAGTACTCAGATATAGCAAGAGACATGCAGAACCTTGGCAAGCGTCTTCTTAAATGCCAAGCCTAGTAACAGTAACCTACACACACAGGCCCCGTCATGGCCAATCTGTGGCACATTTGAAGAACTACCTCCGTGGGTGGCACAACCAGTTCTGCAGGCCCACGGAGGAGGTGTTGAGTTACATGCCCTAGGTATGTCTTACCTCTAGACAATGGACTTACAGCTAACACAATTTAGCCAATCATGTATACACTAATCATCAGTATGTATAGGACAAGCACATCAATTTGGCACTGAATGGCAGTGTAAAAAGCGATCAAAGTCCTTAGGCTATTACATAGATCAGCGGAAAAACCAGGAGGGACAAAAGCAAAAAAATTAAAAGTTGAGAGAAAGCACCCTAGAAAGGGCCACCTCCAACAGAATTTATTAAGATTGGTATGTTTCATACAAAGGTAACACAGATCTGTGCAGTATGTGCATAAACACATTTATAAAGGAGGACGGTTGGAACCTGGGACCTCTTAACTATCTCACTTGAGCTGAGATTGGTAACCCGAAAATACATTGATCCCTCCCTTTGGATCATTTACACCATTCGGTGATTGGGATTAAATCCCAGATCCAAAGCTATGAAGTTGGTTCAAGTATTGGTACCACTGAACAGCACATTCCTCCTATAACACTTGAAGACTCACATTCACGTCACACTTAAATCACATTTTTAGCTCCTAAAATGTAATTCAACTTTTGGCAATTATTGTTCCTTCTTTCTGTCTTTCTTTCACATTTTGGCCGATATCTATTAAGTACTTTTCTCCATCCTTCGTGTGTTTTCTCTCTCTATCCCTTTTATGTCTCTTCTCTGACCTCTTCTTGCGTTTTCTGCTTGCTCATCTTGTTCTCCCCTTCCTGCTGAAGTGACAACTAGAGCAGAATGACTATATGAGTCTCTTGGAATACTTCATGTAGACTCCTATATCATAGCACAATCCTCATCAACACACCGTTGATGAGAGTGTGAAGCATCCTCTTGCAGCATTGTCATACAAGTAGCCCAGGGTGCTTGCGGCAGTCACATATTTGAAAGTTGTGCTGAAGTCTCACTCAAAGCTGCCTAATTCTTCCAAACTATGGGGAAGAACTAGAACTTCACATGTGACTTTGCTTAGACGTCTACAGAGTGCCGAGAAGTCCCTGACTATTCTGCACCGAGCAGACCCTCTTACAACAAGTGATCATAAAGATTTTGGTACTGTGAGGAGAGGCCAAGAAGAGTGACTGACAGTCCCGCCAACGTCTGCTAAGACAGACACAATTGAAAAAGACACACTGTAGACTCGCCTCATACACACACACACACAGCCTGTAAAGACAACTCTACCCTGTTCAGATGCACACACATCCAACCTGCAGAGGTACATTAAAAACACAGACACGTACGTTCCACTGCTTGAAGATGCATTGTAGTGACACAGAGTGCTGTAAAGTGCAGTGTGAACAGATGTGTCACAGTCCAGTAATATGCAGTGCAGCATGCACAGATTTCTCATAGTGCAGTGAAATGCAGTGCAGTGTGCACATATTTCTCACAGTGTATTAAGATTCAGTGCAGTGCACATATCCTCTCTTTAAAACAAATGATGATGACAAACACCCCCAGGGCCAGATGGAAAGCCCCCCCCAGAGGTCCCTGAATAGAAGAGCCTGGCTACTGGCAGAGATTTCCTCCAGGATTATTCAGTCTACTTCTACAATCACAGCACAGGGTGCTGACATTCTCCTACCTGGGCAGAAACCTGTGCAGACATTTCCAGGCTCTCTCCTCCTCCTATGGCTGGGGTGGGGCAGGTGCAGATTTAGGATCAGGAGAGGTGGGGGGGCTGTGAGGGTCTGAAGATGAAGATAACTGCACAGACAGACAGGGCGTCCTTCCTCCTCTGCAGCAGGCTGGACACAGAGGGAGAGGCAGGAAGTGACGTCAACATCTGCTGCTTGTACTGTCTCTGCCACCGCTGACCTGGAACAGGAAACACTTCTCCCTTTCATACAATGTGCTCATTGTATTAATCTTAGCAGGCGAGGCGCGCCCTCTGCTGGCTACTTAAAGAACCATCACATCCGGTCGAGTGAATATACACAAAAAAGCATTTTGTGGCAGGAAATATCTGGGTGTTTAGAAGTCACAGAAATGAATGTTTTTAAGAGACACACAGTCCTTGTACAGGGTCTCACCCTTGGTTGATGCTGTAAAAAAGTATTTACAGCTTGTCTTCATATGACAATCTTCAAAAGAATGATGCAGAGGACTACAGAGTATTTACAGAGATTGTCAAGTGGAAGTGGCAGTTTATATTTCATTAAATATGAGAATATGTGTTAGTGGTGCAATTAAACTTGTCAGCTTATTCATTTTTAATTTTGTTTTTGAAACACTTTATTGAACGGGTTTTTCAAATGCACATCATGGTACATAGCAAAGTAAATAGAGAAAAATACCATGCAACTTTAAACACCAGACCAAATACTGTGTGGCATAAGTCATATGTCAAAGTGAAAATTAAAAGAACAGATTTTTCCTAATCTTTCTATGTTTTTGGGTTATTTCTTATCATAGCCGCCAAGGTTTCAGATTGCTATGATTGACATTTCAATGACTATGAGTGACACTTTCTGGACAGTATTTTGAAGCAAAGAAGAAAAGGAAAGCATATAAATATCAGACATTACACCCATCTGAGCAACAAGAAATTAAAAATTAAGTGCTGCAAAGCATCAGAAATGGAAGGGCACCAACCTAGTGCCTTAGCAAAATAAAGTCAGAGTCACAACACTACTGTTAACTGCTGCAACTAGTCAAAATAACTAAAACACTCCAAAAACCATTTATAAGCAATAGCTGTTTGTTTGTTTTTCAGAGTTTTATATAGCGCGAACTTGACCCGGTATTGGGTATCAGAGCACCTTACATAGCACCAGTTGCGTTGCATGAGGACACATTCATCATTTTTGGTAGGCATTAAGTAATTTTCTCAGAATGACAGGATGTTCAGCTTCATTGCCGAGACTCGAACCCAGTTCCCCAGATTCGAGGGCGACCGCCCCAGCCTTTAGGCCAACTATGGTTTCACCATTATTTTTCGCCATGCATGCCATGGTGTAAAGCTGTTCCTGTGACTGATGGAGCTAAATCTGTTTGTCTATTTCTGTATTACACATGCAACACAAATGGTGTCATTCATAAGGATATATGCGGACTGCTGTGATTTCTGTCTCGAATCAGGAGTCACGCTGGAAGTGAGAGGAGCTCTCTCACCTGGTGGTTGTCACCAGCTTCAAAGTACTAGTGTTGCCAGGAGACAGCAACAATTCCAGGGGCCCGGGCAGGTAGGAAAATTGAACTAGGGACATGTTGCCACAGCCTCGGATACCTGTTGGGATGACGGGCCAGTGTTCTACGGGCATAAAAAGACGGGGAGCTCAAAGCAACGTTACACCCGCAGAAAAGCAATTAGTCATTCCAGCTTTCACCAGCCTTAGTACACCCACTGGGCCCTAGGCTTTCTGCTGGCAATCAATTGAGGCAAAGGAGGAACATCACTGGCCAGGCGGCTCTCTCTGTCCCATGCAGGACCCGGGTCCAGTCTTGTAGGATGTGAGAGGGCCGACACAGATTTCCGCTGCCTCACCCTTCATAATTATAGTTAGCTAACAGTAGTCCAGGTCACAGACTGGCAGGCTGCTGTATTTCAAGAGACACTCATTGACAACTCACAGAAGCAAAATAAAAAGCATTCATTATAGCTGAGATTCTGACTGCCACGTGAGCCGGCGTGCCACGCGCCCACGACCTCAGTTTAGTTGCATCAGTATGGCCAGCCCTCCACGTACTATGCATCAGGCGTTAGACTAACGCATTTCAGTGTGGTGGTCCACATCACGTCACTGAAATGCGAAATCACGCATTATAGCGCCTCCTCAGCTGCTATAATCCACCATGACTGAGGGGCAATGATTGTTGCACGCTGTTCCAGTTAGGTTTCAGGTGTGTGCACATGATCTGCTCCTCGCAGCTCTCTACTTTGTTACAATATATTGGGACTGGACACACCACGGGCCGATACGATTTCGCATCATTGAGGAGTCACTACCCAATGGACCCTCCAGTCTCCTTTTTTGTTTCGGATTGTTCAAAATTATATTAGTATTTATTTGAAGAGATTGTGATAAGTTATTGGTTCCAATAGTTTTATGTCGATCAACTACTATTATAGGGCTACTTTGATATACCAGGTTTGTTTGAGTTAAGGGCATAGGTTCCACTCCAGAGTTTACATTTTAAATTTTTACTGATGCTTCAATTGGAAGTGGTGCACCCGATGACAATAACTGTTGAGCAACTCCCGACAATAATTCAGATGAACTTAAGTCCCCAGGCTGCAAATGTGAGGTTAAGGGGACAGTTAACTGTTCCAAATCAGTTATTTGCCCCCATTGATTGGCCGATTCTTCCTTTATTTTAGGTATTTGATCCACTTCATATTTTCAGGCGCACCTAATCCTCGATTTGATCTTGTTATTCTTGTCTCATTCAGCGGTTTAATTGGAGTTTGCAGTTTACATATATCTGGTTGTATAGTTAAAATGGCTCCTATTAGGTCCTTCATGAAGTCAAACTTATTTGGAGTTTCTTTGGTTTCCCAAATATACGTACCATTGGAGATATTAGCAGCTGATTTTTCCCTGCTAGTTTTACTTCCATTTTATTTAGAGATGTTGAGGGTTGGAGTTGTTACTTATCCTTATTCCATTTTTAATAGTCAAATTACGGGACGCTCCCCCACAGGTTTCCCATCAACAAAGTGTGGTGTATACAATCTACGTGTGTTCACCATTCTGTAAGACTTACATGAAGACGTTAGGTAGTTTAATATTAGCTACAATATTGACAGCCGCCAGCTGATACTAGATAGGAACCCAGTCGGCCCTGTAGTCGGCAATAAACAGATAGGATCTCGGGTATGTCACCTAGTTGGTTCCCCTTCACACCTGAGGGGAACCAACCAGGTGACATACCGTGAGGAGAACTCCCGCCAAAATTAGAAACACGAGAACCCTCATCCCCCCCAAGACCATGGGGCACAATTTTGCTACCTTATACATACTACATGACAATGCTTGATCGTATGTATTAGAGCATACTTATTAGTTGCAGCGCACTTTCATTTTTAATTTCCTTTGACTACTTGAACGTAGGTCATTTAGGAGTGGCGTACACAGGGCTGGTCCTGACGAAGAGCTCTGGGGAATACTCGAAACATGTTGACGTATACTAGGGATTCCTAACCCATTATAGCTAGGTTTTTCCAGTATCTTACCCCTTTTTAGACAAAACAACTAGGAGCAAGAATAAAATTATTTCGCCCACTCGCCTCTGTCCACTCCACTACACTTTTGCACCACACATTTATAGTCTTCACTAAAGTGCTCCTACGTAATTCTGCAAGTCGCAGCACGCCTCAGTTCGTGGAGGACTGAGATGGCCCCTATGATGAAGCATGTCCCCAAAGGGGAAACCCTGGGGAGCGAGGGGACTCAAGAAAGAATGTTTTCTTTCCTGCTGATTTTCTGACTCACATTGAGTGAGAATCTCTTCCACCTTTGGCTGGTTCTTCACCCGGTATCTCGGGTTTTCAGGTTTACCATTGCATTAGGAGGGTGGACCTAGCATATACCTCTACCTCCCCCTTATTTTTCAGATTCAAAGAAGAGAAGAGCCTGCCGTGGGTGTAAAACTGTCAGAAGACTGCAGTGATAGGGGAATGGAGATTGAGAGAGGCTGTTGCACAAAGAAAAGGAGACAGCAACAGAAGAAAAAGTGCCAGGAAAGTAGCAGTGAAATAGAGGAAACAAGAGCTGAGATAGCTGTAACTATGGGACACAGTTGTGCAAAGTAGAAAACACTGCTCAGAGTTGGTGACCAGGAAAGACAGCAGTTGACAGAAAAATAACTGGATTGAAACTGTATTTCTTGAGAGAGACTACTGTACAGACGAATAAAAGTATCTTCCCAGCTCAGCAGTTTAAGAATTTCCCCACAACAGTTGTAATGCCTTTGTGAATACAATTCATGCACTGCTTGAAAGATTGCTTGAATTCATTCAATTCAGGCTAGGCAGTGAGCCTCGGTTCCTCTTTGTGGTCGTGGCACCTTACTACAATTTGCACTGAAATATTTACAACAGTAAAACGTAATTCAATCAACTGGACTGACCGCTCGTTTTATTAACACTGGTGTTCTTTATCTATAAAAAAAAGTCTAAATTGTACTGTAAAGAAATAGGTGCTTTGAATTACTAATGTGGCTTCTCAGAGTAGTGTTGAGATTTGGCTATCATTTGTTTTGGTGTAAAGCAATTTAGGACTCCTCCTTCTAGGACCTCCATTCTGGCAACCCTCTGAATTCGTCAAGCGGAAGCAGCCCATCCTCTTCTCATTTTTTGACTTTTGATATAATTGGAATTTTACCCCCTTACATCATGCCTAATGCACATCATCACTTTAGTCCAGTGCAGAATCCCCTTCCTAGACAAACTTAGCTCTAAACTATAATGTGGTGCTGTCTGCATCAAGCATTGTATCATCCGTTAAGAGGGAGAAGCAGAGAAATGAGCAGGAAGAAGGAATGGGCAGAATGCAGATTCAGAGCATATCAGTTTGTATGTCAATGTTGGGAGAAAATGTGTACCAGACAGAGAATCATACATGCATTTGTGAAATAAACATTCATCCAAGGGTTTTTTGGTGCTGTATTACAAATGCACAGTACCCAACTCAGTGGTACACATACTCTGGTCACTTTATTTTCCTTAGGGGTCTTATTTTTAATAACAGCTTAGATTTACTTCTGCTCCCATTCAGAAATCCTGGTATTGCTAACTGTCTGTTGAGTATTCGGTTTATGTGATTGCTGTTTACGAAGTGCTGGTAGTAACTACTGTTGCATGTCTGCCAGATAGGAACTGTAAATATTAAGAGCAATTTGGAGAAATCACATATGTGTGTGAAAGAACAGGAGAGCATATTTCAAAGGTGCACACAAAGAAGAATGCAATATCTTAAATTTTTCAACAAAGTTGGTTTATTCGATTTACTTTAACAATGTAAGTAGGGAAATGTCCCTCCTAAAGGTGGAGAACAGCATGTCTGAGATGAAGATTATTTTATGGCAGTAATTTTGAACCGTGCTTATTTTTTTCCAGCTTGGTATTTCTCTACCTCCCAAATTAAATTAAGTTGAACATCTCACTATTATAAGCCGGGACTTTTGCAGGAGTAACATATTTCAAAATACAAGCATGTAAATAAAACAGCTTGTGCTTTTTTTTTTGATAATCAACTTTATTGATTTAGCAAAAACAGAGAAAATTCATAGGTTGCAGTTCAATGGTCTTCAAAGGGAACAGGTCAGGGATGATGGATGTTACAGGTAGGGTCGGTCCATCAAAGTCCAACACAGCAGTTTGATTGGTGGTTACATCATGAAATAGAGCAAAAGGAAGACAGTTTAACATGGTGGCTTCATATTAAACCATTTACCCCACACTTTGTTAAATAAGTCCGGGCATCCTCGGGCCTCGAATAGGGCCTCCTCCTGGATCCCACACCAGTCCACTCCCTTCCTCCATCTCCACACAGTGGGTGCCTTAGCTTGTGACCAGTGCGCTGCTATGTCCCTCTTGGCCACCGCCACAGCCGTCCCCAAGAGGCGCTTGTCCATCCTAGAACCATCTAGGCCGTCAAAGACCCCCAACAACATACGCAGTGGGTCGTGTGGAACCTCCCACCCCAGGGCCTGCGTGAGATCCAGCTCTACCCCCCTACAGATTGGCGCCAGCACTGGACAATGCCATACCATGAGATAAAATTGGCAGAGGCCGAGGCACATCTCGGGCACTCTGAAGAGGGTCATAACTGGACCCGGAATAGCCGTGCCGGGGTGATGTATGCCGCGTGGAGGTAATATAATTGAACAAGGCGCAGCTTGGAAGACGTGGTCAGGATTTTGAGCACCATAAGGGCATCACTCCCGTCTGCCTCTTCTAGGTGGCCTAGCCATTCCTCCCAGCGGGCCCTGAGTCGGTCTAGGGAAGCGGGACCATTATTCACTAGGGACCGATAAATGCGGGACACTCCCCCTCTGCCCAGATTCCCCATCATTACCTGGGCCTCCAATGGACTGAACTCTGGAAGGGAAACAGGGGGCGAGACATGCGTGTAGAGGGCGTGTCTTAGTTGTAAGTACCAATAGAGTTGCGAGTGAGGAAGAGCATGACGTTGCTGTAGGTCTGCGAACGAGCGGATGTGATCCCCCACCCGGACATCACTGAGCACCGAAACTCCAATGAGATCCCACCTCCGGAACCCCCGCAGGGACAAGACCTCCCGCATCCAAGACCCCTGCCAGAGTGTCGTCTGTCGAGTGAGTTTACGGTCCCACCCCACATGCCTAAGGGCTGTATACTAGGCCAGAAACACCGTCCTAGTGTCCGGGGCCTCGCCTGTGGCACTGAGCTTCCATACAGAAGCGCCTGGACCTGTGGAAAGTCCAACGCAATTAGTTCCACCCGATAGGCAGGGTCGGACCAGCCGCCCGCGAACCAATCATGGATGACGATAAGTTTCATGGCTAGGTAGTAGAGGTGAAGATTGGTCACCCCCATACCTCCGTCAAAGGGGGGGGATGCGGCAGTGTGCCAGGGATACGTGCAATCTCCCGCCTCCCCAGAGAAAACGGGTGAGGACCCCGTCACATTCGCGGAACCAACTGCTCGGAAGGTGGATCGTGATATTTTGCAGTATATAGAGGAAGCGGGGGAGGACTGTCATTTTGAATAGTGCACTCCTGCCCAAGGGGTCCAGGGGAAGAGTCTGCCACTTCTTAAGGTCTGCCTTCATCTGATAACCAGGGGTGTGACGTTCAGGGCCCATTCAAGCTCCGGTAGAAGAGCAATCCATAGGGCAAGGTACTTGACCGAGTGCCTCCTGACGGGAATAGTTGACTGCCAGTCATAGCACTCCCTGGAAGGATGCAATAGGACCAGAGTGGACTTGGCTGCATTGCGACGAAGTCCGGAGACCTCCTCAAAAGCCGAGAGGACTTTCAAGCACCTTGGGCCAGAACTTGAGGATCCGCTAGGTATAGCAGCACGTCGGCAGCATATAGGGCTATCTTGTCCACTTGGTTCGAGTCCCAGGCCCAACCCCGAATGAGGGGGTCCTAGCGGATAAATGCCACCAAGGGCTCCATCGCCAATGCGAACAAAAGTGGCGAGAGGGGGCACCCCTAATGCGTGCCCCTGCGGATCGGAAAGGCCTCGGAGAGCTCTCCGTTAATGAGCACCCGGGCTCGGGGGTTGGTGTAGGGGACCTTGACGAGGCGGCGGAACGAGGGGCCAAAACCCATCTTGTCCAGCACGTCCTGCAGGTAATCCCAATTCACCGTGTCAAAGGCCTTCTCGAAGTCTAAAAAAAGGAGGGCTAGGTATGGGGTTAGCCGGTCACGGTGGGCCAGGGCCAGGTGGAGGTGACGAATGCAGTGATGGGTGCCCCTAGCCGGCAAAAAACCCGCATTGGTCGGGATGAACCAGCTCCTGGGCCAAGACAGTGGCGAAGAGTTTAATCTCTGTGTTGATCAGCGAGATCGGGCGGTAGTCTGCACAGTTCAGAGACAGCGGCGGCGACGGCTTGCCCCTGCTTGCAGGACCGGTCGCCCCACACAACGCGCGGCTCCCCCCCGTGAGTGCCAGGACCCCTGACCCCTCCGCTACTGCCGTGAGCCCTCAGCTGCTCCCTCGCTCCAGCTGAATGCCTGCCTGCCAGGACTGTTGCGAGTGACTTGTGCCAGTTTCTTTGTTTTTTTTCTTAGCCTGTGCCCCTGTATTCTTTTTTCAGTGTCTCTGTTTCTGTCTTAGCTGTGCCCTTGTAATTTTACCATCCCCGTGTGCCCCCACCTGTTTCCCGCCACTTCTCCCCCTTCCCGCCGCTGCTCCCCTGCGGCCCGCCCCCTTTTTTTTCTGTACCCCGCCCATTGGCCACCCCGCTCCCGCCTCCCAGCTGCTCCTCCCTCCCACTTGGCCATTTATGGAGGTCGTCGCACGGTGGTGAGCTGTGACCTTGCCCCTGCTTGCAGGACTGGTCGCCCCACACACCGTGCGGCTCCCCCCGTGAGTGCCAGGACCCCTGACACCTCCGCTACTGCCGTGAGCCCTCAGCTGCTGGCTCGCTCTAGCTGAGTGCCTGCCTGCCAGGACTGTTGCGTGTGACTTGTGCCAGTTTCTTTGTTTTTTTCTTAGCCTGTGCCCCTGTATTTTTTTCCAGTCTCTCTGTTTCTCTCTTAGCTGTGCCCTTGTAATTTTACCGTCCCCGTGTGCCCGCGCCTGTTTCCTGCTGCTTCTCCCCCTCCCCGCTCCCCGCCGCTGCTCCCCTGGGGCCAAACCCCCTTTTTTATTCTGTACCCCGCCAATTGGCCACCCCGCTTCCGCCTCCCAGCAGCTCCTCCCTCCCACTTGGCCATTTATGTAGGTCACCGCATGGTGGTGAGTTGTGACCTTGCCCCTGCTTGCAGGACCGGTCGCCCCACACACCGCCCGGTTCCCCCCGTGAGTGCCAGGACCCCTGACACCTCCGCTACTGCCGTGAGCCCTCAGCTGCTGACTCGCTCTAGCTGAGTGCCTGCCTGCCAGGACTGTTGCGTGTGACTTGTGCCAGTTTCTTTGTTTTTTTCTTAGCCTGTGCCCCTGTATTTTTTTTTCAGTCTCTCTGTTTCTGTCTTAGCTGTGCCCTTGTAATTTTACCGTCCCTGTGTGCCCGCGCCTGTTTCCCGCCGCTTCTCCCCCTCCCCGCTTCCCCCTCCCGCCGCTGCTCCCCTGCTACCCCGCCCCCTTTTTAATTCTGTACCCCGCCCATTGGCCACCCCGCTCCCGCCTCCCAGCTGCTCCTCCCTCAAACTTCACCATTTATGGAGGTCGCCGCACAGAAGCACAGCGGACGTGTGCAGCGGGCGCGCCGATTATGCGCCAAAGGAGCGTCAAAGGCAAGCCCCTCTACGCCCGTCCGCGCCTGGACCACGGCCAGCGCCAGGACCCCTGGTCCTCGATGATGCCAACGTTCCCGACGAACTTACGACGCTGCCACCTTCAACGCACTCAATGCCGGCCGGAACCCCGCTTGCTACCGAGCCACCCCGAAACCCACCCACGGACCCTTCACCTGCCAGGCCTGCCAATTCACCTGCCTCCGAACCTGCACCGCACTCGCCAAGCCGAGCTCAAGCGACAACTACCTCAAGTGCATCCTGATCAACACCCGCTCCGTCCACAGGCACGCCGTCGAACTCTGGAACCTTCTCGACTCAACATCTCCAGACGTCACCTTCCTCACAGTAACATGGATGAACGCCTCCTCAGCCCCCGACATCGCCATAGCCATCCCGGAGGGCTACAAGATCACCCGAAGGGACCGCGTCAACCAAACCGGAGGAGGCATCGCCATCGTCCACAGAAACAGCATCCGCATCACGACCAACTCCGACGACACCCTCACCGCCGCAGAGCACCTTCACTTCCAGATTCACACCGACCCCAAGACCACCCTCAGAGGCACCCTCATCTACAGACCCCCGGGACCACGCACACAATTCAGCGAAGCCATCGCAGACTTCATCAGCCCGCACGCCCTCACCTTCATAGACTACATCCTCCTAGGGGACCTCAACTTCCACCTGGAGAACAACAAGGACTGCAACACCGCCGCCCTGCTGGACAACCTCGCCAACCTCGGACTCAAGCAACTGGTGAACACCCCCACCCATTGCGCCGGCCACACGCTCGAACCCATCTTCTCCTCCAGCAAGCACATCTCCTTCAGCCACTCAACCGGACTACAATGGATAGACCACAGCTGCGTCCACTTCAACTTTAGGAGAACCACGAACCACCACCACCCGCAACAGGTTCCCCGCAGAACCTGGAGCAAGATCACCGCCGACCAGCTCACCACCGCCCTCAGCCAGAACCCGCCCACCAACATGACGGACCCCAACGAAGCAGCCCGCAACCTCACACAGTGGCTCACCAACTGCGCCCACGAACTCGCACCACTGAAGAATCCTCCTAGCAGACCCGGCAACAGGAAAGCCGCGTGGTTACCAACAACCTCAAATACTCCAAGAAAAACTGCTGCACCATTGAGAAAGCCTGGCGCCATGACCAGACAGTAGAACACATGACCGCCTTCAAGAACGCCACCCGCAAACACCACCAGCTGATCCGCACCACCAAGAAGACAACATTCAAAGAACGACTGGACAATAACACCCACAACAGCAAGGAACTCTTCAGCATTGTTAAAGAGCTCTCCAACCCCAGCGCCTGCAACAACGACATCACACCCTCGCAAGACCTCTACAACTCACTCGCCTCGTTCTTCCACCGCAAGATCGCCGACATACACAACAGCTTCGGCGAGCTGACCACGCACCCAACCATCAAACCAACACCCCCCAGCACCACCCTCTGCACCTGGACCCCTATCAGCACCGAAGACACCACCCACCTGATGAACACCATCCACTCCGGCTCCCCTACCGACCCCTGCCCACACCACATCTACAACAAAGCCGACTCCATCATCGCACCCCAACTCCGGAACATCATCAACATCTCCTTCGCATCCGCCACCTTCCCGGAGAGTTGGAAACATGCCGAGCTGAGCGTACTCCTGAAGAAACCCAACGCGGACCCCACGGACCTGAAGAACTTCCGCCCCATCTCGCTCCTTCCCTTTCCAGCCAAAGTCATCAAGAAGACCGTCAACAGACAACTCTCCACCTTCCTCGAGACCAACTGTGGAAAGTGAGCCCATAATCCTAACGATGCCCAGGCCGCTGGCGCAAACCGCCTCTCAGTTCCCATTCTGAATAATTACCAAATAAAGAGACGGGCGCTGGGAGCAGGAATCAAGAACAGAGTTTATTTCTCATGAGGAGAGCATGTCATTTCGGACACGAAACACAGTGTCTTTCGGGAGGTGCTCTAACAAGTGAGCGTGAGACTCCGGCTTTTATACATTTGCAGAACATTTGATGATACAATCAGGTCAATGTGTCGCAAAAGGGAAACATTCCTATAATCCTCGTGATGATCCTATTCCACATACATTCACAATGGGGACCCTTGACCTGCTGATAAGAGGGGAGGGCAATCATGCAGCTGAGTGTGTCGTAGGATGTGTGCGCCTGATCATGGCCCAGGGGGTGGGGTGGCTAGGCATACAATAAGGGCAGTAAATGGTATCTCCTGGCTTAGGCGATGGCCTCGGACATGTGTGGTCAGCCGGACTCGGGGGAAGGGGTCATCAAAGGAGTGGTATTCAGGCCTGCGTGGACAATCGAGCGTGGAGGGAAGGCTCGTCAACAGAGGGACATTCATGGAAGGGGAGGAGGTGCTGGTCAGGCGCGGCCGTGACTCGCAAGGACAGGGCTTTGCGGAAGAAGAGGGTTTATGACTTGTTCATGTGAGGAGAAGGAGGGGGGACGGGGTGCGTGCAGGACCAGAGCCGCGCAGAGAGGGAGAGAGAGAGAGAGAGATCTTACGACCTGTACATGGGGGAACAGGGGCAGCCAGATACAACTGGGGGGGGCCATGTCAGCTGAGGCGAAGGATGCTTCTTCGAGAGGGGAATGGAGAAGGCCTGGGTCAAGCAGGAGGGTTACCTTTCACATCAGGGTCGCGCAAAGGGAGCGGGTTTCATGGCCTATACATGAGAGAGGGGGTGCAAGATACGCGCAGGAGGGAGGCTGGGGAGTCTAATGGGTAAAAAGGGCCATGGTGCCTAGAATGGCCGTACATATACACAGGGGTACGGGTTCTTACTGGTAGGGTGATACGGTCAATAATTTACAGTATCCATGGTGCTCACAAGGAGAGGAGTGGGAGAAGAAGGGGAATGAATGCTGTCTATGTACATCGAATTTATCAGATTTCACAGTCGCCCCTTTTTACATAGCAGCAATCATTTTTACAGCTGATGACATTACAGGCAGGCAAGCATCGATGACGAATTAGCACTTTGTCGATACTAACATGTGGCGTACAATCATAGACAGTTTAAGGTGAAGGGAAGAATGCAGTACATACGAAATTACATTTTCGGTGTGTTCCTGACAGTTAAACGCATTACATAGCACAAGGCTTTCGGACTTAAAAAAAACGTGACCAATGGACCGTTTTGACCAGGCAGTTGAGAGCGGAATTCAGTTCGATACACAGTATTTCTTCGTCACAGTGTCTTTTTATCAGCGAGCCATCACTGGTAGGCTCTAATCCGGGTACTTTCGGTGGCGCTGTTGAGCACCGGCGATGGAGCTACGGGTCCAGCTCGGTTCCATCCTCACGCGTTGCAGGGTGCGGTCAGTCCTCTGCTGTTAGACCACAGTCCTGTTCCCTAAACAGTCCGTTTGGTGGCGCCTTATGCTCGGCACCTATAGTTCTATGGCAACACCCTCTTCCCACATAATTGCAGCTCTTTCCTTTGGCAAAAAGTCACGTGGGGAGGTGGGTGGATGTCGTTCAAACAGTCAATGGGAGAAAGAGTGAGCGGAGTTGGGTCAGAGTTCCTGGGACACACAAAAGGGACCAAGGGAGCAAAGGATAACAAGCAGGCAGGCCCATCAATCGGGCCCAAAGAAGGGGGACGGAGACTCCAGGCACACGTGGGTTAGCAGACGGAGGGCTTCAGGTCGGCCCGTCATTTTTCATTTTCCACGTTGAAAGTGCTGTCTCGTCCGTATCTTGTTGCTCTGCAGCTCCACCTTTGGTCGAGGTCGCACGTGTCCCAGGATCTGTAGCCAGGCTGTACGTCACATCCGACCCATCTCCTTCGGTGATCGTGCATCTTTGAATGAGTACAAGACAGTGTTTTAGAGAAATGGCAGAAGAAGATATCTACGCATGTGAATTCCTCCCTCAATTTTTCGCATTTGAGTCCTTATGGTCATTGGTCACAGTCAGAGGTCTATTACCAAGCAGTGCATGTGTCAGCATTCCTACTGAGTTTATGGCAGGTATATTCATTGGCCCATTTATGATTCAAGTAAGGACAAGATAATATTTCCATCAACTGTGCATTACATCATTTTCAACATTAGCGCAGCATTTCCCTTCAGAACCGGCTAACATTTTCAGACAGGGCGGGGGTGCTATCGTCGAGTGTCGGGCAAAACAAGATATCCTCAAGGGTCAGCAGCTACCCATGGTCATTATGTTTATACCGGGGACAACGGAAGCGGTTCTATCAAAAAGTGGGGCGGGGATGCCTCGGGCGCTTGCGCTTGGGTGCAAAGGGGTGGGGTAATCTGGGTATTGGGTGTCAATCTAGGCGTTTGGCGTTCGCCTCTGAAGAACAGACATAGGATGCCACTGACATATAGTTCCCCTATAAATGGCCTGATTTGGGGGACTTTAGTCGTCTTACCTGTCCTTTCCTTCTTAGCCAATTCAAGTTCATTCATTTTGCAGAAAGGAGAGGCAGTAACATGGCAAGATACAGTCATTTTAGTTTTGGTCAATTTCGCTGAACACCTTCGTGTTCAAATACGTATCAAATCGGAGTGGTGCCGGTGGGGCACAATTTTACCAAAAAGATGGACAGAAAATAGGGAGGCTCTCAAAGAGAGTGAGAGTCGTCCGCAGTCTAAACGAGCCATTCGGTACACGTATGACATGTAAGGAGAGAGAGAGAAAGAAGGGTGGAGAGAGAGACGTGTACGAAAATAGGTCATTTAGTGCGTTCACAACACGGAACAGCAAAGGTCAGGTAACATGCAGATATAGACAGAGGGGAGACATATATTCGTACGTTACACACACACAAACTCAGACAGGGAAGACGGCACATGTATTACACATAGACAAGACATTCACAACAAGGCGGGAAACAATTGTTAGTCCACAACATCTGCTTTTTATATATTTATCCTACATATCTTTACTATCCTATTTATCTACGTGCTTAGCTCTTTCTGCCTTTCCCCCCTTTTTCTTCTCGTTTGTCACGCCTGTGAGCGTTCCCAATTACCAATACTCACACCTCCGTTGGCTGATTCGGAAATTAACCTGGTCATGCTAGTTACCCATGGTTGGATCTTAAACCATTTTTCTGTTCCCTCCTGTGGTGGGAAGTTCTCCAGGCTGAGGCAACGGCAAGTATTGATCGGAAAAACAGTCGGACAGCTTGGCTATATCTGCAAGAGTGTGAGAAAGGGAGTAGTGCATTTTGAACATCGGCGACATTTCTAACTTCCTAGACGGGTGGCGCCGTGGCAACCCTTATACGTACGATTTTCTTTGTCCTTTCCCTACCTATTCAAACGTCCGGTTACATTATTTAACACGTCCTTTCTAGTCAAAATTTTGTTCGTCATTCAGTACCTGTCCAGTTTCTATGTCAGTCCATCCTCTCAGTCGCTATGTCCTAAGGAAGAACAGTCATGTTAAGTCTACGTCTTTTCTTTTAAGAACCTATCGTTATAACGACTTCACACATATTCCCTCTTTTCCTTTTTCGTCGGTGGTCTGACCGTCGCTCTTCCACACTTCAGCCGACGTTCCGACGTGACCTGCAGAAGGGAGGGAAAAGAAGGGGTGGGGGTGGCAGCATTCAAAGTACATCAGCACGTAGGAGCCCGGAAATGTTTTTACTTACCACATACTCGACCCATCTTCACGTACCGCCTTTCTTTACCATCTCGGCGTTTAAGCCCAGATTTGACCAGTAATGTCAGATAGATAATCATTGGCGAACTGCCTATCTACATGAGTTACTCGGTCGTAACCCTCTTTTGATCGGGTACAAGGGTGGCGGCCAGGTGGCATTTCTGTGGTGTCGTTTCAGGGCTTCTAAAGCACCTTTCCGGCCGCCTGTCACACATAGTGTGGCTGCTAAATATCGGGTCCTTTTTAACCTTTAGCCTTCATCATACTTTCTCGTTGCTCATAGTAGTAATTCATTCAAAACTCATTAATGCAATCCGCTACAATGATGCTTTCGTTTCCAAAATACCTTTAATAAAGAGGGTTGACACATAAATACAGGCCTACAACCCGGTGGGCTAGCCACGGAGCAGATTGGAACTGTGCATGGGAAGAACGAAGCTAGTGGCAGTTCATTGTATAAAGTGCGGCAGCGCAATAAAATCATATTAAACTCTCCTACAGAGCAAGCATGATGCATGTCAGTAATTCATCTTAAATACGTTCATAAATACATCGTCCAATGATCATTCATTTATACCAATTCATTTCCCAACTCATAAACAGTACCCACCCTTAAGTCAATTCATTGTTCAAGCACATACTCAATACCCTTCATATTTACTTTCATTATCCAAACGTTATATATATCTCGGTGCAAAAAGGTTGCGCGATCAGGGTGCAACAAAGTTCATTAAAAACGTCACATTTCGCGTCGGCGCCATTTTGGGTGGGGTCAGGCGAGTTCTAGCATAGTCAGAGTGTCTCTAGTCTCGCAAGGTTGGCCCAGAACTTTCCATTGGCAGTTCAGAAAGTCTCGTGCAATGTGGTTAACAGTCTAACAATATGGACCATGAGTCAAAGAGTGGGAAGGGCGGCAACAATTTTCCTACCGGGTCTTTCTGGTGTTCCTCCGGAACTGAACAAGCCTGTGCCGTGGCGGCATCTTAGCCATTTCCGATCCAAGTCTGGTGCCGGCAGGAGCAGCACCGCTGTCGTGGTTCCCAGCAAAGGGGACGGGGGCACCCATGCAGGGGGTCGGGGGCCCCCCGGCTCTTATAGAATCTTCAAGGTCGAGGAGAGGCGATATGGAGCGTGTGCCCGTCCTGGGCAGAGGACCTCTTTTTGATGTTGACCCTTAAGCGAAGAGCGTTGGGGTGTCGCTGGAAGCCTCCACCTGGAGGGAGGTGGGGGAGGGCCGTTCGCGGCACCTCCCCCTTCCAGCGACCCTGCGCCGTTCCCCGGCTCCATAGTTTTCGACATCGGCCATGCCAGCCATTGATGATGGGGGGGGTGGTCGGCGGCTGAGGCAAGACAGCCCCCCCCTTTCCCTCGGCGACATGTGGCGGGACTACCTTCGACTCTCCAGGGAGCGTGGAATGTGGCAGGACTGCCTATACCTATGAAGGCAGGCGGTGAATTTGGCATGTGGCGGGACTATCTGATTTGCCGCCGTTCTTGCCTTGGCTTCGGCTCTGGACCAGCAGATGATGGCATGCGGCGAATTTGAAATGTGGCGGGACTACTTGATTCGCCGCCATTGTCGCCTTGGCGTTGGCCTTTGGCAAAAGCCGGATCGGGTGAGAGAGAGGGGTGGTCGGTGGCCGAGGCAAGACAGCCCCCTCTCTCCCCGCGGCCTGCAGGGCGGCAGAAGGGAGAAGACGGAGAGGTCCTTGTCATCCCTTTTGGACCGCCTGCCCAACATCGTCTCCTTCTGACCGTGGGCAGGCGAGTCCCTCGTGCCTCCAGGCCTCGCCTTCCGGATGGGCGTAACCGCGGACCTGTTGCACTTCGGGAGCTTCCGGAATGGGGGTAGGTACCTATTGAGTTGTTTCTATTTCATGTGACCGTTATTTGGGCGGGGCGGGCAATGAGGCAGACATGTTGGGAACAGGAACAGGCAGTGAAGCCTAGCTACCTCGTGGCTATGTTCTGATATCGAATCTTTTCGCCTTTTTACATTTCTTATTACGAACTACTTCTAATGTTTCTTATTTTTGGTGAAGTCAAAAGCTCATCAGGGGGTTACTGACTTGGCCTGATTTCTTTTTATTTTTCTTTCTCTTCCTTAGCGTGTTTCGAGCTAAAGCTTTTTGTTAGTAGGGAACGGTGATCACTTCATATTTTTATGTGTCCTTTTCACTAGGGGGGTACATCTGGACGGACCAGACGAGTCCCCTCCAATAAATGGTCCGGGGTGGAACGAGATTATCGATCAAAAGGGGAACATATATTCCTTCATTAGGGTATCATCCTGGACAGACCGAGCGATGTACTTCCACTTACTAGGGTAGCCTCCTGGACGGACCAGTCGGTCTATTTCTACTAAATGGCCCATGAGTAGAGAGCATATGTCCTCCATAAGAGTAGTCTCCTGGGCGGACCATGCGAGCTACCCCACAATAACCAACCAGTGGGGAGTGGGTAGGACTGACGAATTCACAAAGGGGCATAACCTACCCTTTTCTACTTGCAAAGACTAGACAGAGTGTTTCTATTTTACGTTGTTTGCAAATAGAAAATACCTCAAACGAAACAATTCCTGGAACAACAATGTCCAGGCAACCAACCAATCAGTGGGGAGAAAAACAGGCATGACGGATTACAACGGGGACAAATGTCTGCATTACCTGCCCTTCGCTATCCAAAAAGGAAGACAGAATATTTCTACTCGTCTCAGTTTGTAGACAGGGAAGATCTCAAAGAGCAACAATCGATTATTAATCGATTTCAAACAATCAGTGGGGAGAAAAGTAGGCATGACGGATTACAACGGGGACAAAAGTCTGCATTACCTACCCTTCTCTATCTGCAAAGAGGGACGACGTTCCTATTCGCCGCTGTTTGCAAACAGAGAATGTCTCGTTCTCACAAGAGAACCAATATGTCAAGTAGCCCTCAAAGCTAAATGAACCAATACCAACCAATACAATATCAGTATACAAATACCGATTTCAATACAAACAATCAATCAATCAGGTGGATAGAGCCACCCTACCAATCAGGCGTAAAAACACCCTACTTAATCTTACCCGGACCGGACCATACGGACAGTTCTTCGACTCCTTCCTCCAGCGCCCGATCGTTCTCTTACTCCATGTAGCATACCTGTGGGATTCCAGTCAGGACAATAGGTCACTCAAGAGAGGTCCGTTCAGAATTGGTGAAGTTCTGTCGATCGGCAGCCGGGCTAGGGCCCTCTCAAGGCAGGCATACCCCGATCATTTTAGACGTTCACTTTTTCGTCTGGATCTCTCTTACCGAACCCTATGTCACTGATGGACCCCGCGTTGGGACGCCAATTGTGGAAAGTGAGCCCATAATCCTAACGATGCCCAGGCCGCTGGCGCAAACCGCCTCTCAGTTCCCATTCTGAATAATTACCAAATAAAGAGACGGGCGCTGGGAGCAGGAATCAAGAACAGAGTTTATTTCTCATGAGGAGAGCATGTCATTTCGGACACGAAACACAGTGTCTTTCGGGAGGTGCTCTAACAAGTGAGCGTGAGACTCCGGCTTTTATACATTTGCAGAACATTTGATGATACAATCAGGTCAATGTGTCGCAAAAGGGAAACATTCCTATAATCCTCGTGATGATCCTATTCCACATACATTCACAATGGGGACCCTTGACCTGCTGATAAGAGGGGAGGGCAATCATGCAGCTGAGTGTGTCGTAGGATGTGTGCGCCTGATCATGGCCCAGGGGGTGGGGTGGCTAGGCATACAATAAGGGCAGTAAATGGTATCTCCTGGCTTAGGCGATGGCCTCGGACATGTGTGGTCAGCCGGACTCGGGGGAAGGGGTCATCAAAGGAGTGGTATTCAGGCCTGCGTGGACAATCGAGCGTGGAGGGAAGGCTCGTCAACAGAGGGACATTCATGGAAGGGGAGGAGGTGCTGGTCAGGCGCGGCCGTGACTCGCAAGGACAGGGCTTTGCGGAAGAAGAGGGTTTATGACTTGTTCATGTGAGGAGAAGGAGGGGGGACGGGGTGCGTGCAGGACCAGAGCCGCGCAGAGAGGGAGAGAGAGAGAGAGAGATCTTACGACCTGTACATGGGGGAACAGGGGCAGCCAGATACAACTGGGGGGGGCCATGTCAGCTGAGGCGAAGGATGCTTCTTCGAGAGGGGAATGGAGAAGGCCTGGGTCAAGCAGGAGGGTTACCTTTCACATCAGGGTCGCGCAAAGGGAGCGGGTTTCATGGCCTATACATGAGAGAGGGGGTGCAAGATACGCGCAGGAGGGAGGCTGGGGAGTCTAATGGGTAAAAAGGGCCATGGTGCCTAGAATGGCCGTACATATACACAGGGGTACGGGTTCTTACTGGTAGGGTGATACGGTCAATAATTTACAGTATCCATGGTGCTCACAAGGAGAGGAGTGGGAGAAGAAGGGGAATGAATGCTGTCTATGTACATCGAATTTATCAGATTTCACACAACGGATCCCTCAACCCCTCACAGTCCGGTTTCCGAGCAAGCCAAAGCACCGAGACCGCCCTCATCGCAGCCACCGATGACATCAGGTCCCTGCTCGACAACGGGGAAACTGCTGCATTCATCCTCCTGGACCTCTCAGCAACCTTCGACACCGTATGCCACCGCACCCTGATACAGCGCCTCAGCAACACCGGAATCCAAGGAGCGGCCCTGGAGTGGATCATCTCGTTCCTCGACGGAAGAACCCAGAGAGTCCACCTCCCCCCGTTCCGATCTGCGGCAAGCGAAGTCATCTGCGGCGTTCCGCAAGGATCTTCACTCAGCCCCACCCTCTTCAACGTCTACATGAGCCCTCTCGCAGCCATCGCACGCCAACACAACCTCAACATCATCTCCTACGCCGACGACACCCAGCTGATCCTCTCCCTCACCAACGACCCCGCCACCGCCAAAGCCAACCTCCAGGAAGGAATGAAAGACGTCGCGGAATGGATAAAGATCAGCCGTCTGAAACTGAAACTCGGACCATCTACCTCTGCCTGGGACGACTCCTGGTGGCCCCCAGCCCTGGGCACCGCACCCAAGCCAACAGACCACGCACGCAACCTGGGCTTCATCCTGGACTCCTCCCTCACGATGACCAAGCAAGTCAAAACTGACTCGTCATCCTGCTTCAACACCCTGCGCATGCTCCGTAAGATCTTCCGATGGATCTCCACCGAAAACCAGGAAGACGGTCACCCAGGCCCTCGTCACCAGCCGTCTGGACTACGGGAACACCCTCTACGCTGGAACGACAGCCAAACTCCAGAAAAGACTCCAGCGCATTCAGAACGCTTCAGGATAACTCATCCTGGACATCCCTCGCCACAGCCACATCTCTGCCCACCTGAAAGACCTGCACTGGCTCCCCGTCAACAAGAGGATCACATTCAGACTCCTCACCCACGCACACAAGGCTCTCCACGACACGGGCCCGAAGTACCTCAACAGCCGCCTCACATTCTACACACCCACCCGCCAGCTCCGATCCGCCAGCCTCGCCCTCGCCTCCATCCTACGAATCCGCAAATCCACCGTTGGAGGAAGATCCTTCTCCTACCTGGCAGCCAAGACATGGAACTCCCTCCCCATTCACCTACGGCTGACCCTGGACCATCTCTCCTTCAGGAAACAACTCAAGACCTGGCTGTTCGAGCAGTAGCGACCCCCCCCCTCAGCGCCTTGAGACCCTTACGGGTGAGTAGCGTGCTATACAAATTCTGTTGATTGATAACCACTATCGTGGCCAAGTCCGACTCAGGGGGGAAGGTGCCAGTATCCACCACATGGCGGAAAAGATCCAGCAGGCAAGGGGCCAAGATATCTCGAAAGGCCACATAGTACTGCTGCGGGTACCCGTCGGGACCAGGCATCTTACCGGGGTGCAGGAGGGAGATGGCATCCTGAACCTCCTCTAGGGTGACGGGGTGGTCCAGAGCTTCTGCAGTGTCCTGGGGGATAGAAGGCAGTCAGGTACCAGTTCCGTCCATCAGAGTGGCCAGAGGTGCACCCGAGGGTCGATCAGCATAGAGGCGCGCATAGAAGATAGCAAAAGTCTGAGCTATGGCCGCGGAAGCCACGTGAAGGGTTCTATCATTTGAGCGGACCTCCGGAATAATACAGTTGATTTTAGGATAGGACACCAGATTGTGAAGGAGTTTACCGTTCTTATCCCCCCACCCATAAACCCGAGCCACCAATGAGCGCCAGAGCATTTTGGTCGACTCCAGTGAGATGCGGCGGATCTCCTCACGAAACGCCGCTAGTTGCCGGGAAGAATCCTCCCGCTCGCCAGAAGAGTGTGCAGCTTCCAACCGCGTCGCATGGGACTCCAGCAGTACGAGCTGGGCCATCTGCTCTGATCGTTTCGCGTGTACCAAACCCCTGGCCACTCCTCGGACCACAGCCTTGCCTGCCTCCCACAGCATCCCCAGCGAGAGAACCGAGCCCTCATTGGTGGAGAAATAGTGGCTGAGTTCCTGGCCAAGGGATTCTACCAGTTCCGAGGAACCAGGCGTTCAGCTGCCAGACCGCACGCGGATCCGTCGAAGAGGGCCCGAGCCGGAGGGAGACAGGAGAGTGGTCAGACAGCCCTGTGGGCAGGATCGCAGCACTAGAGACCAGCTCGCAGTCGGTAGCCGGCAACAGGAAAAGGTCAATGCGGGAGAGGGATATGGTGGGACACCGACGTATGGGTGTACTGATTTACGCAGGGGTTCCAGACCCGCCACACGTCACAGAGGCCTAGGGCCGAGGTCCAGCTCGACAGGGATTTAGCAGAGGCGACACGGGCCTCGGATGGGGTTCCTGTCGTATCAGGCAGGGGCTGCAGGACAGCATTAAAGTCTCCCCCAACCACCGTAAGACCCTGCGGGAGGGAGTAAAGCACCTGTGTAAGATGTCGGAGTGTTGGAGATAGGAGGGCAGGGGGAATATAAAGGTTCAGGAGGTTTAGGGGGCGTCCATTCAAAGTACCAGATACCACCACATAGCGGCCCTGTACGTCTGTCTCGGCAGCAGCCAGGGTAAAGGGAAGGCCCTTCCTGAGTAAGATAGCCACCCCCTGGGTGCCCCAGCTTGTACTTTTAATATAAAATTGTGGTACCCGCACAAACATGTTCCTTATTTTCATAAATTCAGGGTGTGTAAATCTGGTGTCTGCTATCGAAGTTTCAAAAACAGTTTGTTACTATTTTTTCTTCTGAGAATGGTGATAGTGGGGCTGGCGAGTCGAACCTGTTCAAGGCTTGTTTAAATCGAGAGTCAGGAAGAAAATGATCACCCTTAGTCTACATTCATTAGCTAGCCATCAAGAGCGCTTCTCCTGTCAGCAGGAGATTCCTTTGTTTTGCGTGCCCCTTAAGGCCCCCTGTGGAGTGAAAATGACACTGCGCGTGGCCGCACAGGCACGCAGCTTAGAGGGAACATAGAGCCCAGGTAGAAGGTGGACATGATGATGCCGCAGTCAGAAGCACCCAATAGGATCCCAGGGAGAAGGTGTTTACCATGACGCCACAGTCGGCAGCAAGTGTACAGAGACACAATAGTTTTACATACGTCTTTATGCAGCCAAAGAAGGCTGCACACTGCTTCTACATGTAATCTGATTCAATAGCACAGCCTCGGAGGGTGGCACACTGCTTTTATGAAACCTTTGATGCAACATTACAGCCTTGGAGAACTGTACACTGGTTTTGCACAGAACCTGACAAAATGTTGCAAACTTCAAACCAAGGTCTCTAAGGAAGAATGGATTATAAAAATAAATTGGAGAATTTTGGAAGTTGTTGGGAAGAATCTCTCACTATTCCCTTCTGTTTAAACAGAGGTCAGAACCTCAGGAACCCTCACAATAATGACCGACATACCTGGAGCCGTTGGTGAATGTACATCGACCGTCCACCCTACTTATGGTAGGCATTCTAACCTACTTGTTTCTCTTCTGGAACACAATGAAAAGACTGGCAGTCTCAAACAGAAAAAAATCTAGAAAAAATTACCTAGACTCCCTTGTTGAAAGCTCTCAGTGTATCAAGTAGATTATGTATTGGTTTTACAAAAAGCAAACGCTCACTTTAGGAGCAATACCAAAAAGTCTGTTGGGCAACGTGTGAAAAATGTTAGCAACTCAGCAAACTTTAGGTGGTTTTAGAGGAGCTCCTGTTGCTCCTCTGAAGACACAGGGATGGCCAGGTTGGTGGAGATCGCTAAATATGGTGGATGGTAGTCCAACGGGGTAGTGGAAGTTGTTACACCTTTTACTCTGGCAGACTGTGGACCACCTGTCGAACTATAAATGAGCAGGAAAGTCTTCAAATGTAACTCAAAATAGAAAAATTACTAAAGAAAGATGGGCTGGATTCAGGGCACTCTATCAAAAATGGCTTTAATACCAGCCAAACCAACGGCCCACCCACCAGCCCTGTTAAGAGTTGGACGGATTGTCAGCCTTTCATCGGAAATCCCATTGGGTCTGTCGATGGAAAACTTCTTCCGAAGAAGAGAGGGCTCTTGAACAAAACCCATCAGACATTATTAGATAAAGCAGCGCTACATAAGAACCTTAAAAAAAAGACAATTTTGTATTTGACAAATTCATGTTTAAATCTCTGTTGTATTTTATGGATTATTAACAAGAGGACTGCAAAGATACAGACATATTTTAGCTTTCCTAAATAAATCAGGTATTGATTGGGTAAAAACTACTGAATAGGTTCCCAAAAGAGAAGTGAATCCCAGATCTCAGTATTACTGGTAGCACTTCTCTATTCATTAACAAAGAAGGAGAGGTAGAACCATCTCAAGCAAAGAACCGCTTCTCACTCTAAGAGAAGGCACACTGGGGAGAATCGTCTCCTCTGATACAGCCTGCGCCAGACTCCCAGCTGAAAGCAGTCATGCTGTCGAGATTTGACCCCTCTATTGCCAAATAAACTATGCTTCTTGCTGACATCACAAATTATCTTTATAGTTTAGTGTTAGACGGGACCTGGAGGGTCGGCCGAGGACAAGGGGAGAGGCCTCCGGGGAGAGCCGTCTCCTAGCAATCGTACAGACAAGTAACTTCCCCCCCACAGATGGACACCACACAAAGATAAGGTTTAACGCTTTTTATATGTAATTCTTGAAGTAAGGTAAGACGGTACAGTGAGATCAGGATACGAGGATCCTCTCAATTCTAGTCTTTGGCAGGGAAAGGGGGTAGCGGGACAGTCTTGTTACCAATCTGGCATGGAGGTGGAATGATGATAGCTCACAATCCTCGAGCTCGGCGTTCTGGAAGGTCGGGCCGCGGCAGCGCCAGCAGGTCCCGAGGAGGTCGTAGATAGCAACGGGCCGCGGCAGCGCCAGCAGGTCCCGACGAAGATGGTGGTTGCAAGGGGGCCGCGGCAGCGCCAGCAGGTCCCGACGAGGACGTCGGTTGCAAAGGGCCGCGGCAGCGCCAGCAGGTCCCTACGAGGATGAAGGTTGCAGAGGGCCGCGGCAGAGCCAGCAGGTCCCTACGAGGATGAAGGTTGCAGAAGGCCGCGGCAGCGCCAGCAGGCAGGACGACAGTTCACAAGGCAGGGCTGCGGCAGCGCCAGCAGTCCGTCAAGGATGAGTTCTTCACGGTGTCTCTCGACTCCAAGATACAACTGCCTTCCTGCTCTGGAGCTGCCTCAGTTATAGGTCTGGCACCCTTTGATGTCCGGACCCTCGCGCTTGGAGGTCGGGAGGTCCGGGATGAGGGAGTCCAGACACCCAGCAGGGGGGTGGAGCCAGCGCCCGGGGAGGCTGGGGGCGATCGGCACCTGGCGGGGGAGAGCCATCGACACTCCTCTCTCCCATTGACCTGCCAAGTGGTCCGTTCACCTCCTGGATGGATGGTGGTGCCGGGATGTCGGGGCCTGTCCAGGCCCAGGGTTGGGGTCGAGCTGAGGCCACGCGGCCTCGTGGTGCAGTGTCCAAGATGGCGGCTGGGCCCGGGCAATGGTGCTGACGGTGGCCCGGGCCAGTGACACAGAGATGTTCAAGGGCAGGCGTCCCGTAGGGGACAGATTGCGGGTTGCTTCTGTGGGTAGCACATGGAGAGCTGGTGTCCGGGCTCCGTCATGCGGGGAGGGAGCGAGCCCTTCCTGGGGCCTGTCCAACATGCGTCCCCCCCAGCTGAAGGCGGGGAGAGTCACCCGTCCTCTTGGGGACTCTCCTCGTCGAGGCGGCAAAAAGCGTGACAGGCCATCCGCGTTGGCGTGGTCTTGGCCCGGGCGATGTTCCACAGTGAAGTCCATCCCCTGCAGGGAGATGGACCATCGCAACAGTTTGGGATTCTCCCCCCGCATCTGCATTAACCATTGCAGGGGGCGATGATCTGTTTGTACCCGAAAGTGGGTACCGAAGAGGTAGGGACGGAGCTTCCTGAGGGCCCACACTACTGCAAAGGCCTCCCGCTCGATGGTACTCCAGCGCTGTTCCCGGGCCAGCAGGCGTCGGCTGATGAAGGCCACTGGTTGGTCGACTCCCTCGGGGTTCAGTTGGGAGAGGACGGCCCCAATGCCATGGTCTGAGGCATCAGTCTGGACGATGAACTCACGGCTGTAGTCGGGGGCCTGGAGCACAGGGGCGGTGCACATGGCGGCCTTCAGCTTCTCGAAGGCCGCTTGACAGTCCGGGGTCCAGTTGACTGTTTTTGGGTGTTTCTTGGATGTGAGTTCCGTGAGGGGCCCCACAATGCTGCCATAGTCCTTCACAAACCGCCAGTAATATCCGGTGAGCCCCAAGAAGGCTCGTACCTCGGTTTGGGTGACGGGGGGCTGCCAGGACTGGATGGCAGCGATCTTGAGCTGGAGAGGGGCCACCAGACCGCTCCCCACTTGGTGCCCGAGGTAGGTCACGGACCCCTGGCCAATTTGGCACTTGCTGGCCTTGATTGTGAGGCCGGCTCGTTGAAGGGCCTGCAGGACCTCTCGGAGGTGGCGGAGGTGGTCTGCCCAGTGGCGGCTGTATACCGCGATATCGTCCAGGTAGGCGGCGCTGAATTCTTCGAGGCCCGCCAATACCTGGTTCACAAGTCGTTGAAAAGTGGCTGGAGCGTTTTTCATGCCGAATGGCATCACTGTGAACTGGTAGTGTCCATCCGGGGTGGAGAAAACGGATCGTTCTTGGGCCCTGGGGGTGAGGCCGATCTGCCAGTAGCCCGCTATCAGGTCGAAGATGCTCAGGTAGCGGGCAGCCCCCATGCGGTCAACCAGTTCATCTGCTCGGGGGATGGGATGAGCGTCGGTTCGGGTGACAGCGTTCAGACCCCGATAGTCGACGCAGAATCGGAGCTCGGGGGTGGTGCCCGGGGCAGCCGCTTTGGGGACCAGTACGACTGGGCTGGCCCAGGGGCTGTCTGAGGGCTCGATGACTCCGAGTGTGAGCATTTTGGCGACTTCTTCTTGGATGCAGGCGCGCACCCGATCTGGTACTCGGTACGCCCGGTGTCGGATAGGGGGACTGTCCCCGGTGTCCACGTCGTGAAGGCAATAGGGGGTGACCCCGGGGGTGAGGGGAAAACAGGTTTGCAAACTGCAGCAGGAGGGCCCGACAGTCTTGGCGCTGCTCCGGGGTCAGGGCATCGGAGAGTCGGACCCCGTCCACCGAACCATCTTTTTCACGGGTCCTCAGCAGGTCAGGGAGGGTCTCGGAGTCTTCTTCCGCCCCACTGTCTGTAGCCATCAGTAGGCTGAGCTCCGAGCGCACGAAGTGTGGTTTGAGTCTGTTGGCGTGGAGGACCCGGAGGGGGTTCCGGGGGGATTCCATGTCGATGAGATAGGTGACAGGGCCCTTGCGTTCGATCACCTTGAAGGGTCCTGTCCATTTGTCTTGCAAGGCACAAGGCTCGGTGGGGGACATCACCCACACCTGCTGACCAGGCTCGAACTCGATGGAGGAGGCATGTTGCTCGTACCATTTCTTCATGTCCTCCTGACTGGTCTCAAGGTTGGCTTTAGCGATCTCCCTGAATCGCCTGGTCTGATTGCGGAGGGTCAGGAGGTACTTATAGACGTCTGGAGGGATTTTCAGGGGGGCCATTTCCCATTCTTCTTTCACTAGGCTGAGGGGCCCTCGGACAGGGTGTCCGTACAGGAGCTCGAAGGGGCTGAAGCCGAGGGACTTCTGGGGGACTTCTCGGTAGACGCAGAGGAGGCACGGGAGTAGCACGTCCCACTGGCGGCGTAGGGGTTCCTCTAGCCCCATGATCATCCCCTTGAGAGTGCGGTTGAACCGCTCGACCAGTCCGTTTCCTTGCGGATGATAGGGGGTTGTGAATCGGTAGGTGACTCCGCACTGCTGCCAGAGGAATTTTATATATTTGGAAATAAAGTTTGTGCCCCTGTCGCTGACCACCTCCCGGGGGAAGCCCACTCGAGAGAAGATCCCCATCAAGGCTCGGCCTACCACTGGTGCTGTCACAGTTCGAAGGGGAACGGCCTCGGAATAGCTGGTGCCGTGGTCCACCAGGACCAGGATGAATCGGTGCTCTTGTGCTGTTCGGGGGTCCAGGGGCCCCACAATGTCTATTCCTACCCTTTCGAACGGGATGGTGACGACGGGGAACGGTTGCAGGGGTGCCTTGAGTTTTCGGCCGCTCTTTCCGCTGGCCTGGCAGGTGGGGCAGGCCCGGCAGTGGTTGGAGACGTAATTTCGCATCTTTGGCCAGTAAAAGTGGGTTACCAGGCGGTTGTAGGTTTTGTCTTGCCCCAGGTGCCCAGCCAGGGGGACATCATGTGCCAAGTTCAAAAGGAAGTCTCTGAAGCGGAGGGGCACCACCAGCACCCGACTGGCCCCCAATTCCGCTATTCTTTGCTCGCTGTACAATAGGTCATTGTCCCAATAGATCCAGTGGGCCCCTGCGGTGTCTCCCGCGCTCTGGGCGAGTGCTTGCTGCCGGAGTCCCTCAAGGGAGGGACAGGTCTTTTGCTCCTGCCGGAATTGTTCCTGGGTGGGCCCCCCCTCTTGACGCCACTGAGCCAGGTCTGGAAGGTCTTGGGGCTGAGAGGGCCCTTCTTGGGTTTGTTCTGGGGGGGTCAGTCTGGACGGTGTCTTCCTCTGGAGTGATCGGGGAGGAGGTGCTGGCCATTCGGGTTCTTCGGGTCTGGGGATGGCGCGGGCGGCCATGGACCGGGTTGTTACGCATGCCCAGTCCGGGAGGCCCAACATCCCCAGGTGCTCTCTTCTTTCAACGGCCGCCCACGGGGAACTCTCGAGATCGTTCCCAAGGAGGCAGTCCATGGGGGCATCATCGCGGACAGTCACTTTTAGCATGCCGGACACTCCTCCCCATTCGAAGGGGACGCAGGCCATCCGACACAGGCTCTCAGAATTGTCGGCCGATCGGACGGGGCAAAGAACGTTTGGCAGGATTTGTTCTGGGGCCACCAGGTGACAGCGGACGGCCGTCACACTGGCCCCCGTGTCACGCAGGGCTTCGGCCTTGCGCCCATTTATGTTCACCCACTGGCTGTATTTTCTGGTGTTGGCGGGTAGGGGGACCCGCGGGATCATGTCTCTTCCCCCTAGGCAAGCTAGGACCATGGCGGCAGGTTCCCACTCGGGCTGCTCCTGCTCGTATGCTTCATGTTCTTCGGAGATTTGCTCTTCTCCTAGGGCGGCGGCAGCGACCTGGCGGGGCCCGGGAGTCTGATTCTTTGGGCAGGTCGGGTCGCTGGCATAGTGGCCGATTGGCTGGCACCGGTGGCAAGTAACGTTGGCGCGGAACCCTGGGCGCATCGGGGGGTTTCCCCGACCGGCCGGGGGCGGGGTGGTATTGGCGGGAGCTGCCGGGACGGCATCTCTGCCCCGGCCCTGGCCTCCTCCTCCTCCTCGGGGACGATGGTGACCTTGGCTGGTTCTGTTCTGCTCGGTTGGCCCACTCCGGGCCACTCGGGTGCTTTCCCATCGGTCAGCCTCGGCGGCGAGCTGCCGTGGTTCAGTCAATTTACTGTCGAGGAGGTGCTGCCTGAGCTCGACAAAGCAGTTGTTGGAGAGGTGCTCCCACACAATGAGGTTGAAGAGTTGCTCGTAAGTAGTTACGTGGCTCCCCTTTATCCATCCCTCGAAGGCTCGGCTGAAATAGTTCACATATTCTACCCAGGTCGTACCCGGGATCCGTGTGCAGTCGCGGAACCTCTGACGGTACATCTCGGGCGTGAGCCCATATCGAGTGAGGAGAGCGGCCTTCATGTGGTCATAGGACGTCATCTGATGGTCCGGGAGCTGTAGCAGGGCATCGCGGCCTTCATTGACGACCCTCCCCCATAGACCGGCTCCCCAGTCACTTCGATCGATCCGGTGGGAGGTCATGGCGATCTCGTAGGCCTTGAACCACTGTTGTATGTCGTCGTTCCGATAATATTCTCGGACGACATCTTTAGGGATGTGGACCTTTGGTTCTGTAGCGCCTGGGGGGCGCGGTTGCTCGGGCACCCCTAGTTCTTTGTTCTGTTTCCGCATTTCTATCTCTGCGAGCTTGCGCTCGTGTTCGTATGCCAGTCTTTTCTCTTCGAGTTCTCTTTGTCTTTCCTTTTCTTCTCGCTCTTCTCGGAGCCGTAAGTGTTCTAAGTTTATCTTTTGTTCTGCCAGTTTCAGTTCTCCGTCCAACTTGAGCCGTGCCAATTCTAATTCGTGGAGTCTGCTTTTTTCTCGTTCTTGGATCTCTTCCCGGGAGAGACACGCTCTTCTTTCTTCGGTCGGAGTGGTGTATGTCTCTGGTGCTTCGGCGTTTTGGTCCCGGGGTCTGGCGGTACCTGTTTCTGCCCAAGATTCTAGGGCGTGTTTGAAGTCCTCTTTCGTGCTCAGACCTGTGGTAGCAATGCCTAGTTCTATGCAAAATTGTTTTAGCTCTCGATGGCTGTACTCTTCTAGTTTTTCCATCTGGAATTTCTCTGTGGATCCGCTCTCTTTGGTTGACATTGTGGTTTAGTCGTGGGGTGAGTTACTCTCTGTACGATTACGCGTTGGTTCGGATCGCGCCGCTGGCCACCAATGTTAGACGGGACCTGGAGGGTTGGCCGAGGACAAGGGGAGAGGCCTCCGGGGAGAGCCGTCTCCTAGCGATCGTACAGACAAGTAACTTCCCCCCCACAGATGGACACCACACAAAGATAAGGTTTAACGCTTTTTATATGTAATTCTTGAAGTAAGGTAAGACGGTACAGTGAGATCAGGATACGAGGATCCTCTCAATTCTAGTCTCTGGCAGGGAAAGGGGGTAGCGGGACAGTCTTGTTACCAATCTGGCATGGTGGTGGAATGATGATAGCTCACAATCCTCGAGCTCGGCGTTCTGGAAGGTCGGGCCGCGGCAGCGCCAGCAGGTCCTGAGGAGGTCGTAGATAGCAACGGGCCGCGGCAGCGCCAGCAGGTCCCGACGAAGATGGTGGTTGCAAGGGGGCCGCGGCAGCGCCAGCAGGTCCCGACGAGGACGTAGGTTGCAAAGGGCTGCGGCAGCGCCAGCAGGTCCCTACGAGGATGAAGGTTGCAGAGGGCCGCGGCAGCGCCAGCAGGTCCCTACGAGGATGAAGGTTGCAGAAGGCCGCGGCAGCGCCAGCAGGCAGGACGACAGTTCACAAGGCAGGGCTGCGGCAGCGCCAGCAGTCCGTCAAGGATGAGTTCTTCACGGTGTCTCTCGACTCCAGGATACAACTGCCTTCCTGCTGTGGAGCTGCCTCAGTTATAGGTCTGGCGCCCTTTGATGTCCGGACCCTCGCGCTTGGAGGTCGGGAGGTCCGGGATGAGGGAGTCCAGACACCCAGCAGGGGGGTGGAGCCAGCGCCCGGGGAGGCTGGGGGCGATCGGCACCTGGCGGGGGAGAGCCATCGACACTCCTCTCTCCCATTGACCTGCCAAGTGGTCCGTTCACCTCCTGGGTGGATGGTGGTGCCGGGATGTCGGGGCCTGGCCAGGCCCAGGGTTGGGGTCAAGCTGAGGCCACGCGGCCTCGTGGTGCAGTGTCCAAGATGGCGGCTGGGCCCGGGCAATGGTGCTGACGGTGGCCCGGGCCAGTGACACAGAGATGTTCAAGGGCAGGCGTCCCGTAGGGGACAGGTTGCGGGTTGCTTCTGTGGGTAGCACATGGAGAGCCGGTGTCCGGGCTCCGTCATGCGGGGAGGGAGCGAGCCCTTCCTGGGGCCTGCCCAACATTTAGGGAATAAATCACATTTAAGATCGCCTTAAATGCACTCAGCAGTCAAATACCATGAATTTAAAAAAGTGTTGTTTTATTATGTATCAAAAAACAAATCATTGTGTACATTTCATAGCATCATGATTCTTCTTGCTGCATAATTTAGTTCATGTTAACTTTGAAGTAAATTGAGTTTGATCCTGGTACACACCTCAGTGGTGTGGTTTTTAAAGTATCTCGGATGTCCATACATTGGTGGTGTTTGGATATGTATCATTAATACAGATTTATAAAGTACTGGGTTTCAAATGTATTATGCCACTAATGGCCGTACAAACCCCTCGTTCCTAAATATAAATTCTCCAGTTTAGAACTTGTTGCTGTTAACGTGAAAGTAAAGTGAGTTTGACCCTGGAACAAACCCCTGTAGAGTGTTATGTATAAGTATGGATGTGATGAAGAGCAGTCTTGTTGCTGTTCCTCACTGGCTGGGTGGTGATGGTTTTTTCCCTGTGTGTGTTCGCTGGTGGCTCCTGAGGGTTGATAACCGACAGAAGCTCTTAACACATTCAGTGCAACGGTACGGTTTTTCCCCTGTGTGTGTTCGCTGATGTCTCTGTAGGTTTGATAAATGACTAAAGCTCTTCATACATTCACTGCACTGGAATGGTTTTACCCCTGTGTGTGTTCGCTGATGACGTCTGAGTGTTGAGGAATCACTAAAACTACTTCCACATTCATTGCAATGGTATGGTTTTTCCCCAGTATGTGTTCGCTGATGTGACTGGAGATGTGATAACTGACTGAATCTCTTCACACATTCACTGCACTTGAATGGCTTTTCCCCAGTGTGTGTTCGCTGATGAATCTTGAGTTTAGAGGAAACACTAAAACTACTTCCACATTCAGTGCAATGGTACAGTTTTTCCCCTGTGTGTGTTCGCTGATGTCTCTGTAGGTTTGATAAATGACTAAAACTCTTCATACATTCACTGCACTTGAATGGTTTTTCCCCAGTGTGTGTTCGAATATGTTTTTGTAGCTCTGATGACCCACTAAAGCTCTTTACACATTCACTGCACTTGAATGGTTTTTCCCCTGTGTGTGTTCGCTGATGACTCCTGAGAGTTGAGAAATCACTAAAACTACTTCCACATTCATTGCAATGGTATGGTTTTTCCCCAGTATGTGTTCGCTGATGTGACTGGAGATGTGATAACAGACTGAAGCTCTTCACACATTCACTGCACTTGAATGGTTTTTCCCCTGTGTGTGTTCGCTGATGAGTCCTAAGAGTTGAGGAATCACTAAAACTAGTTCCAAATTCATTGCAATAGTATGCTTTTTCCCCTGTGTGTGTTTGTTTATGTACTTGGAGATCTAATAACTGACTGAATTTCTTCACACATTCAGTGCAATGGTACGGTTTTTCCCGAGTGTGTGTTCGCTGATGAATCTTGAGTTTAGAGGAAACACTAAAACTACTTTCACATTCACTGCATTTGAATGGTTTTACCCCTGTGTGTGTTCGCTGATGACGTCTGAGTGTTGAGGAATCACTAAAACTACTTCCACATTCATTGCAATGGTATGGTTTTTCCCCAGTATGTGTTCGCTGATGTGACTGGAGATGTGATAACTGACTGAATCTCTTCACACATTCATTGCAATGGTATGGTTTTTCCCCAGTATGTGTTCGCTGATGTGACTGGAGATGTGATAACTGACTGAAGCTCTTCACACATTCACTGCAATGGTACGGTTTTTCCCCTGTGTGTGTTCGCTGATGAATCTTGAGTTTAGAGGAAACACTAAAACTACTTTCACATTCACTGCATTTGAATGGCTTTTCCCCTGTGTGTGTTCGCTGATGAATCTTTAGTTTAGAGGAAACACTAAAACTACTTCCACATTCAGTGCAATGGTACAGTTTTTCCCCTGTGTGTGTTCGCTGATGTCTCTGTAGGTTTGATAAATGACTAAAACTCTTCATACATTCACTGCACTTGAATGGTTTTTCCCCAGTGTGTGTTTGAATATGTTTTTGTAGCTCTGATGACCCACTAAAGCTCTTTACACATTCACTGCACTTGAATGGTTTTTCCCCTGTGTGTGTTCGCTGATGACTCCTGAGAGTTGAGAAATCACTAAAACTACTTCCACATTCATTGCAATGGTATGGTTTTTCCCCAGTATGTGTTCGCTGATGTGACTGGAGATGTGATAACAGACTGAAGCTCTTCACACATTCACTGCACTTGAATGGTTTTTCCCCTGTGTGTGTTCGCTGATGAGTCCTAAGAGTGGAGGAATCACTAAAACTAGTTCCAAATTCATTGCAATAGTATGCTTTTTCCCCTGTAAGTGTTTGTTTATGTACTTGGAGATCTAATAACGGACTAAAATTCTTCATACATTCATTGCAATCGCAGGTTGCTTCTCCTGTGTGTGTTTGCTTATGGTTCTTAAGTAACAATGACAAACTAAAGCTCTTGCTGCATGTGTATGATTTTTCTTTCTTGGTTGGTGTCTCTGGGTCCGGTTTATATTTGTCTGCATCCCATGACTGCGTTTCCTGAGGAGATGACATGGTTGATAAAGCACTTGTGTTATTCTCACATTCCTGGTATGTGTGTGGTATTTTGGATGGTTGATTTCAGATTTCACAATGAAATACAAGACTCACCAACTAGATATATTATCATTTTGGCAAGTAAAGCTTCTTTGGAGGTGGGTATGTCTTTAGATTGCGTAATAGTTTTGTGTGTTACTGGTGTGTTACGGGTAAAGATTAGTCTTCCTTCTGGTCGATGCAAATTGGGACAGTCTGTTGTAGATCAAAGACCCTCTCTTTCTATTACCCTTCAGTTGTCTGCCATTGTATTTTTCTCTTCCTCATGTGGTTTGGACAGAAAGAGTTTACAATACACCTAGCACGCTGAATGGTAGTCTGCCACCAATGCAGGAAGCAGAGCAATGCTGTATCCACCTCATACCAAACGCATGATCAAAGCTGGTGGTGGAGGCCTGTTTATACAGGAGGCGGTTTGTCAGTGTTGTTGCCTTAATTTTCTAGAGGTCATTCTTTATCCTGCTGCGTAGGTGTGCACAGCTCAGACTCTTAGATCCACTGAATTGCTCTGGACTGCTTCTTCCTGGATCTAAAAGGTTTTGTTCAGGGTCCTCAGTCTCGGACTGTGCAGATCTTTCCTAGAATATTGGAGCTCATTTTTTCTAACCGCTTTTTTCAGATTTGCCAGATTACTGTCATTATTCACGATCATTTGTGCATTCAAGGCTGGTTTCCTATTGGATGTAAAGAGATTTAAAATCACTAAATGGAAATGTAAGAGAATGTGAATACACAATATTTAACTAGTTGTAAAAGACATCTCTTCTTTACCATTTATGAATGTTACCAAGAGATATTTCACCATATACAGATATTTAACTGAATCTTTCATTGAACATGTCACTCTTACTTACTTCAGAAAAGGAGGAGATTTTCCAGTGTTCACAGAGTAACTTAGTACAGAAAGAGTACACATGGAGTGCCCACTCGCCAGAGGTACAGCTTTAGGAAGATGCAACATGGCCAAGATTTCATTTAAAGAAGATGGGATTGTGGAAAAAGAGATGGATCAGGATGTGTTGCTGTCACTTCAGTTTCAGGAAGTGTATAACAACAGTAACCCTTTCAAGTCTACATGACAAAGAAAACTCTTCAGGAAGTATATAATAAAGGTAAAGCTTCAGGAAGTATATAAGAAATGTAGCTTCATTCACACTCTTCTTGACAATACGTTCCTGTTCACACTGGAGCAGCTGAAGTTCCAACTCCTGTCTTTACTTTTCTGTTTGTTAAGTTATCTTTGCCACTTTCCTGGGGTTGGTTCAAGCATTCGTGCGAAGATTGCAGCATTGATTATAGAGATTCCATCACAGCCAGTAATAGAACTGCGATATCTCTGCTGCCAATACGGGTCTGCTTTTTGTCTTTTCTACCTTACAAGTGTATCTGACTTAATGTCTTCCGTGTGGTGCCAGCATGCTACTCTGTGGGGGGATAGGCCATTGGCAGAGTGGGACAAGATGTCCGTTGCTTGAGGGGGAGTGCAGCATTTACACCTTTGGGCATTTCTTACATTCAGCTTCACCTTACTCCCTGTTTATCACCTTCCATACTCCCTTATGTCTGCGTACTTCGTTAACAGGGTTCATTGACAGTTAAAGCAGGGAAGTGACTCGATGCTCACAGAAGACATCAGGTGAAAGTCTGATAGTCGAAAGGCCATGTTTGGCAGTACAAGGATCACAAGTGTCATTAAAGAACCTCCCCTGGGGCATATACATGTAGGAAGGGCACAGGTCGCTACTTATGAGGTACCAACAGAGCAGGCAAACGTAGGTAAATGCTCCATTTTGGGTCTGTTTCAGGCCTTTACTGGGCATTGGTGTGCACTGTATCTTATTACCGAGGCTCATAAGGGCACTTGCTGCATGGGTGTTACCAATTTGACCCTTTACAAGAAGAGAGCAGAGCCTTAGAGAGCACAACACCTGAAGGCTGCCTGCCTGAAGGGAAGGTGAGGGTCCAGGTGTCAGGCAATATCAGCAAAAAACATAAAAGGATTCTAAAAATCACCCTGCTTCTTAGGCGTACCCACAACAGATCCAAGGTGCACTTGCTATCAGTCCACCCTCTCAAACTCAGATTCCCTTTCCGGTGCCTCTGGGACTACAGCTGCTTCTAGGCCCCCTTCCTGTCATTGTGGTTTTCTCTGATACAACATTGGTTGCAGACTTGAAGATTGATTTGGAGTTTGGCAGAATGGTTATTGCATCACAAATGTGACAGATATCCCAGTCCATCTTACTACAATTGTCACAGGATATAATGCACTTCTAATATGGCGGACGTGATACCTGTCACGCATGTGATGGAGTAACCTGTCCGCCAAAATCTAAATGAGACCCTTGGTGTACATTGTTTCCAATGTCTTCTAAGTGTCACCACAAGCACAGACCATCACCTGAATCCCCTCCCGGCATCAGCTAGTCATTGGTAGCACAATTTAGATGCCAATATCTTAGAGCAGAACCAAACTAAGTGCAGAATTCAGCTCTGAAGCCGTATGTAATGAAATGTATCTACAATTCTCTGAACTGACCAAAACGTGCAGACTCCTCTCTAAACAGGTTGCCCAAAGGGAGGTGATGCCCACCTACATGGGCCTAACCTACACCATACCGCAGTCCATCAACCGAGCCCTAATCCGCAACATTCATCGCCAGTGGAAAAAAGGCAAGTTTGAAAGGCCCTTCAAAGGTGTCTTTTCAACTCCCACAGCTGTCAAGGTCAAAGGGAAAGTCATAGTACCACTTGTCAGATATTCTATCACTACCATCAAATGAATCACCAGAACAGACTCTTTCCAATATGAACTATGAACACTTTGGGGACAGACGCACCTGTAGGGCTTCCCCTCCGGACTTTGCGAACTTTGCAGATAGGAGCGCCCATAGATCTCCCCACCCCGGATTTGACATCAAATCTATGTCACCTTACAGGAACAGGTCAAGTTTCAGCAAAGGACACCAGGTAAAGTGGTCCAGACTGTGTCTCAGGATCTTACCCATTTAACCCACAACTTCACTACACACAATGATTACATAGCGCTCTATTACACAATACCTGGTATCAACCGATGATCTAAGTGGGAAGCAAAGCATCTACCCGACTCCTGTTCTGTTTGCTAATTGATACCCCATGCAAAAGGTTCATCATTGTGCCTCAAACACTTATACCGAAGATGAATAAAAGCCAAACTCCAGCCTAACACCACAGCACCACAGAAAGTCACAGTGAACCTAACCAAGTACAATATCATACCCAAAGTCCTTTACATCCTGACACAGCAGGATGAGAACCAGTCCCCGTTAAACAAACTAAAAAAAGGAGCAGAAATGGTATTGGAACACAGGGCCTAAACAGAGCCCCCCACAAGGGCTTCTTGGAGCTCACCAAGACATCAGCCCAGTGCATTAACGTGTCAGCAAAGGCATCAACCTGTTGACCAAGGCAAGCCCTTAGTATAACTGGAGCAGTATTTATGAACAACAAGTAGTACCCCAATGTTCAGTTAACCTGCAGAGCCATCAATTTGGGGAACAAAAGTGGGGCGGGTTGAATGACACTCTACTGACCCAATGCCAAGACACCTGGAACTCAGAGGCAGGAAGGTATACATGATTAGAGGGTAATGGGAAGCTCATAGTGGTCAGGAGAATACAAGTGTATTCCTTGTGTTTTCGGAGGAAGGGGATGATACCCATAGAGGTAAACAGCAATATGCCAGAGTACAACCTGTAATAAGGATATGTAGTGGGGTACCTTGATGGACTACTACTGGCCATGCGGCAACCACACCTACACCCTGCTAATCCCAGGCTGGCGTGGGACCTGGTCACTGGTCACACTCTACATGCCTAAATTGGTCATACCCAGTGAAGGTCTTTCTGCACTTCATCACCTCATCAGCAAAGGCACCACGCTTCTACACAAATATGCAAAACAAGGTCAGCTGAGTCCTTTGGTTAGGACAGATTCAAGGACATTGCTGAAGAGCTTGGCTCTTCACCAATCCACAAATAGGTATAGGTTCAATCCCCTCTTCACCGGCAAACCAAGACCAACACTCGGTGGCTGCAGATCATCAGGTGGGAACTGCTGAAAATGATGAACACCACTGAAAATGGTCAAAACGCAAAGATAAAATGCGTGCCTTCTGCCTCATTGGGATGTAGAACCAGTATGTTTTGGACTTAATACCACAACGGAAGGGGGTGTATGCGCCAAGATAGGTACAGTATGCTGTACCTTCATGCCCATGAAAGACCTTGACAATGGCACACTGTCAATCGCCTTCCAAACACTGTACAACCTACAGCAGGTCATTATTAAGGAAGGAGGTGCCCCAAACATAGAATGGTTCACAGGTTTGTTTACCTGGGTAGCAAGGTGGATCGCAGGCCTACGTAAGGCCTTGTTACCAGTAGTTGTAATCTTGCTCTTGCTGTGACGTACCCTGCAACTAATATGGGGCTGCGTGAAGAAAGCTACCCTGAGGGGGAATACACCGGATTAGGACACCCAATGCCAAGGGAAACACTCACACCACAAGCTAGAAACAGGAACCGCGTATGCACAAGACACAGATACAAACAGCCGGGGTAGTAGTTGATAACTCAATTCGGGGGGTGGGGGATGTTAGATTCAGGTTTCATTTATAGAAAGGACCCGCTCTTGTCCAGCACACCACAGAACAACTGTTGCCTGCGCTACCTAAATTCACCATATAACACTTGTTACGGTTCCAGAGTTACCGTTTATCAGATCAACATAGCACAGCTGTTCTCTGTTCATCCCGAGCACTTCATGTGATGGAGACACCAGATATGGAACAAGTCTCAACACACCTGGAAGACTGCAGCAGTAAATCACATATGGCCCCAGGATGTAATACCTAAAGAAACAAGTCAGATGCACACACTCAAATCCAACAAAATACACAGCAGAGAGCCTGTATTCTGGCCAAGGACGATAGCAGAGCAGCCGGTAAGTTGCATTCATCACATAAAGCCCAAACAATGCCCAACAAAGCGTTACCCTAGATAACACACCCAGCCACCTGGACCACCTCAGAATGTGACTTCCAGTTAGTATTTATGGTCCCTCCTATCAGAGTGGGATAAATTATCTAATCACAATATTTATGACCAACTGGACTAGTACTTCCTGCCCAAAGTGTGACAAGTTTCACTTTATTGCACCCGCTGTACAGTATGAAGCAAGCCACGTACCTAATGCAAAGTGAATTTCAGCACGCAACGGTAAGAGATGTGGCTGCTATTCCTGGCCATTATTGTTTAATTAAACTTAACTTATTCCTGATTGCTAAGCTTTGCGGTTTCCACATTATCCGTAGTTAAGGAACATCTATTTTTCCTTTCTGATGACATGGATTTACAAGATTTCTTGTTGAGTCCTAGGTCACCACATACTAAAATATTTCGATACGCCACTTACAATAAACTGTGGAAGCTGCTGAACGCTTAAGACAAATTGACAGGATTCATTTGTAAAATGCATTGGCTGATGTGGACAATGGCATGACTGCATTGTCAACTCACATTTATTCTTTGAAAAATATTATATTGTATAATATGCATTTGATGTTATACTTAATGACACGTCTCTCTTACAGCATAAGTAAAGTCAACTGAGAACGATTATGTAATTGAGTGGAAATTGTAGGTTTTAAAATCAAACAGTGTGCCTTGGAAATATCTAAACGCAACTGAATTGTTTTTGCCTTATAATTTAACATGCAGACAAATACTGAAGTCAAAAAAAGATGTACGATAACCTGTTCTACACAGGTTAAATTTGTGATACATCACAGTCAGGTAAGCAGGATAGGGTATCCCAAGGTATCTGGTAACGGGTACTTCCGATAAGCTCTCAAAAGTATAGGTACTGTTAGGTAGGAGTAGAATAATATATTCATATAACAACATAGTAATTTTATAATGGTTGAACCTATTGCACAGATTCAGCTGGTAAAGCAGAACTGTGCGTTAGGATGACAGGACGTCAGAGTGTAGGGACGGAGTCTCTCTACAACGTCTGTACCTGTTGGCCCAATCCTGCTAGCTCACAGTGCCTCATCTGAACTCCTAATCTTCCCAGAGTAACAGTGGATTTTGGCAACCTCAAACACGACCCTCTATCCCAGGGCACTGTGGAAATGGATCCTCCCCTTTTGTTACTCACTCACTCACTCATGCATGCCCATAGTGAACATTAAAAAAACACAAAGAAAGTTTACAATACATTTATTAAAACTATTGTAGTGTTTTATGAAGCAAATGTGCTGCGATCATTAGGCAGATGCAACTAAACAAATTAATTATAATAAGTACCAGACTGTATAGGACAAACATCCCAACCATGGCAAATTATATATCTGTCTAGTTCTACCCTTATTTTGTGAGCACAGGGATATATTTGCGATCTCTGGGATTGGTCTAAGACCCCAGACATGGCGTATGTAGTTAGGTGGTCCGCATCATGAGTGTAAACTTAGTTTAGGCAGGGTTGCATGTCAGACACTGCTGTCGTTCCAGAACAGTCCCCTCTGCCGAAATTCTCCTCTCTGCCTCCGTGGGGACTGAACACCATTTATAGGATAAAACTATTGTGCAGGAGATGCAGTTGTGTGACCGTGTTATGTCTAAATAATAGGTGATATTACTAAATGAGCAGAGAAAACAGTACACCATCTTTTTATGTATTCTAGATGACTTTGTACAAAATATGTAGACGAAACCCTACGAAGAGTCCCTGAATAACAAACAAGATTTACAGCATATTCTCAAAATAATATCGCAAACACAAATGTGCTATATATGGCTATGGAGAGCAAGCAGGGGCAGCCTAAAAATGACTAAAACGCAAAACTAAGGGAGTGCCAAAGTGGTTCCAAAAAGGAAAACAGCTCAAACTGTTTATCTTTTTCACCATTCTTGTAATGCTGGTTACACTGCTTTGTTTTTTTTTTACTAATAATTGCAGCACACTCTTTTCATCCAATATTACAATTGTTTCAATAAATGTTTGAAAAGCCAATTTGTATCTTTCTTGTGTCTACCTTGGGCATGCAAAAGTAAACAACAAAAGGATAGATCTGTTTTTACGTAAACAAGTGGTCATGTTTGTGGTTGCTGATAGCATGATATGATATGATAGGAGACATATTGCGTGCAGCTACTCCAGGGACGATGCACCGTCTCATTACATTTCAATTGCACTTTTGTTAGAGAATAAAAGACTGCGGTAAGACAGGTTTTAACATGAGAGTTCTCCAAATCTGTTCCCTTAATCCAGAAGAAGAGCAACTGTGTGTCATCTGCGTGGGAGATCACTTTTGCTCCTAATTTTACTGCTAGCTGGATCAGCGGGGTGAGATAAATATTAAAAAAAGGGTGGGGCTCAACGCGAATCCCTGAGGGACTGCTGTATCCACCTTTTGAGGACTTGCAGAGCAGGGGAGAATTCAGATTGTATTGTTTCTGTTTTCTAAGAAGGATTTTTACCAGCTCCAGGAACCCTATCACTCCTATCTCCTGAAGACGATGTAAGAGAACTGCATTCAGGACTGTGTCAAAAGTGGCCCACAGATCCAAAAATATGAGTGCAGCTATACTTCTTGTGTCCAGGGTACCCCTAATAAAAATAGATACCTCTACTAGAGCCGTTTCTGTGCTGTACTGGGCCCTGAAGCTTGATTGACTCAGGTGGAGAAGCCCATTAATCTCCACATATTTCTACAGTTGTCCATTTACCTGCTTCTATAGTATCTTGGAAAAAGCCGCCAGCATGGAAATGGGCCTGTAAATAGATGGGATGACAAGATCTGCTATTGTTTTTTTTAAAGGGGTATAATCATTGCCTGTGCCCAGACTCTGGGAACCATGGCTGTTCCTAGAGATGAATTAAGAATTTTATTGACCAATGGATTCATGATGTCAGCCCCTGCAGCTGGCAGTTTAAGGGGGCATTGGTCAATCAGGGAGCCTGACTTAAGTTTTAAGAGCCGTAAGAGATCCCTTCGAAGAGATGGCTTTGAAGGAGCTCAGTTTTGGGTTGCCTACAGATAACTTCATATTTGGAGTTACTACATCAGTAGACAGTATTCTGTCAGATTCCTGAGTGCTTCCTTGTGTTCCCTTAGTCCCAATTTCTGACAGAGAGGAATAATACAACGCCTCCTTTGGGACAAGTAGATTGGGAAGAAGAAGATAATGTGCTCAATGGTTTCTTTTTGATCCCCACAGGCCGGGCAAAGCAACTCCTTTGCACATGGTACACACTCCCACTTTGCAGTAAAGGCCCGGACAGGTAAAGTTCCATACCAAGTAGACATGCCTGGAGGAGGCTCTATTTCGTCTAGTCACAATGTACAGATAACCCTAGAGTCAGCGATGCAGAAATGCCATTATGTTTCTTCAATGGCTTACAGGCAAAAAAAAGATCCACTTTAAAATTATCTGTCTTACTCATCAGGTCTTTTACAGAGTGCAAAGGCAGCCCAACCTTGCAAATCAAAACATACATTTGTTAGTAACATTTAAAATCTAGTCATCATCGTGTAGATTTACACGATTATTGTCATTATTCAGAATCATTTGTGCATTCAAGGCTGGTTTCCTGTTGGATATAAAGAGATTTATCACTAAATAGAAATGTAAATACACCATATTTTACTATTTGTTAAAGACATCTCTTCTTTACCATTTTTTAAAGTAACCAAGAGATGTTTCCCCATACACAGATATTTAACTAAATGTTCTATTGAACATGCCGCATCTTAATTCGGAAAAGGAGGTGATAACTTAGTACAGAAAGGGCACTCACGGAGCACCCATTCGCTAGAGGTAGAGCTTTAGGAAGACACATATGGTCAAGATGTCATTTAAACAAGAATGCCAGCAGCCTAATGGAAGATATCAAGAAGACATTGTGGAAAAAGAGATGATCAGGAGATGCTGCTGGAAATGCAGTTTTACAAAGTGTATAACAACTGTAACTCTTCAGGAAGTACATGACAAAGGAAACTCTTCAAGATGTATGTCATAAAGCTAACACTTTTTTTCTTCCTTTTTTCATGTCACCAATGTATTTGTCATGTATATAGCGCACTGTTCACTTCACTATTCACTCTGTCACTCTCTCCCCACGGTCACTCATTGTATTTAATTTGTATTTGTGACAGCCAGCGGTATTCAATACCCTTTACAATATATGATTGAATCTATCTCTCTTGTTGGTGTGTTCATTTCTTTGTATGTGCTATGAATACTCTTTGGTTCGTTAAAGTAAATATATTACAATTTGCACCTGAGCATGAGGAGATTCTCTCTAGTGCCAGTTTGCACAGGCTGCCTATCCAGTGGGGATAACCTGGAGTGCCCATTGCCCGAGAGGAGGTAGAAATTAATGTCACGTCTACCACGGCCAATGAGGGGTTGAGCGAGAAGCAAGGTTCAATGATGTGATTGACCCTGGTTAAGTACCATGACCAGAAGCCTTCTCATGGATACATCTACGGTTGCTTGGACAAACAGATCAAGCTTGATGTTTTTGTCATTAGATTAGGCTGAGATTGTCTTTGTGACAGAATCTCTGCAAATGTTCAAAATCTTGAAGTACAAGTCCTGCAGAAACCTTGCACTCACTAGTCCTGAGTCTGACTGGGGTATACTTTGGCTGTTGGTAAAGAGTATGGTATCACAGGAGCCTGGATGTGTATTTCACGTAGTATTCTAGACATCAAGTAAACAACCAGAGAGGATGCAACAAGTTCCCATCTGAAGAAGGTGACCTTCACAAGGACTGAGTACATTGTGGAAATGAAGAAAAAAAAATGTCTTTTCCCCCTCAGATGTTCACAAACTAAATGAGCTTCTAATTGGGTCAGAGATTGAAGCATTCAGCACTGGGTATCCTCAAAATATTTGGAAGCATTAAAGTGAACTAGCCAACCTATGTCTTTTCATGTTAACGACAAAGTGAATTATCAGAAGCCAGCAGTCCCAAAGTAAAATGCAGAGGAAAGATTGGAAAAGGCTTCTCTTGACTTTGATAATATAGAGATATAGGTCTGTGTAACAGAAAGAATGGACATCAGAACGAATCTAGACTTGAGATTATCATTGACTCCAGCACTTTCAACCCTCATGGAGACCTGCACTTTCATCTAGAGGACCGTAAGGATTCCAATTCAAATACCCTCCTCAAATGCCTTGAGAACCTCGACCTTACTCAGCACATCACCAGGCCCACCCACACAGCTGAACACTTCCTGGACCCTAACTTCTCCACACTAAACAGCATCAATCTACAAATCAACGCCTATCACCTGAAGTGACAACACCCTTTTAAGTTTCAAGTTCACCACCCTGAATCACAGGAGAACCACCACCTCTGGACAGGCGGTCGTTGCTGGAAGAACATCTCAGAGAAGGACTGGGCTTCTGCCCTCAACGCACGTCACCTCAAGCATACCAGTAACCTTGAATGAAACACCACCTGCACCAAGAACCAGGCCCCCCTCAAGAATACCAGCAACCTAACGGAAGACATCAAGAACTTCAATGAATGGATCACCAACTGCACCAACACCCTGATCCCCTCAAGCACACCAGCAAACTAACGGAAGACATCAAGAACTTCAATGAATGGATCACCACCTACACCAACACCCTGGACCACCTCAAGCATAACAGCAACTAACGGAAGACATCAAGAACTTCAATAACTGGATCACCACCTGCACCGACAACCTGGCCCCCTTCAAGCACAGCAGCAGCAACCTAAATGAAGACATCAAGAACTTCAATGAATGGATCACCACCTGCACCAACACCCTAGCCCCCTTCAAGCATACCAGCAGCAACCTAAATTAAGACATCAAGAACTTCAATGAATGGATCACCACCTGCACCGACACCCTAGCCCCCTTCAAGCACAGCAGCAATCTAACGAAGACTTCAAGAACTTCAATGAATGGATCACCACCTGCACCGACACCCTAGTCCCCCTCATGCATACCAGCAGCCTAATGGAAGACATCAAGAACTTCAATGAATGGCAAAGACTCCACAAGGACTACAGCAGATCCTAAATGATTTTACTAAGTTTTGCAGTGACCGTGGTTTGGATCTGAATGAGAGTAAAACCAAATACATGATCTTTAGAAAGGGAAAAATTATACTTAAGACAGGTGTATCTGGGGAATAAGTTAGAAAGAGTTGAGGCTTTTGATTATGTGGGTATACGCCTCTCATCTACCCAAAAATGGGAACCTCATATAGAAAAGGCTAAGATGCAGCTTATTCATCAAACTGCAAATCTGAGTAAGATACATAGTAAAACGGAGACCAGGCAGCTAGCAGCCGCCCTTGAGATATATAATGCAAACATTTTGGGGGTGTTCTCTATGGGGCAGAATTGTGGGGCACTGGCTCAATTACTTCTCTTACTTCTCTATCCTCAATAGAACATCGTTTTATAAGGTTTCTGTTGGGCCTACCTGTAAATACTCCCTTAGTACCATTATACCTTCATCTAGCTCACAGACAGTTAGCATTTAAAATCAGCTATAAATTACTGATGTTTTGGTATAGATTGTGGACGATTTATATTCTTATAGGGAGCTCATCTAGAGCTCCTAAAATTTCCAAAAAACACTTCTATACCCTGGTTCAAGTCCCTAAGAACTATATTGGAAAGGCTTGATTTGATGAGCATACCAGCAACCTAACGGAAGATATCAAGAACTTCAATGACGGGATCACCACCTACACCGACACCCTAACCCCCATCAAGCATACCTGCAACCTAAACGAAGACATCAAGAAGTTCAATGAATGGATCACCACCTGCACCAACACCCTGGACCACCTCAAGCATACCAGCAACCTAAACGAAGACATCAAGAACTTCAATGAAGGAGGAGGAGCTTGGAGCTCGAGCAATATGGCCGCGTAGGCACTCGGCTCCTCCGAGCTTCGTCTGCCAGCCTACCATCCTGTCGCCTATCCTGTCCCCCGAGCCCAGGGACCGTTGCCGGAAGCTGCGCAGACCGTCGGGGCCCGATTTCGGAGCTTCGGGACGGCCGATGGCCGGAGTTTGGCCCGTCTCGATTTGAGGCCTGTGGATCACCGAAGCCGGGACCTAGAGTTGCCGCTCCGCCCGCCACCGAGTGGCATAACATCGGGGACCCAAACCGGAGGTCGCCGGTCGGGCCCGTCGGAAGTGTTTTTCGGATCTGCAGCAGCCCCCCGCAAATAAGGCCGGTGAGGAGTGATTATACCACATAACGGTGGTGCGGAGCCGGGGATGGCAGGGGGGTTGACCCAGTACCTCCCAGGTCGTCTGTGCCTGTGCCTACGAATGGGGAAGTCTGTGTGACTGTATGGCCGGGTGGAAGGTCATCGCCTTACCGGAGAACTCCGTGGAGTGCACTAATGCTGGTGTAGAGCAATGACTGTGTGAAGTGTTTGGAACACGCCGTGGCAAATTACGGATGGGCAGGGGCTTGTGTTGACTCCCCCACTGGCGTAATACCGGCTTTGCAGTTCCTGCCAGAGATACGACTGCTTCTGGGATATTGAAGTGCCCTCATTGCTGGCGCTACGTGGTGGGACCAAGAACTGGGCGGTGTGTTCGCTACACGTGAAGTGTCGATTGGGCAGGGTGAGGAGAGACATTCATCTGATGGGCGACTTGCCCCGAATTTGGTGTGGTCCATTGGGTCTCCGAGAGTGTTTACCTGCAGGCTGGGATCTAATGCTTTGAACGCCTGGAACCCCCCTATCCCAAAGATGGCGGTTACGTTACGAGACATCATGGCGGCCATAGCTGACGTTCGGTTCTCCCTGGACACGCAATTTGCAAAGCTGAATACCGCACTGGACACAGGATTCATTGCACTCCACCCGACAAGAGCAGTTCACGCCGGGGTTGCTGAGAGGGTCAAGCCTCAGTTCGTAGCGCCATTTGTGATTGTTGACGGCGTGTTTCAGACGCAACTGGACATGTTCATACTTACATCTTCCCACGGTCTGGTTAAGTATGAGCACAGTAACTATGTAAGCGGGGCCTGGCGATCTGAAGACTGTCTCTTGGGGGTCCCCCAGGGATCGCAGGGGCCGATGTCGGATTCATTGTTCCCGAACTTCGCGCGGGTGCTTTGGACATTTTATCGAACACTCTCTGCTGTGTGTTGTGATCTGATGGTATGGTGGGACAGAATTCACTCTCGCGAGCGTAAGGGCCAGGGTTAATCTAATTGTACTGCGATTGTTTATTATGGCTTTCATTGATAACTCGGACTCACTAATATGTTGCTAATGGGGGGTGGGGCGGTCCCTTCTGGTCTCCTCTGGTCCGTCTACGTTTCCCCATGGACTACTGCATATTTGTGGTATGCTGTCGGGGGGGGGGGTCCTCTCTAATAGGCTCGGGGGGGGGGGGAAGAAATTGTATAATTGTATGCTATTTTTCGCTCCTCCTCCACTTCCTCTCTATTTCCTTTCTGTCTCTTTCTATATTTCGGGTCTCTATTAGGGCGACAGGCATGCTGTGGGGGGGAGGGGGTAGGCCATGGCCTTCTGCGGGTGTGCAGGGTGGGGGGTTGGTGGGTGGATGTTTGTTCGGTATTTGTTTCTATGGCCCTTTAGTCTCTCTTTAGTGTCGTCGTCGTTCATGGTCTCTGCAATCTGTTTAGTTTTGAGGGGTGGGGTTTGGACTCGCTATGTGCCGGGATTGTGCTTGCATTTCTCCTGTTCTGAGTATCCTGCCCCCCGATATTTTCTTCGTATCTGTACAATTTGTAGATATCCTGATTCGCGTGCAGTATTGTAGGACTGTGTGCGACTGTGAGACACCTTTTTTTAGTTTCTTATTTGAAAATGAACCTCTCAAATCCTGATTCAAGTTGGTGCACCCGATTACAAGATCTGCTCTGGTATTTTTATGACCCCGGATTCCGAGCTGGTATAACTTACGTATTGCTTGCTGTACTCTTGCTCAGCCTAGTGGCCGGCCGGGTTGGTTGTAGGCCCATACTTGTAAATGCTTGTACTACTAATAAAGGTTCACCAAAAAAAAAAAAAAAAAAAGAACTTCAATGAATGGATCACCACCTGCACCCCCTCAAGCATACCAACAAAAACAAGAAATCAAGATCACAAAAGCAAGAGCAAGCCAGCTGGTACACAGAAGAACTCAGGGTGGTGATGCAGCACTTTAAGCAACTCTAAAACAAGTTGATAATTAGCAAAGACACTGCAGACAACAACGTCTTCAAATCGACCCAGATCTCTGTACTGAGGCGAATGTATGACATTGTTCTGCATTCTATCCATCAACTGTTGTTTTTGAATTTGTCACCCCGAGTGGGACGGGTATGCCCAGGCTTGGGTCCCATGCTCTCCATGCCAATGGAATCAAGCCATCCCGGCTGAAGAGGGGTGAAACCCCGAAACCGGTCCTAGGATGCTGGTTTCTAGTCCAGGGAGGACCTGGCTTGGCAGTTCGGGCTAGACTGTTTCCATGAGGTACAGGGTCAAGACTGATTTGCATATGGCTGGGTTCAAACTGGAATGGCGAGCAAAAAAACAATGGATTTAGGCCCAGATCTCTGAACTGGGGTGAATGTATGACATTGTTCTGCAGTGTGTCCATCAACTGTTGTTTTTAGGTCTCCGCCTGCGAAAGACTGCACACATGCGCAGTCTCACTGGGGAGACTTAATGGGATAGAGTGAGTGTCTCTAGCGAGGTTAAGCCCCGCCCCTCTTCTCCATTGGCTGGCCTCCTAAACGGTGGCCAGCCATTGGAGAAGAGGTGCTAGTGACGTTCTTCTTTTAAATTCTTTCGATCTAAGCCCCGTCCTTTTCAGATTGGAAGGCGTGTTTTCCTGCTGAAGTAAAAGGTTCCTTATCTTCTTTATGGGTCCAGATGGCCCCATAAAGAAGATAAGCAACCTTTTAAGTAAGCAGGAGAACACGCCCCCCAGTCTGAAAAGGACGGGGCATAGAGAAACTTCCATCTGTGCCAGCTACCTCGCTGTAACCCGAGCTCTCTCAGACCTCATTAGCTGTGACATTTCCTTCTCTCACGCTCAATTAGACCCCAAAAGGCCTCATTTGTCCAATTTGCACACTTGGTTACAGAGAAGAGCATGGGGCCTTCACGTTTGGGACTCTTGCCCAGGCTGTGGCGCGCGCTGCACCCCCGATGGCTAGATCTGTGTTGCACATCAGTCTCACATATAGATCACATGACCACGTGCCCCTGGTTGCACTGCTATGAGTATGACGCACGTACAAACAGATGTGATGGTTGGCTAAGATACGGACGCGATGTCGCAACCATTACAGGACTTATAATCAATTGAGCGTTACATTTCTGCAGCGAGTAAATCAAGTTAATGCCACTACAGCATGTGTTACAAAAGGTGGGATTATGGAAAGCGATGTGTGCGTATTCCCTGCGGCACAGGAGCTCACAGGCTGACACACACCTCCGAATGCGTGCACGTATGCGTACACTCAGGTGAATATAATACAAAAAGGTCTTGATGTTTTTCCCCAAGAAATTTGTCGCTTTTCAAAAAACAATATTGCCGTTAGTTCCTGGTCATTTTTTTGGCGCACATTTAATGGTGGAGCTGACCACGATGTCGTGGCATCGCAACAAATGCACCTTGTCCCCGAGCAGACTCCTATTACACTACAATGTTCTTGAATCGGGTTGAACTCAATTTACTTCTGCGTTAAAGTGCACCTACAGTTACAGACACACAACCAAGTACAATCGGTCGATGTAAACGCCCATGATATGAAAAGGCAACCAAATTGAGAAAGCACCTCGAGGCTCCTACTAATGGTAGAAAGCGCTGTGGAAATGCATGTGCCAGAGTAAAGCAAGGAGTACTTGTTTAGTCCACCGCTGCTCCGACATACGTGAATGTTTGAGTATGTGCATGTGTGAGAGAGGGTCAGACTTTCGCTTACACCGGCACTTTTCACTCAGGATTCGTAACATTGGGAACTATTTAATATTTTCAACAATCAGTGCCCCTGCTGGTTCTCTATTATCCTTCTATAATAACCTTTGCATTTTTGTCTTGCATTCTTAACTCAACCTATTGCCTTTAGCGCAATAATAAATAGGTTTATGGATTTATTATGAAAATTAACAATTGATAGGGCACCTAAACTGCGGAGTGTCCACTTTAGATTGGTTCAGAGACGTATACAATATTTTCCTCGGGCACACGCCATCTCTTTGAATAGGCCTGGTATTAGAGTTGGCGGCTTGCAGAAGACTCAACTAGAGATAGGGTCACACAACGGTGCAAGCCCAGCCCAGGGTCACACAGTGTCGCAGTTCCAGTCCAGGGTCAAGCGGAGTTGCATGCCCAACCCAGGATCACACTGTGGCGCAAGCCCACCCAGGGTCGAGCAGAGTTGCATGACCAGCCCAGGATCACACAGCGGCGCAAACCCACGCACTGTCGAATAGAGGCGCTGCTGCACAAGCCCAGACCAGGGTCACACAGTGGCGCAGACCTCCGAGCCCAGGCAGGGTCACATGTCTGCGGAGGTGTAGCTGGGAGTCCAGTGGCTTAGGTCCAACCCCAGAGGGCGCAGCGGCCTTTGCCCAGGCTCACACACTGGTGCAAGCCCTGCACAGGTTGCAATTATGTCGTAGGCCCAGTCCAGGACACAAAATGGAGCAGACCCGTGCCTGGGAACTCATAACGGCGCAGACCTACCCCAGGGCCCACTGCGGGCTCAGGTATTGCATGGGGAGCCTGGAAGAGGATATGGGAGCACAACTGCTGGGGCTCAGGTTAAACAATGGTGCCGGGTCACACCAGGGCCGGACTGACTACTGGGCGTTTTGGAATGCTTACGGCGCAGGGCAGGCATAGGTCACACAACGGCGCAGGGCCAGGCATAGGTCACAGAACAGCGCAGGGCAAGGCATAGGTCACACAACGGCGCAGGGCCTCGGTCACACAGTGCCGCAGGGCCAGGTCAGGGTCACACAATGGCGCAGGGCCAGGGTCACACAACGGCGCAGGGCTAGGCCAAGGTCACACATCGGCGCAGGGCTAGGCCAGGGTCACACAACGGCGCAGGGCTAGTCCAGGGTCACACAACGGCGCTGGGCCAGGGTCACAGAATGGCGCAGGGGTAGGCCAGGGTCACACAACGGCGCTGGGCCAGGGTCACACAACGGCACAGGGCTAGGCCAGGGTCACACAACGGCGCTTGGCCAGGGTCACACAACGGCGCAAGGCCAGGGTCACAGAACGGCGCAAGGTCAGGGTCACACAACGGCTCAGGGCCAGGGTCACACAACAGCGCAGGGCCAGGCCAGGGTCACCCAACGGCACAGGGCCAGTGTCACACAATGGCACAGGGCAAGCCCAGGGTCACACAAGGCCAGGGCCACACAACGGTGCAGGGCCAGGGTCACACAACGGCGCAGGGCTAGGCCAGTAACACAACGGCGCAGGGCCAGGGTCACACAACGGTGCAGGGCCAGGGTCACACAACGGCACAGGGCCAGGCTAGGGTCACACAAAGGAGCAGGGCCAGGCCAGGGTCAACCAGTGCCGCAGCGCCAGGGTCACACAACGGAGCAGGGCAGGCCCGGGTCACACAACGGCGCTGGGCCAGGGTCACGCAACGGAACAGGGCTAGGCCAGGGTCATACACCGGCGCTAGGCCAGGGTCACACACCGGCGCTGGGCCAGAGTCACACAACGGCGCAGGGCTAGGCCAGGGTCACACAACGTCGCAGGGCAGGCCCGGTTCACACAACGGCGCAGGGCTAGGCTAGGGTCACACAACGGCACTGGGCCAGGGTCACACAACGGCGCAGGGCTAGGCCAGGGTCACACAATGGCGCAGGGCCAGGGTCACACAACGGCACAGGGCCAGGGTCACACAACGGCGCAGGGCCAGGCCAGGATCAAACAATGGCACAGGGCCAGGGTCACACAACGGCACAGGGCCAGGCCAGGGTCACACAACGGCGCAAGGCCAGGGTCACAAAATGGTGCAGGTCCAGGGTCATACAACGGCGCAACGCTAGGCCATGGTCACACAACAGCGCAGGGCCAGGGTCACACAACGGCACAGGGCCAGGCCAGGGTCACACAAAGGCGCATGGCCAGGGTCACACAACGGTGCAGGGCCAGGGTCACACAACAGCGCAAGGCTAGGCCATGGTCACACAACGGCGCAGGGCCAGGGTCACACAACGGTGCAGGGCCAGGGTCACACACGGCACAGGGCCAGGCCAGGGTCACACAATGGCACAGGGCCAGGCCAGGGTCACACAAAGGTGAGGGGCCAGGGTCAGACAACGGCGCAGGGCCAGGGTCAGACAACGGCGCAGGGCCAGGCCAGGGTCACACAACGGCGCAGGGCTAGGCCAGGATCACACAACGAAGCAGGGCCAGGGTCACACAACGGAGCAGGGCCAGGGTCACACAAAGGCGCAGGGCAAGGGTCACACAACGGCACAGGGCAAGGGTCACACAACGGCGCAGGGCCAGGGTCACATAACGGCGCAGGGCCACACAACGGCGCAGGGTCACACAACGGAGCAAGGCCAGGGTCACATAACAGCGCAGGGCCAGGGTCACACAATGGCGCAGGGCCAGGGTCACACAACGGCACAGGGCTAGGCCAGGGTCACACAACGGCGCTGGGCCAGGGTCACACAATGGTGCAGGGCCAGGGTCACATAAACGGTGCAGGGCCAGGGTCACACAATGGCGCAGGACCAGGGTCACACAACGGCGCAGGGCCAGGGACACACAACGGCGCAGGGCCAGGCATAGGTCACACAACAGCGGAGGGCCAGGCATAGGTCACACAACGGCGCAGGGCCAGGCATAGGTCAAACAACGGCGCAGGGCCAGGCATAGGTCACACAACGGCGCAGGGCCAGGCATAGGTCACACAACGGCACAGGGATAGGGTCACACAACGGCACAGGGCTAGGCCAGGGTCACACAACGGCACAGGGCCAGGGTCACACAACGGCGCAGAGCTAGGCCAGGGTCACACAACGTCGCAGGGCTAGGGCAGGGTCACACAATGGCGCAGGGCCAGGGTCACACAACGGCACAGGGCTAGGCCAGGGTCACACAACGGCGAAGGGCCAGGGTCACACAACGGCGCAGGGTCACACAACGGAGCAAGGCCAGGGTCACATAACAGCGCAGGGCCACACAATGGCGCAGGGCCAGGGTCACACAACGGCACAGGGCTAGGCCAGGGTCACACAACGGCGCAGGGCCAGGGTCACACAATGGTGCAGGGCCAGGGTCACATAAACGGTGCAGGGCCAGGGTCACACAATGGCGCAGGACCAGGGTCACACAACGGCGCAGGGCCAGGCATAGGTCACACAACGGCGCAGGGCCAGGCATAGGTCAAACAACGGCGCAGGGCCAGGCATAGGTCACACAACGGCGCAGGGCCAGGCATAGGTCACACAACGGCACAGGGATAGGGTCACACAACGGCGCAGGGCTAGGCCAGGGTCACACAACGGCACAGGGCCAGGGTCACACAACGGCGCAGAGCTAGGCCAGGGTCACACAACGTCGCAGGGCTAGGGCAGGGTCACACAATGGCGCAGGGCCAGGGTCACACAACGGCACAGGGCTAGGCCAGGGTCACACAACGGCGCAGGGCCAGGATCACACAACGGTGCAGGGCCAGGGTCACACAACGGCGCAGGGCCAGGGTCACACAACGGCGCAGGGCCAGGGTCACACAACGGCGCAGGGCCAGGGTCACACAACGGCGCAGGGCCAGGGTCACACAACGGCGCAGGGCCAGGGTCACACAACGGCGCAGGGCCAGGGTCACACAACGGAGCAGGGCCAGGGTCACACAACGGAGCAGGGCCAGGGTCACACAACGGAGAAGGGCCAGGGTAATACAACGGCGCAGGGCTAGGCCAGGGTCACACAACGGCGCAGGGCTAGGCCAGGGACACACAACGGTGCAGGGCCAGGGTCACACAACGGCGCAGGGCCAGGGTCACACAACGGCGCAGGGCCAGGGTCACACAACGGCGCAGGGCCAGGGTCGCACAACGGCACAGGGACAGGGTCACACAATGGCGCAGGGACAGGGTCACACAACGGCGCAGGGCTAGGCCAGGGTCACACAACAGCGCTGGCCCAGCCACAGCACTGCTGCACCAATGGAGGGAGGACAGATGGACTCTCTCAGCTTTACGGTGCGGTTCTGCGGGTGGGTTGATCTTGGCAGAGGGGCTTGGGTTTCACTCGTATGTCAGTGCACTGATGGGTCTGCTCAATTACTCGGCCACCGAGCCCTGCGCTTGAAACCCGTCCCGTTTTACTGCCAGTGGATTCAGAGAGCTCTCGAGGGCCCTCTGTAAAAACTGAGATAAAGACATGTTTACATGAAGCCCAATTACAGCCGAAATGAAACAACAGAGAGCCCGGGAGGGCGCGAGGTGTTTGCTCTCTCGCGGAGCAGACTTAACTGAAGGGTCCGAGTCACGACCTGCACCCGCGCATTTACTCCAGCACAAATGTTATCTGTTGTGTATCATGTCGCAAATAAAGACGCATTTTGAGTCCGATTAATGCAATTAAAGATCAGGTTCCGCGTTACACGTAACAAATAGGTGTTATAAACTAACATATAGTTAACTGTGGATTGTTAGAATTTCCCCCTTATGAAACACACTGGAGGGCCCCAGGGGAAGCAAAGACGCAGTCTAGTCTTCCCCTGGGGTTGTTCGCGCAGGGAAGGGCCAGGCTGGGGGGGGAAGGTTGTGGTTTGGGGGTGGGTAAAAGAATGCAGGAGAGGAAGGCGACTTCCTCTTCCTGCATTCTGGCATTGCTGGGTGGGAATAGTTTTTTTCAAAGGGGGTCGTTTTGGGCAGATTTTGTTAGGTGGTTTTAGTGAATTTACTCACAGGTTTGCGGAGGACGTGTTGCAGGCGACGGTGGAGCGGTGTATGACTGGAGCCACTGGTCAGTGGTGAGGTGATTGGCGTAGTCGGGCTGATTCCAGCGTGTGGTGGTATGTCGGGGATTTCTGCGGAGGCGGTGCGGGAGGCTTTGCGAGTCCTGGGCAGGGCCAGACGGGAGGACTTGCTGTGTCCGGGAGTATTGAATGAAGCATGGGTAGGCCTGGAGCGGACCCCGCAGACGGCTCCCGCGGGGGTGTCCGCTGCTGTAATCGCCTGCCTGGAGGAGCCGACTCAGGCAGGTTGAGGCACGCCGGGTAGGGGGCGGGGCGCCTGGAGAAGAGGAGCGTCGCGCGGAGGCTGGCGCAAGAGCCTGCTTCCGCGGCTTGTGTTGGCAGCATCATGGCAAAGTGAGGCGGGCACCGGGGGGGGGGGGGGGATGGAGGGGAGCACAGGACGTCCCCCCGCTGAGCGGAAGTGAGGCCTACACGGCGGTCGTGCCCGGAGGGCAAGGTGCGAGTGGCAGGGCTGGGGCTGCCGGTGGGAGGAAGGGGGCCGTTCTTTCGGGAGGGCATGTGCCTGGGGGGCTGTTCACGAGGGGGTAGAGCGGGAGGTGGGTAGCGACGGCGAGGAGGCCGCCTGTGTGTGGAGGGTGGGGCCCTGGGGGAGGGGGTGGGGCCCCTGGATCTTTCAGTGGGTTTTCGGTCCAGCCCCCCAGTAAGCCAGGGGGCTGGGGGGAGGTCCCCCAACGTGGGCTCGGTGGAGGTCAGGCCTGGGGGTGAAGGGAGTACTGCGGTGGACACCCCTTGGAGGAGCATGCAGGGTGTAGGGCCCAGGGGCTACTGCCTACCTTTGTTGGGCAGATGGGAGGCCATGGATTTGGAGTCTAAGATTAGGGAGCAGAGGCGCTTGGTTCAGGAGGAAGATGCCCGGTGGGCAGAACTCGAGGCCATCAGGGCTAATGTTGTTTGGGAGGAGGAGATGGAGGGCCCTCCTAAATCTACCTCGGAGGAGGAGTTTTAGGCAGAGCAGGCGGACATGGAGAGAGTTGGTAGGGCCTGGAGGTGCACCGGTGGGGGGTAGGGGTACCAGGCAGGGGCAGTTAGGGATGGCCAGAACGGCGGCGAGGCCTGGCAATGCTAGAGCCCGCCCGGGTTGGAGCTGACAGAGGTCAGCAGAGGGTTGGCAGGTTCAGCTGGGTGCAAGACGGCCTCTGGACGCCGCCTTGAAGCAGTAGGGGAGTCTGCGGCGGCTCTCCCTCCATCGTGGGATCGGGCACCGGCGGCGTGTGTGGAACGGGCGATGGGGAGTGGTGTGCAGGTGCAGAAGGGTGTGAAAAAAGCGGTACGTGAGGTGGTGTGGAAGCCGGTGGAGGGGGGGAAGGAACAGAGCAACAGTGGACTTGGTGTCTTGCAGGCCCCTCGGAAGAAGTCTGGCAAAGCGAAGGTGTCTACGACAAAACACAGCAGCTCGGAGCGACGGCCGGGAGTGATGCAGTCAAATCTGGCAGGTGAGGGCGATTGGTGGGCTGCTTGGGAGAAGGGCCCGAAGGAAGGCAGAAAGAAGGCGTGCAGGTTGGTGGGAGTGAGGGAGGGGTCTGTGAGAGAGGCAGGGGGAGTGGGGGCCGGGGGCAAAAGGCAGGGGTGCTTGCGTCTGCAACAGGTAAGAAGGTGGTGATGGCAGGGGTGCAAACGGACAAGCTCGGGAGACGGATGACCGAACGGATGGGAAGGAGGACAAAGACGGAAAGGGGGAGGACAAGCATCAGAAGAAATTGCCCTATATGGGCATGGCCATGCCTTTGGGGTCACACTTATCCGAGAAGATTAAGGGTAGGATTTGGTAAACATGAATACGTAGATGTTTTCAAGCTGCTACACAGGGACGTACAGGCGAAGGAGGGCTCGAAAAAGGAGGAATGGGAACAGACTAGGCGGCCCAGGGTGCCAGTGAATATGGAGAATTGGACGTCTGCCTTTTTAATATACGCAAGTATCTACTGTGAGAAGCACCTGGATAGGGCTATTCCTCTGTTAAAATGCATGGACATTATCAGAAAGGCTCGGTTGCAGTTTGGGGGTTTTGCCTGGCTGAGCTATGACGAGAAGTTTAGGGCCCGGGTGTTAGCATTGTGGGTCTCTGGTTGGCACAGGTGAGTACTTGTTACAAGCAGGGACCTCTCCTCTAGTCAGGGCAAGGGACTTACTTTTAAAAATAATCCCTGCTCACCCTCTAGGCAGAGTGGCGCGAGCAGACAAGGCTAAACTTCAGAGCGTTATGGGTTAAGCATTTATGACCACATACAGTAATTCAATGATACACCACAAATGGACACCAGTATAGTTTTATATAAAAATAGGTTTTCTTTTTATAGGCTTAGCACATGATCCAAATACCGTTTCCAAATGAGGCCACAATACTATTAGAAAGGCAAAGTTTTACGTTAAAATGCGTGTCTTGATGGTTCCTGCGTGCCGCGCTGTCTGCGCGGCTCTCTTGTGTCTTAAGAGTTAAAAAACGTTGCGGACACGCTGGCCCGATGCGCACACAGTCAGGGGCGACTCTCACAGTACCTTGAAGCTTGTAGTTGTCGACGCGGATGATGCGGCAGGTGAAGATGTCTCAGGAGCGTGCTTTGGCTCTTCTCCAGTGCGGGCCCGGCTCGGGTAGATGCCTCGGTTCGGGGCGTCTGGGCAGGACTGCAGGGCGAAGCAGATGGTACGAGTCGTAGAGGCTTCACAATGCAGCGCGGGATGTGCGTCGTGCTTTTGAGCGTGATACCAACCCGAAGCCAGCGGCGCAGTACGGGGCGGCCTGTACGCTTCGAGCGTACGAGCCGTACTCTTCAGTGCGCAGCTGCGGGTTCGGTTTCAGGAGTGCGGCGCCAGGGGAGCCGGTACGCTTTGGGCGTACGGGGCAGATTCTCCTGGCGGTACGCTCCGGTCTTTAACTGCCAGCGGCAGGGGTGGCGAGACGAGCAGTGCGGCTCACAGTGGGATGGTGCAGCGGGGTGTAGGCGGCCCGGCAGTGCCATGGTGCGGCAGTCGTACAGAGCGGAGCCACGCGGTGCGGGCGGCCACGGCTGCAGAGCAAACAGGGTTTCGAGTCGCACGTCGATCGCGACTCCAGCGGCAAGGCAAGTTTTGGCAATGTCAAGCGGCTCTTGAGGCAGGAGGAGTCCAATATTCCTGGGACTCCATTCAGGGGGCAAGCTCACCCACAAGCCCTTGGAGATTAGGTTGAAGCACAAGTTCTGCAAAGTCTCTTTCAGTCTTTTCCTCTCCTTTCTCAGCAAGGCACCACTGCAGGCCAATCCCCCAGGTCAGGGACAGTACTCCTCCTTCGGCTTTTCCAGGTCCTTCTAGTCGGGCAGAGGTTCTTCGTGGTTCAAGCAGGATCTGATTTCTTAGGAGCAGGGCTCCTACCTTTATACTGCATTTCTTTTGTTCTTTGAGGCCAGGGGGCCTTTGCCTTGTTCAGTCCAGTTCTTGAGCACTTTGTTGTGGTGACTCTGGCTTGTCTTTTCAGTGTGCAGGGCAGAGACATCAGACGCTCCACAGAAGGTGGAGCCAGCATTGAGGTGGCAGAGCACAGCCCTATTCAGAGTCAAGGGGCACTCCTCCCACCCATCCTGGTGTAATCTTTCTATTCACCACCTGGCTGCCCAGACTGTCTCCTGGAATTCCCCAGCCCTGTCACTCACACAAACCAGACAGCAGATACACATCAGAGCAGAAGCGGGCTGAAATGGTTAGGCAAGCAAATACCAACTTTCTAAAAGTGGTATTTGCAAACACAGAACATTAAAATAAACTTTGCTAAAAGATGTATTTTATTATTCTGAGTTCAGGCATACCAAATTTGAATTGCTACCGTGTTCCCTGAGCCTGCTCGGATTATAGAATGTAATAATTCCAGCAGCCCATTCTGGCCTATGAGAACAGGTAGCCTTACAATAGTGAAAAACGAAAATGGCTGTAATTCACTATTATGACATGCCACACACATCAGGGCTTGTCCTACCTTATGCTTACAATGCACCCTGCTTTTGAGCCTACCATAGGGGTGACTCACATGAAGTAAAGGGAAGGTTTAGGGGCTGGCCAGTGTGTGCACTTGCCCAGCCAGCATGACAGTACCAGACTGCACGCAGGCTCTGCAATGGCAGACCTAAGACACATGTTACAAGGCTGCTTCTGTGGGTGGCACAACCAGTGCTGCAGGCCCATTAGCAGCATTTGGATTTACAAGCCCTGGCACTCCTGGTGCACTTTACTGGGGTCTGACAGTAAACCAAATAAGCCAATCATGGAAACCATTTACATATACACTTTATACAGGGAGCACTTGCACTGTGGCACTGATTGGCAGTGGCACTGTGCTCTGAGCAGCTAACACCAGCAAAACATATGAGGCACAGCAGCAAAAAGTGGAAGGGAGACTCATGCCAAGGTGCCAGGTCTAACACCGGGTTAGTGTGAATCCTGAAAAACCTTGGGGGTGAAATTGATCAGGAGCTGTGGATGGCATCGACACACTCGTCGGCCTCCACGCACACGGCTAGTGGGCTACCAGTTCCCTATCGGTCCTTTCCGTCGCGGCCCGCCCAGTCTGGGGCGGGAGGAGTGGTCACACCTACAGGGCACACAGCTCCAACAGCCAAACCAGGCACCAGAACGACTCGTGCCTGCTGGAGTTACAAGGGATATTGCTCGCGATACCCTTGTAAGTTTAAACACAAGTGCTCCAAATGCAGTGGCCGGCATGCGATCACCCAATGTTTCACATTGGCCACACCCTCAGAGCAATGGCGAACCACAAATGCGAAGGGTAGGGCCTACCCGGTTAAGGTGGAAGCGATGGCCCAGTGGCTCGCGTGTTACCCTGACAGGGAGGCTGCTTTAAAATTGCAGTGGGGTTTCACGGAGGGCTTTAGAGTGGGCTACCAAGGACGGAGGGTGCAGAGATGGGCAGACAACCTTAAATCAGCTAAAAAATTGCCTAGGATGGTGGCGGCCAAGTTGCAGAAGGAGGTGTTGGAGGGAAGAGTGGAAGGTCCATTTGTGGAGAGGCCCCTTGAGCATCTGATCATTTCCCCGTTGGGAGTAGTGCCAAAAAAGGAAGAAGGGGCTTTTGGTATGATACATCACCTTTTTCCTGGCCGGAAGGTCAGTCCGTCAATGACTTCATCGCGGAGGTAGACTCCCGGGTGCTCTATGCGTTGGTGGATGACGCCATTCGCCTAGTGAGGGTGAGCGGGCCAGGGGCGGAAATGGCAAAATGCGATATTAAATCAGCCTTCCATCTTTTGCCGATTGGTCCGGCGGATTTTGCTCTGTTGGGCATGCAGTTTGCGAGTGCCATCTATGTAGACAAGGTCTTTCCCATGGGGTGTACTATTTCCTGTGCGCTTTTCAAAGTTTTCAGCACATTCTTGCAGTGGGATTTTATTCAGAGTAGCGGGCATCGGGACGTGACGTACTACTTGGATGATTTCCTGTTCATCGGTAGAGCTCAATCGGGGGACTGTGGCAGGGCCCTGTCACAGTTCCAGGAGAGGGCACGGCATTTTGGAGTGCCCTTGGCACCGGAAAAAACTGCTGGGCCTAGCTCTTGCTTGACATTCTTAGGGATTGAGCTGGATTCCGTTCAGTTGAGTGCTCGCCTCCCCCAGGCAAAGGTGGAGGAAATCCGGGCATGTCTGCTGTGGTTAATTGGAGAGAAGAGGATTGCGCTAACGGGCTGTGCAGCAACTGCTGGGGTTTTTGAACTTTGCATGCCGGGTAGTGCGCGCGGGGCGGACGTTCTGCAGGCGGCTCGGCATGGCCATGTCGGGGGCAATCTTACCTCACCACAGTGTCCGGATCTCCAAGGGGGTGCGGGCTGACCTACGGACATGGCTGACGTTCCTTTCTGAGTTCAATGGGGTGTCTCTAGATTTTGTTGAGGAGCGGACTGTCTGGCAGATTCAGATCTACTCTGATGCAGTGGGAGCAGGTTTTGGCCTCTTTTGGGACGGCAGATGGTATGTGGAGGAGTGGCCGGCCCAGTGGTTGAAGCAAGGGAGGAGCATTGCAATTTTTCCCCCTTTTGGTGGCACTGGAAGTGTGGGGGGCGGAATTCCAATACAGATCGGTGTTGTTTCAAGTGGACAATATGACAGTGGTCGAGTTGGTCAACCGACAGAGGGCGAGAGACCTCAGAGTGCTGCATCTGTTGAGGGAGTTCATGCTACGCTGCCTGAGGTTGAATGTGATTTTTCGAGCCAAGCATGTCCCTGGAGCGAATAATGACATTGCGGATGCTTTGTCTCGTTTGCAGTGACAGCAGTTCCATAGGTTGGCGCCTGGAGCGGACCAGTATAAGACCAGACTGCCGGCCGGCATCTGGGCCTTGGGGGAGTGAGAGTGTTAGGACTGGTGGAGAACTCTGTGGCGGACTCAACGAGGCGGACGTACAGGCTGGGAAGAGTTTGGTTCATTTATGGGATGGCGCCAGGATGGGGCATGCGGAGTTCGTTCAGTCATTGAGCAGGGGGTGTTACATTTTGTGCTACACTGTATTGACAGGGGGCTGTCGGCTGCGACCATTGCAGGAAAGTTGGCGGGGTTGTCTTTCGATGGTAGTTTGTTTTTTGGTTTCGACCCCACGAAGGATGTGGTCATTGGTAGGATGCTCAGGAGTTGGGGTAGGGAGAACGGGGGGGAGGGGTATTGAGGGAAGCAGTGACTTTTGAATTGTAGGTCCGTTTAGTTGAAGTGTTGCCGTTGTGCTGTTATGATAGCTTTGAAGTTCACCTGTTTAGGCTGTGTATGGTGTGGATGTTTTTTGGGGGCATTTAAAGTTTTGGAATTGTTGGGGACAAGGTCCAAGAGTGGTAGGAGTTTTGAGGAGGTCAGATTGGAGATGGGGCGTCTGGGGATTTGGTTGGGTCAGTCCAAAACTGATCAGTTGGGGAGGGGTAAGGGGGTCTGGTTGTGTGCGAGTGGATGGGGGGGTGTGCCCGGTGACTGAGTGGAGGACTTTTGTGAAGCTAGTAGGGGCAACAGGGGGTGAAATTTGTTGTCACGCGTCTGGGGCCAGGGTTACGGCTGCGCAGCTGTTGGCGGTTTGCGCATGGCTGTGGGTAGGTTGGGTTTGAATCCGGCAGACTTTGGGACCCATTCCTTTCGAATTGGGGCAGCGACAGCAGCGGCAAGGTTGGGTTGGTCATGGGATAGAATGCGGCGGATTGGTAGGTGGAAGTCCCGGTGTTGTGAGGGTTATATCAGAAGTAGGGTTTTGGGCTGAGGCCGGGGTTTTTGGGTTTGAGGTTGGCTGCATTCCCGGATGTGAATTAATCTATTTTTCTTTCGTAGGTTACGTGGGCGGACCGGGGACCAAGACGGTCACATGGATTGTGGGGCATTCGTTTGCGCACAGGGCATCGAAATACGCAGAGCAGCAGGTGTACGACCGTAACCTGGGACTCAAAGGACATCAACATGAGGTGCACTGGTGGGGGAAAGGGGGGATGCGTTGGGGGGCACTATTGCAGTGGTTTGCGAAGATGGTCCCTCAGAGAGGATGCCCGGATTTGTTGAGCATTCATTTGGAGGAAAATGACTTGATTCAGCTTTCGGGTTTGGCGCTCTTGCAGCTGATTAGGAGGGATCTGGAAGTGATGAAGCAGAAATGATCTGGGACTTGCATTGCATGGACTGAATTTATTCCCAGGAGAGTTTGGAGAGGGGCAAACAAGCATGGGGCAGTCGAGAAAACTCTGAGGAAATTGAACAGGGCGATGAGGGCGATAGCCCACCCCGGAATACGGCTCGAGGAAAGATTGCTCTTTAGGGATGACGGAGTGCATCTTTCGACGCTTGGGAACGCCTATTATATGATGGAAGTGTGTGATGTGGTGAGTAAGCTGCGGAACGAGGCGATAGGGTGCCGCAGGGATGCTTGAGGGGACGGTGTTGAAAGATGCACAGTAGAACCCTAAGAGGGGTGGGGCAGGTAACCGCCCTAAAGGGGGTTCCCTGGTTGGCGGTATTTGGGAGGGGTCGGGGAGTCACTAGCGGGCGCACCCACCTCTCGTGGGGGGGAGGAGTGAATGATTGGGGGGCGACTGGTCGCATGCGAGTAGTGTCAGGATGCGAAGAGAGATTGGAGGGAAGGGATGAAGAACGGAATGTGGCATGGAGTGGAATGGAAGGAGAGGCTGGAGTGTATGAAGATGGAGTTGATGTTGGGGAGGGAGATTTATTGTTGATGATTGTTGTATTTTGCTGTTTGATGTTTGTGCAGCCTGGTCCTAATAAAATGGCCTTTTACGCTTAACAACAGTGTGGCCTGATTATTGCGCGATGGACGCTTGTGACTCACACCCATCTCTCGGCGCGTCTTGTGCCTGGGGTGTGTGTTGTAGTTTTATACATAGTGTGGCCCACCGCAGGATGCATGTTACCGCCACCATGTACCGTATGGAGAGCCTTAGGCCTTGGCTTTAAGGTGCATACCCTCTAAAAGAAGACAAGAAATAACCCCCTTTGCAATCGCCCCGCAGACAAGGATTGTGGGGGCAAAGACCGCTACTAGGGTGCAGCGCAGAGAGGCAAATACCGCACTCGGTCCAAATTCTGGGCAAATCACTGAATCTCCCCGTGCCTGAATGTGTAATATAAATACGGTGCTCTTGTAAAGCACTCCAATACCTTCGGGTCGAGTTCGCGCTATATAAAATATAAAACAAAAAAAGCATGCTGTTAAGGGTACTTCCTCAATAGGGCAAAACAAGTAATAATCATAAATGTGTAAGTGAGAAATCCTCAAAGCTACACTTCCACCTATCTACTGTCACACACTGCACTTTTTTTCTGAGGTGCAAGTTTTCACTACAGTGGGGAACAACGGCGGAACAACTGCAACTCAGTTTTTTTCCTCATCTTTACTGGTTCACGAGATTTACTTCCCAAATAATGCACTCGAATCCCCACGCTATACAATGGAAGTAACCCGCGGTCGAGAGAGTGTGAGTGTGAGTGTGAGTGTGAGTGTGAGTGTGAGTGTGGGTGTGTGTGTGTGTGTGTGTGTGTGTGTGTGTGTGTGTGTGTGTGTGTGTGTGTGTGTATATTGTAAGAGCTTGTTACATGTTGCGATCAAAGCAGATACTGTGCACCCAATCCCCCTGGTGACAGGCGGCACAGTCTAAGGAGGGGGGAGGGGGGGGGGACGAGATCTGAGATCAATTCTGTCAAATGCACTCTTGTTTTAGCCCTCTATCATGCGCTTCTCTGAGGCTATCATCAGGTGTCTTACAGTGTTGTACAAACCATCAACACAAAGGGGCAGATTTACAAGCTCCTTGCGTGACTTTTGCACTGCAGTTGCGTCACTTTTTTGACGCAACAGTGGTGTAAACAATGTAGCCTATTTACAACGTGATGCATCTAAGGAGATGCGTCACGTTATATAGCCCTCCGTCACATTATACCTGCGTCACGTATAATGTATGCAGGGTGGGCGTTCCCACGCAGGAAGGCCTCATAAAAGTGACTCCGTGAAATCTACAAGCCATTTTTAGGATGCCACTGCATCAACACTTCAAGCAGGTGTAAGTAGTGATGTGGTGTAGTGGGAATAGGCCTCAACACACATTGCTGCAGTTGCGTCGTGCTTGCGACATGACTCCAGCAATGCGTGACTTTTTCTGCAACAGATGCGTCAGAATTTCTGACCTATCTGTCAATCCTTCCGCCATGGTCACTGTATTGTAAATATGGCGTATCCATGGTGGCGCAAGCATTTTTTAGAGTGGCGCAAGGAAAGTGACGCATCTCTATAGATGCGTCCCTTTCTTGTAAATCTGCTCCAAGGTTTTCAAGCAGGCCCGGCCTGGAAACCCCTCCCAGGCCGGGCCAGTGAAAGGCCGGTGTGCTTGGGCTGTGTAAATACCTTGTAAAACATCTATTCTATCCAAAGTGTAAATCAGTGCTTTCCATCCCACATCCTTCAATACTCAGCACTCCCCTGAATCTGCTCCTCCTCTGTGTTCCTTGTGCACTAACTTACATCCCTGTGCACATCAAATTCACCCCCTTATGCATCCCCTCTTCCAAAATGAATTGTAAAGTGTGTGAGAAGTTGGCCCGATATGCAGCGTTCGCTATTCTAGCGACCACTATGCATCGGTCCAAACGACCCTTATGGTGATTGGTTGTAAGTCAACCTTAGACCAGCTATCCTAGTAGCGTGGATACGAGCAGTCTTCGGGCTAAACTCTAGAGGGCGTGTTAAGCCAGCTGTTATACCATCACATACCCCTTGAACACCAAGTGAAAGGACACCACACAAGTGTTATGAAAATAAACAGTATATTTATTAGAATCACAACAGCCCTGGACTCTTTATGAGGACAGGGTACTAAGCACAGAACAAAACTCTTAGGAAAATACTTCAAGTGCACAATTAAAACAAATGCCCGAGGGCACGGAAAGTTCTAGTGGTCTCGGGCGGACCCGATAAGGCAAGTCGGAAGCGAGGGACTCGGGACCCTAAAGTAAGGAGGCTATGCAGGCACCGAAATGCCGAAGTTACCTAGCCACGAGGGCTGCGGCTGCACAAGTCTTACAGGCGTCGGGGGTCTTCGCTGACGAGCCAGGAGCCGGAAGAAAAGGAGTTGCTGGCCGGCGACCAGTGGTGAATAGTTCGTAGTGATCCGAGCCTGGATCAGTGATCGATGATACCTGAAAGCAGAGGGGACCAAGTTCGTACTACTAGCCAGTAGTCAGAGGGTACCAGGAAGGCACCGGATGGCCGTCACCTCGACTAGGTGAGTGGGCGACGCTAGGCTCTGCAGTCTCACGGACCAGGAGGCGTTGTCGGCGACCAGGATGGAGGTGCGAGCTGTCCCACGAAGGTTGATGCTGTCGGCGTCGCTGGGCCCAGGATTGGGGCAACAAGCCTTGGCAGATTTCAGGGCCACGTGGTGGGCCTAAAATGGCGTCTTGAGTGGACCAGGAGGGTCCGGGGTGCTCCTCTCAAAGAAGGGAGCAAAGGCTAGTCTGGAGCAACCAGACCAGCAGCGTTGGTTGTCGGATGTCGTCAAAGAAGGGCACAAGCCAGCGGCTAGTGACCAGACAACGTGCTGAGCAGCGAGCAGAAGGGCCCCACGCAGATCGTGGAGATGCTGGGAGACAGCACTTCGGTGCTGGAGCTGCTCAGGGTCGGGGCTTCTCGGACCCCAGAGCACTCACCAGAGAATTGCTTCGGTGGTCGTGCTGATTAAGAAAGCGTGCCGGTTTTGATGATGGCCGGTCCCTCGAGGTCTCGTCGCACCCACAGATCTCAGCTGAGCTGACGACGTGGGTAGAGGTCAGAGGTGCCAGGGAAGCCGGTTCTCGTCGAGCTGGGCAGTCGGATTCCTGAGGAAGGACGTGCAGCAAACCGCAGAGTTCTTAGATGGTGCCTGCGGATGCAGGGTGACTACTCCTTAGCCACAAGGGAGAAATCTTGAGAAGAGTCGAGAGTTCCTTTCGTAGAAAGTAGTTCTTGATTCAAAGATGATGTAATTTTGGAGGGTCCCCGCTCCAGCCTTTATCCTAAAGAAAGGGGTGGGTACATGACAAGGTCCTGCCCTAGGGGTGGGACCAAGAAGGGGGGTAGTTACACCCCTCTCCCCTGCCGGACTTTCCCCAGGTCAGGGGCTGCGCGCCCCTGGAACTGGTTCTAACCGGCAGATGCGTAGTGAGCACCGGGGTGCCACTCCGCAGTCACCTTCTCGCAAAGCCCTATCTACCCAGAATACACCAACCCTGTCTGGGACGGTGCGAACACCGCCCTGGACAGGAAACCCTTTGTCCAAGCTCTCCGCGCTGGAAGGACTCCCAGCAGCAGGAGGTCAGACTCGTGTCTGTGGTGGCAGCATCCATTTTGTGGAGCTGAGGCTTTGTTTAACTTATACCAGGGTTCACAGTTACGTACATGTCGTGTCCCTCTAGAAGGGTGGGATGCTAACCTCGACGCCACAATTGGTGAGGGGGCAGCATCCCAATTCGTATGACACCTTACTCGACATGTCTTGATAACGCTATACCGAAGTTACCGATATGATACGCGTTATCATGGAACAGCCATTGGGTCTTGGTTCCGCAAGCTGCAACCGGGCTCGGCTCGTGCCAGAGCCCAATTCACACGGGTCCATGCACTCTGCCTTCAGGATTGTCAAGGCCTGCCATAGGAGTGACTGATAGGAACCCGGGTGTCCATTGTGAGGTTAGATATAGGGATACTATACCTAAAGCAACGAGCGAGTATGCTACGTTGCCCCAGCTATCGTGCAGCCAGTTGTGTCAGTTTTAGATGGCCATCCAGGGGTGGCATAATACATGCTTCAGGCCCTGGTAGGCCCTGGGTACACCGATGCCCTGAGTTACAGGGTCTGACAAGGTGGCCCAGTTCCAATTGGGTAATGCACTAAGGTACACGCATCAATTTAGTGAGAGAACAGCTAGGCTGTGGGTCTGATTAGCAGGCCCACAGCCCGAGAAAGTCGTAAACCAGTAAACCGAAAGCAAAAAGTTCGGGTGATCATAGGATTGCAGACCCTACTCTCCTACAAAGTGCACTTTCAACCAGAATGGCATTTTGGCGCTAAATAACAGATGTTTGTTGTAACGCGTCTGTTTTCCACTAATTAGTGTTATTCTCGTCTCTAGTGTGCAATTTACCTAGCGCCAAGACACCTGCGCCCAAAAGCGGTCGAAAGTGAACTGTGAGCTATACAAATACAGTTCTTATTTAAGTGCCTGGAACACGAATTCGGCTGCTCAGTTGAGGCATAAAAGTGCATTCAGAGTGAGTGAAATAATAGCCGAGGGGACATATTACCATGGCAAAGACTGTAAGAAACATTTAGCCGTGCCAAGGCTGCTCCCCGTCAGCCTGCTGGCACCAGCCCCCCACTCTCCGAAGCCCCTGTGTGTACCGGGGGGCATCGAACCCTAATGTAAATGTATAGGCATTTATATAGCGCACTACTTATCTGGAGGGTCCCAAGGCGCTTCGACCGCTGCGAAACCCTTCCTGGCTTCCCTGAGAGATGGTCCCTTAATGGGTATCTCCAGGGTGAGACCAGGCATCCCCGGCGGTCTGGTGGGGCCGTTAGTGAAGATGAGGCAAGCTAATGCCCAGAGTTGCCGAGTGTGAACGCTGATCAGAGTGGGCACCGAGGCGAGAGAATTATCGAGTCCGCTGACCCTGGTCCAGAAACCTGCCGCGCCGGGAATCGAACCCTGGTCCCCGGCCGTCCTCTGCTCTCGGGTCTGCCGCCTCTAACCAGTGAGCCACACTACTTCACCTAATGCGCCATCTGCCTCTAAAGGGTCTAAACACAAGCAGCAGGGAGGGGGCCACTTGCATGAAAATAACAGAGGGTGCAAGGACCCCCCCACCCCCGCAGTGCGCGTCCCCCTTCCACCAATAAGTGCCCCGCAGTGCCCGTCCCCCCAATCATTGCTCGTCCTCCCCTTCCCCAATCATTGCCCCTCCCTCCCCCATCAGTGCCCGTCCCCCTACCCCATCAGAGCCCCTCCCCCCTATCAGTGCCCCTCCCCCATCAGTGCCCCGCCTCCCATAGAAGCCAGGTTTCTGAGCGCTTCAAGGGAGGCGCCTTCCAGGCCTTGGACTGTGAAGGTAACTCAGCGGGTTGAGCGCACACTCAGGAGAGTGAGTGGGGTGTAACTGCAGGCCAAGACCTTCCCGAAACCGAATGAATTAATGTTGTCAGATAATCCTGATGCAGATTCTTGAGTCCATCGGGACGAACCCTTGAAATACACAGGAAGAAAGGAGGGTGAAATACCCACCCCTCACAAGAGCACGCACGTACCGAGGCCTTCATGCACACATTCATGTATGCATGAAGGAAAAGAAAAAGAAAGATCGATGGCCCAATCCTGTTCGAGCCCATCTCCAAATTTGTTGATGTTTTTTTGAAACCCCTTGTGGTGCAAGTACCATCTTTCCTACGTGATACCATGGACTTCATAAACAAAGTTGAAGGTCTCCCGTTTGATTCCTCCACCCAACTTCTTGCCTCAATGGATGTGTCATCCTTATACACACAAATACCACAACAAGATGGCCTAGACGTGATGGAACTGTATCTGGACAACCGACCACGCCCTCACAGAATCCCCACTGAGTTCATAATCTCTTTGGCCACTGTGGCATTGAAAAAGAACTTCTTTACCTTCGAAGAGGAAATGTTTCTCCAAATTAAAGGCTCAGCCATGGGCTGTCCCTTTGCCCCCGAAATGGCTATTTTGTACATGGGCCAATTCGAAGAAAGATTTGTTCTGAATAATAATCCCTACAGAGACCACATCGGACAGTGGTTCCGATATATAGATGACGTGTGGTGTGTGTGGAACGGAACATCTATAGAACTGGAAGAATTCCACACGTGGCTGAACAACAGGAGCCCGGATATTAAGTTCAGCTTGAGCTACCACGAAAGATCACTTCCATTTCTGGATGTCGAAGTCTCAGTGAGAGACAATATGTTGATGTGCTCTCTGTACCAAAAGAAGACGGACAAAAATAATGCTCTGCATTACAAGAGCTACCATCCTCGGAGCCTAAGGGATAATCTCCCTTATGGCCAATACCTCCGAGTGAGACGGAATTGTACCACCACCGAGCAGTTTGAGTTGCATGGCCAGAACCTTACTTCGAAGCTACAAGAACGGGGTTATCCCCAAAAACTTTTGAAGCATTCAATGAAGAGAGCCAGGTGGACACCCAGGGAACATCTCCTAGAAAAAAGATCCAGGCCGACGACGGAGAGGATGGTGTGTGTTTCCACCTTTGGACCCCATACGAACCAACTCCAGAAAATCGTCAGAAAGAGCTGGCATTTGGTGCAAGAAATCCTTCCTGATATAGGTAATCCTCTTTTTGCACTTAAGAAGAACAGGAGCATTGGCCAAATGATTACCTCTACCAGACCTCCATCTAAAAAGGTTTCTCAAAGCACCATCTTCGGGGCAAGTCCAGTCACAGGGCATCGCAAATGCGGGACTTGTTCGGTATGTGATCTTACGATTGAAGGCTCACTCTTCACGGATGGGAAGAAATTTTGGCGTCACAACGAACACACAAACTGTAAGACTAAATATACGGTCTATGCTATACTGTGTCCGTGCAACTTGCTATACATTGGCAAAACTACACAGGAGGTCCGTCAGAGAATTATACAACATCGGTCAAGAATCAACAATAAAACCATGACGGCCCCTATGGTTTCTCACTTTGTACAACAAAAACATTCCAGTCATGACATGAGGTGGACAGTGCTAGCAGTCATCAAGGGCGGAAATGGTGACCCGGATGTCCGTCTCTCACACAAAGAGGCGTATCTCATACTTAAGTTTGACACCTCTAATTCTGGCCTGAACGAAATGACTGAATCTACTAGCCTATGAACTGGAATTTTCTGGCTGAGCTTGGCTGTGCTCACATTATCTACCCCCTATCTTGTCTAAATGTATCTGTTCTGCACGTTGAGGCGACAAGGGGTGGTTGGGCAGAAAGTTTGTTTTGCAGCGTTCTGGTAGCTTGCTCAGGAAGGCTTTCTTTGATCCTTTCTTTGGTTCTGTATATATCAGCTGACGCACTACCCAGGTCTGCGTGCTGTCTTCTATGAGACTTTGTCCTAATATCATTATATGCACTGCACTCCCGTGACTCCCCGAGATTGTTCATTGTTGATGGTATTCCATATTCCCTGGTTATTTACAGTTGTTGTAATATGTGCACTGCTTTGTTATAATAACTTTCCTTCATGTGTAATGCGTTTTCTAGACTGTTGTAAAATCATTCCACTGTGATGACAAATTGAGCAAACGAGTACATTGTTACATTGTTGCATTCACCATAACTGCCGCCACCCACAGCACTATGCCCCACGTTGTGGACGTTACAACTACAACTTCCAGCATCCCTGGCGATCTCCGCCCCCAGGCCACACCCACCGGCCGTCCGACCGGATGGGTTCTTTAGCACTGTGTTTGGGCGCGGCGCACTATCGATTGACTGCACTGCCGCCCAGACCGCCGGATTCATTCCGTGCTCGAAGTAAGTGATGCGCGACTCTTAGACGCGTCTGACTCCGTTCTCGCTATACACTTTGAAACCTGAGCGAGTGACTAACGCTAGCCCGCATCTTCCCCGACAGGTTCCAGCTGTCTACACTAATCATTTGCTGGCGCGGAGTAACCTCTCTTCCCCCATTGCCTGGGTCTTCAGGTACGTTGTGTTTCTCCCGGGCACTCCAGTTTGGTGGGTGTCAGTGCATACTCGTTTCAATTATATTGACCCTAGATTCTATGTTTCTTACAATCTCCCAGATCCCACGTTGAGACGGCTCAACATGTGAGCTCTCTTGGACTCCGCGTGTGCACCGCGTTGCGGGCACTACACCCCATTTTCAGTCCATGTTGAAGCACAGGTAGGACCCGCTTTTAAGCACACAATGCGTGCACCTTTCATGTCTGTCCCAACCCCTTTCCCCTGGTTTGCCTCACTGAGCCCATTTTCACTTATTATTTCAGAAATTTCTCCCTGGTTGAGTCCTTCTGAACCACGACCAGTTTCATGCCTTGTGCAGGTAATTCTTTTTCTCTGTTCCCAGGAGTCGGAGCCTTATGCAATAGCTTCATGATAGAAACCTCTGACACCCACTCTATATGTCTTTTACAGAACAACAACCCCCAGTCCCTGTCCTGAAGAGAACCTGTAATAACGCCGGTTCGAAACGCGTCGACACCTCCACCCTGTGGCAAACCTTAAGGGTGACCCTAGGATAGAATTTCATCAATTACTTTGGATCCTAGTTGTGTCAACCCGTTATAAATTATTAACCACAGGATTGGTTGACAGGCAGGCACTTTATTCCATCTTTTCCCGCCTGTCCCATGGTCTCATATTTCTATGGACTGGTCACATGCTCTTCACCTGAAAGTTTTCTGCATTGTATAGAACGGCAATTGATTTTGTTTATTGATTCCAGTATTGCTTTGGTGTGTCTCGTTCACTCAGTTTGCTTGATGTATTCTTGTAATTGTTGTACATTTGTAAATGTTGTAAATTTGTATATAATGTCATTATGAATCCACTGTCGTAACAATTGTTTTGTTTGTGCTTGTGCTTTTGAATTTTGAATCTAAGTAAAAAGAAAAAATAAATTTACTTTGGGATCTGTACCCGGTTGTCACGTGGTATACATCAACTACGTGGTTGAACAATTGTTTTTGTTAAAATTTCCTGTCCAGCCACTTTGTTCTGTTTTCCTTATTGTTGAGATCCAGGCTGGGTAGTTGCTGGATCCAAAACCTTCTCTGTTCTCCAATCCTTTTCAGGCAGCGCAGTGAGAATCTGGAACTCGCTTCCGCCCCAGCTCCGGACCACCACCTCCTCCCAGGCCTTCAAAACTGACCTCAAAGCTCTCCTCCTCCAAAGAGACTTCCAAAGTTAATTCACACCCTCTCTACTATCTGAAGGAAGACCTTTTATTATAGAAAATTCTATTCTCCATGACTCTGGAAGTGCCTTCCCAGTTTGTTCTTGTGGTCTGAGAATCTGCTGTTTATTGCAGTATTATCCTTCTACCTGTGTCTGGTACTCTTTTGTAACATGCACACGTCACTTTTCTCTTGTAACACACTGTTTGCTACCTCTTACTTTTGGTTTGCTTTAGATACTTGCACAAGTGCCACCATTGCCTACGTAACGATTGTTCTTGTGTTTGAGTGTCCTCCATTTATTGCAGTATTATACCTCCACTTGTACTTTGTACGCCTTGATAACCTTCACAGATGTCACTTTTTCCTCCTGTAATGCACCGTTTGCTCCTCTTGTATTTGTTTGCTCACAATTGTCACCTTTGCCTCATGTAACTTCACGTTTGGTTTTGCAATTTGTAATGTTCTCCTCATGTATCATTACTGCTCCTATTGTGAAGCGCTCTGACACCTTCGGGTAAAGTCCGTGCTATATAAAAACGTATAAATAAATAAATAAATGTACACATTCATGCACACACACATTCATGCACACACACATTCATGCACACATTCATGCACACACACATTCATGCACACACACATTCATGCACACACACACTCATGCACACACACACATGCACACACACACATTCGTGCACACACACATTCATGCACACACACATTCATGCACACACACACATTCATGCACACACACATTCATGCACACACCTCTCTCCTTTCACGCACCTTTGATCGTGCTGGGGGTCGGTTCACTCGAGGCGAGAGGAGGGGCCGGGACCGGCTCAAGCTGAAGGACACGTGGCCCCCCCAGGCATCGCCGCCTCCATCCAAGGGCCCTGTTGGGGTTCTGTGGCCGCAGCAGAGGAAGCTGAAAGGGTGGAAGAGGGGGCAGAGCTGCCAAAGGGCAAACAGCTGTAGGGGCGGGGCGGGCTCGAGGAAGCAACAGGGGCTCCAGGGCGGGTCAGACGTCACGGCTGCTCCTGCAGGACCCTCATTCGAGGAAGCTCCCGCCCGCCAGGATACCCGCCCCTGCGGGTGATACTTGTGGGCAGACACCCAAGGTCAGCACAGGACGGTGGCAAGACAACCATGGGTAGAGGCCGGAAGTGATGTCACCATCCGGTGCTGGGGCTGTCTCTGCCGCCGCTGACCCGGAAGAGGAAGCTCTTCCCCTTTCATACAATGTACTCAGTAGAGTTCATCCCGAGGCGCGCCCTCTGCTGGCCACTGACGGAACCTCCATTCCCAGTCTCCAGGAGTGAATACATTTCACACAACAAACATTTTGTGGCAGGAAAGACCTGGGTTTTTAGATGTCACAGATATGAATGTTTTTAAGACATTACTAGTATGGATCATATGCTCAGCACCTGAAGCTTTGTATAGTATATTGTGTTAGATGGAAATTATTGGTTTTAATACTGCTTCTTGCATGTGTTTCATTCAGACTTGTTAACTTAACGATTTTATTCTGTAAAATACAAGTGTTGTTTTTATTGATTGCTTATATGGTTGTGTCTGACAAACCAAATAAAGCATTAAACCGAAGACACACACAGTCCAAGTTACAGGGTCTCACTCTCGGGTGCTGCTGCAAAAAAGTATTTACAACTTCACTTCACATCTTCAAACCACTGATGCAGAGGACTAAAGAGTATTTACAGGAAGCTGTCAACTGGAAGCGAGACTTTGTATTTCATTAAATATATGAGAACATGTGTTAGTGGTGCAATTAAACTGGCAGCTTATTGATTTTTTCATTTTATTTTTTGAAACACTTTATCGGGTTTTTCAAATGCACAGCATGGTATACAGCAACGTAAATAGAGAGAAATACCCTGACGTTTTTTTCACCAGATCAAATTCAGTTTGGTATAAGGCATGCTTTAATGCAGAAATTAAAAGGAAGATTCATTACGGCAGTGCCAACACGTAAGTGTATTGTTTTGGTTGTGTTTGCTGGCTCTGCCTATAGCCCCGTACACACTTTTCATTGATGACTAAAAATACCATGACATTTTATTCACCAGATCAAATTCAGTTGGGCATAAGGCATGCTTTAATGCAGAAATTAAAAGAACAGCCTGTTGGATTTGTTACTGCAGTGCCAAAACGTAAGTGTATTGTTTTGTTTGTGTTTGCTAGCTCAGCCTACAGTCCCGTACACACTTTTCATTGATGACTAGACATGTGGCAGACGTTGGTCTCTGCAGGTGCACAAGGCCAGGGTATTTCAAGTCACTCTTCTTTCATTTCACCACTGTCCATACTATCTCACTTTCCAGGCCTATGGCAGCAGGAGACAACTCAGTGCTAGCCTCTGGTGCCTCTCCACCCCCATCCTGCAGGCTTGAGCAGAGCCCACTATGACTCTGCTGTGTTTTTTATGCTGTAACCTCAGGTAGGGTTGACCCCTTTCCACAAGATGAATACTAACCAGTTGTTGTTTTAAGAGTCTGAAAGGCCTGGGTATGACACCAAATAAGACTTTAAACAAAATCAAATATATATACACATTTGTAACGTCACTTTTCTGCCTTAGTATTCTCTTAATTCTTAATCAGGGTATCATACTCCGTACTCCTAGGTGCATCAGGGTACTCAATATCTCCTTGTACTGTAAGGACACCGTTCTTAAGCCATTTTTCGCTCTCCTTAAACACTTCACAATCCACAACACTCACCATGATCTGATCATCCATACAGGGTCACCAAAAATCCTGCCTTACCCGTTTTTTGTCTTAGTTTGCCCTAAGTGCCCCTCATGATAATGTTTTTGTGCCTCAAACCCTAGGTGGGACAAACTTGTCATTTTGCATTAGAACTTTTATGTCACTCAGAGCTAGTTCATCCAGAATCTTAACAAATGGTCTCACAGAAGGACCAACCATACTCTCCCTACGCTCGACATGCACTACCATTTGTTCAACACTCTTCAAGACTACGTCCCGATCCGTGCACATAGCCCAAGGCATTAAGCGGGCAAGGTCCTGCCGGTGGCGCATGCGCTGGCTCAGGTGAGACCTAAAAAGCAGGTACTGAGATAGTTCCCTATCGGGCTCTCCATTATTGACCTTACCCTAAGGGTGAGAAAAAAATCTTTACTCTGCAGCAGTGCCATCCTTCACTGCCTTAATGTAACTTCAAAGAGCCTCGTTTTAGTTCTTTCACAGTCTCATTTCAGAACTGAAGCATTTTCAATATTATATACAACAAAGCTATAGTTGTTGCTTATTTATCTTATACAAATAACAACCAATGACAACGCCAATAGTCCTAGTTTGTTGTAGGTGTAATCTTTTATATATGTCAATGCAATGACAGTAGCAGCAAAATCTTCGTCTGGTAGCACACTATGCTTAACATAGTTTTTTAGCTTAGATTTTTTTAAGCCACACCCTTAATTACATCGACCACAGACCTTTGAGAGACCCTCCATTTTTCATCCCACTTAAGTCCCTGCAAACCCAATTCCTCAGCACAGACCCAGCCACGCTACATTCTTCCACATCGCACAATGAAACGAGGCAGACCCACTGTGACCGTTTTCCCCAGGACACTCCAAAGACATACAAAAAGGCAGTTAATTTGCGCGTTCTTCCATATTGATATGTGGGCAACCTTGTAAAAATACTCCTGAAGTCTGGAAGCGAGTCTAGCTAGCCTAACTGAGCCTGAACGAGTACCAACAGGACTTAAAACTTTCACCAAGGGTTTGTGATCGGTGCGTATGCAAAAATGTAAACCCCATAAATAGGTCCTAAAATGCTCGACAGAGCAGGCAGCTGCTAGGGCCTCGAACTCTATAACTGAATAGTTGCTTTCACGTTCCCTCAATGAGCATGAGGCAGAAGCCACAGTTTTTTTGGGTACCCGTCCGCACCTGGGATAATACTGCCCCCAAACCATGCGCACTGGCATACACCATTAGAAATGTATGAAGATGAGTGTCAAAAGGTGCAAGAATTCCCGCCTCACAAATGTCTCTCCTTACACGATCAAAAGCACTTTGCTGAGCATTGTCCTAAACCAATGAACACCCCTTCCGCAATAACATTCTAGATTCCTCAGTCTTGTTTGCAAAAGTAGGAAAATTAATTGTATAGTATTCGACCAAGCCCATAAATGAACGTAACTGGCCTTTATCATGTCAAATAGGTGCAGACTTAATAGCTTTCAAAAATTACATTTTAGGTTGGATGGCCTGCCCCAAAATCGTACGGCCAAGGTTTTCAATTTCCTCTACAAGGAACTTGCAGTTCTCCTTCCTTAAGGTAATACCAGCCCCCTTAGCCTACCTAACATAGACCTTACAATGTTGTTGTGTTCTTGAGGGACGCTCCAAAACACAGAATATTATCTTGGAAAAACGTTAGGTTTTCCAGACCCCTGAAAACATCGACGATAATCCTTTGAAGCAAAAGACACACATCTGATGGATGGAATGCAGGACAAATCAGAACATTCACCCCCAGTCAAGGGATCTGGGTTAAATCCATAATTCCTTTGCTCACCATGCCACCCCAGTTTAGAACTGGCCATATGCAAATCAGTCTTGACCCTGTGCCTCATGGGAACAGTCCAGACCGAACTGCCAAGCAATGTTTTCCCTGGACCGGAATGAAGCATCCTAGGACCGGTTTGTGGCTATCACCCATCATCAGCCAGGATAGCTTGACTCCAGTGGCTTAGTGAACACGGGACCCATGTCTGGGCATACTCTTCCCACATAGGGTGAACAGCAAAACAAACAAGATGATGGACGGAATGTTGCAGAATGGCAAAACATTCACCCCCAGTCACAGATCTGGGTTCAATCCATCGTTATTTTGCTCACCAAGCCACCCAAGTTCAGACATGGCCATATGCAAATCAGTCTTGACCCTGTGCCTCATGGGAACAGTACAGACCGAACTGCCAAGCCATGTCTTCCTGGACCAGAATCAAGCATTCTAGGACCGGTTTCTGGCTATCACCCATCATCAACCAGGATAGCTTGACTCCAGTGGCTTAGTGAGCACAGGACCCACGTCTGGGCATACCCTTCCCACATAGGGTGAACAGCAAAACAAACAATCAATCAATCCATCAATCCATCAATCAGTACACTTGTAAAGAGCGCTACTCACCCGTGAGGGTCTTAAGGCGCTGGGGGGGGGGAAGTGCCGCTACTGCTCGAAGAGCCAGGTCTTGAGGTGTCTCCTGAATGTGAGGTGGTCCTGGGTCAGACGTAGATGGGCGGGGAGGGAGTTCCATGTCTTGGCCGCCAGGTAGGAGAATGACCTTCCTCCGGCGGTGGTTCTGTGGATTCATGGGACAGTGGCGAGGGCGAGGCTGGCGGAGTGGAGCTTGCGTGTTGGAGTGTAGAATGTGAGGCGGTTGTTGAGGTATTCGGGGCCTGTGTCGTGGAGCGCTTTGTGTGCGTGGGTAAAAAAAGAAAAAGGAGGAGGCTGAACATGATCCTTTTGCTGACGGGGAGCCAGTGCAGGTCTATCAGGTGAGCTGATATGTGACTGTGGCGGGGGATGTCGAGAATGAGTCGGGCGGATGCGTTCTGTATGCGATGGAGTCTTTTCTGAAGTTTGATTGTGGTTCCTGCCTATAGGGCGTTCCCGTAGTCAAGTCGACTGGTGACGAGGGCCTGGGTGACCGTCTTTCTAGTTTCGGTAGGGATCCACCGGTAGATCTTACAGAGCATGCGCAGGGTGTTGAAGCATGAAGATGAGATGGCGTTGACTTGCTTGGTCAACGTGAGAGAGGAGTCCAGGATGAATCCCAGGTTGCGTGCGCGGTCAGTGGGTGTCGGTGCGGTGCCTAGTTCTGTGGGCCACCAGGAGTCTTCCCAGGTGGATGGGAATGGTCCGAGGATGAGGACCTCCGTCTTGTCTGAGTTCAGTTTCAGACGGCTGAGTTTCATCCATTCCGCAACGTTTTTTATTCCTTCCTGGAGGTTGAGTTTGGCGGTGGCAGGGTCTTTGGTGAGGGAGAGTATCAGCTGGGTGTCCTCAGCGTATGAGATGATGTTGAGGTTGTGTTTGCGTGCGATGGTGGCGAGGGGGCTCATGTAGATATTGAAGAGGGTTGGGCTGAGCGATGAGCCTTGGGGTACGCCGCAGATGATCTCGGTGGTCGTGGAGCGGAAGGGAGGGAGGCGGACTCGCTGAGTTCTGTTGGATAGGAAAGAGGTGATCCAGTACAGGGCTTTGCCTTGGATCCCAGTGCTGTGGAGGCGGATTATTAGGGTGCGATGGCAGACTGTATGAAAGGCGGCTGAGAGGTCTAGGAGAATGAGGGTGGTGGTTTCTCCGTTGTCGAGTAGGGTCCTGATGTCGTCGGTGGCTGCGATGAGGGCAGTCTCAGTGATGTGGTTGGCTCGAAATCCGGACTGGGATGGGTCGAGGGACCCATTGGCTTAGAGGAAGGCGGTCAGCTGCTTATTGACGATCTTCTCGATCACTTTCACCGGGAAAGGAAGAAGAGAGATGGGGCAGAAGTTTTTGAGGTCTTTGGGGTCCGGTATGGGTTTCTTCAGTAGGGCGTTGATCTCTGCGTGCTTCCAGCTCACTGGGAAGGTGGCGGACGCGAGGGAGTTGTGTATGACGTTCCGTAGGTGGGGAGCGATGATGGTGTCAGCTTTGTTGAAGATGTGGTGAGGGCATGGGTCGGAAAGGGAGCCGGAGTGGATGGTGTTCATAGCGTGGGCGGTGTCTTCGATGCTGATGGGAGTCCAAGTGCTGAGGGTGGTTGTAGGGGGCGTTGGTTCGGTGGCTGAGGGCGGAGTCTGGGCACCGAAGCTGTTGTGGATGTCGGCGATCTTGCGGTGAAAGAACGTGGCGAGGGAGTTGCAGAGGTCTTGCGACGGTGTGATGTCATTGCTGTTGGCTTTGGGATTGGAGAGCTCTTTTACGATGCTGAAGAGTTCCTTGCTGTTGTGTGTGTTGTTGTCCAGACGTTCTTTGAAAGATGTCTCTTTGGTGGTGCGGATCAACTGGTGATGTTTGCGGGTGGCGTTCTTGAGGGCTGTCATGTTTTCTGTCGTCTGTTCGCAGCGCCAGGTTTTCTCGAGGGATCTGCAGGATTTCTTTGATTCTTTGAGGTCGTCGGTGAACCATGTTGTTTTCATGTTCCCGGGCTTGCCTGGATGGTTCTTCAGTGGTGCAAGGACGTCGGTGCAGTTGACTATCCACTGTGTGAATTTGCTCGCTGCGTCGTCGGTGTCACTGGTCGTGATGGGTGGGTTCTGGCTCAGTGATGTGGTTAGCTGGTCTGCAGTGATTTTGTTCCAGCATCTGTGGGGGATCTGTTGCGGGCGGTGGTGGGATGTGGTCTTCTTGAAGGTCAAGTGGATGCAGCTGTGGTCGGACCAGTGTAGTCCGGTGGAGTGGCTGAAGGCAACGTGGCTGCTGGCAGAGAACACAGGGTTGAGCATGTGGCTGGCGTAGTGGGTGGGGGAGTTCACCAATTGCTTGAGTCCGAGGTTGGCGAGGTTGTCGAGCAGGGTGGTGGTGGTGTTGTCATTGTTGGTCTCCAGGTGGAAGTTCAGGTCCCCTAGGAGGATGTAGTCTGATGGGCGTGTGAGCTGATGAAGTAGGTGATGCCTTCACTGAATTGTGTGCGTGGGCCCGGGGTTCTGCAGATGAGGGTTCCTCTGAGGGTGGTCTTGGGGTCGGTTTGGATCTGGAAGTGTTGGTGTTCGGCGGTGATGAGGGCATCTTCGGAGTTGGTCATGACGTTGATGGTGTTCCTGTAGATGATGGCGATTCCTCCTCCGGTTTGGTTGACGCGGTTCTTTCGAGAGATCTTGTAGCCGTCCAGGATGGCTATGGTGATGTCGGGGGCTGAGGAGGCGTTCATCCTGGTTTCTGTGAGGAAGGTGATGTCTGGTGCTGTTGTGTCGAGGAGGTCCCAGAGTTCGACGGCATGCTTATGGACGGAGCGGGTGTTGAGCAAGATGCACTTGAGGTGGTGGTGGTTGTTGCCTGGTCTGGGTGGTGAGATGTAGGTTCTGACGCAGGTGAATTTGCAGGTTTGGCAGGAGAAGGGTCCGTGGGTGCTCTTTGGGGTGGATTTGTAGCAGGCGGCTGGTCGGCCGGTGTTGCGTGCGTGGAGGATCGTGGTGTCGTATCTCAGTCGGGTTACTTGGTTTCGGAGGGGGCCAGTGGTTCTGGCGCTGGGCGCGGTCCAGGCGCGGACGGGAGCGGCACGGCCACTGCGCGGCCTCCATAAGAAGGGCTAAGGGAGGGAGGAGCAGCTGGGAAGCGGGAGTGGGGTGGCAAATGGGGCACCAGGGGGACGGGGCAGTAGGGTGGTAGCAGCGGGAAATGCGAGGGAGGATGTTGCACAATGGCAAACCATTCACCCCAGTCACAGATCTGGGTTCAATCCATCGTTATTTTGCTCACCAAGCCACCCCAGTTCAGACATGGCCATATGTAAATTAGTCTTGACCCTGTGCCTCATGGGAACAGTCCAGACTGAACTGCCAAGCCATGTCTTCCCTGGACCGGAATCAAGCATCCTAGGACCGGTTTCTGGCAATCAGCCTTCATCAGCCAGGATAGCTTGACTCCAATGGCTTAGTGAGCACGGGACCCACGTCTGGGCATACCCTTCCCACATAGGGTGAACATCAAAACAAAGAAGGTGATGGACGGAATGTTGCACAATGGCAAAACATTCACCCCCAGTCACAGATCTGGGTTCAATCCATTGTTATTTCGCTCACCAAGCCACCCCAGTTCAGAAATGGCCATATGCAAATCAGTCTTGACCCTTTGCCTCATAGGAACAGTCCAGACCGAACTGCCTGTGCCGGCAGGAGGCAGGCCAGCAGGAGCAGACCGAGCAGTGAAGATGCAAGACCCGGGCCGGCAAAAAGATAGGTTTTATTTTTCTTAAATTATTGAACCCCCCGTCCCAACGCGACCCCCCTTCCCTCGTTACCCCTCGCCTGGGCGCCCCACCCGTGAGCCATGCTGGCCACAACTGTGCCTTTGGTTGAATCCTTCTGACATATTCTACCAAGCCAGGGAGAACCATCAACACACAATCCTCATTCTCGTCTCCCCAACTGAAGTCATTGGTAACTGCAGCATGGGATTTGGCAGACTCTTTACAAACCCAGGCATACTGACCTCTATGCCCACATCTTCTGCCCTCCTTGTTTGAAGTGAAACACCACTTTGAGTCACTGGTATGATAGGCACTGCAGCACCTGGAGCAACCCTTCGCTTTTGCCTCTCTCTGTGCTTGATTATTGTATTTGCTTGGTCTTTCCAACCGCAGCAACTTCTACTTCAACAGCCTCTTTCCTACTCCTCTCTTTCAAACAACCCTCCAATTCTTCAACAACCTTGGCAATGGAGATTACATCCTTTTTTCTGCCCACAGATGCTCCTGTGCTTTTTAACTCTGCCCCTGGTCTTGCCTGGTTTTTGAGGGCTGCTATAAAACTTGTAACATTACATTACAATATTTTCTTCCTAGGCAAACCTTTTTTGCAGACGTAGTTTTGTCTCCTTGAACACATCCTCGACAGGCTGACTGTCCCTACACAGCATCTAAGTTAAATATTTAAAAATATGATGAGCGGGGGAGGAGCTACGACACCAACCAAGATGGCCGCATAGTCTCCCGGCTCCGCTGACCTCCGTCCTACGCTTGCTTATCCTGTCGAATATCCTGTTCTCCTGCCCCGGATTCGTGTGGGTGAACTAGTCGGCACCCCGATGGTGCGACCACGGAATTTTTCGGATGATCTGGGGTGAAGTAACATCGAAAATGGTTTGAGGCCTAACTCAGACTGGAAGCCGGGGTCTCGATTGCTGGTCTACCCGGGTCCAAAGTGAACAACAACGGACTGAGGAGAGTGGTTGGGTCCGGTCCTTGGAACTTTTGAACATTTCTCTGGACTCTTTGGCAACCATCTGCTGCCTGGTGCTGTACCTGAGGTGAGGTGACGTGTGGCGCGCGGTGCTGCGTCGCGGCGGGCCCCGGCCCGGAGGCCCGGCACTAGCACCGCTGGTGCCCCGGGGTGGGGGTCCCGCCGCGCGTTGCTGCGTACTGCTGGCCCGTCCCTCACGGCCTGATTCTGCTCCGGCGTATCCTGCCCCGGAGGAGGTGCCTCTCTGTGGGGATCGTTATGCCGGCGGACGTGTTGAACTTGGCGGAACGGGCTCAATGTGGCCCTTCCTTGCGGATGGTAATGGCGGAACTTGGGGCGCTTCGCGCGACGATGAGGGCCCAGGTCAACCGTTTGCTGTCGGCAGCAGATGGGATCATAGGACCGGGAGCAAGCCCTGATTTGATTTTTGAGACCCGGCAGCCGACTTGCCTCCTGTTGGGCGCCCTAGTGGCGCGTCTGGACCCGGTGCTGGAAGCTGTGCCTGCCCCCGAAGAAATGGAACTCATCGTGTGTGCTGAGATTGATGACTCTCTTAAGTTCTCGGAAACATCGGTCCTACAGTTATCGGAACATTTCACTGCTTCCCCCATCCTGGACACTGTTGGCCTACACTACAATCTGTATTGGAACGAGTCGCACCCCCTCCCCAATCGGGCTCCCAAAATGGCGGATGTAACGATGCTTGGCGTCGGAGACAGGGAGGGACATCGTTTGTGCAAGCCGTGTGCGTTGGGATCTGCTATTCCTCTCCCATTTGCTGGCCCAAGCTTTGGCTACTACTGTGTGACTCTTGACTTTCCGGAGATGGGGCTGTACTTATTCGAGGGACTCAGCAACATTGATAGACGGGGCCAAGGCTGAAAATGTGGGTTGAATTGTTTACGATGGATCTATTGGTAACGGGACTGCTTCATTAACAGACGGATTCCGGGGCGGGGGGTTTGTGGTTCCCCCCGGGGTATTTTCGTAGGGTGGTCAACTTTATTCGTGCTGGCTTAGGGGGGCCCCCTTTGTTAGGGCGGGGGGGAGAGACCGGGAGCGCAGAGACTATCGCCCTCCTCCACTTCCCCGTTGGATGGGGTTTCCTTTCTTTCTTCTTTTTCTCTGTTTCTTCTAAATTTCGGGTTTGGTTCTCGGGCGACAGGCACACTGCTGGGGGGGGGCCGTAGTCATATGCAGGGGTGCAGGGTGGGGTGTTGGGGGAGGGGATTTTTCGTTTTTATTTTGTTTCTATGGCCTTTGTTCTCTTCTCTTATCTTTCTTTGTCTTTTTCTTTTTCTGGGTCAGTGCAGTGAGTTTCCTTTGGTATTGATCACTGCTTTTTAATCTGTGCCTCAATTTTCGTGGTGTTCTCTGGGTCTTAGGGCAGGTGACTAGCAGGCGCGAATTGACCGCAATATTCCTTCATATCCTGAACCGTTTGTTTCAGCGCCATTGATTTGACCGATTGCAGTTTACTGTTGACACGTTTACTATTCTGCCTGCCGTTTTTCGCTGCTGGGAAATTGTTCGGCACCTGATCCTTCCATCCTATATTATAAAATGAAAACCTTTAATATCCTGTTTTTCTAATTGTGCTGTTCAGTGACCAAGAGTACGTTAGCATGGTGATTCTGCTCCCTGAGGTGCTGCATGTGATTTAAAATGTGTTCTATGCCAATCTAACTGCTTAGCGGCCAGCCCCGGGGGTTGTAGGCCCATGCTTGTATTTGGTTGAAATGTCAATAAAGGTTTTAAAAAAATAAAAAAATAAAAAAATAAAAAAAAATATGATGAGCCTCCTTGCTACTGGTGTCTAATAACAACAATTTATTCCATTCAGGAGTGAATTCCAGCCCATCCAGTGCAATAATGTAATTATCAAACAGGTCTATCCACTCCTCTCCTTGAATGGAAGGTTGACCCTGTTGTGCCACAAATGGGGGTGGAATCACAATTGAGGAACGTGCCATAATTAAATGCCAGGGGAGCTCCGAAAGTGTTAATGTCTTGCTGGGTCTTGCTTGCCAAGGTATTTTCTTCTACTGAAAACCACTCAGTCTACTCAGAAAGAACCTTTCCTCTAATTTGTCCCATGAGACATGACTCCCCGTCTTCAGAAATGCCCCAGCCACAGAGCAGAAATGATGAATTGTCCTCCACAGTGTGCACTGACCCAAAATGGTAGGGGACTGGCTCCAACAGGCGCGTCGTGTAGAGAGCGGGCAGTCTTTACCAACACAAGACCAGATGTTTAGTGTGTGTGTGCCCAGCCAGGCAGCCTAGCAGAGGCCTTGTGAGGCAACAACGCTCAGCAGCTACAGCGGGCAAACATCGCAGGCGAGACAGTCTGATGCTCCCATTACTCACAGCAATCTCCGGTCACACTTCGGCCACAAAACACACATCTTGACAGACGCAGTCTTCACACATTCTAAGGCCAGCAGCGTAGAGCGCTTGACATGGCAGTTCAGCAGAGACCTCGGTGCATGAGGCAAAGTTACACGGCAGATACAGCAGGCAGACACAGCATGGCAGGTCAGCAGAGGCCTCGGTGCATGAGGCAATGTTACACTGCAGATACAGCAGGCAGACACAGCATGGCAGTTCAGCAGAGGCCTCGGTGCATGAGGCAATGTTACACTGCAGATACAGCAGGCAGACACAGCATGGCAGGTCAGCAGAGGCCTCGGTGCATGAGGCAATGTTACACTGCAGATACAGCAGGCAGACACAGCATGGCAGCTCAGCAGGGCCTCGGTGCATGAGGCAATGTTACACTGCAGATACAGCAGGCAGACACAGCATGGCAGCTCAGCAGAGGCCTCGGTGCGTGAGGCAATGTTACACTGCAGATACAGCAGGCAGACACAGCATGGCAGCTCAGCAGAGGCCTCGGTGCATGAGGCAATGTTACTCTGCAGATACAGCAGGCAGACACAGAATGGCAGTTCAGCAGAGGCCTCGGTGCGTGAGGCAATGTTACACTGCAGATACAGCAGGCAGACACAGCATGGCAGTTCAGCAGAGGCCTCGGTGCGTGAGGCAATGTTACACTGCAGACACAGCGGGCAGACACAGCATGGCAGTACAGCAGAGGCCTCGGTGCATGAGGCAATGTTACACTGCAGATACAGCAGGCAGACACAGCATGGCAGTTCAGCAGAGGCCTCGGTGCATGAGGCAATGTTACACTGCAGATACAGCAGGCAGACACAGCATGGCAGTTCAGCAGAGGCCTTGGTGCATGAGGCAATGTTACACTGCAGATACAGCAGGCAGACACAGCATGGCAGTTCAGCAGAGGCCTCGGTGCGTGAGGCAATGTTACACAGCAGACACAGCAGGCAGACACAGCATGGCAGCTCAGCAGAGGCCTCGGTGCATGAGGCAATGTTACACTGCAGACACAGCAGGCAGACACAGCATGGCAGTTCAGCAGAGGCCTCGGTGCGTGAGGCAATGTTACACAGCAGATACAGCAGGCAGACACAGCATGGCAGTTCAGCAGAGGCCTCGGTGCTTGAGGCAATGTTACACTGCAGATACAGCAGGCAGACACAGCATGGCAGTTCAGCAGAGGCCTCGGTGCATGAGGCAATGTTACACTGCAGATACAGCAGGCAGACACAGCATGGCAGTTCAGCAGAGGCCTCGGTGCATGAGGCAAAGTTACACTGCAGATACAGCAGGCAGACACAGCATGGCAGTTCAGCAGAGGCCTCGGTGCATGAGGCAATGTTACACTGCAGATACAGCAGGCAGACACAGCATGGCAGTTCAGCAGAGGCCTCGGTGCATGAGGCAATGTTACACTGCAGATACAGCAGGCAGACACAGCATGGCAGCTCAGCAGAGGCCTCGGTGCATGAGGCAATGTTACACTGCAGATACAGCAGGCAGACACAGCATGGCAGTTCAGCAGAGACCTCGGTGCTTGAGGCAATGTTACACTGCAGATACAGCAGGCAGACACAGCATGGCAGCTCAGCAGAGGCCTCGGTGCATGAGGCAATGTTACACTGCAGATACAGCGGGCAGACACAGCATGGCAGTTCAGCAGAGGCCTCGGTGCATGAGGCAAAGTTACACGGCAGATACAGCAGGCAGACACAGCATGGCAGTACAGCAGAGGCCCCGGTGCATGAGGCAATGTTACACTGCAGATACAGCAGGCAGACACAGCATGTGAAAAGTTAACATGCCCATTACTCACTTCGGCCACCTGACATAAATCTTGACTGGAAGCACCGACTTAAAACTCCTTTTCCAATGCTACCTATGTCTCAAAATTCCTTTAGATGTGACACACACCCAGCGGCTGCTGCTGGCCCCAGCACCGACTCCACTCACACCACAGACTGGTGTCATTCACAACATGTGGCGGGCGATTGTTGCCAAAATGTTGAAGTGACTGCAACACATTAGTTGTAAAGGTAGAACACCTTTAGTAACAGACACCAATAATGTAGGGTGATTTTCCCCTCCCAGGCCACAGAGCATCTTATTCGGGTAGAATCCTGCACCCATAACATTGCGACATGACATTGCATCGTGACATTATCAAGACCATGAACCCCGAGTACTACACAATGTAAGTGGCACAGCCTGATAGTGGGCCTATCACCTAGAGTCCAAACAGCACAGTGTGGAAAACTAGAATTCCAAAGAAAAGCTGCGCCTTTCATTATGAGACCAGCTGCCGCAGGCTACAATGTAAAATAAAGTTGTGCCGGTCACAAGTTTGAAGTCATGTCTTAGCACTATACAAGCATTTCACATAGGTGTAGCTGTCACCGTCTATCTTGTTATGAAATATCACAGGTAACAATAAATAAGCATATTTCCTTTTAGCTTCTTTACGATAGCTCCCTGCACTGTAAACAGACACCTGCATCTTGAGGGTGCTGTGCTGATTCGTCAAGCCTCTACTCCCAGAGTGTTATGTTCTGTATTGTATATTTTCACCCTGTACTGTGATGCTGTTTCCCCGCAACATGGATGATTCCACTTCTGGAATCTGGTGTGTGTGGATTCTGAGAAGCTCTGAAGCAGACAGTTGCCATCGGCCAGAGATCAGGCAGGTGCCGGGTCATTGAAAACAGCTGAATAAAGCTCTAATTAATGTTATCCTCAGAGTCCTGTCTTACAAAACTGGCAACGAGGATGGGAACCTGTTGAAGACGACACAGTGCAGAGGAAGCACAGGATACACGACCCTTCAATGCACACCTCAGGTTAAACAACAGCACAGGGTACACAACCCTTTAACGCACGCCTCAGGTTAAACAACAACACAGGGTACACAACCCTTTAACGCACGCCTCCGGTTAAACAACAGCACAGGGTACCTGACCCTTTAACACACACCTCAAGTTAAACAACAACACAGGGTACCTGACCCTTCAACAGACACATTCGGTTAAACAACAGCACAGGGAACACAACCCTTCAATGCACACCTCAGTTTAAACAACAACACAAAGTCAGATCCTATAAAAAATATGGCCAGAATAAGCAATCAGGTCGATAGGTAAAATCACAGCCAAGCCAACACATTCAGACTATCACCATGACGAGAATGTTTTCAAATATATGTGGGAACAGATCAAGAATGGAAAAAACAGTTACAAGCAGGCAGCAAAACTAGCACACCACATACTTAAATGCACGTTCAAAATTTGTATTGGCAAAATAGGAAAGGTTAAATATTGCACTGCTCACCATCAAATTATTGCTATGCACAAATGCAGAAAGAAATAGTTTGTGCAAATAACAAGGCATGCTAAGAAGATTGGTGAGAAATGATAAGGCATGCTAAGAGAAAAATTGGAGAGAAATGACACTGGTACACAAACCTAGTACCCAAGTATCCACCTGCTGGGAAGGAGAAGGTTATCAAACTACATAATATGTGCACAATCCTGGAGTACAAATGAAAATATTCCAAGATCTCATAATGGAGCTGAAATTCTTGCTTTCCAGTGGACCCCACATTTTTGCGTTTTAAAATCAGCTGTGTCGGAACACCAAGATAAAAATAATAAATTGAATGCTAAGAAGACATAACTAAATGACATTTCTTGGACATGACAGCCAGTCAGTCAGTCAGTCAAAAAGCTTTATTATCGGCTAAATGCCATAAAAGCACATATATACAATTTTTAAATACTTGAAATATGCCAATTTAAAAGAGGTACAATATAAACATGGTGCTAAAAAACAGTACACATAAAAGAAATTAGGGTATGGTGTCCTCCTAATAAAATGTAGGAGGTCCACTCCCACCATACTTTATATGATTCCTAATGGGTTAAAAACAATAACAATAACAAAGGTCTCACAGTTTGGCATTTTTGATCTTCGCGCTTCTGGAGCACCACATAGACAGGAGATATCTGGAGGTCACGAACACAATCAAGGGGGAAGTGTCATATTTTAAGATTCTATATACTTCCCTATAATCCCTGAGACCCGTATTCTTGCATAATTGTACAATCCATTTAGCTCTTGCCTTGGAATCTAAAGGGCAAAAGAGCAGAACATGCAGATCCGTCTCCTCACTACTTTCACACCCTGGGCATGTGCGAACTGCAAGAGGTACATTCAACCACTTATTGACGACTGCCCTAACTGGGGGTGTTCCGTGTCTGAATCGGACATAAAGTTTCTTCTCAAGTAAGGGCTGGATGTCATCCAGGAATTGCTCAAAATGATAATTATCCTTGACCTCCAGTAATCTATTGCTCAACTTACCCAAAGCAGGATTAAGTGCTAGAAGATCCATGTGATATTGTTTAAGTGCTTTAGCCAAAAACCTTTTAGTGGTTAAAGTGCATGTTTGCTCTGGGGAAAGCCACATTTCTGCCCTACCCAATGCGTGACAGAGCTGCTACACGTGTTTTAACCAGGGGATTTTCCCCACTCCCCTTATAGACAATAGATCCCTCAAGTCCTCTCTATAACTTATCAGCTCTGGAGTAGTCCAGAGTCGCCTCCAATACAACAGGGGACGGTTAGCTATAACATCCTGTATAGGGGCCAAACCCAGACCTAAACGTAATGGAATCAGAGGGGTACTCTGGGGAAGTCTCAGTAAGCGCCTAATGAAGCTATTCTCAGTGATGGACAGTGAGGTAACACTAGCGTGACCCCACAACTCTACTCCATAGAGCGCACCACCCCTCGCCTAGGCTCTATAGATTTCAACTGGTGGTCCCAGGATTTTAAGTGAGCACTCGTTATACACCTTTAAAATTCCACCAGATGCTTGAGCCAGCTTCAGGTTTGCTTTGGCCATGTGCGACCCCCCACTCCATCCTATCATTCAATGTTACCCCCAAATAATCAAATGTGGAGACTCTTTCCAGCACCGAGCCATCCAAATGGAGGTGAGGGCAATTGGTTGATTTAGCGTGGAAGACCATGTATTTGGTTTTGGAAAGATTGAACTCCAAATTTCTAGTTCTGCAGAAGGAGCAGAACGCCTCCAAAGTTCGCTGGATACCCATAGAAGATTTTGATAACAAAAGCGTATCATCAGCGAACATCAGAGCCGGTATCTTACGTGTGGCTAAACTTGGAGAATCTAAATCCCTCGCACCCAACAGATGGTCAATCAAACCATTGAGAAACAAAGAGAAAAGAGTGGGGGCCAACACACACCCCTGTCTAACACCCTTTTCCACAGGGAAGGGGTCCGAGAGCTCCCCATTCCTCCCGTACCTCACCTTCGCAAAGGTGCCTTGATGTAAACGTTGAAACAATTGGCACAAATATACTGGGGCACCCATCTCTAACAATATGGCCCAAAGCTTATCCCTCTGGACCAAATCGAAGGCAGATCGAAGATCTACAAAGATCAAATACAGACTGCCAGCTCCCATTGTCACCGTCTTCCAGTAGACCAACTGAAGTCTAAACAGTTGGTCGATGGTAGAGACCTTAGCACGGAAGCCCGCTTGGAGAGAGGTAAGGATGTGGTGTTCATCAATCCAACACTGCAGCCTCGTTAATAAAAAGTGGGCAAACAATTTCTGCAGGACATCAATCAGGCTAATGGAGCGGTAGTTTGCCGGGTCGAGTGGGGAGGCCTTTTTATAAATGGGGATGATCTCTGCACCCAACCATGTGTGGGGGATTTCCATATCGTGGAGGATGGCATTAAAATATAACCAAATATAAGGGCCCCAGACCTTCTGCTCGCTTAGGAATAGATCTCCAGGGATTCTATCCAATCCTGGAGCCTTCCCAGAAGAAAGCTCCTCAGGGCCGCCTGAATTTCCAACATAGTACAGGGTCAACCAATCAATCAATCAATCAATCAATCAATCAATCATCACATTTATATAGCGCACTACTTACCCAGAGGGTCTCAAGGCGCTGGGGGGGCGGGGGGGGAGGGGGGATCTGCTACTGCTCGAACAACCAGGTCTTGAGTTGCTTCCTGAAGGCGAGGTGGTCCTGGGTCAGGCGGAGGTGGGTGGGGAGGGAGTTCCATGTCTTGGCGGCGAGGTAGGAGAAGGACCGTCCCCCTGTGGTGGCTCTACGGATGCGGGGGACGGCGGCGAGGGCGAGGCTGGTCGATTGAAGCGTAGAAGTTGAGGCGGCTGTTGAGGTATCCTGGGCCTTGGCTGTGTAGGGCTTTGTGTGCGTGGGTGAGGAGACGGAAGGTGATTCTCTTGTTGACCGGGAGCCAGTGCAGATCTCTCAGGTGTCCGGAGATGTGGCTGCGACGGGGGATATCCAGGATGAGTCGTGCTGAGGCGTTCTGGATCCGCTGGAGTCTCTTCTGGAGTTTGGCGGTGGTTCCGGCGTAGATTGTGTTGCCGTAGTCCAGACGGCTGGTGACGAGGGCCTGGGTGACCGTCTTCCTGGTCTCGGTGGGGATCCACCGGAAGATCTTACGTAGCATGCGCAGGATGTTGAAGCACGACGAGGAGACGGCGTTGACTTGTCTGGTCATGGAGAGGGAGGAGTCCAGGATGAAGCCCAGGTTGCGTGCGTGGTCTGTTGGTTTGGGTGCGCTGCCTAGGGCGGGAGGCCACCAGGAGTCGTCCCAGGCGGAGGGTGAGGATCCCAGGATGAGGACTTCCGTCTTATCTGAGTTCAGTTTCAGGAGGCTGTTCTTCATCCATTCGGCTACCTCTTTCATCCCTTCGTGAAGGTTGGCTCTGGCGGTGGCGGGGTCGTTGGTAAGGGAGAGGATCAGCTGGGTGTCGTCGGCGTAGGAGATGATGTTGAGGTTGTGCTGGCGTGCGATGTCTGCGAGGGGGCTCATGTAGATGTTGAAGAGGGTTGGACTGAGCGAGGAGCCTTGAGGGACGCCGCAGATGATTTCGGTGGCTTCTGATCTGAACGGAGGGAGGCGGACTCTCTGTGTCGTTCCGGCGAGGAAGGAGATGATCCACTCCAGTGCCTTCTCCTGGACTCCGACGTTGCTGAGGCGTTATACTAGGGTACGATGGCAGACAGTGTCGAAGGCCGCGGAGAGGTCGAGGAGGATGAGGGCCGCTGTTTCTCCGTTGTCGGGCTACGCTCTGATGTCATCGGTGACTGCGATCAGGGCGGTCTCGGTGCTGTGGTTGGCCCGGAAGCCAGACTGCGAGGGGTCGAGGGATCCGTTCGTCTCGAGGAAGGCGGCCAGCTGCTTGTTGACGGTCTTCTCGATGACTTTTGCAGGAAACAGGAGCAGCGAGATGGGGCGGTAGTTTTTGAGGTCGGTGGGGTCAGCCGATGGCTTCTTGAGTAGAGCGCTGAGTTCGGCGTGTTTCCAGCTCTCCGGGAAGGTAGCAGTGTCGAAGGAGGTGTTGATGATGTCCCGCAGGTGGGGTGCGATGATAGCGTCTGCCTTGTTGAAGACGTGGTGAGGGCAGGGGTCGGTCGGAGATCCGGAGTGGATGGAGTTCATCGTGCGGACGGTGTCTTCGGTGCTGATCGGAGTCCAGGTGCGGAGGGTGGTGGTGGGGGGCGGTGGTTCGGTCGTGGTGATCGTCGGTTGAGTGCTGAAGCTGTTGTGTATGTCCGCGATCTTGTTGTGGAAGTAGGATGCGAGGGAGTTGCAGAGGTCTTGCGAAGGGGTGATGTAGTTGTTTTCGGCGTTGGGGTTGGAGAGCTCTTTGACGATGTTGAAGAGTTCCTTGCTGTTGTGGGCGTTGTTATCCAGTCGTTCCTTGAATGCAGTTTTCTTGGTGGCGCGGATGAGTTGGTGGTGTTTTCGGGTGGCGAGCTTGAGGGCAGTCATGTTGTCCGGTGTTGGGTCTCTGCGCCAGGTTCTCTCGGGGGCTCGGCAGTTCTTTTTGGAGCTCTTGAGTTCGTCGGTGAACCATGGGGCTTTCTTGCTGCCGGGTCTGCTGGGCGGGGTCCTCAGGGGGGCGAGCTCGTCTGCGCAGTCGCTGATCCACTTCGTGAGGTTGGTGGCCGCCTGGCTAGGGTTTGTTGTGCTGGTGGGCGGGTTCATGCTCAGGGAAGACGCGAGCTGGTCGGCTGTGATCTTGTTCCAGTTCCTGCGTGCAGCCTGTTGCTGGTGGTGGTGGATCGTGGTCCTTGCGAAGCTGAAGTGGACGCAGCTGTGGTCCGTCCAGTGGAGTCCGGTGGCGTGGCTGAAGGCGATGTCCTTGCTGGATGAGAAGACGGGGTTGAGAGTGTGTCCGGCGTAGTGGGTGGGGGTGGTCACCAGTTGCTTGAGTCCCAGGTTGGCGAGGTTGTCCAGCAGGGTGGTGGTGTTGCGGTCGTTGTTGTTCTCCAGGTGGAAGTTGAGGTCCCCGAGGAGGATGTAGTCAGCGGAGCAGCGGGCGTGTGGGCTGATGAAGTCGGCGATGTCTTCGCTGAATTGTGTGCGTTGTCCAGGGGGTCTGTAGATGAGGGTGCCTCTGAGGGTGGTCTTGGGGTTGATGTGGACTTGGAAGTGCAGGTGCTCGGCGGTTGCGAGGGTGTCATCGGTGTTGGTCGTGATGTGGATGGTGTTCCTGTGGACGATGGCGATGCCTCCTCCGGTGTGGTTGATGCGGTCCCTTCGGATGATCTTGTAGCCGTCTGGGATGGCGATGGGGATGTCAGGTGCTGAGGAGGCGTTCATCCATGTTTCCGTGAAGAAGGCGACGTCTGGGGCTGTGGTGTCGAGCAGGTTCCAGATCTCGATGGCGTGCCTGTGGACGGAGCGGGTGTTGAGCAGGATGCATTTCAGGTGGCTGCTGCTGTTGCTCGTCTTGGTTGGTGTAGGTGTAGTGCAGGTCCGGAGGCAGGTGAACTTGCAGGAGTTGCAGCAGAAGGGTCCGTGGGTGCGTCTCGGGGTGGCTCGGTAGCAGCCCGGGACTCTGCCGGCGTTGAGTGCGTTGAGGGTGGCGGCGTCGTACGTCCGGCGAGTGGGCTGGGGTCTGCGGGGGCCAGGGGTCCTGGTGCTGGGCGCGGTCCAGGCGCGGACGGGCTTACCTTTGGCGCACCTTCGGCGTTCAGTCGGTGCTCCCGCTGCGCGCGCCCGCTGCGCAGTCGCTGAGGGGGCGACATAAGAGGGGAGCCGGGAGGGTGGGTCAGCTGGGAGGCGGGGTCGCGTCCACCAATGGACTGGCGGGAAAACGGGATCGGCTTGAGAGGGCGGCCCTGCGGCGGCTGGGGCGCCGCTCTCGGCGTCAGAGAAGAACAGGCACAGCAAGGGTCCCTGGGGCAGGAGCGCGGAGGAGCGAGGGGGCAACCAGGCCAGAGGCGCTGTGGTCGCTAGCCAGGTGCGTGCGGGGTCCCCTTAAGAGGGGAGCCGGGAGGGCGGGTCAGCTGGGAGGCAGGGTCGCGTCCACCAATGGACTGGCGAGGGGCGGGAAAACGGGATCGGCTTGAGCGGCTTAAGCGGGCGGTCCTGAGGCGGCTGGGGCGCCGCTCTCGGCGTCGGAGAAGAACAGGCACAGCAAGGGTCCCTGGGGCAGGAGCGCGGAGGAGCGAGGGGGCAACCAGGCCAGAGGCGCTATCTTTTGCATCCAGTGCTCCTGAGTCGAATATTCCCTTTGTTAGGGGAAGTAAATCTACATCAGTTGGGGTATCGCTATGGGAAAACAAAGACTTAAAATGCAATATCCAAACCACTCAGGTTAGGTACTAATGCACAGGGACCTTCAACCGTACCTGTTCTAACTAGATTCCAGAAAGCCCTGTAATCTCGTCCATCCAGAGCTTCCTTTATGTTTGCCCATAATATTGCCTCCCATTCTGACTTAGATTCAGCAAGTATACTCTTGTAAGAGAGTCTAGCTGCTCTAATGCTCCCAACAGATCCATTTTTGACATCCCTAACAAGGGCACATTTAGCCAACCTACAGGGTTTGGTGTACCATTGGGCCTGGTTTTTTGGCCGCGGCCTCTTGTTAGCAGTGGTGTAAAAATAGGATGCCAAAGTAGTGATTAAATTGGAGTGGATGGTCCCAAACGTTTGAAAATAGGAAGAGTCAAAGTTTTCGACCGGGAGTTCAAAAGCCTCCATTAGGGAGCAGGCAACGTATTGGTATAGATCAGCTATTCTTTCAGGGGCTAGCACAAACTTGGCCCATCTTATGCGTCTGCCACCCATAACTGTAATTAGATTCGTATCTGAATGGGTCTCCAGCTCGCCCGGTCTATATTGGTAACCCAAGGTGTTTTTTAATTCTAGTGACAGAAGATTGTGATCACTGTCTACCCTTGGGATAACGCTGAAGGCCCTGATTTGAGACCAAAATTCTACATTGACCATTATATAGACAATGGTTGTGGCTTTCCCTATTCTATTATAGGTAATCTTACCTGGGACATCAGGAAGGAGTCTGCCATTACAAGCTCTAAGGGAGTGAGTTAATAGGAGCTTGTTAATCTGCAGAGCCATTAGCGACCAGCGCTTTGCCGGGTACATAGAGAATTCCTGAATGAGCCAAGTGGAATCCTCATCTTGAGTTACAGAAGGGATCCCGGCCAAGGGTTTAAAGTGACAATTAAAGTCACCACCCAAAATTCTATGTGTCGTGAGGGAAATAATGTGAGGAGCTCATCTAAAACATTTAACATAGAGGAACCCACCGTATGGGGAGTGGGTTGCAAATAAACATTAAAAACTGCCACACTCGTGCCATCCAAATATTTAAGAACAATACAAAGAATATCCGGAGAGTGGGATTCTATCACCTTCACTGAACAGCCCAAGTGCGTAGCTACCCAAATACAAAGTCCCCCAGAGGGTCTCCCTCTCAGTCCCTGTACAGCAGGTGTATAAAAAGCCGCAAAGCCCACCCTTATGGGAGCAGTCAACATCCATGTTTCTTGGAACAGGCACAGGTCGTTCTGGTCCACCAACTCTCCCCATTCTGGAGGGGCTGCTTACAACCAATACCGCAAGATTCCACGACCCAATCAATGCGCTATGGGATTCTTCCCTCGGAGGAGTAACTAGAGAAGTTGAAAACACATTAAAAGGGGGCGTTCTTGCCAGATTATCCGGCTGAGTTCCATATCCTGGTGGGTTTAAAATTGTGCTAGGTGGAATCGTTAATATTCCATCTTCCTGTACCCCCTAGTCCGTCTGGGGGGTCCCACCCTCAACCCTCTGGCGCTCCTCCACAGGAAACCCAGCTGCGTTAGAATCAGTTTCAGTAGGTCTTAGTGACTGATATAGTCAATCTACATAATTCAAGACACTGAATCTATTTACTACAGGAAGGTTGTATTCTACCGCCTGCATGCCTGAGAGGGGGTAGGTTGGTCCAAACCCAGCAGGGACTATTTCCCAAGAGTGAAAATACCCCAGAGGTAGTGGAATGATTGTACCCGATAGTCTATGACATCCCCAATCAAGAATATGTCTAACCACTCCAGGATCCCTAAAGTTGACAATCACACAATCCCCTCCAATATCCTTGGGTTTGGTCCCCAACCAGCCGACTCTTCAAGCAAATAAAATTTCAACCTGCCCCATACCCATTAAGGGTCTGTTTTTATTCAACCAGAAAATTATTTTATTCTTCAGCTCCGGGAATGTCTCACCTCGGTCACCAGACAGCAGAGGAACTCCAGTTAATATCGCCACATACGTAGAAGCCGCAGGAGGTAACTGGGGGCAAGGTAACGTTTGTTGAATATCCTTGCTAGGAGATTTCGGGACAGGCTTGTAGGGGGCCAAAACCTGGTCTAACTGGTTCCTACTGTTAACTTGAGGAATTAAATTTGGGTCTCTGGGGCAGAAGTGCCTATATCTAAAGGCGCTTCACAGGGAATAACAGAACTGGAAGGAGTGGTACTAGAAATTAGTTTAAGCGTATTCATCAGTTCTTATCCAGGTGCCAGATTTTTACATTGGGGGCCATTATCTATACTTAGTCCTTGGTTAGCCTGATTAATATTACCTAGGTCCACCGCCTCGGTGTTGCTCCCAGTAAAGACAGGTAACTGTCCTCCTCCCCCACCCTTGTTATTTATCAATGAAACAACTTTATCAATTCTGCTCATCAAGGGGCTGATTCACAGAACTAACAAGACAAAATCCTAAACTTACTACTTTTGGTATTCATAGAAGTTAGGATTTTGTCTTAAGACAGACTTAAGTCTGTCTTAAGTCTGTCTTAAGTCGGTCTTAAGACAAAATCCGAACTTCTGTGAATACCAAAAGTAGTAAGTTTAGGATTTTGTCTTAAGTTAGTTCTTTGAATCTGGCTCCAAGATTTTAAAAAGAGATTTGAAAAGCTGCTCCATTTGTATTTGGAAGTCTATTAGCAGATGAGTAGCCCAAACCGGAGGGGCTAGAGTGACGTTAGCAGGGCCTGGCTCTGTCTGGGGAGTATCTAGGGCAGATGGAATCGCCTTCGCAGGTTTATTATGTGGTTTCAATTTCCTAATTTTAGAACGACACTGGGGTGCCTTTTTAACCACCTGGGGAGCTATAGAAGGTGCAAGATTAATGGGAGAACAGACATCCGGTACAATCGAAGCACATGGAAGCTCACCTACAGGAGACACTAATGTAAAACCAGGAGAGTTGGAAATAGGTAGTGATACGTTCCCAGGTAGCAAGGGGGAAGCCATAGCAGGTGTAAGAGAGAGTCGTCTTTCTGTATTGACTATGGCTGATAAAACCACCCCAATAGCTCTTTGTAGCTTTTTATCAATCGCCCTCACACTAGGGGCGGGAACTGATAATGCTGCTTTTTGCCGTGTCAATGGGTGGGAGCTTAGGGGATTGGTTTTACCCATGTTACGACTTATGAGTATCTTAATCCTTCAACGTAACAACGTAACAATACTGTAAGATTTGATAATAAGAGTAAAGGAGGAACTTGAACTGTTCGCTTGGAGGTGAGAACACCTTTAATCCGCAAAGTCGATAACCTATAATAAAATACTACCACATAAAACCTAGCTTTGATTGATAAAAATGTTAAGTACCGGAATAATATGGCCCAGTCCAGTCACTGCCCATCACGAACAGGGACAAACAGGCCCGCCCTTGGTCCCGGGCTTAGTCCCGGCTTCGTCCCGTGCCGCTTCCCGCGCCACTGTAGAAGAGTGGCTTTTGTGCGTGTTCAGAGCGCCTCCCACACAGCGTCTCACCAAGTGAGTGAGAAGAGATGCACCGTGGGGGTGTAGTCCGTTGGAGGCAGCACGATATCCACCAAAGTTCAGGGAGAAGGCAAGCAACTCACCACCTCACGCCGCCTCTGCACATAACACCCCGCAGGGGGACACGCCACTTTCAATTTACTGCCACCCACACCGGTAGAAGGATTACAACGTTTTGTGCGCGTTCAGAGCGCCTCACACCGCGTCTCACCAGGTGAGTGAGAAGAGATGTACCGTGGGGGGTGTAGTCCGTTGGAGGCAGCACGATATCCACCAAAGTTCAGGGAGAAGGCAAGCAACTCTCCACCTCACGCTGCCTCTGCACACAACACCCCGCAGGGGGCCACGCCGCTTTCAATTTACTGCCGCCCATACCGGTAGAAGGATTACAGCACTTTTGTGCCTCCCACCGCATCTCACCAGGTGAGTGAGAAGAGATGCACCGTGGGGAGTGTAGTCCGTTGGAGGCAGCACGATATCCACCAAAGTTCAGGGAGAAGGCAAGCAACTCTCCACCTCACGCCGCCTCTGCACACAACACCCCGCTTTCAATTTACTGCCGCCCACACCAGTAGAAAGATTACAACGCTTTTGTGCGCGTTCAGAGCGCCTCCCACCGCGTCTCACCAGGTGAGTGAGAAGAGATGCACCGTGGGGGGTGCAGTCGGTTGGAGGCAGCACGATATCCACCAAAGTTCAGGGAGAAGGCATGCAACTCTGCACCTCACGCCGCCTCTGCACATAACACCCCGCAGGGGACCACGCCACTTTCAATTTACTGCCGCCCAGTCATGACAGCATAAATCCTCCCAATCAGGCAAAATGGTTCCCAAAACATCGCTCTATGTTGTTTGCTAGAGGAGATGGCAGTAGTAATAATCAAACCGACAGCCCATTATGACGTCAACCTCAGTGAGCAGGCATCGCACACTTGCCAGCAATTTAATACAGAGGCGGACACGTTCGAAATTCACCAGGGAATGTAAATGTAGAGCGCAGTTCCCAGCCCTCAAGGCTTTTTCAATGTGCTTACATAGGTTGTGCTGGCCCCTTTTTAATACTCTTCAGGTTACCGGCAGTCAAAATGAAGTGCAGAAAAACAAAATCCAGTGACAGCAGGTCCATTGCAAACTCACCACTGGCACAAAAAGGACGGTTCAATCCCATAAAATGCTGGTGTACAATTTCAAATAAACTGTCAATTCAATCCAATAGAGGGTGGTAAATATATGTTAAAGCACTACACATCCAAGCCAATGGAGGGCTGCCGGAAGCTTGTGGTCTGTTCTCCATAAACATTTGACGTAATTCCTGGATCCCCTTCACCTTTGAAGTATTCACAGCAAAGAACCATTGGCTCACTCCACATCAGAACAGCCAGAAAAAGTTTAAGTTGGTTCCAAAGTCACTTTACCTCTGCAGAGCTTGCTCAAATGTCCTAGGATGAGGCCATCTGATGGAAACTGACACTGGTGGGGCTCCCAGACACATTTTCTCTCAGCAGGCTTAAAATAGGTTCTCTTAAAAGTACTTCTAATGTCTCACCCCCGTGTTGCAGCAAACATGACTTCTCTTAAGTATTAGAAGTGACGTTTTTCTCACAGTAGGTCCTTTTCCGATTATCGCCATTGATACGATCCAAAGGAATTCGTAGCCATGAAGTAGGTTATACGTACATGGATTATTAGGCTTAGTTTCCGGATAATCAAGATGGTAAGTGTTAGAACTGGGGGTCTCAAGTTGGCAAAGGTATACACCTTTGACCAAATAGGGCCCCTTGCTTCCAAGTCAGGTAAAGGGGATTACACTACTGGAAAATCGCTTCTCACCCCCTTGGTAGCTTGGCACAAGAAGACAGGCTTATCTCAGAGGCAGTGTGTTAAGCATTTGTGAATACATACAGTAATGCAGTGAAAACACTACAGATGGACACTACACAGTTTTTATATAAATAAGTATACTTTATATAGACTGATCATACGACCATAAACGACAAAAATCCACAATTCTGTAATCAATAAGAATTGTTCAGGATAGCCGAAATGGTTCAAAAATAGGTTATTCACTTAAAAATAGTCTTTAGCAACAGATAACTCCAACGGGAGTTATCACGACGTCAAGATCAAAGAAATCCCAAACTACGGCGCTGACCGGGAGGTGCGCGGCGTTGGGCACGGAGTCAAAACAGACCCAAAAAGAACAGTACCTTGTAAAAGTGGAAACAAAGACAGCTCACAGCGTTGGGAAGAAGCGATGTCGTTGGAACGTTGCGGCGTCGGTTCTTTGCTTTCGGGGAGATAATGCGTCGGGAACTGGATGCTTGCGCAGGCAGGGGAGGTGTCAGTTCCTGACTGGAGAGGAGGTGACGTCACAATGGCGCTGAAACCACGGTTCCGTACGATGTCACGCTGTTGATGGATTCTTGACCACCCACGTTGACGATCGGCTCCGCAATAGCAGCAGGCATTGGGCCGGCGTCGCAAGTTGGAGCAGCGTTCACAGGTATGGCAGGCTTACAATGTTGTTCGATGGCATCGATGTGGCACGGCAGCCAGCGTCGGGTCCATGTTGCAAGTCGGAGCAGCGCTCGCAGCTTAGGTGCAGAATCCAGTGTCGCTCGCTGGTGTCGGTATTGCAGAGTCCTTCTATAGCACTAGAACAGCAAGTTCCAGATGCAGGCAAACAGAAGGGGGTGAAGTCTGGTATCCCTGAGTCTTAAGTCAAAAGGCAAGCTCAAATCAAGCCCTTGGAGTTATATCTGCAAGATGATGAAAGTTCTTTAAAAGTTCCTTCTCCTTTCATTGACAATGAAGAGACCACTGAAGGCCAACCCAGCAAACAGCACACTGGCAGGATGGCAGTCCAAACTCCTGCAGCTTCCTTGGTTCTTCTCCTTGGCAAATGGTTCGTCTTGTTCCCAGAAGTGATCTAAAGTCTTGGGGTCTGGGTCCCCATATGGAAGAGGTGTGGTGCTGCAGCCAAGGTGACTGACATCAGACACTGGGGCTCACAGTTCAATCCCAGGCACTGGCGGCAGGTCAGTACAGCACCATGTGACTTGGGCAATAGCTCGCTTAATCTTCTCGACGGCCTCCAGGGCCGGGATGCCTTCGGGTAGCTGTACGCTTTACAAATACCAGATTTATTTATATTTATACTCAAATTCTCTTTGTTCTCTGAAGGCAGAGAGGCATCGGCTTAGTCCAAACCAGTTCTGGTCAGTCCTGGAGCACTTTATTGACAAGACACCTTCTTTCCTTTCACAGTGTAGGCCAGGGACATCAGACACACCACAGCAGGTAGAGCCAGCATTGTGGAGGGAAGGCACAGCCCTGTTGAGGTCCCAAGTGCAACTCCTCCCACCCATCTAGATGCAGATTTCTCTATTCAGCACTGTGCTGACTCACCCTGTCTCCTGGAATCCCCCAGCCCCTGTCACTCAAACTCCAGACAAGGAATACACAACCTAGCAGAGGCAGGCTTGGATAGTTAGGCAAGAAAATAACTACTTTCTAAAAAGGAGTATTTTCAAACACAGAATGTTAAAACCAACTCCACTAAAAGATGTATTTTATCTTTCTGAGTTCAGGCATACTAAATTCAAACTTCTACCTAGTTCCCCGAGTCAGTTAGGATTATAAGATGTAATAATCAAACTGCCCATTCTGGACTATGGGGATCAGGTAACATTGCAATAGTGAAAAACGAAAATGGCTGTAATTCACTATTTGGACATGCCACACACACCAGAGCATGTCCTACCTTATACCTACAATGCACCCTGCCCTTGTGCCAACCTTAGGGGTGACTGACATGAAGAACTGGAAGGTTTAGGGACTGGCTAGTGGGTGCACTTGCCAAGTCGACATGGCAGTCACAGACTGCACACAGGCTCTGCAATGGCAGACCTGAGACACACTTTACAAGCTGCTTCTGTGGGTGGCACTACAAGTGGGGCAAACCCACCAGCAACATTTGATTTACAAGCCCTGGGCACACACGGTGCACTGTACTAGGGTCTGACAAGTAAATCAAATAAACCATTCATGGAGTCACTAATTAGTACAACAATTTAACATAGGGAGTACTTGCACTGTGGCACCCAATAGCAGTGGTACAGTGCCAAAAGCATCTAACCAGCAAAAATATCAAAAACAGAGGAGGCAATCAGTAAAAAACTAGAAGGGAGGCTCACACCAATGGTACCAGGTCTAACAGTAAGTAAGATAAGAAGTTCAGCCCCACCGGGAGCAGCATCGTTGCTGCTCAGCCCAAACACTCCAACTGTCTCCGTTACCCACACCAGGCACTCATGCATTCCACTACCTCATGAAGCATTCCAACACTCCACACATACCACATCCATACTAACTGAGCAGCAGGGAACAGGTAACTGAGGGAAAGGATGCATAATAAGGATACAAGTCATAACACGCCTCCTTACAGCAGCCATTGAGCTGAGAGGCACCCGGCAGTCAGAGGCAGGTTTGCTACATTATGCACTGACTCTGACACACTGGGCTCCAGCGCCATAAACAGAGGTATGTGTAGGAGAGTAGGGTCTGCAATCCTATGATCACCCAGATTTTTTGCTTTTGTTTCACTGGTTTACGACTTTCTCTGGCTGTGGGCATGCCAATCAGACCCACAGCCTGGCTGTTCTCTCTCTAAATTACGACATGTACCCTAGGTGCATTTACCAATTGGTACTGGGCCACCTTATCAGACCCTGTAACTCAGGGCATAGGTGTACCCAGGGCCTACCAGGGGCTGAAGCATGTATTATGCCACCCCTGGCTGGCCTCCTAAATTTGACACAACTGGCTGCATGACAGCTGGGGCAAAGTCGTGTAATCACCCTTTGCTGTAGATATAGTATACCTATATCTAAACCTAAAAATGGACACACAGATTCCTATCAGTCACTCCTATGGCAGGCCTTGACAATCCTGAAGGCAGAGTGCTTGGAATCGTGTGAGATGGTGCTCTGGCATGAGCTGAGCCTGTCTGCAGCTTGCGGAACCAAGTCCTAATAGCTGTTCCATGATATCGCATACCATATACTCTTAAGTGCATTATAATCCTCGCGGTTATATGCTATCTCTGGTATTGCTTTATCAAAACATGTCGAGTAAGGTGTCATACGAATTGGAATACTAACCCCTCGCCAATTCTGGCGACGGGGTTAGCATTCCACCCTTCTAGAGGGAAACGACATGTATGTAACTGTGAACCCCGGTTAAAGTTAAACGAAGCCTCAGCTCCACAAAATGGATGCTGCCACCACAGACACGAGTCTGACCTCCTGCTGCTGGGAGTCCTTCCAGTGGGGAGAGCTTAGACAAAGGGTTTCCTGTCTGGGGCGGTGCTAGCACCATCCCAGACAGGGTTTTGTGTATCCTGGGTAGGCAGGGCTTTACAGGAAGGTGACTGCTGAGTGGCACCCCGGTGCTCACTACGCATAGGCCGGCCAGAACCAGTTCCAGGGGCACACCAGCCCCTGGCCTGGGGAAAGTCCGGCATGGGAGAGGGGTGTAACCACCCCCCTCCTAGTCCCACCCATAGGCAGGACCTAGTCACCGGGCCAGCCCCTTTTCCTAGTATAAAGTTAGGAGCGGGCCCCCTTCCAAATTAGATCATCTTTGGAATCAAGACACGACTTTCTACGAAAGGACTTCAAGATTTCTTCTTCAAGATTCTCCCTTGTGACTAAGGAGTAGTCACCCTGCATCCGCAGGCACCATCTTAAGAATACTGCGGTCTGCTGCAAGTCCTTCCTCAGGAATCCGACGACACAGCTCGACGAGACCCGGCTTCCCTGGCACCTCTGACCTCTACTCACCTCTACAGCAAAGCTGAGAACCGTGAGTGCGACGAGACCTCGGGGGACCGGCTATCGGCAAGACTGCATGACTTCTTTACAGTACGCCCGCCGAGTGACCCTCTGGTGAGTGCTTTGGGGTCCGAGAAGCCCCGACCCTGAGCAGCTCCAGCACCGAAGATCAGCCCTCCAGCATCTCCACGATCTGCGTGGGGCCCTTCTGCTTTTTGCTGCTCACCGCGTTGTTTGGCTACTAGCCCGCTGGCTTGTGGCCTTCTGAACGACGCCCGACGACATCACCACCGCTGGTCTGGTTGCTCCAGACTGGCCCATGCTCCCTTCCAAGAGAGGAGCACCCCGGACCCTCCTGGTCCACTCCAGACGCCATTTTATGTCCACCGCGTGGGCTTGAATTAGCCAAGGCTTTGTTGCCCAATCCTGGGTCCAGCGACGCCGACAGCTTCATCCATCGTGGGACAGCTCGCTCCTCCATCCTGGTCGCCGTCAACGCCTCCTGGTCCGTGAGATCTGCAGAGCCCAGCGTCGCCCACTCACCTAGTCGAGGTGACTACCATCCGGTGCCCTCCTGGTGCCACCTGACTATTGGCTAGTAGTCACAAACTTGGTCCCCTCTGCTTTCAGGTATCGTCCATCTTCAAGATCCAGGCTTGGATCACTTCGAACTCTCTTCACTGGTCGCATGCCAGCATCTTTCCTCCAGGCTCCTGGTCCGTCAACGAGGATTCCCGACGTCTTTTGAGACATATGCAGCTGCAGCCCCTGGGCTAGGTAACTTCGGCATTTCGGTGCCCCAGCATAGCCTCACTATCCAAGGGTCAGAATCCACTTTCGTTTTTCTCCTACCAGGTCGGGTTCGCCCGAGAACACTAACTTTGCCTTTACTAGCTACCATAGACTTTGTCCCGCATCACGCGTGAGAGTGCACACTCTGCACCCGAGTCCCCTAGGGATCCTATTCGTAATCTAACGATTCTAAAGTCAAGTCCTAGCGATTCCAAAGCCTATTAGTACTGTACTTACCTGCTAGTAATTTCGCATTCCACTTCCAGAGTATATGGTTTTACGTGCCCCTCGGGCATTTGTGTATATTGTGCCAACTTAAGTATTTTCGTAAGAGTTTTGTTTTGTGCTTAGTACCCTGTCCTCATAAAGAGTACAGGGCTGTTGTGATTCTAATAAATACCCTGTTTATCTTCATAACACTTGTGTGGTGTCCTTTCACTTGGTGTTCAAGGGGTATATGTGTGGTAAACAGCTGGCTTAACACGCCCTCTCGAGTCTTTAGCCTTAGACTGCTCGTATCCACGCTACTAGGATAGCTGGTCTATAAGGTTGACTTACAACCAATCATCAATAAGGGTTGTCTGGACTGATACATAGTTTTCACTAGAATAGTGAGCACTGCATATCAGGCCACCTTCTCACAGTATGTCTCATTCTTCCTTTGTTGCATCACAGACAACATGACACAGAACATTGGAGATGTGGAATGCACATGTCTCACTGCATTCTCCTCTGGCTGTGTTCCTAGACGGCCTTCTTACTTTTTCTTTTTCTCTTGTCTGTATCTCCCTTACAATCAATCAATCAATCAGAGTACTTGTAGAGTGCCCTACTTACCCATGAGGGTCCTAAGGCGCTGAGGGGAGGGGGGGTGCTGCTACTGCTCGAAGAGCCAGGTCTTGAGGAGTCTTCTGAAGGCGAGTAGGTCTTGGGTCTGTCGTATGTGGGTAGGGAGGGTGTCTTGGCGGTGAGGTAAGAGAAGGATCTGCCGCCGGAGGTCATTCATTTGATGTGGGGGACATTGGCGAGTGCGATGCTGGCGGAGCGGAGCTGGTTGGTGGGGGTGTAGAGGCTGAGTCTGCTGTTCAGGTAGGCTGGTCCGGCGTTGTGGAGTGCTTTGTGTGCGTGGGTGAGGAGCTTGAATTTGATCCTCTTGACGGGGAGCCAGTGTAGGTCTCTCAGGTGGGGGGGGTGATGTGGATGCGGCGGGGGACGTTGACGATCAGTAGGGCGGAGGCGTTTTGGATGCGTTGTAGTCGGAGGTGTTTGGCTGGGATTCCTGCGTAGAGTGCGTTGCCGTAGTCCAGTCTGCTGCTGACGAGGGCCTGGGTAACCGTTTTTCATGTTTCGGTCAGGATCCACTTGTAGATCCTGCGGAGCATGCGGAGAGTGCTGTAGCAGGAGGAGGAGACGGCGTAGACCTGCTTAGACATGGAGAGGGAGGAGTCGAGGATGACTCCTAGGTTGCGTGCATGTTCGTTGGGTGTTGGTGCTGTTCCCGGTGTGGTCGGCCACCAGGAGTCGTCCCAGGCTGAGGGGGTGGGTCCGAGGATGAGTACCTCCGTCTTGTCCGAGTTCAGCTTCAGACGGCTGCTCCTCATCCAGTCAGCGACGGCCTTCATTCCCTCATGAAGGTTGGTTTTGGCGGTGTGTGGGTCCTTTGTGAGGGAGAGGATGAGCTGGGTGTCGTTGGCGTAGGAGATGATGTTGAGGTCGTGATGGCGGGCCACTTGTGCAAGGGGGGCCATGTAGATGTTGAACAGAGTCGGGCTGAGGGATGAGCCCTGGGGGACGCCGCAGATGATGTTGGTGGCTTCGGATTGGAAGGGTGGGAAGCGGACGCTCTGGGTTCTGCCGGAGAGGAAGGATGTGGTCTAGTCAAGGGCCTTCTCTTGGATTCCGGTTTCTAGGAGGCGTGTCTTTACAGTGCGATGGCAGACCGTGTCGAAAGCGGAAGACAGGTCCAGGAGGATGAGGGCTGATGTTTCGCCGTGGTCTAGTTGGCGCCTGATGTCGTCTGTGTCAGCGATGAGGGCTGTCTCGGTGCTGTGGTTTCGTCTGAATCCGGATTGGGATGGGTCCAGGATGTTGTTGTCTTCCATGTTGCGGGCCAGTTGCTTGTTGACGATTTTTTCGATGACCTTTGCCAGGAACGGGAGCAGGGAGATGGGCCGGAAGTTCTTGAGGTCTTTGGGGTCCGCCTTGGGCTTCTTGAGGAGAGCGTTGATATCTGCGTGCTTCCAGCTTTCCGGGAATGTCCCTGTTTCGAAGGATATGTTGATGACCTTCCGTGGTTGGGGTGCGATGTCTGCGTCTGCTTTGTTGAATACGTGGTGTGGGCACGGGTCTGACGGAGACCCTGAGTGGATGGAGTTCTTGACCTTGCGTGTCTCATCGTCGTTGACGTTGGACCAGGAGGTCAGGCGGATGGCGCTGGTGGTGTTCACTGAGGAGGCAGGGGAGGTGGAGTCTGGCGTAGTCAGGTCGGTTGTGGTGTTGAAGCTGTCGTGGATGTCAGCGATCTTGCGATGGAAGAAGTTGTTGGTGTTGGCGCTGAGGTTGGAAGGTTCCTTTACGATGCTGAAGAGCTCTTTGCTGTTGTGTGCGTTGTTATCCAGGCGGTCTTTGAAGGAGGATCTCTTGGCTAGTCTGATGAGGTGGTGATGTCTGCGAGTGGCGTCCTTGTGTGATTGTCCGGTGTGCATTTGTGGAGCCATATTTTCTCCAGTTTCCTCATGCGCGTTTGGAGGTCTGGAGTTTGTCGGTGAACCAGGTGGCTCTCTTGCTGGCGTGGCTGTTGGAGGGTTTCTTGAGCGGGGCGAGGGTGTTGGTGCAGTCATCGATCCACTGTCTGAGGTTGCAGGCTGCGGTGTCTGGGTTGGTGGGGTCAGTGGGTGGGTTCTGGGCGAGGGTGGTAATCAGCTGGTCTTCGGTGACTTTGTCCCAGCAGCAGCGAGGCAGCTTTTGGGTGCGGTGGTGCGTGGTTGGTTTCTTGAAGGTGAAATGGATGCAGTGGTGGTCAGTGCAGTGGAGTTTGGTGGTGTGGTCGAAGGCAACGTGGGTGCTTGTGGAGAAGACGGGGTCCAGCGTGTGGCCGGCGGTGTGGGTGCGGTTACGAGTTGTCTGAGGCCGAGGTTGGCGAGGTTGTTGATCAGGGTGGCGGAGTTAGCGTCCTTGTTGTTCTCGAGGTGGAAGTTCAGGTCCCCAAGGAGGATGTAGTCAGTGGAGGCGAGTGCGAGCACTGTATTAACATCTCTCGGCAAATTACTCTGCAACTCTCCAAGTCTGTCAGTGCTCCTCTAGATGTGTTGGGGAGGGCTCCATTCCTCAGTCAACAGTGGGGATAGGAGTAGGCCCAGGAAGAATTATAATTCCGCTAGCGGAGTTAGTGGAAATCAGAAACTCCTTGTAACGTGTTCCCAGTAGATTCCACCATTCGGCGAGTAGCAAAATTATAATTCTGTTTGCATGTACAAGACTTGTGTTGGAGTGCGCTGGCAAGTGCAATGAGATTTGCTGGGTGCTGGTGCGGCTTCCGCTTGCCACAGAGCCTACCGGTGCCACTTTTGTGATGCTGGCAAATGCCTGCTGCTGCTTCTCAAGCAGATTCTATTCTCTAGAAGTAGCTAAATCAACTAAAAAATATGTCTTGAGTGACTATTCTATTCCAATGGACAGTTCAGGTTGGTTTTTAGTGCGAAAAGTAAAGTGCCCTAGAGACTCCAACTTCCTGTTCAGCAGTAATTTGTCCATCTCCTGGTCACTTTTCATTTGGATTTTGAGGTGAAGGATCACTCTCGTTGTCTACAATTTCTTGTGCATATATATCATTGGATTATGAAGGACTTTGTTTTTGTGATATCACAAATAAGTCCAAAAACGTTAGTATGAGGTGTTCTTTGATTGATAGACGGCATGCACCAGTATTTAGTTGTACTTTTATTCATTTTTTAAATTTGACTGTGGTTATGGTGGGTCACTTGGAGTTGCAGTAGGAGTCTAGTTATGTTTTGGGCATCTCATTTTTATCCTTTGTAGGCAGAAAGGTTACATAGATAAGTATACTTTCTCCATGTTGCTTACATTTGCACTATTAATTAATTAATGATACTATGTGGCCTAGTCTTACCACGGGCCATCCCACCAGTACAATTCATTGGGTATATGAAACAACGGTTTCTGTGGTCTATGTTACTAAATATCATTTAGCCCGGAGAGGTCATTGGATTAAATTAAAAATGTGGGTTTTACTTTGCTTTTTTAATGTATTTCACGTTTTGTTCTGCAAAGAGTGTATTTTGGTGGGGTAATACTATTTGATGTCTTGGGAAGATGTGTGTTGTTGTAAAAATGTTATAGCTCATTTAATCTTGATTTTTGGCATTGCTGAATTAATGCTGTGTCTCTGTGTTACCATACTGTCTTTGTCTGGCCGGTGGGTGTGTGTGCGTGTGTTTTTGCTATAGGCCACCATTTGTCTTTGTTCTCCATGCTGTGTGGCCGGTGACCATTTTTTGAAGCCAGCCAGTGTGCTTTTGCCATAGGCATGCATGTGTTCTTTGTTGTGTACACCATGCCTCCTTGCTTGTAGTTGTTGTTTGAACATGTGGCCGGGGGCCCTTTTGTGTAGCCAGCCAGTACTTTGGCCATAGGCCTCAATGTGTTCTTTGTTGTGTCCACCCTCCTCCTTGATTGTAGTTGTTGTTTGACCATGTGACCTGTAGCTATTTTGTGCAGCCTGCCAGTGTGCTTTTGCCATAGGTCTGCATGTGCTCTCCATCATGCCTACTTGCCTTTAGTTGTTGTTTAACCATGTGGCCGGTGGCTATTTTGTGTAGTCAACCAATGTGCTTTTGCCATAGGTCTAGATATGTTCTATGTTGTGTCCACCATGCCTCCTTGCTTGTAGTTGTTATTTGACTATGTGCCTGGCAACCATTTTGTATAGCCAGCCAGTATGCTGTTGGCGTAGGCCTGCATGCGTTCTTTGCTGTCCATGCCTCCTTGCTTGCAGTTGTTGTTTGACCATGTGGCCATTTTGTGCAGCCAGTGTTCTTTTGCCATAGGCCAGCATGTGTTCTTTGGTGTGTCCACCATGCCTCCTTGCTTGTTGTTGTTAGGTCTGGGCGTAGTTCGCTGAACTCTGTGAAGTTACAAAAAACTCTGCGAGTGGCAGAGTGCAGTGCGAACTGCAGGTTGTGCTGTATTCATCCGCTCGGGTAGAAATTCTACCTGAGCAGCAGCTCACGCTTGCAAACTTACTGTACGCGATCGCGAACGTACCGTTCCCAAGCGGGACAAAAACTCAGCTGCACATCGCGAAGCGGAGTTTTCTGCACTCCGTGAGCTCCGTGGAGTGCATAAAACTTGTAAAACTCCCTGAACGGAGCGAAGTTCACTGCCCAGGCCTAGTTATTTGATCATAAGGCCGGTGGCCATTTTGTGTAGCCAGCTGTGTGCTTTTGCCGTAGGCCTACATGCGTTCTTTGTTGTCCATGCCTCCTTGCTTGTAGTTGTTGTTTGACCATGTGACCGTTTGCCATTTTGTGTATGTTGTTTACACAAGCGCGGCCTTCCTATGTTGTGCTCATGCTCCTCGGTGCACCGTTTGTAATGGTTTAAGGTTGACACGTGTATGAAACTGCTGTTCACGCTCGTGTCCACCTTTTAGATAATGCGGATGGAGGTTGGCATTGTGGGAGGGCGCATGGGTGCATCTTTACTATGGAAGAGAGGGGAGATATATGTGGGTGTGAACGACGGTTGTCATTTCTCCAACTGGACTTACCGCTGTTAACCTGCTGAATAAAGATGTCGACTTAAAATTCCTGAGCCATCTTTCATTTGAAGCTAATGAGCCTTTGCTACAGGGTAGCCAGCCAGTGAGCCTTTGTCATAGGCCTGCAAGTGTTCTTTGTTGTGTCCACCATGCTTGTAGTTGGTTTTCGACCATGTGGCTAGCAGCCAGTTTGTATAGCCAGCTTGTGTGTGTTTTATCCAGTTTTCAAAGCCCTTTTCTATGGTGATTGATAGAAGGCTCTGCCATTCTTTTTTTATTTATTTTTAAATCTTTTTTTCCATGAAATCACTTAGTTTAACATGCTTGTGGATCATTATAGAATATGTATTATTTATGAAAAGTGTTCGATAAAATGTATTATATGCATTTGTTTCCCCCATACCTTCTTGCCTCCAATAGATTTCTCATAGTCCCCTAGTACACCAGCAATTATTTCCTTTTCTTTTTATTTAAAAGTTTTTTTTTCATGTTTGACATTTTCCCTCTACACCCTGCTAGCCATAGGTGCTTGCCACACATCAGCAATCCGCATAACATTTTTAAGGATTGTCATTAATCATTTTCCCCTGGACACTCTCCCTGCCATAGGCTTACACCAGCATTCATTTTTTAAGGATTATCCTTTTTCCCCTGCACTCCCCTGCCTGTCATAGGTGTCTCCCCTTTGATGCACATAAAGCAAACAGTTACAGTATGTGGATATCCTGGTTGAAATATTATATATGGTGATAGTGTGGTTTGACTTTCGAATGGAAACGATACACTATTGTTGTTCATTATTTCTGAGAAGATAACTTCACTAAATTATATTGTCTGTACTATGAATAATCAAACTGCAAAAATGCCCAGTTGCACTAAATGTTTTTCTTGCTTTTAGCCTGGTGCGCAACAGATAACAGCCACTTTACCTACAGCACAAATGGACTTGAACGCAACATGTGAGTCATTCTCTCTTCTGCTTGTGCAGCAAAGTGCAAACTGACAGAGCTTGAAGACAGCCCCAAAGACAGGTGCTGCCTAAAAAGGGGCCCAGGCGGGAGAGAAAAAAAAACACATTGCCTGTGCCACCACTGGCGTGACGACAAACACCTTTTTAGGAAACGTGGTGTGGCACTCCTACATCAATGCCACCACCCGAAACTAAGCCCAAGGCCATGTCTCCCAGCGAGGCAGCCACTGCCATCATGGCGACAAGCAGTGTGTCTGAATTGGATTTGTGTCAGCTGTAAACTAGTATCCAGTCGCCTTAGGAAACTGAGCAAAGTGAACAACAGGAGAGGCAGCCAGCTAGACATCTTTCTGAAGTACGAGGAGAACAGGAGGTTGAGCTTCCTGATGAGCATGATGTACCTCTTCTTGAACTATTGGATTTCTGATCTCCAGCCAAAAAAAAGAAAAGTTACTCCATCATCTTCTCCAAATTCCAATCCCCCCGTCTGATGATCGGGTCTGATTGGACCCTGGCTGAGTCCAGAACCGGCCATGAGAGACAAGGGAAAAATAAAGTTCCTGAAAGCCTTAGAATAATGGATGGGGATGAGGAGGAAGAGCCAGTCATAGTCATGGAAGCTGGCTCGGAGGACACCTACATTACCTGTCCAATGCAACCTGTTCCGAGGGATGTGGCACTGGTTCCAATACCACGGCCAGCTTCCATATTTGTAAGGAGACTGCTGAGACCTGCATCCACCACTACCTTAAAGTAATTGCTGTAGAGGAGCAGTCAACTTTTGTTTAATTCATAATCAAATATTGAAAAAGGTTCACAATTTTCAGTTTTGCTTCTTCATTCGTACATCCTTTATTAATTTTATTATTATTTAATTCTGTAAAAACATTTGCAGACTCCTTGAGTAGGCCTCGCAGAGCCCCAGGGGTCCTTGGACCACAGTTTAAAGACCACTGCATCGAAGAACAAATTAGGGAGGGACTATACATATTAAACAGAATCAAACTGCTATCCACAAAATTAAAGATAGTCGACTAAGTGCATTTAATTAAATTAGGACTTTCCATCATAGACACTGGGAACACCTGGGTTTTCTTGTAAGACTGGGACTACCATCATGCGATTTTAAAACTGCTTAAAGGAACAAGCATGAACAATTGGTTTGTAATGGAAAGTTTTGAAAGTGGAAACCAAAACCAATTTGCTGCTCTCACAATGTTCTTTTATTGGAAAGGTTTGGGAAGTCATGGCAGGCCTAGAGGAATGACCTCATGAAACAGGTTCTATCAATTCCAGATTGTTTCATGGACCACGTAACACCTCTGGAAAGAGTAGCAGAGGATACAGGACAATGAAGTTTCCTTAAGTAAATACGGACTTAAGAATCAAGCACTCAGAGACCCGATGTTCCAGCTTACTACTCTTTAAGACGTCTAGCTACACAGAGATTTGGTCGCTCAGGAAAGGCAGGATAATCCACTGCTGTTAATCGTTTTGTACAGCTGGAAATTGAGAACAGAATTCCAGGAGAACACTGCCTAGCCAAAACATCCAAAGGATTGCTGTCTGAAACACAAACTCATGGTCAGTTTTGCTGACAGACCCATCGGCGAGAGACCAGGAATCTCAAGCCAGGGATTTAACTCAAGAAAGACTATGTTACCACATCATAACATTTGATATTTTGGTAAAAGAGGTCTACTTAACCTTATTCACTTTTTAATAGTCAAATTACTGTATGCTTCCCCACAGGTTTCTCATCAATAAAGTGTGGTGTATACAACGGTCGATCTATGTGTGTTCACCATTCTGTAAGACTTACATGAAGACGCTAGGTAGCTTAATATAGTTGCAACAATAGTGACAGGGCCACAGCGCTTAATTGAGCGTGTCAGTTTGACTGAATTGTAACTTGTGATCTGTAACATTTTATTAACAACACATTATTAGTGAATCCTCATGCCCTTCTTTCTGTAGCTTCTGCGTCTCTCAATGGTGGTCAGAAACAGATAGGATCCCAGGTGGAAGGTGGACACTGATGTCGCTTTAAGCAGCGAGTGTTTGGAGACACAATGGCTTTACTTATGTCCTTTTGAAGCCTAAGAGAGCTGCACACTGCTTTTACACATCATCTGATTCAACAGCACAGCCTCGGAGGGTGGAACACTGCTTTTACACAACATTTGGCTCAACAGCACAGCCTTGGAGAACGTCACAATGATTTTACACAACAGCTGACACAATGCTGCAAGCTTCCAATCAAGGTCTCTAAGGAGAAATCTCCACTTTCAACTGTTTTACAAATTTGGAGAAACTGTTCAAATAAGGCTCTTTAATGAAACAACAGGAATCCTTGAAGGATAAATTGGTGGAAGAGGTTATCCCAGAAGGACTAAGCGTGGCCGTGGTTCTCATGTGTAATCCATCAGCAAATTGTATTAAACGGATTATAAAAAATAAATTGGAGAATTTTGGAGGTTGGTGAGAAGAAGCTATCACTGTACCCCTCTCTTTGAACAGAGGTCAGAACCTCAGGAACCCTCACAACAATGACTGACATACCTGGGGCCGATGGTATAAGTACATCAGACCGTCTGCCCTACTTATGGTAGGCATTCTGACCTACGTGTTTCTCTTCAGGAACACAATGAAAAGACTGGTTGTGTCAAACTGAAAAAATCTATGAAAAATGACCTAGACTCCCTTGTAGAAAGCTCTCAGTGTATCAAGTACATGATTTATTGGTTTCACAAAAAGCAAACTCTCACTTTAGGAGTAAAACCAAAAAGTCTGTTGTGCAACCGTGTGAAAAATGGCAGCAACTAAGCAAACTTTAAGTGGTTTTAGAGGAGCTCCTGTTGCTCCTCTGAGGACACAGGGATGGCCAGGTTGGTGGAGATCGCTAAACATGGTGGAAGGTAGTCCAACGGGGTAGTGGAGGTTGTTACGCCTGTTCCTCTGGCAGACCGTGGACCCCTGTCAAACTATAAATGAGCGGGAAAGTCTTCAAATGTAACTCAAATAGAAAAATCACTAAAGAAAGGCGGGTTGGATTTAGGGCACTCTATCAAAAATGCAACAAAGCGTTACACCAGCCAAACCAACGGCCCACCCACCAGCCCTGTTTAGAGTTGGACAGATTGTCAGCCTTTCATCGGAAATCCCATTGAGTCTGTCGATGGAAAACTTCTTCATATGAAGAAAGGGCTCGAAGAAAACCCATCAGACATTATTAGATAAAGCAGTGCTATATAAGAACCTTAACAAAAAAAAGAAAATTTTGTATTTGCCAAATTCATGTTTAAATCCCTGTGGTATTTTTATGGATTATTAACAAGAGGACTGCCAAGATACAGACATATTTCAGCTTTCCTAAAAAAAACAGGTATTGATTGGGTAAAAAAGACTGAATTAAGTTCCCAAAACAGCTGTGAATCCCAGATCTCAGTATTACTGGTAGCACTTCTCTCTTCATTAACACAGAAGGAGAGGTAGTACCACCTCAAGCAAAGAACCGCTTCTCACTCTGAGAGAAGGCACACTGGTGAGAATAGTCCCCTCTGATACCACCTGCACCAGACTCCCAGCTGAAAGCAGTCATGCTATCGAAATTTGACCCCTCTATTACCAAATAAACTAGGCTCCTTGCTGACATCACAAATATCTTTAAAGTTTAGGGAATAAATCACATCTAAGATCGCCTTATATACACTCAGCAGTCAAATACCATGAATTCTAATAAATTTGTTGTTTTATTACGTCTAAAAACATAAATTTCTTATTAACATGTAACATCTAGTCATCATTGTGTACATTCCATAGCATCATGATTGTTCTTGCTTTATAATAATTTAGTTCCTGTTAATGTTAAAGTAAATCCTGGTACACACCTCTGTAGTGTGGTTTTTAAAGGCTCTTGGATGTCCATACATGGGTGGCGTTTGGTTATGTATCATTATTACAGATCTATAAAGTATGGGGTTTCAAATATATTATGCCACTAATGGAAGTATAAACCCCTTGTTCCTAAATATAGATTTTCCAGTTTAGAACTTGTTGCTGTTAACGTGAAAGTAAAGTGAGTTTGACCCTGGAGCAAACCCCTGGAGTGTGTTATGTATAAGGATGGGTGTGCTGAAGAGCAGTCTTGTTGCTGTTCCTCACTGGCTGGGTGGTGAGGGTTTTTCCCCCGTGTGTGTTCGCTGGTGGCTCCGGAGGGTTGCCAACCCTCTGAAGCTCTTCACACATTCACTGCACTGGAATGGCTTTTCCCCAGTGTGTGTTCGATTATGTTTTAGTAGGTCTGATGACCTACTAAAGCTCTTTACACATTCACTGCACTGGAATGGTTTTTCCCCAGTGTGTGTTCGCAGATGACTCCTGAGAGCTGAGGAATGACTAAAACTACTTCCACATTCACTGCACTGGAATGGTTTTTCCCCAGTATGTGTTCGCTGATGTGATTGGAGATGTGATAACAGACTGAAGCTCTTCATACATTCACTGCACTGGAATGGTTTTTCCCCAGTATGTGTTCGCTGATGTGATTGGAGGTGTGATAACCGACTGAAGCTCTTTACACATTCATTGCACTGGAATGGCTTTTCCCCAGTGTGTGTTCGCAGATGACTCCTGAGATTTGAGGAATTACTAAAACTACTTCCACATTCACTGCACTGGAATGGCTTTTCCCCAGTGTGTGTTCGCAGATGACTCCTGAGAGCTGAGGAATGACTAAAACTACTTCCACATTCATTGCAATGGTATGGTTTTTCCCCAGTATGTGTTCGCTGATGTGATTGGAGATGTGATAACCGACTGAAGCTCTTTACACATTCACTGCACTGGAATGGCTTTTCCCCAGTGTGTGTTCGCAGATGACTCCTGAGAGCTGAGGAATGACTAAAACTACTTCCACATTCATTGCAATGGTATGGTTTTTCCCCAGTGTGTGTTCGCTGATGTGATTGGAGATGTGATAAAAGACTGAAGCTCTTTACACATTCACTGCACTGGAATGGCTTTTCCCCAGTGTGTGTTCGCTGATGTGATTGGAGATGTGATAAAAGACTCAAGCTCTTTACACATTCACTGCACTGGAATGGCTTTTCCCCAGTGTGTGTTCGCTGATGTGATTGGAGATGTGATAAAAGACTCAAGCTCTTTACACATTCACTGCACTGGAATGGCTTTTCCCCAGTGTGTGTTCGCTGATGACTCCTGAGTGTTGAGGAATCACTAAAACTACTTCCACATTCACTGCACTTGAATGGTTTTTCCCCTGTGTGTGTTCGTTTATGTACTTGGAGGTCTAATAACTGACTGAATTTCTTCACACATTCAGTGCAATGGTGCAGTTTTTCCCCAGTGTGTGTTCGCTGATGTCTTTGGAGCTGTGATAACTGACTGAAGTTCTTAGCACATTCATTGCAATTGCATGTTGCTTCTCCTGTGTGTGTTCGCTGATTATCTTTTAGGAGTGTTAACTGACTGAAGTTTTTCATATATTCATTGCAATTGCACGTTGCTTCTCCTGTGTGTGATTGCTGATGGTTCTTTAGTAGTGATGACAAACTAAAGCTCTTGCTGCATGGGTATGATTTTTCTTTCTTGGGTGGTGTCTCTGGGCCGGGTTTATCTTTGTCTGTATCCCAAGAGTGCGTTTCCTGAGGAGCTAACATGGTTGATAAAGCACTTGTGTTATTCTCACGTTCCCGGTGTGTGTGTGGTATTTTGGGATGGTTGATTTCAGAAATACAAGACTCGCCAGCTACATATATTATTATTTTGGCAAGTAAAGCTTCTTTGTAGGTGGGTAGGTCTTTAGATTGCTTATTAGTTTTGTGTGTTACGGGTAAAGATTAGTCTTCCTTCTGGAAGATGCAAATTAGCACAATCTGTTGTAGATTAGAGACCTTCTCTTTCTATTACCCTTCAGTTATCTGGCTCCACTCCCTTGTGTTTTTCTCGTGCTCATGTGGTTTGGCCAGAAAGAGTTTATAATACACCTAGCACGATGAATGGTGGTCTGCCATCATTACAGGAAGCAGAGCAATGCTGTATCCACCTCATACCGAACACATCATCAAAGCTGGTGGTGCAGGCCTGTTTATACAGGAGGTGGTTTGTCAGTGTTGTTGCCTTCATTTTCTTGAGGTCATTTCTTAGTCCTGTTGCGTGCATCCACTGATATGCTTCTTCCAGGATCTATCAGTTTATGTTCAGGTTCCTCATTCTCTGACTGTGCAGATCTTTTCCTGAATATTGGAGCTCATTTTTTCTAACCACTTTTTTCAGAATTGCACGATTACTGTCATAATTCACGATCCTTTGTGCATTCAAGGCTGGTTTCCTATTGGATGTAAAGAGATTTAAAATCACTAAATGGAAATGTAAGAGAATGTGAATACACAATATTTAACTAGTTGTAAAAGACATCTCTTCTTTACCATGTATGAATGTTACCAAGAGATATTTCACCATACACAGATATTTAACTAAATCTTTCATTGAACATGTCACTCTTACTTACTTCAGAAAAGGAGGTGATTTTCCAGTGTTCACAGAGTAACTTAGTACAGAAAGAGCACACATGGAGTGCCCACTCGCTAGAGGTACAGCTTTAGGAAGATGCAACATGGGCAAGATTTTATTTAAACAAGAAGGGATTGTGGAAAAAGAGATGGATCAGGATGTGCTGCTGTCACTTCAGCTTCAGGAAGTGTATAACAACGGTAACCCTTTCAAGAACGGTATCACAAACAAAACTCTTCAGGAAGTATATAATAAAGGTAACGCTGCAGGAAGTATATAAGAAATGAAGCTCCATTCACTCTTCTTGAAAGTACTTTCCTGTTCACACTGGAGCAGCTGAAGTTCCAACTCCTGTCTTTACTTTTCTGTTTGTTAAGTTATCTTTGCCACATTCCAAGGGATTGTTCAAGCATTTGTTAGAAGATTGCAGCATTGATTATAGAGATTCCATCACAACCTGTAATATACCTGCGATATGTCTGCTGCCAATACATGTCTGCTTTTTGTCTTTTTCTACCTTGCCATGGCATCTGACTTAATGTTTTCCGTGTGGTGCCAGCATGCTACTCTGTGGGTGGATGGAGCGTTGGCAGAGTGGGACAAGATGTCAGTGGCAGGTGTGTGCAGCATTTACACCTTTGGGCATTTCTTGAAATCAGCTTCACCTTACTCCCTGTTCATCGCCTTCCATACTCCCTTATGTCTGTGTACTCGCTCAGCAGGGTTCACTCACAGCTAAAGCAGAGGAGTGACTCGATGCACACAGCAGACATCAGGTAATGATCTGATAGACAAACGGCCATGCTTGGCAGTACCAGGATCACAAGCGTCATTAAAGAGGCTCGCCAGGGACATACAAACGGAGGAAGTGCACAGGTAGGTACTAATGAGGTACAAACAGAGGAGGTGAACATGTAGGGACATGCTCCTTTTTGGGTCTGTTTCAGACCTTTACTGGGCTGGGTATTGGTGTGCACTGTATCTTATTCCTACGGCTGACAGAGGCACTTGCTGCAGGGGTGTTTCCACTTTGACCCTTTACAAGAGGAGAGCAGAGCCTTAGAAAGCACAACACCTGGAGGCTGCCTGCCTTGAGGGGAAGGTGAGGGGCAGGGTGTCAGACAATATCAGCAAGGGACATAAAAGGATCCTATGAAACACAGCCGCAGAGAAGCGAAATTGTCAGCCTAGATGGAGAAGAGCCGGGTCTTCCACTGTTTCCGGATCAGTAAGTGATATTGACTCTTTCTAAGGTTAGGAGCGATAGAATTCCATCGGGTCAGAGCTTAGACATGGAAGGAGCAACCTCCTGTTCTGGCTCTGCTGTGACGAGGGATGAGGGCCTTGTTTAGATTGGCGGAGCGTAGTGTTCTGGAGGGCATGTAAAATTGCATCCAGGCAGCTAGGCTGGATTCTCCTTGCTTGCATGGATTTTGTGGGATATGGATAGGGCTTTGAACTTTGAAAGCTTTCTAATAGGAAGCCAATGGAACTTGCTCAAAAGTTGGGAAGCAGAGCTGAATTGGTTCAGAACAGAATTCTTTGAGCCCTAATAGAGATATTTGCAATAGTCCAGGAGCAAAATGACAAGGGATTGTACAATCAGTTGGCTGGATTGCCAGGAAAAGTATCCTATAATTGGTTTGAGGTTCCTTAGGATGCCAAAACAGTTCCCCTGCTGGAATCTTGACTTCGGTTTCAAAGGATGAAGAGCTATCCATCCATACCCCAAGGTTTTCTACCACCACTTTATGTTCGACGGGTACATAGTATTTCTGGCCATCGTTGATCACTGCAAAGATGGGTATGCCTGCCGAGCACAATTTAAGTTTTAAACAGTCGCTGTGCATCCATGCCACCACCACTATTAGACAGTTTCTATATTTGAAACAACCGCTGGTCAACTCTGCTGACAAGGAAATAATTAGCTGAGTGTCGTCAGCATACAACACTGGTGAGATTTCAAGGGAATTAACTACCATTACCAGAGGTCTGACGTGAATATTAAAAAGGGTAAGACTGAGCTCCAAACCCTGGGAGATGCCAGGAGCCAGTCCTCTTTGAGATGAGACGAAGAGGGGGAGGGGGATATAACTTGAAAAGGATCACTCCTTTAAAAAGGAGGTAAACCAAGCCAGACCTTTGCCCTGTACCCGCAGGTCAGTGAGGCGAGTTAATATTATTGCATGTGAGACAGTGTCGAAGGCCACGCTTAAATCTAGGAGTATTAGAGCCCGGGATTTGCCGGCATCTGTAGTACTGCAAAGGGATTTGGTAACTGTTAAAAAAGCAGTTTTGCTGCTGTATGATCCAGATCCACTTCGGGAACAATCTAATATTTGATATTGTTCTAGTATTTTGGTTAGGAGATTGTTTACATGTTTCTCCACATCCTTGGACGGAAATGACAGAAGAGAAATGGGTCAATAGTTTTCTGGCTGAGTGGCATTTAGTGAAGGATCACTGTGCGTGTTTCCATATTGATACTTATGTGCTCAGCGTGAGCTTGGCTAATTCTAGAAATATGGGTGTGACGCTCTCCTGAAATGTCAAAATATTATCAGGTTTAAATGGGTCATCTGGAGATCCAGATTTCACTTGACGCATTAAGGTGGAAATAGAATCTGCGTCACGTAGAGCCAATTGGTCCAAGGGAGCCCATTGCGAGTGGTAGGTCCCTGTGTCAAGAGAGACCGGTTTGACTGTTTTCTCACCCCTGTTAAAGTAAAGATAAAGATAATTGAACAAGCTTGCTGCAGTGGCTGTTAGAAGCTTCTGCTAATCCAGGAGTGGAGGTGGGTTTAATCAGGTTGTTCACAATAGAGAATATTTACATGCTTTGATGGAAGTCTCCGCCCATTCTCTATTGGAGTCTAATAGAGGCACACTCCTTTCGATAAACCTTGAAAAGGCAGAAGTGTCCAGTTTATGCTACTGCTTTCTCATTGTGGGGTTACCGGTAATGTTGTTTTCAACGCTAGGTGTATCAATGGTCATAGGCAACATATAATGGTTTGATCAGGTCACTAGAACAGGGGGAGCAGTTTGAAGGGTGGCCAGGTTGGAAAAAAAAGGGTCCAGAAGATGGCCGGCCTCATAGCTGAATGTTTTACTATCTGAGCTAATTGGAAAGTGGCCAGGTCATTAGTAAGGTCCTGGATTTCTTTATTGTTGAAAGATTCAAGTCTCCAAATATGCTTAAGTTGGACAATTGAAGTGAGTGCACTCTATTAGAGATTCCCTAGGGACGCAATGGAGCAGGGCCGTGGCACTGAATACAGTCCCCAGGCTCCACCGCATGCCGCGTCACTCTCCTGCGCCCGGAGGCGCTTAAAGGCAGCAGTGAGGTCCCACTGTGGGGGACACATCAGAGCAGACCCATGGCACTGACTAGAGCCCAAGGCTCCACCCCACGATGCATCACTCTTCCCGCGCCCAGAGGTGCTGTAAGGCAGCAGCGAGGTCCCGCTGTGGGGGCCGCATCAGAGCAGAGCCCGGGCACGGACTACAGCTGCTTAAAGGCAGCAGCGTGGTACCTCTGCATGGGCCAAGGGCAGACCCATCCATGTCCGTCAGAGCCCAGAGGAGGCTGGGCCCCCGTCTAACTTCTACACTCGCCCGTTACAGGCCCACCATGGGCAAGAAAAAGCTGAGAGCAACAGAGGAGGTAACTGTTACCTCTTTAAATACCTTTCTTGCCAAGGCAACATCAGCATTAGAAAAATAAATCGCACTCACAGAAATGAGAATTTCGTTAGGGTTAGGGACAGGGCATTCATCTAATCTAGTTGTTTCTCCAACTAAGGGGGGGTGTAAACAATATGGGGTTTTTCTTCCAGAATTACCGGCAGATCCTGTACCAACCCCGGAACATTCCTAGCCTGCCTCTACATTTAGTGGGAAACCAACTGACGCAACCTCCGTAAATGGTAAATGAAAAAGAGGCCATGCGACACTGCCCTCCAAGTGTCCTGCCAAACAAAATCAGGAAGGTTTCTATGCCAGCGAGTTCCACATGTATGAATAGCCAGCAACTTTCAGAGACTACATTTTCCTCATATTGGTGTGATCTTCTTGATAACTTTAAACAACTTTTGCAACCAATCTATGCCTGTTTAGATTCTACAGATAGCACCTACGGTCATCCCCTCCGATGTCTGTATAACTCTTAAAAAATTATAATTGTGAAACTCATAATTTGCGTTTTAATTGTGAAAACATGATCCTTGGTCGTGAGTAGGTTAAATCGCCCTCAAATTCTATTGGTCATCCTTTTGTTGAAAATCAGTGGCCCCCAGCAGGGATCCTATAGGTCCAGACCATGTAGATTTGGTCCCTAGGTGTTGCTCACCACAGGTGACCATACAAGATTCTATGGGTAAGGGACAATCACACGACTTATCAAGACCACAGGTTCAGGTAAATCCCCAGTCTACTCAGGCCCATAGCAGACCAAATCAGCAATACATGGACTTCCCTCCTGCAGCTTGTCACTATGTTCAAGTTTTAGTCAACGTGCCTTTACTGCGTCCCAATCTTAGGAATTCTTCACTTCAGCTGATGGCCATGGCTCAACACTTTGATATTTTGTATCTTTGAGTGATAGTTCAAACTCTGTCCTCGTTTCCAACAGAGTCTACTGGCCCCTCCACCCTGGCAGACCATGGGGCATATCATTGCTAACAAAAAAGTATGTCTCTTTCCCAAAATAACCGGGAATAAAAATAAATGTTATATGTTGCATGTTATGTCAGTCAATGTAAGTGTACAGTCAAAACAAGTGCATGGAAGATATGCTTTTAACAGAATCCTTTGTACAGGAACACCAGGAACAGACACAGACGGAATGCAATCCACTGTTTATGATTAGATTTTCTTTATTTTAGGAGCACAAGAAAGAACACACACTATTGCTTTGTTTATATTATATAGGCACTAACCTCACTATTGTCGAAAATAACGTGGCCTGCCCTGTAGGGCAGGCAATATGTATAAACATACAAACTATTTTTCTCTCCCTATCACAGATACTGCGGGTACAACGTTAACCGTATGTATAATTAAGAGACACACACACTAGGTGTGTTCTGTACTTATTTAAAGTCATTTTCGGTTCATTTACAGGAGTGGCATACATGGGGCTGGCCCCCATGTTGTCCTGAAGAAGAGGTGTGGGGGACACCTTGAAACATGGCGACAGGACGTTAGGAACCATGACCATATAAGTTATACATCCTTTGTCTAACCCCCTTTTTTAACATACCAACTAGAAGCAGGAATAAATAATTGAGCTCACTAGCTAGGTATTTTTAAATAGCTCTAATCACCACTCCACTATACACTGCATCACACATAGTTTCACAAAACCAGTGCTCCTACGTATCCTTCGCAAGTCGCAGCACGCCCCAAGCAGTAGATGCTCGGAATGGCCCCAATGATGAAGTATGTCACCTAGGGGCAAACCTGGGTGAGTGAGGGAACTAAGAAAATACATTTTCTTTTCTGGTAAGGCGAACCCAAAGTTTGGGGATACCCTGTAAATTTTCTCACTGGCTAGGTTCCCACGATCCACCATGCATGGATTTCTGTACTGATCTTTCCTAAATCATTGCCTCCTCAGTCTGTTCTTTATAACTATTATCAAATGTTTTCTGGTTTGGTACCCGTGGAGAGGGTTCACTTGGACATTTTAGATTCACTAAGCAGTATTACATCCTAACCAATTGACCCTACATCATCCTTCTCACCAGTACAGACAGCAATTTGGTCGCAGGAGTCCCTAAGTGATATAAAGATTTGCAATAACTTTTTGTACTGTTTAACTTTTTGAATGTCGCCTTTTAAGATCTATTTGATCGAAATAAAGGAAAATGAATGATATAAAGATTCTCTCTTGGAATATAGCGGGCTATGAAAACAAAAAGGATAATCAAAATTGGTATAAAGTGTTCACTGATAATATCTGCTTTCAGGAAAATTGGGCAGAGCAGTCTGTCTATGTAAATGGCTACAGCTCCTTTGTTACACCAGCAGTTCCATCAGCAGCAGGTAGATCTAAGGGGGGCTTACTCAGAATTGTAGCAAACACGATCACCCTATCTAAGGTGACCTTTATCAGTGACTCGACCCATTTTCATGTTATCGTGGCTGAAGGTTCTGGGAAAATTGATTTGTTACGCATTCATTATTATAATAATAATTTTAAGAATTATACACCGGTGACAGATTAGTTGGTGGGAATATTGGAATCTCTGTTAACATACCAAACATGTTCACTTTTTTTAATTTGGGCTGGGGATTTTAATGTGTACTGTAGCCCCAATTCGGACCAATGCATTTGTGGGGTAACCGACACTAATGATTCGTTGCTAGTCCCTTTTTTTTTTTTTTTTTTAAACGTTTATTTGGAGATAAGCAAGGAAAAAGGAAGTGCATACATGATACATACAGTTATAAATGGCTATTACAGTAGAACGAAATACTCAAAAGAGTCCTGAGTACAGAGTGGCACAGCAATCAGTATATATAGCAATAGTCAAATACACAGAGCATGTAGGAGAGTGATGATCCAGGACGCACAGGTAAACTGATGAGATGATACAGTATGGGCATGTTCTGTTAGCGCAAAAAAAAACCAAAGGAGAAACAGAAAAAAGGGCTAAACCCTGACAGGAGTGCGATCTCCATCTCTACCATCTAATTGACATACAAGGAAATACAGCCCCCTTGATCTCGCAGAAAGAGGATGCAGTCCAGCCCCCCCCCCAATACCTGAGGACCTGCAAATGTAGAATGATCTCTCAACCCACCGTGCTGAAGTCAACCAACCCCTACTCGGTCCTCATGTTCAGAATCAGAGTCCTGCACAGCTCTAGTTAGGAGGTACACCTGAAGCGGGCTCCAAAAGTCTTTGGGTCTGCACCTCACGGGCATCAGTTCAGAATAGACATTATATTGGTCCTGACAGTATATGAGGTCGTTCAACCAATCCTGGAAGCGCGGTACCCTGCCACGACCCCAGCAGCAAGCAACCCTACGCTTAGCCAGAAGCAGGGCCACGTCAACAAATCTACGATGAGAGGCAGGCACGTCATTAGAATAACCCAGCAACAACACCAAGGGGTCAAACGCCACTCCATCCTCCGCCATAACCTGCAGGGCCACATGGACCTGAGTCCAGTATTCCAGTACCCCCGCACAACTCCAAGCCAAATGCAGAAAGTCAGCACCTTCTGCTCGACACCTAGCGCATCTGTCATCCTCCGCTAAATGAAACCGAAGTTTCCTCGCCGGGGTGTAATAGTACCTCTGGACAAATTTGTAATGGATGATTTTCAAGTGACAACTGGAAGAAACATTGGCCGTAAGTCCACAGCAATACTTCCATTGCTCGTCAGTAATAGGGGCTCCCAGCTCAGCAACCCACTGCTCACGCACCCGATTGGAAGGGACAGAGCGCTGTCGGCGAATAGCACCGTATAGTTTCGACACCAGGTGACGCCCATCCGAAACCAACAGCACATGGAGGGGGAGGGTGACTTCCGGCTCCGAAGGGAAATCCGGTAGCAAGGCACGCATGCCCTGCCTCAGACGAACATAGTAAAACAGCTCCAAAGGGGAGCAGGCAGCAGCTCCAAAGAAATGAGCCTGAGTACGGAAGGCACCTTCATGAAACACGTCACCCCACGTAAGAATACCGAGCCGCCTACACAATCGTTGAAACCCCGTTTCCAGCAACAGAGACAAATCAGGATGATAGGATAGAGGCAGGGCCGGCGAATAAAGAAAGGAGACGCCCAGCAGTCGTGCTACCCGTTTCCAGGCATCCACCGTGCATGTCACCGTCGTTTGAGGCGTGTCCACATCCGACACCTTGCCCAATACTAACCCTTCCAGTGGGAGCGGATGGGCAACCCAATGTTCAGCCGCTATCTGGGGCATAAATGGCGTGGGGCGCATCCAGTGATAAGCGTAATGCGTTTGAGCGCTAAGATAGTAAAGCTCAAATTCAGGGACGTCAAATCCTCCATCAGAACAGGGTAGTGTGAGGGTAGCCCAAGCCACCCGCAGCTGTTTGCCCCCCCAAAACAATCGTATGAGCTCAGAGCGAAGTCTGCGAAAAAAATAAGCACCAGGATGATATGGAAGGTTTTGAAATAGGTACAGAAAGCGGGGCAAAACTACCATCTTGATAAGGGACGCCCGACCGGCCATGGAGAGAGGCAAGGACATCCATCTAGTGACGTCATCTGCCAGTTTAGTAATAGCCACACCATAATTAAGCCTGATCGTTTCTTCTCTGTCCAATGACACAACAATGCCGAGGTACCGCAGCTCCGAATCGCACCATTCCAAAGGGTAATCAAGAGGAAACCTACTCACAGCTAAGGGGGAAGAGTTGGGATTTCCGCCAGTTGATATGGACACCAGAGACACCCCCAAAAGCAACCAACTCTCGCAAGAGCGCATTAAGGTTGTTTTCAGGATCTTTCACATAGAGCGTGACATCATCCGCATACAAAGAGATCCCGACCTGACGCTGAAGACAATTGAAGGCGCTCTGCTGGTGTAACTGACGAATCCTGCAGGCCAGAGGCTCAATGGCAATGGCAAATAGGAGGGGCGAGAGGGGGCATCCCTGACGACTCCCCCTTGTAAGAGGGAACGGGGGGGATAGCACCCCATTCACCACCACCCTCGCCATCGGTTCAGTATATAAGAGCTTAACCCATGAAATAAAGATCCGAGGAAAGCCCATCCGACAAAGTACATCAATAAGATAGCCCCACTCAACGGAGTCGAACGCCTTAGTGGCATCAAGGAAGATGGCGGCGACCGGGATATCTGGAGCAATGGTCGAAATAAGGGAAAACAAGGTACGAAGATTGTGGGAGGTAGCACGACCAGGCACAAACCCCGACTGATCGGGCAGAACAATAACAGGCATGAGCTCAGCGAGTCTCACCGCCAGGACCTTCACGAGTATTTTTACATCGCAATTGAGCAATGAGAGGGGCCTATAGGAACCCACATCCAGCGGATCCTTACCCGGCTTGAGCAGCGACGTAATAGCGACCTCCCGCATGGAACACGGCAGTCGCCCCTCCTCCAGGGACTCCTCAAAAACCTCGCGGAGAACGGGAGCCATAATGTCCACATAACACTTATAGAATTCAGCAGGAAGGCCATCCAGACCAGCGGCCTTCCCTTTATTCAAAGACATGATGGCATTCCTGACCTCCTCCACCTCCAGGGGCCTACCTAAGAACGCCCGATGATCATCCGACAACCAACAAAGTGCCAACTCATCAAGAAATCCGCCATATCGTGTCTCACCAGCCTGCTGTGTCGTGTAAAGGTGTGCGTAATGGTCAATAAAGGTACGCTGAATCTCCGCAGTGTCCCGACAGCGAGTGCCATCCGGCAAAACCAATTCCAGCACGTCCGACCCATGCCTTGGATGTCTAGTAAGGGCAGCAAGGACCTTACCGGGCCGCTCCCCCTCACAGTACCTCCTCGCCGTCCAATACTTCCCCCTATGTTTAGCCTCCCTGGCGGCCTCCTCCTCATACTCGGAGAGCTTGGTACGGAACTGGCTCAAAAGATCGGGATCCGAGTCAGCCTGCATCCTGCGTTCTAAGTCACGCAAGTCACCCTCCAAGCCCCCGAGAGTCCGAACAATCAGTTTAAGCATTCCACACCTTTTAGAGATGGTGACTCCCCGGATCGTAACCTTGAACGCCTCCCATATAACCTCGATACTGTCGACAGAACCCTTGTTTCTGGGGAAGAACGCCTCCACCTCCTCGCCAAGCTCCTCCCTGAACACAGGGTCAAGCAAGGCAGTCGGAAAAAGGCGCCAAGGCGGGCGCGGCCTGTGCAGCCCGGGAACAGATAGAACAACCTTCACCGGGCAGTGATCAGAATACGTACGAGCAAGATGCACAGCCTCCCGCAGGCCAGCCACCAACCCCCTAGAGAGAAACACATAGTCCAGCCTCGCCCATGAGCGCGCATGTGCAGTGTAATGCGTGCCCTCCTTAGTGGCAGGGTGAGAGTACCTCCAGCTGTCGATCAGCCCAGCCTCCTATACCACCCCACGCAGAACTTCTCTAGCTTGCACATTATACTGAGGACTCCCGTCCGATCTATCTAACTGAGCATGAAGTGCAAAATTGAAATCTCCCCCCCACACGATGTAAGTGGCATCTACAGCAAGCACATGGCCCCACAATGTAACGAAAAAAGTTGGCGTATCAACATTGGGAGCATAGCAATTAACAAACAGCACAGTGATCTGCCCAAGCCGCCCCCACAGTAGCACATAGCGCCCCTCAGGGTCTCCCATAGATCCCAGTTCTTGAAATGCGAGCGATCTTTTAACAAGGATAACAACCCCGCGAGCATAAGAGGAGTATGAAGCAAACATCCTGGCCGCAGCCCACCTCCCACCAAAGCTAGGAGAAGGTCCAGGTCGCAGATGCGTCTCCTGGAGGAGGGCAACATGAATAGCATGCCTGTCCAAATACTGGATCACATTACGACATTTCCTGGCATCATTAAGACCCCGTACATTCCAGGACAAAATTGATATCTTGTCTATAATGACAGTCGACATTAGCCATATTCAGGGCCCCACAGGACCCAATGAGCAAGGGCTGAACGTCCGACTCCCAGCAGCAGCCAGCAGCAGGACACCAACTCAGGACGCAGCCGTCCCACCACATACACTCCACACACATCCCAGCCATCTCCAAACCATGCAACCAGAACCTCAACAACTCCCCCCCAGCAGCACCATCCGTGGAACAGGCACCCAGGAAACACATCGCGCAGCACGCAGCAAACACAGCTCATCCGGCCCACAACCCGCACACACGTTCCACGTGTAGCGTGCTCACCACCACGCGGTCGCCAGAGATGGCGGCCGTTTCTCTCAGGCTCACAACGGACGAAGGCAAGGGCCCCAGGACCAATGCCGCCCAAAATAAAAATGGACCAGCCGAAGCAGCGGGCTCGGAGCCGCGCCTGCACACACAGACAGCAATAGCAATCCACGCATCGACCCATGAGGCCCGGGCGAGCACGTGTCGTCAGCATCATCCCCACCCCACCCACCTGATGACACCCCAACTATCAGGCCATGCAAACCCCCACCCCCCCCATTCCCCAACACACATCCAGTCAACCAACAAAGGACTAGAGTCCAAACCAAAGGTACAAGTGGGGTACACCCTCCGGGGAACCCTCTAGAGGTGCACGACACCACTCCCACACACCACGCCAGTGTCCGAGCCAACGAGTCCCAAATGGCCCCAGGCGCAGCGCGGGGGAGGGGGGGTGCCCAGAGCGCGAAACCAAATAGCACCAACCTGCGGTTCCATACCGACCCCAAGAAACGCCACCCATACATACAATTGCAAACAGGCAAGGTAAGGCCCCCGCCACAAAAAGCGGATGGCAGCTAGGCCTCCAATGCAGTTAAGGAAGTCAATGCAAAAGACATAGGTCTATAATGTCTCAATACAAAAAAGAACAAGGTCACCCCAATCAGGCGACCTCCTCCTCAGCCGCCGAATGTTCACCCTCAGGGTCTCGGTCGCCTCCTCGATCTGCAGCCGCTCGATCGCGCTTGAGGCGCTTTGCAAAATCCTCAGCATGCTGTGGGTTAGTGAAAAAGTGTTGCTTAGCCTGGTGCGTCACTCTAAGCTTGGCAGGGTAAAGCAAAGCATAGTCTACCTGCAGTTCCCGAAGCTTCTTCTTCACCCCCAGGAACTTACGGCGCTGGTCCTGCACCATCGGCGTGAAATCGGGGTACATGGTGAAAGACACCCCATCAAAGGAGAGGGCCCGTTTGGTGCGGGCAGCCTGGAGGGCAGCGTCCCGGTCTCGATAGTTTAAAAGACGCGCAATGATGGGGCGCGGTGCGGCTCCAGAGGCCGGCCGAGGCCCCAGTGACCGGTGCGCTCTCTCGACGATGAACTGGGACGAGAAAGCATCCGCACCAATGGCGCCCACCAGGAGTCTCTCCACATAAGTTTCCATCTTTCCAACATTCGTGGACTCCGGCACACCTACAATACGAACGTTATTGCGCCTACTCCTCGCCTCCAACTCCTCTTTCTTAGCGGCAATCACCCGCAATATATTATCCATTCTCGCCAGCTGGGTGGTATGACTGGCAGCCGTGTCGTCGTGGTCCGAGATGCGCTGTTCCGCCGTTGTCAGGCGTTCCTCGTGCACGTCTAGCTTCTGGACCACCGCATCCATGCGCGACGATATTTTGTCCACCTTGTCCACTATCGTGGCAAATCCCTGCCTCATCTCCTGCATCATCTGGTGAAAGTCCGGAGTTGGTGGCTGCGGCACAGTATCAGCGACAGGCGGGGGGGGGAGACCGCGAAGTCCCAGCCTCCTGGAGCAGTCGCGTTCCCCTCCTAGCCACTCCAGAGTCATAGGACAACTTAGATTGTTTAGTGTCCGGCTTCCCCATAATAAAGCGCTAGCAGCACAGCGGGGCACCAGTCAAGAAGAGTTAGGCTGCAGGCCGGCCCAAGTTCTCGGCCAAACGCCGAAACACGGGGGCACAAGCAGGCATGTACGCCCCGCCACTCCCAGCGAAGAAAAATGGCCGTCTCCGCTCCAAGGCCAAAGGGGTTGCTCTCCAGGCGACAAGACGATGATCCGCTGTGTCTCCGTAAGCAATAGTTCCTGGGCAGGCAGATGTAGGAGCCGAGAAGTCAGTTCAAGGACAGGGGAGCATTCAGCAGCATGCCCGGCCAGCAAGCAGGCCCGGTGGAGAGAGGTAGAGCAGGGCCTACACCCCACGTGTGAAGCCGCGGGCTAGCGTGAATGATGACGCCGGGCCACGGAGCACCCGACCTCCAGAGCGCAAGTCGGGGAAACTCGGAGCCCTCGTAACTTCGGCCAGCAACCTCCGAATGGAACAGGAGTTGGACCGTGGGTGGCCAGTCGGTATCCCAGTAGAGCTATAGGGTCAGATCAGGGCGCAGCGATGGTAAACAGGATCCCTAGGCGGATAATAGCTCCGGGCAGCAGGAGCCTCACGGCAGTGCGGCCATTCTGCAGTGCGCCCTCTAGCGCCCCCCGCTAGTCCATTTTATGCATCATAACTACGGAAACACTTCAAACATTTTTTCATTAACTTGTGACCTAGTTATAATAAACCTGTATCACCGCATGACTGGTCAACCCCTCCTCACCTTTCATCGTACAGGAGTTACCTCGACATCTGATTTTACAATTATTCAGACTAATTTTAAGAGATGTATTAAGTCCTCCATAGACGAGTTGACAGGGTTCAGTGATCATGATTTCCTTCTTTTATGGCCTCTTTATGCTACGTCAAGCTCTATATTTACCCCAAAAAAGGATTCTGAATAGGAAAAATGGATGTACTCTTAATTGAGAGAAAATTAACCCTATTTCCTTCCTCCCAAAGGTTGTAAAGGAGGTGTTACCTGACATTGAATCCTGCTTAGACACCAACACTGATAGTCATCAAGTAGCAATAGCATTTAGTAAAATTTAAACATCTATAAATTCTAATCTTTTACATCCATCTACATGAAACACTCCATCGATGATAAGGGGGTTTGAGACAAATTGCTCAAAGGCCTCCAAAAATCTTCGCACTGCTCTTAAAACAAGTCCCAGAAACAAAGATATGATAAGGAGCTATGAGCTGACTGTAAGACAGCAAGGGTGGAGAGAAAAAAGGAGTTACGGGATGAAGGATGGGTAACTTTGTGTGAGGCTTCGAGGAGTAAAGATAGCATCGTATTTTGGAGGTGGTAAATGCCCCTTTTCTGCAGGATCAGGGCGGCCCCTCTCTTGATATTCCTATAGATCAATCGACCTGGGTGTCTCTCTTCCAGGGCATTTTTAATGTAGAGATGGGTAGCGCTACAAAAAAACCTTAGCACTTGATGACTGCCCATCTGGGGATGGAATTCTCATTAGAGGAAATTGAGCTTGCCCTCTCTCAATCGCCTGCCCCAAAGGCAGCAGGGTCAGATGGGGTTCCTCTGGATATTTTTTTTGTACATAAAAATGTATGGGCTCCACCCTTGACCCAAGTTTTTAATACTGTTTCCCAAGTGTGACCCCCCCGGTATCTTGGAAATAATCTGTGATTATCCCCATAAATAAGAAGGGGGATCCCTTGAATCCTGCAAATTACCACCCAATCTCCCTGCTGGATAGCGCTGCCAAACTAATGGGGAGATTGCGCCTAAATAGACTGGAGGAGTGGGCATTTGTTATATAATGTTTTAGCTGAGACACAATACTAGTTTAGAAAGGGGAGGGGTACAATCGACCACGGACACAATTCACCCTTACTTGCAGCAAAAAATGTTTGCGCAAAAAAGGGCCCGTTTTAAATGGCTTTTGTGACTTGTCCGCTGCCTTCGACTGCGTAAACCACTCAAAATTGTGGGTTCTTTTGGAGTCGATGGGAGTAAACAACTCCATGATTCTTTTTACTAGGGAGACTTCTAGAGAGGAAGGGGCAGTAGTCAGGTTTGGTAAACAGGAGAAATGTTCGGAAATATTTAAAAGTTAAAAGGGGGTGCGACGGGGGTGTGTCCTTGCCCTCTTTCTTTTTTTCCTTGAACACCAATAAATGTAATGAAGTTTTGACCGCGCAGGGGAGAGAGGTTCCCTCAGCAGGAGGCTTATGGCTGTCTGCTCTCTTCTATGCAGATGATGCGGTTTTGATGGCCAGGACACCTCTGGCCCTACAGCGCTTGCTTGGCTCTTATTCAACTTTCAAGGCGGAACTGGGCCTGCTTGTTAACAAATCAAAAACCTTTATTATGATAGTGGGACTGGGAAGGAAAAAGTGTTTTTCATTCCATCTAGATGGGTGTTCTCTGGAACGGGTAGAGTCCTTTATTAGGTTGAGCCTGAGCCAGCGTGCAGGCACTGCTCTGCGGAGATCTGTGGTAGTTCCGTACGGTTCGAAGAGAAGCTTCGCTCTTGTTGCCATTTATATCCTCCCAACGATACAACTAATGTCCCGCATTTACATTCCGGTGTTGAAGAAAATTGGGCTTCTCTGAGGAACAAGGCTCTCCAGCTAATTAATTCTAAAACTATATTGGGTGGACCACAATTTAGGAGTTTTAAAATGGCACGTAGAATTAACTGGATAGGCAACTCTCGGGTCCCGGAAGGTTTTTGCAGTCAAGTGTCTCACACAAGGAATGGGGGCAACCTAAAGCCAACTGTAAGTGGCCCTGGTTTCTTGGCAATACCAGGGGTTTGTGTTAATGTTGAGGCTTCTTTAGGTATGTTAACAACCATATCCCACCTACTCCATTACCTAACCCCGAGATACGCCAACCCAATAATGTACCAAGGGAACCCTGTCCTACTAATGTACCAATGGAGTCCCGTGTAGCTCTTAAAATAGTTTCATGGAATATAGCGGGGCTTGTAAGCAAACTTGCTACCACTGAATGGATCTCATTCATTGATGAGCTAGATATTATATTCCTACAAGAAACATGGGCAGTGGACCAGGTATTCTGTGAGGGTTTCATTAACTTCTCCAAACCAGCGGTACAGGGTGAGAGGGGTAGACCAAAGGGGGTTTACTGATCTGGGTTAAACAGCTGACAACTCCCCGGATATTGTACTGATTAATGTTTATTCTAGGGGTCTGCAAGGCGGCAAGCCATCTTATTATTATTATTATTATTATTATTAATTGTGTTTTGTTAAGCGCAAACAACCCGGAGGCCTCGTAGCGCTGAGTATAGTCTGACTAATGTGAGCTGAAAAGACCAGGATTAGATAAAAAGAAGAGTTTTCAGTTCCTTCCGGAATTTCAGAAGGTTAGGTTCGCTGCGAAGGGTAGCAGGCAAGGAGTTCCAAGCCTTGGCGGCGTTCCAAGATAAAGAGCGCCCACCCCACCTGGTACGTTTGATTTTGTTCATTGTAGCCAGGAACGCTGTGCTAGATCGCAGTGATCTATGGGGGAGGTAGGGGGTCGCTAAAGAACAGATCATTGCTGGTGCGGTCTTCCACATGGCCTTGTGCATAATGCACATAGATTTGAACAATACTCTGGCCTTGATGGGAAGCCAGTGAAGTTTCTTCAGAGCCGCTGTGCCTGATTCCCGCCGGTTAAGGCCCAGCAAAAGGCGGGCTGCCGCATTTTGGGTAACCTGGAGCTTCCTTGTTGTAGAGGCACGAGCCCCGAGGTATAAGGAGTTCCCGTAGTCCAGGCGGGACAAGATAATGGCTTGCTCCATTATTCTACGGGCTTGAGAAGGGAGGAGTGGCAGCACTTTCCTAAGCATGCGCATAAGGCCAAAGCAAGTGGCGGAAAAAATGGTTGCTTGCTGTGTGAAGTTTAAATTTGCGTCCAGCCAAATGCCCAAGCTCTTTATTTGGGTTTTAGGTTGGGGCGGGATGCCCATGCATGGGGGCCAGTCCGGCAGAGGGCTGGGAATAATTGAATTGCCCAGAATCATGAGCTCCGTTTTCTCGCCGTTGAGCTTCAGGTGCGAGGTGGCCATCCACTGGGTGACCGCTACCAGGCAATTACTGAGATTGGGGGGGGAGGTATTGGACTGATTCATGGGTACGACCAATTGTGTATCGTCGGCATAGGTCACATCTGAAACGATAGATCATTTAGATCTTTTTTAACGCATCACAGAGGCAAAAGTAATATTATAATTGCAGGAGAATTTAATTGTACTTATGAACCGTTGTGAAGACTTGAATTTTAGTTTTGAGGAGAACGAACAGTGGTCAATTCCACCACTGAAACTACATCCTATAAAAAAATGGACCAGGGCAGCACTCCAATTAAAAGCCTTCTGCTGGGAACACGGGCTACGAGCAGCAAATGGCCGTATAAAGTCTGACAAAGAAGGGATTCCGACATTTAACGATGGCCATCGCTCTAGTCGTATAGACTATTTTATTATAAACAAGGAAATGTGGCCAGATCTGTTAGACATGATGGTGGTAACCCAGCCCGAGAGTGATCACAACACAATCTGTTACCATGCGGGCTATTGGCCCTAATTGTAGAGAAGGCATGCCCATTTGTGCAGACTTTGTAGACTGCCTCTTAACTAATGATACCAGACGCCTTAAATGGTGCAAGGTTGTACTTGATCCTGAGAAACTCCTAGTCATGAGTAATCTAGTAGCAAATACCACTGCTACTCTCCAGACAGAGGCTGAATTTGGGTTAGCTAAGGACGGGATTACCCAGACCCACGAGCTTCTTTTTAAACAATTGAAAAGGTTTTTTTATTGTTAAAACCAAAAAAAGACCTGCTTCATCCACTACCAAGGCGGCACCTTGGTATAATTCTATTTCTCGCTCTGCCTATAAGTCCTTGGCAGCTGCAATTAGGAGTAAGGATAAGGCTCTATAAAAGGAAAAAGGCAAAAGGCAGGCATATAAGACAGCCAAAACCAAAGCAAAACGAGATTGGGATGAGGCGCATGGGGCTGAACTCCTCGAGGCCTGCTCGGGGAGGGACATGACGCGTTTTTGGCGCCTGGTCAAATGGGGGAGTGGGAATACTTGCAAAGCTCCCTTTAATCATGTGGAACCGGATCAATGGATTAGCCAATATAGAGGCCAATTTGCAAATGACCCGGGGGTCCAGGACTCCTTTGAAGTGTCAGTGTCTGTGCATTCTCCTCCCCTTAATATTACCAGTAAGGAAGTAGAAGCAGCCCTTCTACAAGTTCCAAAAGGGAGGGCTCCAGGTATTGACTGCATCCCTGCAGACCTTTTTGTACAAGACCAAGCACTATGGGCAACGTATATCCAATGAATGCCATTGATAAAGGAGCAGAGATTCCCACTTCCTGGGCAGGGGCAGTTATCCTTCCTATTTATAAAAAGGGGGATTCTTCCCTACTAGGAAATAACAGGCATATAAGCCTGATTGATTGCATTCAGAAGGTTGTGGCAAGAGTGGTCTTAGGTAGAATGCAGTCATGGATGGATGACTTTCACATCCTATCAGATTTACAAGCAGGCTTTAGACCATGTATTAGCACAGTGGATCAGCTGCTAAGGTTTATCCTTATTTATCAGCGTACCGTCACCCTGGGGAGAGGGTCTATTTATGCAGCTTTCGTGGACCTTAGGTCTGCATTTGACCTAGTTCCGCGCTCTAAATTGTGGCAAAATCTTTTTACGCTGGGTATGCCACCGGAAATCTTGGCCTTTGTTGTCAAATTGTAGACTTACAACTTTGCCCAGGTTAGGTGGGACAAGGCAAGTCACACCACTGAAAAATGTTTGGTTGAAAAGGTGGAAAGACAGGGGTGCGTCCTCGCACCCACCCTATTTTCTATTTACATCAATGGGGTACTGAATTATATTGAAAACTGTCCTACTGATGCCCCGAGCTTAGGTGGAAAAAAGATCTCGTAGCTCCTCTACTTCATATTTATAATGCTAAAATTAGCGCTTCAATCGTGTATGGTTCGGAGCTTTGGGCGTATGTGAATTTGGACACCCTTGCGGTGGCACAAAATATTTTTTTACGTTTATTAACGGGGCTGCTGCAATCAACTCCCCTGATTCCCTTGTATATGGACTTGGGGTGCCATTCTATTCGGGATATCGCCCGCTATAGATTAGTATCATATTGGAGAAGACTCTGGGTGACTCCCGAATTAGCCATCTATGCATCGCTGTGTTAGAAATTCGAGAAATGGATGTGAATAACAAAATTGAGTGGTTCATGTGTATTAAAAATTTTCATTATGAGATGGGTTTGGGCCGGCTATGGACTTCCCCTGCGGGCAGTCCTTTCCCTAGCAAATCCGAGCTAAAAGCAGCATACTGGCATTTGGTCTATTCTAGGCAGTTTGCTTCTTCCAGCAGTCCAACTTTGTCTAGCACCTTTCTACAAATTAAATCCAAACCCTCCTATGAATTGTATTGGTATCTAATTACTTCAACCCGTGACAGAAAACTTTTCCACCAGTTTAGAGTGGGAACACTGGCCACCAAGGATTTTACCTCTATGTGGTCTAACTTGCACACTAACTGTAGCAACTGTCCTTTCTGCCCGGGCAGGGTTGAAACTGTGGCCCATATTTTATTTGCTTGCCCAGCTTATCAAACCCCGAGAAGATATAGGCTGAAACCTGTGTGTCTACTAATGGGGACCGGGGGCCACGGTGAGGCTTACAGATTACTTAAAAACGCAGTGGATGGCCCATTAGTGATTGCAACAGCCAAGTTCTGGGGCTGGGTCTGGGTGATTCGCTGGTCTATAGGGAGGAATAGATAAACATCCTTCATCATTTAAATGTTATTGATTGATTGTTTTTGTATATGTCTTTTTCTCTCTTTTTATGATTGACTGATGCTCTTTACACCCATCAGGTCAACAAGAAACTAAAAAGTTAAGTGCTGCAAAGCATAAGAAATGAAAGGGCACTAAAATATCTAAAACACTCCTTAAACAATTAATAAGCAATAGCTGTGTCACCTATGGTTTCACCATTAATTTTCGCCATGCGTGCCATGATGTAAAGCTGTTTCTGTGATATCGACTGATGGAGCTAAATCGGTTTGTCTATTTCTGTATTACACATGCAGCACAAATGGTGTAATTCATAAGGATCTATGTGGACTGCTGTCATTTCTGTCTCGAATCAGGAGGCACGCTGGACGTGGGAGGAGCTCGCTGAACTGGTGGATGTCACCAGCTTCAAAGTACTAGTGTTGCCAGGCGATAGCAACAATTCCGAGGGGCCCGGGCAGGTAGGATATTGAACAAGGGATATGTTGCCACAGCCTTGGTTACCTGCTGGAGGACAGGACGGTGTTCTACGGGCACAAAAAGATGGGGAGCTCAAAACAACGTTACACCCTCAGAAAAGCTACGGGCTACGTAGCACATTGAAGATGTGGTCCCTCTTCCTGCCCCTGCAGACAACAGGTCTCATGGGATTTGTAGTCTTTTTACCATGCAGCTACAGGGGTTTGAAGTCCCGCGCTGTGGGACATAGTCCAGGGCAATATAGAGTGTAGAAGATGCGGTCCCTCCTACTCCCCAGCAGACAACAGGTCTCCTGATATTTGTAATTCCTTTACCAGACAGCTGCAGTGCTGTGGCATCCAGCGCTGCATTTGAGAGTCTGGCACTATATAGCATGTGGCCCCTCCTGCTCCATCGGCAGACAGACAGGTCTCCTGTGACTTATAGTTCCTTTAGCAGGCAGATTGTTGACAGTGCGAGTGGCTTTTAGTTGAAAATTAAAGCTTGGCACAATGGGGTGCTCTCCACACCAGGCCGAACAGGGCTTTTGGGTGATCAGTCATAGCTCCGATCCTGTGCTTTCCTGTCTCCTCTGATTCCGTACACTTGCATGGACACGTACTGACTGGGTTGTTACTACTTTGTCCTTTTACCATAGGAGAGCAGAGCCTCAGACAGCACAGTCCCTAGAAACCGCCCGTCCCTAGGGTCGAAAGCCAGGCTAAGGTGTCAAGCACAGGAAATACATGCCTATAAGAAACACTTTGCTTCGGGGCGGTCCCACCCCTGGTCCAAGGGTTCCTTTGCTATCAGTCCACTCTCTCAAACTCAGATGCCTTTAACAGCACCTTTGGTACTACAGCTGCCTCCAGGCCTCCTTCCTGTTATGCTGATTCTCTCTTTTCCCACAATGTAGGGTACAGACTTGGTATACATAATACCCTACTAAGAGTCTTTTCAGACACTGAAAGCCTCAATCTTATTAAAGACAGCATTACTCCTCCACTACTGTGACTTATAGTCATAATGCTGTCCTTGTTGATCAGAAATAAAGACTTGATAATAATTCTGTGTTTGTCGGAAGACTGAGGACGTTATCCTGACAATAAATACATACATTAAATAATGGTATACTCTAATCGTACGCTGAGACAGTATGCAATGATTAATGATACACAATATAAGTTTAAGACTCTTACATTGATTCAGCACAAGTATTGTCAATTAAATTAACCTATAAGAAACAGGTATAGCATTTCTCTTTTAGCAGAGTTTACATTTTTTCCCTAGAAGTTGAGTAGGAATTCATTTTTAAGATTCAAAGACCTTTTTAATGATACAAATTAACAAAATGAAACTGTTCCATTTAATAGAACTTGTATTGCTACTCTAATTAGGTAGTGGATATTCTGGGATTGCGCAAAATATATTATTGTTTAAGTCAATTGCTTTATGGAAAAATATTAAATATGAAAGGCTATATATTAAACAGAGACAAATCCTGTGAGAAAACTTTTAGTGTCATATTTTACTAAGAAAATAATCAAATTAAATGTGCACAGGTTTAAAAGAATATCATTTAAGTGATCAATAAAATCGTGTGGAAATTTATTGTAAATTTATACTATATATTTGCGATGTCATTCTTATTTACAACTGTTTGATATCTTTTCATGTTCTCTTTTTTGAGTGTTAATTGACGTTTTAATTATAAAATGTTTTGTTTGTGTATGTATTATGGTCTTGAAGATACGGTCTTATGTGAAGCAAGGTGAAACCTATGATAACCGTTTGTCTATCTGTCTTTTTTTGGATTGAAGATATTGTTTATGATAACCCAATAATCATGTAAACAATATTGTTGTGTTGCATAAATTAGGTAATATATGTCTTTCTATTTTTTTGATTGAAGATTGTTCTAATTAAATATATGTACTTTCAGAACGCTATATATTACATTTTCTCTGAAAATTGGGCCCTGAAGCATGTAAATAAAATAAAATGTACTCCCAAAAATATTTTAGAACCTTCTTTAAGGCTCTCATAGTAGATGTAATACTGTTTGAAACAAGACGGTGGGGTTATACTTGCTGGGTTTGTTGAAGTACATGCAGGGTCAATGGCTCTCCCAGTCTGGTTCTTTTATTTCCCTAAATAGACCATTTTAAGATTGAAATGTTAAAGACACAATACATTAGAGCGGCGGTTCTACACCTTTTTAATTCTGAGGCCCCCACTGAATCATTACTGCAATCCCGTCATTATTGCAATCCAGGGACCCTCGGCCTCAGCTATTTTCTTTTACTCGGACCTCAAAGCAATACTCAACAAGCAGCAGCATTGGCATAGCCAATAGGTCTAGCCTTTGCCACCTTATAAGCGTTTAGCCAGAGCTATTGGCTTTGCCACCTTATAAGTGTTTAGCCAGAGCTATTGGCTTTCCCACCTTATAAGGGTTTAGCCAGAGCTATTGGTTTTGTCACCTTATAAGTGTTTAACCAGAGCTATCAGTTTTCCCACCTTATAAGTGTTTAGCCGGAGCTATCGACTTTGTCACCTTATAAGTGTTTAGCCAGAGCTATCGGGTTTGTCACCTTATAAGTGTTTAGCCAGAGCTATCGGCTTTGTCACCTTATAAGTGTTTAGCCAGAGCTATCGGCTTTGCCACCTTATAAGTGTTTAGCCAGAGCTATCACCTTTGCCACCTTATAAGTGTTTAACCAGAGCTATCAGTTTTCCCACCTTATAAGTGTTTAGCCAGAGCTATCGACTTTGTCACCTTATAAGTGTTTAGCCAGAGCTATCAGCTTTGTCACCTTATAAGTGTTTAGCCAGAGCTATCGGCTTTGTCACCTTATAAGTGTTTAACCAGAGCTATCAGTTTTCCCACCTTATAAGTGTTTAGCCAGAGCTATCGACTTTGTCACCTTATAAGTGTTTAGCCAGAGCTATTGGCTTTGTCACCTTATAAGTGTTTAGCCAGAGCTATCAGCTTTGTCACCTTATAAGTGTTTAACCAGAGCTATCAGTTTTCCCACCTTATAAGTGTTTAGCCAGAGCTATTGGCTTTGCCACCTTATAAGTGTTTAGCCAGAGCTATCGGCTTTGTCACCTTATAAGTGTTTAGCCAGAGCTATTGGCTTTGTCACCTTATAAGTGTTTAGCCAGAGCTATCAGCTTTGTCACCTTATAAGTGCTTAGCCAGAGCTATTGGCTTTGTCACCTTATAAGTGTTTAGCCAGAGCTATCGGCTTTGTCACCTTATAAGTGTTTAACCAGAGCTATCAGTTTTCCCACCTTATAAGTGCTTAGCCAGAGCTATTGGCTTTGTCACCTTATAAGTGTTTAGCCAGAGCTATCAGCTTTGCCACCTTATAAGTGTTTAGCCAGAGCTATTGGCTTTGTCACCTTATAAGTGTTTAGCCAGAGCTATTGGCTTTGCCACCTTATAAGTGTTTAGCCAGAGCTATTGGCTTTGTCACCTTATAAGTGTTTAGCCAGAGCTATTGGCTTTGTCACCTTATAAGTGTTTAGCAAGAGCTATCGGCTTTGCCACCTTATAAGTGTTCAGCCAGCGCTATTGGCTTTGTCACCTTATAAGTGTTTAGCCAGAGCTATTGGCTTTGCCACCTTATAAGTGTTTAGCCAGAGCTATCGGCTTTGCCACCTTATAAGTGTTTAGCCAGAGCTATTGGCTTTGTCACCTTATAAGTGTTTAGCCAGAGCTATTGGCTTTGTCACCTTATAAGTGTTTAGCCAGAGCTATTGGCTTTGCCACCTTATAAGTGTTTAGCCAGAGCTATCGGCTTTGCCACCTTATAAGTGTTTAGCCAGAGCTATTGGCTTTACCACCTTATAAGTGTTTAGCCAGAGCTATTGGCTTTACCACCTTATAAGTGTTTAGCCAGAGCTATCGACTTTGCCAATTTATTTTCAGCCCTGTTGTAGAGCAGCGCGGCTGCTATGCAGCATGATGAGAAGTTATGCTAAAAAAGTGCTATAAGCATTTTTGTTATCTTATATATAACCAATAAAACATTATGTACAACTGAACGACAGTCCTAAACCAGATTTATGGGGCGGTGCGGGAACAAGCAAAACTGATCCTTTATGCTTTGCCCCATTTCCAGATTGTAATCTCGGAACAGGAGGCAGTTACCATACCTGGTAAATCCCTCACCCCTGGGCAATATTATTTGCTATGTGTGATAAATATTCCACCCTATTCTGCACAACGTGTGGTCGGCACAAAAAAACCTGCTGGAGAATATTTCTATATTTGTCGCTTGACAACGTTTAACTAAGATTATAAATGCAGTCTCTTTAGATACAATTTAGCACGTTATAGAGAAAATAGGAACTACCAATGTTTGCCTGGTTCTTAATTTATTGTGCAAACATATTTATCCAACCCCTGAATACTTGCGTGTGCTCTGCTGCCTCCACTGCACACTTCATGGCTCATACGGTAATTCTAGGCAGCACTTGCAATATACAAAAGGACCGGTTGCCTCAACAAAGGGCAACTAGGAGAAGCTCCATTTCAACATATTCTATGCTTGAAAGAAGCGCAGAAAAAAACCTAAAATATCAGAACACTTGCCTGGATGCGAGAACAATAAACGTAAAAGACAACAGACTACATCAACCTTCAAGTAATGCGAGACTTAGTGCAGTGCAACTGCTTGTTTAATGCCAACTGGTGAAATTATGCTGGGGAAAAACAACGTAAACAAACAAGACACCAATAACCAGGAAAAAGTTGTAACTGTAAGTAAGGGCTAGTGGGGTTAGTAGAGTTGTAGAGGGGTAAATGTGTATAAGTGTAGAAGAGTGGTAGAGTGGTTAAGGGTAATAAGAGTGTTATTAGAGGTTTAGGAGTGTAGTACAAGGTTAGTTGGTTATTAGAGTGTTAGCAGGGAAGAAGAGGGGTAGTAATTGAGTGTTGTAAAAGTTTAGAGGGGTAGTAGAGGGATGTTAGATGGTTAGAGGTGTAGCTAGATAGATGGATAGACGGGCAGAGGTTTATAGGGGTTGAAGAGGGTTGTAGTGTTAATAGAGGGATAGTAGAGGGTTAGTATAGGGCTAAAATGGTGAAAGAGGGTAAGATGGAATTATGTTTAGAAAAGGGATAGTAGAGGAGTATTAGAGCATTAGATTGGTAGTAGAGGTGTAGTAGATGGGTATAAGTGTTGAAGAGTAGTAGACGTCTAGAACAGGGGTAGTCGGCTATAATAGGTGTAGAGGGATAGAAGATGGAAGATGGTTAGAGAGGTTTAAGAGTGGTAGAGGTGTAGAAGAGGGAAAGAAGAGGGGTAGAGGGCTAGTGAAGGTGTAAAATAGGTGTAGAAGGATGCAGGGGTTAGAGTGTTTGAGGGGTAGTAGATGGATAGAAGGGTAGATGAGGTATAGAGGTATAGTAAAGGGGTAGAAGAGGGCCAGTAGAGGGGTACTGTTGTAGAGTGGTGGACTGTTACCAGAGGGGTATAGTAGTATTAGAGTTGTTGAAGAAGGTTAGTTCAGGGTTAGTAGCAGGATACCAAAGGTGAACAAGGTTATTTGATGTTTATCAGAGGGGTAGGATATGTTTAGAAAGATAGTGGTGTATTAAAGACAGTAAATAGTGTATCTTCACGCATGGTATACATTGCATTAAATATACATGTTTAAAAGCATTTAGCTAAAGTGCGTTCAGTTACTGACCCTTAAAAAAAGCCCCTGAATAACTATAGTGGCGCAGTCAGCAGAGGTGGTTAGTATAGCTCCTAACGTGTTTAATTTAAAAAAAATGTTGTTTCCCTTAGTCGGTAAGTATTTCCTTAAATGAGAATAAAAAAATGCAACATGCAATGGCCGTCCAGCGTTAATAAAGTAAAATATGTGACAAAGTAGATTAAAAGCGACATTTTGTAAACAGTCCGTCTGAATAGTTGTACATTATTAGGCAAAGCTGATGTAGTAATATCTTAGGACGTGGCTGCGGGAGTTATAAATGGTGTCTTTCACTGTTCTGTCTTTTTTCGCTCATATTTGAAATACATGTGAAATGCATCTGCAGCACCATCTTGAAAAGTCTCTTTGTGCACATGAAAAATTGCTTTTAAAGCGGAAATAAAGCGGCAGCTGCAGTATTAAAAATGCCTTTTCATGTCTGCGCATTTCCGTTCTTTACTGCGTTAAATAAAGGGGCGGAGTGCGTGGAATCCCCACAGTGAACGCGTTTGTAAAGATCGGAGGAGGGCTCGGGTCTGTTTCTGAAGCTCGGATGGAAGGGGCGGTGTCTGTCACTGGCTCCATGGCAGAGTGGGAGGTGGGTTTGGGGGGGGGGGGGGGGGGGGGGCTCCATGGCAGAGTGGAGGTGGGTTTGGGGGGGTGGGGGCGGTGTCTGTTGCTGGCTCCATGGCAGAGTGGAGGTGGGTTGGGGGAGGCTCCATGGCAGAGTGGAGGTGGGTTTGGGGGGTGGGGGGCGGTGTCTGTCGCTGGCTCCACGGCAGAGTGGAGGTGGGCTTGGGGGGTGGGGGCGGTGTCTGTGGCTGGCTCCATGGCAGAGTGGAGGTGGGTTTCAGAGGGTGGGTGGCGGTGTCTGACGCTGGCTCCATGGCAGAGTGGAGGTGGGTTTGGGGGGGTGGGGGCGGTGTCTGTCGCTGGCTCCACGGCAGAGTGGAGGTGGGTTGGGTGGGGGGGGGGACCGTGTCTGTCACTGGCTCCATGGCAGAGTGGAGGTGTGTTTGGGGGGGTTCCACGGCAGAGTGGAGGTTGGTTTGGGGGGGTGGGGGTGGTGTATGGCGCTGGCTCCACGGCAGAGTGGAGGTGGGTTTGGGGGGTGGGGGCGGTGTCTGTGGCTGGCTCCATGGCAGAGTGGAGGTGGGTTTCAGAGGGTGGGTGGCGGTGTCTGACGCTGGCTCCATGGCAGAGTGGAGGTGGGTTTGGGGGGGTGGGGGCGGTGTCTGTCGCTGGCTCCACGGCAGAGTGGAGGTGGGTTGGGTGGGGGGGGGACCGTGTCTGTCACTGGCTCCATGGCAGAGTGGAGGTGTGTTTGGGGGGGTTCCACGGCAGAGTGGAGGTTGGTTTGGGGGGGTGGGGGTGGTGTATGGAGCTGGCTCCATGACAGAGTGGAGGTGGGTTTAGGGGGGCTCCATGGCAGAGTGGGGGGTGGGCTCCATGGCAGAGTGGAGGTGGGTTTGGGGGGGCTCCATGGCAGAGTGGAAGTGGTTTTGGGGGTGGGGGGGTGTCTGTTGCTGGCTCCACGGCAGAGTGGCGGTGAGTTTTGGGGGGGGGGCGGTGTCTGGTGCTGGCTCCATGGCAGAGTGGAGGTGGGTTTGGGGAGGCTCCATGGCAGAGTGGAGGTGGGTTTAGGGGGGGTTTCATGGCAGAGTGGAGGTGGGTTTGGGGGCGGTGTCTGTCGCTGGCTCCATGGCAGGGTGGGAGGTGTGTTTGGGGGCGTGGGGGCGGTGTCTGGTGCTGAGACAAAGGCAGAGTGGTGGTGGGTTTGGGGGGTGGGGGAGGGTCGGTGTCTGGTGCTGGCTCCATGGCAGAGTAGAGGTGGGATTGGGGGGGGTTGCATTTTGCCAGCATTATTCTTTTGCAGAGCTGAGGGGTGCGACTCTTGGCGTGTATATCGAGGCTGGGGCAGAAGAGAATAAACTGAGCCCTGAGAGCAAACACCCTGGGGTTCCGATGCAAACGGGGTTTGTGGAAAACATTTGTAAATCTGTGTAAACATTTGTGAGAAAAAATAAGGCACCGTGCAATGCCATGCTAAGGTGAATAAAGTAAACAAGTGACATGACTATGTGAAATATTTAGGAAAAGTACTTACACGATGAGGAAATATAAATTTTATGGTCAAGTTGTGTTCCCTAGCAAGTACCCCACCGTCTCCATGTACGAGTTAAAGTGCATGTAACTTCCCTCCTGTACCAGCTATGAAGACGCAAATACATTTGCGTCCAACGTTAACATGTCCTCTTTCAGACCCACCATGAATGGGTTGAATGGTCCGTTCCTAAGTATGCTATGCCAACGTCTTTTTGTAGTGTACTCCTACGTTTTTCAGCTCTGGCTGAGTAGGCCCTGAATCCCTGCCACCGAGCCTCTTTCCTGGCTTCTGACTCCAAGGGCCTCTGCCCAGGCTACCTCTGTTCTCGTGAACTCTGACTTACTTTCAGCGCGGCCCCTCGCGCTCGGCTCAGCCTGCTGCCTGCCAAGATCGACTATAACCTTCGAGTTATCTGTTTCCCTCCCCGAAAATACATTCCTGCCTGCTAGCTTCAGTAAACATCCTTCTTCAGCTGCGGAGCCAAAGGGCCGACCTGTCTCCATGCAAGTAATTCATAGCTTCTGTTGCCATGCTCCCCTGGAAGGCCCCGTGCCCCCACGCTTCTCATGCAGACACTCAGGCGCTTATACACGCACTTACAGTCAGTATAGAATAGCTTTTGCCCCAGAGACCTTTCCGCCCAGATAGCTTAGTTCCTAAACATCAGATATCAGATATGATAGAAGCACAAGTTGATCTGACATGCCAGACTTCTGTCTCTTTCCGTCAGTTCAAATGTCAAGTCCCCAGCACCCTCCGACTCCATGTCATGCACACGTCATGCAACTGCGCGCGCATCCAAGCTTCCGATTTCTGCTGACATTGCAACATTCCTGTTAGTGCCACCCCTTCTGTGACACTTACTTGTGACGTTTCAAGAACACACCTCTAGTTCACGCCTCTTGATTACGCACATGTACCACGTGTATACTGTTATCTTGTCTTCTCTCAGCTGTTACGCCTTCTATACTGTTTCCAATGGTGTAAAATAAGTATATAAGCTATGTACTGTCAATAAAATGTAGCGCTCTATCCCTTCTGACACCCTGTGTGGTGTTCAGAACATGATATCCTGGTCTTGACCATTCCTTTTTAAGGAATAAAACCCCTAAGAACTCTAGCACCACGGACTCTGTTTTCTTTCATTTCCGATTGAGTTATTATTGATTAAGTACTTACCTGCATAGAAATTAAGAGTAAATTATTTATTTACATCATTTTGGCGCCCGAATAGGGACCCCTCCCCCACCTCACGCGCCGGTTGGTGCGTTGCAACCTATGTCCCCTGCCGTCAGTTAGCCGGAACATACGCGTACCGGCAGGATTTCCTGCATCTCCCTCTGACCCACGGAGGTGGCAAGGACTGCGATCAGTACCCAGACGAGGCGGTGAGGAGTGCGGAGGATCCCGACCAGAGCCTAGCCGAAAGAAGCAAGGTCCGAGGTGTCAAGAGGCCCACCAGTCTTCCGAAGTTCTCCGAAGTTTTCCGAAGTTTTCCGAAATTTTCCGAAGTTTTCCGAAGTATCGAGTCGAGTCCAGTCGAGTTTTCCGAGGCCTTCTGTTTCCGTGCTTCCCGGTGAGTACCATTGCTGGGACGTATCTAGACGGGTTTGGGTACACAAGTCCGGTCTGCACTGTTTTTAGGCAGTGTATCTGTGCTGTTTAGCAGTACATCAGTTTTCAAGTTCTTGCACTGTTTTTAGGCAGTGTATCTGTGCTGTTTAGCAGTACATCCGATGTAGGGGGTAGTTATATATGTTACAAATGTCTTTTTATGTGATTAATGTTGTGGCATGAATGAGACCGTTTTATGTGTATTATTGTGTTTTCTGTACAAATAAGCCGTATTCAGTAGTAAGTAGTACCATTCAGTAATAAGTAAGCAAAATGCCGTTTTTCAACAAGTTAAAGCAGATAGGAACTAGGAAAGGGATACTAGAGGAAGAAATTCCTATCCCTCCTAGGGACACTCCAGGCAACTTTATGTATAATAAGCATGGCATAGATGCCATATTGTATCTAGAATTATGGGCCGAGTACACTAAACATCTAGACGAGAGACACAGATGGCCCGTTATCGGAACATGGGATGCCGAGTGCATCATGAAGGTAGAAGAAGCATTATGGAAAAAGAAAGCCAGACAATCTCAGAAGGACGCCATAGAATTTTGGCGTAAGGAAGCACATAAGCGTGCTGAAAGAACACTCCGTAGAGAAGACAGACTGAAAGAATCAGAAAAAGCTCAAGAAAACGAACTAGTTACCGAGGGGATCCGAGTAAAAACAGAACAAATAGATCGAATCCGAAATAGCCAAGCAAACGGCATGTATCTTATGGCCGAGGGTACACCTGAGGCCATGTCAGAAATACCGAAAAATCTACCACCACCATTAGTTCCAACTAAAGTAATGCATAAAACTACTAAAGATATATTCCTAAATTCTTATCTAGAGGATGTAGCTCCCGCTTATACCAATCTGCCTGTTCGAGCCCTGCCTACTGACAGGGACGGGAGTGGCACCCCGCCTCCAGATCATGTCCCGCCAGTACCACGACAGACCTCCCCCGCTCCACCAGCCCCGCCACTTCCCGTACCCAAAACTGACCTACCGCAATCACGTTTGCCTGATCCACCTAAACGACAAATTCAAGTTCAGATACAGACTCCACAGGGAGATAATGCACAAGCTTCCGCTTCAGGAGGTGCGACCGCGGGTCCTCAGACCCCGCCACCAACTCACAGATTCAATCTCAGAGGTATGCAGAGTCCTCTCACGTACAGGTCTCCCCACTTCTCTAATTCATCCCGCCTTGACACATTAAAAGAAAACATTTCAGTTTGCAGATATGATCCAGTACCCGGAAAAGACGATTTAATGATATTGGCATCACTACGGTTAAGATCTGCTACTGATAACCTGCTATGCTATGTAGGAATGAAGGAGCGTCTAGATAGAATATATGAGTTTGTTCAGACAGGGAAAGACCCTGACAGTATTAAGGATGCCATGGAGAAACAGAAAGTTGACATGCAAGCACAGATATTGCGATTTTTCATAAATTGTCTAATAAGAGAACGAGATAGGCCCGGAACAGATCAGAGTGAATTAGATGCATTGAGCAAGTGGGGTCAAAATATAGCTGAAGGAAAACACGACAAGGGGACTTGCATAGCCTCTATGTACAAGAAGATTAGGAAAGCAGTGATAGCAGTACACCAGAAAGAGAAAGAAAAGGTTTCCTCCGAGGAGGAAGAAGAACAGGAAGAACCCGAAAGAAATGTAGGCACCATAGCATATGTAGGTAAGGGAAATTACCTTAGGAAAGGCATCCGTCCAGAAAGTAAGAGAGTTTTTCTCTCTGCTTTAACAAATCCGAATTCTTCTGAACATCAGTTTCAGGAGACAGATAAAAGGCTTCGAGATCGAGTAGGGTACCACGTACTCAATTCTATGGATGAACAAGAACTAGCCCGATCAGCCATATTATGGGCCGAAAATCCAGACATGTACAATGATGATACTTTAGCACAGACGTTTCTGAACCTTTCCCCAGACGAGCAGAAATTAGCAGGTGTATACATGATTCAACACCTCCTCATCAAATACAGAAACCATCATTCTGATCCAGGTCCCTTACACGAAACATTAGAAGCACTTCTCATGGACAGATGGAGAGGTTTCAGTACCAAGTTAATACAAATAATTCTAGAACAACGCCGTAAATATAGCACTTTTGTAAACTCTGAATATGTTCCCGCCCCACCTCCAGAAAGGAAAATGTACCACATGCAATGTGGGGGTGGCATTGAGAGTCAGAACCCTTTACGGGAAGTACACCCAGTAATGGGTGAGGACCATGCTTTGAAGCGTGTATACGTTCACACGCCCCTGACCAAGTTAGAACTGTTAGAAATGAAAAAACTAGTCCCGTGTCATGATAAAGATCCTGCAGGTTTTCATAGAGAGCTTAAAGACATGTTACTAATGGGGGATTACACGTATGATGATATCATGAAAATGTTAAAGGTACTATTACCCACGGGTATCTTCGAGAAATTAAAGGAAAAGGAATGGGAGGTGGGGGACACAAAGATTGCATGGGCAGAAATAGAGGACGAAGAAAAGAAACAGATCCCAGGGTTAGGCCTTGGGGACAAAACTAAAGCATTACCAGGTTTGATAGTACAGGTTCTGCCCAGATTATTGACAACGAGGAAGGAAGATTGGGATGCAATTTCGTCCTGTAAACAGAAACATGATGAAGATACTAGTGACTTCTATTCAAGATTCGAGAAATGTTTCATTATTAATAGTGGACTTAAACCAAGTAGCGAGTCATATCCGCATCTTTTTGTATCAAAGTTAGTCGAGAATTCCCTGTTAGCAGTCAAGAACCGTGTATACAAGGTCGAGAGTACATGGCAAGCAAATACGCCATCACAGATGTTACAAATGCTCCAATATCATCAGAACAGAATTAGAGAAGAACAAGATCAGGAACAAAAACGTATGAAAGACACAAAGATGAAAATGTTAGTAGCTCAGACGGTCCCAGCCGACGGCCACAGAAAGGGTGGGACCCAGACAAGTCACACTACAGCTCCCGTTAAAGGGACATGCAATTATTGCAAACAACCAGGTCACTACGTACACGAATGCCCAGTTCTGAAGCACAACATAGAGACAGGTAAAACTAAAGAAAGACCGCATCCGCCTAGACAAGACCATAACCAGCATCAGTCTTCACAGAATGCACAGAATACACAGCCAATGCATGCTTCATCAGCACATACAGCACAGACAGTAGCGGTATCACAGCCACAGCCCATTGCCGCAACTCAGCAAGTTTCACAACAGATGTACCAGTATGCCCAGTCCGCTTACCCCGAATATTCACGATACACATGAAACAGCCTAGGGAGGGAAGGTGATTTGCCTCTTATTGAGATTCCTGTAGATCAAGAAGGTCCTTATGTACACAGTCAAGTATTGGGAAAAGACAGAAAGTTTTTAATTGACACAGGGGCAAGTCGCACAACAATCAGCCATGATGAAGTTCCAGGGGCACCCCTCTCAGGCTCACAGAATGTTTCCCTTGGTTTTTCAGGACAGCCTATTGTAAATGAAGTATCGCAACCAGTTCCCCTGGCTGTAGGTCCATTATCACGTGTTACAGACCTGTTACTCACGAAATCATGTCCAGAAAATCTGTTAGGAATTAAAACATTGAAGGCTCTAGGAGCTATAATATGCTGTTCCCCGGAGGGGGTTAGACTCTTTCTACGGGATTTCAAGGGTCATTATGTTTTGCGAGAATTCGATGTCAGATTGAAAAATGTACCAGATTACTTGTGGGCAAAGGGCCCAACTGATGTAGGTTGTATGCACATCACCCCATACCGTGTTACACTCAAGACAGGGGTTGTTTTACCCAGAATCAGACAATACAAGTTACCACCCGATGCTGTAGTGGCTTTACTGAAAATCATTGAAGAGCTTATTGCCCAAGGAGTGGTCGTAGAGACCGACTCCAATGTATGTAATTCACCTATCATTCCGATTCTTAAACGTACAGACCCCAATGCACCGCCAGTATATCGGCTGGTGATTGATCTTCGAGAACTGAATAAACGCATTGTACCACAGTACCCTGTGGTTCCTGATATCTCTTCCCTATTGACTGCTATTGATTCAGAAGCAACGTTCTTTACTGTAATTGACCTCAAGAACGCCTTCTTCAGCGTACCTATTGATCCAGAGAGCCAATATCTCTTCGGATTCAGTTTAAATGGACGCAGCTTCAAATTTTCACGCGCACCTCAAGGATTCACAGAAAGCCCCAGCATCTATAGTCAAGCACTGAAAAGACAACTAGATTGTATTCAAATGCCAGTTAACACCGCTTTACTGCAATACGTCGATGATCTACTGATCACCGCACGAAGTGAGCCCGAATGTGAACAAGCATCACTGACAGTTTTACATTTTCTGGCCGACAAGGGACACAAGGTGTCTCCTTCAAAGCTACAATTCTGTGTTCAGCAAGTTGTGTACTTGGGTCACTTGCTGTCCAAAGTGGGGAGACAGCTCACTCCCGATCGCATTCAGTTAATTGTAAATATGCTGCAACCCCAGACACAAAAGGAAGTGCGGGCCTTCATAGGCCTCACCTCGTACTGCAGACAATGGATTCCTCAATATGCATTTCTAGCTAAACCACTCATCCAGTTAACAACACAGGAGGCAGCGACTTCGACTGCCCTCCCTTGGACTCAGGAACACACACAAGCTTTTGAAGAATTAAAGAAAGCCTTATGTCAAGCACCAGTTTTAGCGACACCATGTTACAGCAAACCGTTTACACTTTTCGTGACAGAACGTGATGGTACAGCGTTGTCTGTCCTCACTCAAGATCAAGCAGGTTCACATAAGCCTTGCGCTTATTTCTCTAGTACATTGGATTCAGTAGCCCAGGCACTCCCTGCGTGCTTGAAGTCAGTAGCAGCAACAGCGTTAGCCATCAGACAGAGCGATTCAATAGTTTTAGGTCATCAGTTAACCGTACAAGTTCCACACTCTGTAGAGGTTCTGTTAAACAGAACCCAGACTCAACACTTGACTATAGCACGACTGACAGGTTATGAATTAACGCTATTCCAGCCACACATAGAAATCAGGCGTTGCAGTATCCTGAACCCCGCAACACTGTTACCCACAGTTATGACAGATCCAGCCCCACATGATTGTATAGAAATCATTAATGCAGTAACAAAGCCTAGACGAGATTTAACAGATGTTCCATTGACAAATCCAGACCTGACACTTTATGTGGACGGTTCATGCATGAGAACAAGTACAGGAGAATTAGTGGCCGCATATGCTGTGACCACTGAAACTGAAGTTAAAGAAACACACCGTATTGACACACTGTCTGCTCAAGCAGCAGAGCTCATCGCTCTGACCCGAGCTTGTATACTAGCCAAGAACAGAAATGTTAACATATACACAGATTCCCGTTATGCATTCGGAGTTGTACACGACTTCGGAGTCCTCTGGCAAGAACGAGGTTTCTTGACCTCTCATGGTGCCAAAATACAGCACGGTCCCCTCATCCAAACACTGTTAGAAGCAATACATTTGCCCTCGGGCATATCAGTCATGAAGTGTAAAGCACATACTAAGGTTACAGATTCTGTTTCCCAGGGTAACGACCTGGCAGATCAGACAGCAAAACATACAGCATTGACTCACATCCAGACAACTGATATGACAAAGCCAACAGTACCGACACAGTGTATGACAGTCAAAGATCCCGCCCTAGACGTTATTGATATTCAGACACATGCTACTCCAGAGGAAATAAAGAAATGGATTGAACTAGGAGGGATCCAGACAGATCAAGGTTGGATGACGAAGGGAAAATCTATATGGTTTCTCCCTGACTCTATGGTTCAAGTCATGATAAATACAGCACATAGCCCAGCACATCTGGGAGAGAAAGCAATGTTAGACAGTTTACAGAATCTCTGGAGCAACAAACACTTACGAGCAGCAGCAAAACAGAAAGTGCGTACTTGCATGATCTGTTGTCAGTTCAATCCAGGTAAAAGCGTCCCTGTAGAGCAAGGTGGATTTCATCCTCCCGATCACCCTTTTGAAGTCCTCCAGATGGATTATATCCAGATGGACCGTTGTCGAGGATTTAAATATGTCCTTGTAGTTGTCTGTGCTCTGTCCCGCTGGACCGAAGCATACCCAGTTCCAGACTACACTGCTCCGACCACTGCCAAGCAGCTGGTTCGTGAATTCTTCCCACGATACGGCTTGCCTCGTGTTGTGTACTCAGATAACGGTCAGCCATTCTCATCTGCATTAATGAAAGAAGTTTCTTTACTGCTAGGATACCAGTGGAAGTTCCATTGTGTCCGACATCCCGAAGCAGCAGGCCTTGTAGAAAGGCATAATCAGACACTAAAGATCCGCCTTGCCAAAATATGTCAGGAGAAAGGGGTCGACTGGATAGTCGCCATGCCAGTGGCACTATTCTACATGAGGATGGTCGCCCATTCGAGATCAGGGCTATCCCCGTACGAAGTGGTCTTCGGCAGACCACCGAATATGTGGGGGACGCCCATTCCGAAGAAAATCACTGATGTTGATTGTAATATGTTGACAGATTACCTTGCCTCCTTGATGTCTGCACTCCAATCATGTCGTTCACAGGTTGCCGCAGCCTTCCCGGACAACACTGATGTAAAGCCGCACGACGTCCGTCCTGGCGATCTGGTTCTCGTGCGCAACTTCGACAGAAAGAGTCCGCTGGAGCCCCGCTGGAAGTCCCCGAAGACCGTTCTTCTCACCACAAGGACGGCAGTGAAAATCGAAGGGAGAAAGGGGTGGATTCACACGAGTCATGTGAAAAAATTCTCTGGACTGAAACCTGACCGAGACTCGTCCACCCCCACCAAAGACTGTGTCGAACAAAAAGACTTTACAGAATCTGAACGAGAAAAAACTCCTCAAGAAAGTTATCGCATGAAACTCCGATCTAGCAAGTCAGACAGTTTAATTGTTTAAGTCCTCCCCTAGGTGAATCGGTTAAATAGTTTCTGACATGTATCCCCTAGATCGAGATAGAGAGAGAGAGAGAGAGAGAAGCAAAGAAACGTACATACTGTAAATCACTTCGAAGTCACTGTATAGTGACCCTATTAATATTGTTTATTCTAAGTATTTTTGTTATTGTTGCCAGCTTCCTGCTACCTACCTACTGGCCTATCTTCAAACGTGAACAATCTGTTTACAATGTCTCTGCTGAACACACTTTTAGTGAACTACCTGCACACGAACTCTCTTACAGACTTGCGCTGCGCAACAACACATTCATTAGTATGTTACACCATTCTCATCAGACTAATAATGCTACAGACTGCTGGATATGTGGCCGACTCCCTCCCTACCAGAATTACAAGGGAGCCCTTCCTCTCTTTCCGTACCCGTTCACTCACAATGGCTCCTGTGGTGCATGGTTTAAAATAATTAATTCCTTAGATCCCGATATTGCTGTTTTCGATGGAGGCTGGGTTTGGGGAAATCTGAACCTAGTCCTGCTAGATGTCTGTTACCCTGACAAGGAGGGACTCCCCACTCGAACAGGAACTGATCTAGAAAATGAAGTATATAGATTAGGTAACTACACCATTAGCCTTATGATCCTTACTGTAGAATCCGAAGCCGCACCAGTCCTGCCCCATATGTCAGTGTTACCAGTCGCTGGTGAATTATGTATCCGAAAGAAAGGTTCAGTACACTTAGGTCATAGTAAATGCACTACTGTGGTCGAATTCAGTGATCAGGGTAAATCGTCCTTCAAAGCTATCAGTCACTCTTATTTTGTTTGTGGTCATACCGCATACATACGCTTGCCTCCAGACTGGGATGGTACCTGTTATATTGCATTCCTTCTGCCACCAGTATTTCTAGCTCCCCCTGATTACCATAGAAATTCCCGACTCATACAGACCAGACCCAAGAGAGAACTCCCGATTGTTGATCAGACCGAAACAGCATGGGAGCAATATACAGACTTTAATAAAGGATTCTTCTTCTTCCTAGGTCCTGTCCAGAATAGTAAACTCATTTGTAGATTAACTAGAACACTTGAAGCAGTGGTACATGAAACTGCCTCCGCCTTAGGTAACTTAACAGAGGAGCAATCTGCTATGCGGGTTGTTGTCCTTCAGAATCGTCTTGTTATTGACGTCATCTTGGCAGATAGAGGTGGAGCCTGTAAGGTCATCGGGTCGAGTTGCTGTGTTTTCATTCCACAAAATGCGCCATCTGTCTATCAAGCTATTACCCGTCTGCATAAAATTGCAAATCAGATACATCAGAATCCAGGCACCTGGACTTGGTCCGGTTGGTTCTGGACAACGTTAACAGCTTGGGGATGGAAGATCCTATCCTTCCTAGGCATTGGCCTAGTCATAGTATTCAGCTGCTGCCTGTGTCTACAATGTGGACCGGCGATATGTGGACTGTGTGCCACTTCCTGCATTGAGCATTCCAGTTGTCTCTCAAATCGTCAAAGAAAGAAAGATGAACGAATTATGTTACAAGAACAAACTGATAGATTTATGATGATCGATATATCATGAAGGGTCCGTAGGGAACAAGGAGGGAATGAGGAAATATAAATTTTATGGTCAAGTTGTGTTCCCTAGCAAGTACCCCACCGTCTCCATGTACGAGTTAAAGTGCATGTAACTTCCCTCCTGTACCAGCTATGAAGACGCAAATACATTTGCGTCCAACGTTAACATGTCCTCTTTCAGACCCACCAGGAATGGGTTGAATGGTCCGTTCCTAAGTATGCTATGCCAACGTCTTTTTGTAGTGTACTCCTACGTTTTTCAGCTCTGGCTGAGTAGGCCCTGAATCCCTGCCACCGAGCCTCTTTCCTGGCTTCTGACTCCAAGGGCCTCTGCCCAGGCTACCTCTGTTCTCGTGAACTCTGACTTACTTTCAGCGCGGCCCCTCGCGCTCGGCTCAGCCTGCTGCCTGCCAAGATCGACTATAACCTTCGAGTTATCTGTTTCCCTCCCCGAAAATACATTCCTGCCTGCTAGCTTCAGTAAACATCCTTCTTCAGCTGCGGAGCCAAAGGGCCGACCTGTCTCCATGCAAGTAATTCATAGCTTCTGTTGCCATGCTCCCCTGGAAGGCCCCGTGCCCCCACGCTTCTCATGCAGACACTCAGGCGCTTATACACGCACTTACAGTCAGTATAGAATAGCTTCTGCCCCAGAGACCTTTCCGCCCAGATAGCTTAGTTCCTAAACATCAGATATCAGATATGATAGAAGCACAAGTTGATCTGACATGCCAGACTTCTGTCTCTTTCCGTCAGTTCAAATGTCAAGTCCCCAGCACCCTCCGACTCCATGTCATGCACACGTCATGCAACTGCGCGCGCATCCAAGCTTCCGATTTCTGCTGACATTGCAACATTCCTGTTAGTGCCACCCCTTCTGTGACACTTACTTGTGACGTTTCAAGAACACACCTCTAGTTCACGCCTCTTGATTACGCACATGTACCACGTGTATACTGTTATCTTGTCTTCTCTCAGCTGTTACGCCTTCTATACTGTTTCCAATGGTGTAAAATAAGTATATAAGCTATGTACTGTCAATAAAATGTAGCGCTCTATCCCTTCTGACACCCTGTGTGGTGTTCAGAACATGATATCCTGGTCTTGACCATTCCTTTTTAAGGAATAAAACCCCTAAGAACTCTAGCACCACGGACTCTGTTTTCTTTCATTTCCGATTGAGTTATTATTGATTAAGTACTTACCTGCATAGAAATTAAGAGTAAATTATTTATTTACATCAGATGTTACAAATGTCCGATGGGACTCCGGTCACGATTGTCCGGTGTAACAGGTGTATAAGGCGTCCTAAGGTGTTCTTTCTGTACCTTTGTAAAGAATACATGTGTTACCGTAAATAACAAATATTATGTTATGAGGCTCCAGCCTTAACTCAGATGTTGGTGGTTGAATAAGCAAAAACGCAGGGTTTTGTATAAATCCGGGCTGTGTGCAAAGCAGTATACATTCTGTGCAACCGGTATTTAAAAGGCAACTTTTGGCTTGTAAATGTTGTATATTAACCCTGACATGGTTCGCACGGGATCTGTAATATAGCAAATTAGCATGTTGAACTGCATTGCGCAGTTAAGCGTCCCGCTCAACACCGGTTATAAAAAAGCCCATACATAACTATAGGTGCGCTGGCAGCAGCGTCCATTTGCAAATACGTATAAATAGTGCAATCTGGGGTTAGATTTGCGCAATTGTACACGTGGCGTTGATGTCTCAATGTAAATAAAAACCAGGCACATCAAAGAACCGACAGGTATTGGGAAGGTGGGGGGGGCTGTGTTTGTTGCTGTCTCCATGGGGGCAATGTGTGGGGGCACTTTGCAGGCTTTGCACTTTGCAGAGCTGAGAGGTGCGAGAGGCAGAGACTTGCCATGTATCCGCGAGGTCTGAGGAGGAGGCAGGAAGGACGAGACAGACCCGTGAGGGGCAAAAGAAGGCTGTTTCCCCCACAGTCGAAATCCCATAATATTGGCAAATTACAACTTTGAAATATAACCTAGTAAATATGTTTTTCCAACGTTATATATTGTATTAACTGTGCATGTGGAAAAGCACTTTGCAAAATGGCGTTCAGTTAAGCACCGTTTCAAATGAAGCGCCCCTGGATATTTAGCGTTGCGCCAGCAGTGTATAAATAATGCTCTCGTTTACTGATTATAAGAAACAAGATTCGCTTGTTAGCTTTAATAGGAAGTTTTAGCTTCACAGGATAAAAATGTAAAGAAACCTCTTTTGTAGGTCAAACTCCAAATAAATAAACATTTCAATTACGGACAGAAAAATGTAGCTACTGTACTTACACAGCAAAAATTCTTCCGATAGTGGCTTGTATCGATTCTTCACAGTAACAGGTGTAGGAGTGTTGCCAAACGAAGTTATTTCAGTACCTGTTAACGAAAATAAAATAAATGATGTTATAAGGGGCAACCTTTGACACATATGTTGGCGGTTTCGATGAGAAAAAAGCACGGGGTTTATGTAAACACTGGTTTGGTGCAAAGCATTTTAAAAGCGGGGTAAACATTGTGTTACTGTAAACCTTTCTCTTGCAAATATGTTAAATAAACCATGGCATGGTTGTGCACCATATATTGTCGATTAAATGTGCATGTTTAAATGCATTCCTCAGATAAGCATCCCGTCCCATAACCAAGCCCCAGAATAACTTTAGGGCGCAGCCAGCATCGTAAATTGTTCCCTTTTGTGACCGTAATGTACATTTTCCGCGTGGTTTTCCTTAACAGGTAAACTCTTTTTTACATGTGAAATGTACGAATCGAACAATCAACGCCGCCCACGAGTAGCTGAGCTGCCAACTCTCATTATTCCGGTAAAAATGACGCTAATCTACTTACAGCAGAAAATAAAGTGTGGCTCGTACACTTTTAACGATTTGCCACTTGAACAGGTTGAGATAAAGTGTTTTCAAACAAAGTTATTTCCGTGCCTAAAAAAAAAGTACATAGCATGAATGCGAGTCATACAAACAAGGCAACATTGCAACACTAGGTACATTTAAAGTGCTTCGATGCACTTACCACAAAGCAAAGCTTGAAACCAGCACAGCGCCTCAATATGCCTCTGGGCGCTTCAGAGGAACTGTTGTGAGCTGAGGCTTGTGCGGAGTTTAAATAAGGGACATGTTACAAAGAACGGAGAGCGGGTACTCTGATTGGACGAAAGAGTAAAGTGCCCCCTGGCAACTAATGTCCCGATCAGCTCGGGCAGATGTGGCGTGAATGTGGCATGAGCGGAAACATTATCAGTTCGTGTGACTCTGCAAACATGGCAGAGGCTGATCCTGTGCATGGGGAATCCTTTCAAGGGTATAATATGTAAATATAGGGGGCGCCAGGAACCTACGGGCGGCGAGGGGGATGGAAGTGAAATGCAGGTGTGTGGAGTGAGAATGTGTCTAGGCGCTTTGTATGGACGGATCGCGCTGCGGGATCTCGGAATCTGTGTTAAAATAATGTCTGCGGTCTGAGTGTGTTGTGTCGGGCGGTGTGAGCCGTAAAACTAATATGAATCCGAGGGTTTCTGTTTTTATTTCAGAGGTGCAAATAGTGTGTGAAAAATATGCCTGTAATAATGATAGATAAACACATACAGCGTATGGAATCGCAATTAATGTTATAAACTAAAACAAAGTGTATGTGATTTAAGTAAACAAAACAAACATGATGGTGGTGAAAAGAGGAATAACTTGAGAGGGAAGCGATGACGCCTCTTGGACAGTGCACCCCTCTCTATGGCTTCTGAGGTCCCCATAGTCCCAGGAGTGGACAGAGCGTGTGCTCGCAACGCGCCTGGGCGCTGTCCTGCAGCGCTGCTGCCCACACCTCACTGGGCGGCCATCCTGTCTCCTGAGTGGTGCCCGGTGGCACGGATGACACATGGCACTGTGGACTAAGCCGTCCACACGGTGCCTGGTCGCTCTATCTGCAGAGCTGCAGGCTTCAGAGCTGAGCTGTGCGTCCTGGTCTGCTTCTAAGCGCTGTACAGTTGATGATAAGTGTACGGATTGCACATGGCACTATGGACTGAGCCGTCCGCATGGTGCCTGGTCGCTCTATCTGCAGAGCTGCAGGCTTCAGAGCTGAGCTGTGCGTCCTGGTCTGCTTCTAAGCGCTGTACAGGTGATGATAGGTGTACACAGGCGCACTGTGCACAGTGCAGGCTTCAGAGCTGAGCTGTGCGTCCTGGTCTGCTTCTAAGCGCTGTACAGTTGATGATAGGTGTACACAGGCGCACTGTGCACAGTGCAGGCTTCAGAGCTGAGCTGTGCGTCCTGGTCTGCTTCTAAGCGCTGTACAGTTGATGATAGGTGTACACAGGCGCACTGTGCACAGTGCAGGCTTCAGAGCTGAGCTGTGCGTCCTGGTCTGCTTCTAAGCGCTGTACAGTTGATGACAGGTGTACACAGGCGCACTGTGCACAGTGCAGGCTTCAGAGCTGAGCTGTGCGTCCTGATCTGCTTCTAAGCGCTGTACGGTTGATGACAGGTGTACACAGGTGCACTGTGCACAGTGCAGGCTTCAGAGCTGAGCTGTGCGTCCTGGTCTGCTTCTAAGCGCTGTACGGGTGATGATAGGTGTGCACAGGCGCACGTGGCAGTGATTGCTGTGGTTTCTGGAGCAGGTCTCCTGGTGGGGGGGGGGGGGGGGTTCACCCCCTGTACAGAAGGAAGAGAGGAGACTGGGTAAGACCAGGCCCCCTCCTCACCTCCCAGCTGACCCGCCCGCTCAATGCTGGCCCCTGGCAGGTCTGTGTCTGAGGGGCCTCAAAGTGACCCTGAAAGGGCCATCAGTCCCGCATGGCGTGAAGACGGCGCCTCCGATGGCCCTGCTGCGCCGGGAGCCCGGGATTCACACCTCATTGTGAGGACTCTGCCTGTCCCCCCCGCCCCCCCCTGCCCCCCCCCCCCCCCCCCCCCCACTGTGACCATCGGTCACATCAGGATACTTTGATGTCACCAGACTGACGGACGCCACCTGGGACAGAAAACAAGCATTGGCATTGCCAATAGGTCTCGCCTTTGGGCCCTTTTAAGCCGAGCATCTTTCTGTGGACACCGATCTGCATAAGCGGAGCCGCGCTCGGCTGTGAAGGGAGAATTGTCCCTTTGAGATCCAGTCTTTAGGAAGGCGGCTTCCTATTCCCTTAGTAAGAGTGAACAGAATGGCGGCGCCCATGCGAACAGGATGATAAAGACAAGAACGGATTGATAGCATGATGCTGCTACCCGTCTGTTAGCACAACACAGAGCAGCAAGGCGCTTTAGAGCCGCGAGGCGCTTTAGAGCAGCGAGGCGCTTTAGAGCAGCGAGGCGCTTTTCAATCAGTGGGAAGCAGGAGCTCGTAATATAGTGCGGTTTGATAGAATTTTCTATAGAAAAAGACGGCCCGAGCCTTTCTCCTCGTGGGCTTCCTACCCTCAGCCTGCTTTGGTTGTAGCACGAGCCATGTTTCCATTCTCATGATATTGTCAACTGCGCAGGGGTTATCAGTCCGGCGACAGGCACAGAGGGCTGCAGCCGGCCCGTTCCTCTGCCAGCAACAACGCAAGGAGGGATGAACGAGAGGGCATTTAAGAAACAAAACAAGCATTTGCAATGCAATAGGTCTCGCATTATTAAAGTTTGAGCTATTGGCATTGCTAAAGAATGCCTCGCCAATAGCTCAAACTTGAATAATGTGAGACCTATTGCATTGCAAAGGCTTGTTCTTTCCATGCTGGTATCCCCAGGATGTGATCCTCTGCTTCTATGGAGTGACATGAAGTGCCTGTGTCTGAGCGCGGACTCGGAGAGTTTGAAGTGTCTGTTTCCGCCAGGATTTCAACCCCACAGAAGCATCTTAAAAATAAACAAGCACTGGCGTTGCCAATAGGTCTCGCAGTAGGAAAGTTTGAGCTATTGGTTTTCTAAATGACATTTTATTTTTTTGTTTTGTGATTTACAATGCCCATACTTTTAACTTTTCGCATTAGGAAAGTTTGAGCGATTGGTATTGTAAATGACACTTTTTTAATTTATGTGTTGGTTTTGAAAATAGCAAAATTAATAGCTTTGTCAGTTACAATGTCAATAGTTTTAACTTTCGCAAATGTGACACCTATAGCATTTGTAATGCAACATGTTTTGTATTTACGTGACTTAGATGTATTGATATTACAAATAACAATGGCTTTTAATTTTGTAAATAATTAATACTTAAATAAAAGTTATTGTAATTTATAATGGCAATAGCTTAAACGTTTGTAAATACATTTTGTGAAGATTATGTTCAGTGTATTTTATTGTGATGAAAATCCAAGAACATTGCATTTGCACCTACACACACATACGTTTTGTAGCACTGAGTGGTGTGAGGGGGTGAGGGTGAGGGGGTGTGAGGGTGAGGGTGAGGGTGAGTGGGTGTGTGAGTGTGTGAGGATGAGTGAGGGGGTGTGAGGGTGAGAGTGTGTGAGGGTGAGGGTGTGAGGCTGAGTGAGGGTGAGAGGGTTGTGAGGGGGGTGAGGATGAGGGGGTGAGTGAGGGTGTGAGGGTGAGGGGGTGTGAGGGTGGGTGAGGGTGTGACGGTGGGTGAGGGTGAGGGTTTGTGAGGGTGAGAGGATGTGAGGGTGTGTGATGAATAAAAAATAAATAAAATAAAATACATTTGTATGCGCTTGCACAATGGCAATACAAAAATGCTCAATGCATAATGGCACGTTTGCATAAAGCAGAAAGTAAAGTCGGACATCAGCGAAGTAGCCATCTTTAAAGACAAAAGTATAGCCTTCTGATAAACGTAGTAACTACCAAAACACTTCTGTTCGCAAATATTAAAAACGCTGGGCAGTTAAAAAAGGAATAGAATCAAACATTATGAAATGTAAAATAAATATACACACTTAAAAATATGAAGACACTCGCTATTGAAGTTTTTCAATATAAGTTTAAGCCTGGGTCGTACTTACTCGAGCTTACATGTCGGCACAACCACAGTGCACACGGCCCTTCAACCTGATTGTTGCCCTGGTAACGGACGCCGCTGAAACGCTGCTGAAGGAGCAGCGGTGGTGGAATAGGCAGAATCCTGGTGAGGAATCCCAGGGGCAGACGGAGGATGGAGAAGGACAGCGGGTGGGGATAGATCCGGGGCAAGGGGTGAAGGGGTGGCATATGTGTATGAAGGGAGGCAGGAAGAGAGCGAGATACCTTGTCCTTTTTTTTAAGATATCCATTGATTTTTAAATAGAATGCGTTATTTATATAATTTGGTTAGTATTACAATTATTTGTGAGTGGTGCGGGGAGCATTGGAAACCCCCCGTAAACCACTCTGATTGCAGCCCAGCACAAGGGTAGCAATGAATGCTCGACTAAGTTATGGCAGCAAAGCTTCCGGGGGTGCGCTCCTGCAGATTTGAGGCCCCTCTCTCTGCTGTATGTGTTTGCAGCCCTCCCGTCTCCCCTACCGATTAAGGCGCCCCTTAGTAATCAACATACAAATAGCTTAAGTTGATGGACGATAAGTGATAAGTTAACATACATTATGTATGAGCGAGTCCATTGAAGAGAAGTGCGTTCGATATCCCGGCCCCCAGGTTTAAAGGCTGTCTTTTTCAACGCCAAAAATGAATTCAGTCCATTCGACGGGGTTTTTCGAAATTATATTTCCTTCAAAACATATAACACAAGTTAGGTTCGTCCCGGCCTCTTCTAGTGTCGAATCTTACTAACCTCTGCCACCCACTGGCAGCATTAGAAACCGTCTAGAGAGCTTATCAAATCCATCGAAGTACCGTGATTCTAGCCGTGCTCGGGTTTGATTAATTTAATGTACCTCCTGCAACGCGTGCTCGTTGTATTTTTCCTAACAATTTTTTTTATAATTGTCCTGCTAAGATGAATTTAAAGCTCTGACGCACACTTGCTACCCTACTGAAACCTCTCAAGCAATGCATCGCGAAAAGGCATTGTAAGAGTTCAAGGTATTACTTACATGCCGATATACCAGACACAAACTGGTAAGTGGGAGTGTCTAAAATATGCCGCCAGTGAAAATAAGTGTGGCACAGTAGGACATGTAATTTATAATCATTGTACTAGAAAATGCACAAAAAACCAAGACGGAGGGCATTGCTGTGGGGAGGGGGGAAGAGAAATGCGACACGGCAGGCAGGGGAGGGGACGGAGCGGCGATGAGGGTGTGAAGTAGCAGGGGCCTGCCTGATTCCTTGTCGGTCTTTTCAGTAGATAATGCTGATAAGCATCTTCATGCAGTCACAAGAAGGTGCAAGTAAGGGAACAGTGTTACGCGACAATAGGTTCTCGAATACAAAGTTTCTCAGAACAGGAAATCATGAGGTGTTGCACTCCTTCCCGCCTTAAGATGTAACTTCCTCTCACTTCATACAAAGAGTGCAGGTGTGTGAGGCAACTCCACTTTGCTGCCTAGGACGCCACCAGCAGATGGTGCAGGGCAGGAGCACATGGGCCCATTTGTTAGAGCGCAGGGCGCCAGCATAATGCAACATCACCATTTCAGCGCCAACTCTCTTTGGTGCCAGTTTGTATCAATGCCTGGACTACACACATGATATGAAAAGTGCATGATCTAATAGTCTACTGCTTGCATCCTACAGCCTGTCTGTGTGTCTGCCTGAGCAGAGAACATAATACAAGCAGGGTAGTGTTTAATGTAAATCTGTGAGTCGGTCTCCATTATGCATATGGCATAAATAATGCAGTTTTAGGAGGAGGCCTGTAGGTCTACCCAACCTGAGCACAGTATGGACACACATAGCAGAGAATTTAGAATCTGTCAGCGGACCACATGCCAATGATATGAGAGTGCTTTTATATAATCTCCTTCTGCGAACAGTGCGGTGTTAACATCCTGCCTGTGTATCAGTCTATGTAAATCACATGCTACAAACATGTTGTTCTTGGGGTGACCTACGTGTTTGCTTTCCATAACCACAGGCCACGTGCACATGAGGAACCATACACAGGCTGTGAGGTTGCCCGCAGAGTGTGTGTGGTTGCTTGACATAAGTATGTCCATGTGCCTTGCTGCACTAAGCACGTGAGACACACAGTGATGTGTTTACACTAGCGTCATGATACTAATAGATAAGCTGCGTTTATTCTAACATGATGCAATAACAATGCTGCGTGTGTTCGTCTATGTCAATCCCTGCAGTGTTTGCAGCCTGCCCGCCCACGCTCATCAGGATACAAATAGTGCAGTGTTAGCTCTGTATCTTGCTTACCCTAATCACATGATCCTTACAAGGGAACGATTTTCACTCTGTGAGGCTGACTTCCCTATGTATTTATATCTGCATTGCTGCACTAAGCACATTACACAAATAGTACAGTGTGCAACTGTGTGTGATGAGGCTGCACGAAGCACTTATGCAAAACAGAGTGTTGCAAGTCGGCCTGGGTGCCTGCTGTGCAAGCACCTGACACACAACGTGCAAACGGTTGAAGTGTTAAAACAATCACACCCAAAAGGTTTAATAGTAATACATGCCAATGTCGAGTACGAAGATATCACCAGGGGCAGTGTCGCTTTACTTTATTAAGTCCGCTGGGTCGATGTTTTGGAAAGAATGTTATTGTCTGACAAACCTGCATGTCGATATTTTGACTGTGACATTTCTCTAGAACACAGCCCGAAGTAGCCGAGAAAGGTGAGAAAATCTCTAGTCCCACCCATCAGGAATTCGTATGGTGGTCAAGAAAGGATGTCAACCCCACGAGCTAAAATGTGTTTAATAGTTGGCTCCTCGGGGGCTGCCAATAGTACCAGAGGACAATGGAAAGCAAAGGGCAGCGTGATCTTGTGCTAGAATTATGAAGCTATTGTTTGCTCTAACACGAATATAATGCTATTTTTGAGTTATCTAGGTATGCTGGCCTCAGACAGAAATTCATGTACTGACAAGAGGAAATAATAGCAGCTTTATGTGATTTCCCTCATGAGCGAGGAGGGGGTGCGAGGGATGAGTGAGGATGGGGTAGCAGGGGAGGGAACATGGCCTGGGGGAAGCTGGCTGGGGAGGGGGAGGAGAAATCCAAGTAAGGCTGTGTGCCGGGAGAGAGAGGGGAGGTGCTGGAGCTGGGCAACAGATGGCCGTGAAAGTTTATGGCCCAAAAGCGCGTGCCTGTGGCCACATGAACTCGAAGAAAACCGCACCAAAAAACCCTTGGTTTGACGAGTATTTTGAGCACTTGAATTCTCTCCATTAAGGCGAGACCTAATAAACCAGACATTCAGCCCCAGGCCTGACTTGACTTCGAGACTCTTGACTCCATCCTTCGCCTCACACACACTCCCCTCAACGGGAAGCATCATTAAGGTAGAAGAAAGCCACAGTAGGGGCGGGTATACCCTACAAAACAAAAACACTTTTTGGGCTTAGAAAGTTAACTTTAAAGCAATGAAAACGCCCATCTGCTGCTGATATCCTGGTGCAGTCCGCATGTCTGAAACCTGAGCGGGGCAACAAAGACACTCATCCTTCCGAAGTTGATCAAATGTGCATCGCTGTGGTGTAGTTCAATAGCGCCTACGAGTCACTGCGCTGTGAAGCCGAAGGCCGTGGCAGAAAACATTTGATAAAACACGTTATTTTCAGTCCCCTGTGGTACTTCACATCAGCTAGTTGCAAAACAACAGGCCAACCTGATATTAAATCGGCCAATTGCAGAAGTTTACACAATACCAGGACGAGGAGTTTCCCGGTGGGGTGGGGGTTTGAACTCAAAGTAGTAGGTCAAAAGGAACTGTAGTCAGAAACACCTCACAGCGAAGCTACTGTACTTGGGGTGGATTTAAACTAGAGGATAGCTCAAAGGGTTCAGTGGCTGCTGCGGGAAGCTTCTGAGTTTTAACTGCTGAAGAGCGGAGCCTGCTGAATTACAGTCCTGAGTTAGGGAGAAGTATTTGTATTTGTATTTTGTGGAAAAAAGAATACAGTTTTAGCTTTTTATACTGTCATTTGACACCCGAAACTATGCATTCTGGGAGCTGTAGGTTTAGCTCACTTGGAGGAACCAGGTGGACCTTTCACTTATTATTTTTCAGACAAATCACTGCTTCCTGGTGACGTCACCACAGTGTGCACCAAATGGGGGGGAGGTCTAAAAGGGCCCAACGCTAAATTCCCCGTAAGTGGGGTTAGGTACAGTTCAACCCCCTGTTACTGTTTCGACTAAAAGGGCTCAGACATGAACCCCACTGCCCTGTGCCCTATCGAACATTACACTTCCTTCATGTGTTCCCACAAATGAGTGGGAATGGAGGGAGACGCTACTGCAGAGTACAACGTGCAAATAAGGGGGCAGAGCCTATTTATAGCGGGGGGCTACACGAGGGCCCAGATGGAGAGATGAGATGGGCCATGTGAAAGAGCCCTGGCTGTTGACCCTGCAAATGAGACACAAGAGCAAAAGTGGGCGGGGTCTTTGCAGAGATGAAAGAGGAGCGAGAGAGGACCGCTCCTGTGTGCGGGAGAGTGGTGAATGGGGGATGGGCGATAACCACGCAGAGATAAAGGATTCTCGACGGCCGGGACAATAAACTGCCTGGAAAGTAATTGTTTACAGAGGCTGAAATGTAGCTCTGCTTATGGAAGGCTTATGAGCTAAAACGCCTGAATAATGTGGCATGCAATTTCCAAGCAGAGGCATACGGAGAATTCAGGGTTAAATACATGCTCCCGCTTGCTGGCAGATGTTATCTTCCCAGAAGCACTTAGCAAGCATGCTGTGAGGACCATGTGCACAACTGATTATGCTGCGCGCGGAAACCGTCTTATTTATAATTGCGTGGAATGGAGTGGAGAGTAGCAGAATGTTCAGCTGCTCGGCGGCCGCGACATTAAACTGCCATCTGCCAAAACGCATCAGCGGAGCCCACCAGCTTCCTATTTAACCTCTTTTCCCAGAGCACAGCGAGAAGAAGTAAGAATAAACGCTGAGGTGGCAGTCTCACATAATTATAGTGGCTGATAAAGAAAAAAAAATTTCAAAGCGGTCACATGGGTGGCTGGCCCTGAAATCTAAGGCTACCCTAAGAGAATCCCCCCTTCTGCAAGCAACTTACCATCATAAGATCAAACAAAGCTTATTGGCACCAAGAGGGGTATGTTGGGGGAAGCACAAGAGGGAGAGAACTGTAAATGTGGGGAGGAGAAATGCGAGACACAGCCTGGCGGCCGTGAAAGTGAAAGTACCGCCGGCCGTGGGCAGTGAATAATTAGGGGAGGAGAATCCCTTTGAAGCACGCACGGCCTCGCGGCCGTGAAAGAAGTATGAACAAGCAACAAATGCGTTTCATGTGGTGATGCGAGGCAGGCGGATAGAAGCACGTTCACAAGACCAAATGCAAATCCACATTTCTCAGAGCTTAGTTTAGCTCTTAGTTTAGCCCCAATAGTCTCGTCCTATTCATTCCTTGCGGAATGGAATAGGCGAGCCCTAAAAAGCAACCAGAAGAGGAGACGTAAGACAAGCAACAGACACACTCAGGAGGAAGCAACATGGAAAGAGTCGAGGGCGGGGCTGTAGGGGTTAGCAAATATATGTTAGAGAGCAAGAAAGCACATCTACTCCCAAAGTGTTGATCGAAAAATAAAAATAAATTGGTTCACGATGTCTTCTACGGAAGTAAACAAGCCATCGAATCAAAAGGATGGTAAAGACGCTCTGCACCAGGAGAGGGCAAACACAAGAAGAGGACAATTGGCAGGAGTTCGCAGCTACAGACAGCGAATAGAGAGAGATCTGTAGAAGAGAGCTGCGATGGACAGCGAATAGAGAGAGATCTGTAGAAGAGAGCTGCGATGGACAGCGAATAGAGAGAGATCTGTAGAAGAGAGCTGCGATGGACAGCGAATAGAGAGAGATCTGTAGAAGCGAGCTGCGATGGACAGCGAATAGAGAGAGATCTGTAGAAGAGAGCTGCGATGGACAGCGAATAGCGAGAGATCTGTAAAAGAGAGCTGCGATGGACAGTAACAGATTCACAAAACTCAACCCAGGCTTCCAACCCACACTGTCCTCCTGCCTAGGTCAGTGGCGTCCCCACGACCACGTTCTGCTGTTGTTGCCTGCTCTGAAGAATGACTTTCAGATGCATCATGTAACCTATGCAATGACCCATCTACAACCAAAGCATGGGCAGCATAAAATAAATATGAGGTGTAAACATAAAAGCATATTTCACTTTTTTTACCTCCCTAAAATTAAACCCTTTCTGGAAACAGAATTACTTTTTAAATACTTATGAAATAAAATGTACTCCTAACCCCGAAAAATAGAGAGTCAAATATTCCTTCTTCAAACCTTATCGAAAAATCAGCAATGGTCTTACAAGTGAAGTCTCCGCACTTTCAATGTCACAATACTCTTTTATTACAAGACCCTCCCTTTTAGAAGGACCCCGCTTCATCTTCGGAGCTGCAGTCTAGTGACGTCACTTGCCTGGCTGTCCCTATACGTCATGCCTGGGGGTAAAAGGGTGCTTTGGCTCGAACTGTCATTTCATATGTGCAACTCCTGCGCCACTGAGTCCAAAGTAACACAAATCTCACATACAAAAGGGTTGAAAGTGAGCTGCCTGCCTTTCTCGCCTTAAACAAGCTCTCAGTCTCGAGATCTTTATCTCTCTACACCTATAATATAACATTTCTGTTTAGGACCCTTATTCCGAGTGTGGAGAAGAATTCAGAGTCGAGTGATAATTATCGAACTGCGCTGTTTTTTTCGCGACAGATCTTGGCAGGTCAAACTGCCAGAATGTATGAAGATAAAATGTGACGTAAAAAGGCAGAATAAGAATTTTTCAGCGTGACAAATAACAAATCCACTGGTTATGCCTCATTTTACCCAACAAAACACAGAATCAGAAGAATTTACTCCACCCAGTAAACACCTCGCCTTGTGGAATCAGTATTCACTGTGCTTGCTAAACACCGCCTCCTTTTCTGAAGCCCCAACGGTCACAGTAAGGAAGGGTGAGCAGACTTACCTCCACTTCTCTGTCAGTACTCACGGTGTACAGGTAATGCCTGACCTTGGTAGCCTCTGCCTTGCCCGAAGTGGCCCAGGCTACGAGCAGCGCCAGGAGAACAGTGAGTGCTTCCAGGCTCTATCCGTGCTTTGTGCAGCTCTCGGATCTTTACTTATGGGGGCCTCACACAAAAGTCCAGGATGTGGTGGGCGAGGGGGTGAAAGCCACCGGCGTAGGAGCAGCACATGGTCAACTCCCTGACATACCCACAAGGAGGAAACATGCATGGGGTGCGCGTGAGCGGGAAGGTGCAGGCACCCCACAACATCTTTTGTGTGATACCTCATCCCACTGCATGCAGCCACACTCACACTGCATGCAGCCACACTCACACTGCATGCAGCCACACTCACACTGCTTGCATCCACACTCACACTGCATGCAGCCACACTCACACTGCTTGCATCCACACACACTCACACTGCATGCAGCCACGCTCACACTGCATGCAGCCACACTCACACTGCATGCAGCCACACTCACACTGCATGCAGCCACACTCACACTGCATGCAGCCACACTCACACTGCTTGCAGCCACACACACTCACACTGCATGCAGCCACGCTCACACTGCATGCAGCCACACTCACACGGCATGCAGCCACACTCACACGGCATGCAGCCACCACACTGCAAGCAGCCACACTCACACTGCACTGCATGCAGCCACACTCACACTGCATGCAGCCACACTCACACTGCATGCAGCCACACTCACACTGCATGCAGCCACACTCACACTGCACTGCATGCAGCCACACTCCCACTGCATGCAGCCACACTCACACTGCATGCAGCCACACTCACACTGCATGCAGCCACACTCACACTGCATGCAGCCACACTCACACTGCATGCAGCCACACTCACACTGCATGCAGCCACACTCACACTGCATGCAGCCACGCTCACACTGCATGCAGCCACACTCACACTGCATGCAGCCACACTCACACTGCATGCAGCCACACTCACAACGTTACCAAAACAAGCGCGCGTAGATCTGTGTCTAATGGGCTGGGTACCATGAGATATCCTGGGCCACTCAGAGTCTGATGAACATAGAGGTTTTGTTAATAGGTGCGGCTCACTCCTCAGCACCCCGCTCAGTCAAAGGAGGCCGCATCAAAAAGCCTGGCTTGCAGGGTGGTTTGAAAGAGAGTTAGAGCTTTTCATGTATATTTTGGGCCGTGCTCTGGACCTCGGTGGCACAGCTTCAAGTGATTTGATGGGTGTGCTGAAACGTGTACTTAAAGGTAGGTGGGATGGCATTTGGAAAAACTGGAGATTGCAAATAGAGATTAAGGCCTACACGCACATCAAATGTATATTTCTGCTGCTTTCATAGAACGGCAAAGATAAGTTATTTTTGACTTAGCAATTACATTCAAACTGAGATGCTAAACGAGAAGCATCATTTTTGCTTTCAGTGTTTTCCCTCTCGGCTAGATTTTGTTCTTGCCTTTCGCTCCAAATCACCCCTTTTAAATGCTAACAAGATGTGCAGTTCATGCCCCGCATTTCCATTCACAGTGCCACCAATGGAATCAGTATATGTGAATATCGAGCTCTCTAAAAATACTAAAAATTGGTATGTTTTGCTATTTCTAGCCACACCTCAACTCTGCCCACTAATCCAATCCTCTTATTACCGCCCCCTGAGTCTCCGCCCACAGTTCCCCTACTTTTTTTTCCCCACTTCGACCACTGGGGTGGAGGGAATCAGTAAATTATTAGATGCCCCCAGTGTCATGAAGACACTTCCTTACATCGAGTAGAAACCAATGGCGATTAGTTGGCGAAACAAATGGGGTGGAAGCTGAATTCACGGGGCACGGAATGTTAATTCCTTGTTTGCGAAATGTAGTTAACGCAGGATGAATGCACTGGAACGTTTAACTTCTGAACCAACCATTCATATTTACTGGTACCATCTCTTTTTGTCCAAACTATTTTAATATTAATGACCTTTCATTTCTCCCTTCCCCTCGAATGGAATAATCCCTTCTCCTTTCCAACCCTTCACCTTCCAAAGGCGGGAATGTCTGTATTTTTCTTAAATTGCTCCCTTTTCTCTTACTATTTGTTTTAATTGCTTCGTTTAAAAGCCAGCTTTAAGGCAATTAACTCCCCAGAGTTCAAGGGGACTCAGCCGAAGCCACCATCTGCATTTAACAAGCATTTGCAATGCAATAGGTCTTGCATTAATTAAGTTTGAGCTATTGGCATTGCTAAATATTGAAACACCAATTGCAACAAAAGTCTATTAATTGTAGGCCAAAAAAATGTGTATTTGTTTTTGTAGCAATGGTGGCATGCTGCGCTTTAGATGAATATGTTTAAAAGTAAAGTGCGCCATACTGCGATTGCTACAATAGGTAATTGTGGATGCGTTAACAATTGATGTGTGCATTGATGGCTGGTGGTGTGTGTGCCTGGTGTAAGTGTGCACTGCCAGCTGGTGGTTTGTGTGCCTGGTGAAAGAGTGCACTGATGGCTGGTGGTGTGTGCCTGATGAAAGCGTGCACTGACGGCTGGTGTGTGTGCCTGGTGGAAGTGTGCACTGACGGCTGGTGGTGTGTGTGCCTGGTGGTAGTGTGCACTGCCGGCTGGTGGTGTGTGCCTGGTGGAAGTGTGCACTGACGGCTGGTGGTGAGTGTGTGCCTGGTGAAAGCGTGCAGTGACGGCTGGTGGTGTGTGCCTGGTGGAAGCATGCACTGATGGCTGGTGGTTGTGCCCGGTGAACGCGTGCACTGACGACTGACGGAGTCTGTGCCTGGTGAAAGTGTGCACTGACTGTGTGGTTGTGTGTGTGGTTGTGTGTGTGTGGTTGTGTGTGTGGTTGTGTGTGTGTGGTTGTGGTTTTGTGATTGTGTGTGTGGCTGTATGTGTGGTTGTGGTTTTGTGGTTATGTGTGTGTGGTTGTGTGTGTGGTTGTGTGTGTGTGGTTGTGTGTGGTTGTGTGTGTGGTTGTGTGTGTGGTTGTGTGTGTGGTTGTGTGTGTGGTTGTGTGTGTGTGGTTGTGTGTGTGGTTGTGTGTGTGGTTGTGTGTGGTTGTGTGTGTGTGGTGTGTGTGTGGTTGTGTAGTGTGTGTGGTTGTGTGTGTGTGGTTGTGTGTGGTTGTGTGTGTGGTTGTGTGGGTGCTTGTGGTTGTGTGTGTGGTTGTGTGTGGTTGTGTGTGTGTGTGTTTGGTTGTGTGTGGTTGGGTGTAAGTGTGGTTGTGTGTGTGGTTGTGTGTGTGGGTTTGTGTTACGATCCTTGTGGGGACTTGGGTGTGATAACACACTCACGCTGTGGGGACTTGAGTGCACTGTGGGGACTTCAACCCAGGTCCCCACAAGGCAATGTCTTCTAAATGATAACAAATGGCTTCAGTATTATTATTATTATTTTTTGAATTTCTATTGCGCGACAGCTACCCACAAAGGGTTTCCCGGTGTAGATGAAAAAGACATCAACAGCAACGCCGGGAAAAGACTTATTTGTCAAATAGCCAGGTTTTAAGCATCTTGCGGAATTTGGGGTAACTTGCCTCAGTTTTTATCATGTTCAGTAACATCTGTGTCAATTTTTAAAACTTTAAAAGAAATTGCCTTGGGGACCTGTGTTTCACCAAGTGCGTTTATATTTGTGCTCAGCTCTGCCCCCGTAGACAGGTGACGGTACTGCAGTCTTAAACACACTTTGCATTTAAACACACATTGTTGACCAGAATCTCATGCTAGCAGCAGAAAGGACAGCGGTACAAAAGGGGGTGTTAATGGACGGAGCATCTGAACAAATCAAACACTCACACCCAGTCAAAAGATCTGAGTTTAATCCATCACCGTTCTTTAGCCCACTCTGCCACCCCAGTTCAGACATGGCTATATGCAAATCAGTCTGACCCTGTGCCTCATGGGAACAGTCCAGCCCAGTCCATGCCTTCCCTGGACCGGAAACAAGCTTCGGAGGACCGGTTTCTGGCATTCCAGCCGTCTTCAGCCCGGCTTGCTTGAATCCAGTGGCAAAGTGAGCAAGGGACTCACGTCTGAGCATACCCTGCCACACTTATGGAGGCCCAAAGCGGTACAAAAGGGGGTGGTAATGGACGGAGCATCTGTACCAATCAAACACTCACACCCAGTCAAAAGATCTGGGTTTAATCCATCACCGTTCTTTAGCCCACTCTGCCACCCCAGTTCAGACATGGCTATATGCAGAAAGGACAGACATTTCAAAGGGAAAGCTGCATAGACCGGTAATTATTCAAATATTTTCATGAAAATGAACCTTTCTATTTATTAATATTCATTTTTTATTTACATGAAGATATTTAATTTAGACTTTTTGTGTCTGAAAATAGTTTGTGGTTTATAAATATTGCTAAAAGCAATTAGGGTCAGGGTCGAAACCCAAAATACTTCACGATTGCCTTTTGATCCGTATCTGCAATTAAAGAATGATGGTGCACTGCTCTGAAATAGGATATAAACTGATCTGTTTGTTTTTTGCAAATACCCCTGCAGCATCAATGCCTTTTGTTACGGTTTAATGCTTGTATCAGGAGTTCAGAAATGTTATGTTGCTTAGCCTTTGTTCACATACTAATATGCACTATGGAATATGTTCTTTTAGATAACGGCTAGATGTGTGAGTGCCTAGAGCTGTATTGTGCTATGGACTACGTACTTGCAGACAGTGAACGGAAGCAATGTTATGCCCACAGCATGGGGAACTATATTTTTAACAGAAGAGGGATGTTTTTATAAAATGTGTGAACTTCTTAAAAGATACATTCGAATATCACAATAATATTTATTTTGAGTTATTTAAAGAGCAGAACAATATGCAGAGAATAGAGCGAGCACCAGAAATGTGTGATATGGGACAGTGCAGGAGGTGCGGATTACCATTGTGACAACTTGCAGTAGGTCAGCGCACCGAGCATCTTTTTTATGACTACAGAGTTAAACAGAATATTAGAATTTCTGACTTCACATGTATTATGTTAGAATTGTGAAAATTATGGGTTTCTTTTGAAGGAACTGATTTGATTATTTTGACTTAAACAAAATAGGATTAAACGATGAAGCTTGGCTGAGTGAACCACATTTATGTTCAGCCAGACTACAAACATGCACTGCTTTGTCACGATGACATATTCATACACCGAAGCCAAGCTGTGGGGAGAATTTGACTCCTACTACGGTACTTTACATTTCACGTTGTATGAACAATGCCAATTATTTAACGAAGTTACTGTTTGCATAGCGACTGAGACTGGTGCACAATCAGGCTGCCTACAGCCAGACACACACCTTTCCACCATAGTGCAAAGGTGTCTGTGTCATGTCTGTCACAGGTTATTTTTTCTGGAAGGCTACCCTTCCAGTGCAAAATGTTTCCCTAGACAAACTTAAAAAAATTCCCACTTTGGATGTGAGCTGCACTGTAAAGGTTTGGAGAAATAAACGCATTCCTCTTATTTACCCCGTCCTCCAAGATGCATTATTTGTTTGGGCAAACTCTGTCTAATATTGATAGCAGACAGGGTTTTACATCAAAAACCATCTTCATGTACTACCCATGGCACGCTCCCTCGATGCAAAGTGATGCAAAACATTGCATTGTGTTACTTACAGGCAACATTTCATGACAAATCACTTTTTGAGCAGGATAGTAAATTCAAAAAACACATTTTGTACTGGATTGCATCATTGTTTGTGAAGCAAACCCAGTGAAAAATGTTGGTACACCTGCCCATGTCCTCAAAAAGCAACATAGTCGATTTATAAAGAAAACAAATCCTTTCCAGGGGTCTATTAGGATGGCGGTCGGAAAACTTCCCCGACCGCCATGGTAGCGGGAAAAGATCGCCTGCAAGGACTGCGGCATAACCACCAGTCCTATTAGGATCCTCCGCAGGCCAAATCCAACAGGGGGGGTCGTATTCTAATGGTTAACATTGCGGTGGTCGCTGCCAGCAGCACCGCAGCGTTGTGAAAAGGAGCATGTCCTGATTCACCCTGCCTGTGAGACAGGCCCTGCACAGTGCCTGCACCTGGCACAAAAAAATGTAGGGAGGCCATGGGTACCCCCCCAGTGCACCCACCCCTCCAACACATGGGAGGCCCGCAATGGACCCCCAGAACATGTCTCCGCCACCCTTTCCATGGCGGTTCCACTGCAGCGGAAAGGCTGGCTACCGCCGGCATCATAATCGTGTAGGCGGTGCTTGACCCTGATCTGTCACAATTGTAGCGGTCCAGGTCCGCCCGCCAGGCAAGCGGGTGGACTGCAACTGCCGGAAAACTGGCGGGCGTAAAATCGCACCTCTGCGGTTACGACCGCAATGCTAATCGGACTGGCGGTTTTCCGGTTTTCGATCACGGGTGGATGGCCACCGGCAGTGGCCATCCATCTGCCATACTAATAGACCCCTTAATTATTAACATTTTAACTAATACAGGCAAAATTCCCCTTCAGATGATATCTTTATAAAGTTGCAAATTAGTCACAAACAGTAACTACTTAACCATGTCGGAATAAATGTAAGTAGCACTGCTTGAGAAATCGAGTTTCACAAGATTTGTATACATTTTTTAGTTACTTTTGTCATTGGCTTCTTCCTCCTACACATTTATTGGTTATCTTTCCAAATGTGTTTGTTTCACCAGGAGTCGTCCCAGGCAGAAGGGGATTGTCCGAGGATGAGGACCTCCGTCTTGTCTGAGTTCAGTTTCAGGTGGCTGAGCTTCATCCATTCTGCGACGTCTTTCATTCCTTCCTGGAGGTTGGTTTTGGCGGTGGCTGGATCTTTGGTGAGGGAGAGTATCAGCTGGGTGTCGTCGGTATAGGATATGATGTTGATGTTGTGTTTGCGTGCGATGGCGGCGAGGGGGCTCATGTAGATATTGAAGAGGGTTGGGCTAAGCGAGGATCCTTGGGGTACGCCGCAGATGATCTTGGTGGCTTCTGAGCGGAAGGGAGGGAGGCGGACTCTCTGGGTTCTGTCGGAGAGGAACGAGGTGATCCAGTCCAGGGCCTTTTCTTGGATCCCAGTGGTGAAGAGACGGGTTATTAGGGTGCAATGGCATACGGTATCGAAGGCTGTCAAGAGGTCCAGGAGGATGAGGGCGGTTGTTTCTCCGTTGTCCATCAGGGTCCTGATGTCGTCGGTGACTGCGATGAGGGAGGTTTCGGTGCTGTGGTTGGCTCGAAATCCGGACTGGGATGGGTCGAGCAAGTTGTTTGCCTCGAGGAAAGCAGTCAGTTGTTTATTGACGGTCTTTTCGATGACTTTGGCCGGGAAGGGAAGGAGAGAGATGGGGCGGAAGTTCTTCAGGTCATTGGGGTTTGCTGTGGGTTTCTTCAGCAGAACGTTGATTTCTGCCTGCTTCCAGCTCTCGGGGAAGGTGACTGATGCGAACGAGCTGTTTATGATGTTCCGGAGGTGGGGTGCGATGATGGAGTCGGCTTTGTTGAAGATGTGATGGGGGCAAGGGTCCGAGGGGGAGTTCATGATGTTGGTGGTGTCTTCAGAGCTGATGGGGGTCCAGGCGCTGAGGGTGGTGGTGGGGGTCGCTGGTTCGGTGATTGGAGGCTGGGTCTGGGGTCCGAAGCTGTTGTGTATATCTGCGATCTTACGATGGAAGAAAGTGGCGAGGGAGTTGCGGAGTTCTTGTGATGGTGTGATGTCGTTGTTGCTGGCGCTGGTGTTGGAGAGCTCTTTAACGATGTTGAAGAGTTCCTTGCTGTTGTGGGTATTGTTCTCTATTCGCTCTTTGAATGAGGTCCTTTTGGTGGAGCGTATCAGCTGGTGGTGTTCACGGGTGGCGATCTTGAGGGTTGTCATGTTTTCTGTAGTTCGTTCGCGGCGCCAGGTTTTTTCAAGGGTTCGGCAGAGTTTCTTAGATTCTTTGAGGGCGTCCGTGAACCATGGATATTTCCTGTTGTTGGACACGCCTGGGGGGTTCTTGAGTGGTGCGAGGATGTCGGCGCAGTTGGTGATCCACTGTGTGAGGTTGTGGGCTGCGTTGTTGGTGTCAGCGATCATGACAGGTGGGTTCTGGCTCAGTGATGAGAGGAGCTGGTCTGTGGTGATTTTGCTCCAGCATCTGCGGGGGATTTGTTGCGTGCGATGGTGGTGAGTATTCTTTTTGAAGGTAAAGTGGATGCATCTGTGGTCGGTCCAGTGTATTCCGGGGGAGTGGCTGAAGGAGACATGGTTGCTGACGGAGAAGATGGGGTCGAGTGTGTGGCCAGCGATGTGGATGGGGGCGCTCACCAGTTGCTTGAGTCCGAGGTTGGCAAGGTTGTCGAGCAGGGTGGTGGTGTTGTTGTTGTTGTTTTTTTCCAGGTGGAAGTACAGGTCCCCGAGGAGGATGTATTCTGGTGAGGCTAGAGCGTGCGGGCTGATGAAGTCAGCGATGGTTTCGCTGAATTGTGTGCGTGGGCCCGGGGGTCTGTAGATGAGTGTTCCTCTGAGGGTGGTCTTGGGGTCGGTGTGAATCTGGAAGTGTAGGTGTTCGGCGGCGGAGAGTGTCCCTTCGGTTGTGGTCGTGATGTTGATGGTGTTACTGTAGACGATGGCGATTCCTCCTCCGGTTTGGTTGACGCGGTCTTTCCGGGTGATCTTGTAGCCGTCCGGGATGGCTATGGCGATGTCTGGGGCCGAGGAAGTGTTCATCCAGGTTTCCATGAGGAAGGCGACGTCTGGTGCTGTTGTGTCCAGGAGGTCCCACAGTTCTACGGCGTGCTTGTGGATGGAACGTGTGTTGAGGAGGATGCACTTGAGGTGGTTGTTGTTGTTGTGAGGTCCGGTGGGTGGTTTGCAGGTTCGGAGGCATGTGTATTTGCAGGCTTGGCAGGTGAAGGGTCCATGGGTTTGCTTCGGGGTGGCTTGGTAGCAAGCAGCTGTTCGTCCGATGTTGAGTGCGTTGAGGGGGGTGGAGTCATATCTCAATCGGGTGCTTTCGATGCGGCGGGGGCCAGGGGTACTGGCGCTGGGCGCGGTCCAGGCACGGATGGGTGCAGATGGGCTTGCAACCCATCAACCAGTTGTTGATTGGTTGCACAGATTGATGCTGTGGTGGTGCTAAGTGATGTTGTGGCGGCGACGAGTGATGCTGTGGCGTTAAATGATGATGTGGTAGCGCCTAGTAATGTTGTATTTCCCCTGAGTGATGCTGTGGTGGTGCTGAGTGATGCTGTGGTGAAGCGATAGATAGAGTGAGTGCGATAGATAGACAGAGAGAGGGCTATAGATAGAGTGAGGGCGATAGATAGAGTGAGGGCAATAGATAGATAGAGTGAGGGCGATAGATAGATAGAGTGAGGGCGATAGATAGATAGAGTGAGGGCGATAGATAGATAGATAGAGTGAGGGCGATAGATAGATAGAGTGAGGGCGATAGATAGATGGAGTGAGTATGGGCGATAGATAGAGGGAGGGCGATAGATAGAGGGAGGGTGATAGATAGAGGGAGGGTGATAGAGGGAGGGTGATAGATAGATCGAGGGAGGGCGATAGATAGATCGAGGGAGGGCGATAGATAGATCGAGGGAGGGCGATAGATAGAGGGAGGGCGATAGGTGTGGTGAGGGTGAGTGAGGGTGAGAGAGTTGTGAGGGGGTGAGGTTGAGTGAGGATGTGTGAGGATGAGGGGGTGAGGGGGTGTGAGGGTGAGGGGGTGTGAGGGAGTGAGGGTGAGGGGGTGTGAGGGTGGGTGAGGGTGTGAGGGTGGGTGAGGGTGAGGGTGTCAGGGTGAGTGGATGTGAGGGTGTGTGATGGTGAGGAGGGGTGATCAGAGAGTTGTGAGGGGGTGAGGGTGAGTGAGGATGTGTGAGGATGAGGGGGTGAGGGGGTGTGAGGGTGAGGGGGTGTGAGGGAGTGAGGGTGAGGGGGTGTGAGGGTGGGTGAGGGTGTGAGGGTGGGTGAGGGTGAGGGTGTCAGGGTGAGTGGATGTGGGGGTGTGTGATGGTGAGGAGGGGTGATCAGAGACAGACAGAGGCAACTGGAGACAGTCAGAGAGCAGCCTAGACAGGGGAGAGAGAGTGGAGAGAGGGAAGAGAGAGCGGAGAGTGAGAGGGAAGAGAGTGGAGAGTGAGAGGGGAGAGAGAGTGGAGAGTGAGAGGGGAGAGTGAGAGGGAGAGAGCGGAGAGTGAGAGGGTAGAGAGAGGGGAGGAGAGAGTGGAGAGTGAGAGGGGAGAGAGAGTGGAGAGTGAGAGGTTAGAGAGAGTGGAGAGTGAGAGGGGAGAGAGAGAAGAGAGAGCGGAGAGTGAGAGGGGAGAGAGAGTGGAGAGTGAGAGGGGAGAGAGCGGAGAGTGAGAGGGAAGAGAGAGCGGAGAGTGAGAGGGGAGAGAGAGTGGAGAGTGAGAGGGGAGAGAGAGTGGAGAGTGAAAGGGGAGAGAGAGCGGAGAGTGAGAGGGGAGAGAGGTCTGACACTGAGATGAGAGCGGAGAGTAAGGGGGGAGGTCTGACACACACTGAAACGTGAGACGAGAGTAAGAGAGGTCTGACACTGAGACGAGAGTGCAGGGACGGTGACAGCAGAGTGCGCTCTGACTCAGAGGTGACAGGTGGGTGAGTGCGCCGGAGGTCGAGTCTCCGTCGATGGTCGGGGTCCGAGATGAGACAGAGGCCGGGACTCAGCAGTGCTGCGCTCTACCTGTTGCCATCTTCATATGAAAATGCCAATAAAGCGATTTAAACTGTAACATCAAATCCAAAGTATTACAAAGAAAGGCTGAGGATGATCACATTTTTTTCCCAAATAAAGGCAGCAAGAATCATTACCAGTCTTATCAGTCTGATTATATAGTTGTGGCAAGAAGACATTGGGCTCATGTAGTTATTATGATGCCATGATTAATTACAAAAACACTGACTTTCACTAGCGGTTGATGTGGGGGAGAGAGATCAAAGCAAGCCTCGATCTCGAGGGGGCATGAGCTGTATGGCTGCTTCATATGAAATGGACTATACAGGAACACGTGACTACTGCTATTATGACTGAGATGAATCTGTATGGCATCTTCTGTCAATGGCCACATTCCTTAACAGTTTAATAGTCCTGAAGGCAAGCCACTGAATCAAAGAACATAATTAGAAAAAGAATCAAAGCAGCTCTTCTAACAGACGGTACTAGAAAACTATGTGCTGGTGAAAGTCACATGGGAAATGTATTTCTAGTAAAACCTACATGACTAAGCAGGGGCAGAAGTGTCAAGTGTTCTTCCTAAGTGAGTGGGGGGGGGCACAAGCTGCTTCACTGCACGATGGGAGTGAGCAACGTGCGGAGTTCTTAAGTGTCAGGGTCGAAGTGTTTTAGCAAAAAGTACTGAAACACCACACCACGTTTCCTTCTTTCTTTTACAATCCTGTTGTCAAAGTGGCATTTTCAGTAACATGTATCCCAGAACGACTCATCTGGTAGACTGGATTCTGCATAATAAAGGATGAAATGAAACCATGCATATTTAAAAATGTATTCCGTGAGAACACGCATGGCAGGAAACACTACCATTTATGAATTCAGATACAATTCCACTATGACAAACTAAACCTGCTGGCTTTACAGCTCTCTGAGCAGGATTCGCTGGCCAACATGTATCTAAACAGACAGCTCTCAGGTGTGAACAAGCATTTACAATGCAGGGGAGGTGCTGGAGCTGGGGAACTGATGGCGGGGCAGAAATGCAAGTCACATGGAGAACGCGAGGGGAGGCAACAGCGACAAATGATTGCCACCAATTAGTTACTGAAGTGTTACTTAGAGCTGAGTAATGGGCGCAGCAGGCTTCATGGTAGCTACAGCCAGAGAGAGCAAAGTCCTAACCCAGCAGGTAGCCAGGAAGGAGGCCGTGTCAGCGCAGCCGCTGCAGCACTTATGGAGCCTGCCAGGGTGAGTCTCCTGCGCCTCCAATGCTGTCCTACCACCAGAGAAGTGGGACCCACAGCATAGACTGTGTCAGGGGCTACCCACTGCCCTGTAAACACACACACACTCCGTAACTGTAAAAAAAAAAAACATACAAATTCCTTTTAAAAAGAAGGCTCGCACACGCTCTGCTGGGGAATGGGAGAAAAGTAGAGGAAGCGAGCAACCGCAGGTTGGTGGTGGTGGGGGGGGGACGGGGTGGAGTCATGACAGAGAAGGGGCGCCAAGCTAAAAAACACGAACAGAGCATAAAGCATGCCACTGAATTGTTAGTTAGAGGTTAGTGATGGGCACGGCAGGCTCGATGGTAGCACCCAGCAGATAAGTGGGCGCTGTGTTGATTAAAACAAATACGGCACAAGCCTGCTGAAGCGGCCAGCATGTTACACAGCATTTCTTCCCCGCAACCTCTTAGGAGGTGCTGTGAAATACAGGCAGCGGGAAGGAGAAATGGAGAATGTGGGTGGAAAACAAGGAGAAAATATTAGCTATGGAGGAAAGCACCATAAGGGAGAATTAGAGGAGGAAGGAAAAGGGGGGAAATGAAAATTTCAAAGTGAGCAGGAAGAGGAAAGATAAGAGAAGAGTGCAGGAAGCAAGAAAACAAGAGAAACCATCGAAGAACACGTAAAGGAACAGGGAGGGGGGGAAAGAGGGCAGAAGTTAAGGAGCCAAAGAGGACGTTCAGGGGGGTGGGGGGGTGAAGCCTGTGGGAGGCTGATGCCTTTGATGTGAGACCAGGGGGGATTAGAGATGCGAGTCACGGCCTGTGGCCGTGAAGTGTGAACCAGTGGGTGAGATGCGAGTCACGGCCTGCGTGAAGTGTGAACCAGTGGGCAGGGAGGCAGAAGCAAATGGTAAGGGGAGCCTTTGATGAGCATGGCAGGGGGATAGAAGCGCGGTCACGAGGACGTGCACTTCTACAAATCCGGGTCGTAAAAAGTCAGTTTTGTGGATGGGTGGCATTAGGTCTCTCTGCGAGACCTAAAAACCACAAATTACAGCAAGAGAAATAATGCCACAACAATGACGATTTACAATTACGAATACCACTATACCAGACCCGGGGGCTCACCAGCGGCGGGCTCCAGGCAGCAGGGGGGGTCACGGACGCACAGGGGGAGCCATGCGGCATGTGGGGTGACCAGAGGTCAGGTCACAACCACTGCCGCGCAGCTTCCTCCATAAGAGGACAAGTGGGAGGGAGGAGCAGCTGGGAGGCGGGAGCGGGGTGGCCAATGGGCGGAGAGTTACAGAAGGCAAAATCGGGCGGGGGAGCAGCGGCGTTGAGCGTGGGACGGGGGAGGTCAAGAGGCGCAAGGGGAAGCAAAGGGAATAAGGGGGGGAAACAACAAAAATGAGCACAGGGAAAGAAACCAGACAGAAAAAACACAAATTACAGCAAGAGAAATAATGCCACAACAATGGCGATTTACAATTACGAATACCGCAATACCAGACCCGGGGCTCACCAGCGGCGGGCTCCAGGGGGGTTCACGGACGCACAGGGGGAGCCGTGCGGCGTGTGGGGTGACCAGAGGTCAGGTCACAACCACTGCCCCGCGGCTTCCTCCATAAGAGGACAAGTGGGAGGGAGGAGCAGTTGGGAGGCGGGAGCGGGGCGGCCAATGGGCAGGCAAAATCGGGCAGGGGAGCAGCGGCGGGGAGCATGGGGCGGGGGGGGTCAAGAGGCGCAAGGAGAAGCAAAGGGAATCAGGGGTGGGGGCAACAGAAATGAGCACGGGGAAAGGAACCAGAGAGAAAAACCACAAATTACAGCAAGAGAAATAATGCCACAACAATGACGATTTACAATTACGAATACCGCAATACCAGACCCGGGGGCTCACCAGCGGCGGGCTCCAGGCAGCAGGGGGGGGGGGTCACGGATGCACAGGGGGAGCCGTGTGGCGTGTGGGGTGACCAGAGGTCAGGTCATAGCACTGATGTTTGCATTGAGATAAAGCACTGCAAACTCAAGTGATTTTGGTAAGTAGTAGACTACTTTGAGAATATCTGTCCTTTCCTTTAGTCAGTTTCACAAATAATAATGATTAGAATGGTGTGGGAGCTCAGTGGGTTAACATGCGCTCAAGAGATTCTAATGTAATGTCCATTTCCAAGTGTACATGTGTGGCTGGGCTTACTCCACCCTTGTCCCCTTGATACCATTGACTTATGTCGCGCAGTCATGTTTAATAATAGTGCTGAGAGATGGATGCACTTTAGGTAAATATCTATTTAAAAAGAGGTATTAGTAATTATGTGATAAAATTATATTTCAATATGCACTGTTCCTTGTAAACCTTGGCTGAGACTGACCACATTTTTAAAACCAAAAAACTGGGGCATACCAAATAAATACATCAGGCATAAGGAAAACACAAGAGGACAAAGAGGGGAAAGTGAAAATGGACTTTGATTGCGACAACAACAAAGAAAGTCAATTGAGAGAGGACTACAAGCAAGCGAAAGAGAGAAGTGACTTCAGCTCTCACTGTGAAAGAGAGAAGAGACTTTCAGCTCTCACTCAGACAGTAACAATCGGCCATCTTGGAACTGGGAGCAACCTCATCGATATCAAAACATCCTCACACAAGATTCACATGCAAACAAGGAAAGAAAAAGAGGTGTGGTAATAAAGTGTGGTAACAAAGTGTGGTAATAAAGAAAGAAAAAAAAAAAAGGGCTAAGATAGGAGCAGTTGACAAAGAGAAGTGAAAGAGATCAGGCAAAACAGTGGAAAGAGTAATGAGATCACAGCTATAATTTAAGAAAGATAAAAAGGAGGTCTCAGTAAAACCTGGAAGGACAGAAACGAGAAACACTTAAAGATCTACACGAGTTAAAGAACCATTATGTCGGTCAGGTACACAGAGCGTGAAGACATGAACGCGCAAGTAATAACATACCCACCCATGATTTCTAAGAACGCGGCAAAAAAGGTCAAACACAACTTACTAAAGAAACATCCTGAACAATTGTTCTTGGACCCCTCGTCTAACACAGATAGGGGCATTATCATAAATGACCTGATATTCTTCACTAGAAGAACGGCGACCTGGCGTAATGTCGTGACAAAAAGACTAAATATTGAAAATATAACCAACATCCCACATGGCACAAAAATTAGGAGCAAACCTTCAGCATGGTGCAGAGCTGTCCTAAACATAACTATATACAAAAATAGAATTGTACTCATCCAAGCAGCTGACAGAGAGCTAGTAAAATTTGACGAAGTATTCTCAGCGTTAAAAACAGAAGCAGAAAACTCAAGATCCCAGACACCTCGAACCCAACGAGTAGTCAATATAGTCCAGAACAGTTCTTCCAATACTGATGGCACACCAAACATAAACCGTCAAGATCCACCACAACCAACTCGCCAAGGAGAAAGACCTAATCATCAACAAAACATGACCCCACCTGATATCACGAATGACAAACAACTCTGTCACCAGAGAAGCCAACCAAACGGGCTGCCGAAACGAGCTAATCCCTAACACCGGAGATTTACCTGAAATTACAATGGCCATACCGGAGAAGGAGATTAAAAGGATAGGGTTATCTCCTAACCCGCGAAACAATGAGAAGAGTAAGGCACAAATAGAAATGCCGGTGCCGATACCGCATGACGCCACAACACCTGAAGAGGGGGGCACAGTTCCGAGTGAGATCGCCTGTGAAGATAACTACAAAAAGAACAGGGCAGAGGTTATCAACATTCCCCAATCTCCCTCGAATACGAATCTGGAGTCCATTAGATCTTCATCCACTAAAACACCCTCTACACCTAATATCATAGGAAGCAATGAAGACACCCCGAATAAAGTCAAGAAGCATATCAAAAATAAGGATACAGCGGTAAGACCGGTAGCAATGAGAAGAGACTTGTCATGGAGGAGGGAAAAATGTAGAACGAATACAGCCAGGTCTATTTCACATAAGAAATCTGCCCGAACATTGAAAGAAGTCAATGAGCTCATGAAACTAATATGCAACCTAGCACAAGACTCGATGAATGTTGCAAAGACAATTGAAAAAATCTGGGAGATGACGATGAATACGCACACGAAGGTCGGACAAATCCAGAATCTTATACTCCGACCCAACAGACCAAACAGGACCAATCCCTTAACAAATAAAGAAGCCCTGGCCTTACTTCAATCTTATGAACAACCGGCTCAGGGAAAGGAGGAGTATATCGAAATTGTACCTATTGATTCGAATAGAACGTCCAGAAAGAATGACAGGAAAGCAATCCACCACAACTTACAACATATTCAGGTAACTACAATCGACACTGGAAATGAAAACTCCGTTAACTCACAGAAAGCCCTGAAATGCCTACTTCTTAACTGTCGGTCGGCAACTAAACATGCGTCAGATATAGCCGCCCTCATCATCAACAAGGAAATCGACTTGGCCATCCTTACGGAAACATGGCTCAGTGAATCATCATCTCCTACCATTGATCTCCTAGTACCACCTCAATATAACATTGTCAGGTTAGACAGACCAAGGAAAGTGGGAGGAGGTATAGCGTGCATTCACCGGTCCGAGATTAAGGTCAACCAATTCCAATCTGACCCCATTGAATCCTGTGAATACCTTGGTCTTAACATAAGATCACTAAATAATCAAAGCTATAACCTGCATGTGTTCTACCACCCACCGGGAGAGAACACTAAGTTCACAGAGCAACTAATAGAGATTATAACTGCCAATTCTAACTCGGATGCCAACAACATATTCCTAGGAGACTTTAACCTCCACTGGGACGACAGCAATGACAAAATGGTGAACTCGATTAAAGACTTCCTCAATGAACTAAACCTTACGCAAGCATGCACCCAGCCCACTCACTCACAAGGAGCGACTCTTGACTGGATTATCTCAAGAAACCAAGAGACTTCAATCCTTGCTATAGACCCGTGTGATTGGTCTGACCATCACGCCATAACATTCGCGATACTCACAATGAAAAAGGGTAAGACCGTGCAACCCCGCAGGTGCAAAAAACTGATTCGAGACACAAAAGAAGCCAATATTGAATTACTGGTGGAAAGATGTGAGAAAGACCTGAAACCTCGTAACAACAGGCAGAATGTCAATGTCAACGAGCTGACGGATCATTACATAACCTCGATCCGTAATATAGTCAACGACACCCTGCCTCAAAAATTGAAAAATGTCTCAGAAAAACCAAAGAATCCTTGGTTTAATGAATCATTGAACGAAGACAGGCGAAAACTGAGAATAGCTGAAAGGAAATGGAGACAACATCCTTCCTCCCCTGAGCTGAAAGACCTCAGAAAAACGAGAAAACAATATAACAAAAAGATAATCAACACCAAAAAAGAATTTATAAGGGCTGAACTTGACAATGCCACAAACAGACCAAGAAAACTCTTCGAGATCCTAAAACAACAGTCTAATAAACTAGCCAAAACGTCCCAAGAGAGCTCAAAAACTCCCATAAGCTGCGAGGAGTTCTCTTCATTGTTCACGGAAAAAAACAAACTACTAGAAGATGAGCTCACAAGTGCAGCAGCTAACCTCATGACCCTTCCCTCACCTATAAATGAGGCCAAGGCGACAACTGAAGGCCCGCATACAAAAAATAAGGCAAATTGGGACACATTTGAACTATATGACCAGGGAAAGATCGCCAAAACGCTAGCAGAACTCAGACCGAATGACCATTATCAAGACCCTCTACCAGCAAAATGTGTAGGAGAAGTCAGCCACACCCTAATTCCTATCTGGACTGAGATAATAAATGCTTCACTTGCACAAGGAACCCTCCCTGACTGCCTAAAAACTGGGCAGGTAGTTCCCATCATCAAAAAACCGACAGCGGATGCAACAGACCCGAAGAACTATCGACCAGTGACCAACATCCCTCTACTTGCCAAACTTATTGAGAAATGCGTGCAGGGCCAACTGAGTCAGCACATCGCTAAGCTCTCATTACTAGATGAGTGCCAATCAGCTTCAGAACTGGGCATAGTACTGAAACGGCGATCCTGCATATTGTTGATGATGCCTTACAAGCCCTAGACCAAAATCATGCGTGCCTACTGATCCTACTAGACTTATCATCAGCATTTGACACTGTAAACCACGAATTATTGATGACCAGGCTACGTGACAGGATGGGCTTATCTGGAAACGTATTGAATTGGTTTAACTCCTTCCTACAGAACAGGACACAACTATTCCTGGTCAACCAAGTAATCTCCTCCCCGTGCCCTAACACAATAGGGGTCCCACAAGGCTCAACGTTATCCCCAGATCTATTCAACTTGTATGTTGAACCTCTCACGGAGATACTTCGTGAATCACAGATCTCCTATCACATGTACGCAGACGACACGCAAATTTATATGAAGATCGCCTGTCGGGATGACATTGACCTAATGAATGAAACATTAAAGCGAGCGTTACAATGGCTAACAGCTAATCATCTAAAACTTAATGCCGACAAAACAGAATTCCTACTAATATCACCTGCAAGGAGTCAACCAGAGGTAAAAGATTGGACTAAATTGGTAACGGCTCTGAACTGTACTCCGACCCTAATTAACTCAGCTAAATCACTAGGAATTACGCTAGACGAGAACCTTGACATGAAAGACCACATCAACACAATGGCCAAGAGTGCCCGTTTCCACCTGAACTATCTAAGAAAACTGAAACCCTTTATCTCAGAAGCAGATCTAAAACTGGCTATCCAATCTCTAGTGATCTCGAGAATTGAATATGGTTGCACCACGCTAGCTGGCCTACCAAAAAAATCCACTGCACCACTGAAAGCCTGTCTCAACGCTGCGGCAAGACTCATCACGGGAACGAGGAAATTCGACCACATATCTCCCCACTTAAAGGCACTAAACTGGCTACCCTACGAAGCGAGAATTAAAATGAAGATGGCCTGTATTACCCACAAAGCGGTTCACTACAACACGCCTAGATATCTAGCCAAGAAAATTAAGCTATCGGGAGGCAACAGACCAACGAGAAGCGCTAAGGAGTTGCTACTACGACCGGCCTTCTTCCGGAAGAAAAAGACCTATGACCGAGCATTCTCCGGAACCGCCCCCAGAGTCTGGAATTCACTCCCCCCCAACATCAGGGTGATTAAAAACACTGTAAAATTCAAACGGGAACTTAAGAACCACTTGATGAGTAAATATCCTACATAGAGATACATACCGAACATTAGTATGAACATTCAAGACAAAGAAGATCGGACTCATCATGAATATTCTGTAGATCAATTAGACAAAGACAATGAATCGATCAAACATGCGGCTACACACCTTAAGGTCGCCTCATATTTATGTAATCTCTACACTATATCTCACATCCATAATGATATAATTCTCTACTCTACCTGGTTTATCTATTTAATCCTTGCCACAAGCCATACCTAGCCAACTCTTATTGCTGATTACTCATGGAATTGCACTGATAATATTATGTAACCCTACCTCACCGAACCTGACGATATGACTGTGACATAAGCCAAGCCTATGCACCTCCTATGGCTAATATCACAGGCGTTAGGAATATATTTATTTAATCACCCTGATAGCATATCGCCTACTACCTCATATATGTGTGTCTATCATAATTTACTACTATAAGGACAATCTGTAATTTATAATCTTTTTCTTATGTTTTCTTATGTTTTCTTATGTTTTTTTCTATGTTTTCTATGTTAAGCGCTCTGATACCCACGGGTCTTGTCCGCGCTATACAAAACTCTATAAATAAATAAATAAATAAATAAAACCATAAAAGGGGAGCTACAATTTAGCAGCCACCATTGTCACAGAATGGATTACTGGGTAACCCTCACCAATATAGAACACGGATGGCATGGAGGCACTAAGCATACATTAAATGTAACTTTTACACACAGTATCATATTTAATGGCCTCATTTCTTATAAGGGCTCCTAACTCATCTTGCCCTGGTGCATGTTAAGTCTTCCTGTGTGTTTAGTTGACAATCTTTGAAAATCAGGATAGGAGCTGAATTCATAGATATTTGCCAGGACACATGCTGGAAAAACAGAACTTTCCTGGCAGATCTGGGATTTCTGGCACCGTCCCTTACTTGCACGAGTGTTTCATACAAACTGAGAGTTGTTCCTTCTTGCATAAACATTTGTATTCATAATAGATGCCACACTCTGCACTTTCAACAACATGCATGTCCAAATATAAAATATAACTCTTTTATTATTGTTCATAGCGCCAGTGGACTGTAAGTAAGACGTTGCTCTTTGTCATAGTTGCTGGTGCGGCTCATTTTAGACACTGGTTTCTTACATACGAGACAGCACCCCATACTGAATCCATTGCTAAAATATTACCAATGTGGAAATAGGAATTTGTGACAAAGTCCACAAAAGTATGGCCACCACAGCTGGGCTCCAAACATACAATCTTTTGTAGGAATTTGTTGATGCTTTGAAAAGTAGAGTAAAAAAATTATGTTGAGGCAGTCTGTGCAAGACAGTAGACCTGAACAAAATGTTTGTTATGCCGGCGTAATCCTTTCTGCTTTTTGCTTTATGCTTTTTACCCGAAATTAGACCCCTATGCCACAGGGAAATTTTCCATTTATATAGGGAGAAAAATCCTATTGTGGGAGTATTGGAATAACATGAACGAATAGAAAGAGAGCAGCTGCTGCTTGGGTCATGTGCAATGCACATGTCAAAGTGGACCTGATGATGCATTTCACACTAAAGGACAGATCTAAATACCAGCTTTGAAACTCATGTAAATGTGCCAAATTTCACTTAATTTTCCATAAAGTCCTCATTAATATGCAAATAGAAATGATATGAATTTTCAACACCTCTACCACAGAGGGCAAGCCATCCAGCAGGAATAATATAACTTTCTAACAACACAAGTCAGGCTGCAGCCCTGTAGGTAGCTCCAGCTTTAGCCCTTAAGCCCAGGTGAGACTATATCCCTGTGTCAAACTCAAACTGCAGGTCTGTGCCCACCTAAAACTGCAGGTCTATGTCCAGCACAGACTGCTTGTCTGTGTCCAGTTGAGGCTGCAGACCTGTGCTCAGCTTTAATGTCAATCCTGTTCCCAGCTCTGAGCCAGCTGAGACTGTAGAACTATGCTCCGCTCAGACTCAATTCCCGTGCCCTGCCCCGACTATGGCTCTGTGTCCAACTCTAACTGTGGCCACGCACCAAACTCTTCATGCTGACCTGCAGACTGCAGACCTGTTACCAAACTGAAACTGCAGGTCTGTGCCGAGAAGAAGCCGCAGGCCTGTGCCCGGCTCAGGCTTCTTGCCTGTGCCTAGCTCTAGCTACAGTCTGTGCACAGCTCTGACTGAGGCTTCTGCCAAGATGAAACAGCAGCCCTATGTGCATCTTTGACTGCACACCTGTCCCCAGATCATCCTGCAGCCCTATGTGCATCTTTGACTGCACACCTTCTGAGGTTCCGTGACGATTTGAACCCGTGTTTTTAATGTTGTCGGAAAAACATAATATTGGTATCAGCGAACCGCAAATGATCCATTTAGCATATCCTGGTGTTTTCGCTATGCTACGAGCAAGAGCACTCCTGTTATGAACACATTTCTGATCTACCCACGGCATCCATCTTAGATCATGGCAGCCATTTTGTGTTTCTTGCCCTCACATACGCAATAACCTCTGATCACTTCATTTCGATTAAAGACACGTAGCCTTAGCCGAAGATTCACCTCTTTCATGACACGTGCACCTTAAACCAGATCACGCTGTAGCTGCATGACTCGACAAAGGCTGCCTCCTCTGCCCGAGGCCAGCCCAACTGAACTGGTTCTCGTGTCCATTGTCCCGATCATGATTAGGCGGCCGAAGCCGGTAGCCTTGCCCATTTACAACCCACAAACATCCCTTAGCCCACTTTTCTATCTTCCACACCTGGCTCCGTTCCTTTCTTTCTGAATCTTTATTAGGGGGAGGTAACGAAATTTACGATGAGGCGGTCCGGCTCTTGAATGCAATATTGACAAGGGATTGTGATGAACTAGTGGGAACCCCTCTTCGTAATGTTTGGCATCAGATATTATCGATGGTTACTGTGTAACGCCAAATATTTATTGTTTTAGACACAAAGGTTTCGAGAATGTATTACATGTAAAGAATTCGCCCCCAGCTAAAAATTTAGTATATAAGGAGCAACCCTCTTTGTACAAATCGAACAGGCTCCTAGAATCTGCCCATGTGTGGTTTCTGTGACTTCTGTGTCCCTGCAGTAATAAACCTTTGGTCTTTGACGCCACCATCGAGAAGCCCGTGTTTCTGTTCATTTGCGCACCAAGGCAGGTGGAACTCCGGGGTCTTTGGGTGTTGTTCCCTGACACCTCTGGACGGAACCAAAAAGTCCAGAACTCCAATTGGCGCCCAACGTGGGGGCGACGTCATTCGGTACCGGTCCAAAAGCCTGAAGAGTTCGAGAAGCTTCGTGTGAAGATTCCTGAGGGAGGCGCCCCACTTCATCGATCCCGGCATATCGCAAAAGTGGCCCGAAGTTCTCTTCCACGAGGGTTCCCGTTCAGGACGGCTGCAGTGGGCCGTTGCCTTGACCGTCGCCCTGTCTTGGACCCGAGGTGCAGCCCTTAGTACAGCGAAACGTGACGGGTTTCTCCTTGGTGACGTCTTCAGTGCCTCAGTTAAGTATTTAGTGGTTGCTAGTTGGTTACTTCGTGAGGGTTGTTAAAATCCTTTTTGGTTCTTGGTTTGGTTTCGTAAGATTATCACTGGTTGTTCTGGTTACGATAATCTATTTGGTTTAGTTTGGGTATCGATACATCAGTTCGTTTTGGTGGGCCTAAAAGTTCTTGGTTCAGGTGCACATATCTGTTTCGTGTTTTGTTTGTTTTGTGTTCCGGACTGAAAAATGGTAAGTCGGAGAAATTGTATGTTGTCGTGCTTTGGTTGCAACAGTGATTCACGATTGGAGGACTCATGTCTGGTTCCTCCGATTGGGACTCCCTTATATGACTTGTACTGTAAACATGGTGTGGGTCCTATATCTTATAATGAGGTGTGGGTCCGATACACTGAGAAAGATGGTGTCCTTAGTTGGCCACTGCATGGTAGTTTTGAACCCGAAATTCTTGATAATTTAGAAGCGAAATTGTTTAGGAAGAAAGCCCGGCCGGCAATGTTTGATTCTTTTCGTTACTGGCGAAAAGAATCTAAACAGAGAGAAATTAAGAGGTTAAAGAAAGAACAAAAAGAGCAAGAAGAGTTGACTCTGGAGCAAGCGGCTAAGCAGCTGCAAGATAAGGAGTGTGAGAAGGCCATAGAGGTGGCCATTAGAGAGCATAATTTGGCGATCGACAAGTGCTATCCTGCCTTGCCATCGAAAACAGCTAAGATACTAGAGGACCCCGAAAACGATCCTCTGTTGTCTTATCTGTTACGGTCACCTCCACCGTATGCACAAGGTGCTACGGCTCCACCTTTACCGAATGTTCAATTGCCGGTTGCTGGACAACCTGGTATTCCTGCTCCTGCCCCTCAGAATCAAGTTCCTGTACCTCCTGTGGTTAATGTAAATGTTCCTACGGCTCCTCCTCCTCATGGGTTGCCGACTTCTATACCTGTATCTGTATCGCTTACACCTACTGTTCCACAAAGTATTTTTCTCGATACTCCTACAGTTCCGCTATCTGTTCCTACCTCTACTGTGTTCTCTACGTCTGCGAGTGTGTTGACTCCGCTTTCTGTTCGTCGAAGAATCACTGATTCTGTTTCTAACATTCTGTCTCCTTTCTATAAAACTCTAATTAAGACTCCTACTTCTGACTCTGTTCAGAGACGCAGCCAGCATCCAAGCACTGAGGAACGGGGAATTTTAGATTCCACGGCTCTCAGATGGATTTCGAAGAGTAGGAGATATAGTACGAGAGACGTGCTAGATACATTTATGCAGTGGAAGGAACCAACGCAACGGTATGTCTTTGATGAGATGTGCTCGCTGTTACGTGAGGAGATAGAAGAAGATGATGTTGAATCGAATTTAGAAGACTTAATTAAGGTTCAGAAAGAGTTTGCTGCAGGTATGATAGTAGGTGATAATATAGAAGAAGCGATGGAACTGATCTTAAGTTTTAGAAATGATCCATCTCTTCGTTCACCAAGAGATTTAGAGAAAGGTAAGACGAAGCTGAGTCGCCAATATCCAATGAGGGAGGTTCCTCCGATTTGGCGCGAAGCTGTGCAAGCTGATGCTCTTAATGGTGTTGTAGCCGCTCCGGCGCAATTCCAGAGAGTATGGATACACATTCCGTGGAAGCGAGCCGAAGTGCTAGCAGTGAAACAGGCCTTGCCAGACCCGCGTAAGAATCCTGCTGGATACTATAAGGAATTAACACAGACAGTTGAGGCTTGCATAATGAACTTAGCGGACATTGATATGTTATTTGGTAATGTAGTTCCGCAACCAATTTGGGCTAAAATTCGTAGAGAGAATCATCCAGTTGCCCTAGGTGGTGATTGGGCAGCTATTATTGCAGCGGATGGTCAGCAAACATGTGGTGCAAAACCCGAACCCCTAATTGCTAATCTTCCAGGTAGGATAATAGACTTAATGAAGACTCTGATGCCCGCATTACGTGTTAATTGGGACAAGTTATCCGCATGCAGGCAGAAGAAAGACGAAAGTGTCTCCGACTTCTTCACGAGGTTCGAAGAGACTTTTGTAGATCATAGTGGTCAAGATATGAGCACAGAAGGAGGACAGAGACTGTTTGTCGATAAATTCGTGCATAATTTGTTACCTGAGTTATGCAATAAATTAAAGGATTCAGAGAGTGCGTGGGCTGTTTCTACAACTGCGCAAATACTTGCAACTGCACAGTATTATGAAAATAGGGATAAAGAGGAAAAAGAGAAATCAGACAAGAAAACGAAAGATTTAAAAACTAAAGTTCTTTTGCAACAGGCGTATCCGCCTCGCATGAATCAGACTAACACGCAGCAAGGTTCGTATCAAAGAACAGATTATAGTTCACCGAGGCCTCAATATCAGTGGAACCAGTGTGCGTACTGTAAGAAAGAGGGTCACTACAAGAATGAGTGTCCGATCTTAGCGCAAAATAATGCAGCAGCAGCTCAAAGAGGTCGTGGTGGTTTTGTGCAGAATTCTAGAGGTCGAGGGCGAGGTGCTATGCCTCCACAGACGAATGATCGTCCTTCCAATCACTTTGATCAACGAAATGGACAGTCAGCCCAGCAAAATAGATCTCAACAATATCTTGTTGAAGATTATTGTGAAGCGGATGAGGGATTTCAGCAAAATGGGTACTAGGACAGCCATGGACAGAGAGAGGGAGTAGTATCAGTTCCAGTGGATCAGAGTGGGCCTTATGTCGCAGTAGCAACATCAGGTGTAGTCGAACCGTTTCTGTTGGATACTGGTGCCGCAAAAAGTTCTATCATTCATGCGAAACTCCCTGGCGCACCTTTGTCTGGCTCAACAAATGTTTCCGTAGGTTTTTCAGGCGCCCCTGTTTACAACCCCATATCTGGCCCTTTGTCTATTTCTGTTGGACCGTGTCAATTGAAAGCACCCCTGATTCTGACGACGGGTTGTAATGAAAATCTGCTTGGTTTAGACTTGTTAAAATGCCTATATGCGACATTGTACTGTTCTCCGGAAGGGGTACAGCTTACATTGGGTAAAAGAATCACCTCTCCGATGTACTTGTCAATGGATGCACTCCCGCCAGAGCTGCGTTCACTCCCTGATTCTCTTTGGGCGACTGGTCCTAATGATGTAGGCCTTTTAGAAATACCACCATATGTAGTAACTTTGAAAGCAAATGTGAAATTTCCAAGAATTCCTCAATACAAAATATCTAGTGAAGGTGAGCGTGCACTTTTATTGATTGTGCAAGATTTAATTAAGAAAGGTGTGGTTGAAGAAACTAGAGGAAATGTTTGTAATAGTCCTGTATTACCGATTTTGAAACAAACTGATCCTACAAAGCCTCCAGTGTATAGGTTTGTCATCGACCTCAGAGAAGTCAATAAGATTGTGGTCCCGCAGTTTCCTGTGGTTCCAGACATTACTGCCTTGTTAACATTGATTCCTGCTACAGCTACTTGGTTTTCAGTTATCGACTTGAAGAATGCCTTTTTTAGCATTCCGATAGCCGAGGAAAGCAGAGATATTTTTGGCTTCTGTCTAGGAGGTCGCAGTTTCAGATTTAAACGCGCTCCACAGGGCTACTGTGAGAGCCCATCTATTTACAGTCAAGCATTAAAAAGTCAGTTAGATTCCTTTGTCCTTCCTCCAGGTTCTGCTCTAGTGCAGTATGTAAATGATCTTCTAGTGGCTGCCGATGACAAGGAAACTTGCAAAGCAGCTACGGTTTCGTTATTGCATCATCTGTCTAATTTGAATCACAAGGTATCACCTTCAAAAATGCAATACTGCTGCCAAGAAGTGACCTACCTAGGTCATCTCTTGTCAAAGGAGGGAAGGAAGTTGACCCCAGAGAGAATAAAAGCAATTACGCAGATGAGTGTTCCCCGCACACAGAGGGAAGTACGTGCCTTTTTAGGTATTACCTCTTACTGTAGGCAGTGGATCCCAAATTTTTCTCTTTTAGCAAAACCATTGGTAGCTTTGACTGGGAAAAATGTTCCGAGTCCGGTACCATGGTCTGATGAATGTCAAGAGAGTTTTTCTGAGTTACAAAAAGCATTGTGTTCAGCTCCTGTATTGGGTACTCCCGATTACAGTAAGCCATTCACGCTCTACGTTCACGAGAGAGAAGGTTGCGCGTTGAGTGTTCTGACACAGAAGTTTGGTGATAAACAACGCCCCTGTGCGTATTTCTCATCAACATTAGACCCGGTAGCTAGAGCGTTACCTAGTTGTTTGAGAGCTACAGCGGCAGCTGCGGCTTCCATTCGACAATCTGCTGGTTTGGTGATGAACAACATGCTAGTGGTCATGGTTCCTCATGCGGTGGATACACTCATGAACCGAACCAAGACACAACACCTTACCAGTGCGAGACTATCTGGTTACGAGCTGACATTACTAGCGAGTCATATTCAGATCAAAAGATGTAATGTATTGAATCCAGCAACGCTGTTGCCGGCTAATCAAGAGTCGAGTGATTCCGAGCCACATGATTGTTGTTTTAGAACGGAGGAAGAGACAAAAGGACGTATTGACTTAAAGGACATTCCATTATCAGATCCAGATGGCACGTTGTATGTGGATGGGTCATGTTTTAAATTGGAGAATGGTGATGTGACTGCTGCTTACGCAGTAACGACTTTGAAGACGATTGTGGAGACTGCAAGAGTGAGTCAGAATTCTGCCCAAGCTGCAGAATTAATAGCTTTAACCAGAGCGTGTGTTTTAGCTAAGGGAAAGAGAGTGAATGTTTTTACAGATAGTCAGTACGCATTTGGCGTGGCCCATAGTTTTGGCCGGTTGTGGAAAGAAAGAGGTTTCATTACGTCCCATGGGACTAAGATTCAACATGGTCAGCTAGTTAACGATCTGTTGGAATCTCTAACCTTGCCGACTGAAGTTGCGATTGTGAAGTGCAGTGCTCATAAAGCAATCACGGATGATGTTGGTCGTGGGAATGCTTTTGCTGATGAGACCGCTAAACAGACAGCTAGAGACATGATGAGTAGAATGTATGTTGCTACGTCCGCAAGGTGGATTGCTGAATCTGGAATGTGTGAGGATACAATGGAAAGTGTGAAAGAGATTCAGAAAGAGGCAACTGAAGAGGAAAAACGTGTATGGAGAGAGAGTACGGGCAAGTTGGATTCGAATGGGTGTTGGATTGATTTGACAGAACAGCAGCGTTGGATGTTGCCTAATGCGTATGTGCTTGCAGTGGTGACGATGGCGCATGGAGTAGCGCATATAAGTTCTAAAGGGATCTGTAAGATGTTGGCTCCAGTCTGGAAGAATGATGGGATCAATAAGTGTGCAGAGAGAGTGGTGAAAAATTGTATGGTACGCCTGATGCATAATCCCGGCAAGGGAACTCCAACTCCTGCTGGTCACTTCGCTCCTCCTTCCTGCCCCTTTGAAGTGATTCAGTTAGACTTCATTCACATGGATCGCTGTAATAATCTGAAATATGTCCTGGTGGTAGTTTGTGCTTTTTCCAGATGGATCGAAGCATACCCACTAAAGGACAATACTGCCCTATCAACTGCCAAAATTCTTCTCAAAGAATATTTCCCTAGATATGGTATGCCACGGATTGTATGGTCAGATAACGGAAGTGAGTTCATAGGGAAAGTTATGCAGAGTGTGTGTGCCGGTCTGAACATAAAACAGAAGTTTCACAGTGCAAACCATCCCCAGTCTGCTGGTTTAGTTGAGGGTTACAATGGCACCCTCAAACTAAAACTAGCCAAAATTCAAGCCTCCACAGGTTTGTCCTGGCCAGACGCACTTCCTTTGGCTTTATTATCAACGAGAGCAACTGTACATTCTAGAGTGGGGCTTAGCCCGTATGAGATCGTTTTTGGCCGCCCGGCAAATATTTGGGGTGTGCCGAGACCTAAAGAGTTTCGTTCTCTAGAATATCCTATGTTGATCGACTACCTTTACGACTTGACTGCTAAATTGAGTCTTATTCACCAACAGGTTTTCGATACATTGCCAAAGCCTCCGGAGAGTCCAGGGCATCAGCTGAAACCCGGCGACCAAATTGTAATCCGGAACTTCGCGAGGACGAAGAATCTTCAGCCCAGATACATCGGCCCTTTCCAGGTCCTGCTTGCAACGAGAACAGCAGTTCGTGTAGCTGGTCGCAAGCATTGGGTGCACGCATCTCATGTTAAGCGTGTACCTTTGCCACTTCCTTACGACGACTGGGTGAAAAAGTGAATTGGTGCCTCCGAATTTGAACGTACACCAAAGTTCATCCCTTTCAGCGATGCCGAATTGATTACTGACACTCCGAAATCTGACTCTCCTCCTGAAAAGACTCCTTTGAACTCTGAACATTTGTCCCCTGCATCAGAAAAACCTTTATCACCTGCGAAACTGAACACTGCAACAGCTACCAGTGATACGCTATTTGCCGATCAAACAGTACCTGCTAAGCAAAGATACAATTTACGACCTCGTAAAATGGACAAATAAAGCAGGCAACTGCCTATTGTGATATTTTGATATATTGAACTTTTGCCTTCAGCCAGGAAGTTTGCTATTGTTTTATTGTTTTTAAAAAATTGCCTTGCCGTCTGGGTAGCCGTAGGGTCGTGGCTGTGTGCCTAGTTGAATCTGCGGGGGTCTGACACAAGGTCGATCTTTCTGTTGGTTCTGGGAACTCCCAGGGCTGATAGAGGCATTTTCATCTACGTACACATCATCAGTGGTCGCGAGCGGATTGTAGAAGATGGAACTTCCTGCGCTGCAACGAGAAAATGTGATTTATGTTCGCAGAAACAGACTTTACAGAATTCTTCACAGCAAATGCTTTTTAATACAATGTGCCATTACATTTTTAATTGTTTTGATAACGTTGGTGGGTGGAATCGTTTTCGGTATGAGTTTGATTTTTGTGCCAGTAACTACAGTACCTCCCCTTAATCCTGTTACTTCTACTGTTTCCTCTATACACTCTTTTCACTCGTTTCCTGAACATGAGCAAGCTCGACGCTCAGAATTCATTAACAACACTTTTATACAGCTCTTGCACCAACACCAACTGGTAGTTAATACTACAGACTGCTGGGTGTGTGGCTTGATACCCCACACTATGGATAAAGGCATTCCCTATCTGGTTTTGCCTTTCAGCTACAATGGATCATTTCAGGCCCTTCAAACCATCTTTGCTTATGCCCTTGAAACCTATCCTCCGCGTCCACCACGTTCCACTAAATATAACTCTGCCAACAAAGCCTTAGTCCAGGGAATTATTGACATGATCAAGGACGTCAATAATACTCCATCATACCCTAGAGACGAATTGCGAGTATATTTAAGTTGGAATTCTTCAGAGTATCGCCTTAGTTTGGGAGAAAGCAAGCGTAAAAGCTCAACTCCAATCTGGGTCGTACCTCACCGAGGTCAGGTCTGTTTGCAAGGTAATGGGAGAAATCCGAGAGCTCAGCTAGGGAGGAGTGAGTGCGTAGAGACTTATGTGTTTCCGGCTAACTCTTCCCCTGCCTTCCTTACTGCTAGGGGTACCTACTTCATCTGTCGAGACCGAGCATATACATGGTTACCTGCTGACTTTTCAGGTTCATGTTATATTGCTCGATTGTTGCCTCCAACATACACTGCTTCATCTGACTACCACAGGACCAGAGTAGCGAGAGGTGTCTTCAGCAAGGAAGATACCACTGGTCAGGAAGCTGGAGACTTCTTCAAAGGCTTCCTTCCGTTCTGGGGGCCTATGGCCAATAGTAGAAACATACGTCAGCTAACACGGGTAGTTGAATCTACTATTACCAAAACTGCTGGTGCCCTTAGCAATTTGACAGCTGAGCTTCAGGCGGATAGACTCATGACGTTGCAGAACCGTATGGTTCTAGATGTTATACTTGCAGATCGAGGTGGGGTATGCAGAATGATCCAATCGAGCTGCTGTGTCTTTATTCCTAATAATGCTCCAACAGTCTACGAGGCGATCTCTAAGCTACACAAGATTTCAGACTCTATACACGTAGACAAGGGAAACTGGTCCTTTATGGAGTGGTTTTGGACTCTGATCTCAGCGTGGGGATGGAAGGTTCTAATGGTCATTTGTGTCATCTTAGTATTCCTCTTCTCATGCTGCCTGATTATCCAGTGTGGTCCAGCCCTGTGTAGCCTTTGTGCTGCAACCTGTTTTAGGAAACCACCTGCGTTTGGAGAAAAGGCACGAGAAAGGATGATGATACAACAGCATGTCACTGACCTGATGAGCATAGAACTAGATTCTGACATAGACTGAGTAATTGCCTATGTAAGGGCAAAAGGAGGGTCTGAGGTTCCGTGACGATTTGAACCCGTGTTTTCAATGTTGTCGGAAAAACATAATATTGGTATCAGCGAACCGCAAATGATCCATTTAGCATATCCTGGTGTTTTCGCTATGCTACGAGCAAGAGCACTCCTGTTATGAACACATTTCTGATCTACCCACGGGGCATCCATCTTAGATCATGGCAGCCATTTTGTGTTTCTTGCCCTCACATACGCAATAACCTCTGATCACTTAATTTCGATTAAAGACACGTAGCCTTAGCCGAAGATTCACCTCTTTCATGACACGTGCACCTTAAACCAGATCACGCTGTAGCTGCATGACTCGACAAAGGCTGCCTCCTCTGCCCGAGGCCAGCCCAACTGAACTGGTTCTCGTGTCCATTGTCCCGATCATGATTAGGCGGCCGAAGCCGGTAGCCTTGCCCATTTACAACCCACAAACATCCCTTATCCCACTTTTCTATCTTCCACACCTGGCTCCGTTCCTTTCTTTCTGAATCTTTATTAGGGGGAGGTAACGAAATTTACGATGAGGCGGTCCGGCTCTTGAATGCAATATTGACAAGGGATTGTGATGAACTAGTGGGAACCCCTCTTCGTAATGTTTGGCATCAGATATTATCGATGGTTACTGTGTAACGCCAAATATTTATTGTTTTAGACACAAAAGTTTCGAGAATGTATTACATGTAAAGAATTCGCCCCCAGCTAAAAATTTAGTATATAAGGAGCAACCCTCTTTGTACAAATCGAACAGGCTCCTAGAATCTGCCCATGTGTGGTTTCTGTGACTTCTGTGTCCCTGCAGTAATAAACCTTTGGTCTTTGACGCCACCATCGAGAAGCCCGTGTTTCTGTTCATTTGCGCACCAAGGCAGGTGGAACTCCGGGGTCTTTGGGTGTTGTTCCCTGACACCTCTGGACGGAACCAAAAAGTCCAGAACTCCACTGTCCCCAGATCATCCTGAAGCCCTATGTGCATCTTTGACTGCACACCTGTCCCCAGATCATCCTGCAGCCCTATGTGCATCTTTGACTGCACACCTGTCCCCAGATCATGCTGCAGCCCTATGTGCATCTTTGACTGCACACCTGTCCCCAGATCATCCCGCAGCCCTATGTGCAGCTTTGACTGCACACCTGTCCCCAGATCATCCTGCAGCCCTATTGCATCTTTGACTGCACACCTGTCCCCAGATCATCCTGCAGCCCTGTGTGCATCTTTGACTGCACACCTGTCCCCAGATCATCCTGCAGCCATATGTGCATCTTTGACTGCACACCTGTCCCCAGATCATCCTGCAGCCCTATGTGCATCCTTGACTGCACACCTGTCCCCAGATCATCCTGCAGCCCTACGTGCATCTTTGACTGCGCGCCTGTCCCCAGATCATGCTGCAGCCCTATGTGCATCTTTGACTGCACACCTGTCCCCAGATCATGCTGCAGCCCTATGTGCATCTTTGACTGCACACCTGTCCCCAGATCATCCTGCAGCCCTATGTGCATCTTTGACTGCACACCTGTCCCCAGATCATCCTGCAGCCCTATGCAGAACTGAGACTTCAGACCCCTGACCATCTCGGATTCCATACTCTTGATGTGGTCAGACTGATGATCTGTGCCCAGGTCAGATACCAGCCCAGTGTCAAATTAATATTAAAAGTCTGTCAAGCCTGTGATAGCCTGGGACAGAAACTCTTTGCTCAGCTGAGGAATCAAACATTAAACACCTTTTGAACTTTTATGAGTTTTTAATAACTGGATCTGTGAGGGTGAGAAGACTAGTGAGTGATATGCCCATGCCCAGAATACAAAGTAGAAAGCTAGACTGAACTGACTGCTTCTATGTTGCCTGCAATAAGCTGGGAGCATTATTGTGGATTTGGACATGTACAGCTCATTTCCAGTTAAAAAGGACCAATTTCTTACTGACGCGGATGGGTTTCGGCCCCTTATTTCTCCAGTGGATTAAATTGCTATACACCGAACCAACGGCCAGGGTGCGGGTGAATAATATTGTATCTGATCCCTTCCGGATAACGCGCGGCACACGGCAGGGATGCCCACTCTCGCCCTTGCTGTTTGTTATAGCGATAGAGCCGCTGGCTGCACGTATCCGTCAGCACCATACTGATAAAGGGATTGGTTTTAGCGAACGTAGTCTGTTGATCTCGCTCTATGCGGACGACATAACGTTATTGTAGACCCTGGGCGCAATCTGGACGTCGTGTTGCGTGAGTTCATTAAATTCGGCGGGTTATCGGGGGTGAATATAAACTGGGCAAAATCAGTGATATTCCCCTTAACTGACAACACAAAGGCGGTGACTTCGGAATTCCCGTTGAAATGGGAACAGGACCAAGTGAAGTATTTGGGTGTCTGGATTAGCCGTAACATACAAGAACTCTGGTCTCTGAATTATGGGAGAGTGTGTCCTGGCTGGAGGACAAGGTAGTTTTATGGTCTAAACTCCCATTGTCGCTGCAGGTAAAATTGCACTTGTTAAAATGATCGTCTTGCCTAAATTTTTGTATCTTGCCACTGATACTCACTGGCCCCTTTTTTAAATCACTACAATCCCAATTAGTCTCTCTGGTCTGGACGAATGGCCAATGTCGGGTGTCTTGGGCCCTGTTGTTGCCACCGACTGCTCAAGGTGGGCTGGGCATGCCAGATATGATGTTCTGTCGTGTATCCAGAGGGAGAGAGAGGACCAGATAGCTAGCCCGTATCCCCATTTTATATATAGTTTAATCAAAAAGAGACTAGCTGAAGTAGGGGAGGGGTTTATTTAAACAGAATTATAGTTTAAAGGTATTAGTGACTCAATTTTGTTTTGTCAGAAGGTTGTGGCACCTGGTAGGTGTGCTCATGAAGCCCTCACCCACCAACCTAGTTGGTGGCATGCTTCATCATCGGGCCCACCAAGTGACACCTAACGTGTCCCGGGTGTGCTACGACGCCTGGTGACAGCGGAGCAGGTATATCACTGTGTGTGCGGTGAAGGATGTTTAGAATGTGAGTTAAAACGGCTTGGCGGGGGTCCCAGTACCAGAAGGTAGAGCAGACTTTATTACCTGGGCCAGATATGAAACTGTACGCATTGTGTGCGCAGGTGCAATTCCTGCATTATTGGGTGCACCCAATGCCATTCCAGCCTCATGTGATGGTCGAAACGGACGCGGTGGCGCCTGTTCCTCTTCGGGTTGCGCTATATCAATCCTATAAGAAGCCCGGGAAAGACATTGACACATCTGAGACCCTGTGATGGGCATGGGAGGGATTGCAGAGAAGGTCTGGAGCGAGGGTGATGTATGCCCCCTCTATTTCTCTTGCACGTAATCCTATGTTGCCCAATGTTAAAGATGAACTGGTGTGAAGAGGTGTGAATGCGGCTGTCCCAGAGGGCCTGGACCTTGACACTCCCATCTGGCGGGGGGTTGGGGGGGGGGCCTGCACTTTCAAAGAGAGAGCTCAGCCAGGACTTCAGTCTCTGGAGCAGCCCCTCCCCCTCCTGCTGATGTGCGAGGGGAGGGCTTCTGTTGTCATGTCCTGCTGATGTGTTAGGGGGGGCTTCTATTGTCATGTCCTGCTGATGTGTGAGGGGAGGGCTTCTGTTGTCATGTCCTGCTGATGTGCGAGGGGGGGCTTCTATTGTCATGTCCTGCTGATGTGCGAGGGGAGGGCTTCTGTTGTCATGTCCTGCTGATGTGCGAGGGGAGGGCTTCTATTGTCATGTCCTGCTGATGTGCGAGGGGAGGGCTTCTATTGTCATGTCCTGCTGATGGTCGAGGGAAGGGCTTCTATTGTCATGTCCTACTGATGTGCGAGGGGAGGGCTTCTATTGTCATGTCCTGCTGATGTGCGAGGGGAGGGCTTCTTTTGTCATGTCCTGCTGATGGTCGAGGGAAGGGCTTCTATTGTCATGTCCTGCTGATGTGCGAGGGGAGGGCTTCTAGTGTCATGTCCCGCTGATGTGCGAGGGGAGGGCTTCTATTGTCATGTCCTGCTGATGTGCGAGGGGAGGGCTTCTGTTGTCATGTCCTGCTGATGTGCGAGGGGAGGGCTTCTAGTGTCATGTCCCGCTGATGTGCGAGGGGAGGGCTTCTGTTGTCATGTCCTGCTGATGTGCGAGGGGAGGGCTTCTGTTGTCATGTCCTGCTGATGTGCGAGGGGAGGGCTTCTAGTGTCATGTCCTGTTGATGGTCGAGGGGAGGGCTTCTATTGTCATGTCCTGCTGATGGTCGAGGGAAGGGCTTCTAGTGTCATGTCCTGCTGATGGTCTAGGGGAGGGCTTCTATTGTCATGTCCTGCTGATGGTCGAGGGAAGGGCTTCTAGTGTCATGTCCCGCTGATGTGCGAGGGGAGGGCTTCTATTGTCATGTCCTGCTGATGTGCGAGGGGAGGGGGCGTCCCCTTCCTCCTTCTCTACGTCCAGGAGAGCATTGCACTTTCAAAGAGAAGAGCTCAGCCAGGACTTCAGTCTCTGGAGCAGCCCCCCCCCCCCTAGTGTCATGTCCCGCTGATGCCCCTCCCTGCTGATGTGTGAGGGGAGGGCTTCTAGTGTCAGCCTCATGCTGAGGAAGAGGTGCGAATGCGGCTGTCCCAGAGGGCCTGGACCCTGACACTCCCAGCTTGGGTGGGGGGGAGAGTAGGGGGGGGTCCCCTTTCTCCTTCTCTGCGTCCAGGAGAGCATTGCACTTTCAAAGAGAAGAGCTCAGCCAGGACTTCAGTCTCTGGAGCAGCCCCTCCCCCTCCTGCTGATGTGCGAGGGGAGGGCTTCTAGTGTCAGTCTCATGCTGAGGAAGAGGTGTGAATGCGGCCGTCCCAAAGGGCCTGGACCTTGACACTCCCAGCTTCGGGGGGGGGGGGGAACAGGGCTGGGGGCACCTGTGTTTGGGCACTTCTTTTGAGCCGCAGGCACTCCTCAGAAGTCTGGAGTCGCTGTTTTCGACATGAGCACAGCACAGAAGCTTAAAGAGACACTTTCTGCAGTGAACATTATTTTCGACCATGCCTCCATTTCTCACCCTTTATTATATGTGAAAAGGCGCCCCACCTGCTCCAAAGGCAAATGTCCAACAAAAGAAATGTATATTTAATACCATACGGTCATTTTATTTCCAGAAGCAGTGACAACTCAACAGTCCTGTCTTAAAACTGCATCTATGCACCGACACCGACTGCAGGTCAATGCTCGTGTGATTTTGAAGCAAGCATTTCCTGGTTTAAAGTTCTTGCTCTGGGGCCGTGGCTTGGACGGCAATGAGGACGGTCCTCTGAGTCCGTCAGCCCCGCAGTCCAGAGGCCAACAACGGCGAGATTCACCAGCCAAACAGAACATAAACAAGCACAAGAAGCCAGATTCAGACATCGGAACCCACAGGCGACAAGCGAGCCGGAAAAATCAAGGGGAAAGTAGCCAAGGAAGGAAATACAGAGCTTTAAACCCTCCGGGCGGGAGACAGAGACAAGAGGCAAAATGGCGCCCAGATGCCCGCGGCGGGAGACATAGCCGCAAGCAGCGAAAGGGAGAGGAGGTGAGCTCGCAGCAAAACCCAGCGCAGCACATCCCAAGAGCCCCCCACGCAAGCAGGGATAATAGAACACCTCAGCAAGCACTAGGCAGGAGGGAGGACCGAATCGGGAACCAAGCCCCGCCAGAGCTAGCGCGGAGAAGGGAGGAAGACAGAGGAACACGGCAACAATCAAAGAGCAGCACCGGCACAACGGCGAAAGAGGCTAAGGCCAAAATTAAGCCAACCAGCACCTACCGGTGGGGGAGAAACGTAGCCAAGGTAGATTGCGCTGGCAGCACAAACGAAAGTGAAACCAATCCACACACAGGACGCCGCCATTTGCAACCGCCGCTCCCGGAAGCAGTCACTAGGGCACAAACAAAGGAGCACGAAGTGCGAAACAGATGCGAGGTGAAGCTCGCACAGCAGCAACACTGCACCCACACTAAAAGCTACACGCTGTACCCACGCCGGAAATGCGGCACGAACTGTAAGATTGAGCCACCACACGCCCCGAGAGGAATCGATTCAACAGCGGCGAACACGTTACAGCGGCAGCACTGCAACCCTACCTGCAACCTTAAATGCCCTGAGCGAAAGCACGACCTCAGCGGTGTGCTGTCTCTTCCTCTCGCGGTCCCGGGACCGCGAGAGGAAGAGACAGCACAAGCTGCGTGTTCGCTGCGTGTTCGCGAGCGGAGCAACGAGAAGCCCCTCCTTCAAGCCTCTGGGTACCTGTTTGAGACGGTAAAAATTAGCTGATGAAAGGTCCAATTTTGACCTTCATTAAAGAGTAGACCTTAGTCACTCTCTACACAGAACTCACCTGGTCCTGAAGAAAGCCGTACCGACCCCTTGGGCAATAAGGCTGAAACATGTCGACCATTGTTTGAACACTGGAGGATTGAATATGTGCGAAACCTAACCATTTCCTTAACGTATTCTGCCATATCCTCAGCCACCAATTCAATCCCGGACAATAAAATCATATTCTCCCTGGCATGATTGGATTGTTTTAAATATATTCACTCACACTTCACCTATAATCACTGATCACTACTGTTTTAACCTAGGGTGTTCTCCTCCAGGTGGAGGGTGCATACCAACTGACCCCATGATTCTGCACAGACGTGTAAACGAAGGCGGAGAACCAAGATATACCGCCCATACCATCATGACTAAACGTGTATGAGGGTCTTTTACCAAGGGTCATTCTAGTAAGAACTGTATCCAGGTTACACAGGACAAGTGATCCCCCCTCCCCCCTTCTTGATTAGCAGTATTTAAAGCCAAGGAACTTGGTGGGATCACTAACATTCCTTCTCCCTATTCTTGATTGCTACAATACAGGAAGCCAACGAACAAAACAGGAAGCCAACGAACAAAACACGGGGGCACAGCGCCACGACCAAATAGCGCCCAGTCCCGCTCCAACCAGCGGAAATACTACTCCAGGTCGCGCAGAAGGGAACGAGACAAAGCACGCGCTGGCAGGGGCAAAATCAAAAACAAGAACCAGACACATAAGACAACCCACAAGGTACCGCACATACAATGCAATTCCGGCATAAAAGACAGACTCAACCACAGCCCTAACCACAACCCAGAAGGGAGGCAGACTAGGCAGCCTCCAAACAAGGAGAGGCCTCAGCGCAATGGCGGGACAAGAGGGGAAAACGGCCGGAGACCGGAAAAAGCACAGGAACGATATTTCGGAGTCACTGATGAAGCTAAAAAATGAGGCGACTACTCTAGAGACAATCCTCAAAAGCGTCAACGAAGGAAACGCAATGGCAAAAGAAACAAAACTCACGATAGACAATATGCAGCTGGAACAAGCAGCGATAAGAGCAGACCTCCACAGCACCAATACAAAGATAGAAGCCACGGAAAAGCGCATAAGTGACATCGAGGACGTTACCATCACAAATACCAGAGCCCTAGCACAGTGCTCCAAGACTACGAAAGCTATACAAAAGCAGCTCGCGGAACAGGAGGACAAAGCACGAAAGGGCAACATAAGGATCCTGGGCGTCCCAGAAGGTGAGGAGGACCCAGCTGGCACCTGTGCGGAGAGGATATGCTACCAAAGCTGACGGGCATGAAATTTGATCGGCAATTTGAGGTAGATAGAGCATACCGAGTGCCAGCAGGGAAACCAGCGCACGGGAAGCCCCCAGGCCGATAATCTGCTGCCCACAAAGATCTACCCATACCGACGCCATCTTTGCCTTCGCCCGTAAAAACCAAAACCTGACATGGGCAAGCAGCAAGATAGTAATTACACAGGACTACTCCAAACCAACAGTGGAAACAAGAAAAGGGTTTCTAGCACTGAGAGATGCCCTGCGCAGAAGGAAGCTCAACTTCAGCTTCTCCGGCACAGCATGCTTCAAAATCACTGACAACTGGAGGACAATGGTTTTTGAAGACCCAAAAGATCTAAGAAAATACCTACAAGGACCACCAACGGATGAAATGGAAACAAAAAGCCCTGGAGCTGCAAAAAGGAGTGCATCACCGGACGATGCAGATAATTCGGAATGAAAAGTGTCAAACAAAAGGAAAATACACCACAACTACCTCACTAGAATCTACCTCAATTAAGGGTCAGTGGTCCCCTAAACCAAAGAACAATGATCTATGGCTGACCACAGCGACCTACCTCTATGACAGCAACTACCTCATGAAAAGAGACGCGGAGGGAGGCAAGGGAGAGACAATCGCAAAGACTGATCTATGCAGAACAATATCCTTTGAAGCTAATGAGCAACGTATGGCTCAAGGCTGTTTTGAACGAGTGAACGATTGAGCATAATGCCTCAGGGACGATTGCGGAGCAAGGGAACTTTGTCGTCGCACACCCACTCAGCAAGTAAGGGGGGAGGGGGGCTGGGGGTGGGGAGAGGGAGGGGGGTTTGTGGTACACATACATGGGCTGGTTTTGCTTCTGTTTCTTTCTCTATTTCTATCCTTCTATCTCTTATCCCTATCTATCCAGTGGAACTTGGAGCACAGGAGAAAGAGTAGGCAAACACTGACATGCAGGGACAGGCGGAGACAGCCAGGAAAATGGCCAGATAAACACCATATAGAATGATAACCACCCAACACAAGCACATCACCACTGATATCAAGGTAGTGTCTATGAATGTCAAGGGTCTGAACCACCCAGTTAAAAGAAGGAAAATCCTAGACCACCTGGCAAAACTCAAAAGTGACATATACGTACTACAGGAAACTAGACTAGAAGCAGAAGACATAAGCCCCCTCAGGGCAAGCTGGATAAGCGAAGTCATAGGGTCACCCGCACAAAACAAGAAGAACGGGGTCATCACAATAGTGAGCAAGAAATCCAAGCTAGTACTGACAAGCTCACAGGCAGATACAGAGGGCAGAATGCTAGTGACCAGTCTCGCAAGAGGGGATGAACCCATACATGTAGCGAACATCTACGGTCCCAACACGGATGACAGTTCCTTCTGGGACAAGGTCGGAGAGCAGCTAGACACCCTACCGCTGGGGGAACTCCTCATGGTGGCTGGTGACATGAATCAGGTCCTAGACCCAGCCACGGACAGACACCCACAAAGACCGAGTCAGGCAGCACATAGAGGGAACATTCTAAAGAATCTCTGCTCAAAACTCAACCTCAAAGACCCATGGCGACTTCAAAACCCGGACGGTAGAGAGTACACGTTCTACTCAACCCCACACAACTCATACAGCAGAATAGACTATATACTGATTTCAGACGCGCACACTCACCTAATTGACCAAACAGAAATAGGCCCGCGAACAATCTCGGATCACTCACACATCAGCCTTGTGCTGACGGGTAAACACAATGAAAGGCCAACGCGCAGGTGGAGATTTGACGACGACCTGCTTAAAAACACAACAGCCAAGGCGGAAATAGAGATGGCAATAAACGAATACCTCGCAATCAACGATACCCCCAACATAGACTGGAACTCGCTATGGGACGTCCTAAAGGCCACGATCAGGGGCATAATACTCACCATTAAAGGCAGGCTAAACAGAGAGAGGAACAAAAAGATCTCAGACCTAGAACAGGAGATAAAAAACTTAGAAACAGGACATATAGCCAACTTAGAGGACAGGAACACACTCACTACCTTAACAAAAAAGAAATACGAACTAAACAGAATTCTCAGTGAAAGGGCGGGAAACTGGATAAACAAGTACAAGGCCATAAATCTGTGTACCGCCAATAGAGCGGGGAAGGCGCTGGCGTCCTACCTCAAGGGCAAGCAGAAACAACACTCAATAGCCGCAGTCAGAGACAGTAAAGACAAATCCCAGACAGCAAACAAGGTGATACTCAACGCGTTTAGAGAATTCTATGCGCAACTCTACTAAAGAGACACCACCCTAGGCGGCGACGGAGGCAAGGAACTCCTGGAACGCATCACAACTCCAGTACTCAATGATACCCAGCGAGGAATGCTAGAGTCAAACATCACAGGTGACGAGATAGAAAGAGCAGTAGCCAGCCTCAAAGACAACAAAGCTCCAGGCCCGGACAGATTCACAGCCAGGTTCTTCAAACAGTTTCTACCTTTACTCAAGCCCACGCTGACAGACGTACTCACAAACTGCGCCCATAAAGGGAGCATGACACCAACGATGGCAGAAGCCAATATCATAGTTATACCCAAGGAAGGCAAAGATACTCAGCACCCCAAAAACTACAGGCCAATATCACTTATTAATGTAGATTGCAAGATTTATGCGAAAATCCTTGCGACCAGACTAAACACATACCTACCTAAGCTCATACACTGCTCACAGGTAGGCTACCTTAAAAATAGAATGTCCCACGACAACACTAGACTGCTCTGTCCCATAATAAACGACGCCAGTAGAAGCAACAACGCGGCAGTTATGATATCCTTGGACGCATGCAGAAATTTGGACTGGGACCCAACTACAGGAAGATGGCCCTGGCTCTATACAACGATCCGAAAGCACGCGTAGTGGTTAACAGGGGGACATCTGAACCACTCTGCTTAGAACGGGGTACCAGACAGGGATGCCCACTCTCACCAGCCCTCTTCCTTCTAGCAATAGAGCCACTGCTCAACATGATAAGAACAAACACGGCCATAACGGGGATACCAATAGAAGGGGAATCATTCAAACTAGCTGCCTACGTGGATGACGTCCTAATAATAACCGAAAACCCAGAAGAGTCAATTAAAGCCCTCATGGACACCATAGAACAGCATGCACACGTATCAGGATATAAACTCAATAGGGAAAAATCAGAGTGCAAACCACTAAATATTCACACCATGAAAACAGTATTAGGTACATCGGGCTCACATGGCAAAAAAGTCCATCAAATACTTAGGTATCCTCTTCGAGAAGGACCTCAGGTCCACACTAGATCAGAAAGAGCAAGCAACACTACGTAAAACCAAGGAACGGACAGAGGGGTGGTCACCCAAATTCACCACATGGTGGGGAAGGGTGGAAACGGTCAAGATGATGCTCACACCGATAGTGAACTACATGCTTAACATGCTCCCATTGATCAATACAGCGGACTTCCATAAAATACTGGACAAACTGCTCAACACCTTCCTGTGGCAGGGCAAGAAACCCAGATTTAGCCTACAAAAACTCAGACTAGCCAAGAGCCTGGGAGGCCCGAATATAACAAACGTTAAGATATTCCAAACCGCATGTATAGCGAAGCAAGGACTACACTGGCTGACCCCTAAACAAGAATACACCCCGGCTTGGCTCTCGCTAGAAAGAAGGCTACTAGGGGGCATGGAACCCATCGCACTATTCACCGCAACCAAACACCCCGCAATCAGACATAACCCTACACTAAGGAATAATAGGAAATCCCTCCTCAAGATAGACAGCCAACTAGACACAAGCGTAAAGAGCTCGCAGCTGGAGTCCATATAGCACAACCCCAGAATCAAATACAGAGACAGAACACTAGACATACACTCTTGGTACAAACATGGCATCTCCACAGTAAACCAACTACACCAACACGGCCCACACACCACGTTTGACACACTCAAAGAATACAAACTGAACAACATCGAATTATATAACTTCCTGAAGATCAAGGTGGCGATTAGCAAGGCAGGCCTTAACAAACACACACCCTCAATCCTGCAATACGCTACCAACCTAAACCTACTGGGGGACCAGGTAGCACACTTGTACAAATCCCTAAGCCCCAAGTCCACCAAACTTAACAACAAGGTCACAACATACTGGGAAACACTCATAGGTAGAGAGCTCAACGAGGAAGAGAGGATCGACCTCTGGACATCCATGTCGAGGAAGAAAGTAACAACGACCCTAGACCAAACTAAATTCTGGCTGATACACAAAGCATACTGGACTCCTACCCGCCTAGCTTCCGTAGGAGTCAGAGAAAGCGACTCCTGCTGGAACTGCAACAAACACACAGGAGATCTAGCACACCTTCTGTTCCGCTGCACCAAGGTCAAGAGGTTCTGGAACGAGATAGGCACGCTGATAAACGACATAACAGGCGGCTCAATCCAACTTGAGTTCCACAGTCTGGCCATAGGGTTCATGGCTCCCTCAATCAAAACCAAAGAGGACAGGGACCTGATAGACCTGCTGCTGACGGCAGCAGTTAAGACGATACTGAACAACTGGAAGGACACAGCGAAAGCCACATTCAAGGCATGGTTTAACTGGTTTACATTTCTAAGGGGGGCAGACACCATACTGGCCAAACACACACAGACGCCCCACAAGAAATGCGAAATGTGGCGATCACTGGACAACTACCTGTCCTCACACAAACCGCCATAGCAACAACAACAAGCAAAGCAACCACAGGAGCCTCAACTGAGTCATAGATTAACAACAAGACACTGCCCTTACACCGCACCAGGAAATATTCCTCCTACTCTGTGCTTCTCCACTCTCTCTTCTCCACTCTCTCTTCTTCTCTTTTTCTGGCCACTGGGGCTAGGGGAGTGGGTAATCAACTCTAGAGTGAAAAACAATAAGAAAGATATCAGGGGGGGGGAATGGAGGGGGAAACTAAAGACTATTGATACGAGGGCACGAACTAACGGAACACACTGCCAGAACTGCACAGCCACAGTCAGAAGGACTAACTGCCAAGATGATGGACTTATGCTGCCTCTCCCCCACCCTACCAAACCCCCCACCCCCCATGGCGTTTTCTTCATTTTCCCCTGTGAATTACCTCCCATGTATATGTTACTGCGCACCATGTAAATATAATTTTCAATAAAAATGTTACTGAATAAAATAAATAAAATAAAGTTCTTGCTCTTCATAAAACAGACCCTTGCATGAGCAGCAGTTACTTTCGTCACAAATGCTGTTGTTGACCTTTCACCTCTCATGGTGTTATGCTTAAAGTAACTGATGTATGGCGGCACAGCAGTAGGCAGAGAAACGAGGGGCCTTATTTATGAAAACTGACGCATCTCTGCGTGAAAACAGCAATGCAGCAGTTTTCACTGCGCCCTCCTTGCAACACGATGGATGCACTATTTGATGTATGGTGCTCGATGTCGCAATGAGTTACAGATGCATCAGTATTTCTGACGTATCTGTAGGTACAGTAATGACGCATCGCTTGAGTGTGCCGCAAAACTGACGCAACTCCAGCAACGGGTCATTACACATGGGCAAGTCCTATGTTGAATGTGTCTGCGTCAGTCTACGCCTACTGTGAGATAGGCGTTAGATTTTGTAGCAGTGCCGTCCTAGAAGTGGCGCAGTGAAATCTCATAGATTTTACTGTTCCACTTCTACGAGACTTTTGATGGGGAACGCCCACCCAGCATACATTATACCTGATGCAGTTATAATGTAGCACACGGCTTTACAAAGTGATGCATCTGCCTAGATGCGGCACTTTGTAAATAGGGCGCAACATGGTGCATTTTTTACGGTGGGTCACAAAAAGTAATGCAACAGTGGTGCAAAAGGGGTGCAAAGCCCCATAAATAAGGCCTGCTGTCTTTACAGAAGTACTCATCATGGGCCCAAACCTCGACGCCTGGAGCGACACCTGGTGGCCCACCGCCCTCGGAAACCCGCCAACCCCCACAGACCACGCACTCAACCTGGGAATCATCCTGGACTCCGAACTCAAAATGGACCGTCAGATCAACTCTGTCTCATCTTCCTGCTTCCACACCCTCCGCCTCCTTCGTAAGACCTTCAAATGGATCCCCCTCGAACACCGAAAGACAGTCACTCACGCCCTGGTCACCAGCAGACTCGACTACGGCAACGCACTCTATGCCGGAATAAACAAAAACCTCATCCGCAAGCTACAGAACATCCAGAACGCCGCCGCAAGATTGGTCCTCAACCTGCCAAAACACTGCCATATCTCCCAGCACCTGCGTACACTCTACTGGCTCCCTGTCGAGGCGAGAATCACCTTTAAGATGCTCACCCACGCACACAAGGCCCTCCACGGCACAGGACCAGCATACCTGAACAGCCGGCTCAAATTCCACGCACCCCAAAGGACCCTACGATCAGCCCAGCTCTCCTATGCCGAGGTCCCCCGCACCAGAAAGACCAGATCGGGAGGCCGCTCCTTCTCCTTCCTCGCGGCCAAAGCATGGAACGCCCTCTCTCTCCACCTCAGACAGACAACATCGCTCCCCATCTTCGCAAGAAACCTGAAAAACTGGCTCTTCGACAGACCCCCTCCTTGATGGAATGGAACCTGCACCCCCCCTCCCACCCCTAGCGCCTTGAGACCCTTACGGGTGAGTAGTTGCGCTTTAACAAACTCCTGATTGATTGATTAATTACCCCGCAGGACGATTTTACACAAGTAAGTACCATGCAAGCCTTTTTGGCAAACTTTCCCACACATTAGATTACCACATAGATAAGTATTTTTTGAAATGTCACAAATATTGTTATTAAAAATGAGGGACTTAAGGGTATGGAATGGGTAAGTGTACAGGGTGATAAGAGTCTTAAATGAGCTTTTATGGTCCCAGGGTGGGTTAAGGAGCAGGATAGTAAGCAGATTCAAGGGTTTTTTAATAATAATAATAAGTAAGCTTATAAAGTGCATGGTTACACTCACTAGTGTGTCCCCGTGCTGCAGCCATTCTACCTGTCTGTTTGCAGTAACCTGATAACGCTAAGAGGGAAACCTATATGTGGAAGAGCTAGGTCTTTAGTTTTTTTCGAAAGAGCCTTTCCAATGGTCCTGTCCTGATCTCGAGGGGGAGGCCCTTCCAGTGTTTAGCGGCTAGGGAGCGGAAAGATCGGCTACCAATTCTCGCTCTTTTGATTTCTGGAATTCTGACCTGTCCCATCCCCAAGGATCTCAAGGCTCGTGTAGGAGTGTAGGGGCCGTTAGCCTATGTAGGTAGGTAGGTCCGTTCCCCTACAGAATGCAGTGACTGGCACACAGGGTTTGAAAAAGGATTTGCTCCCTCCCCGGGAGCCAGTGTATGGCAGCGAGGGCATTCCTTAGGGCTCAGGGTTGGGTAAGGAAACAGGGTAATGCGAGTTTTAAAGGTTTTTTTGGATTCAAGGGCAGGTAGAGGAAAAGAGAGGTAAAACTTTTATAGAGTTCAGGGATAGGTAGAAGTAGAGCGAGGTAAGGGGTTTTTGGGATCAGGGACAGGTAGAAATGAAAAGAGGCAAGGGTTTTTTTTAGGGTAAAGGGAGGTAATGGGTATAAAAATTTTTAAAAAGAAGGGTTGAGGGATTCCTCCCTAAGAAAACATTTTTTTAAAAGAGGGTATTGGGGGAGTAAACACCCCAATATTAAAAAATATTTACATATTTTCCCCCAATGAAATATATATATATATATATATATATATATATATATATATATATATAGGACCAGAAAACGCTTCTTCTGGAGTGCTGGGACCCGTGGGAGTTGGCGCAAATGCCGGCGAAGCAGTCCGGTAATTTCAATAATCCAATGGAAAACAGGTTAACGTTGCGCTCCCAGGAAAAAGACAAAGCGAATCCAAAGTGTAATATTAGCAGTTTATTACACAACGCGTTTCAGCATAGAAGCCTTGTTCACGTGTAACATCAACACAAGTGACTCCGGTATTTAAACGTAAGTTTTCGCGCAAAATCAGACCAACAACATAAGCATAGGACTAATCCCCATATGAGAGAGTGGAATGGCAGACATGTTGGAAAGGTATAATAGTGCACTAGACATCTGAGAGTATCTCCAGATATCACGTATATGAAGTAAAAAATTTATATACAACATAATCACAGTGTGTTATAGTCCGTTCAGATACTGAGCAACAAAGTTTTGTTTACGCTCGATATCAAACAAAGAAAGTGACAGTCTTGCAATAATGTAACTCCACAAAGTCATGAAACATTTGGCGGACATGTTAAGATGGTACTTTCGCCGTCGCGCTTCTTAAGTACATGAAAATATTGTACCAGGTCTCAATATATGTGCTCCAGTGGATTTTGAGAAATTAACGTTCAAAACAAGATACATATCTGTAACAGCGCTCCGGGCTGCGCTCCGGTCCGCTTACTTTTCGCGAAACGGAACTTTGCGATGCGAAGCTGATTGGCTCCCCGGTGTCTGTCAACATTCTAAACAGTCCGGAGCGGCCGCCATCTTATCTCTCTGTAGGATCGAGAGAGAAGAAGAGGTGAAAAACGAAGGGGGAATTTAATGAAAGGGGGCAAGGTATACCCCTCTTGACCCCCTAGGAATGTTGTTGGGGTTATTAAAGGGTCCCGTGGGGAAAATAAAAAAAAAAAATTTTTTCACGGTAGAAGCCCTTCACGGGCCGCGAACCGGGTCGCAAACTGGTAGCGAAACGGGAATTCGCCATTTTGTGTTTCGTTTTAATTAAATTACTAGGTATAAGGGGGTGCGGGAGACGTATCCTAATCCCTTATGTTTTCTGAGGGTGGCTGAGGAGGCTCATATATGTTGATACATGTCTTCCAGCGGCTGTGCGTGAGCTTTTTTTTTTTTTGCTGCGTGACGTATGTTAACGTTCGATTCGATGGAAATCAGGAAGTGTTGACCGCCAACTTGTCAGTGCGATAAAATATTTTGTTATAAATGAATCCTTATTGATAAACATTGTCTGCGCCATCTTGCCTTTTTTCCAATGCCACAATTTTGTCGTGCACGGCAGCCATTTTAGATGCCAGGCCGGTCCCAGGCTATCACCTAGCCCTGCGGATGTAGTTTATGGCCCCAGCTGTAGAGAATCCAGACATGCCAACCCTCCCGATTCAGGCGTGAGACTACTGATTTCAGTGCTAGTCTCCCGCCTCCCGATTTCTGCAAGCAAAAACCCAGGGGCATATTACCAACAACTAGCGATAATTTTTGTCTCTAACTTGTTTAGAGACAAAAATTATCGCCGCACATCGGCGATTTTTATCGCAGATAAACCTTGCTATTAGCAAGGTTTATCGCAAATGCGATAAAAAACGGCCGCAATGCATGAATATCGCTGAAAAGTCAGCGATATTCATGCATTATCGAGCAAATGCTCTTAGCCATGTTATCCACCTCCCATTGGATAACATGGCTAAGAACTGCTCAGGGCAGGTGTTAGCTTTTTGAGATATTCGCGCTTAGCGCGAATATCTCCAAAAGTTGGTAATAGGAGATAGCGATGTTAGGGACTGTTTCCAGTCGCTAACATCTTGGCACGCCCACTTTGCATGTCATTAGTGATAAATATCACTGACATGCAAAGCGGGGCCCAAGATGGTCGCTATCTCCTTTTAGCTGTCACTAACTGGTGTTAGCGACAGCTTGGTAATAGGGAGATAATTTTATCTCCGCTTTCTTGGCTTTTAAAGCCAAAAAAGCGGAGATAAACCCCCTTGATAATATGCCCCACGATTCCTCGGGGGTTTCAGCTGACAAGGCTTGGAATTGTGTTACGTGGTAATTCTTCCAGGAAACGTCAGAGGGTCGATGCAGGGGTTCTAGAAGGGGTGATAAACCATTTAAGCCTCATGAACAAGCGCATGGTCTTTTAAAGATCTGTGAAGTACTCGGGGCGGCGGTGTATCCTCTTTCAGGAGCGGGCGGGCGGGGGGGGGGGGCACTGCCAGCAACTTGCCAGGCCAGGCAGTGTTCAACACTTGCATCACCCTTTCTCTGCCTGCTATTGCGCTCCATGCTTCGGAAAGGTAAGAAAAAGAACGTGCATTTGAGTTTGAAATGTCCGATCCTGTAGCAGTACACTTGCAAAGCCCACACATGACAATAACCCGATTCAAGGCCCCATTCACCCGATTTTTTAAAAATATATAGCACTCCAACAAAGTGGGATTATAAAACTTTATTAACTTTTAAATATAACGAACAGAACAAAAACTGTAACAAACATTTAAACATTTTTGACAAAAAAAAGCAACAATGGTCAGAAGCTGTCTTTTGTGCGAATAGTCCCAAGGCAGCACAACGTGCTGAGTTCTGGACGGCACCCAGGTGATGTCACCTGGGTGCCGCACTGGTTTTTGGGATCCTACAATGCAGCTCAGAAAAACAGCGTGGGGCGTCCCGGGTGGTGCGGGGGGAGGCCTCGTCAGTAGCGGTCTGTTGTGCGAATAGTCCCAAGGCAGCAGAACGCGCTGAGATGTGGATGGCACCCAGGTGATGTCCAGTAAACTGCCGCACTGGTTTTGGTATCCTACAATGCTGCTCCGAAAATTGGCGTGGGGCGGCCCGGGGGGGGGGGCGTGGGGGAGGCGGCGTGAACGGGCCTCCCCAGGTGGCGGCCATCCAGCTGAGTTGCGCCCGCTCTTGCGGCTACAGCGTCTCGCTCACCATGTAGTTGAGTTGCTCCCACTCTTGCAGTGCAGCGATAGGCGGCTGCCACAGGACTCTTAAAATGGCGGCTGGTTCTTCGGTTTTGGGCCTGGTCCACTAAAATGGCCCTGGGACACCTTGGAACTCGGACGCTTGCCTGCTAGGGCTTGGGCTCCATTCTCGAAAGCGTCCCCTCAGCCGTGAAGATTCTACAAAAGTCTTGGGGGCCCTCGACTCCTGCAGGCTTCCGGTGGGGAGCGGCTGCCATGATTGCTCGCGGAATGACCACGACGGAGCCACGAGATGGTGGTGCTCTCATGGTGACGCCAGCTTCAGTCTGAATCATCCAGAAACAAGGTGGGGCTTTCATCGTTTGGGAAAAAAAATTTTTTTAAACCAATGAAAAGTGTTATTTTTAGGTCATATGACCAAGCCTTCCATCTTTAGGAAACCAAAAGTAAAATGAACCAATGAAAAGTTTTATAAACAAGTCACATGACCTGTTATGCGGCATAGGGCTACAAAAAGCGTAGAAAATCCGTTGGCACGTGAGGCGGCGTCAGTAGCGGACCGGTGTGCGAATAGGCCGAAGGCAGCACAACGCGCCGAGATCCGGATGGCACCGAGGTGGTGTCCAGCAAATTGCCGTACTGGTGTGGCCATCCTACAATGCTGCGCCGAAAGACGGCGTGTCCAGCTGAGTTTCGGTCACTCTTGCGGTACAGTGACTCGAACGCGCCGAGATCCGGATGGCACCGAGGTTGTGTCCAGCAAGTTGCCGCACTGGTGTGGACATCCTACAATGCTGCGCCGAAAGTCGGCGTGGGGTGCCCCGTTGGCTTATGAGGTGATGTCAGTAGTGGACCGATGTGTGAATAGGTCGGAACCAGCACAAGGCGCCAAGATCTGAATGGCAAGTCCTGGATGTTGAGTGCCATAGTTGAGAGTTCTGAGCAGTGCTTGTAAGACTATCTGAAGCTTATTTGCACCTGCTGCAGCTTCACTATTGCCCGAGGTGGTGTCCAGCAAATTGCCGCACTGGTGTGGCCATCCTACAATGCTGCGCCGAAAGACGGCGTGTTCAGCTGAGTTCCGGTCACTTTTGCGGTACAGTGACTCGAACGCGCCGAGATCCGGATGGCACCGAGGTTGTGTCCAGCAAATTGCCGCACTGGTGTGGCCATCCTACAATGCTGCGCCGAAAGTCGGTGTGGGGTGCCCCGTTGGCTTATGAGGTGATGTCAGTAGTGGACCGATGTGTGAATAGGTCGGAACCAGAACAAGGCGCCAAGATCCGGATGGCAAGTCCTGGATGTTGAGTGCCATCGTTGAGAGTTCTGAGTAGTGCTTGTAAGACTGTCTGAAGCTTATTTGCACCTGCTGCAGCTTCACTATTGCCCTGGTGTGGCCAAAGATCGCCCATGACATAGGCGGCCGGCTCCCGAGGTCCGGCGGAACTTTTTTCCTTTTCCTTTCTGCTTCTTGTCCCACAATCCGTTTCACCTGAAGACACGACCAGGTCCCTGAATGTGTGCAGGGGGACGCTATTGATTGAATGAAAATGGCGGCTTGACACAAAGCTGACTCAAGCGTTGCTGTTAATGCTATACAGACAAAAATTGGTTTTCAGTTTGTACATTCTTCAGGATTTTTTTTTCCATCCAAGGCTGATTGAGAGTTTGTAGAAAAATGGCTTCAGATTTTCCACATATTACTCTTCAACATTCTTCCTAAATGTAACAATGTGAGACTCACTAGGAGAACGGCTCTTTACCCCAGTTGCTGATCCATCCCTTAACTAGCGCCGAGACGCCCACGGGTATTCGCCGCGCTCTACAAATGTCAATAAATAAATAAATAAATAAATAAATGTTTCCTTTCAAAATGCTGCCAACAATATTTTCTGAATGGAAGACACCATCTTGTAGCATAAAGGGCCGAAAGGGGTTCTGGTCTGGCCGATGGTTGGTGGAGACATTTTGACTATATCTTGGACCTGCCCGGCCTCGCCCAAAATGGCGCCGGTATAAATGGGACTCGTAACTCCTTGTTGTGTACTGGTTGAACAACGTTGATATCACAAGATATGAATGCAGTTTTGATGCTCATGGCGGGCGGGGACGAGAATTGATTGAATATTTCGACATCCCTATTGATATTAAGTTCTGATGTGTTATTGATTACTGTACTATTGAAAGTTCGAATTAACGTCACCCATGGTACTTGCACGCAAATGTATATCTAGATAACTTTTTTGTAAGTGGCCCTGTCGTATTTTAATTACAAAATGTACGTCCACCGATTCCGCAACTGTTAGACACCTTAGTTCTTGCAACCTAATGGCTCGTTCGTTACGTTCCTCTATAATGTAAATGTCTCCTCATCATATACGATTTCAGTTTGCTCCGTGGCCGGCCCACGTGGTTATAGGCCCGTATTTGTATACTGACATTTTCACAATAAAGGTTTTTAAAACAAAACATGGTAGTAGTATTTACATTGGTAAAGTTTTTACTTTTAGTCACTGTTTTCGAATCAGTAAAAGGCAAGTGAAATAAAGCAGTCCAATTACATGACGGATAAAAGGTATAATATGTAGGAACGCAGTAAAGATAAATGGTCAAGGGCAGTTGTGTTTTCCTCTCCTGCAACATAAAGTGATCGATAAGAATCTGATAATCAGGCGTATCGGCGACTAAGACAGCAGGCCGAGTCTCTTTTACTCAACGGCTCCATCATGGAACGAAGAAACGCCCTTTTTCTCGAAAAAGGAATATATTTTACTTGCAGGACAGTTGTAAATTTTCCGGGAAAGTACATTAGCCTGGAATATTATAACATATATGTTATAAAAAAAAAAGTTCGAAACCAATAAAAAGCGTAATTTTTAGGTCATATGACCAAGCTTTTCATCATTAAAATAACAAAAGTAAAATGAACCAATGAAAAGTTTTATTAACAAGTCACATGACCTGTTATGCTTACGTTACGCGCTGCGCGCCGCGCCCCGGATCACTTCCGGGTGCGCTAACGCGGCGTGTCATATAACGCATTACGCGACAACGTAGGTCAAGAATATAGTCAAAATGTCTCCACCAACCAGCGTTCGGAACACAACCCCTTTCAGCAGTCCAAAAAGTTCTGTTAAATGACAACAGAGGGGACAGGCAACAAGAACCATCAGTCAAAGAGGGGAGGGCAAGTTCTTCTCTACCGGGTCATGTTGGGGCGCTACCGGAACTGATCGAATTGGTAGTCTACAGTGTTTCTGGATGTTTCAGACTACAGCTGGCGTCAGCATGAGAGCACTACCATCTCGTAGCTCCGTCGTGGCCATTCCACGAGCAGACATGGCAGCCGCTCCCCACCAGAAGCCTGTGGGAGTCGGGGGCCCCCAAGACTTTTGTAGAATCTTCACGGCTGAGGGGACGCTTTCGAGAATGGGACCCAAGCCCTATCAGGGAAGCGTCCGAGTTCCAAGGTGTCCCAGGGCCATTTTAGTGGACCAGGCCCAAAACCGAAGAGCCGGCCGCCATTTTGAGAGTCCTGTGGCACCCGCCTATCGCTGCACCGCAAGAGCGGGAGCAACTCAACTACATGGTGAGCGAGACGCTGTAGTCGCAAGAGCGGGCGGTAAACAGCTGAATGGCGGAAGAGGCACAGTGTAGCAAAAGCGGGCGGAATGGCAACTAAAACGGTAAAGGGGCGCCCCACTACAGCGTGTCTTCAGGTCAAACGGATTGTGGGACAAAGTCCAGAATAGAAGAGTCATCAAAAGGCAAAAAGTTCCGCCGGACCCCGGGAGCCGGCCGCCTATGTCGGGGGCGATCTCAGGCTACACCAGTGCTATAAGACTTGGGGAGCGGGTCGGAGCCAAGCGTCTTCTCCGAGTCCGTGCCATCACACCGCCCCTCGGGGGCCTCCGTCAAGCTGTTTAGGGAGGTACCATATAACATTGTTTTCAAATGCAGTCAGGTCCACAAACGACCCTCACTTACTTTGAGAATAGTGAAGCTGCAGTAGGTGGAAATAAGCTTCAGACAGTCTTACAAGCACTGCTTTTCTAAACATTTTTTGATTTTTTTGTATTTTTGCACAGTTTTATATTTTTTTTTGTTTTTGATGGAGGGGAAACAACAAAGCACAGGCATTGAAAAAGGCTCAAACTCAGAACTCTGAACTATGGCACCCAACATCCAGGACTTGCCATCCGGATCTTGGCGCCTTGTGCTGCTTCCGACCTATTCACACATCGGTCCACTACTGACATCATCTCATAAACCAACGTAATGTAAATAGTTATTTAATAAAATGTTTTACCCTGTTACTTTGCTGGTGTGTTGTCTATATTTTTAATATTTGCATAGGGTTTGTCGTTATTTTGGGCGGGGTGGGTGACGGAGCCGAGCTGTCTTGCAGCCCTCATGGTGTGGAGCTCAGTTCATCTCACTATTTTCGTATTTCTCATGAAGGGTTGTTCCTATTATTTCTATTTTAGCGAGGTCAAAAAGAGATCCAATTAGTGGCCTACTGATTTTGCTCGATTAATTTTATTTTTTTACACGATTTTTCACGATTTTTCACTATCTGCAAAGACTAAACAGAGTATTGCGACTTTGTGCTTGTTTGTAAATAGAGAATGAACCAAAGAGAATCAATTGTAAAACAGTAAATGCTTGGATAACAATCAATCAAATGGAGAGACAAGCAGGCACGACGGATTACAACGGGGGTAAAGGCCTGCGTTAACTACTCTTCACTATCTGCAAAGAGAGAGTACTACTAAGAGAAAAGAGGGGGGGGCAGCGTTCAAAGCACATCAGCGTGCATAAACACGAAAAAGTTTTTACCTATCACGTACTTGACATTTGACAGCTTTTGATATTTGCTATTAAAAAACCATTGAAATTCACAGAAAAAACCATAGGTTATAGTCCATATATAGTTAGGAATTTGCATTTACAAAACCTTGAAAATTCACTGAAAAAACCATTGGTTATAGAACATATATAGTTAGGAATTTGCATTTACAAAACCTTATTTTACTCGCATAAATCCATTGAAATTCCATATATAGTTAGATGCGCTAACTATATATCGCGCACCCGCAATCCACTGCTGATGATGTCACATATTACATCATTCATGACATGGTTAGTGACATCACTGATGACATCACTGATGACATCTCAAATGACATCTCAAATGACATCACTGATGACAACATCCAGTGACTGTATGTTTCTGTAAAGTTAAAATGTGTCTTACATATTGAAGAATGAGTGGATGTATAAGTGTCTGGAAGAAGGATTTAGTAGGTGCATGACTGACTGTATGAGAGAATGATTAAATGTGTCTTAATGAGTGCATGGGTTAGTGACTAAACTATCTTAATTTGTGCATCATTATATCTGTTGTTCTACAAACTGCTGCATGTGTTGATCAGTAGCTATATGAATAACTGTATGGGTTATTGATTGGTTGTCCAAGTATTTGTATGGGACACTGAGTGTGTGTGTATGGGTAGCTGGGAGGTGTGTGACTCTGTACATAGATGTGTGAGTAGTTGATTCACTATATGTATGGGTTCAAAACTACATGTGGAAACAGCTGTATGGGCGGATGACTGTGTGCATTAGTGTATTAGTGAGTGAATGGATATCTCAGTGCTACATGTCAAAGTAAGTACATATGTAAAACACAGTACATGTGAGAGTTGACATATATAAATAACTGTGCATAAGAGCCAGTGAATGTGTGAGTGGCTGTATGGATCATTGTGAACTTGTATCAGGGATTGTATAACAGAGTAAATATGTGTTAGTATATGTTTGAATAAGTAAGGTGTGTATAACTGTATAGTTGAGGAAATGGAAGTGTGATTGATTGTTTGCATGACTGACCAGGTGTGTGAGTAACTCCATGGATGAGTGACAGTCTGTGACTGTCTGTTTACACTGATTGTATCTAAGGTTATATTAGAGTCTGAAGAGGTTCATGGTATTATCACATGAATGATATCATCAGTGATGTGATCAGTAATGTCAAATGAGATGTTATCATTGATTTTATCAGTGATGTCATTTGAGATGTCATCAGTGATGTCATCAGTGATGTCACTAACCATGTCATGAATGATGTAATATGTGACATCATCAGCAGTGGATTACGGGTGCGCGATATATAGTTAGCGCATCTAACTATATATGAAATTTCAATGGTTTTATGCGAGTAAAATAAGGTTTTGTAAATGCAAATTCCTAACTATATATGTTCTATAACCAATGGTTTTTTCAGTGAATATATATATATATATATATATATATATATATATATATATATATATATATATATATATATATAATCAGATTCAAACAGACGCCCTTCCACTTCCTTGAAGCGAACAATAGAGCATGAACTCCTCTTGTCTTGTAGTGTGATTAATTTATTCCTCAAATTCCTATGTGATAGCGTGCTTCGATCAACAAGTGACCTTGATCACATAGTGAAACGCTATACGGTAAATCCATTTAAACAAACCCAGTTGTGTCACGTGACAACATAAGCAAAGGACAGAGTGAAAAGACTACACAATTAGCATGGTTACAGTGTGGCTCAGAGTTTACACCAACATGTGTTGAAAGACTTTTTATCAATTTTAATCCATTCTTCATATGTCATTTAACCCACATGTTTAAATAAATAAATAAACACAGCAGATAAATATTATAAGACTCATTCAGATTATGTTGAAAAATGACTCCATACATGATCTGCATGAATGCATGTTCCTAACTCTTTGCCATAATGTCAGATGTCCCTCTATGTTGCAGAATATACCGTTTCAGCGATGCAACAATAATTATAGGAAGTTGTGAAGGTCCCCATTATTATTCAGCCCTGTTGGTGTTTTCTCAATCAAGTTCTAAATTCATGCGTGACTCAAGCTGACGTAGCATACGTTCTCTATTGCCGCCTTGTCGGAGAGTCAGAACAGCATCAATACCTTTGGGGTCTAGTAGGATTGTGGCACCCTAGCGGTGCTGGGACTGGCCACCAGTGGCGCGGCATCCCGCACCGCCAATTAGGATGCCACTGTCACGGTGGTGGTGGCATCCCGTATATATTACGATGTGGCGGGCGGTGCTGTAAGCAGCACCCGCCACAATGCAATATATGCATGTCGTGCATTGGCATGCACAACGCGAAAGGCACTGCGCGGTGCCTGCCACCTTGTGCATGGCAATGTTGGGGGGTACAATGGGTACCTCCCAAGTGCTGCCCACCCCCAACCCCTGGGGGCCCGCAACAGGCCCCCAAAGAAAACTGTGCATGCCTTTCCATGACGGAGTCTCCGCCATGGAGAGGCAATGAAAATGCCACATGTAATATGGATGGCGGTGCCTGGAAGGCACCGCCACCAAGTTATGGGCCTTTTCTGCCCGGTAGGCAATCGGGACAATTGCCTACCGGCAGAAAAGCAACGGACGGACTTTCCGTCCACCGCGGTACCCTCGCCATGCTAATGTGGCGGGGGTAAAAGGCCGTCCTGCGGGGTGATTTGGCAGGCGGATCGCCACCGCCGGTAGGGAGGTGGCCCTCCGCCCGCCATCATAATAGACCCCATACTATTTTAGGCAGTTTAGGTCATTATTATGTTCAGATTTAAAGTGACGTGCCACAGGGTATGTGGCATCGCTGCTAACTATGGCCCTTAAGTGCTGAAGAATTCTTACATGTCCCGGCAGCTTGGTACTCCCAACATATCTCAAGCCGCAGGTACATGTCAGCACATACACCACATATTCTGTTGGCCAGTTAAAATTGCCTCTGATGGCTACCTTAGTGGGACTGAAGGGTGTTGTGTAGTGTGTTGTGTTCTTTGGGTGTCAGGCAGACCCGCCATGGCAGGATTGGTGGCCTGTGAATATGTTTCCTCCCTCATCTTCCTCCTCGGTTGCTAAGAACCTTGGGGAAAAATTGATAATAATCTATCATTGAAGTCCCAGATCATAGGCCTTACTGGCACCTGTTTCGGTCTCCTGAAAATGTTGCGTAAGTTCCTCCCTCTGCTTCCTCTGGTCCATAGGAAGACGACGGTTCAGGCCTTAATTTGTTCCAGGCTCGATTACTCTAATGTTTTATATTTGGGTCTTCCGGACTACCTATTGCAAAAACTTCAAGTGGTCCAAAACTCGGCTGCGAGGGCCATTTTTGGCCTTCCCCGCCATGCTAGAGCCTCAGATTTGTTACTTTCCCTTCACTGGCTTCCTGTCAGAAAGCGGATTATTTTTAAGGCACTTACACTGGCTCACAAGGCACTCCATGCTGTTGGGGCTAAGTACATCCAGAAATGTCTTACCTTTTATAAGCCCACAAGATCCCTCAGATCAGAATCCCTTGGTCTGGCAACTGTTCCTATTATCAGGAAAGCTAGGATAGGGGGACGTTCTTTCAAACATCTCGCTCCCAAGCTGTGGAACACCCTCCCCCTGGCACTTCGTTGTACTCCAAACCTGCTGGCCTTTTGAAAAGGTTTGAAAACTTGGCTCTACAGTCAATGATAGGTCTGCTTCTTTTCCCTTTTTCTTTCTGCTTCAGCTATGGGTCAGAAAGCGCCGGGACACTCCATGGAGTAGCCGAGCGCAATATAAGACACCCATAACATTAACATTAACACCAAACTTGCAGACCCTGCAAGAAGAGCACCTATAAATCCTTGCTTAGGTTTTAGCCAAGAAATACTTAGGCTGGTCTCTGGACTACTTTTCACCCGCTGGGATCCCATGGACGGGGCTCGTCTGAAGGTAAATGTTGGTAAACCTGCTATCTTGGTGCCATCACTCCATTTGTGAGTAGTATTGGCCAGTTTTTGTTAATAATCTACCTCATCTGCCATTCCTGACGGTTGAATGTAGTAATGCCTCTTGTTAGGTTTTGCCTGCAGATAACTTTTTAAAGTAGATTAAACATTTTAAAGAGCCCCTTAGTGAGACAAGTACATAATTACTATTCAATGTACAATATTCTTCTAGAGGCCTGTTTTGCAAAAGACACAACATGGTTAATAAAGCACAAAATATGTTTTTTTAAATGTTTCCATGGGTTGTACCAATCAGCAAAACACAGGCTGTGAAAGCGCGCCAAAAACGCGAGCATGCTAAGTTTAACATTTTTTGAGGGGGGGGGGGGGGGGGGGGGGGCGAATGAGCACACAGTCTTTGCCTCCATTGTTGTACTTAAGTTGAAAGGACACTGCATAACTTATGTGTGCTGTTCACTCATAAGTAGTAGTGAAAGAAGTTCCATATTACTAACCGGTGCCAATGTATGTATTGTAAAACAAACAGGTGATATTGTTATCCGATTTCATGGTACTAAGTTTAAAAACATAAGAAAAATGGAAGACGGAATGGTGTTTGCTGGTCCTCAAACCCATGGCCTGCAGATAGCTGTGTTGAGCAGCAGCGAGCGTTTAACTGCCTTCCTAAAAGATCTGTCCAACATTGCAATCCCTGAGACTATGGTTCTCTTTAAGTCGATTATGTGCGAGGGAAACAGCATCGGTAAACTGCAGTGTTACTTCTCACTCACAAGATGCAATGACCCCCAGAGTCAGTGTGCAGGCATCCAATGTCAAACAAGATATATTTTCAGTCTGGGCTTCTTTTGCTGTTGGGTCAGATTTTTCTGGTCAAACGTGAGTGAGTAAAAATCCATCGTGGGGTTTTACACAACAGCTGTGTAGGAAATGGGACCCCCGGCCGGCCAGGGCTTGCGCCACAGCCAGTCAGAGACCGCCACTCCTATGTAAAGTCGACCCCTGCTCACCCTCTAGGTAACGCGGCGTGGGCAGTCAGGCCTATCTCGAAGGACATGTGTGAAGCATTTGCGCACGCACCCACCAACAACAACATCCAGGGCCTCCCACAAAAGGAACTCCACACCAAGTATATGAAAATAGTCTTTGTATTAAGAAGGACACATAGGAACATACACTTTACAATGTGCTAGGGGCACGGCAGGGGTTTACAAGGGAAAAGGGTACAGGGCAGGGCCCAAGGGCCCCTGCCAGGTGTAGACATATCGATTGGGAACTTCCTAGCACTAGCAGTAGAACCCATTCTGACCAGGAATCACATACATGGGACATCGGGTATTAAAGAGGGAAGGGACAAGGTACATAACACAACAGAGGCCCCCATCAGCAGGGCAACACATAATAATTCTCAGCATCACATTGATATTAGTCAGTAGCACCCCATAGGCCAGATGGCCTTCCTGGGGCCAGGGCGCCCAAGAGTCTCGATGTTCAGGGCGGGCAGCAAGGAGCCCGGGGCAAACCTAAACGTGGCAGCTGCCCACGAAGTGCTGGGCAGCTGAGGGGCATGGTGGGAGCCTTGCAGGCTCTGGGGGAAAGGCGCCAACCGGTGGAGCCACTCGGGCTCGGGAACAGGGGGGCGGAGCCTCGCAGGCTCGGAAGGGCCAGGGACACGTGGTGGAGCCTCCCGGGGCTCAGGGATACGTTGGAGCCTCTCGGGGCTCGGGCCAAATGGGCTGAGGTGGAGCCTCTCGGGGCTCAGGGATACGTTGGAGCCTCTCGGGGCTCGGGCCAAATGGGCTGAGGTGGAGCCTCTCGGGGCTCAGGCCAAATGGGCTGTGGTGGAGCCTCTCGGGGCTCAGGGATACGTTGGAGCCTCTCGGGGCTCAGGGGCATCGTTGGAGTCCATCCAGGACTCAAGGACAAAGGGAAGGGTCCTCGGGACCTTTGCCGACACGCGGCCCTCCCCTCGCACAGGAGCGACCTGGAGCACGCCTGCACTCACCGGCTGTCAGAGGCGGCGGCTCCTCTCTCGCTCTCCGGGGCTCCCGCTCGCTCCTGGGGGCCCCGGGGGGGAAGCGGCAGTTGTCCTGGTGGGACGCAGGGGCGCGGAGTAGGCTCCCGCCGACCCCTGCCTTCCCGGCTCTTCTCCAGTCGTCTCTTCAGCTCCTCGGGCCGCCGGCCAATCACAGCGCGGCCCGGGTAGACGTCAGCAACCAATCCCGGGCCGGCAGCGGTGACTCGGGGGAAATGACGAGGGCCAGGCTCCCTCGCGAATTTAAAGGGGCAATTAGCGAGTTAGGCTCTCGCTGGGGGTGTAGACCCTCTGTAGCACGGGGCAGACGCCGGGTGGGCACCGGTTGGTTGAATATAGCGCTCCCAGCACTCGTGCAGGAGTGAAGCTCCCCAAAGCGGTAGAGGGCAGGGAACAGCGCTTCCAGGCGCTGGGCAGAAGGGACAGCGCTCCCCAAGCGCTAGATGCAGGATAACAAAGTCCATAGGTAGTCCAGGACCTCAGGGGGGGCCCCGCAGCGCCAAGAAGGGTAAAGGGCCATCCGCAGTCCAGGAGTAGGGCAGGGTCCAGGGAGGCAAGCCAACCCTGAGCCCAAGCAGCAGCAGCCCCTGGTAGATTCAAGTTAAGAAAAAGAACAAGTCCAGAGTGTCACAGCACCCTTTTTATACACACATTCTTGGTCTGAAGGGGTAGGCAGGGAGAGAACCAGCTGGAACTGGTTATGGGGGGATTCTTTACACTGGCCAGGCTAGGAACATCAGCCGCCCCCCAGGGGGTGGAGCCAGCATTGTGTGGGGAAAACCCAGCCTCATTCATGACACTCAAACCAGACAGTCAATCCACAAGCAGACCCAGGCTCACTCCTCCCCTCACATCAGCATGCTAAACACTCCATTCACCACCGGGGCAGACCCTCCCAGACTCTTGGAGCCAGGCTCACCAGCCAGCCTCAGCCAATCACACGCCAGACACAAATTACACAAATATGCCAACTTCTAAAAGGGGGACTTCTACACTAGACACACTCATGCCACATATACCGTTGCGCAGCACTCAATCTCACGAGTTCATACATACCAGACTTGACCCTGCACACCCTACGCATCGGGAACTACCGAGGACTCATCCATTCCCCATGTATTCCTATGGAAGGGTAGGTCGCTCTCTCTTCACACGCACTCAGAGGGGGAATCACTATAGCCAGGTTACATATACCATAAAAACTTCAGGGGCGGACCTGCCAGAAGGGCCAAGTCCAACAAGCTGGAATTCTGATGTGGTTTTTCGCTGCAGTTTCTGCCGGAATCTAAATTAAAACTGAAGTTGGGGGGTCGTGTATTTGAAACGCTTTGTGCACACACACTTTATAAGGACTCGATTTGCAGGAAACAATTTTAAAAGTCCTACACGCATAATGGAACCCTTTACTAAAGTGTTTTAAACATCTTGTAAGTCTGTCCGTTTTGTGAACATACATGCCTCGTGGGTTTACTATCACTCTCGGCTGGTTCAGATACCTTGAGAATATGCTGCCAGAAAAAAACATGTTTACATTATTTTAGAGTTTCATTGCTTTTTCCTGCATGAAGCCGGACGATCTCACAGTTGTTATATTTTCACATATTTGGTTTCCTCCGAGAGCCCCAGTCACAGCCGATGACAGCGCTGAGCGTCACATTCCTACACCTGACCTGGTGCAGGGCCCACCCTGCCTTCGTCAATGGCACAAAACACATGTTCAACGATTACATGAACATATGCATGGTTGCTGAGCAACAGCGCCACCCCCCGGACCTCTTCTGAACCCCAAGCATTGGCAGACTTTAGAAGTAATGGCTCTGGCCTTTATGCCACAGTGGAAAGGAAGGGCTGAAGTCGGCGGCAGAGACATGTCTGGCTTCTGGCATGTGTGTCTGCCCGGGAGTGGCGGCTGCAACGAGGGCACTGGGGTTGGGCCATATTTTTGGAAACATATATTTTGTAACTTGATATTATACACATCGTGGTACACCCCAAAGTTGTGGAAATGTAATCTCACTCTACAGTATATATTAATTAGAAAGTTATTAATGTTTATATCACGGGCAAAAACTGCATGAATTTTCCAGAAACGTTGAGAGGAAAAATAAAGTTGAACACCCTTCAAAACATGCATCTTAAACAACCTTCAGTGTCAGTTTCTCAGTTTTTATTCAACATTAAATCTATTGGGCCTAACACACGAAAATAATTAAAAGCCATGAGAAAAGCAACCCGAATGAGAAAAAATAATGCTGCCACATAATGCAAATTTGTATTTAAGATCTGCGTAAGCAAACATCATTTGCCCATGTCCTAACAGCATCTTTTGTGCAAAAGTAGATTTTTGTGCAGTGTATTATATTTCACTTGCAGCACATATTTCCAATGCACCTGTCTGCACACTCTTAGGACAGGCAGGAATGTTAAATGGTGCTACACAGAAGAACTCCACATTACACAGACTCCAATGCACCTGTCTGCACACTGCTAGGACAGGCAGGAATGTTAAATGGTGCTACACAGAAGAACTCCACATTACACAGACTCCAATGCACCTGTCTGCACACTGCTAGGACAGGCAGGAATGTTAAATGGTGCTACACAGAAGAACTCCACATTACACAGACTCCAATGCACCTGTCTGCACACTGTTAGGACAGGCAGGAATGTTAAATGGTGCTACACAGTAGAACTCCACATTACACAGACTCTAATGCACCTGTCTGCACACTGTTAGGACAGGCAGGAATGTTAAATGGTGCTACACAGAAGAACTCCACATTACACAGACTCCAATGCACCTGTCTGCACACTGCTAGGACAGGCAGGAATGTTAAATGGGGCTACACAGTAGAACTCCACATTACACAGACTCTAATGCACCTGTCTGCACACTGTTAGGACAGGCAGGAATGTTAAATGGGGCTACACAGTAGAACTCCACATTACACAGACTCTAATGCACCTGTCTGCACACTGCAAGGACAGGCAGGAATGTTAAATGGGGCTACACAGTAGAACTCCACATTACACAGACTCTAATGCACCTGTCTGCACACTGTTAGGACAGGCAGGAATGTTAAATGGTGCTACACAGAAGAACTCCACATTACACAGACTCCAATGCACCTGTCTGCACACTGCTAGGACAGGCAGGAATGTTAAATGGGGCTACACAGTAGAACTCCACATTACACAGACTCTAATGCACCTGTCTGCACACTGTTAGGACAGGCAGGAATGTTAAATGGTGCTGCACAGTAGAACTCCACATTACACAGACTCTAATGCACCTGTCTGCACACTGCAAGGACAGGCAGGAATGTTAAATGGAGCTACACAGTAGAACTCCACATTACACAGACTCTAATGCACCTGTCTGCACACTGTCAGGACAGGCAGGAATGGTAAATGGGGCTACACATTAGAACTCCACATTATACAGACTCCAATGCACCTTTCTGCACACTGTCAGGACAGGCAGGACTGTTAAATGGTGCTGCACATTAGAACTCCACATTACACAGACTCCAATGCACCTGTCTGCACACTGCTAGGACAGGCAGGAATGGTAAATGGGGCTACACATTAGAACTCCACATTATACAGACTCCAATGCACCTGTCTGCACACTGTTAGGACAGGCAGGAATGTTAAATGGGGCTACACAGTAGAACTCCACATTACACAGACTCTAAAGCAAGTTTTGTGCACATTTCCTAGTAAGAGGCACCGAATTAAACATTCAAATGAACTCTGATCAAATTTGATAAAACCGAGGACTATGTTCAGGCGGTGGTGTGTGTGGTGTGTTAAAAGGTTTGTACAAAAGAGAATATAGTATGATGTGGGTATTATTATATTGATTACTGTCCCTGATCAGCGACTGAAGCGCTTTGCAAACAGTTAGTCTGCTTCTCTGTGCATGGCTGAACATTAGAGATGCAGCCACGCGTGAGTCTGTGGTGGACCGACACTTGCAGAGCGCAGATCCTGCCGTGACCGGGGGAGTCCCGGTCCCTTATGTGGTGGCAGATGCAGCACCGTGTGAAGGTGTGCCCATGTGGTGGCAGATGCAGCACCGTGTGAAGGTGTGCCCATGTGGGGGACAGATGCAGCACCGTGTGAATGTGTGCCCAAGTGGTGGCAGATGCAGCACCGTGTGCAGGTGTGCTCATGTGGTGGCAGATGCAGCACCGTGTGAAGGTGTGCCCATGTGGGGGACAGATGCAGCACCGTGTGAATGTGTGCCCAAGTGGTGGCAGATGCAGCACCGTGTGAAGGTGTGCCCATGTGGGGGACAGATGCAGCACCGTGTGAATGTGTGCCCAAGTGGTGGCAGATGCAGCACCGTGTGCAGGTGTGCTCATGTGGTGGCAGATGCAGCACCGTGTGAAGGTGTGCCCATGTAGTGGCAGATGCAGCACCGTGTGCAGGTGTGCCCATGTGGTGGCAGATGCAGCACCATGTGAAGGTGTGCCCATGTGGTGGCAGATGCAGCACCATGTGAAGGTGTGTCCATGTGGGGGACAGATGCAGCACCGTGTGAAGGCGTGCCCATGTGGTGGCAGACGCAGCACCGTGTGAAGGTGTGCCCATGTGGTGGCAGATGCAGCACCATGTGCAGGTGTGCCCATGTGGTGGCAGATGCAGCACCATGTGCAGGTGTACCCATGTGATGGCAGATGCAGCACCGTGTGAAGGTGTGACCATGTGGTGGCAGATGCAGCACCGTGTGAAGGTGTGCCCATGTGGTGGCAGATGCAGCAGCATGTGAAGGTGTGCCCATGTGGTGGCAGATGCAGCACCGTGTTAAGGTGTGCCCAGGTGGTGGCAGATGCAGCTCCGTGTGAAGGTGTGCCATGTGGTGGCAGATGCAGCACCGTGTGAAGGTGTGCCCAGGTGGTGGCAGATGCAGCACCGTGTGAAGGTGTGCCCATGTGGTGGCAGATGCAGCACCGTATGAAGGTGTGCCCAGGTGGTGGCAGATGCAGAACCGTGTGAAGCTGTGCCCATGTGGTGGCAGATGCAGCATCGTGTGAAGGTGTGCCCATGTGGTGGCTGATGCAGCACCGTGTGAAGGTGTGCCCAGGTGGTGGCAGATGCAGCACCGTGTGAAGGTGTGCCCAGGTGGTGGCAGATGCAGCACCGTGTGAAGGTGGGCCCAGGTGGGGGACAGATGCAGCACCGTGTGAAGGTGTGCCCATGTGGTGGCAGATGCAGCATCGTGTGAAGGTTTGCTCATGTGGTGGCAGATGCAGCACCGTGTGAAGGTGTGCCCCTGTGGTGGCAGATGCAGCACCGTGTGAAGGTGTGCCCATATGGTGGCAGATGCAGCACCGTGTGAAGGTGTGCCCATGTGGTGGCAGATGCAGCACCATGTGAAGGTGTGCCCATGTGGTGGCAGATGCAGCACCGTGTGAAGGTGTGTCCATGTGGTGGCAGATGCAGCACCGTGTGCAGGTGTGCCCATGTTGTGGCAGATGCAGCACCGTGTGAAGGTGTGCCCAGGTGGTGGCAGATGCAACATGTGGTGGCAGATGCAGCAGGTGGTGGCAGATGCAACATGTGGTGGCAGATGCAGCACCATGTGAAGGTGTGCCCATGTGGTGGCAGATGCAGCACCATGTGAAGGTTTGCCCATGTGGTGGCAGATGCAGCACCGTGTGAAGGTGTGCCCAAGTGGTGGCAGATGCAGCACCATGTGAAGGTTTGCCCATGTGGTGGCAGATGCAGCACCGTGTGAAGGTGAGCCCAAGTGGTGGCAGATGCAGCAGCACCGTGTGAAGGTGTGCCCATGTGGTGGCAGATGCAGCACCGTGTGAAGGTGTGCTCAGGTGGTGGCAGATGCAGCACCGTGTGAAGGTGTGCCCATGTGGTGGCAGATGCAGCACAGTGTGAATGTTTGCTCATGTGGTGGCAGATGCAGCACCGTGTGAAGGTGTGCCCCTGTGGTGGCAGATGCAGCACCGTGTGAAGGTGTGCCCAGGTGGTGGCAGATGCAGCACCGTGTGAAGGTGTGCCCATGTGGTGGCAGATGCAGCACCGTGTGAAGGTGTGCCCATGTGGTGGCAGATGCAGCACAGTGTGAAGGTGTGCCCATGTGGTGGCAGATGCAGCACCGTGTGCAGGTGTGCCCATGTGGTGGCAGATGCAGCACCGTGTGAAGGTGTGCCCATGTGGTGGCAGATGCAGCACCGTGTGAAGGTGTGCCCATGTGGTGGCAGATGCAGCACCGTGTGAAGGTGTGCCCAGGTGGTGGCAGATGCAGCACTGTGTGCAGGTGTGCCCAGGTGGTGGCAGATGCAGCACCATGTGAAGGTGTGCCCATGTGGTGGCAGATGCAGCACCGTGTGCAGGTGTGCCCATGTGGTGGCAGATGCAGTACCGTGTGAAGGTGTGCCCATGTGGTGGCAGTTGCAGCACCGTGTGAAGGTGTGCCCAGGTGGTGGCAGATGCAGCACCGCGTGAAGGTGTGCCCATGTGGTGGCAAATGCAGCACCGTGTGAAGGTGTGCCCATGTGGTGGCAGATGCAGCACCGTGGGAAGGAGTGCCCATGAGGTGGCAGATGCAGCACCGTGTGAAGGTGTGCCCATGTGGGGGACAGATGCAGCACCGTGTGAAGGTGTGCCCATGTGGTGGCAGATGCAGCACCGTGTGAAGGTGTGCCCATCGGGGGGACAGATGCAGCACCGTGTGAAGGTGTGCCCATGTGGTGGCAGATGCAGCACCGTATGAAGGTGTGCCCATGGGGGGACAGATGCAGCACCGTGTGAAGGTGTGCCCATGTGGTGGCAGATGCAGCACCGTGTGAAGGTGTGCCTATGTGGGGGACAGATGCAGCACCGTGTGCAGGTGTGCCCATGTAGGGGACAGATGCAGCACCGTGTGAAGGTGTGCCCAGGTGGTGGCAGATGCAACACCGTGTGCAGGTGTGCCCATGTGGTGGCAGATGCAGCACCATGTGAAGGTGTGCCCATGTGGTGGCAGATGCAGCACCATGTGAAGGTGTGCCCATGTGGTGGCAGATGCAGCACCGTGTGAAGGTGTGCCCAAGTGGTGGCAAATGCAGCAGCACCGTGTGAAGGTGTGCCCATGTGGTGGCAGATGCAGCACTGTGTGAAGGTGTGCTCAGGTGGTGGCAGATGCAGCACCGTGTGAAGGTGTGCCTATGTGGGGGACAGATGCAGCACCGTGTGCAGGTGTGCCCATGTAGGGGACAGATGCAGCACCGTGTGAAGGTGTGCCCAGGTGGTGGCAGATGCAACACCGTGTGCAGGTGTGCCCATGTGGTGGCAGATGCAGCACCATGTGAAGGTGTGCCCATGTGGTGGCAGATGCTGCACCATGTGAAGGTGTGCCCATGTGGTGGCAGATGCAGCACCGTGTGAAGGTGTGCCCAAGTGGTGGCAGATGCAGCAGCACCGTGTGAAGGTGTGCCCATGTGGTGGCAGATGCAGCACCGTGTGAAGGTGTGCTCAGGTGGTGGCAGATGCAGCACCATGTGAAGGTGTGCCCATGTGGTGGCAGATGCAGCACCGTGTAAATCTGTGCCCATGTGGTGGCAGATGCAGCACCGTGTGAAGGTGTGCCCATGTGGGGGACAGATGCAGCTCTGTGTGCAGGTGTGCCCATGCGGTGGCAGATGCAGCACCATGTGAAGGTGTGCCCATGTGGTGGCAGATGCAGCACCGTGTGCAGGTGTGCCCATGTGGTGGCAGATGCAGCACCGTGTGAAGATGTGCCCATGTGGTGGCAGATGCAGCACTGTGTGAAGGTGTGCCCATGTGGTGGCAGATGCAGCACCGTATGTAGGTGTGCCCATGTGGTGGCAGATGCAGCTCCGTGTGAAGGTGTGCCTATGTGGTGGCAGATGCAGCACCGTGTGAAGGTGTGCCCATGTGGTGGCAGATGCAGCACCGTGTGAAGGTGTGCCCAGGTGGTGGCAGATGCAGCACTGTGTGCAGGTGTGCCCAGGTGGTGGCAGATGCAGCACCGCGTCAAGGTGTGCCCATGTGGTGGCAGATGCAGCACCGTGTGCAGGTGTGCCCATGTGGTGGCAGATGCAGTACCGTGTGAAGGTATGCCCATGTGGTGGCAGATGCAGCACCATGTGAAGGTGTGCCCAGGTGGTGGCAGATGCAGCACTGCGTGAAGGTGTGCCCATGTGGTGGCAAATGCAGCACCGTGTGAAGGTGCGCCCATGTGGTGGCAGATGCAGCACCGTGGGAAGGAGTGCCCATGAGGTGGCAGATGCAGCACCGTGTGAAGGTGTACCCATGTGGGGGACAGATACAGCACCGTGTGAAGGTGTGCCCATGTGGTGGCAGATGCAGCACCGTGTGAAGGTGTGCACATGGGGGGGACAGATGCAGCACCGTGTGAAGGTGTGCCCATGTGGTGGCAGATGCAGCACCGTGTGAAGGTTTGCCCATGAGGGGGACAGATGCAGCACCGTGTGAAGGTGTGCCCATGTGGTGGCAGATGCAGCACCGTGTGAAGGTGTGCCTATGTGGGGGACAGATGCAGCACCGTGTGCAGGTGTGCCCATGTAGGGGACAGATGCAGCACCGTGTGAAGGTGTGCCCAGGTGGTGGCAGATGCAACACCATGTGAAGGTGTGCCCATGTGGTGGCAGATGCAGCACCATGTGAAGGTGTGCCCATGTGGTGGCAGATGCAGCACCGTGTGAAGGTGTGCCCAAGTGGTGGCAGATGCAGCAGCACCGTGTGAAGGTGTGCCCATGTGGTGGCAGATGCAGCACCGTGGGAAGGTGTGCCCATGAGGTGGCAGATGCAGCACAGTGTGAAGGTGTGCCCATGTGGGGGACAGATGCAGCACCGTGTGAAGGTGTGCCCATGTGGTGGCAGATGCAGCACCGTGTGAAGGTGTGCCCATGGGGGGGACAGATGCAGCACCGTGTGAAGGTGTGCCCATGTGGTGGCAGATGCAGCACCGTGTGAAGGTGTGCCCATGGGGGGACAGATGCAGCACCGTGTGAAGGTGTGCCCATATGGTGGCAGATGCAGCACCATGTGAAGGTGTGCCTATGTGGGGGACAGATGCAGCACCGTGTGCAGGTGTGCCCATGAAGGGGACAGATGCAGCACCGTGTGAAGGTGTGCCCAGGTGGTGGCAGATGCAACACCGTGTGCAGGTGTGCCCATGTGGTGGCAGATGCAGCACCATGTAAAGGTGTGCCCATGTGGTGGCAGATGCAGCACCACGTGAAGGTTTGCCCATGTGGTGGCAGATGCAGCACCGTGTGAAGGTGTGCCCAAGTGGTGGCAGATGCAGCAGCACCGTGTGAAGGTGTGCCCATGTGGTGGCAGATGCAGCACCGTGTGAAGGTGTGCTCAGGTGGTGGCAGATGCAGCACCGTGTGAAGGTGTGCCCATGTGGTGGCAGATGCAGCACAGTGTGAATGTTTGCTCATGTGGTGGCAGATGCAGCACCGTGTGAAGGTGTGCCCCTGTGGTGGCAGATGCAGCACTGTGTGAAGGTGTGCCCAGGTGGTGGCAGATGCAGCACCGTGTGAAGGTGTGCCCAGGTGGTGGCAGATGCAGCACCGTGTGAAGGTGTGCCCATGTGGTGGCAGATGCAGCACAGTGTGAAGGTGTGCCCATGTGGTGGCAGATGCAGCACCGTGTGCAGGTGTGCCCATGTGGTGGCAGATGCAGCACCGTGGGAAGGTGTGCCCATGTGGTGGCAGATGCAGCAACGTGTGAAGGTGTGCCCATGTGGTGGCAGATGCAGCACAGTGTGAATGTTTGCTCATGTGGTGGCAGATGCAGCACCGTGTGAAGGTGTGCCCCTGTGGTGGCAGATGCAGCACTGTGTGAAGGTGTGCCCATGTGGTGGCAGATGCAGCACTGTGTGAAGGTGTGCTCAGGTGGTGGCAGATGCAGCACCGTGGGAAGGTGTGCCCATGTGGTGGCAGATGCAGCACCGTGTGAAGGTGTGCCCATGTGGTGGCAGATGCAGCACCATGTGAAGGTGTGCCCATGTGGTGGCAGATGCAGCACCGTGTGAAGGTGTGTCCATGTGGTGGCAGATGCAGCACCGTGTGCAGGTGTGCCCATGTGGTGGCAGATGCAGCACCGTGTGAAGGTGTGCCCAGGTGGTGGCAGATGCAACACCGTGTGCAGGTGTGCCCATGTGGTGGCAGATGCAGCACCATGTGAAGGTGTGCCCATGTGGTGGCAGATGCAGCACCATGTGAAGGTTTGCCCATGTGGTGGCAGATGCAGCACCGTGTGAAGGTGTGCCCAAGTGGTGGCAGATGCAGCACCATGTGAAGGTTTGCCCATGTGGTGGCAGATGCAGCACCATGTGAAGGTGTGCCCAAGTGGTGGCAGATGCAGCAGCACCGTGTGAAGGTGTGCCCATGTGGTGGCAGATGCAGCACCGTGTGAAGGTGTGCTCAGGTGGTGGCAGATGCAGCACCGTGTGAAGGTGTGCCCATGTGGTGGCAGATGCAGCACAGTGTGAATGTTTGCTCATGTGGTGGCAGATGCAGCACGGTGTGAAGGTGTGCCCCTGTGGTGGCAGATGCAGCACCGTGTGAAGGTGTGCCCAGGTGGTGGCAGATGCAGCACCGTGTGAAGGTGTGCCCATGTGGTGGCAGATGCAGCACCGTGTGAAGGTGTGCCCATGTGGTGGCAGATGCAGCACAGTGTGAAGGTGTGCCCATGTGGTGGCAGATGCAGCACCGTGTGCAGGTGTGCCCATGTGGTGGCAGATGCAGCACTGTGTGAAGGTGTGCCCATGTGGTGGCAGATGCAGCACCGTGTGAAGGTGTGCCCATGTGGTGGCAGATGCAGCACCGTGTGAAGGTGTGCCCAGGTGGTGGCAGATGCAGCACTGTGTGCAGTTGTGCCCAGGTGGTGGCAGATGCAGCACCATGTGAAGGTGTGCCCATGTGGTGGCAGATGCAGCACCGTGTGCAGGTGTGCCCATGTGGTGGCAGATGCAGTACCGTGTGAAGGTGTGCCTATGTGGTGGCAGTTGCAGCACCGTGTGAAGGTGTGCCCAGGTGGTGGCAGATGCAGCACCGCGTGAAGGTGTGCCCATGTGGGGGACAGATGCAGCACCGTGTGAAGGTGTGCCCATGTGGTGGCAGATGCAGCACCGTGTGAAGGTGTGCCCATCGGGGGGACAGATGCAGCACCGTGTGAAGGTGTGCCCATGTGGTGGCAGATGCAGCACCGTATGAAGGTGTGCCCATGGGGGGGACAGATGCAGCACCGTGTGAAGGTGTGCCCATGTGGTGGCAGATGCAGCACCGTGTGAAGGTGTGCCTATGTGGGGGACAGATGCAGCACCGTATGCAGGTGTGCCCATGTAGGGGACAGATGTAGCACCGTGTGAAGGTGTGCCCAGGTGGTGGCAGATGCAACACCGTGTGCAGGTGTGCCCATGTGGTGGCAGATACAGCACCATGTGAAGGTGTGCCCATGTGGTGGCAGATGCAGCACCATGTGAAGGTGTGCCCATGTGGTGGCAGATGCAGCACCGTGTGAAGGTGTGCCCAAGTGGTGGCAGATGCAGCAGCACCGTGTGAAGGTGTGCCCATGTGGTGGCAGATGCAGCACTGTGTGAAGGTGTGCTCAGGTGGTGGCAGATGCAGCACCATGTGAAGGTGTGCCTATGTGGGGGACAGATGCAGCACCGTGTGCAGGTGTGCCCATGTAGGGGACAGATGCAGCACCGTGTGAAGGTGTGCCCAGGTGGTGGCAGATGCAACACTGTGTGCAGGTGTGCCCATGTGGTGGCAGATGCAGCACCATGTGAAGGTGTGCCCATGTGGTGGCAGATGCTGCACCATGTGAAGGTGTGCCCATGTGGTGGCAGATGCAGCACCGTGTGAAGGTGTGCCCAAGTGGTGGCAGATGCAGCAGCACCGTGTGAAGGTGTGCCCATGTGGTGGCAGATGCAGCACCGTGTGAAGGTGTGCTCAGGTGGTGGCAGATGCAGCACCATGTGAAGGTGTGCCCATGTGGTGGCAGATGCAGCACCGTGTAAAGCTGTGCCCATGTGGTGGCAGATGCAGCACCGTGTGAAGGTGTGCCCATGTGGGGGACAGATGCAGCTCTGTGTGCAGGTGTGCCCATGCGGTGGCAGATGCAGCACCATGTGAAGGTGTGCCCATGTGGTGGCAGATGCAGCACCGTGTGCAGGTGTGCCCATGTGGTGGCAGATGCAGCACCGTGTGAAGATGTGCCCATGTGGTGGCAGATGCAGCACTGTGTGAAGGTGTGCCCATGTGGTGGCAGATGCAGCACCGTATGTAGGTGTGCCCATGTGGTGGCAGATGCAGCTCCGTGTGAAGGTGTGCCTATGTGGTGGCAGATGCAGCACCGTGTGAAGGTGTGCCCATGTGGTGGCAGATGCAGCACCGTGTGAAGGTGTGCCCAGGTGGTGGCAGATGCAGCACTGTGTGCAGGTGTGCCCAGGTGGTGGCAGATGCAGCACCGCGTCAAGGTGTGCCCATGTGGTGGCAGATGCAGCACCGTGTGCAGGTGTGCCCATGTGGTGGCAGATGCAGTACCGTGTGAAGGTATGCCCATGTGGTGGCAGATGCAGCACCATGTGAAGGTGTGCCCAGGTGGTGGCAGATGCAGCACTGCGTGAAGGTGTGCCCATGTGGTGGCAAATGCAGCACCGTGTGAAGGTGCGCCCATGTGGTGGCAGATGCAGCACCGTGGGAAGGAGTGCCCATGAGGTGGCAGATGCAGCACCGTGTGAAGGTGTACCCATGTGGGGGACAGATACAGCACCGTGTGAAGGTGTGCCCATGTGGTGGCAGATGCAGCACCGTGTGCAGGTGTGCCCATGTGGTGGCAGATGCAGCACCGTGTGCAGGTGTGCCCATGTGGTGGCAGATGCAGCACCGTGTGAAGATGTGCCCATGTGGTGGCAGATGCAGCACTGTGTGAAGGTGTGCCCATGTGGTGGCAGATGCAGCACCGTATGTAGGTGTGCCCATGCGGTGGCAGATGCAGCTCCGTGTGAAGGTGTGCCTATGTGGTGGCAGATGCAGCACCGTGTGAAGGTGTGCCCATGTGGTGGCAGATGCAGCACCGTGTGAAGGTGTGCCCAGGTGGTGGCAGATGCAGCACTGTGTGCAGGTGTGCCCAGGTGGTGGCAGATGCAGCACCGCGTGAAGGTGTGCCCATGTGGTGGCAGATGCAGCACCGTGTGCAGGTGTGCCCATGTGGTGGCAGATGCAGTACCGTGTGAAGGTATGCCCATGTGGTGGCAGATGCAGCACCGTGTGAAGGTGTGCCCAGGTGGTGGCAGATGCAGCACCGCGTGAAGGTGTGCCCATGTGGTGGCAAATGCAGCACCGTGTGAAGGTGTGCCCATGTGGTGGCAGATGCAGCACCGTGGGAAGGAGTGCCCATGAGGTGGCAGATGCAGCACCGTGTGAAGGTGTGCCCATGTGGGGGACAGATACAGCACCGTGTGAAGGTGTGCCCATGTGGTGGCAGATGCAGCACCGTGTGAAGGTGTGCCCATGGGGGGGACAGATGCAGCACCGTGTGAAGGTGTGCCCATGTGGTGGCAGATGCAGCACCGTGTGAAGGTTTGCCCATGGGGGGGACAGATGCAGCACCGTGTGAAGGTGTGCCCATGTGGTGGCAGATGCAGCACCGTGTGAAGGTATGCCTATGTGGGGGACAGATGCAGCACCGTGTGCAGGTGTGCCCATGTAGGGGACAGATGCAGCACCGTGTGAAGGTGTGCCCAGGTGGTGGCAGATGCAACACCATGTGAAGGTGTGCCCATGTGGTGGCAGATGCAGCACCATGTGAAGGTGTGCCCATGTGGTGGCAGATGCAGCACCGTGTGAAGGTGTGCCCAAGTGGTGGCAGATGCAGCAGCACTTTGTGAAGGTGTGCCCATGTGGTGGCAGATGCAGCACCGTGGGAAGGTGTGCCCATGAGGTGGCAGATGCAGCACAGTGTGAAGGTGTGCCCATGTGGGGGACAGATGCAGCACCGTGTGAAAGTGTGCCCATGTGGTGGCAGATGCAGCACCGTGTGAAGGTGTGCCCATGGGGGGGACAGATGCAGCACCGTGTGAAGGTGTGCCCATGTGGTGGCAGATGCAGCACCGTGTGAAGGTGTGCCCATGGGGGGACAGATGCAGCACCGTGTGAAGGTGTGCCCATATGGTGGCAGATGCAGCACCGTGTGAAGGTGTGCCTATGTGGGGGACAGATGCAGCACCGTGTGCAGGTGTGCCCATGTAGGGGACAGATGCAGCACCGTGTGAAGGTGTGCCCAGGTGGTGGCAGATGCAACACCGTGTGCAGGTGTGCCCATGTGGTGGCAGATGCAGCACCATGTAAAGGTGTGCCCATGTGGTGATGTGGTGACAGATGCAGCACCACGTGAAGGTTTGCCCATGTGGTGGCAGATGCAGCACCGTGTGAAGGTGTGCCCAAGTGGTGGCAGATGCAGCAGCACCGTGTGAAGGTGTGCCCATGTGGTGGCAGATGCAGCACCGTGTGAAGGTGTGCTCAGGTGGTGGCAGATGCAGCACCGTGTGAAGGTGTGCCCATGTGGTGGCAGATGCAGCACAGTGTGAATGTTTGCTCATGTGGTCGCAGATGCAGCACCGTGTGAAGGTGTGCCCCTGTGGTGGCAGATGCAGCACTGTGTGAAGGTGTGCCCAGGTGGTGGCAGATGCAGCACCGTGTGAAGGTGTGCCCAGGTGGTGGCAGATGCAGCACCGTGTGAAGGTGTGCCCATGTGGTGGCAGATGCAGCACAGTGTGAAGGTGTGCCCATGTGGTGGCAGATGCAGCACCGTGTGCAGGTGTGCCCATGTGGTGGCAGATGCAGCACCGTGGGAAGGTGTGCCCATGTGGTGGCAGATGCAGCAACGTGTGAAGGTGTGCCCATGTGGTGGCAGATGCAGCACTGTGTGAAGGTGTGCCCATGTGGTGGCAGATGCAGCACCATGTGAAGGTGTGCCCATGTGGTGGCAGATGCAGCACCATGTGAAGGTGTGCCCAGGTGGTGGCAGATGCAGCACCGTGTTAAGGTGTGCCCATGTGGTGGCAGATGCAGCACCATGTGAAGGTGTGCCCATGTGGTGGCAGATGCAGCACCGTGTGCAGGTGTGCCCATGTGGTGGCAGATGCAGCACCCTGTGAAGGTGTGCCCATGTGGTGGCATATGCAGCTCCGTGTGAAGGTGTGCCCATGTGGTGGCAGATGCAGCACCGTGTGAAGGTGTGCCCATGTGGTGGCAGATGCAGCACCGTGTGAAGGTGTGCCCATGTGGTGGCAGATGCAGCACCGTGTGAAGGTGTGCCCAGGTGGTGGCAGATGCAGCACTGTGTGCAGGTGTGCCCAGGTGGTGGCAGATGCAGCACCATGTGAAGGTGTGCCCATGTGGTGGCAGATGCAGCACCGTGTGCAGGTATGCCCATGTGGTGGCAGATGCAGTACCGTGTGAAGGTGTGCCCATGTGGTGGCAGATGCAGCACCGTGTGAAGGTGTGCCCATGTGGTGGCAGATGCAGCACAGTGTGAATGTTTGCTCATGTGGGGGACAGATGCAGCACCGTGTGAAGGTGTGCCCATGTGGGGGACAGATGCAGCACCGTGTGAAGGTGTGCCCATGTGGTGGCAGATGCAGCACCGTGTGAAGGTGTGCCCATGTGGTGGCTGATGCAGCACCGTGTGCAGGTGTGCCCATGTGGTGGCAGATGCAGCACCGTGTGAACGTGTGCCCATGTGGTGGCAGATGCAGCACTGTGTGAAGGTGTGCCCATGTGGTGGCAGATGCAGCACCGTGTGCAGGTGTGCCCAGGTGGTGGCAAATGCAGCACCGTATGAAGGTGTGCCCATGTGGGGGACAGATGCAGCACCATGTGAAGGTGTGCCCATGTGGTGGCAGATGCAGCACCGTGTGAATGTGTGCCCATGCGGTGGCAGATGCAGCACCGTGTGCAGGTGTGCCCATGTGGTGGCAGATGCAGCACCGTGTGAAGGTGTGCCCAGGTGGTGGCAAATGCAACACTGTATGAAGGTGTGCCCATGTGGTGGCAGATGCAGCTCCGTGTGCAGGTGTGCCCATGCGGTGGCAGATGCAGCACCATGTGAAGGTGTGCCCATGTGGTGGCAGATGCAGCACCATGTGAAGGTGTGCCCAGGTGGAGGCAGATGCAGCACCGTGTGAAGGTGTGCCCAGGTGGTGGCAGATGCAGCACCGTGTGAAGGTGTGCCCATGTGGGGGACAGATGGTGTTGGCACCAGGGGGTGGCTTGCGCAGACTGTGAGTGCTGGTGGCTGCAGCTGTGTCCGAGCTGGTGGAGTAGAGCAGGGAGGTGGACTCAGTGCCTCTGAAGACGGGGGCAGGGGCTTAGACCCCATAAGTAGAGCACTCTGTGGTGGGTCAGCTTCCTCTGCCAGGCGCGGCCTCAGCGCTGACTGTGGGGGGCCGCAGCAGGTGAAAGGAGCCCCTCCCCCCCCCCTCATAAAGACTGCACTGCAGGAGGGCTCTGTGCTTCTGAAGAGGTGAGTGGGAGCTGGGCAGCCAGTGAGCTGACAGACTGGCTTGTGAGCCCATCTCTTGGCGTGGTCACATGGCTGAGTGGGCAGACCTGAACTGGGCGAGGCATTCTACCCAGGAGGCCCTGGGCATGGAGCATGTACAGACACAGCAGAAGGGAGCAGAACTGTACGCGCATCATGGGGTGGGACAACAAAGCCAAAAGATTGCAACAGACATGGATGGAGCATTTACTTTGTAAAATATTTGCTGACTCGGTTATGAAAAGATGGTATAATTTAGGAATATGTACTTTAGGGGATTTATTTGTAGGATTACAATTTATGTCTTTTGAAAATTTACAAAGTAAATTCAAGTTACCGCGAGGGGATTTTTTAAAATATATTCAGCTGCGCAGCTATTGTGAGGGGAGAAAAGCTCAAAATGCAATTATTTTACGGAAAATTGAGATCATGGAGCTACTTAAAGCACGAGGCAAAATGGGTCTTTTGTATCAGTTATTTTTGAGCGAGGTTAAAGATGATTTACAGCTTCAGGAGGCAAAATGGGCCATTAAACTGGGCTCTGAAGGGGTTATTTTGACGAGAAGTATTGAAATTTCACGTAATGTTTTGATTAATGGCCCGCTGAAAAGCCAGCACTTCATGGCAATTTTTGAACTTTATTACACCCCGGGGAAACTGGCTAAATGGAACACAGGTAAAGGAACTAGTTGTAGCCGTTGTGGCCAATATGCTGCTGACTCGCTCCATATGTTTTTCAATTGTCCTAAACTTAAAGACTTTATAAGGGAAATACAGACTTTTATGCAGTGCAGTTTGGGAATCCCAGTACAAATAAGTGCATCTTTGGCAATTTTTGGATGGCAATGCAATGGGCGAGCGGTTGATGAGGAGGGGATGATATTCATATGCATGGCTCTGTATCGGCAGTGTATAACTTCGCAATGGCTCGATGCTAATCCTCCATCTTTGGTCAATTGGCAAAAAAAGTTACTTGTAATATTTCATCTCGAGGTGGCATTGTATAGAACTAAGGGTCGACGGGAAAAAAGGCAAGGCTGTCGAATTTGGCAACCTATAACTACGTGGCTTGGATTCTAGGAATGTTATGTAATTAGGAATGTATATAATTGTCTAAGATATTATTTTTTTAAGTCTGTGCTTTTATTTATTAGTGCTGGCAGTTCTGCTTTGTTTTGCTCTCTGTATATATAGTTGCTGACGTATGTAAATTGTATTGTGTGCTCTAAGTGCTGACAAAAAAAACTTTAATAAAAAAATTAAAAAAAAAGAAGACATGGATGGAGCAATATACCAGGGCCATTATTTGGACCACATGCTGGGCGGAGGATAGGTAAAGTCTGCCTTCCGAGACCCCCGAGCCCACGAGGACACACACTCTCATCGCCATGGAGAAGTCCCGGCAAATGTTAGAACACAAAATAGACATCACCTCCATGGAAGTCAATCTGTTGCGTATGGATTATCACAAGGTCAATCAGTACTTGAAAGAGAAGCATAGACGCCGCTTGGGCAGTATACCGCTCTCTATGGCTTCCAGAGGCCCCCATAGTCCCAGGAGTGGACCCCTCTCTATGGCTTCCAGAGGCCCCCCAGTCCCAGGAGTGCACCCCTCTCTGTGGCTTCCAGAGGCCCCCATAGCCCCAGGAGTGTACCCCTCTCTGTGGCTTCCAGAGGCCCCCATAGCCCCAGGAGTGTACCCCTCTCTATGGCTTCCAGAGGCCCCGATAGTCCCAGGAGTGGACCCCTCTCTGTGGCTTCCAGAGGCCCCCATAGTCCCAGGAGTGTACCCCTCTCTATGGCTTCCAGAGGCCCCGATAGTCCCAGGAGTGGACCCCTCTCTGTGGCTTCCAGAGGCCCCCATAGTCCCAGGAGTGGACCCCTCTCTGTGGCTTCCAGAGGCCCCCATAGTCCCAGGAGTGCACCCCTCTCTATGGCTTCCAGAGGCCCCCATAGTCCCAGTAGTGCACCCCTCTCTGTGGCTTCCAGAGGCCCCCATAGTCCCAGGAGTGTACCCCTCTCTATGGCTTCCAGAGGCCCCATAGTCCCAGGAGTGCACCGCTCTCTATGGCTTCCAGAGGCCCCATAGTCCCAGGAGTGCACCGCTCTCTATGGCTTCCAGAGGCCCCCATAGTCCCAGGAGTGGACCCCTCTCTATGGCTTCCAGAGGCCCCCATAGTCCCAGGAGTGCACCCCTCTCTGTGGCTTCCAGAGGCCCCCATAGTCCCAGGAGTGCACTGCTCTCTATGGCTTCCAGAGGCCCCCATAGTCCCAGGAGTGGACCCCTCTCTATGGCTTCCAGAGGCCCCCATAGTCCCAGGAGTGTACCCCTCTCTATGGCTTCCAGAGGCCCCCATAGTCCCAGGAGTGCACCCCTCTCTATGGCTTCCAGAGGCCCCCATAGTCCCAGGAGTGGACCCCTCTCTATGGCTTCCAGAGGCCCCCATAGTCCCAGGAGTGCACCCCTCTCTATGGCTTCCAGAGGCCCCCATAGTCCCAGGAGCGTACCCCTCTCTGTGGCTTCCAGAGGCCCCCATAGTCCCAGGAGTGGACCCCTCTCTATGGCTTCCAGAGGCCCCAATAGTCCCAGGAGTGCACCCCTCCCTATGGCTTCCAGAGGCCCCCATAGTCCCAGGAGTGCACCCCTCCCTATGGCTTCCAGAGGCCCCCATAGTCCCAGGAGTGCACCCCTCTCTATGGCTTCCAGAGGCCCCCATAGTCCCAGGAGTGGACCCCTCTCTATGGCTTCCAGAGGCCCCCATAGTCCCAGGAGTGTACCCCTCTCTGTGGCTTCCAGAGGCCCCCATAGTCCCAGGAGTGCACCCCTCTCTATGGCTTCCAGAGGCCCCCATAGTCCCAGGAGTGGACCCCTGTCTGTGGCTTCCAGAGGGCCCCATAGTCCCAGGAGTGCACCCCTCTCTATGGCTTCCAGAGGCCCCCATAGTCCCAGGAGTGGACCCCTCTCTGTGGCTTCCAGAGGCCCCCATAGTCCCAGGAGTGCACCCCTCTCTATGGCTTCCAGAGGCCCCCATAGTCCCAGGAGTGGACCCCTCTCTGTGGCTTCCAGAGGCCCCCATAGTCCCAGGAGTGCACCCCTCTCTGTGGCTTCCAGAGGCCCCCATAGTCCCAGGAGTGAACCCCTCTCTGTGGCTTCCAGAGGCCCCCATAGTCCCAGGAGTGCACCCCTCTCTGTGGCTTCCAGAGGCCCCCATAGTCCCAGGAGTGCACCCCTCTCTATGGCTTCCAGAGGCTCCCATAGTCCCAGGAGTGCACCGCTCTCTATGGCTTCCAGAGGCTCCCATAGCCCCAGGAGTGTACCCCTCTGTATGGCTTCCAGAGGGCCCCATAGTCCCAGGAGTGGACCCCTCTCTATGGCTTCCAGAGGCCCCCATAGTCCCAGGAGTGCACCCCTCTCTATGGCTTCCAGAGGCCCCCATAGTCCCAGGAGTGCACCCCTCTCTGTGGCTTCCAGAGGCCCCATAGTCCCAGGAGTGCACCCCTCTCTATGGCTTCCAGAGGCCCCCATAGTCCCAGGAGTGGACCCCTCTCTATGGCTTCCAGAGGCCCCCATAGTCCCAGGAGTGCACCCCTCTCTATGGCTTCCAGAGGCCCCATAGTCCCAGGAGTGCACCCCTCTCTATGGCTTCCAGAGGCCCCATAGTCCCAGGAGTGGACCCCTCTCTATGGCTTCCAGAGGCCCCATAGTCCCAGTGGCTTCCAGAGGCCCCCATAGTCCCAGGAGTGGACCCCTCTCTATGGCTTCCAGAGGCCCCATAGTCCCAGGAGTGGACCCCTCTCTGTGGCTTCCAGAGGCCCCCATAGTCCCAGGAGTGGACCCCTCTATGTGGCTTCCAGAGGCCCCCATAGTCCCAGGAGTGGACCCCTCTCTATGGCTTCCAGAGGCCCCCATAGTCCCAGGAGTGGACCCCTCTCTATGGCTTCCAGAGGCCCCATAGTCCCAGGAGTGGACCCCTCTCTATGGCTTCCAGAGGCCCCATAGTCCCAGGAGTGGACCCCTCTCTATGGCTTCCAGAGGCCCCATAGTCCCAGGAGTGGACCCCTCTCTATGGCTTCCAGAGGCCCCATAGCCCCAGGAGTGTACCCCTCTCTGTGGCTTCCAGAGGCCCCCATAGCCCCAGGAGTGTACCCCTCTCTATGGCTTCCAGAGGCCCCCATAGTCCCAGGAGTGCACCCCTCTCTATGGCTTCCAGAGGCCCTCATAGTCCCAGGAGTTCACCCCTCTCTATGGCTTCCAGAGGCCCTCATAGTCCCAGGAGTTCACCCCTCTCTATGGCTTCCAGAGGCCCCCATAGTCCCAGGAGTGGACCCCTCTCTATGGCTTCCAGAGGCCCACATAGTCCCAGGAGTTCACCCCTCTCTGTGGCTTCCAGAGGCCCCCATATTCCCAGGAGTGGACACCTCTCTGTGGCTTCCAGAGGCCCCATAGTCCCAGGAGTGGACCCCTCTCTGTGGCTTCCAGAGGCCCCCATAGTCCCAGGAGTGCACCCCTCTCTATGGCTTCCAGAGGCCCCCATAGTCCCAGGAGTGGACCCCTCTCTGTGGCTTCCAGAGGCCCCCATAGTCCCAGGAGTGCACCCCTCTCTATGGCTTCCAGAGGCCCCCATAGTCCCAGGAGTGGACCCCTCTCTATGGCTTCCAGAGGCCCCCATAGTCCCAGGAGTGGACCCCTCTCTGTGGCTTCCAGAGGGCCCCATAGTCCCAGGAGTGGACCCCTCTTTATGGCTTCCAGAGGCCCCCATAGTCCCAGGAGTGGACCCCTCTCTGTGGCTTCCAGAGGACCCCATAGTCCCAGGAGTGGACCCCTCTCTATGGCTTCCAGAGGCCCCCATAGTCCCAGGAGTGGACCCCTCTCTATGGCTTCCAGAGGCTCCCATAGTCCCAGGAGTGGACCCCTCTCCATGGCTTCCAGAGGCCCCCATAGTCCCTGGAGTGCACCCCTCTCTATGGCTTCCAGAGGCCCCCATAGTCCCAGGAGTGCACCCCTCTCTGTGGCTTCCAGAGGCCCCCATAGTCCCAGGAGTGCACCCTTCTCTGTGGCTTCCAGAGGCCCCATAGTCCCAGGAGTGGACCCCTCTCTATGGCTTGCAGAGGCCCCCATAGTCCCAGGAGTGGACCCCTCTCTGTGGCTTCCAGAGGCCCCCATAGTCCCAGGAGTGGACCCCTCTCTGTGGCTTCCAGAGGCCCCCATAGTCCCAGGAGTGCACCCCTCTCTATGGCTTCCAGAGGCCCCCATAGTCCCAGGAGTGTACCCCTCTCTGTGGCTTCCAGAGGGCCCCATAGTCCCAGGAGTGGACCCCTCTCTGTGGCTTCCAGAGGGCCCCATAGTCCCAGGAGTGCACCCCTCTCTATGGCTTCCAGAGGCCCCGATAGTCCCAGGAGTGTACCCCTCTCTATGGCTTCCAGAGGCCCCCATAGTCCCAGGAGTGCACCCCTCTCCATGGCTTCCAGAGGACCCCATAGTCCCAGGCTCTGCTATGCTCCTAACAGAATGGGTAAAGTTGCCTCCAAAGGAGTTTGTTATACTAATTAAATTGACTTAATTATGTAACTGAGTTCAATACAGGTAACTTGATTATCCTGGGTGAAATTAATTTCAATAGCTTAAATAAACATTCATATGCTTAAAACTGACTAGACATACCAACACTTGACGTTAAGACAAAAACGAATAGACGTGTGTATAGGCAAAAAAGTGAATTTTATCAAAATTAGATCATAAAGGGAAAAATACAATGCAGAAAAAATGTGCAAAACAGGAATACAGGATAAATATCAGAAAACAAATCAAAATCTCTGTAAAGCCTGTAAGCCGCCTATCCAAAATAAAGATTTAAAGAATTCTCCTTTGGATAAAGCTGAGAGTCGACGTTTCGGTCTTTATGAGCAACTCTTCAAGACCATCATCAGGACAGTAGAAAGTTAATATTGTAAATCCCTAATAAAAATAAAATAAAACAGTTTGACTATGACATAATAACTGAATTCAACATTCATTATTGCACTATACACATACATACAAACAAAAAACATCAGACCTCGCTAAAATATAGTCATCATAATGTATGACCTATGCTAAAATATTCATCTAACAACACAGTGCTGACATTTAGACGATATTAACAATGAAGACAAAACAGTGAAAAAGAAATTCTGTACAGAGATAGCAATAAAGGCTTATTAACAGTGCATGCACTCATTGCAAAATATAATGGCCCTCCAACTGCTCCTAACAGGGCACTGCAGGCGAGGACTCGGGGACATGTGGACAGAGCGTGTGCTTGCAACGCGCCTGGGCCCTGTCCTGCAGCGATGCTGCCCACACCTCACTGGGCGGCCATCCTGTCTCCTGAGTGGTGCCCAGTGGCACGGATGACACATGGCACTGTGGACTGAGCCGTCCACACGGTTCCTGGTCGCTCTTTCTGCAGAGCTGCAGGCTTCAGAGCTGAGCTGTGCGCCCTGGTCTGCTTCTAAGCGCTGTACAGTTGATGAAAGGTGCACGGATGACACATTGCACTATGGACTGAGCCCTCCACACGGTGCCTGGTCACTCTTTCTGCACAGTTCAGGCTTCAGAGCTGATCTGTGCGTCCTGGTCTGCTTCTAAGCACTGTACAGTTGATGATAGGTGCACGGATGACATATTGCACTGTGGACTGAGCCGTCCACACGGTGCCTGGTCGCTCTTTCTGCACAGTGCAGGCTTCAGAGCTGAGCTGTGCGTCCTGGTCTGCTTCTTAGCGCTGTACAGTTGATTATAGGTGCACGGATGACACATTGTACAGTTGACGATAGGTGTACACAGGCGCACTGTGCACAGGTGCACGTGGTAGTGGTTGCTGTCGCTTCTGGAGAAGGTCTCCGGAGTCACCCACCTGTACAGAAGGAAGAGAGGAGACTGGGTAAGACCATGCCCCCTCCTCCACCTCCCAGCTGACCCGCCCGCTCAGTGCTAGCTCCCTGGCAGGTGGTCTAGAAGGGCCCCACCATCAGCCACTCCAGGTGCCAACATCTGCATGAAGGGCTCGGTGAAATCGACCCTGAGCGCGGGTGTCATAGTCCTGGGGGTGGAGGGAATCAATTTTAAATTATCAGATGCCCCCAGTGTCATGAAGACACTTACATCGAGTAGAAACCAATGGTGATTAGTTAGCGAAACCAATGGGGTGGAAGCGGAATTCACGGGGCACGGAATGTTAATTCCTTGTTTGCGAAATGTAGTTAACGCAGGATGAATGCACTGGAATGTTTAACTGCTGCACCAGGCATATATGCCAACCATTCCTATTTACTCGTACCATCTCCTTTTGTCCAAACTATTTAATATTAATGACCTTTCATTTCTCCCTTCCCCTCGAATAAAATAATCCCTTCTCCTTTCCAACCCTTCACCTTCTAAAGCCAGCTTTAAGGCAATTGACTCCCCAGAGTTCAAGGGGACTCGTCCGAAGCCGCCATCTGCATTTAATAAGCATTTACAATGCAATGGGTCTCACATTAATTAAGTTTGAGCTATTGGCATTGCTTAATATTGCAACACCACTTGCAACAAAAGTCTATCAATTGTAAGCCAAACAAATGTGTCTGAGAAGTTGGCTTGGTATATGTGAACACCTTGCACCAGTCCAAACAACCCTTATGGTGATGGTTGTAAGTCAACCTTATAGACCAGCTATCCTAGAGGTAGTGTGGACAGAACAGCCTTAGGCTAAAAGACTCGTGAGGGCGTGTAAAGCCAGCTGTTTTACCATACGTGACCCCTTTAATATCAAAAGAAAGGACACCACACATGATATATATATAAAATATATATGTATTTATTTACTAACACACTCCTCTGAACTCTTTATGAGATCAGAGGCCAAAGCACATAACAAGTTACTTAATCAGGATACGTTAAGTTGCACAATTTACAGTTCGGCCCTAGGGGCGAAGCAAACCATATATTAAGAAAGTGGTATAAGTACCCCGTCACGAGAAAAGGAAAGGCCTAGGGCCTAGTAAATCGCTGGGGCTACACTACCTGAACCCTTAGTTTAGAAGTAGGAGGCCCACAGGCGGCGCGTGCAGTGTCTTTACACACACGCGAGAGTCAATGTAAAGTCAATGGGAACTTAGAAGTTAGATAAAGAAGGATTTAGGACACTTCCGGATTAGCTAGGAGGAAACAACTAAAAACCTAGACACTTGGATAGTCAATACCCTTGGGAGCACTGAAGTACTCGCGTTACCTCACCCACGGACGGCGGTGCATAGGTGTGAAGATGTGTCGGGTTTCCCGTAGAAGTCTATGAAGCCTGTGAAGAAAGATGCTGCAGGCGACCAGGCGGAAGATGTCTGGGTGGATCCAAGGGTGGATTGAGGATAAAGAGGACCTGAAAGCAGAGGGGACAGAGTCTGGGTCACTAGCCAGTGACCGGGTGGAACCAGGATGCAACCAGACGACTTCGAGGAGCAATTAGGTGCTGTCTTGAAGCTTGTCTCTTCAGCCACGCGGACCAGGAGACGTCGAGGATGACCAGGTGCTGGAGGCGAGCTGTCCCACGAAGGCCCTTGCAGATGGAGGGGTCAACTGCCGGATTGGAGTCAACAAGCCTTGGCAAAGGCAACCCACACAGGATTCGAAGAAGGCATCTGGTGCAGACCAGCAAGGTCTGAGGTGCCTCACCTTTGCAGGGAGGCACGGGCCAGTCTGGAGCAACCATTTTGAGTTGAGTTGGTTCAAAAGGTTTGTCGTTAAAGAGGCTACTAGCCAACGGGCCAGCAACCGGACACCGCGTTGAGCAGAACACAAGCAGAAGGGCCCCACGCAGAACTCGTGGAGTGTGGAGGGCTGATCTTCGGTGCAGGTGGAGCTCGGATTCGGGGCTTCTCAATCCCCAGTGCACAGCTTCGAGGATACCTCAGGAGCTGCAGTAAGCAAGTTACAGGCTTTTCAAGATGTCGGGTCCCGCGTGTCTCGTCGCCTCCACAGATCTCAGCTATGCTGCAGACGTGATGAGAGGGTCAGAGAGGTCTGGAAGTCTGGGTCTTGTCAGGCTCTGTGCTCGGATCCCGGCGGGAGTGTCGACAAAGCAAACCGTTGATTTGCTGGATGGTGCCTGTTTGCCCAGGGTGGTCACTCCTTGGCCACAAGGGAGATTCTTCAGTCTTCAGCTTCAGCAGAACATCGAAGGTCCAGAGTTTTGTGTCAAGTTTCGATTCCAGGATTAATCTAAAGTCTCAGGACTCAGCTCCTACCTTTATACAATTAAAAGGGGCTGGATTACTTTCTAGGTCCCTCCTATGGGAGGGACCAGGAAGGGGGGTGGTTACACCCCTTTCCCTTTGTCCAGTTTCGTGCCAGAGCTTGGGCTGGAGTGCCCCAGCAACTGGTTTGAACTGGGGTATGCATGGAGCACCTAGTGTGCCCCAAGTAGGGTCTCATTCTATTCAGCCCTCACTGTTCCAATACACAAAGTCCTGTCTGGGGTGGTGCTCGCACCTCTCCAAGCAGGAAACCTATTGTCCAAACCTCCGTGACTGTAAGGACTCCCAGCAGCAGGAGGTCAGACTTGTGTCTGTGGCAGCAGCGTCCATTTTGTGACGCTGGGGCTCTTGTTAACTTTAACCGGGATAGTCAGCAACAACATGTCTTCTCCCTCTAGAAGGGTGGAATGCTACCCCCATCGCCAGAATTGGCGAGGGGGTAGTATTCCAAAGCGTATGACACCTTACACGACATGTTTGGATAAAGCCAAACCAAAGTTAGCATTTAACCGCGAGGTTCATAATGCACTTAAGAGTATATGGTATGGCCATATCATAGAACAGCTATAAGGGCATGGTTCCGCAAGCTGCAGACAGGCTCAGCTCATGCTAGAGCACCATCTCACACATAACCAAGCACTCTGCCTCCAGGATTGTTAAGGCTTGCCATAGGAGTGATTTATAGGTTACTGTGTGTCTATATATAAGGGTAGATATAGGAATACTATACCTAAGCAAGGGGTGATTACACGACCTTGCCCCAGCTGAGTGATCAGCCAGTTATGTCAGTTTGAGTGGCCAGCCAGGGGTGGCATAATACATGCTGCAGCCCCTGGTAGGCCTTGGTTATACCTATGCCCTGAGTACCTAGGGTACACTTCTACAGGGGCTGACAAGGTGAATCAATTCCCAATTGTGGATGTACCTAGGGTACATGGTGTGAATTTAGAGAGAGTGCATCTGGGCTGTGGGTTTGATTAGCAGGCCCACAGCCACATCTAAGTCGAAAACCAGTGAATCAAAAGCAAAAAGTGGGGGTGACCATAGGAAGCAGACCCTACTCTCCTACAATGTGTATTTATTTTTGTAGCAATGGTGGCATGCTGCGCTTTAGATGAATATGTTTAAACGTAAAGTGCGCCATACTGCGATTGCTACAATAGTTAATTGTGGATGCGTTAACAATTGATGTGTGCACTGATGGCTGTGTGTCTGGTGGAAGTGTTCACTGCCGGCTGGTGATGTGTGTGCCTGGTGGAAGCGTGCACTGACGGCTGGTGTTGTGTGCCTGGTGAAAGCATGCACTGACGGCTGGTGGTGTGTGTGTGCCTGGTGAAAGCATGCACTGACGGCTGGTAGTGTGTGTGCCTGGTGTAAGTGTGCACTGTCGACTGGTGGTGTGTGCCTGGTGGAAGTGTGCAATGCCGGCTGGTGGTGTATGTGCCTGGTGGAAGCGTGCACTGCCGGCTGGTGGTGTGTGTTCCTGGTGAGAGGGTGCACTGACAGCTGGTGGTGTGTGTGTGCCTGGTGAAAGCATGCACTGATGGCTGGAGGTGGGTGTGTGCCTGGTGGAAGTGTGCACTGCTGGCTGGTGGTGTGTGCCTGGTGGAAGCGTGCACTGACGGCTGGTGGTGTGTGCCTGGTGAAAGCATGCACTGACGGCTGGTGGTGTGTGTGTACCTGGTGAAAGCGTGCACTGACGGCTGGTGGTGTGTGTGTGCCTGGTGGAAGTGTGCACTGCCGGCTGGTGGTGTGTGCCTGGTGGAAGTGTGCACTGCCGGCTGGTGGTGTGTGTGCCTGGTGGAAGCGTGCACTGTCGGCTTGTGGTGTGTGTGCCTAGTGGAAGCGTGCATAGACGGCTGGTGGTGTGTGCCTGGTGAAAGCATGCACTGACGGCTTGGGGTGTGTGTGTGTACCCAGTGAAAGTGTGCACTGACGGCTGGTGGTGTGTGTGTGCGCCTGGTGGAAGTGTGCAAAGCCGGCTGGTGGGGTATGCCTGGTGGAAGTGTGCACTGCCGGCTGGTGGTGTGTGTGCCTGCTGAAAGCTTGCACTGCCGGCTGGTGGTGTGTGTGTGCCTGGTGAAAGCGTGCACTGGCGGCTGGTGGTGTTTGTGCCCGGTGAAAGCGTGCACTGACGACTGATGGTGTCTGTGCCTGGTGAAAGTGTGCACTGATGGTGTGGTTGTGTGTGTGGTTGTGTGTGTGTGGTTGTCTGTGTGGTTGTGGTTTTGTGGTTGTGTGTGTGGTTATGTGTGGTTGTGTGTGTGGTTGTGTGTGTGTGTTGTGTTTGTGGTTGTTTGTGGTTGTGTGTGATTGTGTGTGTGTTTGTGTGTGGTTGTATGTGTGGTTGTATGTGTGGTTGTATGTGTGGTTGTGTGTGTGGGTGTATGTGTGTGGTTGTGTGTGTGGTTGTGTGTGGTGTGTGTGTGGTGGTGGTTGTGTGGTTGTGTGTGTGGTTGTGGGTGTGGTTTTGTGGGTGCTTGTGTGTGTGTGGTTGTGTGTGGTTGTGTGTGTGGTTGTGTGTGTGGTTGTGTGTGAGTGTGTGTGTTGCACAAATACTTTACTCATTGCTTTGGATGATAAGCCTGCCTGCTCTGCGCCAAGTCACCAGAGGGTGAGCACAGGTTATCTTCATTGTGTATCTGGCTTAAGCTGACTAGAGTGGGGGGGGGGTTCCTGGCTTAGGTACATAGCCGAGCCGACCAGAAATCCCATTTCTAACAGGGACCTTTCATTGGATATCCCCCATAGGCAAACCGCGGCAACAGAGGAAGGAGTGGAGGTAGAAGAAGCGCCCTGTCCATGCCCATCAGATCTTTCCGATTCTGCCTCTTTGAGCCTCTGTGGATCATCCAGGAATTCCCTTCAGTTGTATCTTCTCTGGGTCTTTGAAAGGCCTCATTGAAATCTTACAGAATTCTTTAAGAAGGAAGGCGAACAATACAAACTGCACAAGGGTGTGTTTGAGCCTCATTTATCCCACAGTTAAAAAAACATTTTCTGAAGAAAAAATATTTTTTCCGGCAAAAAACAGAACAAAATGTGCTGCCTGTATTGAAAGACAATGAGTGAACACATTTTTCAAAGATTTGCACGGTTAAGAAATAATAAAACATCTAAAAGGTGAAGCTCAGTGCTCCAGGTTTCTTGCAGCAGGAGCTGGAAAACAAACTAGTGGCCCACCTGCAATCTACAGGGCATGATGGGATGCTGGAGGTATCCTACGCCTTCAAGGAGCAGCAGAGTTTTACTAGCTTCTCAGTCTTGAGACTATTAGTCAACATTGTACCTGTTTTTTTATCCTTCCTTTAAAAACGGTTTGTATACCTAGTGAGTACCTAAGAATTATTTTTCGGTAAATAGCTGAAAATTGGCCAATATAGCACTTCAAAGGTTGCTCTAAAACTTTTCTTCTTCTTTGGTGTTTTCCAAAATAAAAGCGTAAATTGATTTCTCGTTTGTGTTTTGTAAGAATTGCTTGTGGATCAGATGTATGATGTTACAACGCATGTTATTACAACGGGTGCTGTTACATCGCGGTCGTTACAACGACTGCGATGTTACCACGCTATGACTTTACAACGCAAGTCTTTACATCGACTTGCGCTAGGTGGCGTGCTAACATTATAAACGTGTAATTTACTATTCCAACTCCAGTCCACTTATCAGTAGGGAAGGTGTTGGGATAGTAAACTACACTATTTCCAATGTTAGTACGCCATCTAGCGCAAGTCGATGTAAAGACTTGCGTTGTAATGGCATAGCGTGGTAACATCGTGGTCGTTGTTAACGACCACGATGTTACAGCATCGCGGTGTACTGTCCGCGTTGTTAATGATGTTTCCCTGTGGATCCCACGCGTGGGTTGGTCAGTTCAGTGCTCATGTCTATTAATGACGATCCCCTCGGGGGGAGCAGAGTTGAAGCCACAGGTTGTGGCAGTGACTCGATTGGATGAGGAGCTGTAGTCAAGGGCTCAGAAACACTTGAGGTGGGTGACCTGTTTCAAAAGAGACAGAGTCAATGTAGGGCCCAGGTTGTGGCAGTGACTCGATTGGATGAGGAGCTGTAGTCAAGGGCTCAGAAACACTTGAGGTGGGTGACCTGTTTCAAAAGAGACAGAGTCAATGTAGGGCCCAGGTTGAGGCAGTGACTCGATTGGGATGAGGAGCTGTAGTCAAGGGCTCAGAAACACTTGAGGTGGGTGACCTGTTTCAAAAGAGACAGAGTCAATGTAGGGCCCAGGTTGTGGCAGTGACTCGATTGGGTGCGGAGCTGTAGTCAAGGGCTCAGAAACACTTGAGGTGGGTGACCTGTTTCAAAAGAGACAGAGTGAATATAGGGCCCAGGTTGTGGCAGTGACTCGATTGGATGAGGAGCTGTAGTCAAGGGCCCAGAAACACTTGAGGTGGGTGACCTGTTTCAAAAGAGACAGAGTCAATGTAGGGCCCAGGTTGTGGCAGTGACTCGATTGGGTGCGGAGCTGTAGTCAAGGGCTCAGACACACTTGAGGTGGGTGACCTGTTTCAAAAGAGGCAGAGTCAATGTAGGGCCCCGGTTGTAGCAGTGACTCGATTGGATGCGGAGCTGTAGTCAAGGGCTCAGAAACACTTGAGGTGGGTAACCTGTTTCAATAGAGACAGAGTCAATGTAGGGCCCAGGTTGTGGCAGTGACTCGATTGGATGCGGAGCTGTAGTCAAAGGCTCAGAAACACTTGAGGTGGATGACCTGTTTCAATAGAGACAGAGTCAATGTAGGGCCCAGGTTGAGGCAGTGACACGATTGGGTGCGGAGCTATAGTCAAGGGCTCAGACACACTTGAGGTGGGTGACCTGTTTCAAAAGAGACAGTCAATGTAGGGCCAGGTTGTGGCAGTGACTCGATTGGATGAGGAGTTGTAGTCAAGGGCTCAGACACACTTGAGGTGGGTGACCTGTTTCAAAAGAGACAGAGTCAATGTAGGGCCCAGTTTGTGGCAGTGACTCGATTGGATGAGGAGCTGTAGTCAAGGGCTCAGAAACACTTGAGGTGGGTGACCTGTTTCAAAAGAGACAGAGTCAATGTAGGGCCCAGGTGGTGGCAGTGACTCGATTGGGTGAGGAGCTGTAGTCAAGGGCTCAGAAACACTTGAGGTGGGTGACCTGTTTCAAAAGAGACAGAGTCAATGTAGGGCCAGGTTGTGGCAGTGACTCGATTGGATGAGGAGCTGTAGTCAAGGGCTCAGAAACACTTGAGGTGGATGACCTGTTTCAAAAGAGGCAGAGTGAATGTAGGGCCCAGGTTGAGGCAGTGACTCGATTGGGTGAGGAGCTGTAGTCAAGGGCTCAGACACACTTGAGGTGGGTGACCTGTTTCAAAAGAGACAAAGTCAATGTAGGGCCCAGGTTGAGGCAGTGACTCGATTGGATGAGGAGTTGTAGTCAAGGGCTCATAAACACTTGAGGTGGGTGACCTGTTTCAAAAGAGACAGAGTCGATGTAGGGCCCAGGTTGTGGCAGTGACTCGATTGGGATGAGGAGCTGTAGTCAAGGGCTCAGAAACACTTGAGGTGGGTGACCTGTTTCAAAAGAGACAGAGTCAATGTAGGGCCCAGGTTGTGGCAGTGACTCGATTGGATGAGGAGCTGTAGTCAAGGGCCCAGAAACACTTGAGGTGGATGACCTGTTTCAAAAGAGGCAGAGTCAATGTAGGGCCCAGGTTGTGGCAGTGACTCGATTGGGTGCGGAGCTGTAGTCGAGGGCTCAGACACACTTGAGGTGGGCGATCTGTTTCAAAAGAGACAGAGTCACTGTAGGGCCAGGTTGTGGCAGTGACTCGATTGGGTGCAGAGCTGTAGTCAAGGGCTCAGAAACACTTGAGGTGGGTGACCTGTTTCAAAAGAGACAGAGTCAATGTAGGGCCCAGGTTGTGGCAGTGACTCGATTGGGATAAGGAGCTGTAGTCAAGGGCTCAGAAACACTTGAGGTGGGTGACCTGTTTCAAAAGAGACAGACTCAATGTAGGGCCCAGGTTGTGGCAGTGACTCGATTGGGATGAGGAGCTGTAGTCAGGGGCTCAGACACACTTGAGGTGGATGACCTGTTTCAAAAGAGACAGAGTCAATGTAGGGCCCAGGTTGTGGCAGTGACTTGATTGGATGAGGAGCTGTAGTCAAGGGCTCAGAAACACTTGAGGTGGGTGACCTGTTTCAAAAGAGACAGAGTCAATGTAGGGCCCAGGTTGTGGCAGTGACTCGATTGGGTGCGTAGCTGTAGTCAAGGGCTCAGAAACACTTGAGGTGGATGACCTGTTTCAAAAGAGACAGAGTCAATGTAGGGCCAGGTTGAGGCAGTGACTCGATTGGGATGAGGAGCTGTAGTCAAGGGCTCAGAAACACTTGAGGTGAATGACCTGTTTCAAAAGAGACAGAGTCAATGTAGGGCCCAGGTTGTGGCAGTGAATAGATTGGATGCGGAGCTGTAGTCGAGGGCTCAGAAACACTTGAGGTGGGTGACCTGTTTCAAAAGAGACAGAGTCCATGTAGGGCCCAGGTTGTGGCAGTGACTCGATTGGGATGAGGAGCTGTAGTCAAGGGCTCAGAAACACTTGAGGTGGGTGACCTGTTTCAAAAGAGACAGAGTCAATGTAGGGCCCAGGTTGTGGCAGTGACTCGATTGGGTGTGGAGCTGTAGTCAAGGGCTCAGACACACTTGAAGTGGGTGACCTGTTTCAAAAGAGACAGAGTCAATGTAGGGCCCAGGTTGTGGCAGTGACTCGATTGGATGAGGAGCTGTAGTCAAGGGCTCAGACACACTTGAGGTGGGTGACCTGTTTCAAAAGAGACAGAGTCAATGTAGGGCCCAGGTTGTGGCATTGACTTGATTGGGATGAGGAGCTGTAGTCAAGGGCTCAGAAACACTTGAGGTGGGTGACCTGTTTCAAAAGAGACAGAGTCAATGTAGGGCCCAGGTTGTGGCAGTGACTTGATTGGGATGAGGAGCTGTAGTCAAGGCTCAGAAACACTTGAGGTGGAGGACCTGTTTCAAAAGAGACAGAGTCAATGTAGGGCCCAGGTTGTGGCAGTGACTCGATTGGATGAGGAGCTGTAGTCAAGGGCTCAGACACACTTGAGGTGGGTGACCTGTTTCAAAAGAGACAGAGTCAATGTAGGGCCCAGGTTGTGGCAGTGACTCGATTGGATGAGGACCTGTAGTCAAGGGCTCAGACACACTTGAGGTGGGTGACCTGTTTCAAAAGAGACAGAGTCAAAGTAGGGCCCAGGTTGTGGCAGTGACTCGATGGGGTGCGGAGCTGTAGTCAAGGGCTCAGACACACTTGAGGTGGGTGACCTGTTTCAAAAGATACAGAGTCAATGTAGGGCCCAGGTTATGGCAGTGACTCGATTGGGATGAGGAGCTGTAGTCAAGGGCTCAGAAACACTTGAGGTGGGTGACCTGTTTCAATAGAGACAGAGTCAATGTAGGGCCCAGTTTGTGGCAGTGACTCGATTGGATGAGGAGCTGTAGTCAAGGGCTCAGAAACACTTGAGGTGGATGACCTGTTTCAAAAGAGGCAGAGTCAATGTAGGGCCCAGTTTGTGGCAGTGACTCGATTGGATGAGGAGCTGTAGTCAAGGGCTCAGACACACTTGAGGTGGGTGACCTGTTTCAAAAGAGACAGAGTCAATGTAGGGCCCAGGTTGTGGCATTGACTTGATTGGGATGAGGAGCTGTAGTCAAGGGCTCAGAAACACTTGAGGTGGGTGACCTGTTTCAAAAGAGACAGAGTCAATGTAGGACCCAGGTTGTGGCAGTGACTCGATTGGGTGAGGAGCTGTAGTCAAGGGCTCAGAAACACTTGAGGTGGGTGACCTGTTTCAAAAGAGGCAGAGTCAATGTAGGGCCCAGGTTGTGGCAGTGACTCGATTGGATGAGGAGCTGTAGTCAAGGGCTCAGACACACTTGAGGTGGGTGACCTGTTTCAAAAGAGACAGAGTCAATGTAGGGCCCAGGTTGTGGCAGTGACTTGATTGGGATGAGGAGCTGTAGTCAAGGCTCAGAAACACTTGAGGTGGATGACCTGTTTCAAAAGAGACAGAGTCAATGTAGGGCCCAGGTTGTGGCAGTGACTCGATTGGATGAGGAGCTGTAGTCAAGGGCTCAGACACACTTGAGGTGGGTGACCTGTTTCAAAAGAGACAGAGTCAATGTAGGGCCCAGGTTGTGGCAGTGACTCGATTGGATGAGGACCTGTAGTCAAGGGCTCAGACACACTTGAGGTGGGTGACCTGTTTCAAAAGAGACAGAGTCAATGTAGGGCCCAGGTTGTGGCAGTGACTCGATTGGGGTGAGGAGTTGTAGTCAAGGGCTCAGACACACTTGAGGTGGGTGACCTGTTTCAAAAGAGACATAGTCAATGTAGGGCCCAGGTTGTGGCAGTGACTCGATTGGGATAAGGAGCTGTAGTCAAGGGCTCAGAAACACTTGAGGTGGGTGACCTGTTTCAAAAGAGACAGAGTCAATGTAGGGCGCAGGTTGTGGCAGTGACTCGATTGGGATGAGGAGCTGTAGTCAAGGGCTCAGACACACTTGAGGTGGGTGACCTGTTTCAAAAGAGACAGAGTCAATGTAGGGCCCAGGTTGTGGCAGTGACTCGATTGGATGAGGAGCTGTAGTCAAGGGCTCAGAAACACTTGAGGTGGGTGACCTGTTTCAAAAGAGACAGAGTCAATGTAGGGCCCAGGTTGTGGCAGTGACTCGATTGGGTGAGGAGCTGTAGTCGAGGGCTCAGAAACACTTGAGGTGGGTGACCTGTTTCAAAAGAGACAGAGTCAATGTAGGGCCCAGGTTGTGGCAGTGACTCGATTGGATGAGGAGCTGTAGTCAAGGGCTCAGAAACACTTGAGGTGGATGACCTGTTTTAAAAGAGGCAGAGTCAATGTAGGGCCCAGGCTGTGGCAGTGATTTGATTGGGATGAGGAGCTGTAGTCAAGGGCTCAGACACACTTGAGGTGGATGACCTGTTTCAAAAGAGGCAGAGTCAATGTAGGGCCCAGGTTGTGGCAGTGACTTGATTGGGTACGGAGCTGTAGTCAAGGGCTCAGACACACTTGAGGTGGGTGACCTGTTTCAAAAGAGACAGAGTCAATGTAGGGCCCAGGTTGTGGCAGTGACTCGATTGGATGAGGAGCTGTAGTCAAGGGCTCAGACACACTTGAGGTGGGTGACCTGTTTCAAAAGAGGCAGAGTCAATGTAGGGCCCAGGTTGTGGCAGTGACTCGATTGGGTGAGGAGCCGTAGTCAAGGGCTCAGACACACTTGAGGTGGGTGACCTGTTTCAAAAGAGACAGAGTCAATGTAGGGCCCAGGTTGTGGCAGTGACTCGATTGGATGAGGAGCTGTAGTCAAGGGCTCAGACACACTTGAGGTGGGTGACCTGTTTCAAAAGAGGCAGAGTCAATGTAGGGCCCAGGTTGTGTCTAAGGTGCTCAAGGAGGGGCAAGGGCCAAGGTTCTCCCTGTGGTCTGTATTGTTCTGATTCTTAGGTTAACCTTCGGATTTTCTGAAGTTTGTCAGCAGTTTCACTTGTACGGCTGGTAAAGAGGCAGCCAACGCCTTCATTGCTGAAACAGGATTATTTCCCTGCGCAGCTCCTGGAGCCGCAGTTTGAGTCACGTCACATGGGAAGCAAAGCTATTGTGCTCTGCTTGCGATCAAATCACTAGCCTGCTTCTCCACAAGCAGATTTTGTGAATCATCCCATTCACTCTCCTGGTCCGCAATAACATAACGTGTATTTGTACAGTGTGCGTTCACCCAGAAGGGCCTCTTGGCACTGAATAATAGAGGTTTATTGTTACCCAACTCAATGTTACTCATTTTATCAAACTCAGAAGGAGTAAAGGCTGGGTGGACCCACCGGGATTTGAACCTAGGACCACAAGGTCAAACACAGGCCCCTTCAGAAGACGCATTTGTCTATTAAGCCACCAGACCCGGCTATCAATCACCACAGTAGCCAACTTGTTTGACTCAAAAGAGTGCACATGACCTTTAAGCCCCATATGTGTCACAGTCAAATCAGTGCCCTGCTCTCTGTGGTAAATTAAGTGAGCATCTGTCCATATGTACATAGAGAACATGGCGGAAAGGACACATCGTCACTATTATAATGCAAGAAGGCGTTCTTGAGAGTGTTAAAGTGTAATGACATTCATCCTGCACTCACATAGAATTACTGCCTTTAACCGATTCATCTTGGTTTGTCCTTCAGACGATATAGTCGTAGTTAACAAAGAGTATATCTCCAGGATGTTTCTGTTTAGCCAGACACATTATATCACAGGTTCGATTGCGATCATTTCAGCAATAGAGAACAGTTGTTTTAAAAAAATGAACTGCTGCCCTGAAAATCAGCTGCACAATGAAAGACTTGCAGGCACTGATTACGACTGAATCAAGAGGAATAATTCTGGAATATTATCTATTATCGTTCACAAAGATATATTTTGGTCCCTCTCATATTATTTGTGTGCATCGACATAAGTACGTGTTTATAACATCACAGTGAGGCCTCTCTGGAACAAGACGGAAAAAACATAATTTTACTGTTTTTATCAATGCCGGCATCCAAATCTTCCTGAAAAATGGGTTCTGCTGTAAGAATCTCCCTGGTATATTATCCCTGTGTACTACAGAAACAGACAATGAAGCTGATCAGATAAATAATGACTACACATATAAAATCCCACCAATTTGCCTCTAGAAATGCAACAGGTTAGCTATTACTCACCTTATACAGGCATATGTGAAGATCTTTACAAATATAGAAACATATTTTACTCTCACTAAGGTTCACTCACTAATGCCAGAAGAATTTCTTGCAACACAGGAGTCCATATTTTGCACTCCAACATTCTGACATGTGCATTCCACACGTTCTGAGCAAACTGATGGACAAGAACTCAGCTCCCTTCAGTAAATCAGCTGTTTGAATAATACCCTTGAATGACCTCCATTATCAGTTTCTTCTTCCGAAGTGATGGGGATTCATCCAACCACTATATTTTAATAGGAACCGTGTCCGATGACCGGAAAATGTGGATTACGTGCACAGTGTCGCTTGTGCCTTAGGCAGACCAGGAGCCATGGACGTTGCTAGGGGAAAGATCACTCGGCGACTCCTACATCAATAAGATAGATTTCTGCACACAGTATACTTTTATACTTGTAACGTACGTGAAATACTTGTATACTTGTAATGTACGTGCAATATTTGTATACTTCAAATATACATGTAGTACCTGTATACCTGTAATATACGTGTAATACTTGTAATGTAGCTGAAGTACTTATATACTTGTAATGTAGGTGAAATATTTGTACACTTGATATGTACGTGTAATACTTGTAATGTACGTGAAATACTTGTATACTTGGAATGTATGTGAAATACTTGAATACTTGTAATGTGCGTGTGATACTTATAATGTACGTGTGATATTAGTAATGTACTTGTGATACTTACATGACATTCTACAGCATGTCAGGTTCAAGGCAAAAGTGAAATCTAATGTATATCCATTTGCTGTGGATTTGGGCCAGTGGAAAAATTTCAATGTTTACTGGTAATGTCAACAAAAATATTATATACATATATATATATATATATATATATATATATACAAATAAAAAAAGAAGAGAGTATTTTCAGTGCATTCTATATTTGCAATATATTATACATACATGGTTGAAATGTACTTTATTAACTGATTAATTTCTTAGCTAATTATATAAATGTAAATCAAGGTGCGATTGTTTCCATTACAAGATTATCAGGAACTGCCAAAGGGCCCATTTTGTAATTCTTTAAAAGAATTCTGAACAAAGAAAGAAAGAAATGTTTTTTACCTGCACTGCAAGAGGCAGGAAAATACTGATTTAAATGCAATTATTCCCTAGTAAGACACAGCAGATAAAAAAAATACGTCTTATGAGCCGGTTAGTTCAAAGACCACCTAGGGTAGTACAAGATTACATGTAACGCTTGCAAAATTATAGTTCACTCTGTTGAAGGAGAAGTCATACGTCAGAAGATCGGTCGCCGAATGAATTAAGGGACTACAACGATGCTGTACGTCAGTGCATAACATAAGATCAATGAATGTCAGCAGAAAACGGGATGTTGCCAGCATAGTTAAAGGATCTGTGCCCTTAAGGAGCTGCACTCTCCCTTACACCAACTCCATCTTTCTTCTCCGCATGTAGTCTCAGATGTCGTGAAAGAGATTGTTTTGCAGTGAAACTCTTCTCACACTCAGTACAATTAAAAGGCCTCTCTCCTGTGTGTGTTCTCTGGTGTTGTATTAGAGTTGTGCTCAGAGTGAAACTCTTTTCACAGACAGTGCACTTGAAGGGTCTTACACCTCTGTGTATTCGTAGGTGTTGAATGAGGGATGGTTTCAGAGTAAAACTCTTATCACACTCGGTGCAGTTAAAAGGTCTCACTCCTGTGTGAATTCTTTGGTGTTGTAAAAGAGCGGTCTTATCAATAAAACATTTCTCACAGTTTGTGCAGTGAAAGGGCCTAATCCCTTTGTGAATTTTTAGATGCCGTAATAGAGCAGATTTATCAGTGAAACATTTTGCACACTCGGTGCAGGTAAAGGGCCGCACTCCTGTGTGTATTCTTTGGTGTTGTGTAAGGGCTGTTCTCAACCTAAAACTCTTTTCACACTCCGTGCACTTGAAGGGCCTCACTCCAGTGTGTATCTGTTGGTGTCTTAGAAGATATCCCTTTTCAGTAAACCTTTTCCCACATTCTGTGCAGGGAAATGGCCTCACTCCGGTGTGTGTTCTCTGATGATTTAGGAGATTTGCTTTTTTAGTATAGCTTTTCCCACAGTGAATTACGAGATCAGACTTTAGAGTAAAGCGTTTTTCACAGTCTGTGCAGGGAAAGGGTCTCAGCCCTTTGTCGGGTCTCTGATGTGCCGCAAAAAATATCTTAGTCCTATATGCCTTCTCCCACTCACTGCTGGTCAAGCGTCTTTCTGTTGTCTGGAGATCGTATTGTTGATTTAGGATGAAATTGTCAGTAAACGTCTTACACTCCGTGGATGTACTGGTCTCGCCCCTGTTCACACTTCTTTCTTCTGACTGGAAGGCTGCTGAATGAAAAGAAATGTAAAAAAGAGGGAAACAGTTTACATAAACGAGCACCAATGTGTGATATTACATCTCAGTGGTTGGCAGTACTGCTACAGGAATGTTTTGTATGTTACAATGAGAGGCAGTATCAAGGATTCCTTTGATACACAAATGTTGGACACTCAGGTAATGTCAGACAGATAACAGACTCTTGTCGCTCATGAGACATACTTATGTCAGTCATGTGACAGACCCACATTAGCCAAATGAAGGACACATGTTGGACAGCCATGTGGTATGTCATGTTATGCAGATTTGTAGATGGCACTGTCCTGGCCCTGAGCAGGTTTGAGTCGAGCCAAACCTATGGACTAGTGGGACTACCCGAAAAGTCAGGTCTTCATCTTATTGTTGCATTCAAGAAGTGAGGGGGAGGCTCTTATGTGTAGTGACAGGTCCTTCCACACTTTTCGAGTGAAGTAGGAGAAGGTGTGACTGACAGATATGGTTTTTCGTGTCTGTGGGATTTGAGCAAGGAGTGCGGACGAGCAGAGGTGTCTGGAAGGTTTCTTTGAGCAGATGCAATTGTTGAGGCATGCTGGGCCAGTGCTATGTAATGCTTTGAAAGTGTGGGTGAGGAGTTTGAATTGTGTTTGTTTGTGTATGGAAAACAAGAGGGGGTCCTTCAGGTGAAGAATGATGTGAGTTCGGCAAGGGAACTTGAGCGTAACTGGCCTTAGAGTTCCGAATAGTCTGCAGGCCTCTGTGAGTTTTTTGTTGATCCTGGCATAGAGGATGTTCTCGTAGTTCAGCTTGCTTGTCACCAGGGTGTGCATGACGGTTTTGCTGGTGCTGATTGAGAGTCGTTCAAAAATCATCTTCAGCATCTTCAGGGTATGGAAGCCTGAGGTTGTGACGGCATTGACTTGAGCTGTCATGTTGAGTTTGCTGTTGATAACAAGCCAGAGGTTCTTGGTGTGGATGGTGGGGGTGAGTGTCAGTCCAAAAACTATTGCCCACCACGTAAAGCCCCATGGTTAAGTGCTCTTCTCAAAGATCATGATTTCAGTCTTGTCAGCTTTAGACAACTGGACTTCATCCAGTGGGTGATTTCAAGCATTCTGGTCTGTGGGGGAGGTCATGAGCTGTGTGTCGTTGGCATAGGAGAGGATGTTGGGAGAGTGGATGATGCTGGCTAAAGAGATCCTTTCTGTGTTGCAGAGGGTCAGGCTCAGGGAGGATCGTCGCAGAACTTTGCAGATGAGGTCACCGGCATCCGAGGTGTGTGGTGTCAGGCTAATTGCCTGGGTCCATCCAAGCAGGAAAGAGCAGATCCATCAGATTGTGTGTCCTTAGATTTCAATGTTGTGCAGGCTTTGGATGAGGATGGGGTAGGAGACTGTGCCAAATGCTGCAGAGTGTACCAGGAGAATGAGGCCACCATGTCTCCTCCATCCAGAGTCATACGGATGTCATCTGTGGCAGCGATGATGGCAGTTTTTGTGCTGTTGTTGGGTCTGAAATTAGACTGAGTGATGTTGAGAAGTTTGTAGTCATTGAGGTATTCAGTGGAGAGTTTGTTGATGATTTTCTCTAAGATCTTGGACGGGAACGGTAGCAGAGAGATTGGTCTTCAGTTGGTAAGCATTGACGGGCAGTGGGGGGGTTCCATCAACAGTGGGAGGACAAGTGCCTATTTCCAAGCATCTGGGAAGGTCGTGGAAGAGGGGGAAGCATTCAGAATGAGTGTGAGCATGGTGCTGATGGATTGCAGTACTCTGGAGATGGTGTGGTGGGGGCCGGGCTCTGATGGGGCTCCTGAGTTGATTGACTTCACGGTGGGAGCAGTTCTTATGGGGTGATGGCGAGCAGAAGTTATTTGGATAAGATCAGGAGGCCTTTGGAGAGGTCTGTCTGGTCCATTTGAGGGTTAAAGTTGCTGTAGATAGTGGTGATTTTGTTGCTGAAGAACTGAACGAGTGTTGCAGAGGTCCTGCGAAGAGGTGATTGAGTTGAAGGCAGCCGCCTGTGAGGTCAAATCCTTCACAACGGTGAACATTTCTTTGCTTCTGTTGGTGCTGGTATTGATGCGATCCACCGGAGCGGCACGTTTGGTCTTCTAGTTCCTTTGGTGGACTTGTCTGTAGGTGGATTTGGACGGTGCTCCTGTCTGCATTGTCCTGGCTCGTTCTCCGTTTGCTCTCCAGTTGTTTGCAGTGGTGATTCATCTGTCTGAGTGTTCGTGTACCAAGTGTCCTGGGGTCTGGATCTTGCTGTGCTGCTGTGTTTGGGGTGAAGGGGGGAGGAGTCAGTGCAGGAGGTGACAGATGTACAACATTAGGCAGTGGTATGACACACTCATGTTGGACAGTAATATGATAACTGTGACAGACATGTGATAGACGAATGTCAAGGCATCATGTGACAATCACACGAGGGTCAGTTATATGACACTCCCAAGTGAGACAGACATGTGACAGATCCATGACAGTCATGTGAGAGACCCATGTCAGATTTGCAACAGAATGTCAGATATGAGACAGGCCCATGTCAGTTCTGAGTCAGACCCATGTTGGGCATGTGACAGACCCAAGTCTGCACTTTTAAAAGTAGACAGAGATCCCCTTGCAGGTAGGTGCAGTGAGTGACTGCACCGGCCAACAAGGGGACCCCTAGGAGTCCATGGCGCCCATTCCCCCCTCCAGAGGACTGCTCTCAGGAGGCGCACTGTCAGCACACCTCCTGACAGCTTCTTTGCCTGTGCGCCCGCGTCCCATGCAAATGAGAGAACACACTCTGGTGATAGCATTGGCACTATATTGGCGCAAGCACTATCTGTATTACAAAAAGGGCAGCGCAAGCGTCTGTGGCCCCTTCAGTAATACCAATGTGCCCCAGGGCACGTAAAGTGGGCAACCATGTTCATTGTGCCCCTGGGGCACTTTCCATAATACGACCCCGTAAGTGTAGCTGGCCAGGTGCTCGGTTGATGCACGTCTTCCCCTAATACCAGAAGTGAGGATAGGTAGACACTTACTGGAGGCATGTGTCACTGTAATCCCAGCTGGAGACATCAGCCTTCACGTGATTCTATGTAGGAAAGCATCATTTCTTACCTGGAGCACAACTGACGTTTTGTGTTTCCTCTGGCCTCGGATAGGTAGTGGGATGGCTCTCCTCCTCTTCCTCCTCTTTAATGACGACCGAAATTATATTGGTCATCATCCCATAGCCTAAAATGAATTCAAACCAAAAAACAATTACAACATTTACATTTCAATGAACTGTCTGCATGAGTGTGAAATCTGCTGACTGACTGCATAAAGCCCCAATACTCTGCACAACTGGAACATACAAGTCTAACTTGATGAGCAAGAATGAAGGTAAAAGGAACTCTTTACACAACTCCCATAAGTGTATCCGTGCAGGTGCCGTATTATGAAAAGTTTGTATCAGTGAGGTATGATTGCATTGGCCAAAGTGTGGGGAGGATGTGTTGTAATTTTGTAAAGATTTTGTACAATGTGAAAATTTTCTCAAGAATTGTATTGTTTTGTATCTGTATAGACATGCACAAAAAAATCGTGAGATGCCTAAAAAATGAAAAAGTTCCACTAGTGAAGTAAATGAATAAATAAACCAGTGACGTAATCAATAAAACGGGCCGGTATGTTTTATTCATAAAGGTCAGAACAAAAAATAGAGGGGAAAGTCCATTATTGGCAATTGTGTTGTTCTCTTGTTGCATTTGGCTTAGCCTTACTGGGTCAGAGCCTCCACCCTGTGTTGTTTTTCTTGTATTATGAAAAGTGCCCTGGGGGCTCAACGGGCATGCGCGCCGGCTTTGTGCGCTCTTGTGGCACGTTGGCATCACAGGAATGGCCTCAGAAGTTTGTGCGGCCCTTTCTGTAATACAGATAGCGCTGACGCACATATAGCGCCAGTGCAATCACCAGAGGATGTTCCCTCATTTGCATGGGGGCGTGGCTTCTTGCAAATGAGGGAATCTCTTTGGCTCTGAGCCCGCATATGATTATAGACACGGGCGCGGAGGCAAAGAAGGTGTCTGGAGGCGCTATGACAGTACGCCACCTAAAAGGTGGTGCACCTTCAGAGAGAAGCCCTCTGGAGGGTGGAAAGGGGGGTTTTATGGACCCCCGAGACATCCCTTTGCAGGCAGATGCAGTCACTCACTGCACCCAGGTGGTCTCTTTCCCTTCTTAAAAGTGTAGGTGGGTTGCTGCCTGTCCAGTGAAACACGGGGGGCTGCTTCAAAGCTGCGCTGTATTTCACTTGAACGCGCAGCCCCCAGGGCAGAGTTTGCAGCTGCCCCGGGGGAGCAGCGCATTGAACATAAGAAGGGGCACTTTCCCGGGTTGCACCTGGCACACCTTTTAAAAGCTGCACCAGGCACTAACAAGGAAAATGCACCACATTTAAAAAAGCATCCCCAGGTCTTCATGTGCATCTTGGCTATGAGGCCGACTCCTAAAAGTACAAGCTTCTCTTCCTCCTGAACGATGGACTGACACACTCCTCTCTCACCTCCTAAGCGTGGCATGAGTTACAGTCAATAAGTGTCTGCCGCAATGTTGTGATGCATCCAGCATTCAATCAGAGTGACGCTATTGTTTATTGCAGTCTGATCTTGGTTTGTATCTTTAGTTTATACGATTTGTTGTACGGGTGTCAGCTGAGGAGTTAGATTGGAGGGATTGGATATGTTTTTCCGATGCGGATTCAACCGCTCGTCTTTAAACCCGCGTCCGCCACATCCCTCACCCTCTCTAGTAAGACAAAGGTACCCAGATTGTGAAAAGTCCCAGAAACACAAACACATCAGTCGCTGGGGTGAAAATGATACTCTTTCTGGGGTGGTTTTGAGCAGAAGTTTGAATCATAGTTGGAGCCCTGACAAACACCTGTCTCATCTGAATTACGCCCGTACCCAGCATTAACAGCAGACGACAGGGTGGATGGCAAAACACTTAAAATTTGTTTAAATAATTAAATGGAAGACAGCTTGTCACAACCCCTACCTGATAATCTGTATATATTGTACCGGTAGAGTTGAAAGCAGGGGAGCCAAAACCAACTGACACCGAAGTACATCAAACTGATTAAATGTGTTTGCAAGAAATTTCAAACTTGTAGTAATGTAATCTGTTTAGTGAAAATAAAGACATGTACTATCCATGTCTCATAACTCAAGTGACCTCCGAGTTCCATTATCTTGCAAAACCACTTGCCCTTCAGCCTCATTCATCTGTTGCACAAGGGAAGCCCTTGGTGACTTGTAATATGTTTATAATTACAGCAGAGGATACTTCATCCTGTTTTTAGGGCTCGCCTAGGCAGCGCTTTAGCTGTCTCTTCGAGACAGGCAGTATCTAGGGTAAGGGATTGAAAAAACGCCCATCTTCTTCACTGGTGACTATTGCTGTCCTTTAGAAATGCTGTCTTTTCATTGGTGAATACACTTAATAGTCCCTGCTTTTAGAATGTTGTATCCTCCCATGAGGACTGGCACTCTTTCACATGTTCTTACTGTTCAGGTTATTTATACTTAGACAGAACTCTTTTTTTGATTGGGCTGTGTCTTTGCTCCTTAAGTGTTCTGTTTACTTGTGCAATTAAACTTCCTTTTGCTTAATTTGCTTGCAGTGGGGTCCCAGTGCCTCCCCCTGACTCCTCCCACAGCACTACTCCAGACCCCGGCACCCCTCTGAGGCCGTTGATGTTTTCCTCACAACACTGCTTTTATGATATTTAAAAAATGTTGCTTTTATTTATATAGCGCACTTGCTCATGGGGGGAATTAAAGAATCCAGCTGACGGCAGACTTGATTCGGGATCCTCAGTTTCCACCGCTGCGCCATATCCTTTCCTCGGCCAGGTTGCAGGTGAAGTACTATATGCGGTCAAAAAGATCCCTTAGGACACCTAGTGACAGTCTGTGGTACTGCACCCTCACAACACTGCCTGTTTTTAGGTCTCGCAGAGAGACCTATTGCAGTCAAACCACAAAGCTGACTTCACAATGCGGATTTGTAGAAGTGCACGTGCTCGTGACCGCGCTTCTATCCCCCTGCGTTGCTCTTCAAAGGCTCCCCTTACCATTTGCTCCTGCCTCCCCGCCGACTGGTTCACACATCACAGCCGTGACTCGCATTTCTGCCCAGCAGCTTCAAAGGGATCTGCTTCCCCGCCCACTGCTTCACACTTCACAGCCTGGCAGCCGTGACTCGCATTTCTCCTTCCCCCTCCCCACAGCAATGCCAAGAGCTTGTCACAGTTGATGTGTTCTCTTTTTTTTTATCTCACGGGCGTGATTTCCCTCTTTCACCCTGTCTCCTCTTTCGTTCTTTCTCTTGTGCCTTTGCTTGCGTTTTTTTTCTTTTCCCTAATCCCCAACCTCGTATCCCTATTTTGTTCGTCATCCCGCCCTGGTATTGTTTTCTCCTTCCTCTCACTCTTCACATTTCTGTCTGCTACCTCTTTCATTTGTCTTATTTCTCTTGACATCCCTGTCTATTCCTTCAACAGACTGTCTTTGTTTTCTCATTTTTCTCTTACCACGTTTTCTCCTCGCTCTGGCACAAAACCTCCTCTTTTTTTCCCTTTCCCTGCCTCACCTTTATGTTTTCACCCGTATGACTTTCTTTTCTTCCATTTCCATCTTTCTCCCATCTGTCCTTTACTCCATTCACACACTGTACTCCACCCCCCTTTCTTTAAAATATTTCTTTATTGTTTAAGCCGAATCCTTGTAGGGCACACACAAATATGTCATTCACAAGCCCATGCCGTCCCCCCCTCCCATCAGTACATATTAGCACTTAATTAGACTCTTAGGAATAAAGGGGGGGGGCTCCCAGGAGCGGGAGGGAGTGTGCCTGCGTTCACTGTGTGATTCAGTGGTGTGTCCCCGTGACGTGCACAGTGCGCTGTATAGTACACGAGTCACCGCTCCCTGGCCTGCGTGGGGACAAGCGCCTTCCTGCAGTGTATTCTAGCGCTGCGTTAATGTCCCATTGTGTGAAGCGCACGAGTAGAGGGAGGTGGGGGGGGGGGAGTGAATCTGATGCTGAGCAGTGGAGCGCGGCACTGCTGAGTCCCGGCCTCTGTCTTATCTCGGACCCCGACCATCGCCGGAGACTCGACCTCCGGCGCACTCACCCGCCTGTCACCTCTGAGTCAGAGCGCACTCTGCTGTCACCGTCCCTGCACTCTCGTCTCAGTGTCAGACCTCTCTTACTCTCGTCTCAGTGTCAGACCTCCCCCCTTACTCTGCGCTCTCATCTCAGTGTCAGACCTCTCTCCCCTCTCACTCTCTGCTCTCTCTTCCCTCTCACTCTCCGCTCTCTCCCCTCTCACTCTTCACTCTCTCTTCCCTCTCTCCGCTCTCTCTCCCTTCTCACTCTCCACTCTCTCTCCCCTCTCACTCTCCACTCTCCACTCTCTCCTCCCCTCTCTCTCCCCTCTCTCTTCCCTCTCTCTTCCCTCACTCTCCACTCTCACTCTCCACTCTCACTCTCCACTCTCACCTCTCACTCTCCACTCTCACTCTCCACTCTCACTCTACACTCTCACTCTCCCCTCTCTCTCCCCTCTCTCTTCCCTCTCTCTTCCCTCTCTCGTCCCTCTCTCTTCCCTCTCACTCTCCACTCTCTCTCCCCTCTCTCCGCTCTCTCTCCCCTGTCTAGGCTGCTCTCTGACTGTCTCCAGTGGCCTCTGTCTGTCTCTGGTCACCCCACCTCACCATCACTCACCCTCACCCCCTCATCCTCACACACCCTCACTCACCCTCACACCCTCACCCCCCTCAAAACCCTCTCACCCTCACTCACCCTCACACCCCCTCACCCTCACACACCCTTACCCTCACCCTGACACACCCTGTCACCCTCACACCATCACCCACCCTCACCCCCCCACCCACCCTCACACACCTTCACACCCCATCACACAGCCACTCACCCTCACACCCCCACCCACCCTCACTCACCCTCACGACCCTCACACACCCTCACCCTCACACCCCCTAACCCTCACTCACCCCCACACACCCTCACCAGCATAGCATAACAAAACATAGCATAGCAAAACATAGCATAGCATAGCAAAACATAGCATAGCATAGCAAAACATAGCATAGCATAACAAAACAAAGTATAGGATAGCAAAACCAAACCTAGCATAACAAAACAAGAAATAGCATAGCAAAACACTACAAAGCATAGCATAACAAAACACAACAAAACATAGCATAACAAAACACAACAAAACATAGCATAACAAAACATAGCATAACAATACACAAAACATATCATAAGATAAAACATAGCATAACAAAACAAAGCATTGCATAACAAAACATAGCAGAACACAAAGCATAGTATAACAAAACACAGCATACATAACAAAACATAGCATAACAAAGCATATCAAAACATAACATAACTTAGCATAACAAAACACAACAAAACATAGCATAACAAAACAACATCGCATAGCATAACAAAGCTTAGCATAGCATAACAAAACATAGCATAGCATAACAAAACATAGCATAACAAAACATAGCATAGCAAAACAAAGCATAGGATAATAAAACACAACAAAACATTGCATAGCATAACAAAACATAGCATAGCATAACAAAGCATAGCATAGCAAAACACAACAAAACATAGCATAACAAAACATAGCATAGCATAACAAAACAAAGGATAGGATAGCAAAACAAACCATAGCATAACATAACAAAACATAGCATAACATAACATAACAAAACATAGCATAACAAAACACAACAACAAATAGCATAACAAAACATAGCAAAGCACAACAAAACATAGCATAGCTTTACAAAACACAGCATAACAAAACAAAGCTTAGCATAGCATAACAAAACATAGCATAACAATAGCATAGCATAACAAAACATAGCATAACAAAACATAGCATAGCAAAACATAGCATAGCAAAATAAAGCATAGCATAATATAACACAACAAAACTTTGCATAGCATAACAAAACATAGCATAGCATACCAAAGCATAGCATAGCATAACAAAGCATAGCATAGCAAAACACAATACAACTCAGTGCCACATAATTATATGCTACATAATTACACTGCACTCAATGCAACATACACTCCTAATACCACTCAGTGCCACATAATTACACTCTACTGTGGAGAAGTGTGGCTCAGGGGTTAGAGGCGGCAGACCCGGAAGCTGAGATCGGTCCTGGACCAGGGTTCAATTCCCCGCCTCGGCGGGCCTTGGGCTCAAAAATTCTACGGACTCGATAATTCTCGCTCCGGTGCCTACTTGACTCACGGGTTCACACTCTGCGACTCTGGGCAATAGCTTGCTTAATCTCCACTACGGCCCCTCGCGGCGGGATGCCTGGCTTTCACCTTGTGGATACCCTGTCGGGGTTATTTCACAGGGGAATACCAGGACGGGTTCCCAAAGCAAGTGCCGCGAGACCCCTTTGGGGTGATACGTGCGCTATATAAGCAACCACGTTTACGTTTTACGTTTTTACTGAATGCAAGACACACTCCACACAATACCACTCAGTGCCACATAATTATGTTACATAATTACACTACACTCAATGCAACATACACTCCAAACAATACCACTCAGTGCCACATAATTACACGCCACATAATTACACTCTACTGAATACCTCAAACACTCCACACAATACCACTCAGTGCCACATAATGATATGCTACATAATTACACTGCACTCAATGCAACATACTCTCCAAATCCCACTGAGTGCCACATGATTACAAGCCACACAATTACACTCTACTGAATACAACATGCACTCCTCATAATACCACTCAGTGCCACATAATTACATGCAACATAATTACAATCTACTCAATGCAACATACACTCCAAATACCACTCAGTGCCACATAGTTACATGCCACATAATGACGCTGCACTCAAAGCAAACATACACTCCAGACAATACCACTCAGTGCCACATAGTTATAAGCTACATAATTACACTGCACTCAACGCAACATACACTCCAAATACCACTCAATGCCACATAATTACACGCCACATAATTACAGTGCACTCAATGCAACATGCACTCCAAATACCACTCTGTGCTACATAATTACACGCCACATAATTACATGCCACATAATTACACTGCACTCAATGCAACATACAATCCAAATACCACTCAGTGGCACATAAATATATGCCACATAATTACACTGCACTCAATGCATTATACACTCCAAATACCACTCAGTGCCATATAATTACACTGCACTAATGCAACATACACTCCAAATACCACTCAGTGCCACATAGTTAAATGCCACATAATTACACTGCACTCAATGCAACATACACTCCAAATACCACTCAGTGCCACATAATTACACACCACATAATTACACTTGACGGAATGCAACACACTCGACAAAATACCACTCAGTGCCACATAATTACAAGCCACACAATTAAACTCTACTGAATACAACATACACACCTCATAATACCACTCAGTGCCACATAATTACACGCAACCTAATTGCACTCTACTCAATGAAACATACACTCCAAATACCACTCAGTTCCACATAGTTACACGCCACATTATTACACTGCACTCAATGCAACATACGCTCCAAATACCACTCAGTGCCACATACTTACACGCCACATAATTACACTGCACTCAATGCAACATGCACTCCAAATACCACTCAGTGCCACATAATTACACTGCACTCAATGGAACATACACTCCAAATACCACTCAGTGCCACATAATTACATGCCACATAATTACACTCTACTGAATGCAACACACACTCCACACAATACCACTCAGTGCCACATAATTATATGCTACATAATTACACTGCACTCAATGCAACATACACGCCAAACAATACCACTCAGTGCCACATATTTACACGCCACACAATTACACTCTACTGACTACAACATACACTCACACAATTCCAGTCAGTGCCACATTATTATATGCAACATACTTACACTGCGCTCAACGCAACATACACTAAATACCACTCAGTGCCACATAATTACATGCCACATAATTACACTGCACTCAATGCAACATACACTCCAAATGCCACTCAGTGCCACATAATAACACGCCACATAATTACTCTATCTATTGCCCTCACTCTATCTGTCTATCGCCCTCACTTCGTCTATCACCCTCACTCTATCGCCCTCACTCTATCTATTGCCCTCTATCTATCTATCGCCCTCACTCTGTCTATCTATCTATCGCCCTCACTCTATCTATCTATCTATCGCCCTCACTCTATCGCCCTCACTCTCTCTATCTGTCTATCGCCCTCACTCTATCGCCATCATTCTATCTGTTGGACAGGCCTCGTGAAGGGGCCGCTTCCTCCCCGCATCACAAGACTCTGACACCGGCTCGCCCGGTGTCACCAGAAGAACCACCCCGGCAACCCACAGAAGCAACCCGCAACCCGTCCCCAACGGGACGCCTGCTCCCGAACACCCCGACATCGGCCGGCCCGGGCCACCACCGGCAGCCTTGCCCCGGCCCAGCCGCCATCTTGGACACTGCACCACGAGGCCGCGTGGCCTCAGCTCGACCCCAACCCTGGGCCTGGCCAGGCCTTGACATCGAGGCACCACCATCCACCCAGGAGGTGAAGAGACCACTGGCAGGTCAATGGGAGAAAGGAGTGTCGATGGCTCTCCCCCGCCAGGTGCCGATCACCCCCAGCCTCCCCGGGCGCTGGCTCCACCCCCCTGCTGGGTGTCTGGACTCCCTCATCCCGGACCTCCCGAACTCCAAGAGCGAGGGTCCGGACATCAAAGGAGGCCAGACCTATAACTGGGGCAGCTCCAGAGCAGGAAGGCAGTTGTATCCTGGAGTCGAGAGACACCTTGAAGAACTCATCCTTGACGGACTGCTGGCGCTGCCGCAGCCTGCCTTGTGAATCATCGTCCTGCCTGCTGGCGCTGCCGCGGCCTTCTGCAACCTACATCCTCGTCGGGACCTGCTGGCGCTGCCGCGGCCCTCTGCAACCTACATCCTCGTCGGGACCTGCTGGCGCTGCCGCGGCCCTCTGCAACCTACATCCTCGTCGGGACCTGCTGGCGCTGCCACGGCCCTCTGCAACCTACATCCTCGTCGGGACCTGCTGGCGCTGCCGCGGCCCATCCTTGTGTGCACCATCGCCTTTGCCGGCTGGCGCTGCTGCGGCCCTTCTCAAGTGAGACTTATCATCCGAGCCTGCTGGCGCTGCCGCGGCCCGACCTTCCAGAACTTCGAGCTCGAGGATTGTGAGCTATTCATCGTACCACCTCAGTACCAGACCGGTACCAAGACTGTCCCGCTACCCCCTTTCCCTTCCAGAGACTAGAATTGAGAGGACCCTCGTGTCCCGTTCTCACTGTATCGTTGATATCCTTGCTGCAAGAACCGTATATAAAGAGTGTTGACCTTATCCTTGTGTGGTGTCCATCTGTGGGGGGGAAGTTACTTGTCTGTACGATCGCTGGAGACGGCCCTCACCGGAGGCCTCTCCTCTTGTCCTCGGCCGACCCTCCAGGTCCCCGTCTAACACTATCTATCTATCGCCCTCCCTCTATCTATCTATCTATCTATCTATCTATCTATCTATCTATCTATCACCCCCACTCTATCTATCGCCCTCACTCTATCTATCGCACTCACTCTATCCTTCACACTCACTCTATCTATCTGTTGCATCACCACAGCATCACTCAGCACCACCACAGCATCACTCAGGGGCACCACAGCATCACTGAACGCCACAGCATCACTTGTCGCCACCACAGCATCAATCTGTGCAACTATTCAACAACTGGTTCAAATATGTTCTCTCAATGTTTCAAGCTTTATTACAAATATCGCAAAAAGATGTTAATATTTCACTTCTGTTCTTGGATTTTCGTCACAATAAAATACACTGAACATAATCTTCACAAAAGTTATTTACAAAAGTTTAAGCTATTGCCGTTATAAATTACAATAACTTTTATTTAAGTATTACTTATTTTTTTTTAAAATAAAAGCCATTGTTATTAGTAATATCAATACATTTAAGTCACGTAAATACAACACATATTGCATTACAAATGCTATAGGTGTCACATTTGCGAAATTTATAGCTATAGGCATTGTAAATGACAAAGCTATTAATTTCGCTATTTTCAAAACCAACACATAAATAAAAAAATTGTCATTTACAATACCAATAGCTCAAACTTTCCTAATGCGAGACCTATTGCATTGCAAATGCTTGTTTTCTGAAGTGAGGCTTCTTGCATTGCAAATGTTTGGCCCGCATAAAGACAAGCTACATTCTTGCAGGGAACAACCAAAAATAAGTGTTCTTTGTGAGTGCCAGAAGCACCTGTGTGCCTCTGCTTGTGCATGTCGTATGTTTGAGTAAGGGGAGTTTGGGAAGTTGCCGTAGTCCTTCCTGCTCGGTTATAAAGAAGCTTGCACAGCCAGTGCCCCGGCTGCACCTGTTCTGTTTTAAGGACTCATAGTTCTTCTGCCTACACTGTAACTAATCTGCGTGCGAGGGGAGCTTGGAAACCACCTGTGCCTATGCACCTGCCCATGCCACCCATGCCTATGCTACTGCCCATGCCACCAGTGCCTATGCTACTGCCCATGCCACCAGTGCCTATGCTGCTGCCCATGCCACCCTTGCCTATGCTGCTGCCCATCACACACATACCTATGCTACTGCCCATGCCACCAGTGCCTATGCTACTGCCCGTGCCACCAGTGCCTATGCTACTGCCCATGGCACGTGCCTATGCTACTGCTCATAGCACGTGTCTATGCTACTGCCCATCCCACACATACCTATGCTCCTGCCCATGCAACCCGTGCCTATGCTCCTGCCCATGCCACCTGTGTCTATGCTACTGCCCATGGCACGTGCCTATGCTACTGCCCATGCCACCCTTGCCTAGGCTGCTGCCCATCACACACATACCTATGCTACTGCCCGTGCCACCCGTGCCTATGCTACTGCCCATGGCACACATGCGTATGCTACAGCCCATCACACACATGCCTATGCTACTGCCCATCCCGCACATACCTATGCTACTGCCAATGGCACGTATACCTATGCTACTGCCCATCCCACACATACCTATGCTACTGCCATGCCACCTGTGCCTATGCTACTGCCCATCCCACAAATACTTATGCTACTTCCCATGCCACCTGTGCCTATGCTTCTGCCCATCCCACACATACCTATGCTACTGCCCATGCGGCCCATGCCTATGCTACTACCCATGCCACCCATGCCTATGCTACTGCCACATGCCACCCATGTCTATGCTACTGCCCATGCCACCCATGCCTATGCTACTGCCCATGCCACACATACCTATGCTACTGCCCATGCCACACATGTCCTACGCGTGAGAAACGTGTGCAGTGTTTGATCTGCGTTAGCAATCCTGTTCGCTACACAAAAGCCAAAATGATGGCCTTTGCCACTGCTTGTTTTTAGGTCGAAGGCCTAAAAGGCTGCGCTTGCGCAGTCTTAGGCCGGAGATTTAATGAGTTTGAGTAGCGGCGAAGGTCCCGCCTCCGTGCCCCCTCTCTCCTTCATTGGCTGGCTTCCTAAACGGAGGCCAGCCATTGGAGGAGAGATGCGTCACTCCAAACAAGCTCCGTCCTTTTCGGATTTGGGGGCGTAATTTTTGATGTTCTTTAGACAGTGACGTTGTCCGTCACTCAGAACATCAAAACCACGCCCCCAAATCGGAAAAAATCTCGGAGCTTGTGTCCGCCATTTTCGATCCTTCGCAGTGAAGGTAAGATCGTGGCTGTTTCCCTCCGTGCCTTCTTCCCCCTGTCTGTTTCCCGCCCCCCTCCCGCTCTCCGTGTATTTTCGCTGTCCGTGTGTGTGTTTCCCGCCCCCTGTTTGTTTCCCGCCCCCTCCCGCTCTCCGTGTATTTTTGCTGTCCGTGTGTGTGTTTCCCGCCCCCTCCCGCTCGTGTGTGCATTTCAGAGCGTCTGTTTCCCGCCCCCCTCCCGCTTATTTTGTAGTAAGCAGGATTTCCAGTTGATGAGGTAAAGGGTATTCTGCATTAGAAAAATTAATTGCCTGTAGAAAAAAGACACGGTGTCATTTGTTGTGTACCTGCAGAAGTCTGCTACATGTACGTATGCACGCCAATTACCCGCCTGGCTCGGAATCGAACCCTAAAAAGTGTGACGTACTAGTTTTTAGATGGTGTTACGAATCACTTTCATGTTGCTCAGATGTTCTTTTGATGGCCATTTGGGAAATGCGAGTATGTATTTTATCAATTACTGCCGATTCTCGCGTTGCATCAAGGCCTTGGGTGGGATGACGCCCGTTCCTTCAGACGCCCGCGTCTCTGCGCGTCCCTCCGGAGCGCCGAGGCGCGCGTCCTCTCGGGCCCGGTTCCGGGGGCGAGCAGTAACCGGGCTCTGATCCCGCTCCCGGCGTTCATTAGTCGGCCGTCCGCCGGGCGCGGATTTACACTTCAAGGGGATGAAAGACCAGCTGGGAAAGATAAGACGGTTTCCCGCACGGAAGGCGAGGCGGTGCCACCGCGGTCAGCAGGGTAGCTGCCTCCGCAGAAAGGAAACGCGCCGGTATTTGCAGCGCTTCGCCATCGCCCCAACTGAGTCCAGAGCAGACAGCCCCTCCCCGTTGATTAAAAAAGTACATCCGGCATTTGTCGGCCCAGAACATCCCTCTGGCACTTATGTGCGCAAGATGCTTACCGGTAATCGGTTCTAGATATGGGCAAAGAAAGCATTCCGGCCTCTTTCTAATAATAAATCACACGTTATTCTCCCTCTCTATTCCTCGGGTTTCAAAATGTCGTTTTATTTCAACTCTTTAAGCCACAGTAGTGATTTTCATCAACTCTATTGAGAGCATAGCCCTTTAAACTTCGATATAATTTCCTATAAATGTCATTAAACTGCCCTAGTGTAATCAGAAACTGCTCGGCAATATTAGAATGCAGCTTTGGAAAACTCACGTAGAAACAGGCTTAGTTTTAGAATAGGATTTACCGCGCTCTCATCACCCTTGCAGACATTAGAATTTCTGCAGGGTTGTGACCTGACTTCCCAGAAGTTACGGGGCATAAACCGTGTCTATTACAGACAGTGTCCGACAGACCTATCGGGCAGGCAGGCAGTGCCTGATAGGCTGGTCTAAGAGTAAGAGTGTGGGCAGGTTTTATATTTTGGATGTTCGTGGGCCTGTTTTATGTCTGCTGGGCTGGTTTTACTGTTGATCTCTCCCTGGAAACAATCATTTCCTGCAGCAAGCTTAAATCCATACATTGCAAAAATAATGCCTTCACAAGTTTAAAATTGCACCAGTTTGTAAACATGGGCACTTTTTTGGGCTTTCTAGTTCACTAATGTGGGCCACTTTTATTTTGGTGCGCAGGACTGATTTCTTTCCTAAATTTAGACACACATATTGTGGAGTGATTGAATGTGTGTGGGTCACCTATTAGACAATAGACTGACCAGTCTAAATTCAGCAAACTCAAGGGAACTCCCTTTACTTTGTTTGAGCTTTACTTTACCCTGTTCCCTTGACGTATAAGGGTTACTCTCCTCATATTGATACTGATTTTTTTCCTAGCTGGGTGCTGCTTATATTGCAGTGCTCTCCTGTCACTGATGTGCTGGTGCTGTGAACTGGTAACGGAGGTTGTCTCTTATGCAGTGCACTCCTGTCACTAGGGTTTTCTTACTGCTTCTGACGCTCTGCACGCACATCACTGACATGCTGTTGTTGGTGCCTGCACGACGGGTATGTGTGTATGGTGGGGGGGGGGGGGGGGGGGAGGGGTCAGGGCTCACCTGACAGAAGAAAGCTTGTGCGGAATAGTGAACACTTGTGACTATGGGTTCGTCTCTAGTGCAGTGCACGCTATTCATTGGGGACAGTGTTCTGAATTCTACAGCAGGGGGCACTGGTGGAGCATACAGTAGCCAGATGATGGCTGGAATGTGTATGTTTTAGTACTCAACATGGACGATACGTTAGTACTGTACAGTACAATGCTTTGCTGCACTTGAAATTCCCCAGTTGCATTCTGCGTGCCTGCATGTTGAATGGAAAGGTGCTCCAGATGCGGCATGTATCATTGATCTACTGCAGGATGAGACAGTTTGTGGCTGTGCACTGTCCGTGCAAATGTATGCTAAGTGGAAAGGCTTTGTGTTAGCTAGAGGTGTTTAAGTGTGTGTGTGTGGCTCTGTGTATGTGTGGGTGGCTGTGTGTGTGTGTGTGGGTGGCTGTGTGTGTGTGTGTGGGTGGCTGTGTGTGTGTGTGGGTGGCTGTGTGTGTGTGGGTGGCTGTGTTTTTGGGTGGGTGGCTCTGTGTGTGGGTGGGTGGCTCTGTGTGTGGGTGGGTGGCTCTGTGTGTGGGTGGGTGGATCTGTGTGTGGGTGGGTGGATCTGTTTGTGGGTGGGTGGGTGGCTCTGTGTGTGGGTGGGTGGCTCTGTGTGTGGGTGGGTGGCTCTGTGTGGGTGGATGTGTGTGTGGGTGGCTGTGTGTGTGGGTGGGTGGGTGTGTGTGTGGCTGTGTGTGGGTGGCTGTGTCTGGGCGGCTCTCTGTGTGGGTGGCTCTATGTGTGTGGGTGGCTCTCTGTGTGGGTGGTTGTGTGTGTGTGTGGGTGGCTGCGTGTGTGTGGGTGGCTCTGTGTGTGTGGGTGGCTCTCTGGGTGTGGGTGGGTGGCTCTGTGTGTGTGTGTGTGTGTGTGTAGCTCTGTGAGTGTGGGTGGCTCTGTGAATACTCTCTACTACTCTCTAATGCTCACCTATTGCCATTGTAAAAGACAATACCATTTATTTATGTTTAAAAAAAAAAAAGAAAAATAATGTCATGAGCAATGCCAATAGCTCTACCTTTAATAATGCCGAGACCATTGCATTGTAAATGCTTGTTTAATATTGTTGCTGCGTAGCGTTGCTGTTGCTGTTCGGCCATTGTTGTTGCTTGTTATGCAATGCACTATGTTGGCTTAGTACAGTTCAAGGGCTTGCAGTGCCTGGAGGTCCTGCAGAGAGCCCAGTTGATATAGTGGTAGCACACGAGCCCCTTCTGAGATTGTGTCCGAGGGAGGGCAGTGGTTGGGCATGGGGTAAAGGGGGCACTGCTCTCTTGCCGCCGCTTTGTGGTTGGTGTGTTGTCCACCTTCATCCAGTTCCATTAGCCAAGCGTTGGGTTTGTCTAGAATAATGAAGTGATTTTATTTACTTTTCCTGACATATTTTGTCGGACTCCCTGCCGGGATTAATGCATCTGATTTCAAAGGGGGTTCTGGGAAAGCAGAGCGTGCAGCAGGCGTAAAAAACAAAAAACAAATACCCACTACTATAAATGAATGAAAGTTACAGTTCTGTTGAACCTAATTCTATGGCAGTCCACGGCGGCTTCAGATTATGCTTCTCTTTCTTTACTGAAAAAACACCGCAGCCAATCAAACTTTCAATAGCATAGCCCGGAAGGACTGCCCCTCCACAGTATGCACCAATCAGGTCCCCCCAAAGGTGTAAATGTCCTGAACACTAATCTTCTTTCTCTTTCTTTGCTGCTGCAGCAGCGAGTTAAGTGCATTCATTTTACTATATTTAGAGTGATATGTGGTTACTATGCGATCTATTTCAAATGTATACTGTGTTTTAATGGTCACGATTAATTTATTTATTTATTTATTTTTAAAATTTCTAGAGCGCACTGTTACCCGGAGGTGTCCTGGCGCTAACATGGTTGAACTAGTGTGCGTGAGTGAGGCGCTTTAATGGGAGAAGAGCCAGGTCTTCAATGATCTTCTGAAGGATAGCAGGTCGGGGAGCTGTCTGAAGGGAAGTTTATTCCAGGCTACTGCTGCGCCTAGGGAAAAGCTCCTACCCCCCCATCTTGCTTTCTTAACTCTGGGTACTAAGACCAGTGCCTGCTGTCCTGATCTTAGGGTTAATGCCCGCTTATACCAGTGGAATAATTGCTTCATACATCTAGGGCCGAGATCGTGTAATGCTTTAAAAAACACACAAAGTGCCTTAAAGGTTATTCGTTTCTGCACTGGCAACCAGTGCAGTTTCGCCAAATCCTGGGCCACCGATGCAAACTTAGGGGTGTCTGTTATCAGGCGTGCGGCTGCGTTCTGTAGAATCTGGAGCTTATTTAGTACGCCCTGTTGGGCGTTCAGCATAAGGCTGTTACAGTAGTCTAACCGCGATAGCACTAGACCGGTGACCACTGTTTTTCTGTGCTCTACCTCTAAAAATAGTAGTACTTTCCTAATAGTTTTGAGGATAAAGTACGTGGAAGAGGCAAGTGCGTTGATCTGACGTTTAAAGGATAATGAATCATCAACCAGGATGCCTAGATTTTTCACCTTAGTCACAGGGGAGGGGAGAGGAGAGTTCCCACGATCAATCCGCGTTACAAGTAAATTGCTGTATTGTTGCCGATATATATTTACTGGTGGCTTGAGTGGAGCAGGACAGACGCGCTCTGGCCGCTCGGGGAGCAGTCCCCTTTTCATTGCCACTGGATTTGTGCATGCGCAAACAGCCGTATCAGGTTTTTATTACCTATCGGCTGAGCGCGCATACGCGTCTAAGGACAGCTCAATTCCCGGTCCTCAGTGAACGCCCGACGGGGGGGATAAGCGTTGCAGGGCACTGCCCTAGAAGGAATAAAGGGGTGGCTCCCTCCACACTTAAAGAAAATAGTTTTTCCTAGTTAGTTAGTCTCCTAGTTAGTTGGGATACAGAGTTTTGGCAAATATATTGGATATAAAAGAGATAGGCTTTGGGCCTGGAATAACTTATACTCAGGTTAGGGAGGGATTGTAGGGCCTTTGTCACCACTGTGTCACCCCCTCTGGAACCTTCTCCACACCTCCAATAGCACGATGGCGTACTACCCCCAGGCGGTTGACCAGTGGGCAGATTATAAGGACTACGTGGAATTTGAGGAGGTGTCCTATGAGCAACAGATGGAGGAGCAGTTGGTGGAAGCCCTGGATACCCACGTCCAGGGGGTCTGTGAACAGGGTGCTGGTCGAAGCTTTACAACCATTTACTAAGCCCCTGGAGAACTATGAAAAGCGCAAATTTAAGGCATCTCTGGGCGAGCCATCATTTCACTCTTCAGCTGAAGTCTTTTCCCTGGTGGCGCCTAATGTCATTAAATACCATGACTATGGCGGGTCCCTCCCTTCTAGAATTTCAGCTCTATTGAACCAGGGGAGGCGGAGGAGTCTCCTCCTGCTGCCCCGGACACCTCTGACTCTGAGCAGGACAGGACAGAGAAGAGCCTAAAAAGCGAACAAAAGAAAGTCCAAAACTCACAATGTAGTGGCCCACCTAATGCTGCCACCCTGCTGTTCGACCCCCGAAACATTACCACCCAAGGTCTACCGAATGGGTACCGGGTGTTGAGGTAGCATACCATGTACAGGAAAACCTCTGACAGGGATCTGAGGGCGAGGTGCGCGCTACATTGAGGTCAGAATACCCTAGACCATCCTTATTGGGCAAAGTGGCGGACACGCTAGAGTTGGATCCTAATATGGCTACGTTTATGAAAAAGTTGCTAAAGAACCAAACAAGCATTTACAATGCAATGGTCTCGGCATCATTAAAGGTAGAGCTATTGGCATTGCTCATGACATTTCTTTTTTTTTCTTTAAATCATAAATAAATGGCATTGTCATTTACATTGCCAATACACAGCACTCTGCACCTGCACTCACTACTCTGCACACACTCACTACTCTGCACATGCACTCACTACTCTGCACCTGCACTCACTACTCTGCACCTGCACTCACTACTCTGCACCTGCACTCACTACTCTGCACCTACACTCACTACTCTGCACACACTCACACTTTGCACTCAACAGCACACACCACTTCACACACTCGCACTCTGCACTCAACAGCACACAGCACTCTGCACACACTCGCACTCTGCACTCAACAGCACACACCACTCTGCACCTGCACTCGCAGCTCTGCACTCAACAGCACACAACACTCTGCACCTGCACTAGCAGCTCTGCACCTGCACTCACTACTCTGCACTCAACAGCACACACCACTCTGCACACACTCACCCTGCACTCGCATATCTGCACTCTGCACCTGCACTCACTACTCTGCACACACTCGCACTCTGCACTCAACAGCACACACCACTCTGCACACACTCGCACTCTGCACTCAACAGCACACACCACTCTGCACCTGCACTCGCAGCTCTGCACCTGCACTCGCAGCTCTGCACCTGCACTCGCAGCTCTGCACGCACTCACTACTCTGCACACACTCACACTCTGCACTCAACAGCACACACCACTCTGCACACACTGCACTCAACAGCACACACCACTCTGCACACACTCACCCTGCACTCGCAGCTCTGCACTCTGCATCTGCACTCACTTCTGTACTCTGCACTCTCTACTCTGCACTCTCTACTCCGCACTCTCTACTCTGAATTAACGCCTCCCAGCAGGAAATGTATGTTTTCCCCATTTTGTTGCAAACAAAACCCTCCAAATGTCCTAGGAGGCAGCGCACTACAAAAATAATAATGGCATGATTACAAGTGCGCATGCTTCCAAGGCACCCTACCAGCAGTGTGTCGCCCTGTCCGGCCCGGGGAGAGTCCTGCTATCTTATCGAGCCACTCACTCTGTCAGGTCTGTAAGAATGGTCCAGTTTTTCATATTTCCACTGTAGAAGACATAGTCCCAGTGAGCTCTGTGATAACTATAATTATATTAAAATGATAAACAGCACAGCGGTTTACCCTGCACAAAAAACGCATTTACAGGTCATTAAAATAAATTCACTTCTGCTACAATTCATCCATATATTATCACAAAATTTAGATAGTCTGAAGGAATGTTCATCGTTTTGAGCAATGTCTAACATTTCACCTCTTGAAACTCATTTTAGTGTTGTGGGAATCAACCGTGCAGCATAATAGGTGATCTCAGGTGCAGCGTTAACTTTACACATACAGTCCTAGGATTAGTGTTAGAGTGCTGGGGTGGGAGACCTGCCAATCTAAGTAATTGTATTCACTTTTACCACGTCTTACCTTATTTTGTTATTATGTAAGCACATATTACCTCAACCTGGCACACATCTAGCCAGCTACAAAGCTCTGATAGTTAATGAATATTTATTGGCTGGATAACTGCCATGAGTCTGTTTAATCTGCAAAAAACACACATTATTTGCAATGCTATACAAAAGCTCAAAGTTCAAACGTAAATAATAATGCAGGAACAAATTAGCATGGAATTTGTCTAAACAAAAGTGCAGAGGCTCAAAGTTTTCTTAGAGGCGTGTTGTTGCCAAATGCCGGGGTTGCCGATTAAGTTGATTCCACTTCAAGCAAGCCTTTTTTTACACCACCCTACACTCCCTGTCTCTTTATCTTAATCTTGCAGTATTTTCGCCAATGTTTCTCCCTTTGACACCTTTTGCTTATCTTTCTCTTCATCCTGGTCTTCCACCTTTTCTGCCTTTCCAGCTTAGACCAACCAAAGTCTGACGATAAAAAATGCCCTGGTCTACAAAAATGAGCGTCTCTAGCCACCGGCTAAAATTAAGCACTGGGCGTCATGGTGTACAGTTCACAGAATACAGCAGCCAGCAAAAGAGTTTAAAACGCTGCATGTAACTTTTGAGACCAAGGAGAGCTGCAGGCAGAAGGAAGGGGGCAGAGGAGAGACGAAGGGGGGCGGGGGGTGCGACGAGAGACGGAGAGCTGCGGGCAGAGGGAAGGGGGGGGGGGGGAGAGAGACAGAAACTCGGGATCAGGCTGTATGCTAATGGTAGGAAACAGCGAAGAGCAGCAAGGAAACAGGGACGTCTGGGTCAAAAGTCCGGAACAGCAGCAAGGGAACAGGGACATCTGGGTCAAAAGTCGGCAAAATGGCAATATGCCAACTTGATATTAAGGTATTGGAGCGCTTTAAACGAGCACCAGTTACATTACACTAGGAAACATTCATGTTTGTGTTGTCTTCCTGTCCACTCCAGCAGCAAAGGTGTGGTCCATATTGTAATTTAAAATTCAATTAAAGGTAATATGTGATGCTTCTTGTAAGTGTAAAGTGACCTAGTAATGTTTTCATAAATGTGTAGTTTCAAATATCCTCTTCAAAAAAGCAAGTATGGAAACACACACAAACTACGTTTTTCATAGGCCATGATCTGGTGAAAGCATCTCACCGCTATCAACTCAAAAGTTTTCCAGAACATGCCAGGGGTGACATTATCATCTAATCCTTTGCTTACGTTTTTTTTTCTAATAGAAACTGAACTATGAATCTTACATGCTAAGAAAAGACGGTTGGAACTGGGAAATGTGCCGAATTCCGCAGCTAATTATTATCGAGTTGTTAAGTGAGGTGGCATGACGCACATCCCCAGTACCTTTTAACATACCTATTCGATTTGTTGCACATGTGGGCCGGGTGCTGTGGACTAAAACGGCAACTTAGGCAGGCAGCGAGTGTATTGGGAAGGAAAATAAAAGCTGCCTGCTAGTTTTCCATCTGTCTGCCTCTGGCCAATAAAGGCACCGCACGCGTGGTCAGCAGGGCGAAGGCCTTTCCGGAAAAAACAGCAGGCAGGGCGTGGATCCACGAGGGGGTGCTGGGCACGCACTGTCTGCTAGGTCGCATTAATTTGTTTGACAATAACAGAACACTGAGACACATATCACGTGGAAGGCTCCTGATCTTTTGGATATCTGAATTCAGCTATCGGGCACCGGAGCAGAGTGTGACAATTAGCAACAGCGCACTAAATGGCAAGCAGGCTGCCTCAGTACTTACTGTGTCTAAGTGTCAGAGTGCAGGCTGGGGAGGTAAAGTTGCGGCCCGCGACAACGCCGCGTGAGGGCATGAGGTGCTGTCCTCTACTCTGCGCAAGTTCGAAATGGGGGCTCGGGGGGCTTCTCTGCGTCCTGGGGCTGAGGTGTGTGGTCCACGGCGTCGTGACTGCTGGAGTGAGCTAAGTAGGCGAGAGAGTGGGGGGAGGTGAGCAGCGGAAACGGGGGTGCGAGGAGAGACGAAGGGGGGGTAGTGTGCGACGAGAGACGAAGGAGGGAAGGGGGGGTTGGGGGAGATAGACAGAAACTCAGGATCAGGCTTGATGCACCTGATAAGAAACAGCGAGGAGCAGCAAGGAAACAGGGACGTCTGGATCAAAAGTCGGGAGCAGCAAGAGAACAGTGTCATGTGGGCCTCGGAGCTCGCGCAGCTTCGCACGGCAGCAGACCTGAACGGGGGGGGGGGGGGGACGAGGAGGGGCTCAAGCGCCGTTTGCAAAGGCCGGGGTAGGCAGGAAAACGGCTCACCTTCACTGTGGTGCTGCCTTCAGGCTCGCAGGAGGCTCTCTGCACTTCAAGACTCGGCGGTGGACAGGCAACAATGGCGGCCAAAAACTTCTGAAAGATTTCGGATTGGGGGCGTGTTTTGCTGTTCTGAGTGACGGACGACGTCACTGTCTAAAGAACAGCAAAAATGACGCCCCCAAATCCGAAAAAGACGGGGCTTATTTAGAGGGACGGCTCTCTCCTCCAATGGCTGGCCTCCGTTTAGGAAGCCAGCCAATGGTGATGAGACCCACTTGTGGGACACCCCCGCGCCGCACGGCCACCAGCTGCTGCGTGTGCCCCTTAGCCTGGTCCCTGCCGCGCTGCCTGCCTCGCCGCCGGCTGACTCCGTTTTCGTTTGTTTTGTTTTATTTTGAACGTCATTTGTGCTTGTTTTTTATTGTACTTCTTGCCCGTGTTAGCGCCTGTGCTTCCCATTAGACTCTGCTGTCGTTTGTTGTGCTTATTTTGAACGTCATTTGTGCCTGTATTATTGTAGTTTTTGCCCGTGTTAGCCCCTGTGTTCTCCATTAGTGCCTGTTTATTTCTCCAGTTTGCGTCCTTCCTGTGTGCCCGCCTACCTCGCCGCCCTCCATCTTCCCTCCCCGCTCCCCGCTTCCCGCCACCACCGCAGACCCCGCCCCTTTTCTATTCTGTTCCCTCCCCGCTCCCGCCTCCCAGCTGCTCCGCCCACCCGCGCACTTGGCCTTTATATGGCGACCGTGCGACACAGGTAAGTGTGACCCACTTGTGGGACACCCCCGCGCCGCACGGCCACCAGCTGCTGCGTGTGCCCCTTAGCCTGGTCCCTGCCGCGCTGCCTGCCTCGCCGCCGGCTGACTCCGTTTTCGTTTGTTTTATTTTGAACGTCATTTGTGCTTGTTTTTTATTGTACTTCTTGCCCGTGTTAGCGCCTGTGCTTCCCATTAGACTCTGCTGTCGTTTGTTGTGCTTATTTTGAACGTCATTTGTGCCTGTATTATTGTAGTTTTTGCCCGTGTTAGCCCCTGTGTTCTCCATTAGTGCCTGTTTATTTCTCCAGTTTGCGTCCTTCCTGTGTGCCCGCCTACCTCGCCGCCCTCCATCTTCCCTCCCCGCTCCCCGCTTCCCGCCACCACCGCAGACCCCGCCCCTTTTCTATTCTGTTCCCTCCCCGCTCCCGCCTCCCAGCTGCTCCGCCCACCCGCGCACTTCGCCTTTATATGGCGACCGTGCGAACGCGCAGCGGTCACGCGCAGCGGGTGCGCCGTTTGTGCGCCGAAGGCACGCCAAAGGTAAGCCCGTCTACGCCCGTCCGCGCCTGGACCGCGCCCAGTGCCAGGACCCCTGGCCCACGAGGACCCCGACCGACCCGCCTGACGTACTCCGCCGCCACCCTCACCGCTCTCAACACCGGGCGACTCCCAGAATGCCATCAAGCCACTCCACGACGTACCCACGGACCCTTCAGCTGCCACGCCTGCAAGTTCACCTGCATCCGGACCAGCCTCGCACCAGCACCCGCCAAGTCGAACACCAGCAGCACCCACCTCAAGTGCATCCTGCTCAACACCCGCTCCGTCCACAGACACGCCATCGAACTCTGGAACCTTCTAGACGCCACAGCCCCTGACGTTGCCTTCCTCACGGAGACATGGATGAACGCCTCTTCAGCTCCCGACATCGCCATCGCTATCCCAGAGGGCTACAAGATCGTCCGGAGGGACCGAAACGCCAACCAGATGGGAGGAGGCATCGCCATCATCCACAGGAACACCATCCGTCTCACGACCAGCACCGACAACACCCTGACCAGCGCCGAACACCTGCATTTCCAGATCCACACCAACCCGAACACCACCCTCAGAGGCACCCTGATCTACCGACCCCCGGGACCACGCACACAATTCAGCGAGGACATCGCCGACTTCGTCAGCCCGCATGCCCTCCCCTCCGCCGACTACATCCTCCTGGGAGACCTCAACTTCCATCTGGAGAACAACAACGACCGCAACACCAGCACCCTGCTCGACAACCTCGCCAACCTTGGACTCAAGCAACTGGTGTCCACCCCCACCCACCTCGCCGGACACACACTCGACGCAGTCTTCTCTTCCAGCACAGACATCGACTTCAGCCACGCCACAGAGCTTCAATGGACGGACCACAGCTGCGTCCACTTCACCTTCAAGAGAACGACGACCCACCAACACCAGCAACAGGCCGCCCGCAGAAGCTGGAGCAAGATCACAGCAGACCAGCTCGCCACCTCCCTGAGCCAGCACCCTCCTGCCAGCTCAGCGAACCCCAGCCAGGCCGCCGACAACCTCACGAAGTGGATCAGCAACTGCGCGGACAAACTCGCCCCACTGAGGACCCCGCCCAGCAGACCCGGCAGCAAGAAGGCCCCATGGTTCACGAACGAACTCAAGAGCTCCAAGAAGAACTGCCGAGCCCTCGAGAAAGTCTGGAGAAGGGAACCAACACCGGACAACAGGACCTCCTTCAAACTTGCCACCCGGAAACACCACCAGCTGATCCGCGCCGCCAAGAAAACAGCATTCAAGGACCGGTCGGACAACAACGCACACAACTGCAAGGAACTCTTCAACATCGTGAAAGAGCTTTCCAACCCCAGCGCAGGAAACAACGACATCACCCCATCGCAAGACCTCTGCAACTCCCTTGCTTCATACTTCCACAACAAGATCGCGGACATACACAACAGCTTCAACAACCAACCAACGCACACCATGACCGAACAACCTCCCCCCACCACCACCCTCCACGCCTGGACCCCGATCAGCACCGAAGACACCATCCGCACGATGAACTCCATCCACTCCGGATCACCGACCGACCCCTGCCCTCACCACGTCTTCAACAAGGCCGACGCTGTCATCGCACCCCACCTGCGAGACATCATCAACACATCCTTCGACACCACCATCTTCCCTGAGAGCTGGAAACACGCCGAACTCAGCGCTCTACTCAAGAAACCAACAGCGGACCCCACCGACCTCAAGAATTACCGCCCCATCTCGCTCCTCCCGTTTCCAGCCAAAGTCATCGAGAAGACCGTCAACAAGCAGATGGCCGCCTTCCTCGAGACGAACGGATCGCTCGACCACTCTCAGTCCGGCTTCCGAGCCAATCACAGCACCGAGACCGCCCTCATCGCCGCCACCGATGACATCCGAGCCCTGATGGACAAAGGAGAAACAGCGGCCCTCATCCTCCTAGACCTCTCGGCGGCATTCGACACGGTCTGCCACCGCACCCTAGTACGGCGCCTCAGCAACATCGGAATCCAGGACAAGGCGCTGGAATGGATCATCTCCTTCCTCGACGGAAGAACACAGAGAGTCCGCCTACCACCGTACAAGTCAGAGACCTCCGAAGTCATCTGCGGCGTCCCCCAAGGATCATCCCTGAGCCCCACCCTCTTCAACGTCTACATGAGCCCCCTCGCGGCCATCGTACGCAAGCACAACCTCAGCATAATCTCCTACGCCGACGACACCCAACTGATCCTCTCCCTGACCAACGACCCCGCCGCCGCCAGAGCCAACCTGCACGAAGGGATGAAAGAGGTAGCCGAGTGGATGACGACCAGCCGCCTGAAACTGAACTCGGACAAGACGGAGGTCCTCATCCTGGGCTCCTCACCCTCCGCCTGGGACGACTCCTGGTGGCCTCCCGCCCTGGGCACCGCACCCAAACCGACAGACCATGCACGCAACCTAGGCTTCATCCTGGACTCCTCCCTCTCCATGACCAGGCAAGTCAACAACGTCTCCTCGGCGTGCTTCAACATCCTACGCATGCTACGGAAGATCTTCTGGTGGATCCCCACCGAGACCAGGAAGACCGTCACCCAGGCCCTCGTCACCAGCCGACTGGACTACGGCAACGCCCTCTACGCCGGTACCACCGCCAAGCTCCAGAAGAGACTCCAGCGGATCCAGAACGCCTCAGCCAGACTCATCCTCGACATCCCACGAACCAGCCACATCTCCGGACATCTGAGAGACCTCCACTGGCTTCCCGTCAACAAAAGAATCACCTTCCGCCTCCTCACCCACGCACACAAAGCCCTACACGACCAAGGCCCGAGCTACCTCAACAGCCGAGTCAACTTCTACGCTCCCAAACGCCACCTCCGATCAGCCAACCACGCCCTCGCCGCCGTCCCCCGCATCCGAAGAGCGACTACAGGAGGAAGGTCCTTCTCCTACCTGGCCGCCAAGACCTGGAACTCCCTCCCGACCGACCTACGCCTGACCCAAGACCACCTCTCCTTCAGGAAGAAGCTGAAGACCTGGCTGTTCGAGCAGTAGCGGCACCCCCCCTCCCACCCCCCCCAGCGCCTTGAGACCCTACGGGTATGTAGCGCGCTTTATAAGTGTCACTGATTGATTGATTGATTGAGACAGAGCAGGGAGGCGGGTTCTGAAGCCTTACTACACAACATACGATCTCCTCCCGGAAGCTGGCAAGCCAGCATTTCCGGTCCTCGACCGAAAAAGGGGCTAGACAGCATGGAGAGGGTGCCAGGATAAACCACTGGATATACCTGGACCTCTCACTAAGATCCTTGATTCAGCCGTTCAGGCTAAAGATTCCAACACCCCAATAGATGCAACAGAGATGCTAGAAAGGGGGCAGAGAGCACTCTGTTTTCTTCGCAATCCAAATTGCGCTTTATCAACTGATAGGAGACGGTCATTCCTAATGCGAATTGACCCACAATTTGCGGACATGGCTAAGACGGAAGCTGGTACCCTGGCGAATGAGCTACAATTTGGTGACAAATTTGTAAAAGAGTTGGGGAAATATGTGGCGACATTCTCGGCACTAGACAAAGCCCAAGGTAACATCAAGAAGGTTTTTACCAGGGTCGGACGCTTCAGCGTTCGAATGACCGGGCGTGGATTCAATCAGACATCCAGAAGCTTTGATCAAAGAGGACGTGGCGGAGCCCAGCGATCCAGCCTCTACCCCACTCGAAACCGTGGTGGCAGAGGCAGGCAGCACAAGGGAGGGTATTGAGGACAGAATAACAGCAGAGATGCCTCCTGTTCAGGTAAACCTGTTTCAGTGTGTAGGTCACAGTGGGGGGCCGGATTGCCTTGTTTCTAGACAGGTGGGAGAGTTTGACGAGCGACCTGTGGGATCTTCAGACAGTACAGGGTTTACAGATCGAATGTTTTATGCGGCCCCACAACAGACCAACCTCTAAATGTTTCCAGTGCAGAAATGTCTCTTAGACAATGAAGTGGTGTACCTGATGAAAAAAGGGGCAATTGTAGAGACAGCCCCTCACAATCACAGTTACATCAGCACCGTATTCTTAGTTCCAAAGACGGATCAGGGGTTCAGATTAGTTTTAAACCTCAAGGAGTTTATTTAACTCTTCAGTAGTGTTTCGCTACTTCAAGATGGAGGGGATACATTTACTTTGAGATCTGCTCTTAGAAAAAGGCTGGATGGTGTGTCTCATTTTAAAAGACGCGTATCTAGCGTGCCTATTTTCCCTCCACATCAGAGGTTTCTTCAATTCCAATGGTGAACCAAATGGTACTAGTTTTCTGCCATGCCGTTCGGACTTTCATCCGCCCCTTGATGTTTCACCAAAGTCCTCAAACCAGTGGTTCAATTCTTGAGGGAGAGAGGTGTGAAACTCATCATTTATTTCAATCACATCCTTATTATGGCACAGAATGGGAATACAGTTCTTTGACATCTAGCATGGACGACTCAACTCTTACAAGATTTGGGGTTCGTCATCAATTCAGACAACTCTATTCTGACTCCGGCACAATCGACTGAGTTTTTGGGGTTCCAGGTGAACTCTATAGTGGCACAGTTATTGCTCCCATTGAAGAAAAGAATAGCGATCAAGAAGGAGTTGAGGAAAGCACTTGCTTATCAGACTATATCCTTGAGGACGTTAGCCCGGTTAGTAGGCCGGTTAGCCTCATTGATTCAAGCTATCTTCCCGGGTCCCCTTCACTACACGGCTCTCCAGAGGTTGATAATTATGTATTTACACAAAGGCCTGGGCGCAGGGGTCTCCAACCTTTTCTGTACTGAGAGCTACTTATGTTCAATAAAACACATTAACAGCTACTAATATTATTAATGCAGTATAATTTCAATTTCTCTATATGTATATTCATTCAACTAAGCAACATCTTTCTTATTTAATAAGCTGGGCTGCACACAGGTGAGCTACTCAGAGTTAGCTCAAGAGCTACAGTAGCTTACGAGCTACAGGTTGGAGACCCCTGTACGGTATGCGGACCAGATTCTGCTTTCCGAGGAGGCCAAGACAGAAGTCTCTTGGTGGTTGGAGCACATGGACACATGGAATGGCAAGGCCATATTTGCATCAGTCCCAAAAGTAGTGATAGAATCAGATGCCAGCAGATGGGGCTGCAGAGCCCGCAGCGGCTCTGTGGAGATGAGGGGCAGATGGTCCGTGGAGGAATTGAAACTCCATATAAATTGTCTGGAGCTTTTGGCGGGCTTGTTTGCGGGTAGGACACTTTCTCCACAGAAGGCGAGTTGCTGTATTCTCCTGCGGATGGACATTTCTCAGCAGTGAGATACATCAATCGTCTAGTTGGCACGAGGTCCTGTCTTTTAGTGGAAATGGCCATAGAATTTTGGCACTACTGCCTCCCTCATCACACCTCGGTGACAGCGGAGTACATTCTGGGCACCTGAAATGTGGTGGCAGATTGGAACTCACGTTTCCTTCGAGACTCCAGTGATTGGAAACTTCATCCCAGGGTATTCCAACAGCTAAACAACAAGTGGGGCCCTTGTTCGATTGATCTGTTTGTGTCCAGACTGAAGACACAATTGCCTCAGTGTTATAGTTGGTGAAAAGATCCTCTGGCGATCAACTCAGATACATTTCTTCAATCGTGGATGACGGATATGCTGTATGCATTTCCTCCGTTTGTCAGTATCCAGAGAGTATTGGTGCAGATCTGTGGGCTGGAAGGTGAGGTGTTGTTGATATCTCCGTGTTGGAGAGCACAAGCTTGGTTCCCGGCAGCGCTGAACTTGTGTTGTACTCCTCCAAAAAGTCTGCTATATATGCAGAGATATTGACGAACCCTCTGGGTCAACCGTATTCATTAGTGGTTCAGGAACAATTGTCCATCATGGCATGGAAACTTTCAGGAGACGTTGGTAAATGCCGGGAGTTTCGCAGGAAGTAACGCTTTTCCTGTCTCAATCTTGGGCTCCCTCTACGCATAAACAATATGAATTAGCTTGGCGTAAGTGGGTTGGTTGGTGTTCTGAACGACAGGGGGATCCCGTGGGTTCTGGAATTCATATGATAGTTAATTTCCTGTCGGAGATGGCGACTAAAGGTTTGGCCTATCGGACAGTTAATAATTTAAGGTCCGCCATCTCAGCCGGTCATCTTCATGTGGCCGGTAGGCCGGTGGGGTAGCATCCTTTGGTAAGTAAGATAGTGAGAGGCATCAGATTGGGGAATCCTCCAAAACTGCGATGTTCACAACTGTGGGATGCAGACGTAGTTCTGTGTTTTCTCAGGAATTGGCCCGCAAATGATGGTTTGTCGCGTAAGCAACTGTCGGCGAAACTGACACTTTTTTTATGTTTAGTTTCATGCAGAGGAGTATCTGACGTGCGAGCACTGGACTTGGCAGGTAGGGTTTTCACGCCTTCGGGGGTCTCATTTACAGTCTCAAAAAACAAACTCTAAGTGTGCTTCTTATCCTGCGTTTCCTCTCCATAGTAAACTGTGTGTTGCACAATGTTTAAAATGCTATGAGGAGTGCACTTGAGAGTTTAGAAATGACGTTGCAGGATAGTTGTTGATTTCCTTATAGAGACCTTTTCGCCCAGTCACTGCAGCAACCTTAGCCGGGTGGGTCACTAGGTTATTAGGTCTGGCAGGTATTGACACTTCTGCTTTGGGAGCCCATTCGGTGAGAGGAGCTACTTTTGCTGAAAGTTCTCGATTAGAGGACATTATCACTGTGGCAGATTGGTCTTCTGATTCTACTTTTAAGACATGTTATCATAAGCCATTTTTTGATGTGGCATCTACAGTGGGGGAGTAACTTTGAACTAGCATAATCCGAAGCCTCCGTGGACTGCCATAGAATTAAAAGAATTCTAGCTGACGCGTCAAGAATTTTCAATTCTATTAAGGACACGGAGGCGAGGATTATCCCACCCTAGAAACATTGATATTCAATATGTGATATGGATTGTTCATATTGGAAATTGTGATTTCATGCAATGTTCTGTATACTGATGTTGGGTTTCATCCCGCCTGTAATAATGTTTGAAGTATATCCAGTGAGTGGTATGATACGGCTTTCTCTGATCTCCTGAAAATATAGGAGAATATAAGCTGTAATATACCACTCACTGGATATACTTCAAACATTATTACGGGCGGGAAGAAACCCAACATCATTATACATAACATTGCGTGAAATTACAATTTTCAATATGAAATTTTGATGTTATGTAAAGAAAGAGGAAGAAGATTAGTGTTCAGGACATTTATACCTTTGGGGGTTACATGATTGGTGCATACCATGGCGTGGCGTGGCGTGGCAGTCCTTTCGGGTTATCCTATTTAAAGTTTTATTGGCTGGTGTGTTTTTCAGTAAAGAAAGAGAACCATAATCCTCGCCTCAGATTCCTTAATAGAATTGAAAATTCTTGCCGCGTCAGCTAGAAACATTTTTATCCCTGTGTTTCCTCTGAAAGGCTGATGAAGTTGATTATCTTTGATTTCTTTTGGAAACTTATTTCTTGCTTTGGGAGTCTGAATGGACTGAGTGACTCCTTTGTGGTCTTTGGCTGTTTTACACCGGGCGGCTGTGGCTACAATAGCTCTCCTCTGTGCCTTTTTGCTGTGGGGCCGCTGTGGCTACAATATCTCTCCTCTGTGCCTTTTTGCTGTGGGGCCGCTAGTGCATTAAACGGCCATGCATGCGCCGTCCCAACCCCGTGCCCCGATCACAAAGGTGGTAAATCAACGTTAATGGAAACCAGAACAGTTTCATTATTGTCATGCCCACACCACCAAGATATTTTTTTATAAACTGGGCCAACTTTTTATTCTGCAGCAAAATTTTCTAAATATGTTCGGTGAAAATAGTAGAATTTGATAAAAAGGCCCCAACGATACATGTACAAAATATTTAAATCTGGCGCATCGGCCATGAGCGGTGTGAAATAACGTGCCCACACTTTGCCTAAAGGTGGTAAAATAAATGACTTTATATTTTCGGGTGAATAAAAACAGCATGTACTCTGGAAAGACCCTTCCAAATTAGACCACACATGCTCTTCATTTTCATTCTTTCTCACATAGACTGCACACGGGTGCCAGCCTTACCCTTGAGCATACATCACGAATGGGAACTCCACCACTGCCACCTCCCACGCCCAGTCTCCAGCCACCATGAAAGAGCCAGTGAACCTGTCGACAGGAGAGGTGGGAACAGATCTTAACTCCAGTCCCCATCACATACCAGAGGGCTACAGGCGTTAAACGCTCAGTGCTGACAAATACCGTGATCTGCAGGTCACGAGTAAGGCCAACTCACGCTTTCATCCTTTCAAGGGTGGCAAACTGAGTGCCATTAATTTAAGTTTTAGAAACACACCTTATTTATAGCACTTTGAACCAGTAGAAGTATTGTACAAAGTGCCACATAAAGATGTTATTATAATAAACTGATTTTAAATCTCAAAAACAAACCTGATCTTTGGAAAAGCTATATTAGAAAAAACTGAAGCAAACTGAGTTTGCACTATTTAAGCTACGTTTATAATAGGAAACAATAAACATTCATTTTGACCAAAGTATATTTTCACCATTCACACTTTAAAAGTAGAGGCATTCCCGTTTGTTCCAGTGTTTTTAGTATGAACGCAACAAATATAGAGCACATGGAGTTAGATCTATTATTTTAAACTGACAGTGGACCTCAGGCCCGCCCATTGCTTACCATTGGTTGTCTTTACTGTTACTCACATTTGCTTGACTCTTATTAGTCAGCTTTTGTGGCGTTCCTTCCTCTTCTGGTGTTTGCTCCTCTCCTGGAGTACAGACTGATTACTTGCATCTCTCCACTGCTCCCTTTTCAGGCTTCTACTTTTTTATCTTTTTGGTTGAGCATTCTAGGAGAGTGCATGTGTTTTCCAGCTGCACTTCGAGTTCCTCATCCTCTTTCTTGCCTTTGGATTTCCTCTTCACTCTCCTTCTGTTGCCCTTCTTGCTTCCTTAACTCCCACCCACCTTCTTGCCGTTCTTGCATGCCACCCCCTCTGTTGTATGTGTGCGCCCCTATCATTCCTTTGTCCTTTTACTTCACATCAACACCCACTCTAGCTCATTGCACATGCGCTTCCCAATGGCCACTTACCTTCCATTGTCCTTGTGCTTCCCGATCCCTGCACGCCCACCCTTTGCTGTCTGTTTTGGGCACTGTCTGCTATCCCCTGCTTCTGTATGGGTTCCCAGCAGTAGCTTAAGTAATATAAGAAAATCCACAAAACAAGAAAAGGGTGCAGTACGACAGGCTGTTACTAGGTGTCCCTGTGGAGTTGTAAATCCATATAAGGTCCTGCACCCTTAATGCAATTATAAAGAGAAAGATTGCAACTGAGCAAACGTTTCCATTTGTTATTATTGGAAATGAGAAGCTAAATAAACAACAATGGTGCATTTTAAAACGCAAGGCAAAAAAAATCTCACGTCCAATAAAAACAAATAGAAACATGTGCTCAGCTGCAAGGTTTCTCTTTATAATTGCAGTAAGGATGCAGTACCTTATGTGATCAATAGAGGTCCCTTTACAATGCCACAGGGATACCTCGCAGCAGCCTGTGGTACTGCACCCCTTCCTTGCTTTGTGGATTTTCTTTTATTCCTTATGCTACTGCTGGGATATTTTTTCACAAACAAAAATAATTTAACAGACATTATCACTTGCAACGGCAATAGCTTAAACTTTCACTAATGCGAGACCTACTGCATTGCAAATGCTTGTCTATATATGGGGGTCCACAGTAATGTGGTGTGGCCGGTAGGCAGGACTTTTGAAACACAGACCTCCTCTGTGAGTCCAGACATGCTGTCCAGTAAAGAACAGTTACAGGGAGAACACCCACCCACCACAGACCGTATTGTGTTCAGTTTGGAAGAACCACAGGGAGGGCGTTTTTAAAGGGCAGGGCCTGCGGGTTAGAAGAAATACAACTTAACACTCTGGCCACATTAGGGCACCCCTGACACCCAAACAGGACCCTCAGAGAACCTGCCCAGATGTCAGCAGGTGGTAAGCTTCCTTGGTGTGTGTCATGTGAGACCACTTGTGTGTTTGTGCTCCGAGACTTCCGCCACGTGTCACTCACCTGAGGGACAGTCACTGCCATGTTTCCTCTCAGCGTCATCATCCACAGGCCTCAGATCTTCTGTCTCTTTTAAAGAAGACAAACAGGAGGCGGTCATAGAGTCTGTTTCAAAGGAGCACAGCATTAATATTATCATAAAAGTTAAAAACTAACCTAATTTAAGAAATAAAAACATTTACTAAATAAATCAACTAAACTAACCACATGGCTTCTAATTAAATTTAGTATTATTTAAAAACTAAAACTAAAACTAAAAATGTCAGTGAGGGTAGGATTTTTTAAATACAATTATTAAATCGTTATTTTTAAATTAAACTAATATATTTAAATTAGTTATTAAATAAACATTTAATCTGATGAGTTGTTCTGCTAGAACATTTCTTTTTATTCGTTCTAGGTGAATAAAAATACATATTGCTCATTATTTTTTAAAGAACAACACATTTTAATAATTTTCCTTGCACTTTCCTATAGGGAGATTTCCACCACATTGGCAAAGACCCCCACCTAAGTGTGAAAAGTTACTATTAGTACCATTACCCTTGTAATTCGTTTTGAAGAAAGCTTCACCCCCTTAATTTGAGGGGGTGCAGGCATGTAAGTGAACAAGTAGATGTAAATGTGCACTCAGGAATGGTGAACCTCAAACAAGTGCAGATTTACACCTGGGTGCAGGAGTAAATCTACACAAGTAATTGTACCTATGTGACTTGGCCACTAACTAGGTTTTGTGCCAAACAGAAGAGTGTAAAGTAAGTTTTTTCACTAATGCTAATGGCCTTTTAATGTCGCTGCCACACCCCTGCAGGGCTCCTTTCTAATCTGCACAACGACACCAGGGCTGGACTGCGGTCACTAAACCGTCCCAAACCAAAAGAAGGGGGTTCTCAGTGTCAAGTGTAAGCGCGTAGACCTTATTCGCAGCTCCAGAAACGATCAGTAGGTCACATTGTCATGTTGCACCGGTTAACAAAGTCAGTTGCGCAGTCACTCTACATCTCTGCTGCCCCGTGGCGGTGGACTGGTTCCAGAGGGCAGCGGTGTATGACAAACTATGAAAGGGACGTCTCCTGCAACGGTACCGCCAGAACTAAAGCTTGCTATGCTGGGCTGCCTCAGTGTGTGCTGTGTTGGACTGCCTCAGTGTGTGCTGTGTTGGACTGCCTCAGTGTGTGCTGTGTTGGGCTGCCTCGCTGTGTGCTATGCAGGACTGCCTCATGGAAAGTGCTATGTTGGACTACCACAGCGTGTGCTATGCTGGACTGCCCAGGGAAGAGACTCTCCCCTAGCAGACAGTATAGGTGACTCTCTCTCCCCTAGCAGACAGTATAGGTGACTCCATGAGACAGTACAGAACGCTCTTGCCCCTAGCAGATAATATAGGTGACTCAATGAGACAGTATAAAATGCTCTTGCCCCTAGCAGACAATATAGGGGACTCCATGAAACAATTCATAACGCTCTCACCCCTAGCAGATAGTATGTGACTCCATGAGACAGAATAGAACGCTCTCGCCCCTAGCAGACAGTACGGGTATGGATCCATGACACAGTAGAGAACGCTCTAGCCCCTAGCAGGCAGTAAAGGCGACTCCATGAAACAGTACTGAACTCTCTCGCCCCAAGCAGACAGTATGGGTCCATGAGACAGAATAGAACGCTCTCGGCCCTAGCAGACAGTACGGGTATGGATCCATGACACAGTACAGAACTCTCTCGCCCCTAGCAGACAATATAGGTGACTCCATGAAACAATTCATAACGCTCTCACCCCTAGCAGATAGTATGTGACTCCATGAGACAGAATAGAACGCTCTCGCCCCTAGCAGACAGTACGGGTATGGATCCATGACACAGTACAGAACGCTCTCGCCCCTAGCAGGCAGTATAGGTGACTCCATGAGACACTACTGAACTCTCTCGCCCCAAGCAGACAGTATGGGTCCATGAGATAGTATAGAACACTCTCGCCCTTAGCGGCAGTATAGGTGACTGCATCGTGCAGAGTACAAGGCCCTATGGGACTGTCGGTGCATTGGGGTGTCCAGGGCAATGTGCAGAGTACGAGGAGAGTTGAATATCAGGCGTGGTCAGCAGGATGTTAGGAGAGGGCAGACCACGCCTGATATTCAACTCTCCTCAAACCGAGAACAGAGACATTTTCTGGTTTCAGACCCTTTTGTACAGTGCACAATGCCCGAAACCACTCCACAACCACAGCCCCTTCTTAGTTTCCAGGGCCCTTGCACTGGACATATTGTCCCACACACCACATCACACAGGCTCCGTCTTGAACGCAGAGGTTCTTGTAGGGTGCGCATTGCCCGTCCCAGCACCCGCAGCCCATGCCTTACACCTGCAGATCTTGAAATGTGCACATTAACCAGCAAATCACCACCACACAGCCATGTACCCTTCTGCATAAACACAGACTGTGAAATACCTGGCATGGCTGGTATTAGAACCGATTCCAGAGTTCTTCTCGCCAATGAGCCTGTGAGAGCCGTCCCACCTGCACGGAGAGTGTCCCGTCCGAGGCATGATGTGGGCGCGGATGTACTGTGGGCATCAGTACATGGTGACACTACCTTGTAATCCACGTCTGCCTCATGTACATCAGGACGCACCGGCTGCATGCACTGGTTCCACTCTGAGCCACGCCCACCAACGGGCAATGGTTCTGGCTTTAGGTGTTCACCTGGTTCCTTCCCATCTGGAAGCACTAGATGCAAGCACTAGATGCAAGCTGCTGTGGTTCATGCCCTGGTTCCTTGCATGGGTCCCGCTGCAGTCCATGTCCATCTGGAAGCATTACTTCTAAGCTGTGGTGCTGCTGTGGTTCATGCCCTGGTTCATTGCAGGGGCCCCGCTGCAGTCCATGTCCATCTGGAAGCACTCGTTGCAAGCTGTGGTGCTGCTGTGGTTCATGCCCTGGTTCCTTGCATGGGTCCCGCTGCAGTCCATGTCCATTTCCATCTGGAAGCACTCGTTGGAAGCTGTGGTGCTGCTGTGGTTCATGCCCTGGTTCCGTGCATGGGTCCCGCTGCAGTCCCTGTCCAGCTGGAAGAACTAGATGCATGCCAAGGTCTTGCCCCCCCAGCAGTCCTGGTTGTAGGCGCAGGTCCTTCTGCTGGTCCAGCCGAGTCTGAAGCACGGGCCCTGGTCGTTGGTCCTTCTGCGAGTCATGGACCCCTGGAGATGATGGCTTTATTAAATGGCTGTCTTGTGGGTCCCAACTATCAACAGACAATGGCTCTTGCTTCAAGGGTTCATCTAACTCCGGCTCACTTGAAAACACTGGTGGTAAGCCTGGGACCCGCATTTGGTCATGATTATCAGGAAAGACTTGTAGACTTGGGCTAGGCACCCCTGGGCTCGCTGGACGAGCAGTTGGAAGGGACCTGGGGAAGCTACAATCTCTGACGCCTGCTGGACTCACTGCCTCCAAAGACACTGCACCGCCTTCTAGGAAATCTCGACCCTTTTCTACCCAGATTTTTTCCATAAGATGTGCAACTCGAAAAGGGACCTCTCCCACTGAATTGTGCAAGTTATCGAGTTTGGCTTCCAGCCGCTCTAGCATGGCCAACATTACCAGAGTGGGAGGGTGCCCCACATGGGACTCTGGATTAGGACCACTGTGCGCATCGGAGGTCATGTTAGGGGGGGTGCGAGTCCTGCTTACAGTTGTGCTGTAGTTGTTCACATCCTTCTCCAAAGCATTTATGAGGATGCTTTCATGGCAGGACCCAAAAAGCAGAGTGTCTGGCATTGGTAGCTTTCCAAACTCTTCCTGGGCAGTCCATCCACAGATCTGGGAACCCAGGTTGTTGGCGCCTCCAGGCCTGTGGAGATCTTCAGGTCGTGGTCTTGCAGCAGAGAAGTTATGACTTGGAAAGGCTGCAAGTGTTCCTCTTAGACCTTCAGGTGAATTTGGGACTTTTCCATCACTTTCTGAAGCCTGCGCTCTCCACATTCTAAATGTTGATGTTCTGCGATCCAGTGTCTGCAAAGGGGATGAAAAAAAGAACAGAAACATTTTAAAATGAGAAAATCAAGGCAAAATGTTCAAAGTAACAAGGGAATGGCCAACCTATATAAAAACTCCCTTGGTTTTGTGATGCACCTCACTCCTTATACAATCTCCTCAATAGTTTAAACTGAAAACTGAGCCTTATGCTCACAATGTGTGCAACTCCCCTGCCCCTGCCGTTGCTCTGGGGCGGTTAGAACAACCCAAATACACTTTACCAACTGTAGGTTGCACCACCTAACATAAGAAGTCCATAAAGAAGTAAATATACGAATGTCCGCCCAATGTTGAGAAAAATCAGAGTTCTTTATTCTTCTTTACAATATTGACAATTGTACACCAAACAGCCAACACGTTTCATTCTATACGAAGAACTTCATCAGGGCTGTAAAACAATATTTAAAAACACATATGTAGGGCGTGGCCAAGATGGCGGCTTGAACGGACGGCGATTTCTGTGGCTCCCCGTCCCGATCCCCAATGCTGCCCTTTATATTGCGGTTTAATCCCCCCCCCCCCCCCCCAGCACCACACAATCTGTCAGCCTTGCGGGGACACCCTACAACTGCTCCCCTGAGCCCAGGTCCTGACCAGCGCGATCTCCGGGCTTCTTCCAAGTGGTGGGACACTCGCTGACGAGGGCAATCGTAATGGCCGCTGACTCCGCCGAGTAACAGCGGCCGGCCGGGTTCCCTGCTGCCGACCGAGCCCACCCACGGCACATCGCCAGCCGTGCTCCCGGCCCACCTGCTTGAGGCTGGGGACCCGCGACAGCGGCGAAAGAGAGAGCACCCGCCGACGCGTCACCCCTGACGGTGGGAGGCAGAGCCCGCCGGGAGGAGCAGCACTCGAGGCCCCGGCTCCGGGCCTCTGCGGGACCCGCGGCGAAGACCTTCACGCAGCCGGCACTACGCGGGACCCCTGGCGGCTCCTGGGAGACCCGAGGAGGCAACGGGCTCAGGCCCACACGGAGGTGAGGACAGCTCGGGGCTGGTGGGAGCCGAGAGCTCGGGGGGCGCAATCGAGCCACTGGCGAAGGGCCCAGCTAGGCCCACAGACCGCAAAGCGAAGGCGGCGAGGAACGCGCGCCTGAAGACAGGGCCACTGAGAGGCGAGGCAGGGAGCTGAGAGTGGAGGGGTCCTCACAAACCTCCGCCAGGTGACCAAAAAGGTGGAACTAGGGGGCCCTGCACACAATAGCGAGGGACCTGCCCATGATGCAGTGACCGTTTGCCTCGGGGACAAACAGCCCCTCACAGACTCCTCGTGGTAGGGCCCTGGGGCTATAACCACAATAGAACCTTGCCTGACTACCAACACCCTCTTGCCTGGGAAGCCAGATCTCCGTACCGGCCGCTTCACGCCGGGACCACCCATCACCGGCCACTGAGATCAGGAGGACGGAGACCTTGCCCTTGGTCGGCGCTGCCACCTACCACGATATCGGGGACAACTGCGTTGGGACACACACACACCCAAAATTCTGCCCTAGGGGCCCTGACGGGCAGGGCCACCGGTCTGACGGAAGCGCAGCGGACAGTTTGGCGGGTCTCAGGAAGAAAGGGGAACGCACGCTTCCAGAGATGCTTGCGAAAGGCAACGCCAAACACGACATAGGGCCACCCTCCCCCGAGGTCCCCAAGTCACGACCGACGCCCGCTGACAATAATGTGACAATCACTAAATCTTTCCTGGAGTCCTTGTTTAACTCCCTTAGAGACGACTTCAAAGCCCTGAAGCAAGAGGTGGCCGGAGAGGTTAGGGAGCTTAGGAGAGATGTGGAGGGCCTGGGAGAGCGCGTGGCGGCCATTGAGGAAGCCGATCAAACGAGAAGCGAAGCGGTCGAGCAACTCCAGCAGGAGGTCTTACGGCTCAAAGATCAACAGGTGGACCTCCAGGCCTACGCGGAGGACTTAGAAAATCAGTCCCGCCGTAATAACATAAATGTCCGGGGGGGCCCATAAAAAGCAGAAGGGACGGACGTCACTGGCTATTTACAAGGTCTTTTCCGTGAGATACTGGGCGAACCCTCAGATAGACAGGGCACACAGAGTGGGGCTCCCCATGCGCTCATCTGCCCCGCCACCGGATATTTTAGCGTTCCTCCCTGATTTCCCGCTCAAAGAAAGGATTCTCCGAGAAGCTCGACGGAACCAACCCCTTCAGTACCGCTGCCACCCCATCGCCCTGTATCAGGACCTTTCTGCTATCACTCTCCAGAAGAGGAAGACATTCAGGGTGGCTACGGACTTTCTGCATCAACAAGAGGTCCCCTACTCCTGGGGACACCCGTTCCGTCTGATCTTCAAATGGAATGGGGCCCTACAACAGCTGCGTTCCCTCAAGGACACCTGCACACTACTGGGCATTGAAATGGTAGACGACGCATCGCCAGTGGGGCCCTCCCAGGAGTCCTCCCTTGGAGGCTGGTAAACGGTGGGCCGAAGACGATCCTCGGATCTACGCTCCAAGCCTGAAGCTCATCTCACAGGACAGAGCTACGGCCAATCTAGAAGTGGCCAAAGAGACATCATCCGCTGATTGACTTCTCTGACGGGGGAGGGGGGGAGTATCACCGCATTGTTGCATACTAAGCGGAGGGGACGGGCAGGGGGCCACGAAGGCCGGCATTGGACATCACCCCAATAGGTATTGTTACCACAGACCTGTGTTGGACTGACAGGACTGGGACATTGTATCCACAAAGTTGGGAAGTTGGATCCGGGTGGAGGGAAGCGGGGGACTGGTCATTGGGACTGGGGGTTTTTTGGGGTTAGGGATGGAGGGAGGAACGGGAGTTTTTGGGGGGGTGGGCGGGGAGGGGTGGAAGGGGAGGGAGAGAAGCCGGTGTGTCACAGGGAATTCCACATTCTGGGCTTGTCGCCCTTTACCCTCGTTTCAGAGCACAGCGCTGTCATCCTCATACAACACCTCTCCTTTACCTGATTTGTAATGGCTAATTCTGCCTTGAAAGTGTTGACCCTAAACGTGAAGGGCTTGAACAATCACATCAAGCGGAGGGCAGTGATGTCATATCTAGAAAACTCAGGGGCGGGGATTTGTCTACTTCAGGAGACCCATTTGCTTACGAAAGATTGGCATAGGATGCGCTCCCGCGCTTTTCCACAGCAGCTTTTCTCCTCACTACCATCGAAGAAGGCGGGGGCGGCCATTCTGATTTCTAGGCACTTCAGAGGGAGGATAGGGGATAAAGTGGGGGAAATTAAGGGCAGACTCCTGGCCTACACCTTTCACATTGGCGATCAACACCTCACCATTGGTTCCTTTTACGCCCCTAACACAGGTCAAGAGCCCTTTATGAAGGGTGCCATTTCAGAGGTTCTTCAGTCACCCGACGCCCTCTTGCTCCTTGGGGGGGGATCTCAACCTAGTGTTGGACACTCATATGGATAGGTCCGGCCACAGATATGGGGACACGGGCGCCCTTTCCAGTGCAGGTAAGGCTTGGTTACAGGAGCGGGGCTGGGTGGATTTGTGGAGGGCTAAGCACCCTACTGCGTCCCAATTCACTTTCAACTCCCATGTGCACCGCACTTACACCAGGCTCGACTACTTCCTAGGATCCTCCGACCTGGCCACTTCCCTCGCTGACGTCAGCATTGTCCCTGCCGCCCTCTCCGATCATGATGCCGTGGAGATTTTGCTTGAGCTTCCTAGCCCTAGTCGCCCCCCCAGGGGCGTGGAGACTACGCAAGACTCTGTTACAACGCCCAGAGGTAACTAAACAAATCCGTTCATGTATCACAGATTACTTAACCATTAATGACACACCGGAGACGCCAATCACGGCTCTGTGGGGAGCGCTGAAATCGGTGGTCCGTGGCGACCTCATTGCCATAGCGGCAGCAGAGGCTAAGGCTCGTAAAGCGAAGCGAGAGGACCTCTCTGCCCAGGTCTCTGAACTCGAGAGAGTTCACAGTCGGACCGGGGCTCCACGGGTGTGGAAACAATTGAAGGCCGCCAGTGCCCAATTAGCCAGCCTAGATACCGACAGGGCTGAATTCGCGGTTCTCCGACTGCGCCACTCGTACTACATCGGGGGGAATAAAACAGGCCGACTTCTGGCCAGCGCGCTGAAAGCCAAGTCACAACACTTGAAGATTTCCGGCCTTCGAGACGACAATGGTGTGGCAGTTGAGGGGGGAGACAAAGATCGCGGAAACATTCAGAGACTTTTATGCCTCACTATACCATGCTGATAACGCCCCGAGCGGGGATATTGACAGCTATTTGGAGACAGCGGAGATTACCGCACTCTCCCCGGGAACGGTGGATACCCTGGAGGCCTCCATCTGCCTGGAGGAGGTGCTGGCAGCTATCTCTCGCCTCCGCCCTCTTAAATCTCCGGGGCCTGACGGCTTTTCAGCCGGTTTGTATAAGATCTTCAGCTCACTACTTGCTCCTATCCTGACCAGCTCTTCAATTCCTTCACCGGCCCGGGTTCCATCCCCCCCTGTATGCTGACGGCCGAAATTGTGGTGTTGCCTAAGCCCGGCAAAGATCCCACACACTGCTCGGCATTTCGCCCCATTTCTCTTCTCAATTAAGACCTGAACCGTGTCTGCCCGGGATTCTGGAACCCGACCAATCAGGCTTTGTCCCGAGCCGCCAATGTAGCGATAACACCAAACGGATCCTACATTTGGTCGACAAGGCCCAGTTCCAGCAATCGGACTCGGCTCTTGTCGCAAGCGACACAGAAAAAGCGTTTGACCGCGTCGATTGGAACTTTTTACAGCGGGTGCTAGCCCGCTTTCGGCTCGGGGATCGCTTCCAATCCTGGATTGCGAGTTGTTACCATCTCCCCTCCGCACGGGTCCGCTTGGGCGGCTACCGTTCTAGCCCCTTCGAAATACAAAGAGGCACAAGGCAAGGGTGCCCACTCTCACCCCTTTTATTTGCCCTTTACGTCGAGCCTCTGGCGCAAAAAATTTGCGATAACCCCAATATTCACAGCATCACTTTTGGCGGGGAGCCACACACGATCGGCCTATACGCCGACGATATTATTGCCGCCCTCGATAACCCGGAACACTCTATCCCTGCTTATTTGGAGGAGATTGACACCTTTGGCGCCATATCTAGCTTTAAAATTAACAGGGGGAAGTCGCTGATCTTGCCCCTGGGCAGGAACGCCTGAGCTCTAGGCGATGCGCCATCATATGGCGGAGGTCTGCAGACGACAACACAACTCCCTTATTTGGGCATCATGCTCACCTCCTCCACGGAATCAACGGTTTCCCTCAATTACGACACCCTCTCCTCCCGAATTCGAGCTGACCTCGTGCAGTGGTCTAAACAACCGCTCTCTTTGCTGGGCCGTGTCGCGGCAGTGAAAATGTCGGCACTGCCCTGGATTTTGTATATCTTCCAGACCATTCCGGTAACTCCTCCAGCTGGGGCTATCGCACATCTCCAGACTGCCTTTCACCATTTTATCTGGCGGGGAAAGCGCCCGCGCCTACACAAACAACTGGCATATCGCGGTGTCGATGAAGGCGGCCTCGGGATCCCCAATCTCCACCAGTACTTCTAAGCCTCCCAACTCCGTTATCTGGTGGAGTGGTATAGGCCGGAATCTGAAAAGAGATGGCTATTTCAAGACAGGGCGATGGCCCAGACGTCCCTTTGGAAAGTCCCGTACATCCGCCGCCAAGACCGACCGAAATACCTCCAGAAATCTCCTATCACTTGCACTATCTTACGCGTGTGGGACGTGGTTGCAATTAAGAGAAAATTGACAACTTTTCCCTCCCTGCTCACCCCCCTTCTGGACAACCCCGAATTCCCACCGGGCACTGACCCCCGCGCCTTTTTGCAATGGCGAGGCACGAGCTGCAGGTCGGCGGGCCATCTCTTCGACCCGCAGGGTTTTCTCCCTCTCTCCGAACTGTCAAAGGGTTATGATGTTGTCTCTCACCACTTGTTTCAGTACTTTCAAATCAGGCACTGGCTCACGCACCCGGATTATGCTCCCCTGGTGAGCAGGCATATGACAAATTTTGAGCGGTGGCTGGTGACGAGAGAAACCGACAAACATCTTATATAGGACCTCTACGAGATGCTCACACCCCCAACCGCCTTGGGTCGAGTGGCAGACAGCGACGCTGGGAGACGGAATTGGTGAGAACATTGTCGGCCCAGGAATGGAGCTCCATATACTTTAGGGCCTCTCACACTACACGTAACACAGCGGGCAGAGAGGCGGCGGTGAAGCTAGCCCTTTACTGGCACCTTACTCCTGTTCCGGCTCGTAGTGCGCTCTGCTGGAGAGGCTGCGGGGAACAGGGCACCATGACTCATCTCCTCTGGGACTGTCGGGAGGTCAAAAAAACTGGACTGCAGTCTTAAATGATATAGATAAGACTTTCGATACCGAGATCCCACGCTTCCCTGCCTATGCTATCTTAGGCCTTCCCAACGCGCTCGCCTTCCCCTTGAAGTCAATCCGAGGGCGCCAGATGGGAATTGCGATGCAGGCAGCAACACAACACATTCTGTCACTCTGGGGATCCTCCACCAAGCCCACCCACACGGGATGGCTGCATAAACTCTGGTTTACGCTAGGCATGGAGCGCATTCAAGCTATACTCACACAGTCCGCAGACACGTTTCGGAAAGTGTGGCTGCCATTGCTGTCCCTCCTCTCCAGCGAATTCAACGAGATCACGTGTCCCAGGTATCTCCGCTTACTGCGCCTCACAGAAATCCCTGAAGATCCTCCATGACCTCCTGATGGGACAAACTATACCCCTTACGGGTGGTTTAATGTTTGTTTCTCAATTTTGGCACACCGGCTGGGGTGGGGGGGGTGGGGGGGGGGGAGTTGGAGGGTCTTGTTTTCAAAGTTGTGCGTCTCTGCTATACTTGGCATATATGAGTTGTGCAGCTCATCCATAACCTGGCTCATGTACCTTGCTTGCAACTCGATTTGTGGAGAAGCCTTATATGTCTGTACCCGATGCTTCCTTTACATGATGCCTTTCTACTGCGATGCATTGTCTGTCATTGTTTTTGAAACCAATAAAACAAATTTAAAATTAAAAACACATATGTAATACAATATAATGAAATGCATATTTTTATACAAATAATTCATTGTATACAAACAATTAATAGCATAGCCTAAAAAACAGGAGGCTATGCTATTAATTGTTTGTATACAATGAATTATATGTATAAAAATATGCATTTCATTATATTGTATTACATATGTGTTTTAAATATTGTTTTACAGCCCTGATGAAATTCTTCGTATAGAACGAAACGTGTTGGCTGTTTGGTGTACAATTGTCAATATTGTAAAGAAGAATAAAGAACTCTGATTTTTCTCAACATTGGACGGACATTTGTATATTTACTTCTTTATGGACTTCTTATGTTAGTTGGTGCAACCTACAGTTGGTAAAGTCATGGCAAAATGTTTCATCCAGTCTAATGCAGCTCCCGAAGTTCTACACTTAAGTTATAAAAATAAAGACTGATCACTTTCCGTATTCATACAGCTAAAATGTGAAACCGTGGTTCAAACATAGAACAGTTTAAGAGTGGAACCACCAGCTCTCGAACAACCACCTCTCAGAGATACCATTGGCAGAATTCAAAATGTTGGGGCCAAACGTGTTGACAAGTCTGGACAGACGAGAGCGCAGACAGGTAGGGAGGGAATCAAAACAGGTAACTGGAAGAACTTGTGATGGGCAGGCTTCATCAGCATGGCTACTCGTCTAGGTTTAGTGGGGCTTGTGGTGGCACTGTGAACTAGCAGGCCTAAAGGACAACACATCCTGAGGGGGTGCTTGGAATCAGTCTGACACCATCCCAACAGTTAAGCCATCCACAAACATGCAGTTCCTACCGTGGAGTGGAAACTATATGGCAAAGTCATGGTTGGAGTAAGGTAAGAGCCTGTTGTTCCCTCTAAATGAACATTACCAGGCAGGCTTGTGGTGGCTCTTTAAAGCACCAGTTACAAATCAAGAATTTTATCATCTTTCCTAAAGGTGAAAATGCCCTGCTCGGAATGGATTTCTATTAAGGACAAAGTTTCCTTCCAGCTGGTGGGTTTCTTTTTTTGTTTAGGACATTTCCTGCCTCTCAGACGTACTTCCATTGGTTGACCTGGGACTTCCATTGTTTCAGTCTGCAAACAGTGGTCAGCTCCATGCTCCAGACAGGCAAACCGTGCGTCAAGGCACTATTTGGAAGGTCTTTGCTGGGATAATCTTGTGTCACCTAGATACTTAAATTGGTATTGAGTGACATCGTGTGGCGTTGGAAACTGATTTTGGAAAGTAACATTCCCTCTATGATCTGGTTTTGTCAGCTCTTAAAAGCTCTTCAGATGCTGCATAACACATGCTGGGCATTGAGGCTCTACCATGACCAAGCACAGACTAAGAACCCTTTTGCCCAGTCACTCGTGCTCTCCTCCTCCTCTCAGAGAAATATACTAGGCATAAACAGTGGGATATTTTCAATGTTTATTGAACCAACGTGATTCTTGTGTAGAGTATATGTGCTGCAATGATCAATAGACAGAAGCAAATGAAAGTTATTAGAAGTATTAGGACAGTGAACAGAATGAAAAGTTCCACCATCGTGCTAAAACAATTTACACATGCAAGCAAATAAAGCAATATAGAAATCTGGCGTACTCCGACTATGCAGTCCTTAACCGGAGTGTCAAGGGCGTGTGTGTGTTCTGCCAAGAATCCACGTACTGGATGATCCAACCCTTGTTGCCTGAAGGGAAAGAATGGAGGTCTCCATCGTGGTCACAAGCAGGACATCCCTTACAGAGATATCAGCAGGCTGCTGGGCCGAAGCATCAGCATGTAGAGACCTCGCCAATGACAGCAAATCACTCTTCTTACAACACTAGGAAACGGATGTTTATTCATAATGTAAAGCATCCTTGCGAGTCCTGGGCAAGACAGCGTTGTTATGGTCTACAGATAGCTATGTCGACCGTGAATGAAAAATAGAACATTTGCACAATGTATGTCGGGCCTTGGTTTTCAAGGAGTCGTGATAATCTTAAGCAAAGTGGACGCTGTAAGCAAAGAGGTTTCAAAGAAACAAATCCAACATTGTCACACACGCAAATGTGTGTAAAAGGTTATTGTGTGAAAGGGAAGGCAACTTAAGAAATATGTTCATGATGAAAGACAGCATTGTTTCTATGTGAGCCTAAGAACTTTGCAGAAATGCTTGGGTAGGGTCCATTCACCTCCCAACACTGACCCTTTGTTACAAGACACATAATCGCTCTTGCATCCCGCAATTAATGACCTTACACAAGGCACCAAAGCACTCTTGCATCCCACTATCAATGCCTTTATACAAGGCACCAAAGCACTCTTGCATCCCACTATCAATGCCTTTATACAAGACACCAAAGCACTCTTGCATCCCACTATCAATGCCTTTATACAAGACACCAAAGCACTCTTGCATCCACTATCAATGCCTTTATACAAGACACCAAAGCACTCTTGCATCCACTATCAATGCCTTTATACAAGACACCAAAGCACTCTTGCATCCCACTATCAATGACCTTACACCAGGCACCAAAGCACTCTTGCATCCCACTATCAATGACCTTCTACAAAACACCAAAGCACTCTTGCATCCCACTATCAATGCCTTTATACAAGACACCAAAGCACTGTTGCATCCCAATATCAATGCCTTTATACAAGACACCAAAGCACTCTTGCATCCCACTATCAATGACCTTCTACAAGACACCAAAGCACTCTTGCATCCCACTATCAATGACCTTCTACAAGACACCAAAGCACTCTTGCATCCCACTATCAATGACCTTCTACAAGACACCAAAGCACTCTTGCATCCCACTATCAATGACCTTACACAAGGCACCAAAGCACTCTTGCATCCACTATCAATGACCTTACACAAGGCACCAAAGCACTCTTGCATCCACTATCAATGACCTTCTACAAGACCACAGCAAGTGAAACTATTTTTCCTTTTTTTAAAGAAGATATCTCTAGTGATTTCGCACCTTCCTCAGTTCCCTTAACCCCTTGGACGCTCATGACGAGCTCAGCTCGTCATGAACAATGGGAATAAAGCAAAGCCAGCACAGGAGGAAAATAACACTAGCATCGATGGTGTTAAGGGCACATCCAGATCAAAGAGCTAGGCTGTTGCTGAACGGAGACCTTGTACTCAAGGGCAGAGATCTCGAGGTCTGACAACCACTTTCCCCACTATAACCAGTGCTCTGCCCAGGAGTGGATTCTCCAGCGTACATATTTGCCCTTGGAATAAATTTGGAGATCTTACCCGGACAAGGTCTCTGAAACCCCTATTAGCCTTGTCCGCCCAATCACATAAAGTCAAAGGAAGCTACCTATGGCATAGTACTAGAGCATAAAGACTAAGCCTAAGAGATTTTTTGGAAATTATGATCACTTTTATAAGTTTAAATAATTGAAAATATTAACGAAGATTTTCAGAAACTTCATAAAATAGACGTGAGTTAGTGAAGATCCTCCCAAAGACAGAAACGTATTCACCGTGGATGTGACAGCAAAGTAACTCATCTAACATTTCCAGAGTTTATTGAAAGGACGACTGAGTGACAGCAAGGAGAAATCCATCTATTATGACCAGAGGTTACTTAATACGGCTGAGTGACAGCGAGGATAAACCAATCTAACATTACCAGAGGTTACGGACAGAATGGCTGAGTGAAAGCAAGAACAAACCTATCAAACATGACCCAAGGTAACTTAAAAGGATGGCTGAATGACAGCAAGGATAAACGCATCTGACATGACCAGAAGTTACTGAAAGGACAGCAGAGTGACAGTGAGGAAAACCAATCTAACATGGCCAGAGTTTTCTGAAAGGACAAATAAGTGGCAGCAATGATAAATTGGAATCCCAGGTGAAGAGCATGTTGTTGATTGAAGTCACTCATTTCGAACATAAGCTACTGTTTTGGCCCTTGGTAGCTCTAGTTGTACCTCCCCTTGCGATGATCCACTGCAAGATTTCTGCCATTGCTATGGTGGGTTGCGTGCTGTCTGTAGAAATATGTATTTGCCGTCGGACATCCCAACCTTTCATTGTATTGCTGCCGATAAGAGGGCTGCCATTGAGTTGAGTAATGATCACCCGTCTTGTTTCAAAACCCTGAGTCGCTCGTTCTGAGTCCCACGGGAATTAAATTGCTGTGTCATATTCCTCGTCTCATGCTCCTTGCAGAGGCATAGCTATCAGTGGGACAGCAGGTACAGTGCCACCGGGACCCAAAGCGGGTAGAGGGGCCTGAATTATGATTCTGACACAAGCCCATTCTTGCGAGGGGTGGAGCACCCTTTCTTTACCAAGTATGATTTACTTCTGTACCCAAACTGTTCCTGAAGGTGTCATGTGTGTTTATGTTGGGGGCGTGTGGGGGGGGGAGGGGTTAGACCTGTTTTTAGGTCGAGCCTGCAATGGCTGTGCATGTTTTTTAGTCAGTGTCACTAGCGGACTTTAAGCCCCACCCCTCTTTCCAATTGGCCGGCGTCACCGTTTATGCTAAACGGTGGCCAGCCTTCGGGAAATAGGTCCTGGTGACGTATTCTTTTCTCTATTTCTGCCGTCCCACTTGGACTGACTGCCCTGATTTCCTGCTGGTGTAAAAGGTTTGTTATCTTTATGGGGACAAAAAGATGGCCCCATAAAGAAGATAATACATTTTTTACGCCAGCAGGAAGTCAGGCCAAGTCCGTCCAAATGGGACGGCAGAAATAGAGAAAAGTCGGCGTCATGGCGAGCGTGTTTCCTCACTCCTGCTTGTGTTGTTTTCACCTGACTCACTGTGACTCTGTTTTCTCCTCTTCTCTCTTTTGGTTGCCTTCCTATCCTTCATTCCGTCTCTTTCCCCACCTCATTCCCCTCTCTGCTTCTACTTCTCACGTTCTCTCTTCTTTTCCCGTCCCACTTTGCCTCTCTTTAGTGTGCTTTTCGGAAGACGGTCGGGAGGGCGCCGCCGTTACACCGCTGACAGATTCACCACTCTAATCAAGCATACATAGAAGGAGTGGAAGAAGACTGGGGATGGATACAGGGGAACTACTTTGCATATGCGCTTAGAGTCACTGCACCCCGATACTTTTTCAAGAAAGACACTTAAATCCTTTTCATCGTTAAAAGAAATTTCATTGATGCTTAAAAGGATCGGCTACACCGCATGGGAGGATAGATAACCCCTGAGTTACCGTATCGACTGTAGAAGCGTTTGGAGCCCCAAGGAGCCCCGCTTCATTTTTAACAATTTCCCAGCAGAGGACACACCACCCTGCAGGGAGCGTGCCAGCACCAAGATATCATTGGAGCCCCAAGGTGCCCGGCGAATACATCTACATTGTGGAAACAGTTCCTGAACCACCCCAGTGAGATTGTGAGGATATACTGGTGTTTTTAAATTGAAAGAGAACATTCTATATACATTGTCCTGAGGAAGGTGGCGCATAATAATATAAAGGCCATCAAAACGCGTCAACGTACTTTTGGGTGTTACATCCAAGGATTTGATTGGGTATTGACTAAATGAAATGATTCATGGACACCCAAGAGATAATACAACAATGAATCCTACATGGAGTAACAAATTCTTGATGTTTTTTTGATTATACATTGTTGTTTGTTGTTCTCTCATTTTTTGTTTTATTGTTTATCTTTCTAGCACACTGGTGTTTTTTATTACGTATGTATCAGATGAAATACCTTTTTGTGTGAGTACTTTTAATCATTGTGTAAGTTCTATACATTATATTAAATTCATTTACTTTTGCATATCATGTGTTTATGAGTATTGTTCTGCCTAGCTGACTATTGGGGCCCTGGTTGTCTCTATTTGTGGTTGTGATCGGGGACGTTATAATGGATGGTTAGGATCAATTAGTACAACAAAATCAATTTCCCAGGAGAGATTTGCTCTTTAATTACCTGTGGTACCCCTTCTCTTGGGTGTGGGGTCGCTCCCATTCTCTCTTTTTATCGTCTCTTTAGTGTGCGCCTGTCTTCCCTCCTCTCCTTACCAGCGGTGCGACGCGGCGGCGGAGGGACGAGGGTGTGAGTGGACCGGGAGAGGAGCCCCCTCGGCCCCCACACCGAGCTCGGTTCCGGTCTCTGCCCCCTCCCTGGTGCTCCCCAGTCTCCTCCCTGCTCCCTGTCCCTACCCCCTGCCCCGGTGCTCTGGTCCCCGCCTCCCTCTCGTCTACTCGTCACTCCCTGGCAGTGTCTGCCAAGGGCACCTCAGGACACATCCCGGCTACTGGTAATTCGGCTGAGAGCCCGGGGAGCCCTGGCACGGCCGGGGCTGGAGGGGTGAGTGCGCACGGAGCGCGGGCCCTCCTCCCCAGAACTTGTGGATGGGGGTTCAGACTGGCGCCGCCTCCCCTCACTCCTACCAGTGCCCCCTCCACCTACACAGATGATACTGAGCGGAGTAGTTCATGCTGGTGCGTAGTTTCAGGATTTCAGCGCTCCATGATTTCAGCACTCCGACCTCTTGATAAAACTGCTCTAGCCTCTGTGAAAAGACTCCTGCAAGACTCCCTACCAATAAACTCTAGGGAACGACATCAAACGAGCCCTCACATCCCACCGAAAGGTAAAGCACCCAAACTATCCTCCACATGTGCGCAAAACGCAACCCCTGGTAAACCTATTCAGTGCACCCCTCCTTTGAGCATGACCACCAACATGTGCTGGCAGCAGATAAACAAAGTAAGTGCCATCAACATCACCATCAGATGAAGGACGATGTAGACGCCAGTAAGGTCAACTCCCAACCAGCCCCCTCGTCCATGCATGTTCCCTCGAAACAGCCCCACTTTCCAGCAAAGTCGATTTAAGCAGTCCCCACACCCAGCCAAAATAAGACCAATTAACAGCTACTTTCCAACATCCCGTGTGTCTGAGTAAGTCCAACCCTCATATCCACCCACCCTCTTTCAAACAAACCTTACTATCAGCACAGCCATGCACCACATGCAACCAAAACAATACCAATCAAAACTCAATTTCAAGGTACACCAAGCCCAACGTCCTGAACAACCCTCCGCAACAGCGCCCACGCAATATCCCATAGTGATTCCATGTTCAATCAAGAGCAAACCACCAAATGGACTGACACCGTGGCAAGCTCTTCCCAAGCTCTACATTGCATAAAACCAAAATAACACTTCCCCAACCAGTCCCAAAAGCCAAGCAAAATTAGCCCTATGAACACCCACATCTTAAGGAGAACACCCCATCCATTCCCCATATTCAACCATATAGCCACCTGCCACGACCCACACCCATTGGAGACTGCCCCCAGCAACCCACATGCCTACACAATACCCCAGAGAGCCCCACGCCCAAAGAAAGCCAGCCCCAACAACCCATCAAGCTCTTCACAACCAGTCTCCACTTCCAAGCAAACTATTTCCCAACGAGCCCCCCCACACACACACGCAATGAAAATAACAACCCTCAACAGCCATTCGATGAAGACACCCAATAGGTTTGTGTCCAAGCAATACTCTATTGAGCCACAACTTCCAAGCAGGGACCCCCCATACACACACACACGTCTAGTCAATCACTTTCAACAAGCCACAGCATACTAGAAGGTTCTTCACCAACCATCCCCACACCAAAACAAGATTTCCCCACCTGCTCCCTGTTAGACGGGGACCCGGAGGGTCGGCCGAGGACAGGGGGAGAGGCCTCCGGTGAGGGCCGTCTCCAGCGATCGTGCAGACGAGTAACTTCCCCCCCACAGATGGACACCACACAAGGATGAGGTCAACCCACTTTATATACGGTTCTTGAAGCAAGGTTATCAGCGATACAGTGAGGTCTGGACACGAGGGTCCTCTCAATTCTAGTCTCTGTAGGGAAAGGGGTAGCGGGACAGTCTTGGTACCGGTCCGGTACAGGCGTGGCAAGAGGGAAGCTCACAATCCTCGAGCTTAGGGGTCTGCAAGGTCGGGCCGCGGCAGCGCCAGAAGGCTTGGATGGTAGTTCTCGAAGGAGGGCCGCGGCAGCGCCAGCAGGCTTGGATGATGGTTCTCGAAGGAGGGCCGCGGCAGCGCCAGCAGGCTTGGATGATGGTTCTCGAAGGAGGGCCGCGGCAGCGCCAGCAGGCTTGGATGATGGTTCTCGAAGGAGGGCCGCGGCAGCGCCACCAGGCTTGGACGAGGGTTCACGTTGTAGAGGGCCGCGGCAGCGCCAGCAGGCTTCAGAGATGGGTTCACAAGGCAGGGCTGCGGCAGCGCCAGCAGTCCGTCAGGGATGAGTTCTTCAAGGTGTCTCTCGACTCCAGGATACAACTGCCTTCCTTCTCTGGAGCAGCCCCAGTTATAGGTCTGGTCTCCTTTGATGTCCGGACCCTCGCGCTTGGAGGTCGGGAGGCCCGGGATGAGGGAGTCCAGACACCCAGCAGGGGGGTGGAGCCAGCGCCCGGGGAGGCTGGGGGCGATCGGCACCTGGCGGGGGAGAGCCATCGACACTCCTTTCTCCCATTGACCTGCCAAGTGGTCTCTTCACCTCCTGGGTGGATGGTGGTGCCTCGATGTCGGGGCCTGGCCAGGCCCAGGGTTGGGGTCGAGCCGAGGCCACGCGGCCTCGTGATGCAGTGTCCAAGATGGCGGCTGGGCCGGGGCAATGCTGCTGATGGAGGCCCGGCCAGCCGATACCGGGGTGTTCGGGAGCAGGCGTCCCGTTGGGGACGGGTTGCGGGTTGCCTCGGTGGGTTGCCGGGATGGTTCTTTCTGGGGATACAGGGAGAGCCGGTGTCCGGGCCCTATCATGCGGGGAGGGAGCGGGCCTTCCACGAGGCCTGTCCAACATGCGTCCCCCCCAGCTGAAGGCAGGGAGAGTCACCCATCCTCTTGGGTACTCTCCTCGCCGAGGCGGAAAAAGCGTGACAGGCCGTCCGCGTTGGCGTGATCCTGGCCAGGACGATGCTCCACAGTGAAGTCCATCCCCTGTAAGGAGATGGACCATCGCAACAGTTTTGGGTTTTCCACCCCGCATTTGCATCAGCCACTGCAGGGGTCGGTGGTCTGTCTGTACCCTGAAGTGAGTACCGAATAGGTAGGGCCGGAGTTTCTTGAGGGCCCATACCACTGCGAAGGCCTCCCGCTCGATGGTGCTCCAGCGCTGTTCTCGAGCCAGCAGGCGTCGGCTGATGAAGGCCATTGGCTGATCGACTCCCTCGGCGTTGAGTTGAGAGAGGACTGCCCCAACGCCATGATCTGAGGCGTCCGTCTGGACTATGAATTCCCGGCTGTAGTCGGGGGGCCTGGAGCACGGGGGCGGTTCACATGGCGGTCTTCAACTTCTCGAAGGCCGCTTGACAGTCCGGCGTCCAGTTGACTATGTTGGGGCTTTTCTTGGATGTGAGTTTCGTGAGGGGCCCCACAATGCTGCCATAGTCCTTTACAAACCGCCGGTAGTATCCGGTGAGCCCCAGGAAGGCTCGGACCTCGGTTTGGGTGACAGGGGGTTGCCAGGACTGGATGGCAGCGATCTTGAGCTGAAGGGGTGCCACCAGACCGCTCCCCACTTGGTGTCCGAGGTAGGTCAGGGACCCCTGGCCAACCTGGCATTTGCTGGCTTTTAAGGTGAGGCCGGCCTGCTGGAGGGCGTGCAGGACTTCTCGGAGGTGGTGGAGGTGGTCTGCCCAGTGGTGACTGTACACAGCAATATCGTCCAGGTAGGCGGCGCTGAATTCTTCGAGGCCCGCCAGTACCTGGTTCACGAGTCGTTGGAAGGTAGCTGGAGCGTTTTTCATGCCGAATGGCATCACTTTGAAGTGGTAGTGGCCATCCGGGGTAGAGAAGGCGGATCGTTCTTGGGCCCTGGGGGTGAGGCCGATTTGCCAGTAGCCCGCTGTTAGATCGAAGATGCTCAGGTAGCGGGCAGTCCCCATGCGGTCAACTAGCTCATCTGCCCGGGGGATGGGGTGAGCGTCGGTTCTGGTAACGGTGTTCAGGCCCCGATAGTCCACGCAGAACCGGAGCTCGGGGGCAACGCCCGGGGCGGCAGCCTTGGGGACCAGTACGACTGGGCTGGCCCAGGGGCTGTCGGATGGTTCGATCACTCCTAGCGCCAGCATTTTGGTGACTTCGTTCTGGATGCAGGCGCGCACCCGATCTGGCACCCGGTACGCCCTGTGTCGAATAGGCGGACTATCCCCGGTGTCCACGTCGTGAAGGCACCAGGGGGTGACCCCGGGGGTGAGGGAGAACAAGTTTGCAAATTGTAGCAGGAGAGCTCGACAGTCTTGGCGTAGCTCCGGGGTCAAAGCGTCGGAGAGTCTGACCCCTTCCACTGAGCCATCCTGTTCACAGGTTCTCAGTAGGTCAGGGAGGGGCTCGGAGTCTTCCTCCGTCCCACTGTCTGTTGCCATCAATAGGCTGAGTTCCGAGCGTACGAAGTGGGGTTTGAGTCTGTTGGCGTGGAGGACTCGTAGGGGGTTCCGGGGAGACTCCATGTCGATCAGGTAGGTGACGGGGCCCCTGCGCTCTATCACCTTGAAGGGTCCTGTCCATTTGTCCTGCAGGGCACAGGGTTCGACCGGCGACATCACCCAGACTTGCTGTCCCGGTTCGAACTCGATGGAGGAGGCATGCTGATCGTACCATTTCTTCATGTCCTCCTGGCTGGCCTCAAGGTTGGCTTTGGCGAGCTCCCTGAATCGCCGGGTCTGGTTGCGGAGGGTCAGGAGATACTTATACACATCTGGAGAGTCTTCTGGGGGGCCATCTCCCATCCTTCCTTGACCAGGCTGAGGGGACCCCGGACTGGGTGTCCATACAGGAGCTCAAAGGGGCTGAAGCCGAGGGATTTCTGGGGGACTTCTCGATAGGCGAATAGGAGGCACGGGAGCAGCACGTCCCATTGGCGACGCAGGGGCTCTTCCAGGCCCATGATCATTCCCTTGAGAGTGCGGTTAAACCGCTCGACCAGTCCATTTCCTTGCGGGTGATAAGGGGTCGTGAATTTGTAGGTGACCCCGCACTGTTGCCAGAGAGATCTCATGTACTTCGAGATAAAGTTCGTGCCCCTGTCGCTGACGACTTCCCGGGGGGAAGCCCATTTGAGAGAAGATCCCCATCAAGGCTCGGCCTACCACAGGCGCTGTCACGGTCCGAAGAGGAATGGCCTCGGGGTAGCAGGTGGCGTGGTCCACCAGGACCAGGATGAACCGGTGCCCCTGTGCCGTTCGGGGGTCCAGGGGGCCCACAATGTCTATTCCTACCCGTTCAAACGGGGTGGTGACGACGGGAAAGGGTTGCAAGGGTGCTTTGATCTTTCGGCCGCTCTTCCCGCTGGCCTGGCAGGTGGGGCAGGCACGGCAGTGGTTGGAGACATCATTTCGCATTTTGGGCCAGTAGAAGTGAGTTACCAAGCGGTTGTACGTTTTGTCTTGCCCCAGGTGCCCAGCGAGGGGGACATCGTGTGCCAAGTTCAAAAGGAAGTCTCTGAAGCGGAGGGGTACCACCAGTACCCGACTGGCCCCCAGCTCAGCAATTCTTTGCTCACTGTAGAGCAGGTCATTGTCCCAATAAATCCAGTGGGCCCCTGAGGTGTCTCCTGCGCTCTGGGCGAGGGCTTGCTGCCGGAGTCCCTCGAGGGAGGGACAGGTGCTCTGTTCCTGTCGGAATTGTTCCGGGTTGGGACCACCCTCTTGACGCCACTGGGCCAGTTCGGGAAGGTCCTGGAGTCGAACGGGCCCTTCTTCGTTTGGTTCTGGGGGATTGGCTCTTAGGGCGGTTCCCTCTGGGACGATCGGGGGAGGGGGCTCTGGCCATTCTGGTTCTTCGGGACTGGGGATGGCGCGGGCGGCCATGGACCGGGTCGTTATGCAGGCCCATTCAGGGAGGCCCAACATACCCAGGTGCTCTCTTCTTTCGACGGCGGCCCACGGGGAACTTTCAAGGTCGTTTCCCAGGAGGCAGTCCACAGGTGCATCATCGCGGACAGTCACTTTCAGCATTCCGGACACTCCTCCCCACTCGAAGGGGACGCAGGCCATCCGACACAGGCTTTCTGAGTTGTCGGCTGACCGGACGGGGCAAAGGATGTTTGGCAAGATCTGATCCGGGGTCACCAGATGACAGCGGACTGCTGTCACACTGGCCCGTTGTCGCGTAGGGCTTCAGCCCGGCGCCCATTAATGTTGACCCACTGGCTATATTTCTGCGTATTGGCGGGTAGGGGGGCCCGCGGGATCATGTCTCTTTCCCCTAGGCAGACCAGGGACATGGCGGCTGGTTCCCACTCGGGCTGGTCGGCCTCGTACTCCTCAGGGTCTTCTGGGGTTTGCCCTTCCCCCAGGGCAGCGGCAGCGACCTGGCGGGGCATAGGGTTCTGGTTTTTCGGGCAATTCAGATCATTGGCGTAGTGGCCGGATCGCTGGCATTGGTGGCAAGTAACATTGGTCCGGAACCCCGGACGCATCAGGGGGTTTCCCCTGCCGGCCGGGGGCGGGGCGTTGCTGGCGGTAGCCACCGGGACGGCGTCTCTGCCCCGACCCTGGCCTCCCCCTCCCCCTCGGGGGCGATGGGGTCCTTAGTTGGTTCTGTTCGGCTCGCTGGGCCCGTTTCAGGCAACTCGGGTGCTTTCCCATCGGTCAGCTTCGGCGGTGAGTTGCGGAGGTTCAGTCAGTTTGCTGTCGAGGAGGTGCTGCCTGAGCTCGACGAAGCAGTTGTTAGAAAGGTGTTCCCACACAATAAGGTCGAAGAGTTGCTCGTAAGTGGTCACCTTGCTGCCCTTGATCCACCCCTCGAATGCTCGGCTGAAGAAGTTCACGTACTCCACCCAAGTTGTATCCGGGATCCGTTTGCAGTCGCGGAACCGCTGGCGGTACATCTCGGGCGTGAGTCCGTATCGAGTGAGGAGGGCGGCCTTCATGTGGTCGTAGGACGTCATCTGATGGTCCGGGAGTTGCAGCAGGGCGTCGCGCCCTTCGTTGACGAACCTCCCCCATAACCCGGCTCCCCAGTCGCTCCGGGGAATCCGGTGGGAGGTCATGGCTACCTCATAGGCCTTGAACCATTGCTGGATATCATCGTTCCGGTAATACTCCCTGACGACATCCTTGGGGATGTGGACTTTAGGGTCTGTAGTGGCAGGAGTGTTTGGGCGCTCGGGAACCCCGGGATCTTTGTTCTGTTTCCGAAGCTCTATTTCTTTGAGGTTGCGTTCATGTTCGTAGGCTAGCTTTTTCTCTTCTAACTCTCTCTGTCTTTGTTTCTCTTCCCGCTCCTCTCGAAGCCGCAAGTGTTCCAACGTTATTTTTTGTTCCGCCAATTTCAGTTCTCCATCCAAACGCAGTCGAGCCAGCTCCAATTCATGGAGCCGGCTTTTTTCCCGTTCTTGGATCTCCTCTGGGGAGAGACCCGATCTTCTTTCTTCCGTCGGAGGGGTGCTCGTTTCCGGTGCCTCGAGGCTTTGGTTTTGGGGTACGGCCGTACCCGTCTCTGCCCAAGATTCCAGGGCCTTTTTGAAGTCTTCTTTCGTGCTTAGTCCTGTGGTAGCAATGCCTAGTTCTATGCAGAATTGTTTTAGTTCTCTGTGGTTGTACTCTTCTAGTTTCTCCATCTGGAATTTTTCTGTGGTTCCGCTCTCTTTTGTTGTTATTGTGGTTGAGTCGTGGGGCGAGTTATCTCTGTACGATTACGCGTTGGTTCGGATCGCTCCGCTGGCCACCAATGTTAGACGGGGACCCGGAGGGTCGGCCGAGGACAGGGGGAGAGGCCTCCGGTGAGGGCCGTCTCCAGCGATCGTACAGACGAGTAACTTCCCCCCCACAGATGGACACCACACAAGGATGAGGTCAACACACTTTATATACGGTTCTTAAAGCAAAGTTATCAGCGATACAGTGAGGTCTGGACACGAGGGTCCTCTCAATTCTAGTCTCTGTAGGGAAAGGGGTAGCGGGACAGTCTTGGTACCGGTCCGGTACAGGCGTGGCAAGAGGGAAGCTCACAATCCTTGAGCTTAGGGGTCTGCAAGGTCGGGCCGCGGCAGCGCCAGCAGGCTTGGATGGTAGTTCTCGAAGGAGGGCCGCGGCAGCGCCAGCAGGCTTGGATGATGGTTCTCGAAGGAGGGCCGCGGCAGCGCCAGCAGGCTTGGATGATGGTTCTCGAAGGAGGGCCGCGGCAGCGCCAGCAGGCTTGGATGATGGTTCTCGAAGGAGGGCCGCGGCAGCGCAGGCAGGCTTGGATGATAGTTCTCGAAGGAGGGCCGCGGCAGCGCCAGCAGGCTTGGACGAGGGTTCACGTTGTAGAGGGCCGGGGCAGCGCCAGCAGGCTTCAGAGATGGGTTCACAAGGCAGGGCTGCAGCAGCGCCAGCAGTCCGTCAGGGATGAGTTCTTCAAGGTGTCTCTCGACTCCAGGATACAACTGCCTTCCTGCTCTGGAGCAGCCCCAGTTATAGGTCTGGTCTCCTTTGATGTCCGGACCCTCGCGCTTGGAGGTCGGAAGGTCCGGGATGAGGGAGTCCAGACACCCAGCAGGGGGGTGGAGCCAGCGCCCGGGGAGGCTGGGGGCGATCGGCACCTGGCGGAGGAGAGCCATCGACACTCCTTTCTCCCATTGACCTGCCAAGTGGTCTCTTCACCCCCTGGGTGGATGGTGGTGCCTCGATGTCGGGGCCTGGCCAGGCCCAGGGTTGGGGTCGAGCCGAGGCCACGTGGCCTCGTGATGCAGTGTCCAAGATGGCGGCTGGGCCGGGGCAATGCTGCTGATGGAGGCCCGGCCAGCCGATACGGGGGTGTTCGGGAGCAGGCGTCCCGTTGGGGACGGGTTGCGGGTTCCTCGGTGGGTTGCCGGGATGGTTCTTTCTGGGGATACAGGGAGAGCCGGTGTCCGGGCCCTATCATGCGGGGAGGGAGCGGGCCTTCCACGAGGCCTGTCCAACACTCCCACATTCAAACAAGACGGCCCCAAGTAGCTTCACGTACTCCCATCCACAAGCCAACCCATGCAACAAGGCCCCTCCAAACAACCCCTCGAAAAACTAAGCTCCCCACAACAAGCTCCCGCATACAAAGGTCCCCCCCCCCCAAACACCATCCCCCTGCAAATAAGACAAGCATTGGCATAACCAATAGGTCTCGCCTTTGGGACCGTATAAGTGTTTAGCCATGGAACAGTTGAATTTGTTGCACCAAGGATATTGTGTTGCATAGCTAAATACTTATAAGGTAGCAAAGGCGAGACCTATTGGCTATGCCAATGCTTGTTATTACAAGTTTGTGTTTTTTTCTGTGGTAAACGGAACAAAGCATTATGAGAACGCCACTCTCGTCGCCCACATACTGACGCAATTCCATGCATCTCTTAAAGCGGCTTTGTGAAATAGCCCATCAGGAGTGGGAGCCCCCAGCACTGCGCCCAACACTGACAGCACGGGGAAAGAGGTATTTTACTGTGACCTGCACTAGTGGGTGTAAGACAGGGAAAAGAGACCTTTTACTGTATCCTGCACTGGTGGGTGTAAGAAGGGGGAAAGAGACCTGTTACTGTGACCTGCACTAGTGGGTGTAAGACAAGGAAAGAGGCCTTTTACTGTAACCTGAACTAGTGGGTGTACGACGGGGAAAGAGACCTTTTACTGTATCCTGCACTGGTGGGTGTAAGACAGAGAAAGAGGCCTTTTACTGTAAGCTGCACTATTGGATGTAAGACAGAGAAATAGGCCTTTTACTGTAAGCTGCACTAGTGGGTGTAAGGCTGGGAAGGAGGCCTTTTCCTGTGACATGCACTGGTGGGTGTAAGACAGAGAAAGAGGCCTTTTACTGTAAGCTGCACTAGTGGGTGTAAGGCTGGGAAGGAGGCCTTTTCCTGTGACATGCACTAGTGGGTGTAAGACAGGGAAAGAGGCCTTTTCCTGTAACATGCACTAGTGGGTGTAAGACGGGGGAAAGAGGCCTTTTCCTGTAACATGCACTAGTGCGTGTAAGACAGGGAAAGAGGCATTTTCCTGTAACATGCACTAGTGGGTGTAAGACAGGGAAAGAGGCCTTTTACTGTAACCTGCACTAGTGGGTGTAAGACGGGGAAAGAGGCCTTTTACTGTATCCTGCACTAGTGGGTGTAAGACGGGGAAAGAGGCCTTTTACTGTAACCTGCACTAGTGGGGGTAAGACAGGGAAAGAGGCCTTTTACTGTAACCTGCACTAGTGGGTGTAAGAAGGGGGAAAGAGACCTGTTACTGTAACCTGCACTAGTGGGTGTACGATGGGGGAAAGAGGCCTTTTACTGAAACCTGCACTGGTGGGTGTAAGACAGGGAAAGAGGCCTTTTACTGAAACCTGCACTGGTGGGTGTAAGACAAGGAAAGAGGCCTTTTACTGTAACCTGCACTAGAGGGTGTAAGACAGGGAAAGATGCCTTTTACTGTAACCTGCACTAGTGGGTGTAAGAAGGGGGAAAGAGACCTTTTACCTTAACCTGCACTAGTGGGTGTAAGACGGGGTAAGAGGCCTTTCACTGTAACCTGCACTAGTGGGTGTAAGACGGGGTAAGAGGCCTTTTACTGTAACCTGCACTAGTGGGTGTAAGACAGGGAAAGAGGCCTTTTACTGTAACCTGCACTAGTGGGTGTAAGACAGGGAAAGAGGCCTTTTACTGTAACCTGCACTAGAGGGTGTAAGACAGGGAAAGAGGCCTTTTACTGTAACCTGCACTAGAGGGTGTAAGACAGGGAAAGAGGCCTTTTACTGTAACCTGCACTAGAGGGTGTAAGACAGGGAAAGAGGCTTTTACCGTAACCTGCACTAGTGGGTGTAAAACAGAAAAGAAGCCTTTTACTGTAACCTGCACTAGAGGGTGTAAGACAGGAAAAGAGGCCTTTTACTGTAACCTGCACTAGAGGGTGTAAGACAGGGAAAGAGGCCTTTTACTGTAACCTGCACTAGAGGGTGTAAGACAGGGAAAGAGGCCTTTTACTGTCAAACCGACTCACGGCCGAGTTACAAGAGTTGCAGTAAAAGGTCTCACATCACTGAGACGTAACGTGTTTCTTGGATAGCGTATGTTCACCTCGAAGGGTATCTTCCATAACAGATATTTATTGCTGAGCGAATCATCACTAATAACATTCTAACATATGGTACAAGAATATTTGGATATGATATTTAAAAATATCTATAGAAGGCCAAGTCTGGGGTCCACTAAGACTCCCCCCCTCTGCCCACCTCCTCTGCACCTAAGATCCCCCTCACCCACTCCTCCCCGTCCCTCCTCTGCCCCCCTTGCCCCCCCTTCCTCTGCCACTCGCCCCCCCTTCCTCTGCCCCTCCCCCCTTCCTCTGCCCCTCGCCCCAATGCCTCTGCCCATCTCCCCCCCTACCCCCTCTGTGCCCCCTCCCATACCCTCTCCTACCCTCCCCTCTCCCTCCTCTGGCCCCTTCCCTCTTCCTCCTCTGCCCCCCTCACCCCCTCTTCCGTCCCCCTCATCCCCTCCTCTGCCCACTCTTCCTCCACTGCCCCCTCCCTCCTCTGCTTCCTCCTCCACCCCCTCCCTCCTCTGCCCCCTCCCTCGTCTGCCCCCTCCTCCCCCTTCCCTGCCTCCCTTCCTCCTCCTCCACCCTCCTCCTCCCTCCTCCCTCCTTCTGCCTCCTCCCCCTCCTCCTTCTCTGCCCCCCTCCTTCCTCCTCCTCTCCCCCCTCCTTCCCCCTCCTCCCCCTCCCTCCCTCTCTGCTCCCTCCCTCCTCTCCCCTTCTCCTCTGCTCCCTCCCCTCCCTCCTTAGTCTCACCCTCTCTCCTGGGTTTCTTCTCCTTCACTGCTGGAAACTCATGAACAGTTTCACTTCCGGGTCACCCGGGGCAGAGTCGGCAGAAACAACGGAGCCGATGGGGCTCTCCTCAGGCCTGAGAGATGAACAGTGTCTGGGTCACCGGGGGCAGCGTCTGCAGAAGCAGCGGAGGCGAAATGAAGCTCCGCCCTCTCACACGTGTCTGCTTCCGGGTCAGCGGTGGCAGAATCAGCAGCATCAGCGGAGCCCAACCTGCATCAGAGGAGGGAGAAGGTCTGGTGCTCTGTCCGTCTGTCCAGCGCAAGGAGGAGCCTGTCTGCAGGTCCCATCACTTTCAGCAGGTCAGTGAGGGGGTGCCCCGAGCCTCTCACACTCAAGTGTGAATGCAGTAGGCAGGTGTGTGTGTGTGATGTTTAATAATTGTGAGACTACATGGCCCACTGTTCTATATGAATCCCTTCATTTAGCCATGGCTCTTTAAAGGACAGTGCATTATGATATTTAAACACCCATTAACAGTGTTTAGATCCGAGCTATGTATCCTTGCTGAAATTCAGGACTTGAGGTGTACTGTGCAAGGGGGTCACTTTGTGACCTTGTTATAATACATCAAAGATTTAGTGTGGCCTCAGTGTGTGGTTTTAACTCCTTTATATCTGGAAAATGGGAATCAACCTTTACAATGCAACCATTGCATCGCACTACACTTACAACACAGGCATTACAACGCAACATCCTTTACAAGGCATGACACAACAACGCAGGCATTACAACGCATGATACTACATCGCAATTCACTACTACGCAGGCATTCAATCAATCAATCAATCAATCATAACATTTGTATAGCGCACTACTCACCCGGCAGGGTCTCAAGGCGCTTGGGGGAAGGGGACCGCTATTGCTCGAACAGCCAGGTCTTGAGTTGTCTCCTGAAGGCGAGATGGTCCTGGGTCAGCCAGAGATGGATGGGGAGGGAGTTCCATGTCTTGGCCGCCAGGTAGGAGAAGGATCTACCTCCAGCGGTGGCTCTTCGGATGCGTGGTACGGCGGCGAGGCCGAGGCTTGTAGAACGTAGCTGGCGGGTGGGCGTGTAGAAGGTCAAGCGGTCGTTGAGGTACTTGGGGCCCAGGTCGTGGAGAGACTTGTGTGCGTGGGTGAGGAGCCTGAACATGATCCTCTTGCTGACGGGGAGCCAGTGCAGATCCTTCAGGTGGCCGGAGATGGGGCTGCGTCGGGGGGATGTCCAGGATGAGTCGGGCGGAGGCGTTCTGGATGCGTTGGAGTCTTTTCTGTAGCTTGGCTGTGGTTCCGGCGTAGAGGGTGTTTCCGTAGTCCAGTCGGCTGGTGACGAGTGCCTGGGTGACCGTCTTCCTGGTTTCGGTCGGGATCCATCGGAAGATCTTGCGGAGCATGCGTAGGGTGTTGAAGCATGATGAGGAGACGGCTTTGACTTGTCTGGTCTTCGAGAGGGAGGAGTCCAGGATGAAGCCCAGGTTGCGTGCGTGGTCTGTTGGCTTGGGGGTGGCGCCCAGGGCGGGGGGCCACCAGGAGTCGTCCCAGGCGGAGGGCGATGGTCCCAGGACGAGGACTTCCGTCTTGTCTGAGTTCAGTTTCAGGCGGCTGTTCTTCATCCACTCGGCGACGTCTTTCATCCCTTCGTGTAGGCTCGTTCTGGCGGTGGCGGGGTCTCTGGTGAAGGAGAGGATCAGTTGGGTGTCGTCGGCGTAGGAGATGATGTTGAGGTTGTGCTGGCGTGCGATGGCTGCAAGAGGTCTCATGTAGACGTTGAAGAGGGTGGGGCTGAGTGATGATCCTTGCGGTACGCAGTAGATGACTTCGGTGGCCTCGGATCGAAATGGGGGGAGGCGGACTCTCTGTGTTCTTCCGGTGAGGAACGAGATGATCCACTCTAGTGCCTTCTCTTGGATACCGATGTTGCTGAGGCGTTGAACTATGGTGCGGTGGCAGACAGTGTTGAACCCTGCAGAGAGGTCCGGGAGGATGAGGGCCGCTGTTTCTCCGTTGTCGAGCAGGGTTCTGATGTCGTCGGTGGCTGCGATGAGGGCGGTCTCGGTGCTGTGGTTGGCTCGGAAACCGGACTGCGAGGGGTCGAGGGATCCGTTCGTCTCGAGGAAGGCTGCAAGCTGTCTGTTGACGGTATTCTCAATGACTTTGGCAGGAAATGGGAGGAGCGAGATGGGGCGGAAGTTCTTGAGGTCGGTGGGGTCAGCTGTTGGTTTCTTCAGTAGGGCGTTGAGTTCGGCATGCTTCCAGCTCTCCAGGAAGGTGGCGGTGTTGAAGGAGGTGTTGATGACGTCCCGGAGTTGGGGTGCGATGATGGAGTCGGCCTTGTTGAAGACGTGGTGGGGGCAGGGGTCGGTTGTAGATCCGGATCCGGAGGCATTACAACGCATACCATTACAATGCATACCATTGGAGTTAGAATAGTAATTTTTACCCCTCCACTATCCAACACTTACCCTATTGTTGCACCCCCTGGAGTTGGAATAGTCATTTGTATCCCCATACTATCCAATACGTACCTTAAATGCAATGCAATGTAATGGTTTGCGTTGTAAAGGTAGTATGCAATGTAATGAAATGCGTTATAAAGGTAGTTTTTAAAAATCCGATGTAGTGTCATGCGATCCAATGGAATGCGTTGTAGTGGATGTTGCAATATAAAAACTGCGTTGTAAGTGAATGCGTTGTAAATGTATGCGTTGTAACGTCATACATTTGTCCAGAATGGGTCCATTTGGAGTTGTTACTGATTTTCACCAATACCTGCTCAGACCTTGTTCTTTGATGTTTGTATTCAGTGGGAGGTTGTCTCTGCAATGGATTAAGAGGTATGCTAGGAGGAAACAAAAGTATATTTTTACAGAACAATATTAGTTTCTTCTCTCAGAATACATGTCTTTATTAAGTACCTTTGTCCACAGTACTGTACATTGAACCTTTTGATATCCGCACGTTGTTCCCTATAGTAAGGTGGTTGTTTTATTCATAACTAACATACGAAGCTGAGTTCTAGTTTGTTGATATACTAATGATTTGTGGGGCCCGGCCAACACATATTTAGGGCTCCCTATTTGGAATTGAAGCGTTGTGCATTTTTCCATATTTCCGCGTGTCGCTAATATATGAAGTATTGCATGTCCATGGTGTTGATAGAAAGGAGGAATTTATATATTACAGAATGCTCAACCCACAGAACTGCTTCCTCCTCAGATACTGACACCTTCCAACTCCCTCAGCAGCATTCCTCATTGGGTGTTGCCTCAGAGACTCTGGGATGACACAGCTCTGTTGAAGAGACTGCAACACCTTTGTGAGAAGAGTGAGCCGTGATTATTTGGGGTGTTACATGTGATTGTACAGATCTGTGCCCACCCTGTGTGTAGGTCTCTTGGAGTAGTTGATGCCCGTGAATGGCTTGGTCGAAGCCTAACCTTTCACTACAAAATGTATGGAAGTGATTTGTGTGTGCGAGACAGTGTGTATGTGTTTGTTTGTGATTGGTTGTCTTGGGTGGAACATTATATATGAGCTTGTAAGCGACTGATCCATCTGATTACTTATTTCCAGTGTGTAGGTCTTTGTGCCTGGGGATGGATTGTGTTTCATGTGTTTGTGCACAGCAGAGCACAATGCCTGTGTAATTGTGCAGCATTGAACATGTGGTTAAGAGATATCTGATTTGTTACATTAATCCATTTATAAATGAGGTGTGAAGTGTGAGGCTGTACAAGTGAGAGTTGGAGTTTGTGTCACATCTGTGAGTACACAATTGAATGGACTTTTTAAAGAGCAATTTTTTTTGTGTGCGTGTTTGTTGCAAACATTTGGCATGTGAGTTGCAAACATTTTGCCAAAGACAAGCCTGTCTGCTCCCAGGCACACCTGGCCGCCACTGCTGGGACCAGAAATCAGGTAGCGTACTCAATATTTCTCATATTCTGCATAAGATCTAAAGTCTTTCATGTACACAGATTTTAGTATCTCCCCCATGTTTGACTTGTTTTTAGAGGCAAATGGCGTGTATGCCAGCCACACATACTGGTACTCAACAGCCCTCACTGCGGACCAACAAACAATAATACTCTTCTACATCCTCAGATTGAGGAGTCGTTAAAAGCGGCTTTACTAAACCCACCTTCCCTAGGCAAAGATAAGGTGGAAATACTCAAATTATTAGAATCTTCTAAGCTGGATATCCTGTTCTTAACTGAAACCTGGTTGTCAGAGGAATCTACTCCAGATCTCCAGAAGCCATACCTGAGATGACCAAAAGAGAATGAGCTCAGAGAAAGGAGGTGGGATATCAGCAATTATTCACCAGTGGATCCACACATCTCTTTTATAAATTACTCCATTTAAAACATTTTTTTTTTCAAGATTTGCAAAATATACAGAGTTTGACATAGTGGTGTCCCCCCTCCCCCCACCCCGTTTTTACACAATAGAAGGATAAAGTTCAAAATATTAATCAGGAACATCAAAGTGCATACGAATAAAGCATCATGAGAGAATTTTCAAAAACTAGAAGTGTAATGGGACTTGCAGAACAGAGAGAAAGAAAAATAACAAGCACTGGCGTTGCCAATAGGTCTCGCAGTAGGAAAGTTGGAGCTATTGGTTTTGTAAATGACAAAGCCCTTTATGTATTTAAAATGATAACCAAAGTGAAAGGCATTGTTATTTGCAATTGTAATGGCTCCAACTGTCGTACTGCGAGACCTATTGGCAACGTGAGTGGTTTTTCGTGTGTGAGTGGCGTTGTGTGTGTGAGTGGCGTTGTGTGTGTGAGTGGCGTTGCGTGTGTGAGTGGCGTTGCGTGTGTGAGTGGCGTTGCGTGTGTGAGTGGCGTTGCGTGTGTGAGTGGCGTTGCGTGTGTGAGTGGCGTTGCGTGTGTGAGTGGCGTTGCGTGTGTGAGTGGCGTTGCGTGTGAGTGGCGTTGCGTGTGTGAGTGGCGTTGCGTGTGTGAGTGGCGTTGCGTGTGTGAGTGGCGTTGCGTGTGTGAGTGGCGTTGCATGTGTGAGTGGCGTTGCATGTGTGAGTGGCGTTGCGTAGTTGAGTGGCGTTGCATGTGTGAGTGGCGTTGCATGTGTGAGTGGCGTTGCATGTGTGAGTGGCGTTGCATGTGTGAGTGGCGTTGCATGTGTGAGTGGCGTTGCATGTGTGAGTGGCGTTGCATGTGTGAGTGGCGTTGCATGTGTGAGTGGCGTTGCGTAGTTGAGTGGCGTTGCGTAGTTGAGTGGCGTTGCGTAGTTGAGTGGCGTTGCGTAGTTGAGTGGCGTTGCGTAGTTGAGTGGCGTTGCGTAGTTGAGTGGCGTTGCGTAGTTGAGTGGCGTTGCGTAGGTGAGTGGCGTTGCGTAGGTGAGTGGCGTTGCATGTGTGAGTGGCGTTGCATAGGTGAGTGGCGTTGCATAGGCGAGTGGCGTTGCATAGGTGAGTGGCGTTGCGTAGTTGAGTGGCGTTGCGTAGTTGAGTGGCGTTGCGTAGGTGAGTGGCGTTGCGTAGGTGAGTGGCATTGCGTAGTTGAGTGGCGTTGCATGTGTGAGTGGCGTTGCATGTGTGAGTGGCGTTGCGTAGTTGAGTGGCGTTGCGTAGTTGAGTGGCGTTGCGTAGGTGAGTGGCGTTGCGTAGGTGAGTGGCGTTGCATGTGTGAGTGGCGTTGCATAGGTGAGTGGCGTTGCATAGGTGAGTGGCGTTGCATAGGTGAGTGGCGTTGCGTAGTTGAGTGGCGTTGCGTAGGTGAGTGGCGTTGCGTAGGTGAGTGGCATTGCGTAGTTGAGTGGCGTTGCATGTGTGAGTGGCGTTGCATGTGTGAGTGGCGTTGCGTTGTTGCGTGGCGTTGCGTAGTTGCGCGGCGTTGCGTAGTTGAGTGGCGTTGCGTAGTTGAGTGGCGTTGTGTAGTTGAGTGGCGTTGCATAGGTGAGTGGCGTTGCGTAGGTGAGTGGCGTTGCGTAGTTGAGTGGCGTTGCATAGGTGAGTGGCGTTGCATAGGTGAGTGGCGTTCCATAGGCGAGTGGCGTTGCATAGGTGAGTGGCGTTGCGTAGTTGAGTGGCGTTGCGTAGTTGAGTGGCGTTGCGTAGGTGAGTGGCGTTGCGTAGGTGAGTGGCATTGCGTAGTTGAGTGGCGTTGCATGTGTGAGTGGCGTTGCATGTGTGAGTGGCGTTGCGTAGTTGAGTGGCGTTGCGTAGTTGAGTGGCGTTGCGTAGGTGAGTGGCGTTGCGTAGGTGAGTGGCGTTGCATGTGTGAGTGGCGTTGCATAGGTGAGTGGCGTTGCATAGGTGAGTGGCGTTGCATAGGTGAGTGGCGTTGCGTAGTTGAGTGGCGTTGCGTAGGTGAGTGGCGTTGCGTAGGTGAGTGGCATTGCGTAGTTGAGTGGCGTTGCATGTGTGAGTGGCGTTGCATGTGTGAGTGGCGTTGCGTTGTTGCGTGGCGTTGCGTAGTTGCGCGGCGTTGCGTAGTTGAGTGGCGTTGCGTAGTTGAGTGGCGTTGTGTAGTTGAGTGGCGTTGCATAGGTGAGTGGCGTTGCGTAGGTGAGTGGCGTTGCGTAGTTGAGTGGCGTTGCATAGGTGAGTGGCGTTGCATAGGTGAGTGGCGTTCCATAGGTGAGTGGCGTTGCGTAGGTGAGTGGCGTTGCGTAGGTGAGTGGCGTTGCGTAGTTGAGTGGCGTTGCGTAGTTGAGTGGCGTTGCGTAGTTGAGTGGCGTTGCGTAGTTGAGTGGCGTTGCGTAGGTGAGTGGCGTTGCGTAGGTGAGTGGCATTGCGTAGTTGAGTGGCGTTGCATGTGTGAGTGGCGTTGCATGTGTGAGTGGCGTTGCGTTGTTGCGTGGCGTTGCGTAGTTGCGTGGCATTGCGGCGTTGCGTAGTTGAGTGGCGTTGCGTAGTTGAGTGGCGTTGCATAGGTGAGTGGCGTTGCATAGGTGAGTGGCGTTGCGTAGTTGAGTGGCGTTGCGTAGTTGAGTGGCGTTGCGTAGTTGAGTGGCGTTGCGTAGGTGAGTGGCATTGCGTAGGTGAGTGGCATTGCGTAGTTGAGTGGCGTTGCGTAGTTGAGTGGCGTTGCATGTGTGAGTGGCGTTGCGTTGTTGCGTGGCGTTGCGTAGTTGCGTGGCATTGCGGCGTTGCGTAGTTGCGCGGCGTTGCGTAGTTGAGCGGCGTTGCGTAGTTGAGTGGCGTTGCGTAGTTGAGTGGCGTTGCGTAGTTGAGTGGCGTTGCATGTTGCGTAGTTGAGTGGCGTTGCGTAGTTGAGTGGCGTTGCGTAGTTGAGTGGCGTTGCGTAGTTGAGTGGCGTTGCATGTTGCGTAGTTGAGTGGCGTTGCGTAGTTGAGTGGCGTTGCATGTTGCGTAGTTGCGTGGCATTGCGGCGTTGCGTAGTTGCGCGGCGTTGCGTAGTTGAGCGGTGTTGCGTAGTTGAGCGGCGTTGCGTAGTTGAGTGGCGTTGCGTAGTTGAGTGGCGTTGCGTAGTTGAGTGGCGTTGCGTAGGTGAGTGGCGTTGCATAGGTGAGTGGCGTTGCATAGGTGAGTGGCCTTGCATAGGTGAGTGGCGTTGCGTAGTTGAGTGGCGTTGCGTAGTTGAGTGGCGTTGCGTAGTTGAGTGGCGTTGCGTAGGTGAGTGGCGTTGCGTAGGTGAGTGGCGTTGCGTAGTTGAGTGGCGTTGCATGTGTGAGTGGCGTTGCATGTGTGAGTGGCGTTGCGTTGTTGCGTGGCGTTGCGTAGTTGCGTGGCATTGCGGCGTTGCGTAGTTGCGCGGCGTTGCGTAGTTGAGTGGCGTTGCGTAGTTGAGTGGCGTTGCGTAGTTGAGTGGCGTTGCGTAGTTGAGTGGCGTTGCATAGGTGAGTGGCGTTGCATAGGTGAGTGGCGTTGCATAGGTGAGTGGCGTTGCATAGGTGAGTGGCGTTGCGTAGTTGAGTGGCATTGCGTAGGTGAGTGGCATTGCGTAGTTGAGTGGCGTTGCGTAGTTGAGTGGCGTTGCGTAGTTGAGTGGCGTTGCATGTGTGAGTGGCGTTGCGTTGTTGCGTGGCGTTGCGTAGTTGCGTGGCATTGCGTAGTTGAGTGGCGTTGCGTAGTTGAGTGGCGTTGCGTAGTTGAGTGGCGTTGCGTAGTTGAGTGGCGTTGCGTAGTTGAGTGGCGTTGCATGTGTGAGTGGCGTTGCGTAGTTGCGTGGCATTGCGGCGTTGCGTAGTTGCGCGGCATTGCGTAGTTGAGCGGCGTTGCGTAGTTGAGCGGCGTTGCGTAGTTGAGCGGCGTTGCGTAGTTGCGCGGCGTTGCGTAGTTGCGTGGCGTTGCGTGTGTGAGTGGCGTTGCGGCGTTGCGTGGCATTGCGGCGTTGCGTGGCATTGCGGCGTTGCGTAGTTGCACGGCGTTGCGTAGTTGAGCGGCGTTGCGTGTAGTTGCGTGGCGTTGCGTAGTTGAGTGTCGTTGCGTAGTTGAGTGGCGTTGCATGTGTGAGTGGCGTTGCATGTGTGAGTGGCGTTGCATGTGTGAGTGGCGTTGCATGTGTGAGTGGCGTTGCGTTGTTGCGTGGCGTTGCGTAGTTGCGTGGCATTGCGGCGTTGCGTAGTTGCGCGGCGTTGCGAAGTTGAGCGGCGTTGCGTGTAGTTGCGTGGCGTTGCGTAGTTGCGTGGCATTGCGGCGTTGCGTAGTTGCGCGGCGTTGCGTAGTTGAGCGGCGTTGCGTGTAGTTGCGTGGCGATGCGTAGTTGCGTGGCATTGCGACGTTGCGTAGTTGCGCGGCGTTGCGTAGTTGAGCGGCGTTGCGTGTAGTTGCGTGGCGTTGCGTAGTTGCGTGGCATTGCGGCGTTGCGTAGTTGCGCGGCGTTGCGTAGTTGAGCGGCGTTGCGTGTAGTTGCGTGGCGTTGCGTAGTTGCGTGGCGTTGCGTAGTTGCGTGGCATTGCGGCGTTGCGTAGTTGCGCGGCGTTGCGTAGTTGCGCGGCGTTGAGTGTAGTTGCGTGGCGTTGCGTCGTTGCGTGGCGTTGCGTGGCGTTGCGTCGTTGCGTGGCGTTGCGTGGCGTTGCGTAGTTGCGTGGCGTTGCGTAGTTGCGTGGCGTTGCGTAGTTGCGTGGCGTTGCATAGTTGAGTGGCGTTGCGTAGTTGAGTGGCGTTGCGTAGTTGAGTGGCGTTGCATGTGCGAGTGGCGTTGCATGTGCGAGTGGCGTTGCGTTGTTGCGTGGCGTTGCGTAGTTGCGTGGCATTGCGGCGTTGCGTAGTTGAGCGGCGTTGGGTAGTTGAGCGGCGTTGCGTAGTTGAGCGGCGTTGCGTAGTTGAGCGGCGTTGCGTAGTTGTGTGGCGTTGCGTAGTTGAGTGGCGTTGCGTAGTTGAGTGGCGTTGCATGTGTGAGTGGCGTTGCATGTGTGAGTGGCGTTGCATGTGTGAGTGGCGTTGCGTTGTTGCGTGGCGTTGCGTAGTTGCGTGGCATTGCGGCGTTGCGTAGTTGCGCGGCGTTGCGTAGTTGAGCGGCGTTGCGTAGTTGCGTGGCGTTGCGTAGTTGAGTGGCGTTGCATGTGTGAGTGGCGTTGCATGTGTGAGTGGCGTTGCATATGTGAGTGGCGTTGCATGTGTGAGTGGCGTTGCGTTGTTGCGTGGCGTTGCGTTGTTGCGTGGCGTTGCGTAGTTGCGTGGCATTGCGGCGTTGCGTAGTTGCGTGGCATTGCGGCGTTGCGTAGTTGCGCGGCATTGCGTAGTTGAGCGGCGTTGCGTAGTTGAGCGGCGTTGCGTAGTTGAGTGGTGTTGCGTAGTTGAGTGGCGTTGCGTAGTTGAGTGGCGTTGCGTAGTTGAGTGGCGTTGCGTTGTTGCGTGGCGTTGCGTAGTTGCATGGCGTTGCGTAGTTGAGCGGCGTTGCGTAGTTGAGCGGCGTTGCGTAGTTGAGTGGCGTTGCGTAGTTGCGTGGCGTTGCGTAGTTGCGTGGCGTTGCGTAGTTGCGTGGCGTTGCATGTGTGAGTGGCGTTTCGTTGTTGCGTGGCGTTGCGTAGTTGCGTGGCATTGCGTAGTTGCGTAGTTGCGCGGCGTTGCGTAGTTGAGCGGCGTTGCGTAGTTGAACGGCGTTGCGTAGTTGAGTGGCGTTGCGTAGTTGAGTGGCATTGCGGCGTTGCATAGTTGCGCGGCGTTGCGTAGTTGCGTGGTGTTGCGTAGTTGCGTGGCGTTGCATGTGTGAGTGGCGTTGCGTTGTTGCGTGGCGTTGCGTAGTTGCGTGGCATTGCGTAGTTGCGTAGTTGCGCGGCATTGCGTAGTTGGGCGGCGTTGCGTAGTTGAGTGGCGTTGCGTAGTTGAGTGGCGTTGCGTAGTTGAGTGGCGTTGCGTAGTTGAGTGGCGTTGCGTAGTTGCGTGGCATTGCGGCGTTGCGTAGTTGCACGGCGTTGCGTAGTTGACCGGCGTTGCGTGTAGTTGCTTGGCGTTGCGTAGTTGCGTGGCGTTGCGTGTGTGAGTGGCGTTGCGTAGTTGCGTGGCATTGCATGTGTGAGTGGCGTTGCGTAGTTGCGTGGCGTTGCATGTGTGAGTGGCGTTGCGTTGTTGCGTGGCGTTGCGTAGTTGCGTGGCATTGCGGCGTTGCGTAGTTGCGCGGCGTTGCGTAGTTGAGCGGCGTTGCGTAGTTGCGTGGCGTTGCGTAGTTGAGTGGCGTTGCATGTGTGAGTGGCGTTGAATGTGTGAGTGGCGTTGCATATGTGAGTGGCGTTGCATGTGTGAGTGGCGTTGCGTTGTTGCGTGGCGTTGCGTTGTTGCGTGGCGTTGCGTAGTTGCGTGGCGTTGCGTAGTTGCGTGGCATTGCGGCGTTGCGTAGTTGCGTGGCATTGCGGCGTTGCGTAGTTGCGCGGCATTGCGTAGTTGAGCGGCGTTGCGTAGTTGAGCGGCGTTGCGTAGTTGAGTGGTGTTGCGTAGTTGAGTGGCGTTGCGTAGTTGAGTGGCGTTGCATTGTTGCGTGGCGTTGCGTAGTTGCATGGCGTTGCGTAGTTGAGCGGCGTTGCGTAGTTGAGCGGCGTTGCGTAGTTGAGCGGCGTTGCGTAGTTGCGTGGCGTTGCGTAGTTGCGTGGCGTTGCGTAGTTGCGTGGCGTTGCGTAGTTGCGTGGCGTTGCATGTGTGAGTGGCGTTGCGTTGTTGCGTGGCGTTGCGTAGTTGCATGGCATTGCGTAGTTGCGTAGTTGCGCGGCGTTGCGTAGTTGAGCAGCGTTGCGTAGTTGAACGGCGTTGCGTAGTTGAGTGGCGTTGCGTAGTTGAGTGGCATTGCGGCGTTGCATAGTTGCGCGGCGTTGCGTGGCGTTGCGTAGTTGCGTGGCGTTGCATGTGTGAGTGGCGTTGCGTTGTTGCGTGGCGTTGCGTAGTTGCGTGGCATTGCGTAGTTGCGTAGTTGCGCGGCGTTGCGTAGTTGCGCGGCGTTGCGTAGTTGAGTGGCGTTGCGTAGTTGAGTGGCGTTGCGTAGTTGAGTGGCGTTGCGTAGTTGCGTGGCATTGCGGCGTTGCGTAGTTGCGCGGCGTTGCGTAGTTGAGCGGCGTTGCGTGTAGTTGCGTGGCGTTGCGTAGTTGCGTGGCGTTGCGTGTGTGAGTGGCGTTGCGTAGTTGCGTGGCGTTGCATGTGTGAGTGGCGTTGCGTAGTTGCGTGGCGTTGCATGTGTGAGTGGCGTTGCGTTGTTGCGTGGCGTTGCGTAGTTGCGTGGCATTGCGGCGTTGCGCGGCGTTGCGTAGTTGAGTGGCGTTGCGTAGTTGAGTGGCGTTGCGTAGTTGAGTGGCGTTGCGTAGTTGCGTGGCGTTGCGTAGTTGCGTGGCGTTGCGTAGTTGCGTGGCGTTGCGTTGCGTAGTTGCGTGGCGTTGCGTTGTTGCGTGGCGTTGCGTTGTTGCGTGGCGTTGCGTAGTTGCGTGGCGTTGCGTAGTTGCGTGGCGTTGCATGTGTGAGTGGCGTTGCGTGGTTGCGTGGCGTTGCGTAGTTGCGTGGCGTTGCGTAGTTGCGTGGCGTTGCGGCGTTGCGGCGTTGCGTAGTTGCGCGGCGTTGCGTAGTTGAGTGGCGTTGTGTAGTTGAGTGGCGTTGCGTAGTTGAGTGGCGTTGCGTAGTTGAGTGGCGTTGCGTAGTTGAGTGGCGTTGCGTAGTTGCGTGGCGTTGCGTAGTTGAGTGGCGTTGCGTAGTTGAGAGGCGTTGCGTAGTTGCGTGGCGTTGCGTGGTTGAGTGGCGTTGCGTGGTTGAGTGGCGTTGCGTGGTTGAGTGGCGTTGCGTGGTTGAGTGGCGTTGCATGTGTCAGAGGCTAAATGTAGCACAGGGAGACCTCCAGTGGTAAGACAATCAAAAACAACTTAGAAAACATTTCACAGTATGAAGAGATCAAACTCATGAACAAGCGTGATACACCTCAGCTAAAAATCATGATAAATAACAACACACATTAGAAGTGAAACTGCAAGTACAGAAGGACCAGCTTTGCTTGTTTAAAACTCCCACTTCAGGCAGATGAGTGTAATGTGTAAAGCGTCTTGTGCACATGAGCAGATCGGAGTCTGGAAGCAAATACAAAGAAGAGGAATGACTGAGGCGCATTGGTGTGAAGCACATCAAAGGGCTTCTCCTCCCCTAATTAGCCGTTCCGGGGAAACTGAAAGTACGGCCGGCCTGCGGCCGGCCATGAATAATTAGGGGAGGAGAAGCCCTTTGATGTGCTGGGCTGGCTGGCCCTGAATGCGCGTGCATGTTATCACGTGGTTCACGGGCACTGCATGAAAACCGCGGGGCTGAAAGCCCTTTGGTTTGAAGCTGTTTTCGCCACATGAATTCTCGCTCCGCTCGATGCGCTTGCGCACATCGATAGGTTGCGAGACCTAAAAATGAAAAGAGACAAAAAAAAAGAAAAGGGAGATCTGGAGGTTGGAGGTGCTAAGGAATTGAAGAGTTAAATATAGAGATTTAGTTTGAGCGTTCAAGCCATGTGGTAATATGTTCCCATATGTCTATCCCTCTCCTTTTCCCTTTGCAACCTTTTTTAGCGTATATCGCTTTCTCAAGATGATATGTCGCCATTAGCCTGGCTAGCCACTGAGAGAATGGTGGCGGGTCTGCGTCTTTCCACCCGTAGGCTACACAGATCCTCCAAACTGTCATAGCTACAAACACCAAAGCGCCTCCTTTAGTCCACCTTAGTGTTTCACAGGTCCCTAGCATAATAGTTGTGGGGGTTAGTGTGTAGTCTTGTGAAACAACCTTTCCCAAGAATTCCTGTATTCTAGACAGGACAGAGGACAGTTTTTGGCAGGTAGCAAACATATGGATGGAGTCAGCTCCAACCGCTGAGCAGCATGGGCATGTTGTTCCCTCCCCCGTGCTCCACTTTGCAATTCTGCTTGGAGTTAAATATAAGAAGAAAATGGTTTTGAAGTGCTGTACTTGCAATTTAGCTGACAGTAAGTCTCTCTGTGAAAGTTCCAAGGATTTAAAAAACAGGCTACGTGGTGCTTCCAATTTTGATTACCACTTGTCAGCTATTCTAGGAAGATCATCTGGTGTGTTCAGAGTTAAAATGGCATAGATAGACCCTATTCGTGGGGCTACCGAAGTTGATAGCATATTGATAATTTTAACCTCTGAGAACCCAGCCAGTCCCCCCACCTTCCGTGAGAGAAAGCTATAAATAGCTGTGAACTTGAAGGCATCTTGCTGTTTTAACCCAAATTTGCTTTGAAGTTCTAAAAATGTGCTCACTCTCTCGTTTGAAATTAGGTCCCCTAGTTTTAAGATACCAGTTTTGTACCATTCTGCTAGGTAACTTAGGAAAAAATGCCAGGCAGATTTTGATTTTGAGTAAGGGGGGTGTAGTGATTAAACCTTCCAAGACCATAAATCCTGCGTATACTAGAAAATACCTTAAAAGAGTTCATCAGTGTCTTAAACTGATGAACTCTGGAGAAGAGTCTTGCCGGTGGCAGTGGCAGGCTCTATCCGCTTGCGCTGTGTTCTACCACTGTGTCACACTGTTAGCGCTGATCTATAGCGTGTTTTTTTAATTTTAGCGAGTAAGGCTAAATTTTAAAATTTTGTGTGCTTAAATAATTCTTGTCACTTTCCTGACTGTACCTCACCGCCAGGCTGAGTGCTAAGTCAGCCGACTCACATTCACGCCGACTCCCGCCCCGGTCCGCCGCGTCCATTTCTGGGCGTTTGTTGCGGAGGGTGAGGAGGAGCCTAGCACTTCCGGCCTCCGGGCTGCCAGGTCAGCGTTCTAGTTGCGCTGTAGGCGATGTGTACTTAAACTGCAGCCTAACGCAGTCGCGCTGTGGAGAAGAGTCTTGCCGGTGGCAGTGGCAGGCTCTATCCGCTTGCGCTGTGTTCTACCACTGTTTCACACTGTTAGCGCTGATCTATAGCGTGTTTTCTTAATTTTAGCGAGTAAGGCTAAATTTTAAAATTTTGTGTGCTTAAATAATTCTTGTCACTTTCCTGACTGTACCTCACCGCCAGGCTGAGTGCTAAGTCAGCCGACTCACATTCACGCCGACTCCCGCCCCGGTCCGCCGCGTCCATTTCTGGGCGTTTGTTGCGGAGGGTGAGGAGGAGCCTAGCACTTCCGTCTCCGGGCTGCCAGGTCAGTGTTCTAGTTGCCCCTACTGCCTATAAATGTGTGTTGGCCAGCGACCGCGCAGCGGACGCGTGCAGCGGGCGCGCCGGAAGCGCGCCAAAGTCAAGCCCGTCTGTGCCCGTCCGCGACTGGACGGGGCGCGGGGCCATAAACCCTGGCTCGCCTACATCAACCATCATACGGTATGGCAGACAAGAATTGCTAGATCTCCAGCCAAACAATCCTACATGCTGCAAACATGAGATGCAAGCCCTATCACTAATAAATTGTACCTCATGCACCTTTGCCCCTGATAACAATCTGAATTCTACCAGCGACATTAATACATTAAAAGCAGCTCTGCTCAATTGTAGATCTCTACGAAAACACTGCTTAGAAATCTACCATTTACTTAAAGATAACAAAATCCACATTCTGTTTCTTACGGAAACTTGGCTGGACGAATATTCAGATCCCGACATTATTCAGGCCCTTCCACCTGGATTCGTCCTCTCCAGGTTGGATAGGAAAGATGGTAGAGGGGGGGGGCATTGCTATAGCCACTAAATCTCCATTAGAGTGTACCCTCTCTTCTACCGTGATTGACCATAGTGAAGCGGCCACCTTTACTATTATTACTGGTCCTAATCACTCCCTTTCAGGTATTCTGTTGTACCGCCCCCCTGGACGACTCTATGATTTTACCCCCACTCTGGTGGAAGCCATTACCCATCTTGCGCTTAAAAAAACTAGAATTGTAGTGCTTGGCGACCTAAACGTCCATTTTGACGACCCGCTCGACAAAGAGGCGGCGGACATCAAATCAGAGCTACTCTCTTTAGAACTAGAGTTAAAAAACAATGATCCGACACACCAACACGGACACTTATTAGACCCTGTATTTGGAAACTGGAAGGGAATTCAGACCCTATCTCCTCAGCCAATTCCCTGGTCTGATCATTTTATTATCCCTATATCTATCCAACTAGAAAAGACCGAGCAGTATAAAAAAAGCTCACAGCGTTTCAAGCGCAGGAGATGGAAGGACTTTTCCATTGACTCTTTTTCTAATATCTTTCAGGATGCAGGCCCCCCAAAAGGATCCGATAGTGAGACAGCATATGCTCACCTACAGGACTACATCACAAAAGCGTTGGATGCTACTGCTCCCATTCGCACTATGACTAATGCCACAAGAACCAAAAAAACTGCCCCGTGGTTCAGTCAGGAGCTCCAGCTCGCTAAAACGGCATGTAAAAAGCTCGAAAGAGATTGGTGTGCTAGTTTCTGCCCTGAAATTAAAGCCCGATACAAAACAGCACAAAAAGAATATAACAAAAAGGTACGCACATCAAAAGCATCCTACTATAATAATCGTATTTTAGAAGCTGAAAACTCCTCTAAAGAGCTTTTCCAGATATACAAAGAAATCTCTATAGTTGAGTCTAATCCCACCTCCTATAATGATTCAGTGGAAACCTGCAATAAAATTGCCAAGTACTTCTCTGATAAAATTACAAACATATATGCGAATTTTTCCAGCAACATAAAATCTGGCATTGATTTTACAGAGAATGAGGATCACATATGCACTCAATCCCGTCTATGCGTATTCTCTGTACCTCCTGCTGAAATGTTGATAAAAATCTGTAAAAGTATCAAATCTGGTTCGCCACGTGATCCCGCACCTCCTAAAATCTTAACTGCTAGCCTCTCGGTCCTGGAGCCCCACTTCAGACATATGCTGCAAATATCCTTCTCCACAGCTAGTCTACCCGCTGACTGGAAAAAAGCCATAGTGTTCCCCATCAAAAAAAAACCCAACTTGAGCCAGGACATATTGGAGAATTTACGTCCAATCTCACTACTACCATATCTCGCTAAATTAGCTGAGAAAGTGGCTAATGCCCAACTTATGACCCATCTTGAAACCCAAAAAGCCTTTCATTCATCTCAATCGGGTTTCAGATCGAGCTTCTCCACAGAGACAGCACTCTTAAGAGCTACTGAAACTCTGCGGGAGGGAGCCGACGAGGGCAAAACCATGGCCTTGATCATGCTGGACCTCAGTGCCGCGTTTGACACTGTAGCTCACTCCATCCTGCTACAGTGTCTAAACAGAGCGGGGGTTACAAAAGAGGCACTAGGTTGGTTGAAGGCTTTTCTGACCAACCGAAGCTTTCAGGTCCAAAGAGGGTCTTATCTCTCTGACAGCATGACTCTAGAACAGGGGGTACCTCAGGGCTCTGCCCTGAGCCCCACCCTATTCAACTTATATATGGCACCATTGGCAGAGGTGGTCCAATCGTTCGGCGTAGAGCTTGTCTCCTACGCCGACGATACTCAACTCCTGATCTCCCTGTCTCAATCCCCCTCCTCGGAGGCCGATAACTTCAAATCCTGTATGTGCAAGCTGGCCATATGGATGAATGAGCACTGCCTCAAACTAAACGGAACAAAAACCGAGGTGCTCATAATAGGGGGAAACAACACTAAATGGACCAAAGACTGGTGGCCTACATGTCTGGGACCTGTACCCACTCCCAGTCCGGAAGCCAAGAACTTGGGTGTCTGGATAGACAACAAGCTCTCCTATGACAGTCATGTCAAAAAAACTGTTGGTAAGTGTTTTGGAGTTATGAAAACGCTTAATCGCACCCTGGATCTCCTTCCATTGAATTCCAGGCGCACCATGACTCAGGCTCTTATCACTTCCCGTATAGATTATGGGAACGTGCTCCTGCTGGGCACTTCAGAAAAAAATATTAGGAAACTACAAGTCCTGCAAAATTCAGCGGCACGCCTTGTGCTAAGACTCCCTCGTAGAGCTCCCTCGAAACCTTCTTTGGATACCCTGCATTGGCTGCCTATCAGCAAGAGGATAGTATTCAAGGCACTCCTCTGGTGCCACAGGATCATCCACCATAAAGCCCCCTCCTACTTGTCTGACTTAGCCTCGCTCTACGAACCCCAGAGATCCCGACGTTCCAAGGGAACAGGTCTGCTTAAAACAACGCGCCCAAAAAAGGCCAGATTGGGAGGCAGGTCCTTTCGCACTCTTGCAGCCAAGAAGTGGAATACCCTCCCCATTAATATCAGACAGGAAAAAAACGAGACATCCTTTAGAAAACAGTTAAAAACGTATCTTTTCACTATCTAACTGTTTTGCTCGCTGCCTTCCACCCTAATAATACTTTTCTCCACAGCGCGGGGACACGCCGGGAGGCGTCACCAGGCGCTCTATAAACTCCTATAATAAAAACCAAACTCGCTTGTAATATCCGTAGGATAGCTGTCGGAAAAGGCAGCCGCGAGCTTCCTCTCCTATTAACATCCGGAAAGGAGATGGCAATTCAGTAGAAGAGGTGCAAGGATGTGTTGTGATTAATTCGGTACTATATTGTAAGACTGATGCTCAAGAATAGAGTACTATGTTTGGCAATGCCCATCCCCGTTCTTTAGGAAGTATCAGTTGTTTCAGGGCCCGTCTAGGCTGTGAGTACGCCCAAATAAATTGTGTAAAAATTTGCTGAAACATTGCTAGCTGTATCTTGGTGAATTCTAGCGGAATAGAGCGAAAATAATAAAGTAATTTTGGAAAATATGTCATCTTAATTACGTTGCATCTTCTCACTATTGTAAGGTGCAGATTGTCAATTGCCTTAAGGGACTTTTTCGTATCAGTGGCCAAAGGGACTAAGTTCTCTGCTACCAGGTTGTCCAAATTTGCAGTTATAGTCACTCCCAGGTACTTTGCTTTTGTTACTACCCTGCTGTTATTCCAGTGAATTTCACTATTAGTTATTATCTGAGTTTTGGAGCTGTTTAGCGCGTATCCTGAGATTTGTCCAAACCTATAGGCCTCTGCTTCTAGTGCCATCATAGCATTTTCGGGATCAGGGGTGGTGATGGCCAAGTCGTCTGCGTAAGCCAGTATCTTTGTTTGCAGTCCCTGTGTGCTCATGGCTTGAATGGCCGGATCTTTCTCTATTTTTTTATTAGGGGATCTATATAAAGAGCGAACAGCAGAGGGGAGCAGGGACAGCCCTGCCTGGTGCCTCGTGAGATACTAAAGTTTTTGGAGAGCCTACCGTTTAACACTAGACAGGCTGTCGGATGGTAGTATAGTGCTTGCACTGCCTGCTTAAACTTTTGTCCAAACCCCATCCTCTCCATGATGCCCCACAGGAACCGCCAGGAGACCCGGTGAAATGCCTTTTCGGCGTCTAGTAAAATCAGGGACATCGGCTCTCCTGACAACTGTGCGGCATCAAACAGAGTGATGGCTCTCCGTGTATGCTCCATGGTACCCTTTTTTGGAATGAATCCATGTTGCCACTCGGAGACCAGAGATTCTATTACCATGGACAGTCTGATTGCGAGCAACTTGGAGTAGATCTTAGAGTCGCAGTTTATCAAGGTAAAGGGTGTATAAGAACCAATTTCTAAAGGTGATTTATCCTTCTTTGGGAAGATAGAATTTTTTGCATTAGACCAGGACGCGGGGTGGCCCTCCGTTAAAAATAGTGGTGATTATGTCAAGAAAAATGCTTTATTTGGGGCACAAAGACCTTATAAAATTCTACTGGGATACCATCTATACCCGCCGCTTTACCATCGGGTACACTGAATAGGGCAGCTGTAATATCGTCCCATTCTGGCACATTCTCTAACTGGGTAGAGTAGCCTGTATTAAGTTGCCTTAGTTCGATGTCCTGCAAGTAGTTAGTAATTTCTTGCTCTGCTAAGTCGTCAGGCCGGGTGTTTCCTTCTGAGTAAAGAGTTCCATATAAATCTTGAAAACCCTCTTGTATCTTATTAAAATCACTGGTTTCTATCCCTGAAGGTAGACGGATCGTACATATTTCGCAGTTTACCGTTTTTTGTCTTGTTTTGACGGCGAGGTGATGGCCAATACTGTTGCCACACTCATATAGTGTCTCACCGGCGGCTGCCCACTTAGATGCAGCTCTTTCTGAGAATATTGCTCCTATTTTAGCCTTAATCAGTGTTGCTTCAGTTTGTATATTCTCTGTTTCAGCTCCGTTCTGGACCCTTTGGATTAATGCGGTTTCTACTGCAGTTATCTTTATTTGTAGGTCGGTTATTAACTGCTTTTCTGTTTTTTTCTTCCTAATTGAGAATCTTAGCGTCTCCCCCGGATACCAGCTTTTACCGTGTCCCAAACTACTGTGTTGGATGCTGACCCCACATTTATTTCAAGAAACTCCTGAATCCAGGCTTGCATATGGGTCCGATAGCTAGTATCCTGTAGAAGTTCTTTCTCAAAGCTCCACCTGGGGGTGTCCTTCCCAATCTCGAACCCCCTAACCATCAGAATGAGTGGGTTGTGGTCTGATTTAAAACGTGGGGCTAGGCATATTGTGCATTTGTCTAGCAGAGAAGACGAGATCAGGAAATAATCTAACCTGGCGAATGTTTGATGTGGAAATGAGAAATATGTGTATCCAGGTTGTGAAGGGTTAAGTTTAGACCAAACATCCTTAAGCCCGTGTGTTTGCGCTAGGTTCATTAATGTCTTTATAGACTAGAGGTTTCCTGCCTTTGTAATTCCTTTCACTCCCTAGTTCTAGATCGTGCGGCAAGTTGATGTTAAGATCGCCACATAGAATTATTGGAGTGGGCCAATGGGTTAGCTCCCCGGATATCTGATTAATAATGCTTGGGTCGTCAGTATTGCTGCCGTAGATTGAGCATAGTGTGAAGGAGGTGCCTGTAGGAAGATGACATTCCGCTATCACCCATCTACCTAGTGCGTCGGATTTCACCTTTGGGCTCTTAATAGATAGTTTTCTTTCAGCCAATATTCCCACCCCTTTAATTTTTACTCCTTGTGTGGTATCTCCTATGATTTTATAGCCTAGCGTGTCTAACAGCTGTTTTTGTGATCCCTCCAGATGGGTTTCTTGGAGACATATAACATCCCCTCCTAAAGACCTTAATCCTTGCTCCACTTTCTGTCTTTTCCCGTTATCATTCAACCCACAAACGTTAACAGAAATAAACCTAAGAATTCCTTTGCTAGCCATTAATGGTTTGTTTTAAAGAGATGGCGAGTCGGAAAATCTCTGCAATTGTATTGTTCTCCTCCCTCCTTTCCTTTCCAATTCCCCCCCCAGTCTCCTCTCCTCCCCCTCCTCTCTAAAGCGAATCTGGACGTAGTCTTCGTTACAAGTATCTAAATAGGTGAATAACTGTGAAACATAGGATGTCAAGTTCAAGTTCAAGTTCAAGAATTTATATAGTGCACTACTCACCTAGAGGGTCTCAAGGCGCTTGGGGAGGGGGTTCATTATTTATCGAATAGCCAGGTTTTAAGTTCTTTTCTGAAGGAGAAGTGGTTCTGTGTAAGGCGGAGGTGAGTGGGGAGTGAGTTCCAGGTCTTGGCCGCCAAGTAGGAGAAGGATCTACCTCCCATGGTGGATCTTTGGATACGCGGAACTGCGGCGAGGCCTTGATTGGATGATCTAAGTTGGCGGGTGTGTGTGTAGAAGGATAGTCAAGTGTTGAGGCATTCGGGCCCTAGTTTGTTGAGGGCCTTGTGTGCGTGGGTGAGGAGACGGAATGTTATTCTCTTGTTGACGGGAAGCCAGTGGAGGTCTTTCAGGTGGCCGGTAATGTGATCTTGACGAGGGATGTCCAAAATGAGTCTTGCTGAAGCGTTTTGGATGCGTTGGAGTTTGTTCTGTAATTTGGCTGTAATTCCGGCGTAGAGGGTGTTTCCGTAGTCTAGTCGACTCGTAACCAGTGCGTGGGTGACAGTCTTTCTTGTCTCGGCGGGGATCCAGTGGAAGATTTTTTTGAGCATACGAAGTACGTTGAAGCAGGAGGATGAGACGCCGTTGACTTGATTGGTCATCGAGAGTGAAGAGTCTAGGATGAAGCCAAGGTTACGTGCGTGGTCCGTGGGTATGGGTGCTGAGCCCAGATCCGAAGGCCACCATGAGTCGTCCCAGGCAGAGGGGGATGATCCTAGGATGAGCACTTCCGTTTTGTCTGAGTTAAGTGTAAGGCGGCTGTCTTTCATCCATACGGCTACTTCTTTCATGCCTTTGTGAAGATTGGTTTTGGCGGTGTTGGGGTCTTTGGTGAGGGAAAGGATCAGTTGGGTGTCGTCAGCGTAGGAGATGATGTTAAGGTTGTGTTGACGCGCGATGGAAGCGAGTGGACTCATGTAAACGTTGAAGAGGGTGGGACTGAGTGATGATCCTTGTGGTACACCGCAGATGACTTCGGTGGCCTCTGATTTGAATGGGGAAAGTCAGACTCTCTGAGTTCTCCCAGCTAGGAACGAGATGATCCAGTCCAAGGTTTTTCCTTTTATGCGGATGTTGCTGAGGCGTTGTATGAGTGTGCTGTGACAAACCGTGTCGAAGGCGGGTAGAGAGGTCTAGTAGAATGAGGGCCACTGTTTTTCCGTTGTCCAGTAGTGTTTGGATGTCGTCTGTTGCTGCGATGAGGGCGGTTTCGCTGCTCTGTTTGGCTCGAAAGCCGGACTGTGAGGGATCGAGGGAGTTGTTGGATTCGAGGAAGGCGGCGAGTTGGCTATTGACAGCTTTCTCAATGACTTTGGCCGGGAATGGGAGGAGGGATATGGGGCGGTAGTTTTTAAGTTCAGAGGGGTCTGCTGTGGGTTTCTTCAGGAGTGCGCTGACTTCGACATGTTTCCAGCTTTCTGGGAAGGTGGCAGAGATGAAGGAGCAGTTGATGACATCACGGAGATGGGGTGCGATGGTGGAGTCTGCTTTGTTGAAGATGTGGTGGGGACATGGGTCGGTTGGTGAGCCAGAGTGGATGGAATTCATGAGGCGGATGGTGTCTTCAGTGGTGATTGGGTTCCAGGCGCTGAGGTTGTTAGAGGGCGGTTTAGGTTCTGAGGGGGGTGGAGAGGATTGTTTGTTGGAACTGTTTTCGAAGCTGTTATGTATGTCGGCAATTTTGTTGTAGAAGAAGAAGGATAACTAATCGCAGAGGTCTTGGGAGGGAGTGATGTCGTTTGAGGCTGCGGTGGGGTTGGTGAATTCTTTGACGATGTTGAATAGTTCCTTGCTGTTATGGGCGTTGTTGTCGAGTCGATTCTTGAGTGCTGATTTCTTGGTGGATCGGATCAGCTGGTGGTGTTTGTGGGTGGCTGCCTTGAGGGTGGTCATGTTGTCGGTGGTTGGGTTTTTTCTCCATGTTTTCTCGAGGGTGCGGCATAGCTTTTTGGATTTCTTAAGGTCATCGTTGAACCAGGGGGCCTTTTTGCTGTCTTGTTTGGTGTGATGGTTTTTCAAGGGTGCTAATTCGTCAGCGCTGTGAGTGATCCATTGTTTGAATTTGATGGCAGCTTGGTTTGGGTCCGATGAGAGGGCGGGGGAATTTTGGTTGAGCGATGTGAGGAGTTGGTCGGTGGTGATTTTGTTCCATTTTCTTCGGGGGATAGGTTGTGGGGGGTTGTGGGTCGAGGTGGTTTTGTAGCTGAAGTGAACACAACTGTGGTCCGTCCAGTGGAGAGCTGTGGTGCGGTCGAAGGAGATGTGTTTGCTGGAGGTGAATATTGGGTCAAGCGTATGTCCGGCTACATGGGTGGGGGTGTCAACAAGTTGTTTGAGGCCGAGATTGGCCAGATTGTCAAGAAGGGTGGTGGTGTTGCTGTCGTTTTTCTTGTCCAGGTGGAAGTTGAGGTCTCCTAATAGAATGTAGTTCTCGGAGGCGAGGGCATGTGAACTGATGAAGTCAGTGATGTTTTCGCTGAATTGTTTACGGGTTCCTGGAGGCCTGTAGATGAGGGTGCCTCTGAGTGTGGTTTTAGGGTCGGTATGGACCTGGAAGTGGAGGTGTTCGTCGGTTGTAAGGATATCGTCGGAGCTGGTCGTGATTTTGATGGTGTTCTTATGGACGGTGGCGATGCCTCCTCCTGTTTGGACGGTGCGGTCTTTTCGGATAATCTTGTAATTGTCCGGGATGGCTATGGCGATGTCGGGTGTTGATGATGCGTTCATCCATGTTTCAGTAAGGAAGGCGACGTCCGGTGATGTAGTGTTGAGTAGATCCCAGAGTTCGGTGGCGTGTCTGTGGACCGAGCGGGTGTTCAGCAGGATGCACTTCAGGTGGTTAGAGTCGGAGCTGTGTTTGGGGTTAGTGGATGTGGTATAGGTCTTGATGCTGGTAAATTTGCAGGAGTGGCAGGCGAAGGGTCCATGTCTGTGTCCTGGGGCAGCTACGCAGCATAGAGGTGTGCGTCCGGGGTTGAGGGCTAGGAGGGTGGCGGCGTCATACGTTATGCTGGAGGAGTGCGGTTTGCGGGGGCCAGGGGGTCTGGCACTGGGCGCGATACAGGCGCGGACGGGCTTACCTTTGGCGCACCTTCGGCGCGCATGTGGCGTGACCGCTGCGCGTGACTGCTGCGCGCAAAGGCATCTGTCATATGTGGATGGTGGAGGGGGCGGGGGCGAGGGAGGGTCAGCTGGGAGGCGGTAGCGGGGAGGAGACACGGGTCAGGAGGGACACAACAACAACAACAAAATGGCTGCTTAATACTAAAAGCGAAACGGAGCACAGCCGAGGACCGGCAATGAATGAATTAACAGTCTGCGGCAATTATATTTCCAGACAAAGCAGCGCTAACGTGCACTATGCAAATAAGCTGATACAGTTTTTATTTTTAAAATGCGCTGGCTACGTTGCGTTTAATTCTGCAAAGCTGTGCAAGTGGTCACGATTGCACTGTGCAGACTACTATACCAGGACGGGTCCAGGCAGCAGGGAAGCAGGCAGCGGTGAGGCACACGATCAGGCAGCAAGGAAGGGAGCGTGGGTGAGCGACCGCTTCGGGGCAAGCCCAGGTGGTCATCTGATGAGAGGGCGCAACTGTACACAGATGCCTCCAGGCAAGGGGGTTTTGGGGCAATATTGGGCTCTGCTTGGTGTGCCAAAAGGTGGCCAGCTGCCTGGCGACGATGTGGCTTCACCAACAATATCACAGCGTTAGAACTCTTAGAAACATGCTGATCTTCTTTGTGTTCCCCCCCTCCTGCCCCCCCCCCTTGAGACCCGAGCAATCAGGTATAACCTGAGTGATGGTTGCCGTGAGTGAAGATGTAAAAAAAGATAAGGAGTCCCCCTATCTTGGTTTGTGGGACCAGGGGAGATAAGTAGAGAAACACAGGGGTGTCCCAAAATAACACAAATGTAATATCCTATCAATTACTGCAAAGCTTAATGCAACAAAGTGCAACTTAATTGATCACACAAACATGAAATACCGATTATGAGAGAGGCAAGGTAGAACTAAAAGTATATTGTTACAAGTTTGGTATAGTAATCATCTGCATCAGACCAACACATTAGCTCAAGAATTAATGAACAGTCTATTGTCAATGGAGTAAAAAATATTATGAATATTTATTATATATAGCTGTCTGGAAACAGTTTGCAATTTGTAATGTATTTAGAAAAACATATGCTAATCAACATAAGTATATATGAATCACAAAATGTAATAATCAATCACATAATACATAATTACTTAGAGTACATAAATGGTAATTTTGTGTTTTTTTAACAATGCAGAATCTGTCCTGAAGAAGGTGTTTTATTCACAAAAAGCCGAAACGCCGCGTCAACACTTGTTTGTTCCTGATTCTTTTTAATCTTTTTTATAACAAATATGTACTCTATGTAATTATGTGATTGATTATTAAATTTTGTGATTCGTACTTATGTTGATTAGCATATGTTTTTAAATACATTACAAATTGCAAACAGTTTCCAGACATTTATATGTATTAAATATTCATAATATTTTTTACTACATTGACAATAGACTGTTTATTGTCGTAGTAGTAATACTTTATTCGATATTAGCATATCAAAAAAGTACATACATTCATATAAAACGATTTTGTTAAAAATATACATTTTCATAAAGTAAGAGAATAAAACAATATTTACAATAAAAAGCCATTTGAAAGCATAATTTAAAGTGCAGTGATAATGAGAAACATATATAAATTACTAGCAATATATATAAAGGCTACACTTTATTAGCATTTAAAAACCTAATTCGAGTGAGCCAAGCACTTGACAAATATTTTGCCACTCCGCAGACAATAAGGGAGGATGTTGTATCTGTTGTGAAGATACGGAGGGCAACCCGGAAATCTCTAACCCCCAGCTCCATACAGACTGGTTTCAGCCACCTCAGTCTTGCCCTTTTATAAGCTTTACAACCAAACAGAAAGTGTGGTAAAGATTCTGATTTACAGGGGCAGCATGGGCATGTACCGTTTAGGGCCCTTGAACCTTTCCAGCGTTCCGTGAATTTATTAAGGGGTAAAGTCCCATACCTCATCTTTGAGAAAAGTGATCTATCTCTTGATATTCTGATGAGGTCTAGAAACGGTTCCAACTTCCTGGTTGGCTTATGTTCCAGGAACTGTGTGGTTAGGGGGCCCCAATTCGGATTCCTACATTCTTCTGTGTCTACCCATTCCCAGTAAATTTTCTTGACTACTTGCTTTGGGGGAGGGGACTGAGTAGTCCAGAATTCTGTCAAACCCAGCTTCGTAACCAGTTGCCTTAGTTTATTTACCCACTGTATTTTACTCGCACTGTTCAAGGTGATTAGTTCATCCAACACCAAAGCATAGTTTGCTAGCTCCGGGGTCCTCCTCAGGCGCACCCAAAACAACAAGGGGCAAAGATGAACTATATCTAAAATAGAGCATTTGCCCATGTCAGAGAAAAGGGGTTTCAGCGGAGTTGAGGTAGGGAGGGATACTAAATCTCTTATAAATTTGTTCTTCGCTCGGACTAAATCTTGAACATTTTCACCACCCCAAAGTTTGGCACCATATGTTTCAGAGGGCAGCGCTCTTCCCTCATACACAGCAAGAACCGGGGCAATAGGCCTGCTGACTGACAGTCGCTGGCTCCTTAAGATAGCACCTGAGACTCTCTTGAGATTTAAAAGCATCTTGGCCACGTGGGAATCCCACCTCATTTTGCTGTTTATTCTTATTCCCAGGTAGTCAAACTCCTCTACCACCTCAAGAGATGACCCATTAAGGAAGATATTAATTTTCTTTGCCTTCTTGGTAGGGGGTGACACCATCAACTTTGTTTTATTAGTATTGATAGTCAATCCACGTTTGTGACAGAACAGACTGAATCTGTCCAATAATTTTTGCAAACCAGATGGGGTTTTGGCCAACAGGAGGGTATCATCTGCGAAGAGGAGTGTTGGTGTTTTCTCCCCTGCCAGGACCGGGGCATCAGCACCGTGCTCCCTCAAATGGTCCACCACCCCATTGACAAAGAGGGAGAACAGTGTCGGGGCCATCACACAGCCCTGGCGCACCTCCCTGTTCACAGACACCCTCCCTGTTAATTGGCCCTGGGTCCCCCATCTAATCCTGGCGCAGCTATCCTCATGGAGTTTAAATATCAATTCCAAAAGATAGCGTGGGAACCCCATATCCCGAAGCACCCTCCAAAGTTTTGCTCGGGGTACTAGATTAAAGGCACTTTTAAGGTCTATAAATGCCAGGTAAAGATTCCCCTTCATAACAGTTACTGTCTTCCAGTAGATTGCCCAAAACCTAAATACTTGATCCATAGTGCCCACGTTTTTACGAAAGCCTGCTTGGAAGTGGGAAAGTATATTCTCCTCCTCCAACCATCTATCCATCCGATTTACAATGACCCTGCCAACTACTTTCTGCATGGCATCGATTAGACTAATCGGCCTGTAGTTGGCAGGGTCCTCCCTATCACCTTTTTTAAATATGGTAACCACTTCTGCACCTTTCCACGAGTCGGGCACAGGGTGACCACCAAGGATCAAATTCATGAGGGGAGCAATGAAAACCGACCACATCTTAGGATCGTATAAATATAGATCACCTGGTAGCCCATCCGGGCCTGCTGCTTTTGAGGGAATTATATTCTTAATGGCAGCAAGAACTTCCTGGGGTGTGAAGAGTTCAATAGCTATGGATCCCTCGCTACCCGGGTCATTTTGCCCCCTGCAAAATGAGGCTACTTCATCTTCATCACAGTATAATTTTGAAAAATGCGAATGCCATTGCTGTTCGGTTATGTGGTTGGCGAGGGGCTCTACTCCACTTCTATCTAGAGTATTTATCAGGTTCCAGAATGGGCTAAGGTTCTTAGCGCTGGCAGCCAACTTTAGTTCCTGCCAGAATTCCTCTTCCCAGTCCCTCTTAGCATTTATAATGCAAATTTTATATTCCCTTCTAGCTAACCGCAATGCAGTTGTATCCTTCCTTCTAATAGCATCTGCTATGGCCCTTCTCCTCTGCCTGCACTGAGCTGTATACCATGGAGTGCTAGCTTTTACAGGGTTCTTCCTTTTTGAACCCCCACTATCTTTTATCATGAAGAAGGAACCAATTTTCTTTATTAGGGTGTTATAAGAATCTACAAGGCTGAAGTTTTGGTCACTGTAGGGATCCATGGATTTAGAAGCAAATACCCTTGCTTCCAATTCCACCCAACCTTTAATACAAAGTAGACTATCTTCTTGGTACAGCACCCTGTTCCATTTAAGTCTACGATTGCCATCAGACGGGACTACTTCTTTTGTGGTCATTAAAGGAGCCTCGGGCGAGTCCCTCGCCCTCCCCCATTTTATTTCCATACAGAGCGGATTATGGTCACTGTCCTGTGACTGTGTGACTACCATATCCACTAATCTACTCCATGAGCTAGTATCGAGGAGGATGTAATCAATACGGGACGGGCAGCTGAGTTTATTATAGGTCATAGCACCATTTGGGTCCGAAATTGTCCTGACGGTTAAGGCACGTAAATTATATTCTACAGTTAGGGCGTTTAATTGGATCGCTCTTGGGGTCCACTTTTTAATAGGGGCGAGAGTCAGGGGTGGGATTGACTTTTTAGTCAAGTCAAGTCAAGTGATTTATATAGCGCGCTACATACCCAGAGGGTCTCAAGGCGCTTGAGGAAGGGTGGGGAATTACTTGTCGAATATCCAGGTTTTAAGTTGCTTTCTGAATGTTAGGTGGTTCTGAGTGAGGCGAAGGTGAGTGGGAAGTGAGTTCCAGGTTTTAGCTGCCAGGTAGGAGAAGGATCTGCCTCCCATGGTGGTTTTGTTGATGCGAGGTACAGTTGCAAGGGCTTGGTTGGAGGATCGTAGCTGGCGGGAGGGGGTGTAGAAGGAAAGTCGTGAGTTGAGGCATTCGGGTCCAAGTTCGTAAAGTGCTTTGTGTGCGTGGGTTAGGAGGCGGAAAGTAACCCTCTTGTTAACGGGGAGCCAGTGGAGGTTTTTCAGGTGGCCAGAGATGTGGTCTTTACGCGGGATGTCTAGTATGTCTTCTACCGTTAGGGGTTCATATGTACAATTAAAATCTCCCCCTATGACAACACTGGACAGTGGAGCAATCCCTGCTAGCGCCCCCTCAAGAAGAGCTATAGTGGGTGAAATTTGTCCTCCCGGGGACCCACGTGCATAGACATTAAACAGCTCAAAAGAGTGTTTGGAATGCTGGCCCTTTACAGAGATATACAAGATGTCCCGGGATGGCAGGGAATGAGGAGTGACCATCAGATTGAGTGCTACTTTAATCCAAATATGTAAGCCCCCTGAAGGTCGGCCTCTCCCTATACTAGTAGCAGGAATAAAGTAGGTGGAGAAACCACATTTGTATTGGGGGGAAACACTCCACATTTCTTGGAACATACAGATATCGAACCTCTCTATAAATTCACTCCATTCTGCTTTTAACAAATTTATAGTCCCGCTATATTCCAAGAAATTAACTTGATAATTTTCGTCTTTGGAGTAGCATTGCTAGTGGTTAGGTCTGGGGATATACCTCCTAAGCCTAAAATTGTGGACTTATCCACTATGGGCGCTACCTTAGGGTTCCCATCCCTGCGGTGGGTGGCCTCATCAATGATCACCCTGCCTTCATTACCAATTGTTTGTCGGTCATCATTTTCTAAGCTCCCCAACCGCATAGAGTGTGATGGGACACCAATGTCCATATTAATGTGAAGACTAGTTTTAACACAATGGTTATGAGTAGGGATGACCCCCGGGGCCTGGCTACAAAGTCAATCAACTCCTTCCATTCCCGCAAACATGGAAAACTGATTAAACGTGGGGATGTTGAACCTGAGCTGGTTTTGATTAAAGGCACTTGCCCTGCCCTTTTTCAGATTTGGTAACTGAATGCAGGGAGGTCAACCCCCAAGCCGTAGTGCCATAGCAAAAAGAAGGCCTTCGGCTGCAGCGATTGCCATATTATATAAAAGGTGAGTGCCGACTCATACCAACCATCTATACATACCGGTTCAGGGTATAGGGCCCTTCATAACATTATCTTCCCCTTTGTTTGTAGAATTTTAATTGAGAAAAAATCTTTCTACACATTATCGGTGGGTCCCCCGGACAGCTTATAGCTGGCACCAACTTGTCAAAGGTAAAAATGACAAAAATGTGAATAACGAATGGCAATTCTATAAGAGATATTAAGTAAAATCTGGCTGCAAAAATACTCTTATACCTTACAGTCCCCAAAATCGGTGGGATATGCCAGCAGAACGCTCTTATCAAATAAAGAATTAAGAAATAGCGCAACAACTCCAGTACATGACTGAGTCTAACACATCCCCCCTGTTTTTAACATTGAGGTACGTACCATATTGGAATTATGGTGAACACATTAGAATAAATAGTGGTTTGCACAGATGGAAGATCTAAGTCTTTCTCAAGTATAAGGTTAGAGAGAGAGAGAGGCATTAAAAAATATTGAACAAAATGTATGTTGGTGGTAAAAGAACACGAAGGAGCATAACTGTAGCACTAAATCAAGAAAAGAAAATTGCCCCTCGTAATTAATGCTTACTAGATTAAGCATAATTGTATTGTTTTTTTTAAAAAAAAGAAAAGGAATGTCTGTGACCAATTACGGTTTGGTAATTTTGTGTTTTTTTAACAATGCAGAATCTGTCCTGAAGAAGGTGTTTTATTCACAAAAAGACGAAACGCCGCATCGACACTTGTTTGTTCCTGATTCTTTTTTATCTTTTTTTATACCATTTATGTACTCTATGTAATTATGTATTGTGTGATTGATTATTAAATTTTGTCATTCGTATATACTTATGTTGATTAGCATATGTTTTTTAAGTACATTACAAATTGCAAACTGTTTCCAGACAGCTATATGTAATAAATATTCATAATATTTTTTACTACATTGACAATAGACTGTTTATTAATTCTGGAGCTAATGTGTTGGTCTGATGCAGATGATTACTATACCAAACTTGTAACAATATACCTTTAGTTCTACCTTGCCTCTCTCATAATCGGTATTTCATGTTTGTGTGATCAATTAATTTGCACTTTGTTGCATTAAGCTTTGCAGTAATTGATAGGATATTACAGTTGTGTTATTTTGGGACACCCCTGTGTTTCTCTGCCGTGAGTGAAGTACAGCCACCCGCCACACCTCTTTAATCATAGGGTCAAAAAACGGCTAAGTGCCACCCTGTGTGGCTGAGGCCAGTATTTTCAGCTAAGCTGAAGAAGTACCCCTTATAAAATATATCTCGCACGTGGAAAGGTGAAAAAGCAAATGCAAAAACCGTGATCTGAATTATTCTTAAGATTAGTATGACATTTTTAGAGAAAAAAGAAAGACATTTCATGTTAATATCTGTTAATGTCTATATTTGACAAGTTCCTTTAGCATTCCTCTTGATGCTTTTAATCTAGGTACTTCTTTTTTTAGATTTAATCTCGTCAAGGTATTCGGCGGCTTTAATTTCGGCCAAGAAGACCTGAGAGTTCCCGCTAAAGATGACTTTGAGCCTGGCAGGGTTCATGAGATAGGCTTCTGCTCCTGCCTGCTGAACTGGAAAAATCAGTTGCCTTAGGCGCCACCTTCGCTCCACTGCCTGGTGACAGAAGTTTGGTTTAGCAAAGAATCTGATCCCATTAGCCCCTTTTTTGGAGTTAGGACGGGCTTGATCGTAGATGAGTTGTCTTAGTAAAAAGTTTCCAAAATAAACTAGAAACACCCTTGGGTGCCCACTTTCCGTGCCGCTGTTGCCGCCGCCGCGCTGTCTCCTTAGGTTGAAGGGGAAGCGGTGGGCCCTCTGCACCTCTCGGTCCCAATCCCAGGTAGGATGGTCAGGAAAAGAGTCTTGTAGGTGCTTCACAATAAACCTTCTGGGGTCCTCCCCCTCTTTACCTTCTGGAATGCCCAGCAAGCGTAGGTTGTTCCTTCGCTGGCGATTTTCCTGCTCCTCCATCTTTGTCATTATATCTCCCAGGCAAGCGGTGTTGGCTTCGCTTTGCTTTTTGACTGCCGTAACTTCAGTCTCCAGATATTCCGTGCACCCCTCTATCATAGTAACACGATCACTTATGTCTGTGCATGTTTTATTTAGACGTCCGAGGCCACCTTGCACTTTCTTAGCTGCACTCTTTGCTGCCTGGCTGTCCGCCCACACCTCCTCTTGGAATTCTTTGATAGACGCCAGTATTGAAGCTAAAGAGGGTTCGGATGAATCAATGACGGCTGGCAGTCTCTTTACCTTTTCCCAGTCAGTCTGCTGCGCCTCCTCGTCTTCATCTAGGGGGTAGGACATTTGCGAGTCTGAGTAGTCCTACTTCAGTTGGCTCCTTCTTTTTCCTTTGCTTCTTCCCTTTTTGGCGCGCACTGTCCCTGTGTCTTTAGCCTGTTCCTAACTGTCGCCATCCCCTTCGCTTGAGCCAAGGCCCCCTTCGTCTGAAGATGTCCCGGTACCATCAGAGACAGAATAAAAATGTTCGGGCCCTACGTCCGGGGTCCAGGGTGCTTGAGACCCAGCCGCTGCTTCCACGGCCTGGATATAGTTGATTATCCCGGTCACGGGTGTACTTAGTGGGGCTCCAGGCTTCTCAGACCTCTGTGCAAGCAGATCTCCCTTGTGTGTTCCGTTTAGACCCAGTTGGCTTGCCTGGTCAGTGTCAGTGTCGGTTTCGGCTAGGAGAGATGAGGGAGTAAAGTCTTCCACTCCACCTACTCGTTCTGATGCAGCCACAGGGTTATTTTGAGACGATACCTCGAGCCCCCCATGTACTACGTCAATCTCAGGGTCCTGGGCTAATGTGGGTACAAGAGTTTTAGACAGGGTTATGTCCAGGTCTGGGGAGACTATCGGCAGAGGGTTATTGTTTGCACTAATGTTATGGCTTAATCCTTTACTCTGTCCTTCAATCTGCCCTTTGGCCCCTGGGAATATTTTGGCTAGTGTGGGAGCGCCAATTGTATTAGTACAGTCTTTGCCTGCGCCTGCGTCTGCCCCGGCTCCACTGGGTTTTACAAGCAGTTTTTTAGCGCCACTAACCTCATGCCGGGTGCGGCTGTTGCAGGTGCCGCCCTCCATTGAAGCATTCTCTCGAGGCTCCGTGGCGTTCTTGGCTTTGCTCCCTCTCTTGATCCCCTGCCGCTCATATTATTACAGTTTTTCAGGCCCCTCCGGGACTCCCCTGCTCCACACCACGGGCTGCAACCGGTCGCCAAGTTTCCCAGAATTATAAGGGCGTCCAGGGAGAAAACTGCCAACAGCCAGGTCAGCATCTGTATGTAGTGGGTCCTCTGAGTCCGCTCCCGAGGATTGCGTGGGTCTCGAGGCAGAGAGCAGAAGCCCCAAGGACTTATTCTTGCCAAAGCTACTGCTCTGCTTCTTCTTAGCAGCGCGTCTCTCCTCGCTGCCTGCCAGCGCCTCTGCTCGCACATCGCAGGCCGCCTAGCCAAGCATACGCAACTGGCGTGAGGCGGATGGCTGCTCGACCACTCTTCACTCCGGAACCATCACTGCTCCCAAATTACTCCAACTGAAGGAGTAGATCTGCTTTCCGTTCTCAAGTTTTGAGTTGATGACGAAAACTTGGTCCCTAAAGATAATGAATTTGCTGATTTAATGATTTTGAATTTACACCAACACATTACATGCTCAGATCACATAAAACGAAATCCCGTAGATCTGATCTGGGCATATAATTCGAATTGCCTGAATATAATCATCCTTCCTTGCATATGGTCCAATCAGTATTTGATCAGCGTTTGTATTCTGGTAGATTTTTCTAACTTGATCCACAAGCAGGAAATGAAACCATACACACATGGCGATACATTAATACAGAGCCAGTGTTATCAACACTTTCAAACCCCTCCCCCCTTGTAGTGTAGTTCCTATTTTCCCAATAGGCCCTGCGCATTGGAATAACAAACAGTAGTATGGACGTAGAAGTGCGGATCTTCCAGGTCTCAACTGACTATGCTAAACTTAATTGGGTTTGTTACCAACTAGCTCAGAGGTCACTGGAAACTTTCTTGACTGAATAGGAAGTGATCAGCTTCCCTGGTACAGACAAGAAGGGATTCAGAAAGTAGCAGTTTTAGTTAAGTTGGTTTTGCCAAGGTTTGCTTCAAGAATTCTCTCTAAGGGTTTAGTCAACACCATACCTCTGAAATAGAATGTTGGAGGTCTGGTATCTCCTTCCAGGGACTCGATATCCCAGTCACTCGCAAGAGTAGGCTGGAAACGCCGGAGCTGGATTTTCTCGGCAGGAGAAAAGACAGCGTCTCTCTCAGCGCGTCGAGGAAGAGGAGGAGGGGCAGCGTCCGCGGGCAGCTTGTATCTGCTGGGCTCTGAAGGGGACAGCTGTTCTGCTCCTATGTGCACCACACCATCGCTCGCTGATATCGTTAAGGCAGCGATAGCATCAGTATCAGCGTGGCATCGATAGCTTCAGCTTCAGCGTTTGCTTAAGACAACGTTGGTAATATTTATACCTGAAAGGTGCCTTGTTTGACGTAGGTTTTTGGACATAAGACGTCAATAAAGATGTCACTAGGAAGTGATCGTCTCTCAGTGCTCATTAGAGTTCTATTACTAATCAAAACATAGCAAGCGGGGCTTACCCAGGTTGCTGACTTTTTATCTTGTTGAAGAACTCGGAGTGTAATCTAGTAATCTTAGATAGTGGCTCTGCTGTGTCATTTGCTCTAATGAGCTACAGAGGAAGCTGCAGAGGAAGTGATTCTGAAATGTGGCTCTGTTCGTGTTAGGCCAGAGACGAGTTTCTGAATTTTGCATTTGATCGATTATGCCAATATAGGGGTACAAAGAGATTATAGCCGTATAGGGGCATAAGGTCACAATATTGATCAGGGTCCTAGATTAGAACGTGACACCCACTCCACGAATTTATGTCCATCAATTTACTAAAACTATAGCAAAAGATGCATGTGTAACATTACCCACCCCAAAATATATATATGCATTTGAAATGGCGTATCTGAACTACGTGGTAATTTCGGTACTGTACGTCTTTAAGCATAGAAGTCATTCAAAATTATAGCATATGTAATCAATGAACGATTTTGCAAAATAATTACACATGAAATATCTCTTAATACAGAAAACAAAGGCGAGATAATTTCATCACATATAAATGCATTGCTGTAAAATGTGCTAGAGGCTGATGTAAAGTTATTATGTCTCTAGATTTACCTAAAAATAGAAGCTTCTGTGCTATATGAATAGGTCTACTTTAAGCAAAGAATTTTTCGTGCCAGAAAAGGTAAATATTTTCAATAAGTGTTCAATTAAAAAAAAAATTCTTGTTGAACGGGGGAATAGGGTTCCAACGTTTTTCAGCAGTTTTTGTTGATCAAAACTGAAAGCCGAATTCGGAGTTCATGGGAACGCTGTGTGTCGGAATGTTTCTCTAAAGTTATTATTTCTGTTCAGGGGAGAACATCATATCAGACAGGCTCTCAAAGAATTGGTCTACAAAATCAGGTGACAGTTCGACCAAGTTCGATAGTGCTGTAACTTGGCAGGTGTGAGAATGATTGCTGTCATCAAAGTCTGGATCAGCAATGCTCATAGATGGTCGTACCTGGGTGATGTTGCTTTTATTTCTCGCTCCACTGTCACCACCTAGTCGTAGCACAGGAGTCTCAACGAATGCCGTCATCAGGATTGGTAGCCGCTGGGGACAACATAATGCATGAGCCGTTATCGGACTTAGCAAAGTATCGATATCCATTGGTACTGCTGATGGAAGTGCAAGACAGATGTCCAACACGCACTCATCTCCGCATAGCATACATCGAAGCACAGGTAAGATGCAGGATTGCCATATAGGTCTGAATGAAAGAATCCAGGTCATGTTCAGATCTCTCAGCCTGGCCAATCCAAGGACTCTAGTTATTCTGTCCCGGTAGCGGATTGCTAGGATCATTTCTTTCATCCTTGTAGGAGTCATGTCTGAGCTTTGGCTTGCCATATCGGAGCAGGAGGGTCAAAAATAAAATGCCTGCTACAAGTCCCAAAAATAGGGGTATGCCGCCAAAGACTGAATGTACAAAATTAGGAATGATTCCCAGAATTGCTTTGAATGGTGTTAGCAGTCCCGTAAAAATCGTCTTAAATATGCCTGGGATGCCTATGGCACTAGACATGTTAAGAATTTGGCTAAGCATTTCTGTGAAATGCACGGGGCAATTTGTTGATAAAAGGTCATGTATCTCCGTAGCCGTCCTTGCAACTAGGAGATCATACGTCTCTTTTGATGACGTGATGGGCACTGTTGTCTGCAAAAGCACAGACTTCATTCTGCTTAAAGTATCAGTTTGTATAGAAGAGAAATTCAAACGAGGCAAATCGGAGTGTCGGTGTCTCCAGGGCTGTTTGGAAACAATGCTTGCATACAGCATTTGACCATGGATGTTACGCTTACGAGATAGGCTTTTCCTGGCAAAAGGCCACAACATCTGTGATCCGTTATTAGAATGTAACTCCCATTTGCGAGTTGCATAAAGAAAGGCTCTATCTGCGTTGCAGGTGTGACATGCTGGTGGCATGAAAGGTTGTTAGAATTACCTTCACAGGCTCCGTGTAAATTAATACCCTGGCACAAAAGTATACCGCTTAGTGAACGTTTACAGTTTTCACCACTAAGAAATACATTTTTGTTGCTGTCACTATAGCATGTGTGTATATATGGTAATTTCCATGTTGACTTAATGTATCCTTTACCCAATCATTCATACTGGCCAGTAGGTATGTATTCAAGGCATTTTTTAAATCGGAAAGTTGTTATCGGAATTGTGATAATCACGTGTATTATCCATTCAGTGACAGGACTTTCTGACATTGTCAAAGGTAATCTCTCAAGTTTTTCGATGCTCAGGATTGTATAGTCTGCTCCTTTCTGTGCCAAGCTGATTTGTTTATCAGTAAGGTTAAAGATGGAAAACAATGACGTTGTGTCGATTAAACGCCAAGGCACATAGCCTGAACAAAGATTTTGCAGCGTCCAGCCTAACTGTACAATAGAACGCAATTGTGACTGGCCATGCTGTAACATTAGCAAGTCTTTGTCTATTATATCTATGGCAGATGATACAATGCTGTCCAGTGAATATATTCTGGAGGACAGAGTCATTAACTCATTGTCCACAACAGAAAGTGATTTTTCCAAATTAATACGATCAATTTCTCGTATTTTTTCAGCTGTTTCAGTTTGTGTGACTTTCCAAGCCTCGTTGTATACTGCATAGATACTGGTCGCTATGAAACGTTTTTGACGCTGTTTGCGTGGTCCCATAATGAAATCGCGCAAATCAGCACCATCTTTAAGTAAAGACAAGTGTTGCTTAATTTCAGCCAGTGTGGATGATTCTAGCCATTCAAGGCACAGCTTCCCTACACTGTATGTTGTTACTATCCCTGGATGTTGTCTCTGGGAGTATCTAGGGTCTTGTCTGGACATTGTGAACCCCTGTGTTTTATTCAGGAATCTATCTTGACAGTTGTTTGTGTCAGTAGGCCAGATTAACCACTTTTTCCAATCAGGATGTGTTCTGTTTAGATGTAACATTTTAGATACGTCTTTCTCAATATCTGTTGTTGCATTATCAGGTATTGGCTTTGGAATAGACGGTTTGTTAAGGTCCTTGATCTTAGCTAGGCCAAGACAAGTTGTTTGTTGAATTGTTTCATTTAAAAACATTATTTGTTCTGGGATCATGCAGGCTCGAAATAGTGCTTCTAGGCCTTGTACCTGCCACTCTTTTGTGCCCCAGATTGTTTTTGTTTCAATGTTATTTTTCCAATAATCAAAACCAAATGTCATAATTTTTTCATAAAATGCTTCTGAATATATCAATTTAGTATTTGTCAGCATTGTTTTCAATCCTGTTTTATCTAACAGTTTGTAATAAAACGTTTCTGCATCACTGGTGTTAAACCCTGAGAAGTACTTGAATTTCTCATAGAATGTTTTAGAACTGCTTTTAGGTGGTGTAGCACAATGTTCCCATTGGTTATACTTAAAACATTTCTAGGCTGTGCAGATTTATGCAAGTAATGGTCACCATAGTGTGTGTAGCAGAACATCTGTTCATAACTAGACGAACCTTGTAAACAATCATGTTCTGTGAATCTAGCTGACATTACTAAATCAGACATCATATTATTAATACTTTCAAAAGTCCCAATCATCAGAGAATGTACTAGGTTTTACAAAGTCACTTAAGGAAACCTTGAATTGATGAGGATACTTCAGGATTTCGACCGGACCATATATTTCATAGTCCGTTTTCTCCCATACTACCCCACCGGTTATTGGAATGGCTGTGACATTTACTGTTGACAGTTCTCTTTTCTTCACGTGGGATGATCTGTATGATTTGAGGACTAAGTTGATGTTCTGACTTGCTGTGTCCATTGAATTGTAATAAACTTTCCTAAAATTAAAACTAAAATTAGGCATAGTAGGAGTATGAATACCCCTGAAATAATCCAATGCTCAATCAATGGTGCATCCAGATATACTTCTTTGATTTGTTGAAAGAGTTCTGTTGCTTTTTCTTTAAAAGTCTTTTTTGTTTCCGGCATCACTTCGGTGTTGCTTTGATCCTCAGAAAAGTTGTCGAAGTTGATGAAGTAGCCAGAGGCAGTTCTGTCAATTGTTGGGATTGTTCTTTCAATTTGTCTTTCGGTAGCACATTCTGATGCCACATCATTGTAGACTGGTGTTTCTTGACGAACTGTTTCAATCTGTGTCTCAAGAGGCATGAGTTCCATGGCATTATTGCGTAGTCCCTCTCTGTGCACTGCAGGCTGATCAAATGGGATTAGTCTTTCAGTTTGAACCTCTTGGATTGTTGCAAGTTTGGGTATTCTGTTGTTTCTCGGGAGTCCACTGGGCCTACTGTTGATTATAGGCCACATGCTTGTGGTTTTACCAGGTCGATTGATACAACTCTGTTCTCCTTTTTACCAGCAAGGGGCGGTAGTACTACTGATCTTGTTCCGTTGATTGCTAAGACAGGTACTGCTTTTCTGTAAGAAGGCCCAAATTCCTTCTTCACCGATATTTTTTCTCTGACTAGATCCCCAATCTTTGGAATCCAGACAGGCCTTGCTGGGGCTGGTGGTGCCTCGTCAGTGGTAGCTGGCTGTTGCTTTAACTTTATGTTGCTTAAGGATTTTCTTGTTTCATTCAAGTCCTGTAAAACAGCCAAACGATCTTTGATGTCAAAGTCTGTTTTCTTATCTTCTGCCACTGATATCTGACTATCTAAGTCCTGAATTAGCATTCTAGTTCCGAACAATCGTTCGTATGGGCTGAAACCTTTTAGAGAATTTCTTGGCAAGTTGTTTAGACTTAACTGGACACTTATTAAATGTTTGACCCACCCAGCACCTGAACCTAATACCTTCGCTGTTATAGATTGCTTTATGTCCCGGTTTTTTCTTTCTAACACACTGTTCCCTTCGGGTTGTGACGGACAAGAATACCGCAACCCAACTCCCATGCTGGCCATGGCCTCCTTACAAGCTTGAGAGCTGAAAGCAGGACCCTGGTCAGAATGGAACATGGCAATTGCGTATGTGCCGATAAAGACTTGCAGATCTTTCATAACCGTTCTGGCGTCAGCCGAGCGCTGGGGCCACATCCATATGAATCTGGTACAGGAATCCACTGCGACCATGATATATTTATAGTTGCCGTCCCTTTGTAGGGGACCACAGTGGTCCAGGTAAACACATGCAAATGGTTTATCCGAGATGAGAAGGGGTGTCTGCGCTGGTCGTTTTACTGTTGATACTTTCATTCTTTGGCATATTTTGCATTCTAATACATACTTCTTAGTTTGTATTCTCATGCGAGGCCACCAATATCTCTGTTTTAATAGTGATATTGTTGCGGAAACGCCAGCGTGTGCAGAGGCAAGCCCTTCTTGTGCCGCTTTGATTAGTCCTAACCTGTGTTCCATGTTTGGAATTACTCTATCCCCCACTCCAGGGATTCGAGCAAAAGGAACATTATTCGTATCTGTTAAATATAAGTACTTTTCTGGAAAGCCTTTTGGGAGTGTTTTCTTATTATCTTTTACTGACGCACTGACAGCTTGTAGAATGTCGCTGTCTATTTTTGTTTGTGACCGAGTAATCGCAGCTACGGAAGCCGTTTGCACAGCTGCCTTCGCGACTTCATCAGCCAATGAATTCCCTGCAACGTGAACGCCATCACGTTGATGACTCAGAGTGTGTATCACGTGAGTCTTTTGTAGTTCTTTCTGTAAAACAACTACTTGTTCCCAAAGCATTTTATGCTTTATTGTGCCACCTTTTGCATCTTTGAAACCATTTTCCACCCAATTCTGCAAGTATTCATTATAAGATTGTACGCAATATTAGGAATCGCACGCTATTAGTGTGGGGAATTCGCGATCGGTATTCTAGCGCCATCTTAAATGCTACCAATTCAGCTCGTTAAGCTGAGCAATCTCCTAGAGATTGTGTTTTAGTGACCATTGGTCTAAATTTTCCTTTGTGCCAGCGACCTTTAACAATCGCGCACGCAGCACTGTAAGCTTGTTTGCCCCCAACTGCGGGTTGTGCTGATCCGTCAGTATATATAATACTTCCATATTCTTCTAGAGGCAGGATTTCAATTGGCAGAGGACATTCATATTCATATTGTAAAAATTCCTGTGTCTTTAAATTAGGATCAAATTCGTAAACTACGTCTGTTGCAGCAAGAGAATTAACCCACTGGATCCATCTCGGATGCAAAGCTTTAGCATTAGGAAGGCTTGCTTTAGTTACGGCTTCTAAAGCCGGTATGGGTGTAACGATTATTATTCGTTTACCTTGTGCTAGGGCCCTTTCTTTCGCTACAGCAGTCTGAACCGCAGTTAGAATTTTCTCAGTTGAACTGAATTTTATTTCAGCCTTTGTGTACAAATGTGATTTGTAAGCTATTGGTACCTTTTCTCCCTCATTAGAGGTCAGGTATGTGAATCCGCATCTTCCTGGGATGACTCGGATTACAAGATTGCGTGTGTTGTCACGTGTATCTAATTTTGTTTTTGCTAACATGTCTGTTTGCAGTGTTCTCAAAATTTCTGTGTGTTTTTGAGTCTAAGTGATTGGTTTAAAATCAGGTTTAATTAGTTCGTAGAGAGGTTTAACCCTCTCTGCGTAATTTAGAATGTAAGTTCTACCGAAATTCAGAAAGCCTAGAATCGATTGTAAGTTCTTCAGCGTTTTTGGAGCTTGGAGTACAGCGCACTTCTCTAAGAAGTTGTCCGCTAGACTTTTTCCTTCACTTGATAATTCGTATCCTAAAAATAATACTGTCAGATGGGCAATTCGAGACTTTTTAAAGTTGAATTTGTAACCCTCTGCTGCGAACCCAAGTATAATGGTGTTCACTCTTTTCAAGTGAGTCTCCAAGTCGTCGTCTGTGAGATAGATATCATCTACGTAAGATAATGCCTCGTCATCATATATTTGTAGTAACTCTGTTACTCTAGCTGAGAATAGTCCTGGGCTGTTCTTGAATCCCTGTGGGAGCCTACAGAAATTTTTCTGAGACCCCATTACTGAGAAAGCGGTCAAGTATCAGCTTTCTGGTGCAATATTTTGACAAAAGAAACCATTAGATATGTCTAATGTCGTTTTATATTTTTTCCTAACTATGTTATTCATTAGTGCAGCACTATGTGAATTTTGTACTGCAAATGTTTTGCAACATGCGTTAAGGTGTCTGTAGTCCAAAACTAGACGATATGAATTGTCTGGTTTGGAGACAGGAAACAAAGGATTGTTCATTTGAGAGGTGCATGTTTCAATCACCCCCTGATAGTCAAGTTGATCTAAAATCTCCCTGACTTGTTTTTTAGCTTCTTGCTTAATGGGATACTGCCTTTGTGCAGTCGGTTGACTTTTTAACTGGATTTTGTGAGGAGGAGAGTCCTCATCACATCCTACATGATTTTTATATAATGCTGGTGCCTGGGCTACTGCCCATTTCCTTGCATAAGTATATTTTTTGTGAATCGGAATGTGATTCGAGAAGGCAGGCATAATCATTTCTTCGCCACGAGGGCACTCCCTGACAAACTCTGGGGGCCAATCTTTTTCAGCTAACAGAATATCATAGCCTTTTGAGAGTTTATCCCAAAATAGACCCCTTATATTCCTAGTCTTATCACCCTCTATACGCAATGTTATTTCGTATATCTTATGGGGCTCGCTAACTCTGGTGTCGGCAGTTACAACATGAATGTATTCTTTCGTGTCCACTGTCTCCAGATGACTCATCAGGATCTTGCGGGCTATACTGATTTCTGCTGCACTGTCTAACATTGTCTGTGCCCACTCCCCGTTTTTAAACTGTGTCCTCAGTATTCTCAGCATGTTCGATTACTCTAATACTGGCTACCTTCTTTATTGGAAATTGAGATTTTTTATTTTGAGCAGGGTTCCTTGTCTTTGGACTTGGTGTGCTCTCCTGGGTCTGACCGTCCTCTTCTTTCCGATTTCTGCGAAAAAGATCGAGAGGGACTTGTATCAATACTTTGATATCTATCAGGCTTCTTCAAATTATCCCTATTTCTAAAGTTTTCTCAGAGGGCTCCCTCTGGGGAGACTGGTGTTCTCGAGTCGGAGTTCTTTCCCTCCGTCGAGGAGACCTTCCTCTGGACTGGAAAACGTTTTCCTTGGGAGTGGATTGTTTATTTCCATCCCAGCTCTTTTTAGGAGTGTTAGAATTATTTTTAATAAATAATTTTTCATGATTTTCGAGCAGTTGGGGCTTTACTGGTTTTCCACCCAAGCTGTCTCTACCTAGTTCTTCATAGCATTTTTCTATGATTCTGGCAAGCTCAATTAGTTGATCTGTTATATCTGTTTCCTTCAACTTCTGAACTTCTGGCGGATCGCCACAGATGCTGCTTCTCCTTTTATATTGGCTAATAATATAGCCGAGACCTGCTTGAAGTCTTTCAGTAATTTCATACCAAGAGTTAAAGCAGGTTCTGGACCGTATTCATTCTGAATCTGTTTTAGCACTTCTGGTATTACCGCCATGGACGGAAAACCATGTGTTTTTGTGTAAATGGAAGCAAAGACTGTACCCCAAGTGTCACAGTCCTCCACGTGTGGTGCGACCCCCATTGGAAGGCAGATGGTCAAGATTCTGTGTTTCTCAATAGGGGTAGTATTCGGAAATACTGCCTCTATTTGAGTGATTTTCTGCGCTAACCAGAAAGGAATTTGTTCCCGTTTTATGGGTGTTTTACCAAGACATGACTGTATGTTCTGTGGTGTAATTTTATTAGTGTTCCCCTGATGAGGGGTCAGCTGTGGTACATTAACAGTTGATTGGACTGTAGCAGTCCGCATTACATATTGGACTAATTGCCTATGTATTTTAATTAATGTTTTTAGCTGTGCTAAGAGTTCTTCTCTAGACATTTTATCAAGAGACTGGTCTTTTATCATCCGACCAGGTCTCTGAGGTCGGAATCCCTGCACCTTGCTGTTGTCCCTCGGGTAAAGAAAGCGCGCCTTGGCGGACGCTCTTTTGGATTGCTGGCATCTCAGCTATGGAACTCTTTGCCGCTGGCCCTGCGGGGAGCCACTAGCTTGCTGGCTTTTAGGAAAGGCCTTAAAACGTGGCTTTTTACTCAGTAGCCGTTCTCTCTTAAATTCCTGGCTCACTGCTCTTTTTAGTCTTTCATTTGGTGTTATGTTATTATGTTGCAGCTTCTTTGCCTTCTCCAATAAAAGCGCCGGGACACTCTTTTTGAGTAGCCGTGCGCTATAAAAATGAACTAATAACATAACATAACATAACATCAATGTCTGGGTGTGGTGTGTAGCTGGCTAGAACCGGCCATGTTGCTCCTGGTCTACCTAGTGGACCGAGCCTGGTAATATGATCATTATGTTTTAGGGCGCCTTTAAACCAGAGCAGGTGCTCTTGGAATTTTAATGGGATTTCAATCTCCTCGAAATGAGCGTACTCTTCCGGTGGATCCCCTACTATATAGTAGTGGAACTCGTGTGTTGCGGTGTTTGCCGCTGGAAATTTTATCCAAGAATAGAATACCTCTGTCTGCCGATATTCGTGTGCCTCTATCACGAAGACGACTGTGCCACCTTGTGTGGTCAGACCCTTTTCTATAAGTTTTGACGTTATAGTATTTCTTAAATGTGCCGGGATGATTATTGCACCCAGTTCAGTAGTCCCGTCGGGACCCTGCTGAGTCGCATCTACTGCGGCATCAGTTCCGTTGTTTTCTACTGATTTTACAAATGCAGGTTTTGCAGAGCAGGTCTCCAAGGAGACAAAGATTAGGTGCACAATATTTTGGAACACTGTATCCTTCAACGTTGAATAAACCAGAGCTTTACATAGGAATCTCTTCCTACTAAGGTCGGGCGGATTTTAACCTTTCACCCACTCCAGACGTCGATTGGAGTATTTACGGGAGAAAGGGGTCTGTGTGAAAAATGCACGACTGAGTTACTCTAACATCTTGAGTTAGTTTATCGCCTTACCAAACGTTTGGGCGCCATGTAGTGTAGTTCCTATTTTCCCAATAGGCCCTGCGCATTGGAATAACATAAACAGTAGTATGGACGTAGAAGTGCGGATCTTCCAGGTCTCCACTGACTATGCTAAACTTAATTGGGTTTGTTACCAACTAGCTCAGAGGTCACTGGAAACTTTCTTGACTGAATAGGAAGTGATCAGCTTCCCTGGTACAGACAAGAAGGGATTCAGTTTTCCAACAACCGCATAAACATGACAACTTTGCTCCTTAGAATAAGAGTCAATCTCTAGGGTCGTGTGAAACAATAGACAGTTATATTACTCAGTCAGTTTTGTGCAGATTACTTTCACCAATATGCAGAGAATAGAGAGAAGGGCGTTTTCAATAAAAAGGTATTATTTATTGAACAGTCTTTCTTCTCATGCAAGAGAAATGAATTGCCACAATTGCAAGACTAGTTATTATAAAAAGTGCGTACAGTAAGATGAGTATTGCGAAATAATACTGTAAAAGCATTGATATGGTTTCTTAGCCATACAATGGTTTAAAATGAATAAAACATATATACATTCATATATACATTAGGCTAACGTACTCAACTGGTGCTTCTAACTACGCCTACCCCAGTGTACCTGACCTAAGCCTAATACTTGGGAGGGAGTAAGTAAGTAGCAGTTTTAGTTAAGTTGGTTTTGCCAAGGTTTGCTTCAAGAATTCTCTCTAAGGGTTTAGTCAACACCATACCTCTGAAATAGAATGTTAGAGGTCTGGTATCTCCTTCCAGGGACTCGATATCCCAGTCACTCGCAAGAGTAGGCTGGAAACGCCGGAGCTGGATTTTCTCGGCAGGAGAAAAGACAGCGTCTCTCTCAGCGCGTCGAGGAAGAGGAGGAGGGGCAGCGTCCGCGGGCAGCTTGTATCTGCTGGGCTCTGAAGGGGACAGCTGTTCTGCTCCTATGTGCACCACACCATCGCTCGCTGATGTCGTTAAGGCGGCGATAGCATCAGTATCAGCGTGGCAGCGTGATCGCTTCAGCTTCAGCGTTTGCTTAAGGCAACGTTGGTAATATTTATACCTGAAAGGTGCCTTGTTTGACGTAGGTTTTTGGACATAAGACGTCAATAAAGATGTCACTAGGAAGTGATCGTCTCTCAGTGCTCATTAGAGTTCTATTACTAATCAAAACATAGCAAGCGGGGATTTCCCAGGTTGCTGAGTTTTTATCTTGTTGAAGAACTCGGAGTGTAATCTAGGAATCTTAGATAGTGGCTTCTGCTGTGTCATTTGCTCTAATGAGCTACAGAGGAAGCTGCAGAGGAAGTGATTCTGAAATGTGGCTCTGTTCGTGTTAGGCCAGAGACGAGTTTCTGAATTTTGCATTTGATCGGTTATGCCAATACAGGGGTACAAAGGGATTATAGCCGTATAGGGGCATAAGGTCACAATATTGATCAGGGTCCTAGATTAGAACGCAACACCCTCTTCCCATCAATTGAAGACTTTCTCTCCAAAGAAAAATAATCCACTCTGTGGCTCAGACATGCTAGTGACCCACACCCCTCAAATCCAACAGCGTGTTATAAACCGCACCAGACCAGTGCCCTGGTACAAGCCAGAGTTAAAGGAGGCAAAACCTGCATTGCGTCGACACTGGCGGGAAAGTGATGCTAAAGAGGGCAAAATCAAATTTTTAAATTGAGCTTGAGGAATATAAAGGCAAACCCCGTTCCATGCAAAGTCCTCTTAGTTGGCAAAACAAATCTTAGAAGCAAATGAAAATAGTTTTTTGAAATCCTGAATGAGTAGTCGCTCCCAGATGAAATGAGAACTTCCCTGACTCCTATTGAGGCATTCTGTGACAATCTAAATACTTAACAAAAACATTCTTTAAAGATAGTATAAACAATTACAGCAGCAGTAATTCTAAAGTTGAGTATGAAAATAACTCTACTCTCCTTATCCTTGTTTGAAGAAATAAACGGGCTTCATGAATTTAATGATCAAGGTCAAATCTGGGTTACCAACTGACCCTTGCCCTCCAGCAGTCATGGAATCTCTGACCTCAGCAATCAATCAATCAGCATTTATAAGGCGCACTCCAAGGGTATCTGGGCGCTGCGGGTGCTGAGTCTCCATCTAAAAGCGAGGTCTTGAGCAATCCCCTGCAGAGCTTTTTCATCAATTCAGCAGCTCAAGCTATCGCTCCAAGCGCGTTTCAAAATGCTGTAGAGCTCAAGTCACTGAAAAACCAGGGAGAAGTCCCGGATATAACAAAGAATTTTAGGGCAATACCTCTGCTCCCTTAACCTGCAAAAACTATTGGCCAGAGAACTGTCTTCAAGAGGTTCCAGGCTTTATAACTACACCGTTTCTTATCAATGGAATGTCAGCCTCACAACTCCAGCCTCAAAATATGATGCAATTTGATGATTACTTGATGAGGTTGAATCAGCTAAAACTGAATATTGACCAAACTGAAGATTGTAATTTGAAAGAATAAGACCAACGTTTGGAGCCAACTTTACTCTCCAACAAAAATGAGATTGCTACCGGAGCCTAACCCCTCAGCTAAAAGCCTCTGAGTGATAATCAATAGCAATCTTAGCAAGAACCAGCAGGCTGGAGCAGTAGGATCTAAATGCAGATTTGTGCTGAAACTGCTTCAGAAACTAATCCCACTCCTCCCACTTTAGACAAGAAAATCAATAGCGGTGGCCGCAGTCCTATCTAGATCTCATCATGCCAACAGAGTATATGTAAGAATACCCAATATCACCATTCATAGACTACAAGTAATTCACAGCGACGCAGCTTGTGTACTACATCATCTTCAGAGGTGGGCACGCGCCACACCTATATTGAAATAACAAATCCAATATCAGACCCACTGCCTCAGCCCTAAAGGGTTGTGATGTCTAGCCCCCATCTTCAACAAAGCAGACTCCGTCATAGCTCCTCACCTCCGAGACGTCATCAATTGCTCCTTCAACTCCGCTACCTTCCCAGAAGACTGGAAACACGCTGAACTCACCGCCCTTCTGAAAAAACCAACAGCAGACCCCACCGAACTCAAAAACTACCGCCCCATCTCGCTTCTTCCATTCCCGGCCAAAGTCATCGAGAAAGCTGTCAACAACCAACTCGCCGCCTTCCTCGAAGCCAACAATTCACTCGACCCCTCACAATCGGGCTTCCGAGCCAAACACAGTACTGAGACCGCCCTCATCGCAGCAACAGACGACATCCGAACTTTACTGGACAATGGAGACACTGTCGCCCTCATCCTCCTCGACCTTTCTGCAGCCTTCGACACAGTCTGCCACAGCACCCTGTTACACCGCCTCAAAAACATCGGAATCCAAGGAAAGGCACTGGAATGGGTCACCTCGTTCCTCACCGGAAGAACCCAGAGAGTCCGCCTCCCACCATTCAAGTCCGAGGCCTCTGAAATCATCTGCGGCGTACCACAAGGATCCTCACTCAGTCCCACCCTCTTCAACGTATACATGAGCCCCCTCGCGGCCATCGCCCGCCAACACAACCTCAACATCATCTCTTACGCGGATGACACTCAACTGATCCTATCTCTCACCAAGGACCCCAGCACCGCCAAAACTAATCTTCACGAAGGAATGAAAGAAGTCGCCGAATGGATGAAACAAAGCCGACTGAAACTGAATTCAGACAAAACAGAAGTCCTCATCTTAGGTAAATCCCCCTCTGCATGGGACAACTCCTGGTGGCCGGAAGCCCTCGGAAATGCACCCATCCCGACAGACCACGCACGGAACCTTGGCGTCATCCTGGATTCCTCACTATCAATGAACAGACAAGTCAGCGCCGTATCCTCTTCCTGCTTTAACATTCTTCGCATGCTCAGAAAAACATTTCGCTGGATCCCCACCGAAACAAGGAAAACAGTCACCCATGCTCTGGTCACGAGCCGACTGGACTACGGAAACACCCTCTACGCAGGCACCACCGCTAAACTCCAGAAGAAACTACAACGAATCCAAAACGCCTCAGCCAGGCTCATATTAGACATCCCACGCAACGAACACATCTCTGGTCACCTTAAAGACCTCCACTGGCTACCCGTCAATAAGAGGATCACTTTCCGACTGCTCACCCACGCACACAAATCACTCTACGACATCGGACCAGATTGCCTCAACTCTCGACTGTCCTTCTACTCCCCCTCCCGCCAACTCCGCTCTTCCAGCCAAGCCCTCGCCACTGTACCTCGCATCAACAAGACTACCATGGGAGGCAGATCCTTCTCCTACCTGGCTGCCAAAACATGGAACTCACTCCCCGCCTACCTTCGCCTAACCCAGAATCACCTAGCGTTCAGAAAGCAGCTTAAAACGTGGATATTTGACAAATAATCCACCTCCCCCTCCTAAGCGCCTTGAAACCCTCTGGGTATGTAGTGCGCTATATAAATTTCTTGACTTGACTTGACTTGACTTCATTGCAAACCAGGTGTAAATGCATACACCCGTACAAAAGCAGAGATCTCCTCACTTGAATTTACTTGCTATTGCAAAATTACAGAGGATCAGATCAGGTGGACGCAGCTTTGGTACAAGTTCCTTTCATCCAGAAATCTGACAGCCCACAAGCCTATTCAGACTAGATTCTATGTCAGGACCGGAGGCTTCAGATTATGCTATATCTTCCTTCGCTTTATTAACATAAAGACTCCACAGCAGCTTAGGAAAAGATATAATAAGAACAAAAATGCTTTAAACATAAAGCATTAACGTAATGTTCAACAAAAATAAACAACAACTCCCAAGAGTCTCTTGCGTAACAATAGTCCATAGTCCTATTACTCTGTCCATCATCACTATATAACCGGACTTCTCATCATCTTCCTCCTCTTTCTTCGCTGCTCCCGCAGCCAGATAAGTGCTTTTCTATTTGTTACCTTTTCATTGTGATTGATTGTCTTGTGTACGATCTTTGGGGGGACTCCTTGCAGGGTTTATTTCCTTACAGAGTCCCCAGTTGCGGGAACGTTCTTCGTTCCTACGCGACTTTATTCCCACTTGTGTGCGGTGTGTACATAGACCGCAAGGGGGCGGCCTGTCGTCTCGCCGACCCGCCGGCGCGCCTCCGCAGTGCGAGGAGCCGCGCCGTAGGGTCTGCTTGCGCGGGGGCCGATCCTCGCGTACCCCTCTGACACCTGGTGATCCGGGTCAGTACTTTTGCCCACTTTTTGACGCCCTCTGGGGTCTGTATGGCGGTTCTGACCGCGTGAATCGCCTTCGGGCGAGATCTGTGCACCTCTTTACCCATGTGTGGCCTAGCGCGCTTGAGGGGTACGTAGACCCGGTCCCGGCGAGGAGGGTCTGCGCGCTTGGGGGTTGGTGCAGCCCACCTGCCACGTCAGCTGGCCCAAAACGTGATCGCAGCCGCTTGGCCTGCCCACATTCGAGAACTTTCTCGGTTGCCGCCCTCTTGGGTGCCCCGCATTTGCCCTTGGTTCCGAGATGGAAGGGGAATACGATGAGGAAGCCTGCCCCTATCTGAAGGATGATGAGTTCTATCAGGCGGTAGACAACTCCATCTATCGTTGCGTGACGGAGGTGGTAGGGCCCATGGAGGACCGCCTTTCCGCCCGCATCGTGGAGGAGTGCGCGAAGCTGGCAGCAGCGCAGGTGCCTCCGTCCCCCGAACTCCCGGGGACGTCCGGCGGGTTGCCACCCGCTCCGAAGAGACCTCGTGGGGAGGGACCTTCATCAGAGGCTCAAGGCGTGGACAGGGGCGCTTTCGAGCGGCTTCGTGACGCCTTCCTGGCCAAGGCGACGGCGGTGCCCCCTGCACCCTTGGTGGATCCTGGCACTTCGGGCGACGTGTCTACGGCGCCCGCCTCCCCGATCTACGACTCTCCGGACTCGGATGACGACGGGGAGTCGACCCGTTCTTGGCTTCCGACACCTTCAGCGAAGGAGATGCCCCGAGACGAGTCGGGCATGCTGGACCCGGACGAGATCGTCCACCCCCGATCCGCGGCCTGGGCCCCGGGGGAGACGGTGGCGAAGTTTGTCGCGGGCAGGCTGCGCAAGCCCCTAGAAAAGGAGGCGAGGGGTTGCCTGCGTGGGGAATGCCCTCGGCCTACCCTGGAAGGGAAAGTGGCCATGACACCGGAGTTGGACCCCAAGATGGCCACCTTCCTGGCGAAATTCATGAAGGACCCCAGGAAGGGGATCGACTGGTCCTGGCGGGCTTGCCAGGACAAGTTGTTGGATGCGGTCGGGCCCGCCACGAAGATCCTCGATATGGCGGAGGAGGCTCGAGTGAATGGCACTGCCATTTCGCCGGAGGTGCTCTCCAACTGGGCCCAGAGGGTGATCGTATTTTTGGGCAACGCCAACTGTGCCCTGTCCACGGAGAGGCGGCGTTCGCTCCTTATCAAGCTGGATCCGAAGCTGGGGGACCTGGCCTCGTCGGAGGCAGGTGCCGTGGCTCAGGGTGGCCTCTTCGGTGAGCCTTTCATCCGCGAGCTGGGAAAGTTCGTGAATACGTTCACGTCGCTGGACAAGGCTCAGTCCAGCATCAAGAAGGTCTTCCACCAGCGTTTTTCTGGAGGGGCCGGTCGCGGCAGGGGCCGCGCGATCGGCCGTGGTCAGCAGACCAACAACCGAGGACAAGGCTCCGGAAGAGGTCAGTACCAGACCTCAGCCAACTACACCAACTTCTACCCCACGAGGGGACAGCGCTATGGTGGCAGAGGGTTCAAGAAGAACTCCGGACAAGGAAATGCCCCCGGTAAGTGTACTTTGCTTGGATCAAGTTCCGATTGGGGGGCGGCTGGCAAGCTTTTACGGGGAGTGGGAATTGCTCACTGCCGACGCTTGGGTTTTGCAAACTGTAAGAGGTTTCCATATCGAGTTTTACGACCAGCCAACTCAGGCGAGGCCCCCGCGCCCGATGGTTTTTTCAGAATCCGACGCGCGATTGATAGACGAAGAGGTCTCGGACTTGCTGCGCAAGGGAGCCATCCGTCTATCAACGCGCCACCCACATGGGTTCCTCAGCAACGTCTTCCTAGTGGACAAGACGGATGGGGGCAAGAGGCCGGTGATCAATCTCAAAGAGTTCAATGGGTGGTTGGTCTACCGTCACTTCAAGATGGAGGGGATCCACCTCCTTCGAGACGTGCTCCTCCCTCGGGATTGGATGGTACGACTGGATCTCAAGGATGCCTACTTGGTCGTTCCCATTCACCCCCCTCATCGTCGTTTCCTACAATTCCTGTGGGACGACAAGGTGTTCGAGTTCACCGCCCTGCCGTTCGGTCTTTCTTCGGCCCCGTGGTGCTTCACGAAGGTCCTCCACCCAGTGGTGGAGTTTCTCAGAGGTCAGGGGGTCCGGATGCTTGTATACTTAGACGACATCCTCCTCATGGGGCAGTGCCCGGAGGTGCTGGCGGGCCAGCTGCGTCAAGCTGTCGGCCTGCTTCAGAGACTAGGGTTCGTCATCAACGGCTCCAAGTCGGTTTTGGTTCTCACTCAGCAGATCACCTTTTTGGGTTTCGTGGTGGACTCGGTGCAGGCAGTCTTGAGCCTGCCGGGTCGGAAGGTCGCGAAGATTCGACACCTGCTTCGGCAGACGATCGCACGAGAGCGTACGTCACTGCGTCATATCGCCAAGGTGGTGGGCCTTCTCTCGTCCTCCATCCAGGCGATTTTCCCGGGGCCGCTGCACTACAGGGCTCTGCAACGCTTGAAGGCGCAACATCTGCGCCGTGGGATGTGTTACGACCAGTGGGTTCCCCTCACGGACGAAGTGAAGGAGGAAATGTCATGGTGGCTGTCTCACATGGAGGCATGGAATGGGCGAGCGATCTTCGGTTCGGCTCCGGACCTGATCATAGAGTCCGACGCCAGCAGGTCGGGCTGGGGCGCCCGGTGCGGGGATTTTTCCACCGGCGGCGCCTGGTCGTCAGAAGAACAACAATTGCATATCAATTGTTTGGAGCTCCTTGCGGGCTCCTTCGCAGTTCGCTGTTGGACCAAAGATTCGGTCAAGGCTTGTGTCCTGTTACGGATGGACAATATTTCGGCGGTTCAGTATGTGAACCACCTAGGAGGTCCTCGTTCCCGCGCCTTGGCGGATTTAGCGAAGGATTTCTGGGATTATTGCCTGTCTCGCCACATTGCGGTGACGGCGGAGTATCTGCCAGGCCAGTGCAATCAGGTAGCGGATTGGCACTCTCGACATCTCAGGGACGCCAGCCAGTGGAAACTGGATCCGGAAGTCTTCCGGTGGCTACACTCCCTTTGGGGTCCCTTCTCGGTGGACCTCTTTGCGTCCCGTCTCGACCACCAGCTGCCGCGGTTTTACAGCTGGAGGCCGGACCCTCTAGCGGAGGCCACGGACGCGTTCCTGCAGGATTGGAGTCGGGAACAGCCGTTCGCGTTTCCCCCGTTCTCCATGATCATGCGAACGGCGGCTCAAATACGCTGCCAGGGTGCGGAACTGGTGTTGGTTACACCGCTGTGGAGGTCTCAAGTATGGTTTCCGGTTCTTCTGGAGCTTTCTTGGGATTTTCCAATCCTACTCCCCCTGTTTCCTCTGCTCCTGACGAACCCGGATCAGGAACCTCACCCTCTCGTCGTGCAGAACACTCTCCGCCTCGTGGCGTGGAGGCTCTCAGGAGACGCTGGGCGCTCCCGGGCCTTTCGGGGTCGGCTGAGCACTTGCTCTCCAAAGCATGGGCCGATAGTACGACGAAGCGTTACAGATCCGCTTGGCTTAAGTGGATGCGGTGGTGTTTACGAAGGGATCTGGATCCCGTGGTCGCAGGCCTTGTTCCCGTGCTGAATTTCCTGGCGCATTTGGCCGACAAGGATCTAGCGTATAGGACGATCAATGCTATCCGGTCGGCGATTTCTGCGGGCCATGATAACATCGATGGCCACCCGGTAGGGGAACATCCTTTTGTGTGCCGGCTTCTGCGGGCTGTTCGCCTCGCACTGCCGCCAGAACCCAGGTACTCCGTCCTTTGGGACGTCAATTTGGTTCTGAATTTGTTCCTGTCGTGGCCAGCCAATTCTTATCTGTCTCTTAAGGAGCTGTCGGCGAAGTTAGCCATGTTGTTATGTCTGGTTTCTTGTAGGCGCGTCTCGGACGTGCGCGCGCTGGATGTCTCTGCACACATCTTTTCCCCGGATGGGGTTACTTTTACCGTGGGCCGGCGTACTAAGACGTCGTCGCGTTCCATTTCTTATCCAGCCTTTACTGACACTCCTAAGTTGTGTGTCGTGCAATGCCTCAAAGCATATGAGGACCTGACCTTGGATCTGCGCCCTCCGGGCGAGCGTCAGTTGTTGATTGCCCTGCGGAAGCCACACAAAGCTGTCTCCTCCCCTACTATTGCTCGGTGGGTGCGATGGGTCATGCAAGAAGCAGGCATCAATACTTCTCTCTTTGGAGCACACTCCGCCAGGGGGGCCATGGCCTCTAAGGCATTCTCGGTGGGTGCTCGTCTGGAGGACCTAATACGCGCGGCGGATTGGTCCTCAGATTCCACCTTCAAGAGGTTTTATTTCAAGCCGGTGGTGGATTTGGCTCAGTTGGTGGTAAGTAAGCTTTAAACTAGCATAATCTGAAGCCTCCGGTCCTGACATAGAATCGAAATTTGCCTAGCTTACGTAACGTAACGTAAGTTTCAATTCTATTAAGGACACGGAGGCGAGGATTATCCCACCCGGGCCACAGTGGTGTCTCTACCCACCCGTATGGCAGTAAGTAAAGCGTTTTCCTTTACATTGTCAGTACTGTGTTAATCACTGAATGCTCCTCGCCTTGTTGTCGCATTCCTAGGCCACCTCGCTGACGCTGTTCCTTTTTTGACAGGCAACGACGGTGCTAAGCAGGACCAATGAGGCTCAAGCGTGATCTGCGCGAAGAAAGAGGAGGAAGATGATGAGAAGTCCGGTTATATAGTGATGATGGACAGAGTAATAGGACTATGGACTATTGTTACGCAAGAGACTCTTGGGAGTTGTTGTTTATTTTTGTTGAACATTACGTTAATGCTTTATGTTTAAAGCATTTTTGTTCTTATTATATCTTTTCCTAAGCTGCTGTGGAGTCTTTATGTTAATAAAGCGAAGGAAGATATAGCATAATCCTCGCCTCCGTGTCCTTAATAGAATTGAAATTTACCGTTACGTAAGCTAGGCAAATTTCGATTCTTCCCCGTTATGGTTCGTTTTCTCCTCTTTTATGTATTTCTGATTCAGTTCCAAGAAACCCCAGGTTGAACATGCTCTCTATATATGCAATGACATAACAAGCGTTTTGTAGATCCTGTAGAAGTTTGGCATGTTGGCGCTTGCTTCAGTCACTGACCTGAATACTGCAAAAGAAAGGTGTACAGTGCAATTGAGGATGATAGCGCAGTCTTGTGTGCCAGGGTATTATAAACCTTTCATTGCTGCAAGGCCGTTACAGTATTCTCTTTTTGTGGTTGCACAGTGTACAATTTGAGCAGGAACAGACGTAATGTTGGAAACACATTTCAAATCCGTGCCTTTCATAATATATGAACTATGTTGCGGTATTGTGAAATTTTAATGATTCCATTTTTTTCAGGTTTTAGAATTTCGCATTTTTCTCTGATCAGGAGTATTTTGACCTAACTGTCCTGTGATAACGTGTTGTCTTTTCTCTTTTCCTCTCCTCTGCAGACACTTGAGACTTGAACATCAATTTACCAGAATGGGCAGAAGACGGGCTCCAGAAAAGAAAGTGACAGCGCAGTGTTCACATGAATCCGTAAGAGCCACAGTCTCATCTTTAGCTCTTCATGATGTCTCAACTTCAAGATCCCGAAATGATGCTCAGAGGGACCAGGACCTGGAACCGCTTTCGGAGAACCTGCCCCACATTATTCTTCTATCCATGCTGGAGGAGTTGGAAGCCAAACTGGATAACTTGATGAATACTGTAGAGGACGTACCTTCTAGAGTCGCTGGGCTGATTAAGAAAATCTTTATAGAAAAGGATCAAGGTTCCCTAGATAATGGCGCAGTGTCTTTGGAGGTGGTCTGTCCGGCGAGTATTAGAGATTGTGCTGTTAGCCGGTCTCCTGCGACACCTCAACCTGATAGGCCAGGGGAACCGAGCTTGTGTCTCCAGACAGTGTTTTCTGATGGGCATGCACCAAAGCAGTACTGTACACTCTCCTCGCCAACTGATGATCAAGTGCCTCCATATGAGCCAAGCGTTTGTCTACAGCCAATGTTTCCTGATCTACGTCACCCACACCAGGACCAGTGCTTGCAACCTGGGTTTCCAGATAGAAATGGAGTACAGCAGGATTGTACTCTATCCAGATGCCCTCTGACAGATCCTCCAGGCAGATCACTGGAGGCAAACCTGTGTCTTCACTCAGAATTTGTTGATGGGCAGACACCACAGCAAGACCAGAGCGTACAGTCAGCGTTCCCAGAAGAGTGGGAGCGAGATGAGCCCCTGAAGCAAGAACCATCCCTATTGTCTGATAATAGCTGGGACCAGCAACAGAACCTCTGCCCACACCCACTATTTCCTGAAGGACACGAACCACAGCAAAACCACTGTATACAACGCGCGCTACCAGATGGGAAGGAACCTGATGATCACTTGGAAGAAGAACTGATGTGTTTTCATTTCCAAGATCCCCAGGAGAAGCAGTGCCTACAACCTGTGTCACCTGATGGGAAGTCATCAGACGAACACTTGGAGTCTGGGCTATTGTCCTTTGATGAGCTGAGGTCACAACAAACCCAGTGCCTACAGCAACACCTATGCTTGAAGCAGGAATTCCCTAATGCACATTTATTGCTGTTTGAATCTACCCCAGGTATGTGTTTCACTATAAATGGACTCTCGGAGTGCATACTAACACATGTAACCTCTTCAAAATGCGTATGGGCAGATTTTAGAAAGTCTCTGAGGGGAGGATTATGGTATTGATGGAATCCACTGAGCGATACTGACCCCCAGAGTACGAGTACACACGGTGCAGATGTTTCCCTGCAATCTCCTCCTCTGTTTCCACACAGGACTGCATCCTTCCTGTGCAGAAACAGGCCTGGTAATGGGGCTCTGCATGAGACAAATAGGCCAGTAGCTCTTCACGTTCCATGATCGTCCCCATTCCGGGCTGAGGAACTGGAAATAGCGCTATTCATGAAAGGAATTACTGGCCAGAATCCCAAGTAATAGTCGGATGCAAGTGATGTGGTGTTCATTGAGAATAGCAGACATGCTCAGTCTAGAGAGGGAACTGTGTTTCCAGTTGCATTGGGTAAGACGCAGTCGTCTGCAGTTCCTGATATAAAAATCCTAGTCTGTATTTGGCCTCAACAGCAGGGCTGACCAGGGATGTTGTTGTCACTGCAGGGTTCTCCAGGAGTGCACACCACCTCATGATAGACAGATACACAAAGGTTTTGGAACTCTGAGGTGACTTGCAATAATCTTATTATATGCACCAGGTGGTACTTTATCCCGTATAATACATGGTCACACCATCGCCGTTCATAAAAAAATCTTGATGCGTAGCTCCTACATATGCTGCAGCTAACATGTTTGCAAACATGAAAAATGAACTGAAAACATCTTGTGCAAAAGTAAACATCAAAACTGTTAGATATTTCTTCCAAAAAGATGTTAGAAACTGTTCAATAAAAGTCCCTGAAATAAAAAGCTGCAGTAGCTCGAAACGTGTAGAAACATGCAGAAATATTCCACCCTTCCTTTATCTAAGGAAACTAATAAGCATATTCCCTCTGCTTCTCATAGTAAGCTAGTAACATACAGCAGAAGTAATAAAAGCAAAGTTCTGTTTGTTGCTGTGAACAGCTGCTTCAATTATGCTTCGTGACTTGACCTTCTTTTCACATCAGCTGCTGGAGCTGGCAGCAGGCATTGAGCCCTCAGGAGTCGATTGTAATAACTTCTAAAAGCCGAGTTCTGACGTCTTTTCTTCATAATCACTGACTTGGTACGTCACAAATTCCTGATTCTAAAGAAATTAGAGACTGCCATTTATACAGGGATTACAGAAACCCATGTAATATAATTTGTATCTATATATATAATAACTTTGGTACCGTTCAATGAATCCGCACAAAACTATTTGGGATTGGCATGACTAGTTTCATGCAGTGTTTTTTTGTGGTCCTCAAATTAAGCCACTAATCATTTAAGATAGATCTAGCTGGACCTTTAGCCCATGAATGGTTCGTGCATCTGGACTCGAGGCCCCAAATGTTAAAATCTATTGGATCCGATTGGATGAGAGAGCTTTTTCTTCCGTCATCCATTTCGGATACGTAAACCCAAAGTTGGGTTAGCAGACCTGAGGCTCCCTGATTGGCTGGCTACATCTTGAACCATTACATGATGAAGAGACTTGTTCCCCACATCCTGTAAAAATACTAAAGAAGCCATAAAGAGCCGTGGTGCCATCCTGTCTCTCCCTGGCACAGGGGCTGCCTAATGTTAAAATGTAGAAAGACATTTCTGATTTTGAGACAGAGGTTGGATTCCACATCATGACCCTTGAGGTCCGCAAACCTTAGGCAGGTGTCTGTGCAGGCTCAGTATTTGGCCTTGTACCCTGGTGGACATTTGTGATGTTCGGAGACCTGCTGCTCGGTCTGAAACCCTATCGATGTCCAATAAGGATACACAAGTTTGCAAGGGTCCGAGAACCCCAAGAAAGTATCCGGGAACCCTTAAAAAGAATAAAGAAAAAAACATAAGCCAGGCCCTTTAGGGAATCCCCTGCTGTGCCCAGGCACCGTTGAACACCTGTGCTTGCTTGGAGTTGGCTGCAGGGAACTGTTGCGTGTGTATATGATGAAGAAAAAAACCCACTGAAAACAAGCATTGGCAAAACAAATAGGTGTCTCCTATTCGAAAGCTATTGGCTTTGGCAACGTGTTTTAGCCATTATGTACCCCAGTGTGACTGCTGTTCGGCATGGTTAAAAGTTAGTGGCACGACGTTGGGTGTTGTAGATAGAAGGGAGATAAATTGGGGTAGAGTGCAATGGGGTAGATTGGAGTAAAATGGGGTAGATTGAATTGAGGTAGATTTGGGTGAAGTGGAGTAGATTGAGGTGGAGTGGAGTGGATTGGAGTGGGATAGATTGGGAAAGAATGGGGTGGAATGAGGTAGATTGGAGTAGAGTGGGGAAGACTGGAGTGGAGTAGATTAGAGTGCAGTATATTGGGGTAGTTTGGATTGCGGTACATTGGACTGGAGTAGAATAGAGTGGAGTTATATAGAGTGGTGTAGGGTAGATTGGGTTGGGGTGGGGTAGAGTGTGGTGGAATTGATTGGAGTAGATTTGAGTGGGGTAGATTGGGATAGGTAAGTTTGGCGTGGAGTGGGGTAGGGTAGATTGGAGTAGGGTGGAGTGGATTCGATTCAACTGGAATGAGGTAGGTTTGGGTAGAGTGAGGTGGAGTGGAATTGGATAGATTGGAGTGGAGTGTTGTGGGGTAGATTAGGGTGGAGTGGAATGGGGTAGATTGGGTGGATTGTAGTGGGGTGGATTGGATGGAGTGGGGTAGATTGGATGGAGTGGGGTAGATTGGATGAAGTGAGGAGGAATAGATTAGGTGGACTGGGGTAGATTACAGTCGAGTGCAGTAGATTATGGTAGATTGGAGTGGGTAGATTGTGGTAGTTTGGAGTGGGTAGATTGTGGTAGGAGTGTAGATGAATTGGATAGATCGCAGTGGGGTAGATTAAAATGGAGTTGGGTAAATTGGACTGAAGTAGAGCGAGGTAGATTGGGGTGAAGTTAGTTAGATTGGAGTAGATTAGAGTTGGGGTAAATTGAAGTGGAGTGGGGTAGACTGGGATATATTGGAGCAGAGTGGGGTAAATCTGAGTGGAGTGCGGTAGATTGGGGTGGAGTGGGGTAGATTGGAGTGTGGTGGGGTTGATTGGGTAATATTGAGTGTAGTAGGGTAGATTGGAGTGGGGTCGTTTGGAGTGGGATGGGGTAGATTGAGTTAGAGTGGGGTAGATTGTAGTGGGTAAATTGGGAATGGATAGATTGGAATAGGGTGAATTGTAGTGGGATGGTTTGGGGTATTTGGAGTGGAGTGGGATAGATTGGAGTGGGGTGGATTGGAGTGGGGTAACTGGTGTGGAGTAGAGGAGTGTGGAGTGGAGTGTTGTTTCATGGAGTGAGTGGCATAGATTGGAGTGGAGTGGTGTGGAGTTGAGTGGCGTAGTGTGGAGTATATTTGGTGTGGTAGCGCACTGCCATTACAGACAAAACATTTTCAATTGAAATGATCATTACATTTACATCGAAATATGGTTTTACTGCACATAAATGATGTTTGCAAATGTCATCCCCTAGTGTATTAATGTGTTTTAATCATATTCAAAGATTTTTGTCCACACTTCAGTAATACAAAACAAATGTGCTTCATTTGTACTAATTCTGATATATTCTGAAACATCAGCCCAGTTCTTTTTTTTAGGTCTTGCCACAACAGCGCTTAACTTTGTAGGCTTACTGCCCACTCATTGCTTTTTATTTGTTTCTTCGAATCTCCTTTAAACAGCCTTGTTTCCAAATGGCTAATTTTTCCTACCTGTCCCTCCTTTTCGTAAATTGTTCCCTCCCACCGAGCACCGTCCCGTTACTTGTATCTTTGCAATGATCCCATATTATCAACTGCTTTAGCACTTTTTCTAAGAGCACTTCATATGAGCACTTTTTTCACTCGCTCCAAGCTTTTTTGTAAATGGCTGTAATTCTTGTTCTTATCTCGTCACATTTGCTGTTCAATCACAGACCGAGATCAAATGTCATATGATGTTTCCCCTAAAAAGCCTGTTCTTTTTCTGACTTCAATGTAAGAGAGCCAGTTCCTCACCGTCTCACTCATCGCTGCTTGCCTCTCCTTGCTGGTTATTTATAAAAGCAAATTACTTCATTTTCTTGCCTTCACCACCTCCCCTTCGCATAATGGTAGCAGCCGTTTCAACTAAAGTGCTCATGTCTACTGCTGCCGACCAGAAACTTCACTGTTGACTGTAAACTTGGCACCTAAGGTAATGGAAGGACGGCTTGGGGTGGAGGGGACATTGCATGTACAAAGGGCCGTGCCATTGAAGCATCTTCTGGCAGCTTTCACCAGCAGCATCATGACTCGACCCTGCCACATCTGTACGACTTTTCCGGGCCAAAAGCAGTTTAGGATAATAGCTATGTATTCTGTAACCGGGCTGTTGGCTATGTACAAACCACTGTACTAAATGATATGAGGCATTCTTGGTACATGTATTTTTAAAATGTCACATGTTGTAATATTTAGGACACATACTATTGTAATGCAAGTTGATCTCTAGTAATCTTCAGGACATGTATTATTTGTAAAGTAGAAATGTTTTCCACTTAAAATTGAATATATGTACTTGGTAGTTTGTTTAAAGGACTAATCAAACCAAATGTCAGAAGTACAATGCTATAGAATTGTGAAGCACTCTGATACCCATTTGGGTCATGTTCGATCTATATAAAACACTGAATTAATAAATGAATAACACACCTGAGTGTGGGGAGACCCCCCCACACACACCTGGTGCCTGCTGAGAAGAAGGTGTGTGAGGGCCGAAAAATTACCTTCACGCCCTGCAAGGCCAGCGCCCTCGATGCTGCCTGCGTGGTGGCCATATTGAAGCAGAAAACCATCAGGACATCTCAGGCCTTTACATCCAATACGGCAAGCCCGTGGGCGGATTTGGAAATTATTGGGCGCTTTGCTAGTGGTATCTTGAGGAAAATAGTCAAATAAAGTATGACTGCGTGGCCAAGCTACTTTTCAAAAATAACATCCTCACACTGGGGAGAGACGTCTCGGGCTCTGATTGTGGGCTGGGATTCCCTGCAACAGCGAGCAACCGTATCTAGTTTCTTATCAGACTCATAGTTCCCTTTCCCGGCATTCAGAAAAAAATGTAATATCAGCATTTTTAGGTGCAGCACCTAAGGAGCTTATTGATGGCACAGTAATAACTCTCTGTTCCCAGCATTCTATTTTCATTAATCATATCCACCACATTTGATTGAAATTCAAAGGGTAGGCCTCAGTAACTACGTGTCAATCTTTGTAACCCGGCAAAATGCACTAGGATATTTCTTTTTTGAATGATGGTGTGGGACACTGCAAAAAGTCATTTGCAAAGTCAGTAGGTTTGCAAGGCAAGACCAATTGGCTTTGCCAGTGCTTGTTTTTTTGTTGTGTGCTAGGAAAAAAATCTTACACCTTCTCCTCTTGTATGGATACTCAGCAGAATTGTCACATAAATTCTCTCATTTTGAAAGTCATAGGAAGAAAAGTAAACAGCAAGCTTCCTCAAAGAAAGAAAAGCGTGTTTGTGGAAAAATACAGTAAACAAGGTTTTGGGCAGCGGGAGGGACGGATTTGAGTTACAAACCACAAATCCAATGGTAAGGAATGGGTGGAATGTATTCCCACTGATGCTTCCTTAATATCCCCACGATGTCTTGAGCGCTGTCTGGCAGTCTTGGATCTAAAACACAAAGGTTACAATTAAGTTATTATTGGGATTGTTTTTAACATCTTAATTTATGTTTAAAAAGTATTTGAAACTCACTTAAACCATAGTCTCTCTCTCTCTCTCTCTATATATATATATATATATATATATATATATATATATATATATATATATATATATATATATCTTTCCCTTTCTCTCTTTCTTTCTATGTCTCTCTCTCTCTCCTTCTCTTACTCTTTCTCTTTCTTTCTATCTTTCTCTCTTTCTATTTCTTACTCTCTCCCTCTCTCTCTCTCTTCTGCTCTTCCTTCCTTCCCTCCCACGTAGTTTGTGGTTATAGGAGTTTCTATTGAAAAGCAATTATTGCTTTGCTGATAACTTTGAAATCTTTTGACACATCTGCACAAACTTTTCAAAAATATGTGTTTTCTGTTTTTTCTTTATTAAATCACATGTGTTTATTTTTGTGGTTTTATACAGTACAATCTTGACTGAAGGGCATTGAAGCACTTTTCTAAGAAGAAAGACCAAAATGCAGATTAGATGTGTCATCAAATAACATACAAGCAATAGACTAATACCACAGATCACGTCAGGGGAGAAAGTTCAAACAGTTAATATCTGGATACATTGGAAAAGTAGATGCAGAAAAGTGACCACAGATTTATTATTCAGAGCATCTCTCAAATAGGAGGATTTTGAGTTTATTTTTAATTGTGGCAAGACTTGTGGTTGTTCAAGGTGCTTGTGGGAGGGAGTTCCAGATCCTTGTAGCGCTGGCAGAGAAGGCGAGCTTTATGAAGTGTTCTTGCCTGAATGTCGCTTGTTCCAGCAGGAGGACTTTACGAATTCTCGATCCTTGTTCAGATCCAGAGATTTTGAGTTTTTCAACCACGTAGGAGGGTGTGGAGTTGTGGAGGGCTTTGTGGGTGATGTATTCAGTGTTACATTGGTCTGTTGCTTCAATTGGAAGCCATTGTAGGATGCGAAGTATAGAAGAAATGTGATTAAAACATGTTGTGACCTGTCACAAAGTGGATAACTGTATGAAGCATTTCTTTCAGTGATGTTAATATTCTCGGGGAAGGCCAGACAGGAAAGAGTTCCAATAATCAAGTCTGAAAAGTACCAGCGTAGGGACTACTAAGTTCGTCAGGCACTCTTATGCTTTGATGAGACTTGCTTCTGAAGGTAAATGTGTATAAATATAGGTCTGTAATTGTTACGGTTGTTCTAGTCGGCGTCTCTGTTATTTGATGAGGGGGTGACTTGGCCGAGTTTGAGGGAGGTTGGCATGGAGCTGCTCGAAAAGGAGGAGTTGATGATTTTGGTCCATGCAGGCGAGATATGATGTGACTGTGATTATTGACACGCTCAGGATGGAGGGGATCAGAAATGTGCGAAGTTGATTTCATGCAAGCGAGTAATTTGAGCACTTCTTCTGAAAGGACATTGTCAAATTCAGTCCAACTGGCATAGGGTGAGTTTGGTGAGATGACCATTAGTTGGAGGTAGGGCCGTGGGTAGACACTCTTTGCTAAGGGGGACATCTTTGGTGGAGGACGCAGAGATGGGTGGGTCAAGAGAGATTTCAATGTTAGATATTTTTTCAGAGAAGAATGTTGCAAACTCTTCGCAGCGCATGGTAGAGTCATTTATTGAGTGTTGAGGGAAAGAGAAGGTTTGCTGTTTGATGACGTTGAGAAGGTCTTTAGGTCTGTTCCTAGAACGGTCAAGGTGGGCTCAAAAGAAGGGGGATTCTTCTCTGAAGATGTGTTTTTTGTATTTTATGCGTTTAGCTCCCGGTATCGCAAGATGTGTTAACAAGGGTTGTTGTCTCCAGTTTCTTTCAGCTAATCGGAGTTGTTGCCTCTTTGTTAAGGTCTTTGTTAAACCAAGATCTGGAAGGGATACTTCTTGATTTCTTGAGTTTCAAAGGGGCGACTATGTCAAGGAGGTCTCCCATTTTTGTGTTGTAGTGAGCGGTTAGATCATCACCTTGGAATTTGGGCACTGACTAATGCTTCTAACTCTGCCTGGGAGATTCAATGTATGTTTCTCGCACAGTGCTTGTGCCGGGTATTTTGGGGGTGGGGCTTTGGTTGGATGGCATTGAAATTGAAAAGAATTAGGTGGTAGTGAGTCCAGTCGGTGGGTAGGATAGAACGGAGGGCTAAGGTATTCTGCTTAGAGATGTTTGCATCAATGGTAGAGCCCTTGGTATGAGTTTGTTTCTTGCAGTGTTGGGTGAGATTGTTCGCTTCCAGGAGGGTGGATAGGGCTTGTACTGTTGGATCATCGGCATTGTTCAAGTGCAGGTTTAGGTCTCCTAGTAGAACGTCTGCGCTGCCTTTAAGGGAGTTTTGCGTTAATAGGTTTTGTTTAGTCCTCAAAGATTTGTCATTTTTCACCAGGAGGGAGATAGATGACATGAATTTTCATAGAGTTGGGGTCTTTGGACGAGAGTTGAACTCCTACATAGTCAAAGGTAGGGTATTTCATGCTGAGGAATGGAGTTAAGCACAGATAGTTTTTGTGTATAATGGTTAATCCACCGCCAATACGATCATAGCGGTCGGACGCATGATTGAGAAGCCCTGTGGGTTGAGGAAATTGATAAAAGAGGATGAGTGGTCATTCAGCCGGGTTTCAGTTGGAAAGCAGAAGTCGATTTTGTGTCCTGGGATGGTTTTGGCTATTTGAGTGGCATGCTTGACTGCTGACTGACAGTTTAGTAGCATGCAGCAACGCGTAGGTAGTGATCTTGGACCAAGCTGACAGGGTTGGATGGTTGTTATTTGAGTAGGCCGCCTGGGAGGGCGAGTGGTGTTCAGGTTTCTACTCGTGCCAAGGATGACCGGGATCTTGCGGCGGCAAGGCTTGCTCGGGGCATTGTCATACGTGTTGCTCAGCATTTCAGCTTCCCGTTGCGTGATTTCAGTCGTGGTGCATCTATGATTGAGTTGGTGATGGATATAGGGGATAGTTTGTCTAGGGCTAAAGGATAGGGGATCAGAGTGCATGTTTGTGGCAGGATCAGTGTTTGCTATAGATGCGTGAAGCTGGGGCAGGAAGGAGGTAATCTTTGCGTTCTTACCTAGTGACGAGATTTCATCCAGAATAGTGTTGATTGTGAGTTCAAGCTGGGCTGTTGTAGGGATCAGTTGAGTGGCGTTTGGGTCAGTGGTAGGAAGTGGAGTGCGATGGAGCTCAGCAGAGTTTGGGGCGGAGGTAATGCAGGAGCGGCCTGTCCAGGTAAGAGCTGTGAGAAGTTGGCCTGGTATATGGTGTTCACTATTCTAGTGATCACCTTGCACCAGTCCAAACAACCCTTATGGTGATGGTTGTAAGTCAACCTTAAAGACCAGCTACCCTAGTGGTAGCGTGGACAGAACAGTCTTAGGCTAAAATACTCTTGAGGGCATGTAAAGCCAGCTGTTTTACCATATGTAACCCCTTGAATATCAAATGAAAGGACACCACACAGGATATATATAAAATATATATGTATTTATTTACTAACACACTCCTCTGAACTCTTTATGAGATCAGAGGCAAAAGCACATAACAAGACACTTAGTTAGAATACGTTAAGTTGAACAATTTACGGTTAGGCCCTAGGGGCGAAGCAAACCATATATTAAGAAAGTGGTATAAGTACCACGTCACGAGAAAAGGAAAGGCCTAGGGTCTAGGGAATCGCTGGGGCTACACTATCTTAACAGTAGTTTAGAAGTAGGAGGCCCACAGGCGGCGTGTGCAGTGTCTTTACACACGCGCGGCAGTCAATACAAAGTCAATGGGAATCTCGAAGTTAGATTTAGAAGGATTTAGGACACTTCCAGTTTAGCTAGGAGGAAACAACTAAAGACTTAGACATTTGGATAGTCAATACCCTTGGGAGCACCAAAGTACTCGCGTTACCTCACCCGCGGACGGCGGGTGCATAGGTGTGAAGATGTGTTGGGTTTCGTCGTTGAATCCTATGGATCCTTGAAGAAAGATGTTGCAGGCGACCAGGAGGAAGATGTCTGGGTGGGTCCAGGGGTGGATCGAAGATGAAGGAGACCTGAAAGCAAAGGGGACAGAGTCTGAGTCACTAGCCAGTGACCGGGTGGAACCAGGAAGGAACCAGACGACGTCGAGGAGCAATCAGGTGCTGTCTTGAAGCTTGTCTTTGCAGCCACACGGACCAGGAGGCGTCGAGGACGACCAGGTGCTGGAGAGGAGCTGTCCCACGAAGGTTCTCGCAGATGGAGGGGTCGATTTCCGGATTGGAGTCAACCAGCCTTGGCAAAGGCAACCCACGCAGGATACAACAAAGGCTTCTGGTGCAGACCAGCAAGGTCTGTGGTGCTTCACCTTTGCAGGGAAGCAAGGGCCAGTCTGGAGCAACCAGACCAGCGATGTGATTCAAAAGGATTGTCGTCACAGAGGCTACTAGCCAACGGGCCAGCAACCGGACAACGCGTCGAGCAGAACACAAGCAGAAGGGCCCCACGCAGAACTCGTGCAGTGTGGAGGGCTGGTCTTCGGTGTAGGTGGAGCTCGGGTTCAGGGTTTCTCAATCCCCAGTGCACAGCTTCGAGGATGCCTCAGGAGCAGCACATTTAGCAAGTTGCAGGCTTTTCAAGATGTCCGGTCCCACGTGTCTCGTCGCCTCCACGGATATCAGCTATGCTGCAGTCGTGAAGCGAGGTCTCAGAGAGGTCTGGAAGTCTGGGTCTTGTCAGGCTCTGTGCTCGGGTTCCGGCGGGAACGTCGACAAAGCAAGCCGCTGATTGGCTGGATGGTGCCTGGTTGCCCAGGGTGGTCACTCCTTGGCCACAAGGGAGATTCTTCAATCTTCAGCTTCAGCAGAATGTCGAAGGTCCAGAGTTTTGTTTCAAGTTTCAGTTCAGGATTAATCTAAAGTCTCAGAACTCAGCTCCTACCTTTATACAACTAAAAGGGGCTGGATTACTTTCTAGGTCCCTCCTATGGGAGGGACCAGGAAGGGGGGTGGTTACACCCCCTCTCCTTTGTTCAGTTTCGTGCCAGAGCTAGGGCTGGAGTGCCCCAGCAACCGGTTTGAACTTGGGCATGCATGAAGCACCTAGTGTGCCTCAGGCAGTGTCTCATCCTATTCAGCCCTCTCTGTCCAATACACAAAGTCCTGTCTGGGGTGGTGCTCGCACCTCCCCAGGAAGGAGGAAGGAAACCTATTGTCCAGGCCTCCCTGACTGGAAGGACTCCCAGCAGCAGGAGGTCAGACTTGTGTCTGTGGCAGCAGCATCCATTTTGTGATGCTGGGGCTCTGGTTAACTTTAACCGGGTACAGTAGTTTCAACATGTCTTCTCCCTCTAGAAGGGTGGAATGCTACCCCCGTCGCCAGAATTGGCGAGGGGGTAGTATTCCAAAGCGTATGAAACCTTACACGACATGTTTGGATAAAGCCAAACCAAAGTTAGCATTAACCGCAAGGATTATAATGCACTTAAAAGTATATGGTATGGCAATATCATAGAACAGCTATAAGGACATGGTTCCGAAAGCTGCAGACAGGCTCAGCTCATGCTAGAGCACCATCTCACACATAACCAAGCACTCTGCCTCCAGAATTGTTAAGGCCTGCCATATGAGTGACTTATAGGTTACTATGTGTCTATATATAAGGTAGGTATAGGGATACTATACCTAAGCAGTGGGTGTTTACACAACCTTGCCCCAGCTGAGTGATCAGCCAGTTGTGTCAATTTAGGTGGCCAGCCAGGGATGGCATAATATATGCTGCAGCCCCTGGTAGGCCTTGGGTGCACCTATGCCCTGGGTACCTATGGTACACTATACAGGGACTCACAAGGGTGACCCAATATCCAATTTGGTATGTACCTACAGTACATGGAGTCCATTTTACAGAGAGAGCAGATAGCCTGGGGCCCCGAATAGCAGGATCCCAGGCCAACTAAGTCAAAAACCAGCTAAACACTAGGCAAAAAGTTGGGGGTAACCATAGTCGGGTATCCACCTTCCTACATAACCCCCCCCTCCCCCCAAACAAAAGGAGATAAGGCTATCCCTGACCAGGTAAGCCTATATTGCCTAAGTGGCCGTATAAGGAAGTACCTGCACTGGCATGGTTACCCCCTGTCTCATGGTCCACTAAGCAACCCCTCACCCTAAGGGTATCAGATGGTCTCCACCATAGGGAATCTCTACCTGTGGTGTGTTTTGGTAAGCAAAGTAAAAGGCTGGTGCTGGGATGGAGTACTGAAGTGAGGCTCCACTAATGTTGGGCTCAGCTTCCTCCAATCACTATCCACCATGTATGCCTTTCTTTCCATGACTGAGTTGCACTGTGCTCTCAGGGTCAACCTCTGGCTACCTACTGCTGGAGGCTGGGTCACTTTGGTTGAACCACTGGAGGGACAGGTTAGGTTTGGGGCCCTTAGGTCCCAAGTTTGGCTGTGCCCAACAGAGTCCATCTGGGGGAGGTTCCTAACTAGGTGTAAGGGAGATCCCTCAGGAGTGTTTGGAATTTTCACCTGGCTAGGGTTTCTAGCGTTGGTGCCCCTAATCTGCTGATGGGGGGGTTCCTGTGGACAGGGGGCCCTTTGGGGTCCACTGGCCTTCCTGACCTCTACAGCCCTGGGCTGACTGAGGCAGGGTAGAGAGGGGCAGATTACCTGCTCCAGACTGGGCCCCACCTTGGAAGGGTCCACTGACATCAGAGGCTCTGCCAGGCTAGGCCTGACTACATCTGGGGCAGTTCCTTCACAAGGGGTAGGGTCAGTTCCCTGAGGAGGCTGACTCTCACCTAATGCCTGGTGGGAGGGAGACTTTTCTTCCTCCCCAATACTCTCTGTCTGAGTGGAGTGATCCATTGTTTCAGGCTTCACAACACTAAAATCTGTTTGAGTTTGGGCTGTGACCATCACAGCCCTACCAACCTTTTCAGGGAGGAATTCTGCTTGAGCTGGGGCTGTGACCGTCACATCCCTGCCAACCTGTTCAGGGAGGAAATCTGCTTGGGCAGGGGCTGCGACTATCACAACCCCACTAACCTTTTGGGGAAGGCCTACCATTTTGGAATGGGTCTCCTCTTCTACCTCAGCCCAGGCTGAGATCTCTAGATCATTCCCCAGTAGACAATCTACAGGCACGTTTGTAGACACTGCCACTCTCTTGGGGCCAATGACACCTCCCCAGCTGAGATTCACTACTGCCATGGGATGATCTTTCTGCACTCCATCAATGTTAGTCACCTGATAGGTGAACCCAGGTATAATATCCTGAGGGGACTAGACTGTTGGTCACCATATTGATGCTAGCCCCTGTGTCTCTATAGGCTTTAACTTTCTGGCCATTGACGAGGGGCTCTTGTCTGTACTTTCTCAAAGTGTTGGGACAAGCAGTGAAGTTGGCAAACCCCATGCCATTTTCACAGACAAGAGTAGCTGTGGTAGGGGACCTGGTTAGGCCACCTGAGTTCCCCAAGTAAACCCAGCCAAATTATTGGGGGCACTCCCACCACCTGGGGGATTACTACTAGTAGTAACAGGAGGTGTTGGAGCATTACCTGGAGGACTATTTTCCTTATTGTTGGCCTTGGGGCAACTGCTGTCAGTTTTCCAATGGCCTGGCTGTTAACAGGCATGGCAATAAGGTTTATTAACTGTAGAGGAAGGATTTTGGGACCCACCCCCCTCAGAGGATTTTTGGGGCCCTGTAGTGGATTTGTCCTTAGATTTATTCCCACCTTTCTCTTGAGGCTTGGTAGAATCTTTCTTCTGGTCACCACCCTGATTTTTAGACCTAATCCTGGTTCTGACCCATGTGTCTGCCCTCTTACCCAATTCTTGTGTTGAGGTCAGATCTGAGTCCACCAGGTGCTGGTGTAGAAGCTGGTTTTGACAATTACTAAGGATCTGCTCCCTCATAAGCGCGGGGACACGCCGAGATGACGTAACTAGGCGCTTTATAAATTTCCTTATTATTATTATTATATTCAAATTATACAATCCTGTATAGTCATGTACTTTGCTGCCCAATAACCAGCCCTCCAGAGCCTTAGTGGCACAATCTACAAAGTCAGTCCAGTCCTGAGTCTGTGTCTTCTGGGTGTCCCTGAACAACAACCTATATTGTTCAGTGGTTAAGCCAAACCCATCAATCAGAGCACTCTTCAGGACAGAGTAGTTGTTAGCATCCCCATCACTAACTGTGAGGAGCTCATCTCTACCTTTTTCTGAAAAGGAGAGCCATAAGATTGCTGCCCACTGACTTTGGAGTACCTGCTGCACTTTTGCAGGCCCTCTCCAGAGCAGTTATCCATTTGTGGATGGCATCCCCTTCTTTGTAGGGGGGCACAATCTTGCTTAGGTTTCTATTATCGTAGGACCTATCTTTATCCTTAGGGATATTGCTGCCACCAGTGGGTTCTAACCCACTATCTCTGTGCTCTCTAGCACGAGCAAGCTTCTCTTTGGCCAAGGCAACTTCAAGTTCTTGCCTTTCAATCCTCAGATTAGCCTCTCTCATTCTGGCCCATGTTCCCTTCTCTGAGGAGAGGTCATCTCTCTCTGAGCAGGGGCATGAGAGCAATTTGAAGCATGAGATTGGGGAGAATTCCTGGAGTGGGATCTTCCTCTCCTCTGCCTCTGGATAAGCCCACTTGGGGGTCTGTATGGGGGCTGCCCATACTGACTCCCATGTATGCTTAGGTTAGCCTGGCTAAGTCTTCTGACTGGGACCTGGCTGTCTACCTCAATGTCAGAATCTACCTCCTCTGCCTCATCTTCATCATCTGGTACCACAATATCAGTAGTATCATCTGTGGAGGGAAGAACTTCTTCTACACTACCTGAAGCACCTGTCTTAGGTGTCTGTTGAGCATCATACATGTAGAACATGTAGCCTTGCAATAGTGAACAACGAAAATGGCTGTAATTCACTATTAGGACATGCCACACACACCAGGGCATGTCCTACCTTATACTTACAATGCACCCTGCCCTTGGGCCTACCATAGGGGTGACTAATATGAAGAAAAGGGAAGGTTTAGGGACTGGCAAGTGGGTGCACTTGCCCAGTCAGCATGACAGTACCAGACTGCACGCAGGCTCTGCAATGGCAGACCTTAGACACACTTTGCAAGGCTGCTTCTGTGGGTGGCACAACCAGTGCTGCAAGTCCACCAGCAGCATTTGGATTACACGGCCTGGCACACGCAGTGCACTAGACTAGGGTCTTACAAGTAAACCATAGCCAAACATGGAACTACTGATCAATACATCAATTTACAATAGGGAGCACTCGCACTGTGGCACTGAATAGCAGTGGCACAGTGCCCAAAGCATTTATACACCAGCAAAACACATGAGGCAACAGCAAAAATGGAAGGGAGACCCACGCCAATGGTGCCAGGTCTAACAGACCACTACTGTCCTCCAATGTATACACGGCTGCTGCATTCTTAAAACCGCCAACTGCGTTTGATACTGCAAAAAAACTGAATATTAGCGATAGATGGACTGCATGGATAGAGACTTTTGAAGAGTTTATAGATGCAATAGATGCAAAAGAGTATAAAGTATCTTGAGAAACATGGCCAGTGAAGGAGTGAAAGAAGCCATGAAAAAGAATTTACAAGAAGGTGAAAAGACATATGATCAAATCAAAAAGGCCTTTAATGTCAAGTTTAAGCCAGTGACAAATGTGAATTATAAAGGATATATATTCAGCCAAGAATGCCAGAGACCAGGTAGTGAGTTTGTTGAAAAGACTGGATGTTTGGTAAATCACTGTAAATTCAATTAATTTATGATGAGGAGGCTACGCTCCTCGGAGTAATCAATGGATGTCTGTCGTATGAATTTCAATGACAAATGCTGATGGAAACTGAGCTTGGATCAAGTCCTCAAGGCTGCTTGCGCTGACAAGCGTGCTTATCGCCAAGTGACTGGCATGGAGTCCGTAGTGCGTCGGTCATGAGCACGAAAAGTAAGCCAAGGTACAAGGCCGAGGGACACACGGATCTGTTTCCACAGAAAAAGAAAACGTGTTAAAGATATGGTCTGTCATTTCCACACAAAGGTAAATGTCCGGCCATTGGACAGATATGCATAGACTGTGGTAAAGCAAATCATTTCGTGACGACTTGCAATGCGAAGATAAAAGTAAGTTTGTTGCAGTTTGAAGACAAAATGGCCGACCAAACGCTACATCAGTGACATTCAACGTACTCCCACAAGGCTAAGAGGTCACACCAATTGAGTCAATTTGATGCAAAATGAAGTTGATAATCGTCTAAATCGTCGAGAAAGAATTCCTCCATGTTTGTTTACAATGAAAGGGAAAATGACAATTGTGCAATATTGATGTTTACTTCAAAAAGCCATGCACATATGGGGCTAGTCGAATGTGATAAAAAATCCAAAGTGAAGACAATTCAACATGAAGACAGCTGTGCGTCGATAAATATTTTGCCGCTGGAGATGTATCACAAATTATCTCCGGTACCACAATTTACGAATTCAAAGACTAAAGTATACTCATGGACTGCCTCAACGCCCTTCAATAGTCAAATAATTTTGTTTTAGCCATGATGAAACATAAAAAAACTGTGGCGAATGCGCCTATTCATGTACTTCAAGGAACAGCTTCAAGTGTTTGCTGAGTTTCCATAGTGCTGCTGATATGGGACTGATATCAGTGAACTACACTATGAATGCTCATCATGAAATTGTAAGTCAATTTCCTTCATTATTTCATTGGTCGGGAAAAGTCAAACAATGAAATTAAGGTTACACATAAATGAGAATTTTCATCAAAGACAGACGAGTTGCGTTTCACTTGCATGAAGCTGTTGAAAAGGAACTTCATTTTTTACTTATACGTGGCATCATTGAACACTCCATTGGTCCGACACCATGGCTTTCTCCCATTGTAACAGTGCCTAAAAGACACAGTGAAGGACCTGTACGCTTAAGTGTTGACATACGTCAATCCAACAAGGCAACTGAGCAAGAAAAACCTCACAGTCCGCACATTGCTGATATAACTCAATTGAATGGCGCAGAGTTCTCGACTCAACCTAAATAAAGGATCTTACCAATTAGAACTTGAAGAAAAATCCAGATACGTTGCAACCTTTTCTACGCATATTGGTTTGTTTTGCTAAAAGCAATTGAGTTTTGGAATATCCTCTGCTGCAGAACTTTTCCAAGACGTCATTTGACTTATCATATAGCCTGTAGTAAATGTATTTAACTATAGTGATCTATTGTTGTTTTGGGGCTGCACAGAAAGAGCATTACAAAACTCTCATGCAAGTATGTCGTTTGCTGAACGATGCAGTCTTAACTCTGAATGCCGACAAATGAGAATTCCACAAGAAAAGCTTGAAATTCTTCAGCCATGTCTTTTGTGATGGGGGTATGAAACCTGATCCATCTAGAGTACAAGCATTGTCTAGTGCAAATCCCCCACAAGATAGTTCCATCTTACCATTTTTTCTTGGAACGGTCAATTACTGTTCTAGATACATACAAGACTTTGGTATGGTCATTGCACCAGAACTAACCAAAAAGTATGTGTCATTTCATTGGTCACATGAGTGTGAGAAGAATGAATGAATGAATTTAAGTTCATATAGCGCGTAGCTCCCCTGAGGCCTCCTAGCACTTATAGACCGAGTGGCAGAGGAACAGCAATGTTAGATCGATGCCTTGAAGAGATGGGTTTGCAGGAGCTTGCGTAAGGCCAACAGAGCGTCCAAAAAATCAAGCAAACCATTGAGAGCGCCATTGAAATTCCCGACTTTGATCCCAAACTCCATACAGAGGGAGTAGTTTGTGCTAGCCCTGTAGGGTTAGATGCAATCCTTGCACAGCGCAAGGGACCGCTAAATTCCCCAAGACATATCGTGGTACATGCCAATAAGAGCTAGTCACAAACTGAACATGCTTACTCGCACCCTGAGAAAGAAAGTTTGGCACTGGTTTGAGCTTGTGAATAATTTCCATGTGTTTGTGTATGGAAAGCCCTTCACATTAGAGGCTGATCACCAAGCATTGTTGATGGTATTTGGCAATCCCACAGCAAAAATGCCTCCTAGAATTGAGCGCTTGGGTTCGAGTTCCCAAGAATTACAACTAAACGATTCTTCATCGTCCAGGTTAAGATCAGAAACTGGCTGATTGTGCCCTGGTACCCCATGTAAGACAGTGGAGGATTATATCAAATTTATTGTGAAATTGAGCACACCAACTGCTATGGCTTTAGAGCAAATTGTCACTGCCACGAGCCAAGGTAGTGGCATGTCAAGATTAAAAGTTGTGGAACCAGCATTCTAGACCTCTCACTAATGATAGCGAGTATATGAAGTTCAGAAATGTAAGAGATGAACTTTCAGTAACGCAGGAAGGCCTCATTCTGCAAGGTACACGGATTGTTATTGACCAAAGTCTCTGACAACAAGTAGCCGAATTCGCCCAATAAGGAGATCGAGGAATAGTTGCCTTTAAGAGAGCTGTCCGTGATCGAGTCTGGTTTCCGTATCTTGTCGAAAGGGTCAAAAAAGAATTGAAGACTTGTCACGTATGCAACTGTCTTTCATCTCAAGTAAGTCAGCAACCTTTGAATTGCCACATCAAGCTTGGGAGAGAATTTCTATTGATTTTTTGATGGCCCTCTGGATAACGGACATTATCTTTAAGTTATTGTTGATCAATACTCCCATTTTCCATTGGTAGAAGACCTTTCATCCACTACACATGAGCCGGGTTATTCACAACCTAGATGGCATCTTTGCGACATGACTTGTACCTGCAATCTTAAAATCTGACAACGACCCACCTTTTAATAGTCAAGAATTAAAAAAACTTTCTAGATCACCTCAATATAAAGCATAAAAAAAGCATTCCCCTTTGACCCCAGGCCAATGGTCTGGTAGAACGCCTCATGGGTACTCTAAACAAAGCTGTTCATCATTCTGCATTGGGGAAGCTCGACCTCGAAGGTGTTTTGAACACTATTCTTTGAGGTTACGGTTTGACCCCCTCACTCAACCTCAGAGGAAACCCCTGCAACTATCATGTTTGGAAGAGTCATGACAACCAAGCTTTCCCAATGGGAGGGGAAGGGTGTGACAGGGGATACATCTGCATGCTGATAGTCTTCTTCGGTTGGGAGAGAGGTGAGTCACACTTTCATCTGAATAGGTTGTGTCCTGCCCTCACTCAAAGGGCTGATTTACCCCCTACTGATCGTCTGGAACCAGGACTGGGCTGCAAGGGACTGTTGCACACTTCTGAGGGTTCATTTGAAGTCACCCATTAATCAAAGACATTTTTGAGTATATGTACTGGAGCTCTCATCCCATGTTTTTAGATCCTGCTTTGGACTTGTAGCCAGACATTGTTGGCTCTACAAACTGCTCATTGCCATGAGGACTGCTGTGCTGCCAGAAGCAACCACCATTTCGACTAACTGCCTTGTTGTGTTGACCTGCTGCTGCTGGGCTGCAGGAGGGTCTGCCAATTTGCAACCTAACTGTATGTGCGGTCTGCTGCCTGCCACCTCCTTTTGTGCCCGAAGTGCTCTCCAAGGGCTTGTTTGCTTGCCCCCTATTCTGTTGAGATCTCAGGGCCATCAAAGACCTTGTTGCCTCTTTTCTCCAAGACTTCTGCTGGGTGAGCCCATTTTACAAGGGCTAGCATGTCGCCAGTGCTCCCTTCTGCACCAAGGTAAAACTTTGTGCATTACAGGAGAGTGCACCATGGGCCTACAGTGCAGCGCTCTGACCAGCGGAATGCCTTTGTACATTCTAGGGAAGTGCTCCATGTTTTACAAACCAGCATGTGGTGAGCGTTTTTCTCTAGCGAGAACAGCGTTGTTTCGCCTGGAGGCATTACCAGAGAAACAAACCCGTCCTAGAGCCAGCGTGCTCACTGCAGCTGAATTGTATTGTGAACCTCAACCCCGGAGTCTGGCAAGATATCGCCACCGTCAGATGCCACCAAGAACAAACTAGTGTGGCCCCTCTGGTCGTGAGACTCGAGCAACAGCCACTTGAAGACTTTTACTGCTCTGAGGTGGTAGGGTGGAGCGTCTAAGGCTACAGAGCTACAGGAGCTGCACAAAGCCTTCAAGGCAGGCGTTTCAACGACACGTTGTTCCGTAACATGCGGCGGGCCAGCATTCCAAGGTTCATTCCAGCCAGCCTCGCCCTCTGGTTTTAACGCGTATACTGCACGAAGCTCTCAACGTCGGGTCTCACTCCCGAGACATGACAACATTGTTAGCAAGTTACAGATGCTCTGCGGACAGTGACCCTGCACCCACAAAGGTACTATGAGGCGGGTTGGGTCCAGAAGAGTGGTAAAGCCGCCCTACTCTCCTTCACGGGTGCCTTGGTTTCCCTTGGGCAAAGAGACGCGATTCAAGCGGCCCCGGCGGGCTCCACACTCGCAAGAGCGTGAGGGGCATTTCTTGTTCAGCATTGTCTCTGCTCTGGAGATGACCTCAAGAATGGTGCAGGCCATCCATAGAGGAGAACTGCTGGAAGACTCAAGCTCAATTACTGTTCAGCATTTAGTAGGTGCTCCTGCGCCATACGTTTGGTTTCTAAATGCAATCACTTCAACCACGTTCAGTTACCGTATGAAGTGGAATAGCTGCGCAGGTGCACTTTGACCTATGTTTTCATAGTAATTTTTGTGTTTTTCTCTGTCAAACCTGCATTATTTGCACTAACGGTGTGATTTAAGTCATTTTTGTCTTGTTTGATGTACAATATAGAATCTATTTTTACTTAATCCTGCGTGTATTCCCTTTTGTGGTTTACTCACTGTGTTGCTGCGCGAGTGTGTTGCACAAATGCTCTGCACATTGCCTCTTTAAACTAGCCTGACTGCTCTGAGCCAAGCTACCCGAGGGTGAGCACAGGTTATCTCAGGTGTGTATCTGGCTTACCCTGACTAGAGTGGTGGATTCTGCCTGGCTTAGGTGCCTACCCTAGCCAACCAGAAAGCCCATGTCCAACAGTGGTTCTTGTGAATCACTTGATTTCCCAGCATGCTCCAGCTGCAGAACTAAGTCACCGCACTTTGTGTAGGAAGACTAGCCCCCATTTGTGTCTCTTTTTATTAGAACATACATGTTTTTCCCTGAATTGTAACTTCACTTCTCCATATTATATCAATGCAGCTTTTTCAAGAAATATTTTCTTCATGTAATTTTCAATGTTTTTCTATTTTGCAGCACAACAATCACATCTAGAAAGTATGAATGGGAAAGAAAGCCATAAAGGTTCCGGAGGCGAGATGAATATAACTCAAAATATCGACTTAAAGAAACGGCGCAGAATGCACATGAAGGAGAGACGCTTTGCTTGTAATGTGTGTGAGAAAGGATTTATCAATGAGACACTTCTTGTGAGGCACAAAAAAGGACACACCAGCCTCAGGCCATATCCCTGCGAAAAGTGTAAAAAGTGTTTCACTCAAAAGGCAACTTTTTTACAGAATCAAAGAACACACACTGGAGAGCGGCCTCATCAAAGTGTACACACAGGAGAGAGGCCTCATCAAAGTGTACACACAGGAGAGAGGCCTCATCAAAGTGTACACACAGGAGAGAGGCCTCATCAAAGTGTACACACAGGAGAGAGGCCTCATCAAAGTGTACACACAGGAGAGAGGCCTCATCAAAGCGTACACACAGGAGAGAGGCCTCATCAAAGCGTACACACAGGAGAGAGTCCTCATCAAAGCATACACACAGGAGTGAGGCCTCATCAAAGCGTACACACAGGAGAGAGGCCTCATCAAAGCGTACACACAGGAGAGAGGCCTCATCACTGCTCTGTATGTGCAAAGAGCTTCACTCAAAAGAAAATTCTTCTTCAGCATCAACGCATACACACAGGAGAAAAGCCTTTTCGCTGCACCTTGTGTGAGAAGAGCTTCAGTCAAAAGGCAAATCTACTAAAGCACCAACTAATACACACCGGAGAGCGACCTTATCACTGCACTGTGTGTTCAAAGCGCTTTTCTCAAAAGGGAGACCTCGTACGGCATCAAAGTGTACACACAGGAGAGAGATCTCATCGATGCACTGTGTGTTCCAAGCACTTTGCTAATAAGAAAGACCTTGTACATCATCAAAGAACACACACAGGAGAAAAGCCTTTTCGCTGCACTGTATGTGCCAAGAGCTTCACTCGAAAGAAAATCCTTCAGGAGCATCAACACATACACACCGGAGAAAAGCCTTTTGCTGCACTGTGTGCGAGAAGCGCTTCAATCAAAAGGCAAATCTACGAACGCACCTACTAATACACACTGGAGAGAGACCTTATCATTGCACTGTGTGTGAGAAGCGCTTTTCTCGTAAGTCGACCCTTGTACTGCATCAAAGAACACACACAGGAGAGAAGCCTTTTCGCTGCACTGTGTGCGAGAAGAGCTTCAATCAAAAGGCAAATCTACGAAAGCACCAACTAATACACACCGGAGAGAGACCTTATCATTGCACTGTGTGTTCAAAGCGCTTTTCCCAGAACGGAGGGCTTGTACGGCATCAAAGCGTACACACATGAGAGCTTAAATCAAAAGTCAAGTCTCGTAACAACAAACACACAGGAGAGAAACCTTATCACTGCAAAGTGTCTTCCAAGCGCTTTTCTCAGAAAGAAAGGCCATGATGGCATCAAAGTGCACACACAGGAAGAGGCCTTATCACTGCACAGTGTGTGAGAAGAGCTTTACGCGAAAGTCACATATGCAACGGCACCAAATAATACACACTAAACTGAACCCTATCACTGCACAGTTTATGCCAGGAATTTCAATCAAAACGAACGTTTCTACAACACCAATTAATACAAACAAGATGGATCCATTTTCACTGTAACAATCTTTTGTCCTGCTTACCCCAAAGTAAGTTTTACTGGAATGTTGTAACTTAGCGAGGGCTTATAGTCATAAATGCCTAATGACCAGTGTTCCCTGTAGGCTACGTGCATTTAGTGTAATAACCACGAGTGCGCAAACTCCATTGCGAAGCGCATACACTTCACACATCACTGAGGCACCATTTGCAGCTTTTGCTTTTAAAAAGCGAGCAGCGTGGAAAAAAGATCTCTTGCGTGAAGGAGCACAGAGAGCAGATCTTGGGCCTAGCAACATATCACCGTGGAAGAGGGGAGAACGTTGCAGCGTGCCTCTTAAACTGCAGGTATCGGGTGCCCAGGTTCACAAGTTGTGCAGCATCTTTCTTCTTCGCATGCCGGGCGTGGTCCGTCCCTTTCAGATTAATTTATTTTAAAAGGCCATGCACTAATTAGCATTGTTCGGTACTGAAGGGCATGGTGTGCGGCATACTGATGTTTAAGTCCCAGCTAAAAGTGTTCAAAAAAGTATTTAGAGAAGTAATTTCTGACCCTGCCGCAAGCATGCTAAGGCATATATTCCCCCAGTGAAGCAGCATCATTCAGATGAGTCATTTTCCCGGGCTAGACCTGGGCTCCGTAATTGCAGCTTTGGTCACCTGTGAAGCGTGATTGCGAGCAGCCGTACAAGAATGTAAGGAGATATGATCGGTACCCAATCACATCCTTGTGTTATTTGTTTATAAATGTTCTCAACGTTCCCCACTGCTAGTTGATTCTATTGTACCAACCGAATATAGGATTCATTTACCACCTCGCTCACGCCATTACATGAGGGCACAGCCGCAACGCTCTCACACCGCCTTACAAAACACACACTAAACTACTACTTACACGTCACAACAACTATGAGCTCACAGCTAGGGCTCTCAGCACAGCCCTCTATTCACAGATGCCAAAGTCCCAACAAATCGAAGCCCGTAGCCCCTCCGCAGCGCACAGAGGTACTCGCCTCTCGGAACGGACTGGCTTCCATCTTCAGCCCAGGTGCTGCTCGCTCTTTGTGGTGCGTGATTAAAGTTGGAGCTGCAGAAAGAAACGTGGGGTCTTTTACCTTCCCATCATACCTTTTACCACATATGTTTAAGAGTTAATAGTTGAACTGTGTTCATTGCAGATGTATGTAGACATCTTTTCCTAAATAAATCCTGCTGTATTTTGCATTGCAATGGGTTCGAGTCAGCATTCTGTGCATTTAAGATCCCCTCCTATAGGGCGCACATTTATTTTTTTGTCGCTCTGTAAGCTCTACAGCGCTCAGGCTTCGGTAGTGAAGAGTGCTGCCGCAACCAACTGGAAAGCAGTGAACCCACCAAGCAGCCCCGTATCTATGAGTGCCGCCAGGTATAACTTGATTTACCTCTTATAAGGAGTAAGTACTGTGTCCAGACTGATTTTTTTATTTCTTTTTTTCATCCCAGCCCTTTTTTGCTTTCCTCATTCGAAGAATGCACAATACAACAAGACTTAGGGTAGGATGTACTAGCATCAGGAATACCGATTTCCTATTTGCGGTTATCTTAGAGTCGCACTTTGGAAATCGGAATTCCTAATGTATGAAACTCTTTTGAGTTTTATTAGCGATTGCTAGCGAGATTCAAATAGACCTACCTCATGCATATTAGTGTGGTAGGTCGCAATTTGAGACCCATTAGGAATCACAACCATCACAGAGATGGCAGCCTGCTGAGGTCAGCAGACCACCATGTCTATGATTGGTTTTTAATAAAGCAGTCTGTTTTTTTTTTTTTATGCAGCCCGTTTTCCTTTAAAGGATAATGGGATGCATTTAAAAAGAAAAAAAAATAAGATTTTTTGTTTAATTTCTTTAAGAGTAGACAGTAGGGTCTGTGGGACAGCCGCCTGCTCTTAAAAATATTTGTTATCCATTCTTCAAAGGACCCCTACCTATTTGCAAATGGGTTACCACCTCCTTCAAGGAGTCAGTAAATTTTGACCTTGATTCAGTCGCATTCAGATTCAGAAATTGGAAGAAATGCCGTAAACACGACCCTTTTAAATACCAATCGCACACACTAATTGCGAGTAGGTAGCGTGTTACCAAATCACAATTTGTATTTGGTACATTTGTTAAAGCATTTTTGTGGTTGGACGTTTCCGACTGCAAAAATGCTTCGTACAAGTGGCCCCTAATAATTTACTCCCCCAGCAGGAGAACTAGCCAATAGGGCACTAAACTAATGGTGCAGCACCATCTTTGCACGTGTGCAGCAAAAGCGGTGGCATGAGCACCGGCACAGGGTTTAAAAAAAAAAATTAATCACTTATTTGTGCTCCTCATGATTGAAGATGTCTCTTTCAGCCTTAGGTTTGGAGATAATATTTTGTTTGAAGTCCATGTTCGTGTTTTCCCAGCGGACGGCAGATGCTTCTGCTGTTCTTGGTTCCATTCATCACACACTCCTGCTGGTGCTTGGTGACCCTTCATGCTTCTGTGCGCTTTACCATTGTTTCAGCAGGTGAGTGGCACCGGGCCCAGGACTGTGAGGGGCCCATTGACCCTGTAAATTACTGTATATTAGCAGCCCAACAACAGTCAAATAGGTGATTTCCTTTGCTTGCACCTGAGCTCATGGCATCCTGGTCTTTCCATAAATATGCATAAACCCGAGCTGGGCGTTCCTGCTAGCGCTGATGGAGGGCTGTACGTTTTGGAAGGAGAGTCGATATCTAAGGACCATGCACAGTTAAAATGATCATTATTACGAGTCACTGCACTGCCGATGTCTGAGCAGCAGGAACCCTTCGTCTACCTCTTCTTGGTTCATGCGGGACTTCATTCTGCCTAAAATAAAGTATCTGTATGTTTCATTTAACAACACAGTTTGCTTCCTAAATGCAACGGCAAAGTTAGATTTTAGTGGGATGAACAGCACATAGGATTACACCTGCAAGCGTTTTGGAAATACAAAACAGACACACACACGCATCAACCCTTTTAAGAATATCCACACCTTATGTCCATTCTACTCCACTCCACGTGTTGTATAGCATTCTGCATCATAGGGAGGGGACGCCTTCACAAAAGAAGGGTCGAGGATGTGTTGCATCTTAAAAGGCTTCAAGCCTGTGCTCTGCATGCTGCAGATGTCTGCAGTGGATGCCTTAACCATCTGCGCTACCTTACATGCTTACTACGGCACAGGAACAACGGTGTACGTGTGGAAATTGTAACTGAGGATCAACAAAGTTTTGGTTTAGAGGATCGCCTAAACCTTTTTGTTTAGTAGCTACAAGCACTTTCTTTCTTTAGCACTTTTCATTTCATGTTCACTGTGCTGCGCCTCACAATTACCAGTCCAACGAAAACAAAATGCATTTGAGAATTGGTTGCAGGTTGCGGGCTCCACTCATCCTCCACCGTTCCACAAGCAGGTAGTTTGGAGCTTTCATTTATTTAAGGCAATTCCTGAAATATCAGAAATGGCTGTATAGTCCAGAAACATCTTTCACACTCTCAGGGGCTTCCTTTCTTTTCTTGTCCAACTCCTCTCTGCTGTTTCTTTTTTTTTTAATTCTGTTTTTATTAACATTTTAAAGATCACACGTGCACATTCTCATATTTGTTACCAGTCCTAACGAGAGCCAGGTGCACCGCTCCAGTTTAACACGTGGGAATACAAAGTGTGCCCCTTGTTTATCTCACAAGCTCCACCGTGCATTGGCAGCACTGTGAGAAACCTGTCGAGCCTTCAGTCTCCGGACTCTCAATCGTGCCCATCATAAACACCCAACCATAGTCTAGGCTCACCCAGACCTGAGGGGGCGGCTTTACCATTTGTAATACATTAGAGTCATATGTTGTATGACAATAAAGACACAGAAACACATCATCATTTGCCACAAATTTAGCGATGTTTGGCCGGGCATCCCCTGGCCTCATACCGTGGTTGTTCTTGTGTGGCGCACCAGTCTACTCCTTTGCGCCATTTGACTATGTTTGGCGGGCCGGGATTCTTCCATGCCATTGCAATGTCTTGTTTGGTCACCACAAGGGCGGTGCTTATGAATAATGTGTCTGCTCTAGAGCTGTCCAGTCCATCTGTCACTCCCAGTAGTACGTTCAAAGGGTTGTGAGGGCCCTCCCATCCCAGCACCTCCGTAAGTTCCACTACCAGTGGCTCCCAATAGAAAGCTATGAGGGGGCAAAACCGCGTGTATAGGATGGGTGTGGCATTAGGCCTGCCCTATGTAGGCAGTCAGGGGTAAGATAGGAGGTATGAAGGTAGTATAGCTGGACCAAGCGGAGCCAGGCTGAGACAGTGATGGTTTTGGGAGCCATCAAGGCGTCTCTCCGGTCGTCGTCCTCCAGAGCACCTAGCCAGGACTCCCAACTAGTCCTCAGCGGGTCGAGGGAGGTTGGGCCATTGTTAGTTAAGGAACGATAAATGCTTGAAACCCCCACCCCCTCCCAAAGTCCCCCATTGTGATTTGTGCTACTAAGGGGCTGTGTTCTAGAAGCGACGTGCCTGTTACTATATGCACGCTGAGGGCGTGGCGGAGTTGTAAGTACCTAATAAACTGTGCCGGGTGGAGTGAGTGTCTGACTTGAAGGTCCGAGAAGGAACGTACATGGTCACCGACCCAAACGTCGCAGAGTTGCGAAATACCAATAAGATCCCAGCCCTGGAAACCCTCTGGGTTCCCCACTTCTCGAAGCCATGTGTATTGCCAGAGGGGTGTTTGCTGGGTCAGCCTATTCCCCCAGCTGGTATGGCGTAGGGAGTCACGCCAGGCCACCAAACCTGCACGGGATACTGCGGGCAAGGTCCTGGAAATGGGTTCCCCCGTACATCATAGTCTGGATTAGAGAGAGTTCCAGGTCTTTCAACTCGGTCCTGTAGGCAGGGTCGGACCAGCCACCATTAAACCAGTCGTTCAATATTAGGAGGCGGGTTGCTATGTAATGTAATGTAAATTGGTTTTTATACCGCGCGACTGTCACTCCAAGGAGCCTCTTGGCGCCTACACAGACCAGAGCTGATGTGGAGTCTGGTCCGGCTGCTTTCAGTAATATGGCCAGGGTACTTATATTAGGGCTCTAGCGCACGTGTCAGGGAGACTGAAAATCCAGGTCTTCAGTGCTTTTCTGAACTCAGATTCCCGTTCCATAGCACGGAGGTGCGGGGGGAGTTTATTCCATGCTTTGGATCCTAGGACTGGCAGGGATTTGCCACCCCTCGAAATGAGTCTAAAAGTCGGAATAGCCAACAGATTGGCATTGGAGGATCTAAGGGTGCGTGATGGATGGTATCGGGAAAACCTCTTTTGTATGTACTTTGGTCCTTGCAAGTGAAAGGCCCTAAAGGTAATTACCAGGATTTTAAACAGCACCCGTTTGACCACTGGTAGCCAGTGGAGAGTGTTCAATGCGGTAGACGCTGAGGATTTCTTTGGCCACTTCAGAACCAGCCTGGCGGGTGCATGCTGCACCATTTGCAACTTATGTGTAACAGCCTTGTTGGTTCCCAGCCTTGTTGTTCACAACCTTGTTCCCAGTCTTGTTGGTTCCCTATGTAAAATAGGTACAAGTTTGTCATGGCCATGCCTCCATAGAAGAGTGGAATTTGGAAGCGAGAGAGGGCCATGCGTGGACGAGAACCATTCCAGAGGAACCTCGCGGTCAAGCTGTCTAAACCCCTGAACCATGCCCGGGAAATATGGAATGGGGTCTTATGAATGATGTAGAGGAATCGGGGAAATTTTAAAAAGTGCCACCCTGCCTAGCGGGTTAAGCAATAGGGCTTGCCACTTCTGGCGGTCTTTTGTGACCAGTGGGATGATGTTAAGTGCCCAAGCCAGTTCAGAGAGCAGAGCGACCCAGATTCTTAAGTATTTCAACGATTGCCATCTAATGGGGATGGTAGACTGTCAATCAAAGCATTCTCTAGATAGATGTAGGGGCACCAGGGTTGATTTTGCAGAGTTCAAGCATAAGCCAGAGACTCGTTTGATGATACAGAGTATCTGCAGGCATCTGGGGCCGATTCGGAAGCATGGAAGAGTAGGACGTTGTCTGCGTATAATGCGATTTTGTCCTCATGAGAGCCACCAGCCCTGGACCCGGTCATCAGCACGAATAAGCCTGGCCAGAGGTTCCATTGGCAGGGTGAAAAGGAGGGGCGAGACAGGACATCCCTGCCTCGTCCCCCTCCTGATTGTGAATGCGTCCGAGAGTGCTCCATTGACAAGCACTCTTGCGGTTGGTTTGGAGTACAGGACCTGAACCAAACGGTAGAAGTCCAGGCCCATGCCCATAGCAGCCAGGACATCGTCCAGATATCTCCAGTTGACTGAGTCAAAAGCTTTCTCGAAGTCGACTAGGAGAAGAGCCATATAAGGGGTTAGTGACTGTCGGTTGGCCGAGGCCAGATGGAGGCGCCTAAAACAGTGTCTGGTACTCTGCGCTGGCATGAAGCCGAACTGGTCGGGGTGGATGAATTTGTTGAGGTATGGTCTGAGACGTTGAGCCAGGACGGTGGCGTACCTTTTGACCTCTGTATTAATTAGAGATATGGGGCGGTAATCGTTCGGGCTGATGAGGGTGGTTGGGTTTTGGAAATGATGACTATTGTGACCGCATTGGTTACGCCAGTGCGGGATGGTGCAGACCCCAGCCCACGATTTTCGCCGGAGTCAGATCGGGTGGTGCCGCTTGGGTCCCCGAGCTGGTATCGCTACTTCAGGTGGGCGGTGTGACGGATTAAGTTATCGGATTTTACCAAAGGCCGTTATGCCGTGGGGAGCTCCCGCCCGCTAGCCACGCCCCCTTTAGATTCTTTTTAATAAATATCTTTTCAGGATTTTCAGTTAGTTGGGGTTTTACCAGTTTCCCACCCAAACTATCTCTACCTAGTTCTTCATAGGATTTTTCTATGATTCTGGCAAGTTCAATTGGTTGGGCTGTTATATCTGTTTCTTTCAATTTCTGGAGGTAAGTTATATCCTCCATTGCCAATTGAACTAACTCTCTATATGCCGTTGTTAATTCTTTTATTTTAACTAAGAGTTCTTCGCTTGACATTTTATCAATGTCTGGATGTGGTGTGTAGCTGGCTAGAACCGGCCACGTTGCTCCTGGTCTACCTAGTGGACGGAGCCTGGTGATGTGATCATTATGTTTTAGGGCGCCTTTAAACCAGAGCAGGTGCTCTTGGTAATTTAGTGGGATTTCAACGTCCTCGAAAGGAGTGTATTCATCCGGAGGTTCCTCTATTTTGTAATAGTGGAATTCGTGTGTTACAGCGTTTGCTGCTGGAAAGTTTATCCATGAATAGAATACCTCTGTCTGCCGATATTCATGGGCCTCTACCATGAATATGACTGTACCACCTCGTGATGTCAGTCCGTTTTCTATAAGTTTAAGAGTTATAGTTTTCTTATGTTGACCGGAATGAGTATAGCATTCGGGTCAGTCTGTAGGAGACTCGTGTCATCCTCTAGGAGTCGAGCAGCTATTCTAGCTGCCTCCCTCTCTTCTTCACTTTCCCCCATTTTACTGGCAGAAAGGTTTTTGTTGCAGATCAAGTTTCAAGGAAACAAAGATTAGATGCACAATATTTTGGAACACTGTATCCTTCAACGTTGACTAAACCAAAAACTATACATAGGAATCTCTTCCTACTAAGTTCCGGCGGATTTTAACCTCTTACCCACTCCAGACGTCTTTTGGAGTATTTACGGGAAAAAGGGTCTGTGTGAAAAAGCACGACTGAGTTACTCTAACGTCTTGCGTTAGTTTTATCGCCTTACAAAACGTTGGGCACCATGTAGTGTAGTTCCTATATTCCCAATAGGCTCTGCGCATTGGAATAATATATTCAGCAGTGTAGACGTAGGACTGAGGTCGACTAGGTCTCTACTGACTATATTAGACTTAAGGTTTGCCAGCTAGCTCAGAGGTCACTAGAAACTTTCTTGAATAAACGAGGAGGAGTGTAACTTCCCTGGATAGACAAGAAGGGGTTAGCTTCTGACAACCATACAACATGACAACTTTGCTCCCTCAGAATAAGAGTGTATCTCTAGAGTCGTGTGAAAACAATAGACAGCTATTTCACTCAGTCAATTGTGCGTACTTAGTTTCACCAGAGTGCAGAGAAAAGAGAGACAGGCGTTTTCAATAAAAGGTGTAATTTATTTAGCAGTCTTCTTTCTCACGCAAGAGAAATGAATTGCCATAATTGCAATACTTAATGTAAAGTAAAGTGCGTACAGTAAAGAGTATTAAGAAATAATACTGTAAAAGCATTGATATGGTTTCTTAGCCATAAGATACTTTAAAATTTAAATTAGCGTCGAGGCATGTGGGCCAAGAAATAAGGCAGCCATGCATGAATGGGGAAGTCATAATGCATGCGCAGACTCCCTCTTACAGCACGGTATGTTAACAGAGGTAGTAAGGTACCTAACCACTGTCCTTGAACAATCTACTCCTGCCCCGCTCTTGAACTCCCTTGAAGCAGATTGCAGTTTCCATAATTGGTTACTAAAAGCACTGGATTTGGTGCTTCCTAAGAAGTGTAGTACCAAGAAAAGTAATGGGTTTAAAAACCCCTGGTACACAACTGAACTGCGCGACCTTAGAAAAGTCTGCAAACGTCTGGAACGCGCTTGGCGGAAAGACTGGTCTACTAATAGTAAAGTCCCCTATCAGGAAGCCATGAGGGCATATAAGCTAGCCTGCAACCGCACGAAAGCGACCTTTTATGAAGAGAGAATCAGGACTGCTTCCAGCTCCTCAAGAGAAACATTTACTATAGTTAAGGAACTCCTGAACACCCCCTCTCCTTCATTGCCACAAGCTACGAGCAGAGCTCGGTGCAATGAGCTTGCACATTTTTTTGATAACAAGGTCAGGAAAATTCTACAAAGTATTCCTTTTAGTACTCCTCCCTCTGAGTCCTCCATGCAGGTCGTGAGTGGTGTGAGCCCTTTGTGGGAAGTTATCACTCCCATAACTGAGGAAGACTTCCGCAAAGAATTAGCTAATCTTAAAAGTGGTTCCCCCTCTGACCCTATGCCCATCCATATTCTTAAGCGGATTGCACAGACCATCTCCTCGCGGGCCACGAATCTCCTGAACGCCTCCTTCGGCGGTGGGGAAGTTCCCCCTAGCTGGAAGAAGGCGATGGTTAAGGCTCTCCCTAAAAAGCTGGGACTTGACCCTGACGATCTGGCGAACTTCCGCCCTATTTCTTTGTTGCCTGGCCTGGGCAAAATTGCAGAAAAGGTTGTCAACCGCCAGCTGTCCACATTCCTAGAAGGTCACAACCTGCTCAAGCACTCGCAAACAGGCTTTCGCCCTGGGCAGGGTACTGACTCTGCCCTGATTGCAGTAGTGGAGGAAGCCAGACGCATTCTTGACGAAGGAGGTTCCGCAGCTGTGGTCCTCTTAGACCTCAGCGCGGCTTTTGATACCGTCAATCACGGTATCCTTATTCAGCGCCTTACTAGGGTGGGAATATCTGGCCAGGCTCTAAGCTGGATTACTTCCTTTCTGAATGGTCGGTCCTACCAGGTCTGTGATGGCACCAACTTGTCTGAGTCGATCCCCCTCCAGTGTGGAGTCCCGCAGGGCTCCTCGTTGAGCCCGACGCTTTTTAATATCTATATGGCCCCACTGGAGGATGTGGTTTCACCTTTCGGGGTGAAAATAGTGACCTATGCGGATGACACCCAGCTTGTCGTTTCGCTATCTCACCATGAAAATGCGGCTGAAAGATTTGGGTGCTGTCTGACAGGTATCATGGCCTGGATGACAGAATCTCGGCTGAAACTCAATGGTTCTAAAACAGAACTTATGATGGTGGGCAACCTGTCCACCTCCCTTCCCAAAACCATGTGGCCCCCCTGTCTGGGTGAGGCGCCCCAACCCAAGAATGAAATTAAGAGCTTGGGAGTATGGTTAGAGCCCGACCTGACGTTCAGAGTACAAACGAAGAAAGTGGCAGGGATCTGCTATGGTTTGTTACGCTCAGTCCGAAAGGTGTTGCCTCTTCTCCCCTTCAGTTCAAGGAAACTCCTGATTCAGGGGCTAATACTGTCAAGGCTGGACTACAGTAATGCCTTGCTGCTCGGTGCCCCTGAATCAGCCATCAACACCCTCCAGTGAGTACAAAATGCGGCGGCCAGGGTTTTGACAGGCACTGCAAAAAGAACTTCGGCCAAGCCTGCTCTTAGAGCTCTCCATTGGCTCCCCATCCGGGAGAGAGTTAACTTTAAGGCCCTTTCCATCGCCTTTAAGTCTCTCCAGGGAATGGGCCCCCCTATCCTCAGGGACCTTATATGCCCCTACAAGTCCTCGCGTTCCCTCCGCTCTGACGGGAGCAATTTACTGACCATCCCCAGAGTAAAGAGAGCTCACTCAGGAGGCAGGAGGTTCTCTGTGAACGTAGCCAAGATCTGGAATGATCTTCCTGCTGCTCTCCGTCTGGAACCCTGTCTCCAGAAGTTTCGGAAATCTTTAAAGACATTCCTTTTCCCACGAGGAAAATGAGTCCGTTGTCCGAGGATCTTGGAAGCTAGCTGTGTGTATCAGCGCTGGGACGCTCTTGGGCAGCCATGCGCTTAAGAAATCTAATTTCATTTCATTTCATTTCAAGGTATCTCTGCTGTCAAGCAAAAACAAAAGTGACATCACAGCTTGGGTAACTTTCCATGGACAGGAGTGTCACTACAAGGAGGTGTAAAGTCGATAGTTCCCTCCGGAATATTGGCACATGGGGAAGGCGTATGGCAACAAGAAGTTACAGAATGACTCCGTAGCTGGTCCCAACAAACGCCGTCAGGCCAGACGGAGCGGGCTGAAGAGTGGCGGCTAGTGACATTTGAAAGTGGTGGGCATACACATTCGGAATGCGTTCCCTGTGGCGAGTGAGCGGGACTGACAGCCATCATAAGGGGGACTCGGCCACAGGGTGGATGAATGGTGCATTTCCAAGCGCTGGGAGGGCCGCATCGCTGCTGTCTGGCCGAGGGAGGGTCAGGGGGTCAGGATAGGGGATACTGAGCAGGGTGCCTTATAATTTGGAAGGCAGGAGCATACTCAGAGCATACTCAGAGCTCAAAGGAGCTGGTGTAGTAGGCTCTTAAGTTAATGTACACACTGTAGGCAGACCGAAGACTTTCTAACCTTCAGGAGACTCCTCAAGACCTGGCTCTACAAACAGTAACAGCATTCCCCCCCTAGCGCCTAGAGACCATCACGGGTATGTAGTGCGCTTTATGATGGATTGATTGATTAGTCTCGCCGCTGAATGATCAGCATTTTCGAATAGCAAAGAGCAACAACATGACGTAATACACCTCGTCCACAAACCCCACTGTTAATACAAAGGCTTATCACACTAAGGGCAGGTTGGCCCTGTCTACCATCCCATCATTGCAGAAGTAGGGGCAGTACCGTTCTCCCACAAAAAGTGTTCTTCGCGTTGAAGTCGCACTACTCATGTTCAGAAAGAACTGTGGTCACGGCATTGTTCGCTAGGCGGCAGGAAAGGACAGAGCTACATATTAGGGTGTGTAAAAGAATGAGTTTAGGACAAACAATCAATGAATCTAAGGATTCCATCGATCGCCTTGTACACGTAGTAATAGAAATTGTAGTATTCAATGATAACTATATGAAACGAGTCTCTGATTTAAGAACCAGGAATTCAATAAGATTTACCGCCCCTGCCAAAGTATGTCTTGTGGTTTGCAATACGTCCGCACTCCCGCAACAGTGATTACAATGGTTTATAAAGCACTCCGAAGAGCCTACAATTTTTGTTTCTTTAAAACATTTTTTTTTACTTACAGATATAAATATATATTGAGGGTAAAGCAAGCCATGATCTAGGTGGTGACAGGAGTGATGATGAATGTGTGTGCTGAACGTGAAAGGTTAGGTTTTAAGAATAAAAGAAAGGTTGCATGACAGCTGGTGCTGCGGGGTTACTAGCTGTGGGGAAATGGGAATCCGACCCCACCCCAGACACAAGCAATTTCACATGGATGGATGGTTGGGTTGACAAAGTGGTTATCAAAGAGGGCGAACATGATAGCTGAGGAAATGTTAAGCAGAAGGAGTTTTCTCCACAGGTTCTTCAATGCTCACATGTTAGGAAAGTAAAAAAAAACCCAACGAATTAGCCTTTAGAGTGTAGGGAAACAAAGCGCATGCAGCCCGGAGGCAATTAGCTACTACAAGGTGGAAAGTGTGAACAGCTGAAGCATGAATTCATTGGTACGGAAAGCAGTTAATTCGGACCACACAACATCACCTTTTCATTTAAGCTGTTAGAAATGGGATCCCTGGCTGGCCAGGGCTTTCGCCAAAGTCAGTCAGAGACCACCACTCCCAAGTCAGGGCAAGGGAGTTACACGCCAAGATAACCCCTACTCGCCCTATAGGTAACGTGGCGCGAGCAGCAAGGCTAAACTTGGAGGCGATGTAAGTTAAGTATTTGCGCACGCACCCCAGCAACAACACCCAAGGCCCACCACAAAGGAAACTCCACACAAGGTTATATATAAAAATAGCCTTTGTATTACACCAAAACACATTAGATAAAACCCACACTTTACAATGTGCCAGAGGCACGGGCAGAATTTACAAGGGATATGTACAAGACAGGGCCACCTGTACCACTGTCAGGAATCAGCACTTTTAGAACTTAGCACTAGGTAGAATTAGCACTTAGAACATGGAATAATAAATCACTGTAGCACAAAATAGCACACAACCAGTAACTACTGGTAATCAGGTAAGTACCACCTACGCAATCCTAACCACCCTAGGAATAGGTCACGCAGGGAACCAGGACCTCACTAGCACCACCTGTACTAGCAAGAACAACCAACTAAATATCACCATACATTTAGGGGTATAGACCTGGGGACAAAACACATGACGCCTAAACACATTCAGAGGTGCAGATAACACATGATGCACAAAATACATTCAGCGGTGTAAGAGCAAGGCACATGATGCATAAAAACATTCAGCGGTGTAGAACAAGGCACATGACGCATAAAAACACATTCAGAGGTGCAGGGGAAGGAAACACATGATGCAGAACCTATATTCAGCGGTGTAAAAGCAAAGCACATGACGCATAAAAACACATTCAGAGGTGCAGCACAAGAGAACACATGATGAATAAACTACCCATTCAGAGGTGTAAGAAAAGGAGACACAATAGCGCAAAATCCACATTAGCCACCACCTGTGGCGGTCCCTGTGTCCCAAGGTCAGGGCCTAAACGTGGCAGTTGCCCACAAAGTGCTGGGCAACTGGTGCAACATCAAAAATGGGCCAACGCTGGAGCCTCGCAGGCTCTGCCCAACTGACTGTCTCTCAAGAGCCTCACTGGGCTCTGAATACAACTGTGGCCCCTTTTTGGTGGGAGTCCCCCCTCTGGGGGACTCGAGAACAATGGGCGCCCAGAGCCTCTCAGGGCTCTAAATAGAGATATGCCCCTTGGGCCCTTCGTGGGCTCTTTGCAACAAAGAATGCCCCTTCGTTGGAGCCTCCGTGGGCTCAGGATCAACACTACCCCCGGAGCCTCTCGGGGCTCTTGAAACAAGTAATGCCCCAGGTAGTCGGGGCGGCCCTCTGCCAACCGGGGCCACCCAAAGTGTTCTAACTCCGTTGGAGTCCCTCTCGGGGGACTCTGAACACCAAGCGCTGCCCTGCTGGGGCAGCAGAAAGGGAGGACAGGGCCCAGGTCACGGGGGCGGCACCGAAAGCGTGCCCGACACACACCCCCAACCGCCTCGATCAGAGCCCCACTCACCGGTCTCTTTCCTCTGGTGGGGGCTCCTCCGGACAGCAGCATCTTTTTCACCGGCGGCTGGCAGAGGTCCGGGGCTCTCCTCTCACTCGGGAGCCTCGGCAGGACGTGCAGGCTGCTTCCTGCTTCTCCGCCTGGCCCCGTCACGCTGCAGCTTGCCTGGCTTCCTGCCTCGGGTGTCCGCCAATGACAGCGCGGCCCCGAGCAGGGAGGCGGGCACTTCCGGGTCGCACTTGGCAGCGGCCCGGCAACGTTTTCAAAACACCCCGGGCTGCGGCGGTGAACCTTCTATTTTAAATATAAGGCGAGGTGGGCTCTCGCTATGGCCATGACAATAGCGGCACGGTCCCTGGCGAGGTGGGCACTCGCCAGGGGCTTCGAAATCGGCAAATCAGACGGGCAAATGCCGGGTGGGCACCGGCTGTGCAAAAAGCGCTCCCAAGCGCTACCACGGCAAATACAGCGCTCCCAGCGCTAGAGGGGCAACAAAGCGCTCCCAAGCGCTACAGGGGAAATCCAAAGCGCTCCCAGGTGCCCTCAGCAGGACAGAGTTCCAGCAAGTCCTTGTGGGGTCCATCAGCAAGCCAGGGGCTGGGCAGGACCCAGGGGGGGGGGGCAAGCATTCCCCTGGGCCCAAGCACCAGCATGCCCCTGTTAGATCCAAGTCAGAAACAAGAACATTTTCATGGGGTCACAGCCCCTCTTTTATACACCTTTTCCCTTTGTCTTTAGGTGCAGGGTGGGGGGAGAACCAGTCGCAGCTGGTTTTGGAGTACCCTTGATGGCTCAACCACCCCTTTCATTCAACAGGCAGGCTAGGGTCATCAGTCGCACCACAGGGGGCGGAGCCAGCATTGTGTGGGGGGAAACGCAGCCTCATTCAGGACACAGGCGCAGCCCCTCCCTCACATCAGCATGCTAATCTCTCCATTCACCACCGGGGCAGACCCACACAGACTCCTGGAGCCTGGCATCCCAGCCAGCTCCAGCCAATCACACGCCAGGTATATTTTACACTAATATGCCAACTCCTAGAAGTGGCGCTTCCGCACAAGACACATACACGCCGCACATACCATTGCGCAGCATTCACTCTCACGAGTTCGCACATACCAAACTTGACCATGCACACCTCAGGCATCAGGAACTACCAGGGACACAGACATTCCCCATGCATTCCTATGGGAGGGCAGGCCAGTCTCACTCACGCACTCAGGGAGCGCACGCACTTTACACTGCGCCACAGTGTCAAAGTGCGCAAAGACCAGAAATCACTATCCATGGGTCACAAACACAAAGCAAAAAGTTCAGGGGTGAACCTGCCAAAAGGGCCAAGTCCAACACGACCCCCTTCCAGCCAAAACGCAGGGGAGAACAATCACCACCGTGATGGACTTCCCTGCTTGGGGCGATAGAACACGGACGCGGGCCCGCACTGCAGGGACACCCTCTGGTTCTACGCCACGTTGATCCATAAGACAAGCACATACTTAAAAAAAAAACAGGCCCAACTAGGCTACCCCACTGGTACTCCTTAGTTGTCCACGGCAAGGACCAGGCCCTAGGCCACCCAGATACCACTGGTCCCTACCAATCCACAGAGTGGGGGGTGGTAACCCCTGGCCTACATAGCCATTCTCCACTCCCTTTCTCAGTGTAGTTCCACACTACCACTGGTCCTTCAACCTAGGGTCCGCACCCTCTGGCTGACCAGAGGTCACGGGCAAGAATGCCCCACGCTACCTCTACTTCTGAAGCACCCTCCAGAACACAACTCTCCCACCAGTTCGGGACCTTTACTCCCTCAGCAGCAGTGACCACGGTCAGACCAGCACAAGATCGGTGTAATGAGGCGTTGCACTTTGCGGGTTGCCAGGTGCGGTGCAGGCAGCGGCTCGCGGACCGCGTCGAGACGGGGACGGCGAGCGGCATAGGCTGCGCGGCCGAAGGCAGACGCGGCTCAGTGCGGGGCCTACAGGACACCAGGCTGGTCATGACAGATAGGTCACAGCTCCCTTAACTGGTCTACCACCTGGGATTCGAATTCACTCCTCCTTCAGCAGCAAGGCAACCACTGCAGGTCAATCCCCCATACAGCTTACCCGGTTCCTTCTCTTCAGGCAGGAGTTCCTTCAGGACACTACATACAGTTGCCCTTACGTCCAGATCCGGAAACACCGGCTACTGGCTCCCCAACCGAGGGACGTACCCCTTTGGTCAGATGCCTGGCGCACCAGGTCTTCCTTGAGGGTGACACATAACTAATGTGTCGTGTACAAGTCTTCCTGACACTCAGGACAGAAGTGGCATCACCCTGGTCACTCCCTGGCGACACAACCCTTCTGGCTGGCCCCTGACCCACTGGTTACTCCACTGGGGAACCTATCCCCCTCGCACCCCTCTATCTGGACTTCTGCACCCTCCCAACTGGAGCGGTACTGCCAGATAACAGAACTACTAGAGCCCTGCTTACAGGCGCTCCACGTTCTCTCCACACTGGGAGATCTCCCTAGAAGGACGCTCCATACGGACATGCTAGGCTCCCTCACCTGGTGTTCCTAAGAAAAAAACACCCAGACTACGAAGACCAGGCTTGTGCTCCTCTGAGCCACTTCCACCACACTGGGCTGGAAGACCAGAACCTTTCCTTCGGGTCACTCCCCAACAATTAACACAATGGCACAGGGGCAGGGGAAACTCCCATGAGCTTCAGGCCCACCCATGAAATCCTGTTCACTGATGTTCTACATTCTTCAAACACTCTGGGAGATCTTCCTCAAATGACCTATTGGTACAGCCTAGGCCCCCGACCTGACGTTCCCTTCAGAAACATTCCAGGCCCTGACACTGGGTTTCGGGCACCTGGAGACATACAGTCCCACCCACTCCTTCTCCTCTTGAGACAGGACGTGAGCCCCTACACCAAGACCTTGCTGGGCTACACAACCTCTTCCACCACACTGGGCTGGAAGACACCTCAGCCACTCCTTTTGGAATCACTCCATCCCCTATGCCTCTCTCCTCCCAGAACATTACCAACTCCAAATATCTGTCTCTAAACAGACCACAAAAAATCAGAAGCAGCCTCCACTGTCTGCAGACGTTCTTGGGAAAAGTTTAACACATGGAACTTAGGTATCTGAGCAAAACAAGAGTACACAAGCATTCAGCAAGCTCCCCATCCAGAGAACTCACACACACGTCCAGTGCCACACACCATTCATCCACACACACCCCTCCCCAGACTGGTAAGGCAGTTTCTACCACCCCTGATTTCTCAACCTGACCACACTTGACACAGGTACCATTACTCCAGGACAGGGACTGGGGACACATGCACTGGACACACTTATGCTGCCATCACTGGATCCCACCCTCATGGTGAATCCAGAAAACACACTGCACTTAGGGGGATGATCTACCCTCCCGAGCTAGGGACACCTAACTCACAGTGCACAAGAAACACATTTCCACAGAAATGACATTTTTAGCAAACTCCATACAATAATCCCCAAAATGTGGTCATCTAAAATGCAGAGTTTTGTAGTACGGCCAGTTGCCACTGTGGTACAATGCAAACACAAATCCTTATCCTCACCGCTGCCACCAATGTTAGAAATGGGATCCCTGGCTGGCCAGGGCTTTCGCCAAAGTCAGTCAGAGACCACCACTCCCAAGTCAGGGCAAGGGAGTTACACGCCAAGATAACCCCTACTCGCCCTCTAGGTAACATGGCGCGAGCAGCAAGGCTAAACTTGGAGGCGATGTAAGTTAAGTATTTGCGCACGCACCCCAGCAACAACACCCAAGGCTCACCACAAAGGAAACTCCACACAAGGTTATATATAAAAATAGCCTTTGTATTACACCAAAACACATTAGATAAAACCCACACTTTACAATGTGCCAGAGGCACGGGCAGAATTTAGAAGGGATATGTACAAGACAGGGCCACCTGGACCACTGTCAGGAATCAGCACTTTTAGAACTTAGCACTAGGTAGAATTAGCACTTAGAACATGGAATAATAAATCACTGTAGCACAAAATAGCACACAACCAGTAACTACTGGTAATCAGGTAAGTACCACCTACGCAATCCTAACCACCCTAGGAATAGGTCACGCAGGGAACCAGGACCTCACTAGCACCACCTGTACTAGCAAGAACAACCAACTAAATATCACCATACATTTAGGGGTATAGACCTGGGGACAAAACACATGACGCCTAAACACATTCAGAGGTGCAGATAACACATGATGCACAAAATACATTCAGCGGTGTAAGAGCAAGGCACATGATGCATAAAAACATTCAGCGGTGTAGAACAAGGCACATGACGCATAAAAACACATTCAGAGGTGCAGGGGAAGGAAACACATGATGCAGAACCTACATTCAGCGGTGTAAAAGCAAAGCACATGACGCATAAAAACACATTCAGAGGTGCAGCACAAGAGAACACATGATGAATAAACTACCCATTCAGAGGTGTAAGAAAAGGAGACACAATAGCGCAAAATCCACATTAGCCACCACCTGTGGCGGTCCCTGTGTCCCAAGGTCAGGGCCTAAACGTGACAGTTGCCCACAAAGTGCTGGGCAACTGGTGCAACATCAAAAATGGGCCAACACAGGAGCCTCGCAGGCTCTGCCCAACTGACTGTCTCTCAAGAGCCTCACTGGGCTCTGAATACAACTGTGGCCCCTTTTTGGTGGGAGTCCCCCCTCTGGGGGACTCGAGAACAATGGGCGCCCAGAGCCTCTCAGGGCTCTAAATAGAGATATGCCCCTTGGGCCCTTTGTGGGCTCTTTGCAACAAAGAATGCCCCTTCGTTGGAGCCTCCGTGGGCTCAGGATCAACACTACCCCCGGAGCCTCTCGGGGCTCTTGAAGCAAGTAATGCCCCAGGTAGTCGGGGCGGCCCTCTGCCAACCGGGGCCGCCCAAAGTGTTCTAACTCCGTTGGAGTCCCTCTCGGGGGACTCTGAACACCAAGCGCTGCCCTGCTGGGGCAGCAGAAAGGGAGGACAGGGATCAGGTCACGGGGGCGGCACCGAAAGCGTGCCCGACAAACACCCCCAACCGCCTCGATCAGAGCCCCACTCACCGGTCTCTTTCCTCTGGTGGGGGCTCCTCCGGACAGCAGCATCTTTTTCACCGGCGGCTGGCAGAGGTCCGGGGCTCTCCTCTCACTCGGGAGCCTCGGCAGGACGTGCAGGCTGCTTCCTGCTTCTCCGCCTGGCCCCGTCACGCTGCAGCTTGCCTGGCTTCCTGCCTCGGGTGTCCGCCAATGACAGCGCGGCCCCGAGCAGGGAGGCGGGCACTTCCGGGTCGCACTTGGCAGCGGCCCGGCAACGTTTTCAAAACACTCCGGGCTGCGGCGGTGAACCTTCTATTTTAAATATAAGGCGAGGTGGGCTCTCGCTATGGCCATGACAATAGCGGCACGGTCCCTGGCGAGGTGGGCACTCGCCAGGGGCTTCGAAATCGGCAAATCAGACGGGCAAATGCCGGGTGGGCACCGGCTGTGCAGAAAGCGCTCCCAAGCGCTACCACGGCAAATACAGCGCTCCCAGCGCTAGAGGGGCAACAAAGCGCTCCCAAGCGCTACAGGGGAAATCCAAAGCGCTCCCAGGTGCCCTCAGCAGGACAGAGTTCCACTAAGTCCTTGTGGGGTCCATCAGCAAGCCAGGGGCTGGGCAGGACCCAGGGGGGGGGGCAAGCCTTCCCCTGGGCCCAAGCAGCAGCATGCCCCTGGTAGATCCAAGTCAGAAACAAGAACATTTTCATGGGGTCACAGCCCCTCTTTTATACACCTTTTCCCTTTGTCTTTAGGTGCAGGGTGGGGGGAGAACCAGTCGCAACTGGTTTTGGAGTACCCTTGATGGCTCAACCACCCCTTTCATTCAACAGGCAGGCTAGGGTCATCAGTCGCACCACAGGGGGCGGAGCCAGCATTGTGTGGGGGGAAACCCAGCCTCATTCAGGACACAGGCGCAGCCCCTCCCTCACATCAGCATGCTAATCTCTCCATTCACCACCGGGGCAGACCCACACAGACTCCTGGAGCCTGGCATCCCAGCCAGCTCCAGCCAATCACACGCCAGGTATATTTTACACTAATATGCCAACTCCTAGAAGTGGCGCTTCCGCACAAGACACATACACGCCGCACATTCCATTGCGCAGCATTCACTCTCACGAGTTCGCACATACCAAACTTGACCATGCACGCATCAGGAACTACCAGGGACACAGACATTCCCCATGCATTCCTATGGGAGGGCAGGCCAGTCTCACTCACGCACTCAGGGAGCGCACGCACTTTACACTGCGCCACAGTGTCAAAGTGCGCAAAGACCAGAAATCACTATCCATGGGTCACAAACACAAAGCAAAAAGTTCAGGGGTGAACCTGCCAAAAGGGCCAAGTCCAACATAAGCCATATAAAGCAGATCAAATGAGCAGGTAACTCTGAATAACTGTATATAGTGTACAGGTGGATGGCCAGCATTGCCCAGTTAGGCTCCTGGCTGGGTACAGGTAATAACAGGCGGGAGTCCTTTACTAGGATACATCCTAACCCTGAAATATGGGATGCCGGAAGCTCAAGGGGAACATGGTGTGGACATCGGTGCAAGAAGTCATGAAAACTTAAGCGGTATATGAAAGTCATTCCTAGGAGATTATGAGCCACCATTACTGTGTTTTTGTTCTACGTCACAGAGTGCAGAGCGGTGTTGGGCGATCAAGTACTGTGACCTTTCCAGGGCTACAGACAGAGCTGGCGGCAATAAAGGGGGAATTCAGCATTGCTTTTCAACGGTCAAGGGTGCACTGCTTAAAGATTCAAACATGCTGCACCCGGTCAACAAAGGATAAAGTTGTGATCATCGACTTCAGTAGGAAACAACTTCCCAACTATAGGAAGGGGCAACTTCCTTCTCGTTATAAAGAAATACTTCTGAACTTGGAAGGAGCATGTATGACACAAAGTGGGTTACTCAGATTATTCCCTGGAGGTCCCTGGCAGGGGCTCCATCCCAAGGAGGGAGCCATACGGTGGTCAGATTCAACGATAAAACAACCTCATGCCACATGTTCTACGGAACATATGGGCAGTATTTCATACAAACTGTGGGAGGTGTATTAGAAGAATTGAGGTGCAGTTATGGCAGGGGAGCAAAAGCTCCCAGAAAGGCTTGGCGGTATTTACAAAGGGATCCTACTTAAACTTAGCATCTGCTGAACAAGAACAGGCCACAAACAGGTAGCAGTCAGGACCCAGGGGGTACTGGCAAGCTACCGCAATCGCCTTGGGGGGTTGAACCGGAGGAAAATAGTCAAGGGCGGAGCCTGTGGCCCGGAAAAAGTTGGGAGGCATGATGGCACCAGAAGTGTAAGGTCACCCGGTCGGATTGGAAGCAGGCGCTTACCCGGAAGGAAAGGCATGGTGGTACCTACCGGAAGTGAAAGGTCTCCCGGTCGGGTTGGAAGCAGGCGCTTACCCGTAATAGAATGTGTGGGGCACCAGAAGTGAAAAGGTTACCCGGTCAGGTTGGAAGCGTACGCTTACCTGGAATAGAATGTGTGGGGCACCAGAAGTGAAAAGGTCACTTGGTCGGGTTGGAAGCAGACGCTTACCCGGAATAGAATGCGTGGGGCACCAGAAGTGAAAAGGTCTACAGGTCGGGTTAGAAGCGGACGCTTACCCGGAACGAAAGGTGGTTGCACCGGAAGTGAAAGGTCACCCGGTGGGAAGTGAATGATGGCCGGCACTGAACGTAGGGCACAGTGCTTCTGGCTATGGCACAAGGGTCACAGGCTTCCAAATGAATTGCAGCAATGCATGTGGAAGGATCGCTCGTAAGTTTAAATTGCGGCCTCAATTCTGCCATAACGTGAAACCGGTGTGGTCTAAGTTTGTGGGATCCGGGTGGGGCGACCAGGTGGGGGGTGCCTTCACTAAGAGGGTGTTGCGACCCGCGCTTGTGCTTAAATACCCAACCACCCCCAACCAAATTCCTTCTTTAAATTTATGGCTGGGCTGAACCCAGTGTCCTAATCTGCTGCCCAGCCAGTTCCCTGCCTACGCTCACCAGTTACGTAACATAAAGACACACATTCATTTTAGTAGGCACGGGGAGATAAGGGGTTTGCCCAGAATCACAGGACGTTCAGCGTCATTGCCGAGACTCGAACCCAGTTCCTCAGCTTCTAAGTCAACAGCGTTGGCCGCAAGGCCACAAACTCTCGTTGTTAGCTCTCACTGCAGTTTTTATGTTGATCTATAAAATGGAGCTCATGAAAGAATACAATTTTAAACCTCCCATAAGATTGTTTATAATTGCGGCCTAGTAAAATGTGTCTAGGGTCTGCCATTGCAGAACCTGCGTACAGACTGGTACTGTCATGCTGACTTCGCAAGTGCACCTACTTGCCAGTCCCTAAACCTTCCCTTAACTTCATATTAGTCACCCCTATGGTAGGCCCAAGGGCAGGGTGCATTGTAAGCATAAGGTAGGACGTGCCCTGATGTGTGTGGCATGTCCTAATAGTGAATTACAGCCATTTTCGTTTTTCACTATTGTAAGGCTACCTGCTCTCCATAAGCCAGAGTGGGCTGCTGGAATTATTACACTTTATAATCCTAACAGACTCAGAGAGTATGGTAGAAAGTCAAGTTTAGTATGCCTGAACTCAGAATATTAAAATGCTTCTATTAGTAAAGTTTATTTTAATATCCTCTTAAGAGCCTCTGCTCTGATGTGTATCTGCTGTCTGGTTTCTGTGTGTGACAGGGCTGGGGAATTCCAGGAGACAGGCTGGGGCTGACAGGTGGTGAATAGAGAGATTACACCAGGATGGGTGGGGGGAGTGCCCCTTGACTCTGAATAGGGCTGTGCTCTGCCACCTCAATGCTGGCTCTGCCCCTGGGGAGCGGCTGATGACTCTGCCCTGCACCTTGAGAAGAGAGAGGGGAAGACAGTCAACAGAGTACTCCTGGACTGTACTTGTCACAACAATGCTGGCTCTACCTCCTGCGGAGCGTCTGATGTCCCTGCCCTGCTCACTGAAAGGAGAAGCCAGAGTCTGCAAAACAAAGTTCTCAGAGCCTGGACTGGATTAGGCAAAGGCCCCCCTGGCCTGCCAGAACAAAGGATTTTATGTATAAAAGTAGAAGCCCTGCTCCTAAGAAACTAGATCCTGCTTTGAACCAAGAAGAATCCTCTGCCTGAGGAGAAGGAACCGGGAAATCTGAAGGAGGAAGACTGTCCCTATCCTGGTGGACTGGCCTGCAGTGGCTGCCTTGCTGCCAAAGGAGAAGAAACCCTTTCCAAAGACTTGCTACTTTCTACAAAAGAACTTGTGCTCAAAGAAATGATCTCCAAGGGCTTGGAAGTGAGCTTGCCCCCTGAACTGAGCCCCAGGACCATTGGGCTCATCCTGCCTTCGCTGTCTACTGCTGGTCTGCGGTGTTTCTCCCCTCGCCGGAGCCGTGACCTCCAGTCCGCCTCGCCTCCTCCTTGGGCCGTGACGTGTTGTGCCTCGCCGCCCCTGCCTTGTGTGAGCCCCGCTCGAATTCGAGCCGCTCTCCCTACGCCTCGCTGGGCCGCCCGCACTCCGTCACCTCGCCCAATTTGGTGCGCGCTGTGCGCACCTCACCCCTCCTGCCGGAATCAGATCTGAGTGCTGTTTAATGCCCCGGACGGCCCGTACGTTCGAGACGTACCAGGCCGCCCTGCTCCGCACTCCTGCATCTGAAGGGTCGCGCCGCACACTGAAGAGCCTCTGGTACGGTCCGTACTAGAAGCCCCGTGCCGCGCCTGCCTGCCTTGGAACATCGCGCCCCTGCAGACCCGAAGGTACGTCTCGACCAACAACGCGTACTGAATAAGTACGCCTCGTACACCTAACAGATGCCTCGCCCCGCGAACGCTCCCAGCACCGGATCGTCCGCACCTCTCCCCGCAGTCCCGCTCACATGCCTCGCAACTCAGGGCCTCCTACGAGCCGTACTGCCAGTAGGCGACGAAATCCATCCTTAAAGCTACTTTGCGACTCGAACTGAGTCTGTGTTCGCATCGGACCGCAACGTTTGGTTAGCTCATTCAAAAGTATGAACTGCCATGAACGGGTCGCCCAGCCAGTGCGAAGCGCACAGGACCCCAAAACTAAGCTTGTTTTAAAGAACTCTTCTATACAAAAGTACTGTGGCATCATTTTAAAAGCGGTATTGTGGTCTTGTATTTAAACTTGCATAGCAATATATATTTACATAAACTTTACTTATTTTCATACAAAATAGACTGGTGTCCATTTGTGGTGGGTCATTTTGATTACTGTGTAACTGTCCTAAATGCTTAACGCTCAGGGATCAGCCTTGTCTGCTCGCAACCCAGAGGGTGAGCAGGGGTTATTCTCGAGAGTAAGTCCCTTGCCCTGACTAGAGGAGAGGGTCCCTGTTTGTCACAAGTGCATACCTGTGCCAACCAGAGACCCCCAAATCTAACATTGGAGGCAGCGGTGAGTATTTCGAATTTGCATTTATGATTGATGTACAGTAATTATTTGATCACCACGTAGTGAGTTCAGACCAATAACGCAGCCACAGACTTATTGATTTTTTAAAATTCTTTTTACTGAGAGAACTTCATTTTTAAATCATGCCTGGTTCACTCCCTGCGGAAAAGGCAGCCTCTGTGATCTCTGGAATGGATGACATAGATTGGGGAGAAGAAGGACTTGAGAGCTACAAGGTGGAGCAGTTGAAAGGTTTCTGCGCAAAGTTCAGAATCTCCCAATCAGGATGTAAAAATAAGGCCCATTTCATAAAGGCGCTGAGGGCCTGGAAAGAACCAAGGGCACCAGAGAATGCGGTGGAAGTGGAACCACCAGAGAGCATTGTTGATCTTGGCAGAATCTTGTCGCCAGAGGAGCTGGCAGACAGGAAGGAAGCCAGGGCACACGAAATGGAGTTGGCAAGATTGAAAATCAATGGGCAATTGTAACTAGAAAGCAAAAAGATGGCTCTGGAAGAAAGAAAAATTCAGATGGAGCATGAGATGAAAATGAGGGAGATGGATCTGAGAGCACCTACTCTCTCTGTTGGCAGCACTACGCCAGTGCAGGTAGAGTCAAGGGTGTACAACCCAAAAGAGGTGGTTAAGGAATTTTTTAAGAATGATGACATAGGGCAGTGGTTCAAGGCCTATGAGGTAGCCATGTCTTCCCACTGGGTCCCTGAGAGAGATTCGGGAGCAGGGTTGTGGGGGTGGTTCCTCAGTGAGGGGCGGAACACACTGTTAGATTTACCCTCTGAAGTTCATAATTCCTTCCCCACATGAAGGAAGCTTTGATGGCAAGGTATGGGTTAACTCCTGAATTGTACAGACAGAGGTTCAGGGGTTGCACTAAGATTCCTGGGAGCACCTATGTTGAATATGTGACTTTTTTTGCAGAGTACTGGATGGTTGGGTGAAGGGTAGCAAAGTGAATGATTTTCAAGGTCTCTTTGATTTAATTGCATGGGAGCACTTGTATAGTAATTGTTTTCCTGAGCTACGCCAGCACCTGATTGATAGCAAGCTGACTAACCCTAGGAAGCTTGCTGAGGAGGCTGGATCAGCACCAGGGTCCACAAGGGTCAAGTGGGAGACTCCGCCACGGGTGGGCAGGGTCCTCAGCAGAAGAGTGGGAGGGACAAGGGTAAACAGAGGGAGTTTCAGAAGAGGCCCCAAAGTAGTCCCCAAGGGAACCAAGGGAAAGGTTCTCAGCCTCCCCCACCCCAGAAGCAGACCGGGGCCCGACAGGTACCCCTGTTCAAAGAGGGCCCATAAAGTGTTACAAGTGTGGTGAGCTGGGTCATTTTGCCAATGATCTCAAGAGACCCCTAAATCTAACAATGACCCTGCAAAAAGTCCAACAAGCCTCATCAATCTCCTCCACTTTCGCCTCTGCACAGGGAGGGCTCTGTGCTGTGCGGAGTCTGTATCCTCCATCCTCTCTTCCTTCACAGGGCACCGCATACCACCAGTGGGAAGACCAGCATTCAACAAAGAAATGATGGCTTGGCACTCAACAGTGGAGGTGAGCGGTGAAAAGAAATGATGGCTCAGCTCTCAACAGTGGAGGTGAGTGGTGAAAAGAAATGATGGCTCGGCACTCAACAGTGGAGGTGAGCGGTGAAAAGAAATGATGGCTTGGCACTCAACAGTGGAGGTGAGCGGTGAAAAGAAATGATGGCTTGGCACTCAACAGTGGAGGTGAGCGGTGAAAAGAAATGATGGCTTGGCACTCAACAGTGGAGGTGAGCGGTGAAAAGAAATGATGGCTTGGCACTCAACAGTGGAGGTGAGCGGTGAAAAGAAATGATGGCTTGGCACTCAACAGTGGAGGTGAGTTGTGAAAAGAAATGATGGCTTGGCACTCAACAGTGGAGGTGAGCGGTGAAAAGAAATGATGGCTCGGCTCTCAACAGTGGAGGTGAGCGGTGAAAAGAAATGATGGCTTGGCACTCAACAGTGGAGGTGAGCGGTGAAAAGAAATGATGGCTTGGCACTCAACAGTGGAGGTGAGCGGTGAAAAGAAATGATGGCTTGGCACTCAACAGTGGAGGTGAGTAGTGACGCTGCCCGCCTTACAATTCTTCCAATGAACCCTCCTCGCCAGCCCTGTTATTTGGCCAGCATAAGTTTGCATTCTGGGAGTTGTAGTTTGTGTTTCTGTGCTAGAAGTTTGGGTTTAGAAGTCACCGTGTGCAAAATCAGGTTGGTAAACAAGTCCTCCATAGCAGTTGGTGTATCAGATTTACCTGTCCATGTGTGAGAGAGGAATGCATGCATTAATGTAGGTCTTATAGTTTATCACTATATACAGTGGGATGATGAGTCTGCTATAGTGACCCGTCTGGGGCCATCTCCAGAGCTCTCAAGTGGCTCCATGTCGTCTGGTATTTTCAACCATTGGTGATAATTTATCCTACATCATTAGACATGCCGGGTTCTCGAGGCCATGTTTACAGTGTCACAGGGTCCACAATGCAGCATATTTGGAAAAAAGCTAGGCGCACGGGAAGAGGCCACACATACGTGGCGCACAGGAAGAGGCCACACATATGTGGTGCAAGGGAAGAGGCCACGCATACGTGGCCACTTGACACCTTGTCTTTGGCGAAGTTCATGTTCCTGCAGGGCCGGCTCAGCCATGTATTATTCTCAGGTTGTAAATGAGCGCGCGTTAGAGCCTGCGCTTGTCCTATGATGGATACAGGACCAGCAAGATTTGGAGTCTGCCCATTACAAAGATGTGGCAAGGCTTCAAAGAATTGTTTCCTTCCTTAGGGCCAAGAACTCCAAGGCAACTTGTGATACTTTTCAACTTAAGGTGGCAGTATTTTATTGACTACACCACTGAATCACACCTTTAACCAAGTCCCTGTCCCCTGAGAGATCCCTGGTCCCTTTAACTTTTCTTGTCAAGAGCTGCTCTTGTTGCAGGAACCTGTAATGCACGTCGATGTGCTGTAGATATAAGCACGCCAACGGGTGACTACTTCATCCTGATGAAGTGTCCGTTAAAAAAGTGCATCACCATGTACTTCCTAATATGGAGCATGGCTGAGACGGGGCTCTAAATCCATAGGGTAGGTTATGTTATTTCTAGTTTATATTGCATTACTTATGCTGCTTTGTGTTCGTAGTGTTGCCGTTGCTGTTCTGTTCTGCACACAGGGCACAGGTAACACTGCTATCCCAGCAGGGCCCTGCATGCTAGATGAGGTGGACACTGGCTCTGTCACACTGTCGCTGCAGGTAACACTCCCATCCCAGCAGGGCCCTGCATGCTAGATGAGGTGGACACTGGCTCTGCCACACTGTCGCTGCAGGTAACACTCCCATCCCAGCAGGGCCCTGCATGCTAGATGAGGTGGACACCGGCTCTGTCACACTGTCGCTGCAGGTAACACTCCCATCGCAGCAGGGCCCTGCATGCTAGATGAGGTGGACACTGGCTCTGTCACACTGTCGCTGCAGGTAACACTGCCTTTCATCCCAGCAGGGCCCTGCATGCTAGATGAGGTGGACACTGGCTCTGTCTCACTGTTGCTGCAAGTAACACTCCCATCGCAGCAGGGCCCTGCATGCTAGATGAGGTGGACACGGCTCTGTCACACTGTCGCTGCAGGTAACACTCCCATCGCAGCAGGGCCCTGCATGCTAGATGAGGTGGACACCGGTTCTGTCACACTGTCGTTGCAGGTAACACTCCCATCCCAGCAGGGCCCTGCATGCTAGATGAGGTGGACACCGGCTCTGTCACACTGTCGCTGCAGGTAACACTCCCATCGCAGCAGGGCCCTGCATGCTAGATGAGGTGGACACCGGCTCTGTCACACTGTCGCTGCAGGTAACACTCCCATCCCAGCAGGGCCCTGCATGCTAGATGAGGTGGACACCGGCTCTGTCACACTGTCGCTGCAGGTAACACTCCCATCGCAGCAGGGCCCTGCATGCTAGATGAGGTGGACACTGGCTCTGTCACACTGTCGCTGCAGGTAACACTCCCATCCCAGCAGGGCCCTGCATGCTAGATGAGGTGGACACCGGCTCTGTCACACTGTCGTTGCAGGTAACACTCCCATCCCAGCAGGGCCCTGCATGCTAGATGAGGTGGACACTGGCTCTGTCACACTGTCGCTGCAGGTAACACTCCCATCGCAGCAGGGCCCTGCATGCTAGATGAGGTGGACACTGGCTCTGTCACACTGTCGCTGCAGGTAACACTCCCATCCCAGCAGGGCCCTGCATGCTAGATGAGGTGGACACCGGCTCTGTCACACTGTCGCTGCAGCTGCAGATGCATCCTGGACTCAGGAGGGTCAGTGGCGGTGATCCTCCTGGACCTCAGCGCGGCGTTTGACACCGTGAACCATCAGGTGTTGATCCGACGGCTGGCTGAGGTAGGGGTCTCCGGGGTGGCCCTGCAGTGGCTGAGATCTTTTCTCTCGAATCGTTCCTACCAGGTGTGGGATGGCCCTGAGAGATCCAAATCCATTCCCCTCCAGTGTGGAGTGCCACAGGGCTCGTCATTGAGCCCCACATTATTTAATGTATATATGGCCCCCCTGGAGGACGTAGTATCCCCATATGACATCAAAATCGTCAGCTACGCTGACGATACGCAGCTAGTGGTTTCCTTATCACATCTGGCCGACAATCCTGACATCTTAAACTCCTGCCTGGCAGATGTTCACACTTGGATGGGAGATTCCTCCCTCAAGTTAAACGGCTCAAAGACGGAAATACTGCTGCTGGGGAGTAAAACTACCCTTCTCCCGCCGCTCAGCTGGCCGGGATGTATGGGCGATCCCCCGGCCCCCAAAGATGCGATCAAAAGCCTTGGAGTCTGGCTAGAACCAGACTTGTCTTTCCGCACCCAAGCCAAGAAAACAGCAGGAGTATGTTATGCCCTGCTCAGGTCGGCTCGGAAAATCTTCCCTCTACTACCGGTAACATCGAGGAAGCTGCTGATTCAGGGTCTTATAACATCTAGACTCGATTATAGTAACGCCATCTTTTTGGGCGCCCCTGAATCAACCTTTAAGATCCTTCAACAGGTCCAAAATGCAGCGGCAAGGCTGCTTATGGACATTCCGAGGACGCAATCAGCGATACCGGCATTGAAGGCATTGCATTGGCTCCCCGTGCGGGAGAGAGTGACCTTTAAGGCACTTTGCACCGCTCATAAAATTCTCGCAGGTAAAGGCCCCCTTATTTTAAAAAATCTAGTGATTCCCTACAAAGCTGGCAGAACGCTGCGATCAGACACGAAACATCTCTTGAAGGTGCCTAGAGTCAAAAAGGTCCGCACTGGTGGGAGAAGATTCTCATTTAATACGGCAAAGCTTTGGAACTCGCTCCCCCTAAAACTTCGAGCTGAGCCCTGTACACTGCGTTTCCGTAAAGGTCTTAAAACCTTTCTGTTTCCGGCATAACGCCTCTATGCTGTCCCCTTTACCATCTGATGTTGTCTGGAAGCGCCGGGATGCCCAAGGGTAGCTGCGCGCTATATAAGATTTTAAAATAAAGATGAGGTGGACACCGGCTCTATCACACTGTCGCTGCAGGTAACACTCCCATCCCAGCAGGGCCCTGCATGCTAGATGAGGTGGACACCGGCTCTGTCACACTGTCGCTGCAGGTAACACTCCCATCCCAGCAGGGCCCTGCATGCTAGATGAGGTGGACACCGGCTCTGTCACACTGCCGCTGCAGGTAACACTCCCATCGCAGCAGGGCCCTGCATGCTAGATGAGGTGGACACCGGCTCTGTCACACTGTCGCTGCAGGTAACACTCCCATCGCAGCAGGGCCCTGCATGCTAGATGAGGTGGACACCGGCTCTGTCACACTGTCGTTGCAGGTAACACTGCCTTTCATCCCAGCAGGACCCTGCATGCTAGATGAGATGGACACCGGCTCTGTCACACTGTCGCTGCAGGTAACACTCCCATCGCAGCAGGGCCCTGCATGCTAGATGAGGTGGACACCGGCTCTGTCACACTGTCGCTGCAGGTAACACTCCCATCGCAGCAGGGCCCTGCATGCTAGATGAGGTGGACACTGGCTCTGTCACACTGTCGTTGCAGGTAACACTCAGCAGGGCCCTGCATGCTAGATGAGGTGGACACTGGCTCTGTCACACTGTCGCTGCAGGTAACACTCCCATCGCAGCAGGGCCCTGCATGCTAGATGAGGTGGACTCTGGCTCTGTCACACTGTCGCTGCAGGTAACACTCCCATCGCAGCAGGGCCCTGCATGCTAGATGAGGTGGACACCGGCTCTGTCACACTGTCGCTGCAGGTAACACTCCCATCGCAGCAGGGCCCTGCATGCTAGATGAGGTGGACACTGGCTCTGTCACACTGTCGCTGCAGGTAACACTCCCATCGCAGCAGGGCCCTGCATGCTAGATGAGGTGGACACCGGCTCTGTCACACTGTTGCTGCAGGTAACACTACTATCGCAGCAGGGCCCTGCATGCTAGATGAGGTGGACACCGACCCTGTCACACTGTCGCTGCAGGTAACACTGCCTTTCATCCCAGCAGGGCCCTGCATGCTAGATGAGGTGGACACCGGCTCTGTCACACTGTCGCTGCAGGTAACACTCCCATCCCAGCAGGGCCCTGCATGCTAGATGAGGTGGACACCGGCTCTGTCACACTGTCGCTGCAGGTAACACTCCCATCCCAGCAGGGCCCTGCATGCTAGATGAGGTGGACACCGGCTCTGTCACACTGTCGCTGCAGGTAACACTCCCATCGCAGCAGGGCCCTGCATGCTAGATGAGGTGGACACTGGCTCTGTCACACTGTCGCTGCAGGTAACACTCCCATCCCAGCAGGGCCCTGCATGCTAGATGAGGTGGACACCGGTTCTGTCACACTGTCGCTGCAGGTAACACTCCCATCGCAGCAGGGCCCTGCATGCTAGATGAGGTGGACACTGGCTCTGTCACACTGTCGCTGCAGGTAACACTCCCATCCCAGCAGGGCCCTGCATGCTAGATGAGGTGGACACCGGCTCTGTCACACTGTCGCTGCAGGTAACACTCCCATCGCAGCAGGGCCCTGCATGCTAGATGAGGTGGACACTGGCTCTGTCACACTGTCGCTGCAGGTAACACTCCCATCCCAGCAGGGCCCTGCATGCTAGATGAGGTGGACACCGGCTCTGTCACACTGTCGCTGCAGGTAACACTCCCATCCCAGCAGGGCCCTGCATGCTAGATGAGGTGGACACTGGCTCTGTCACACTGTCGCTGCAGGTAACACTCCCATCGCAGCAGGGCCCTGCATGCTAGATGAGGTGGACTCTGGCTCTGTCACACTGTCGCTGCAGGTAACACTCCCATCGCAGCTGGGCCCTGCATGCTAGATGAGGTGGACACCGGCTCTGTCACACTGTCGTTGCAGGTAACACTCCCATCGCAGCAGGGCCCTGCATGCTAGATGAGGTGGACACTGGCTCTGTCACACTGTTGCTGCAGGTAACACTACTATCGCAGCAGGGCCCTGCATGCTAGATGAGGTGGACACCGGCTCTGTCACACTGTCGTTGCAGGTAACACTCCCATCGCAGCAGGGCCCTGCATGCTAGATGAGGTGGACACTGGCTCTGTCACACTGTTGCTGCAGGTAACACTCCCATCGCAGCAGGGCCCTGCATGCTAGATGAGGTGGACTCTGGCTCTGTCACACTGTCGCTGCAGGTAACACTCCCATCGCAGCAGGGCCCTGCATGCTAGATGAGGTGGACACCGCCTCTGTCACACTGTCGCTGCAGGTAACACTCCCATCGCAGCAGGGCCCTGCATGCTAGATGAGGTGGACACTGGCTCTGTCACTCTGTCGCTGCAGGTAACACTCCTATCGCAGCAGGGCCCTGCATGCTAGATGAGGTGGACACCGGCTCGGTCACACTGTTGCTGCAGGTAACACTACTATCGCAGCAGGGCCCTGCATGCTAGATGAGGTGGACACCGGCCCTGTCACACTGTCGCTGCAGGTAACACTGCCTTTCATCCCAGCAGGGCCCTGCATGCTAGATGAGGTGGACACTGGCTCTGTCTCACTGTCGCTGCAAGTAACACTCCCATCGCAGCAGGGCCCTGCATGCTAGATGAGGTGGACACCGGCTCTGTCACACTGTCGCTGCAAGTAACACTCCCATCGCAGCAGGGCCCTGCATGCTAGATGAGGTGGACACCGGCTCTGTCACACTGTCGTTGCAGGTAACACTCAGCAGGGCCCTGCATGCTAGATGAGGTGGACACTGGCTCTGTCACACTGTCGCTGCAGGTAACACTCCCATCGCAGCAGGGCCCTGCATGCTAGATGAGGTGGACTCTGGCTCTGTCACACTGTCGCTGCAGGTAACACTCCCATCGCAGCAGGGCCCTGCATGCTAGATGAGGTGGACACCGGCTCTGTCACACTGTCGTTGCAGGTAACACTCCCATCGCAGCAGGGCCCTGCATGCTAGATGAGGTGGACACTGGCTCTGTCACACTGTTGCTGCAGGTAACACTACTATCGCAGCAGGGCCCTGCATGCTAGATGAGGTGGACACCGGCTCTGTCACACTGTCGTTGCAGGTAACACTCCCATCGCAGCAGGGCCCTGCATGCTAGATGAGGTGGACACTGGCTCTGTCACACTGTTGCTGCAGGTAACACTCCCATCGCAGCAGGGCCCTGCATGCTAGATGAGGTGGACTCTGGCTCTGTCACACTGTCGCTGCAGGTAACACTCCCATCGCAGCAGGGCCCTGCATGCTAGATGAGGTGGACACGGCTCTGTCACACTGTCGCTGCAGGTAACACTCCCATCGCAGCAGGGCCCTGCATGCTAGATGAGGTGGACACTGGCTCTGTCACACTGTCGCTGCAGGTAACACTCCTATCGCAGCAGGGCCCTGCATGCTAGATGAGGTGGACACCGGCTCGGTCACACTGTTGCTGCAGGTAACACTACTATCGCAGCAGGGCCCTGCATGCTAGATGAGGTGGACACCGGCCCTGTCACACTGTCGCTGCAGGTAACACTGCCTTTCATCCCAGCAGGGCCCTGCATGCTAGATGAGGTGGACACTGGCTCTGTCTCACTGTCGCTGCAAGTAACACTCCCATCGCAGCAGGGCCCTGCATGCTAGATGAGGTGGACACCGGCTCTGTCACACTGTCGCTGCAAGTAACACTCCCATCGCAGCAGGGCCCTGCATGCTAGATGAGGTGGACACCGGCTCTGTCACACTGTCGTTGCAGGTAACACTCCCATCGCAGCAGGGCCCTGCATGCTAGATGAGGTGGACACCGGCTCTGTCACACTGTCGCTGCAGGTAACACTCCCATCGCAGCAGGGCCCTGCATGCTAGATGAGGTGGACACCGGCTCTGTCACACTGTTGCTGCAGGTAACACTACTATCGCAGCAGGGCCCTGCATGCTAGATGAGGTGGACACCGGCTCTGTCACACTGTCGCTGCAAGTAACACTCCCATCGCAGCAGGGCCCTGCATGCTAGATGAGGTGGACACTGGCTCCCTCACACTGTTTCTACAGGTAACGCTGCACCTTTCACCCTTTGCTCTGTGTCTAATGCTGGTACTTATGTTCATGTCGCTTTATTTATGTGCAAAATACTCTGGCATTACTTCTGTTGTCACACTGTTCTCGGCTGATGAATATACTGCCTGTGTTTGGTTGTCTCCATTCGCCTGGTGCAAGAGTACAGTCATAAAGTCATAAAGTCATAAAATTTGTATAGCGCACTACATACCCAGAGGGTTTCAAGGCGCTTAGGAAGGGGAGGAGGATTATTTGTCAAATATCCACGTTTTAAGCTGCTTTCTGAACGCTAGGTGATTCTGGGTGAGGCGAAGGTGAGCGGGGAGTGAGTTCCATGTTTTGGCAGCCAGGTAAGAAAAGGATCTGCCTCCCATGGTGGTCTTGTTGATGCGAGGTACAGTGGCGAAGGCTTGGCTGGAAGAGCGAAGTTGGCGGGAGGGGGTGTAGAAGGACAGTCGAGAGTTGAGGCAATCTGGACCGATGTTGTAGAGTGATTTGTGTGCGTGGGTAAGCAGTCGGAAAGTGATCCTCTTATTGACGGGTAACCAGTGGAGGTCTTTAAGGTGACCAGAGATGTGTTCATTGCGTGGGATGTCTAATATGAGCCTGGCTGAGGCGTTTTGGATTCGTTGTAGTTTCTTCTGGAGTTTAGCGGTGGTACCTGCGTAGAGGGTGTTTCCGTAGTCCAGTCGGCTCGTGACTAGAGCGTGGGTGACTGTTTTCCTTGTTTCGGAGGGGATCCAGCGAAATGTTTTTCTGAGCATGCGAAGGATGTTAAAGCAGGAAGAGGATACGGCGCTGACTTGTCTGTTCATTGAGAGTGAAGAATCCAGGATGACGCCAAGGTTCCGTGCGTGGTCTGTCGGGATGGGTGCTTTTCCGAGGGGTTCCGGCCACCAGGAGTCGTCCCATGCAGAGGGGGATGTACCTAAGATGAGGACTTCTGTTTTGTCTGAGTTCAGTTTCAGACGGCTTTGTTTCATCCATTCGGCGACTTCTTTCATTCCTTCGTGTAGGTTAGTTTTGGCGGTGCTGGGGTCCTTGGTGAGAGAAAGGATCAGCTGGGTGTCGTCCGCGTAAGAGATGATATTGAGGTTGTGTTGGCGGGCGATGGCCGCGAGGGGGGTCATGTATACGTTGAAAAGGGTGGGACTGAGTGAAGATCCTTGAGGTACGCCGCAGATGATTTCAGAGGCCTCGGACTTGAATGGTGGGAGGCGGACTCTCTGTGTTCTTCCGGTGAGGAACGAGGTGATCCATTCCAGTGCTTTTCCTTGGATTCCGATGTTTCTGAGGCGTTGTAAAAGGGTGCTGTGGCAGACTGTGTCGAAGGCTGCAGAGAGGTCGAGGAGGATGAGGGCGACTGTGTCTCCATTGTCCAGTAGAGTTCGAATGTCGTCTGTTGCTGCGATGAGTGCGGTCTCAGTGCTGTGTTTGGCTCGGAAGCCAGATTGTGAGGGGTCGAGTGATTTGTTGGCTTCGAGGAAGGCGGCGAGCTGGTTGTTGACGGCTTTCTCGATGACTTTGGCCGGAAATGGAAGAAGCGAGATGGGGCGGTAGTTTTTGAGTTCGGTGGGGTCTGCTGTTGGTTTTTTCAGAAGGGCGGTGAGTTCAGCGTGTTTCCAGTCTTCTGGGAAGGTAGCGGAGTTGAAGGAGCAGTTGATGACGTCTCGGAGGTGCGGAGCTATGACGGAGTCTGCTTTGTTGAAGATGTGGTGAGGGCAAGGGTCTGTGGGGGATCCAGAGTGGATGGAATTCATCAGGCGGATGGTGTCCTCAGTGGAGATTGGGTTCCAGGCGTTAAGGGTGTTTACGGGAGGAAGATGGTCAGCAGATGGTAGGGTGGGTTGGCTTCCGGGTTGGTTGTCAAAGCTTTTGTGGATGTCAGCAATCTTGTTGTGGAAAAAAGAGGCTAGGGAGTCGCAGAGGGTTTGAGAGGGGGTGATGTCGTTGGAGTTGGCCGAGGGGTTGGAAAATTCCTTGACGATGTTGAAAAGTTCCTTGCTGTTGCGGGCGTTGTTGTCAAGTCGATCCTTGAATGCTGTTTTCTTGGCTTTTCGGATCAGTTGGTGGTGAGTACGGGTGGCGCTTTTGAAGGCGTCCTTGTTGCTGGTGGATGGGTCTTTTTTCCAGGCCTTTTCAAGGGTGCGGCACAGTTTCTTGGACTTCTTGAGATCATCGTTGAACCATGAGGCCTTCTTGTTGCCAAGTTTGTGTTGACGTTTTTTCAGTGGTGCTAAGGTGTCGGCGGTGTTGGATAACCATAGGGTGAGGTTGGAGGCGGCTTCGTTGACGTTAGATGAGAGGGCTGGGGAGGTTCGAAGGAGCGATGTGGAGATCTGGTCCGTGGTGATTTTGTTCCAGTTTCTTTGTAGAGTTGGTTGAAGGTGGATGATGGGTTTCGGCTTGTTGTAGGTGAAGTGAACACAGCTGTGGTCAGTCCAGAGGAGATCCGTAGTGTGGCTGAAGGAGACATGGTTGCTGGAGGTGAAGATGGGGTCGAGTGTGTGACCTGCGATGTGGGTGGGGGAAGTGACCAGTTGTTTAAGTCCGAGGTTGGCGAGGTTGTCTAAGAGGGTGGCGGTGTTGTGGTCGTTGATCTTTTCAAGGTGGAAGTTGAGGTCTCCCAGAAGGATGTAGTCTTTGGAGGGGAGCGCGTGTGGGGTGATGAAGTCTGTGATGTCTTCACTGAATTTTGCGCGGGGTCCTGGTGGTCTGTAGAGGAGGGTGCCTCTGAGAGTTGTCTTGGGGTCGATGTGGATCTGGAAGTGAAGGTGTTCGGAGTTGGCGAGGTTGGCGTCGGAGCTGGTAGAGATGCGGATGGATTTCTTATGGACGATAGCGATTCCTCCTCCTGTATGGACGGGGCGGTCCTTGCGTGTGATCTTATAGTCATCAGGGAATCTTATAGTCATCAGGGATAGCGATGGCGATGTCAGGGGCGGAGGAAGCGTTCATCCATGTTTCCGTTAGGAAGGCGACGTCAGGAGAGGTGGTGTCTAGTAGGTTCCAGAGGTCAATGGCGTGCCTGTGGACCGAGCGGGTGTTGAGAAGGATGCATTCTAGGTGGGTGGGGTCGGGAATCAGTGGTGTGGTCGTAGCGGAGATGTTGTTGGTGCGTCCAGGAGCGGCTTGGACGCAGTTGGGGGCGCGACCGGGGTTCAGGGCTAGGAGGGTGGCGGCATCGTAGGTAACGCGGGGGGGCTGGGCAGCGCGAGGGGCAGGGGGTCTGGCGCTGGGCGCGGTCCAGGCGCGGACGGGCGTAGACGGGCTTACCTTTGGCGCACCATTATAAAAACTTTACTCTTAGATAACTAAATGAAGCTGTCCTTCATTTTTCTAAAACACCTCAAGTAAATGTCACTGCAGTGCTTCAGGTGGGTACCATGGATTGCCGACGAACCCTCATTCCTGATAGAGGTCTGGCAGGTTTTCAGCTAGTTGAATGGTCAACTGCAAGCCGCCATTGTGATTTGTTTGTGCTATGCACTGAACAGGACTAAAAACACTAAAGCAAAGAGTAGCCCTTTGCTGTGTCCCAAATACAAGTAGAGTGCATCCGCTGGCGAAGGGCGCATGTGTTTCTGAACACGACCACATCTGACCTGCAGGTCGGGGTCCAGCCTGCCGTCCTCCATTGTCCTCACACTCCGCCCCTGTTATGTTGTTTTCCCCGTTCCCACCTCTTTACTGCAGTTTGCCGGCTCATGACCTCCTTGTTTTCTATTGCAGTGTTTCAGAGCAGCGACCGTACAGCACTAGCAGTATCCTCGTTCCTCAAGCAATGCTGAGCTGTCTGCTAAGGCGCAGCATCATACTTGCTGTCTTTTTAGGGCGACCCTATACAGAGCTTGCGCTGTTAGTCCAGCTGTTGTCTGTACTTTGTGGGGTCTGACTCCTCCCACACTTTGGATTGGCTTTTGTGCGCATCTTTAAAAATTGTAGCCTGCAAATAGCTAATGGTAGGTGCATGTTCCACCTTTCCTGAGAAGTTCACTTCCATGGAGTATTGCTGCGGGAACGAGCAGAGACGCGCATGCAGCCCCTGTGTGCAGTCTGGTGCATTATTACTGCTGCGGTTCTGATCGTTAGCAGGAAGCAGTGCTGAGGCTGTTTAACCCCTTCCAGCCCAGCCCATACTACAGTTTCTTCCCTCTCTGCCTACAGCTTTTTTTTCCTTCACAAATGTGAACTTTATCAATTGACAGCTAAATGAAACAAGAACACAAGGGGGCGTGGCCAAGCACGGATTGCAGATGGCTGCGTAGTTTGTGAGCTCCGTTGCCCGACTAGCCCTTTACTATCCCAGGGTGTCTTATTAATAGCGGAGCCCATCCCGCCTGCTCCGAGTGACCTACTGTGCGAGCCGATGGAACGGAGCTCCGCTACCAGGTGGCGGCCCGCTCGGCCTCCTGAAGCTGGGGCCCACAGTAGCCCAGCCTCCCAGAGCAGGGCTCCAGCCAACTCACCCCTGCCAGCCGGTGGCGCCGCGAATTGGGGCGCCGTCACAGAGTTGTCCCTGCCGATGATTTCTCTGGAGCCCTGCAGATCCGAAGCGGCCGACGGAGAGACATGACTGCGGCAGAAGGTTGGTGCGACAGGAGGGTGCTGAGATCTGAGCAAGAGTGAGCGCGCCGGCCGCAGGGCGTAAGATGGCGGCAGCGCAGCTCTCTTCAGTAAGGGTTGGAGCCCAAGTCTGGCATGTGACACGTGTCACTCTGTCATGTGGCATATGCCACATCTGATGTGACATATGCCATAGATTTTCTACTTGGTCTTTCATTATTATCAGTTGAGCATTTCCAAAGGACTATGTTTCACTCTGCTGAAATAAATAAATTGTTTAAAAAAATAAAAAATATATTAAAAAATAATTTCCCGAGGTGGGGTTTGAACTCTGGTCAAAACTCACTCAAAGCCCCTGTACATTCACAGTGAGCCACCTACTCTGCTAAAAGTTCCCCAGCCAAAGGTATCTATGTCATAGAATAAGGTTGTGAGTCCTTCCTCTATTTCTATTGTCTTTGGACTGTAGATACCAGAAATCTTCTCTCGATTTACATTCTTTAAATACAAATAGCCCTTCCTTTCAGACAGTCTGCCACTAGCCCCATGCATTTCCAATTCTTACACAATCATCCCCAAATTCTCATTCCACTACATAAGTGATTTCTTTCATAGCAAACCTGTCCCCCCTATCCACGTGCCACACAGCATGCCATTATCAATGCCTGACATGCACTATGACTAAGGAGGCCATAGTTCTCCCAGATACTGCTAGGGGGTCATTTACAAAGGCACAGCTTTCATTTGTGGAATTTAGAAATAAAATGAAAAAAAACAAAATACGATTTTCCCAAGCTGGGGTTTGAACCCTGGTCAAAACTCACTGAAAGCCCCTGCACCTTCACAGTGAGCCACCTACTCTGCTGAAAGTTCCCCAGCCAAAGGCATCTATGTCATAGAATAAGGATGTCAGTCCTTCCTCTATTTCTATTGTCTTTGGACGGTAGATACCAGAAATCTTCTCTCGATTTACATTCTTTAAATACAAATAGCCCTTCCTTTCATACAGTCTGCCACTAGTCCCATGCATTTCCAATTCTTACACAATCATCCCCAAATTCTCATTCCACTAAATAAGTGATTTCTTTCATAGCAAACCTGTCCCCCCTATCCACGTGCCACACAGCATGCCATTATCAATGCCTGACATGCACTATGACTAAGGAGGCCATAGTTCTACCAGATACTGCTAGGGGGTGATTTACAAAGGCACAGCTTTCATTTGTGGAATTTAGAAATAAAATGAAAAAAAAAAAAAACGATTTTCCCCAGCTGGTGTTTGAACCCTGGTCAAAACTCACTGAAAGCCCCTGCACATTCACAGTGAGCCACCTACTCTGCTGAAAGTTCCCCAGCCAAAGGCATCTATGTCATAGAATAAGGATGTCAGTCCTTCCTCTATTTCTATTGTCTTTGGACTGTAGATACCAGAAATCTTCTCTCGATTTACATTCTTTAAATACAAATAGCCCTTCCTTTCATACAGTCTGCCACTAGCCCCATGCATTTCCAATTCTTACACAATCATCCCCAAATTCTCATTCCACTAAATAAGTGATTTCTTTCGTAGCAAACCTGTCCCCCCTATCCACGTGCCACACAGCATGCCATTATCAATGCCTGACATGCACTATAACTAAGGAGGCCATAGTTCTCCCAGATACTGCTAGAGGGTCATTTACAAAGGCACAGCTTTCATTTGTGGAATTTAAAAATAAAATGAAAAAAAAAAAAACGATTTTCCCCAGCTGGGGTTTGAACCCTGGTCAAAACTCACACAAAGCCCCTGCATATTCACAGTGAGCCACCTACTCTGCTGAAAGTTCTCCAGCCAAAGGCATCTATGTCATAGAATAAGGATGTCAGTCCTTCCTCTATTTCTATTGTCTTTGGACTGTAGATACCAGAAATCTTCTCTCGATTTACATTCTTTAAATACAAATAGCCCTTCCTTTCATACAGTCTGCCACTAGCCCCATGCATTTCCAATTCTTACACAATCATCCCCAAATTCTCATTCCACTAAATAAGTGATTTCTTTCATAGCAAACTGTCCCCCCTATCCGCATGCCACACAGCATGCCATTATCAATGCCTGACATGCACTATGACTAAGGAGGCCATAGTTCTCCCAGATACTGCTAGGGAGTCATTTACAAAGGCACAGCTTTCATTTGTGGAATTTAGAAATAAAAAAAAAAAAAATAAAAAAAACGATTTTCCCCAGCTTGGGTTTGAACCCTGGTCAAAACTCACTCAAAGTCCCTGCACATTAACAGTGAGCCACCTACTCTGCTGAAAGTTCCCCATATAGCCCTTCCTTTCATACAGTCTGCCACTAGCCACTAGCCCCATGCACACTGCTAGGGGGTGATTTACAAAGATATAAAAGGATGTCGTCAGCTTAGAGCGAAATGCGATCCTCAAACTCCGGGGTCCAGCTGATACCACTCATCGAGGGCTGCCAACGCAGCCAGTGGTTCCAAGGCCAGAGCAAAGAGGAGAGGGGACAACGGGCATCCCTGTCGCGTGCCTCTGCCCAGTACAAAGGGGCCAGAGACTTTGCCATTCACCACTACCTGGGCCAGCGGCTCCTTGTATAACAGTTTTACCCATCTGATAAATCCTGGGCCGAAACTAAACTTTGCGAGCGCGGCCCAAAGGTATGGCCACTCCACCGTATCGAAGGCCATCGTTGCATCCAGGGATGCCAAGATGGCCGGCTCACGTATGGGCGCCACTCTCGCGAGGACTCCATGGAGACGCCGCAGGTTGAGTGTGGTATTGCGATGTGGAATAAAGCCGGACTCATCAGGATGGACTAAATCACCAATGACTGTTATCAGGCGATTCGCCAGAACCTTAGCCAGAATCTTAGGCTCGGCGTTCAAAAGTGAAATGGGCCTATAGGATGTACAATGTTCTCGCGGCTTTCCCTCTTTGTGGATAACTGCAATGGTTGCGAGCCTTTGATCACGGGGGAGGAGGCCCGCATCATGCGATTCAAGAAACATAGCCCGGCGATATGGCGCTATCTTGTCGGGTCTTAGTTTGTAAAGTTCAATAGGGAGGCCGTTTGGTCCCATCGCTTTGACTGAACGCACTGAACGGATCGCCAGCGCAATCTCATCAGCAGTCAGTACAGCATCCATCAATTCCCTGTCTTCGTCAGCTAGGCGGGGTAAAGCTATGTCTCGCAACAACAAGTGCGAGTCCTCTTCGGGTCTGTCCGATACGGGAGAATAAACCCCCTGAAGATATTCTGCGAAGCGTTCCACTATTTCCACTGGGTCAGTAACTCTCATACCACTCTGACTTTCAATCACCGGAACCACCCGGCTCGCTCTCTCCTTCTTGTCCAGCCATGCAATCAATTTACCTGCCTTATCCCCAACATCATACAAACGCCCCTGCTGCTCTCTACTCATGGATCTGGCAGCGTCAGTGACCAGTGCTTTATAATCACTCTGTTTGAGACTAAGAGCATGAAATTTCTCCTGAGTAACATCATGTTCCAAATCTTCTTCCAACTCGTCTATTTCGGATTCAAGTCGGATTACTTCTTCATGTTTACTCCTCTTGGCACAGGAAATCAACGACAAAGCCTGCCCACGGATAACTGTTTTGAAAGCCTCCCAAAGTGAAACAGCAGAAGACACTGACCCCAAGTTTTCAAGTAAATAGTGCTCTATAGACTTAACCAATGCGGCACGGGTCCTAGGGTTGCGGAGGTACCATGGGTTTATGGGAGCTAACCTCCCTTCTGCTCCAACACCAGTATCCAACACCATGAGTAGCGGGTAGTGATCTGAAATGCCACGAGGCAGATGTCTAACCTCCTTAACCATCATGGCCTGCACCGCTGGCATCAGTACATAATCAAGCCTAGAGAGGCTGCCATGTGCCCCGGAGCGGAAGGTGTATTGTGTCTGCCCAGGGTGTAGCAAGCGCCACCAATCTACTAATCCCAAAGTGTCCATAAGCCTACTCAGCCAAGCCTTTGATCCCGGCAGGTCCCTAGGTGGATAACGATCTTCCCTTCCACAAAAAACCGAATTAAAGTCACCACCCACTATCAGGAATCCTTCCGGGAGATTCAGAAATACTTTACCGATATCTTCAAATGTGGACGATTGCAGACCAGGTGGGACATAAACAGACATTAGAAGTATGGTCTTGCCCTCCCATCTGCCCACTATTACTGCATAACGTCCCCTGTCATCATAAATCACCTCGTCAATTTCCAAGGGGAGGGAGGCTCTGATCATTACCCCCACCCCGAGACCCGGAGATGAAGCCCGAATGAGCGACAAGACGATAACCTCAAGTAAACGTCACTGCAGTGCTTCAGGTGGGTACCATGGATTGCCGACGAACCCTCATTCCTGATAGAGGTCTGGCAGGTTTTCAGCTAGTTGAATGGTCAACTGCAAGCCGCCATTGTGATTTGTTTGTGCTATGCACTGAACAGGACTAAAAACACTAAAGCAAAGAGTAGCCCTTTGCTGTGTCCCAAATACAAGTAGAGTGCATCCGCTGGCGAAGGGCGCATGTGTTTCTGAACACGACCACATCTGACCTGCAGGTCGGGGTCCAGCCTGCCGTCCTCCATTGTCCTCACACTCCGCCCCTGTTATGTTGTTTTCCCCGTTCCCACCTCTTTACTGCAGTTTGCCGGCTCATGACCTCCTTGTTTTCTATTGCAGTGTTTCAGAGCAGCAACCGTACAGCACTAGCAGTATCCTCGTTCCTCAAGCAATGCTGAGCTGTCTGCTAAGGCGCAGCATCATACTTGCTGTCTTTTTAGGGCGACCCTATACAGCGCTTGCGCTGTTAGTCCAGCTGTTGTCTGTACTTTGTGGGGTCTGACTCCTCCCACACTTTGGATTGGCTTTTGTGCGCATCTTTAAAAATTGTAGCCTGCAAATAGCTAATGGTAGGTGCATGTTCCACCTTTCCTGAGAAGTTCACTCCCATGGAGTATTGCTGCGGGAACGAGCAGAGACGCGCATGCAGCCCCTGTGTGCAGTCTGGTGCATTATTACTGCTGCGGTTCTGATCGTTAGCAGGAAGCAGTGCTGAGGCTGTTTAACCCCTTCCAGCCCAGCCCATACTACAGTTTCTTCCCTCTCTGCCTACAGCTTTTTTTTCCTTCACAAATGTGAACTTTATCAATTGACAGCTAAATGAAACAAGAACACAAGGGGGCGTGGCCAAGCACGGATTGCAGATGGCTGCGTAGTTTGTGAGCTCCGTTGCCCGACTAGCCCTTTACTATCCCAGGGTGTCTTATTAATAGCGGAGCCCATCCCGCCTGCTCCGAGTGACCTACTGTGCGAGCCGATGGAACGGAGCTCCGCTACCAGGTGGCGGCCCGCTCGGCGTCCTGAAGCTGGGGCCCACAGTAGCCCAGCCTCCCAGAGCAGGGCTCCAGCCAACTCACCCCTGCCAGCCGGTGGCGCCGCGAATTGGGGCGCCGTCACAGAGTTGTCCCTGCCGATGATTTCTCTGGAGCCCTGCAGATCCGAAGCGGCCGACGGAGAGACATGACTGCGGCAGAAGGTTGGTGCGACAGGAGGGTGCTGAGATCTGAGCAAGAGTGAGCGCGCCGGCCGCAGGGCGTAAGATGGCGGCAGCGCAGCTCTCTTCAGTAAGGGTTGGAGCCCAAGTCTGGCATGTGACACGTGTCACTCTGTCATGTGGCATATGCCACATCTGATGTGACATATGCCATAGATTTTCTACTTGGTCTTTCATTATTATCAGTTGAGCATTTCCAAAGGACTATGTTTCACTCTGCTGAAATAAATAAATTGTTTAAAAAAATAAAAAATATATTAAAAAATAATTTCCCGAGGTGGGGTTTGAACTCTGGTCAAATCTCACTCAAAGCCCCTGTACATTCACAGTGAGCCACCTACTCTGCTAAAAGTTCCCCAGCCAAAGGTATCTATGTCATAGAATAAGGTTGTCAGTCCTTCCTCTATTTCTATTGTCTTTGGACTGTAGATACCAGAAATCTTCTCTCGATTTACATTCTTTAAATACAAATAGCCCTTCCTTTCATACAGTCTGCCACTAGCCCCATGCATTTCCAATTCTTACACAATCATCCCCAATATCTCATTTCACTACATAAGTGATTTCTTTCATAGCAAACCTGTCCCCCCTATCCACGTGCCACACAGCATGCCATTATCAATGCCTGACATGCACTATGACTAAGGAGGCCATAGTTCTCCCAGATACTGCTAGGGGGTCATTTACAAAGGCACAGCTTTCATTTGTGGAATTTAGAAATAAAATGAAAAAAAAAAAAAAAACGATTTTCCCCAGCTGGTGTTTGAACCCTGGTCAAAACTCACTGAAAGCCCCTGCACATTCACAGTGAGCCACCTACTCTGCTGAAAGTTCCCCAGCCAAAGGCATCTATGTCATAGAATAAGGATGTCAGTCCTTCCTCTATTTCTATTGTCTTTGGACTGTAGATACCAGAAATCTTCTCTCGATTTACATTCTTTAAATACACTTCCCCCTGGCTACTCGGCTCTTCGAGCAGACCGGCCAGAGGGCAGGAGAGGCGGTGGAGTGGCCCTGATAGCCCGCACTGACCTTCAGTTTCAGATCCTTTCCTCCCCTCCCATTCCCGAAGCAGACTACTTGGTCATCCGTTCCAATTTTCAATCCTCCCCGTTAACCTCTGTTTTAATTTATCGCCCCCCCCATCCCTCTCCCACTTTTGTTTCTAGCTTCCAGGACATATTGGCAACGCTGGTAGTGAACAACTCTTCAGTGTTAGTCTTAGGTGACCTAAACTTCTGGCCTAATGACCCTGCCGAGAGCCCCTTGTCCAAAGACTTCACCGACCTTATGTCCAGTCTTAACTTCATTCCTCACATCCACAGCCCTACCCACGTTCAAGGCCACTCACTTGATCAGGTCTGGACCTTGAACATCCCTATCACCCCCCCACCATTTCCCCTTGTCCTTGGTCTGATCATTTTTTCATTTCCTTTTCCCTTGCCTTAGCCCCCATTATCAAGCCTCCACTCCCTAAGAACACCTGGGCTAGAAAATGGGGCAAAGTCGATCTGCCATCCTTCTGCTCTTCGCTAGCCAGCACTAGCCCTGACCTCTCAGGCCTCACCGCCCCTGTCCAACTGGACACCATTAACAACTGGCTGACCCATGCGGGTGATGCCTTCGTCCCCCTCAGGCGTATCACGGTCAAGCGAGCTCACGCCGCCAACCGGTGGTTCACTCCCATTCTTAAGGAGAAAAAGCTGGCTGCACGTAGGGCAGAACGAGCATGGAGGAAAGCATACTGTCCTTCCCTAAAAACCATCTATCTCTCCGTGCTCAAGGAATATAAGCAGAGCATCCTTGATGCCAAGACCTTATTCTACTCTAATAGAATATTGTCAGCAGAGTCACAGTCGAAGGAAATTTTCGCCACAGTGCACGAGCTCGCGTCATCTAACAGAGTCTCGGCCTCCATTCCACCCTCTCAATCTCTCTGTGACTCGCTTAACGACTTCTTTGTGGACAAGGTGATAAAGATTAAGGCCAATATCCCTCCCCCATCCCCTACCTTCACCAATCCTTCCCCCCCCCCGTCTCCTCCAAACTCACCTCCATCCCCCCCCTGACCACAGCCACGCTTCTCCCCCTGCTTCACAGAGTGAAATCAGGTTCCCCCCTAGATTTCGCCCCCGCCCACATTTTGAGAGAAATCTTTCGAACATGCCCATCCCCTCCCCTCACACTTCTAAATGATTCCCTCAGTAATGGAGTGGTTCCCGCCCCCCACAAATTTGCAGCCGTCATTCCCATTTTAAAAAAGGCTGGTGCGGACCCTTCATCCCCTTCCAACTACCGTCCCATTTCCCTCCTCCCCTACCTGGCAAAGGTTCTTGAAACCCACGTCACCGCCACCCTGAGCTCCCACGTGGAAATCAACCACTGCCTCTCCCCTCGGCAGGCGGGCTTTCGCCCCCTCCATTCTACGGAAAAGGTAGTGGTCTCAGTTATGGACAGCCTACGCGAGGGCATTGACACCAATCTCCCTCAGGCCCTCATTCTTTTAGATCTGTCCGCCGCGTTTGACACGGTGGACCATTCCACCTTACTTTCCCGTGTCAAGGCGGCGGGCATAGAGGGCCTAGCCTTCGCCTGGCTTGAGTCCTTTCTGAGCGGCAGAGCTCAGGCAGTCCACCTCACTGGCTTCACTGCGGCCTCCCACAAGGTGACGTGTGGGGTCCCCCAGGGTTCCTCACTTTCCCCCCTTTTGTTTAATTTATACATTTTCCCCCTCATTTTTATGTTACAGCAGCTCGAGGTCACGGTGTACAACTACGCCGATGACCTCCAGCTTATTTTTAACCTCTCCCATTCCCCGTCATCCTTCCAGAATGTCCAATCTGTCATGTTGTTCATTCAGGATTGGATGAACTGCAACCACCTCAAACTCAATCCGGACAAGACTGAACTAGTCCTGACCGGAGGTGGTTGCAGTCCTTGGTCCCCTTCCCACTGGCCCTCCCCACTTGGTGCTCCCCCACTCCCGGTCCCCAAAGTCAAAACCCTTGGTATCTTCCTCAATCCCTCACTTTCTGTTCATTCACAGGTTAGTTCTGTTGTCTCCTCTTGTTTTTTCTCCCTCAGAACCATTAGGAAGATCTCTCGGTTTTTTTCACTCCCCGCCCTAAAGATCATAATGCTGGCAATGGTGTTGTCGCGCCTCGACTACGGCAACATTATTTACAATGGCGCGCCTGCCTACGCCATTCACCGGCTGCAACTAGTGCAGAACCAGGCGGCCCGACTCATCTACGGCCTGCCTAAATATCATCGGACCACCCCTTTACTGCAGGCACTGCACTGGCTGCCGGTGAAAGAGCGGGCCCTGTTCAAGCTCGGGTGCCTTACCTTTCAGGCCAGAATGGGCACTGCACCAGAGTTCATCTGCTCGGCTATCAAGCCTTACACCCCAGGGAGAGAGCTTCGCTCCTCTCACCTGGCCCTCTTAACTGTCCCCCGTTTCAAAAAGAAAAGGGCCGGCGGCACTAAGTTCTCTGTTTTGGCCCCTGTGTTTTGGAACTCCCTGCCCGTGACACTCCGTACAACTCCCTCCTACACGGAATTTAGGAAAAACCTCAAAACCTTCCTCTTTTCTCGTGCTTTTGTTGTCTAATTTCTCCTCGCTTGCCATCCCCCTCGCAATCTGAAGCGCCATGAAACCGCATGGTATAAGTGCGCTATATAAATGTTTTTAAATTCAAATTCAAATTCAAATACAAATAGCCCTTCCTTTCATACAGTCTGCCACTAGCCCCATGCATTTCCAATTCTTACACAATCATCCCCAATTTCTCATTCCACTAAATAAGTGATTTCTTTCATAGCAAACCTGTCCCCCCATCCACGTGCCACACAGCATGCCATTATCAATGCCTGACATGCACTATGACTAAGGAGGCCATAGTTCTCCCAGATACTGCTAGGGGGTCATTTACAAAGGCACAGCTTTCATTTGTGGAATTTAGAAATAAAATGAAAAAAAAAAACGATTTTCCCCAGCTGGGGTTTGAACCCTGGTCAAAACTCACACAAAGCCCCTGCATATTCACAGTGAGCCACCTACTCTGCTGAAAGTTCTCCAGCCTAAGGCATCTATGTCATAGAATAAGGATGTCAGTCCTTCCTCTATTTCTATTGCCTTTGGACTGTAGATACCAGAAATCTTCTCTCGATTTACATTCTTTAAATACAAATAGCCCTTCCTTTCATACAGTCTGCCACTAGCCCCATGCATTTCCAATTCTTACACAATCATCCCCAAATTCTCATTCCACTAAATAAGTGATTTCTTTCATAGCAAACTGTCCCCCCTATCCACATGCCACACAGCATGCCATTATCAATGCCTGACATGCACTATGACTAAGGAGGCCATAGTTCTCCCAGATACTGCTAGGGAGTCATTTACAAAGGCACAGCTTTCATTTGTGGAATTTAGAAATAAAAAAAATAAAAAACAACACGATTTTCCCCAGCTGGGGTTTGAACCCTGGTCAAAACTCACTCAAAGCCCCTGCACATTAACAGTGAGCCACCTACTCGGCTGAAAGTTCCCCATATAGCCCTTCCTTTCATACAGTCTGCCACTAGCCACTAGCCCCATGCACACTGCTAGGGGGTGATTTACAAAGATATAAAAGGATGTCGTCAGCTTAGAGCGAAATGCGATCCTCAAACTCCGGGGTCCAGCTGATACCACTCATCGAGGGCTGCCAACGCAGCCAGTGGTTCCAAGGCCAGAGCAAAGAGGAGAGGGGACAACGGGCATCCCTGTCGCGTGCCTCTGCCCAGTACAAAGGGGCCAGAGACTTTGCCATTCACCACTACCTGGGCCAGCGGCTCCTTGTATAACAGTTTTACCCATCTGATAAATCCCGGGCCGAAACTAAACTTTGCGAGCGCGGCCCAAAGGTATGGCCACTCCACCGTATCGAAGGCCATCGTTGCATCCAGGGATGCCAAGATGGCCGGCTCACGTATGGGCGCCACTCTCGCGAGGACTCCATGGAGACGCCGCAGGTTGAGTGTGGTATTGCGATGTGGAATAAATCCGGACTCATCAGGATGGACTAAATCACCAATGACTGTTATCAGGCGATTCGCCAGAACCTTAGCCAGAATCTTAGGCTCGGCGTTCAAAAGTGAAATGGGCCTATAGGATGTACAATGTTCTCGCGGCTTTCCCTCTTTGTGGATAACTGCAATGGTTGCGAGCCTTTGATCACGGGGGAGGAGGCCCGCATCATGCGATTCAAGAAACATAGCCCGGCGATATGGCGCTATCTTGTCGGGTCTTAGTTTGTAAAGTTCAATAGGGAGGCCGTTTGGTCCCATCGCTTTGACTGAACGCAGTGAACGGATCGCCAGCTCAATCTCATCAGCAGTCAGTACAGCATCCATCAATTCCCTGTCTTCGTCAGCTAGGCGGGGTAAAGCTATGTCTCGCAACAACAAGTGCGAGTCCTCTTCGGGTCTGTCCGATACGGGAGAATAAACCCCCTGAAGATATTCTGCGAAGCGTTCCACTATTTCCACTGGGTCAGTAACTCTCATACCACTCTGACTTTCAATCACCGGAACCACCCGGCTCGCTCTCTCCTTCTTGTCCAGCCATGCAATCAATTTACCTGCCTTATTCCCAACATCATACAAACGCCCCTGCTGCTCTCTACTCATGGATCTGGCAGCGTCAGTGACCAGTGCTTTATAATCACTCTGTTTGAGACTAAGAGCATGAAATTTCTCCTGAGTAACATCATGTTCCAAATCTTCTTCCAACTCGTCTATTTCGGATTCAAGTCGGATTACTTCTTCATGTTTACTCCTCTTGGCACAGGAAATCAACGACAAAGCCTGCCCACGGATGACTGTTTTGAAAGCCTCCCAAAGTGAAACAGCAGAAGACACTGACCCCAAGTTTTCAAGTAAATAGTGCTCTATAGACTTAACCAATGCGGCACGGGTCCTAGGGTTGCGGAGGTACCATGGGTTTATGGGAGCTAACCTCCCTTCTGCTCCAACACCAGTATCCAACACCATGAGTAGCGGGTAGTGATCTGAAATGCCACGAGGCAGATGTCTAACCTCCTTAACCATCATGGCCTGCACCGCTGGCATCAGTACATAATCAAGCCTAGAGAGGCTGCCATGTGCCCCGGAGCGGAAGGTGTATTGTGTCTGCCCAGGGTGTAGCAAGCGCCACCAATCTACTAATCCCAAAGTGTCCATAAGCCTACTCAGCCAAGCCTTTGATCCCGGCAGGTCCCTAGGTGGATAACGATCTTCCCTTCCACAAAAAACCGAATTAAAGTCACCACCCACTATCAGGAATCCTTCCGGGAGATTCAGAAATACTTTACCGATATCTTCAAATGTGGACGATTGCAGACCAGGTGGGACATAAACAGACATTAGAAGTATGGTCTTGCCCTCCCATCTGCCCACTATTACTGCATAACGTCCCCTGTCATCATAAATCACCTCGTCAATTTCCAAGGGGAGGGAGGCTCTGATCATTACCCCCACCCCGAGACCCGGAGATGAAGCCCGAATGAGCGACAAGACGATAACCTCGTCTGTTCATGGATGAGCAGGAATTTTCTATACGGTGTGTCTCTTGTAGCAGGACCACATCTGGTGACATTCTCTTGAGTAGTTAGAGAACCACCCCTCTTTTAATTCTGTCTTCGAGACCATTGACGTTCCATGACATTAGTCTCAACCCCCTATCCCCCATCCCAATAGTGACCACCACCCCATCCCAGAGAAAAACGCATCACCAGCGGACAATAAGCAAACGATACGGCACCTTGTGTAAAACCAAATCAAACCCCAACACCCAACCCCCGCCCCCCAACCAGAAAACCAAGCATCTACCCCCCTCCCTGCACCCCTGCGTCTGACCCATCAGCCACCCCAACTTGCAGTGTGCCTGTCGCCCCATTCACTAACTAGTCTACAAAAAGAAACCCCAGAGGAGGACGAGTCCCTGTCCCTCCCGCCACCTCGTAGTAGCAGCAAAACATATTTATACATACGATATGCGACCCCCAGCAGTACACTATGCAATAGTTCAGGGAACCTAGTCAATATTCCTTATTCTTGCGCCGATCCGCCGTCTTCCGTACCCCCAGAGCGGTCTGCCGGATCTCTTCTAATGGGCAGAGTGTCAAGCCAGTCACTAACCACATCTGGGCGGTCAAAGAAAAAGGCCTTGTCCTCATATTCGACCCGCAACCGTGCAGGGAAGAGCATAGCGTACTTCAAATCCATGTCTCGCATCCGCCTTTTTACTCCTTGAAAGCCCAATCGTTGTTTTTGGACAGATTGAGTGACGTCCGGGTAGAAGCTCACTGTAGTATTCTCAAACTTGACGGGTCCACCCACTCTCGAGGCCTGCAAAATAGCGTCTCTATCGCCGAAGTTGAAAATCCTAGCGATAATAGGACTTGGTGGGGCACCCGGCTTCGGCCTCCCGCCCGGCACTCTGTGCGCCCGTTCCACCGCGAAGAATTTACTCAAGCCTTTGGGGGCGAGATGATTGAGGACCAGATCTTCCACAAAAAGATCCGTTGCGGTTTCTTCTGATTTTTCTGGAATACCAATAATGCGTATGTTATTCCGCCTTGCACGACTTTCGGAATCCTCCAATCGGCGGGCAAACTGTTCGTTGGCAGTTTGCAAATTACGGACCTCCGTTTGCAAGTCAGAAACGTCGGTAGTGAGACTGGCTGTGGTCAAATCTAGGGATTTGACCTTCTCGTTCGTTTTGTAGAGGTCCGCCCTGATTAACGTGACATCCACAGCCACGGTATCCAACTTTAAAGCCAGAGCCTCGTATTGTTGTCCGATTGAAGTTTTCATGCCAGCAATGGCGCCCATGACGACTTGGAGGGTCAATTCCTCTGGGTCTTCAAAAGTCACATTCGCCCCTCCGGTAGTTTTAGGGATGGTACCGGGTGATCCCCTCGGCTGGGTGAATCGTTCGATACTATCCGCCTGCGTCACACTGCCCCTGCCGGTGATCTTGGTCTTCCGCCGGTCTCCGTCTTGCTTGCCCGCCATATTGCGTTCTGTGCCCTGGAGGGCCCTGTGCGACCTTGTGTCAATATCCGCACTTCGTAGCCCACTAGAATTCAAATGTTCAGGTTGAGAAAGGGTTTCTCCCGGTCCGCACCAAGTACTTGTGGTAGATACACTGCAGAGTGAAGCGCCCAGCGGAGGCCGATGATCAATCTGTCGATAACACCCTCGCTCACCAGTGAGGTCTCAAAAACGAAACCGAAAGTTGACCAGGGGCATCGATCCCACTGCAGCTAGCCGTTGTTCTTCAACTACTGCCTGGGTATTGGTGCCACTTGAGCTCCATGCCCTTCCACCCCTGTGGGCCAGAAAGTTGCGATCGGTGTAATTCAGGTTCCCAATGTCCAAATCGATTTTGGAAAGCAGCTAGTGCCTCTGCCGGGTCTGCACTTCAATATTCCATCCGAATAATCCGGATTCTATGTCAGGACGGAGGCGAGGATTATGCAGTCCTTTCTTCTCTTTATTATAATCAGCACTTCAAAGAAAACCAATCAAAACGTTTTTCTAGAACCACAACTCCCATGAGCACATGGGAAAACAGTGTCCATAGCAACCAACAGCCAATGAGGGATCCGTCCGCCGTATAACTAGCCATGACGTCCTCTTCTATTCCTCTTTCTTCTCTGCTCGTCAGATAAGTCAAACCTTTTATCTTCCTGACGTTTGGTTGTCTTGTGTAGATTAAATTGTTTTGCTTGTGCGATAGCGCTTCCTTTGCGGTGCGCTTGATTTGCTTTCAGACCCTCGGCAGTTCGACGTGCGTCAGGCGCTGCTTGCGCCGTCTCTGCAGTTCCCCTCATCGCGGGCTCTGTGGAGAGCGTCTTCGCTTCCCCTTAGCTCCGTAGGGCGCCGCTGTTCGGGTTAAGGCTGCGACTGCGGCACTTGCCCCTCGGATCGGTGCGCTGAGGCAGTTATCACCTGACTCACCAACCCTCGCCTGACACCGGGCCGGTGTAGTTACGCGCCCTAGTGCGCGACGCCCTCTAGTGGCGATTGTCAGTCACCGCACCCTTAATTGAAAGCGGTACTGTCTGAGCACCGGCGAGGGGGCTGCCTTCTGTAATTAATTAAAGGTGTTTAGTGCTCTCACCCTCACACAATGCAGACTGCTGATCAGTCGGCTCCCCTCACCCAGGGGACGGAAGAACCTGGCTGCTCCCATCCACTGCCGCCGGAGGTTGGCCGCGTGTTGTCACAGGCGCTGGATTCGGTGCTGGCTCCCTTGCGGGAGAGTGTGGAGGCCCTCACTCAGAGTATCCCCGGGGTGTTCAGTAGCGCAGTTCCTGCGAACCGCGGAGCCAAAGGCGCGCAGGGGGGGGGAAAAAGTCGGCGAAGCGTCACGCGGGGCACTTGGAAGAGTTCGACCGCCTGAGGGAATCCTTCCATAAAAGTGCGCGAACGCTTAAAAATTTACCCTGCCGGGAGGGCTTCTTCCCCGGAGATGATGGCGACGAGGTCGCCCCGAATTCAGACCTTGAGGATGGTTTCCCCTTGGAGGGAGAGGGTGTAACCGAGGACGATACCTCCTCGGACGATGAGGATGAGGGCTCGGGACGCCCTTGGCGCCCGACGTCGCACTCCTCAGAGTCCCTGGAGGGGGATGACAAAGTCCCGGACATGTTTGACCCGGCGAGGATCTACCATCCGCGTTCGTCGGAATGGACCCCGGATCCCAAGGTGGCGGCGTATGTAGCGAGTAAAGTCCGCCAGCCTCTGGAGAAGGAAGTTCGGACCCGCATGCGGGGTGAATGCCCTCGACCTAAGCTGGAGGGCAGAGTGGCAGCCACTCCTGATATTGACGAGAAACTATATGCGTTCTTCGCCAAATTTATGAAAGACCCCAGGAAGGGTATTGATCGCTCCTGGCGCAGCTGCCAGGATAAGCTCCTGGACGCCGTAGGCCCCGTCACCCAGATCATCCAGTTGGCCGAAAGGGCCAAGGAGTCGGGGTCTCCGATGTCCACGGAGGTCGTGGCAGGTTGGGCTCAGCGGGCCCTATGCTTCCTGGGGAACGCAAATTGTGCGTTGGCGGCAGAACGGAGGAGATCCCTCCTCATTAAGATAGATCCGAAACTAGGGGATCTGGCCACGTCGGTGGCGGGCCCTGTTGCACAAGGCAGGCTTTTTGGGGAGCCTTTTATTAGGGAACTAAACAAGTTCGTGACAACTTTCTCTGCACTCGGCAGAGCACAAACGTCCATAAAGAAAATTTTTCCTGGACGGGTTTTTGCAGGGGCCGGACGAGGACGGGGTCGCTCCTCCGGCCGCCAGCCCCAGCAAGGCCCTAACAACAAGGCCCAGCAGCGCCGGAATAATGGCTGGAACGATGGACGCCAGGGGAACTTCTACCCTAGCAGAGGCGCCGGCCGAGGGCGCGGCAGAGGTTACCACGGCGGTGCAAACGCACCAGGAGGCCCCTCCGGTGAGTGTTACCCTTTTTTCCCCAGTCGTTCTGGGAGGGAGGCTTCGGGATCACCTCCACAATTGGAGCAAGATCTCCTCAGACCCGTGGGTACTCCAGACGGTCAGGGGGTTCAGGATAGAGTTCTATGGCACTCCCCTCCAGAGGGTTCGCCCTCGTCCCTTGGTTTTCTCCTCAGAGGGCATGCATCTTGTCGACACAGAAATCGCAGATCTACTCAGAAAAGGCGCGATTCGCAGAACGCGCCTGCACCCTGCGGGCTTCCTCAGCAATATTTTCCTGGTCCAGAAAAAGGACAAAGGGTTCCGCCCGGTTATCAATTTACGAGAATTCAACGAGTGGCTGGTCTACCGCCACTTCAAGATGGAGGGCATCCATCTTCTCCGGGACATTCTCCTTCAAGGGGATTGGATGGTCCGTCTGGACCTGAAAGACGCGTATCTCACGGTACCGATCTTTCCCCCTCACAGACGCTTCCTTCAGTTCCTGTGGAACGAGGAGGTTTACGAATTCCAAGCCCTTCCGTTCGGCCTCTCGTCGGCCCCATGGTGCTTTACGAAGCTCCTTCGGCCAGTGGTGGAAACACTGCGCGAGAGGGGGGTTCGGATGATCATCTACCTCGACGACATCCTGATCATGGATCAATCGTCGGATCGTCTGCGGTCGCACTTGACCATGACTATTGCCCTGCTCCAGGACCTGGGTTTTGTAGTGAATGCCCCGAAATCGGAGCTCCTCCCGAAGAAACAAATCTCTTTCCTGTGCTTCCTCATAGATTCCGACACGGCGAGCCTCAGTCTCCCCCAGCAGAAGGTGAACAAGATCCGCAAGGAACTTTCTCAGACCCTGAGGAGAGACAGAATCTCCCTTCGACATCTGGCTCGTATTGTGGGCCTCCTCTCCTCCTCGATCCAAGCGATCTTTCCGGGCCCACTTCACTACAGGGCCCTTCAGCGACTAAAGGCACAACATCTCCGGAAAGGCCTGACTTATTCAGAGCTTATCTCCCTTACGGAGGAAACGAGAACGGAATTGCGCTGGTGGATAGAACACATGAGTGCATGGAACGGGAGAGCGATCTTCGGATCCAGCCCGGATCTGATCATAGAATCGGACGCCAGCAGAGCGGGCTGAGGAGCCCGTTGCGGCGAGATCACGATGGGGGGCCGTTGGTCGGAGGCCGAACTTCGTCTCCACATCAACTGCCTGGAGCTTTTGGCGGGCTCCTTTGCGATCAAGTCTCTGACGCAGAACAAAGTGTCGTGCTGTATTCTGCTGCGCATGGACAACATGTCAGCGGTTCAGTATATCAATCGCCTGGGTGGACCTCGGTCCAAGGCCTTAGCGAACCTAGCGAAGGATTTCTGGCACTATTGCCTGGAGAAACAGATTTATGTCTCGGCGGAATATCTCCCGGGCACAC